>NC_058083.1:12764713-14062033 GCF_014858855.1 Bufo gargarizans | reverse complement strand
ATGGATTTGTCACCATGTTCTGCTGAGTGGGGCAGACAAAAAAAAACTGAAAACCCCTTTAAGTCTACCGTAATGTGTAATACGGATGATGCTCTGCAGAGGTCAGGAGTGAGCTGATTATATCACTTAATGTGAATGGTGGATTCTGTGTTATTTATACAGAGGTGTTACTTGTCATTGTAATTCTGCCTGTAGTGATAATGATAATGGCTACTGAAAAATTACCTGTACAGAACAGGAAATCATCACCTATTATTAGGCCTAGTGGCCAGTGTGAAAATTGCAGGATTATATATATTGTTAAATATAGAATAGGATAACAAAAAGTGACTGCTACCCTTGCACAACCACACATCTTCTGCCTTGTCTGCTAGGTCTCATACGATGCTGCTACTGCTGCCACTACTATTACCCCTACACAGCTAAACATCTTCTAACTTGTCCGTGTGGTTTCAGATCCACACTATACTGCTACTGCTTCCAAAAAAGGGAGACTTTTTGGACACTTGTGCAAAACAAAACACTGTTTCTTCCAATGCTATCATGTAGGTGTATAAACACGCCCCCATTAAGACATCATTTTGGACTGTTTGTTCAGAACAAGCCATTGGTTTTCCATTACCACCATATTTATTTAAACACTGGCACCAACAAGGGACAATTTTTGGATTTTTTTTATTATAAAAATCTGCTTAAGGCCTTTTTCACACTACCGTTTTTTGTTTCCGTTTTGCGGGCTGTTTTTTGCGCTCCGTATACGGTCCGTATACGGAACCATTCATTTTCAATTTCAACCATTCAATTTAAAAAAACAGAACACATACGGAAATGCATCCGTATGTCTTCCGTTTCCGTTCCGTTTTTTCTGAACCATCTATTGAAAATGTTATGCCCAGCCCAATTCTATGTAATTACTGTATACTGTATATGCCATACGGAAAAACGGAATTGAACAACGGAACGGAAACACAACGGAAGCAAAAAAACGGAACAACGGACCGCAAAACACTGAAATCGACATACTGTAGTGTGAAAGAGGCCTAACACTGTCAACCATGTGTTTACCCATAGCTATGCATGCCAGTGTCACTCTGACATTATTAATTATTGCTGACCTAAAGAGCATAAAGATGCTGGTGGGGGGAGGGGGAGGAAAAAAATCTGAAAAAAAATAAAAACACAATAAAGAAAAAGTATGCCTACTAGTAAGTGCCCACACCAGCGACTATGTTTTAAGGAAAAATAAAGCAACTGCAAAAGGATCTGGTGAGTGCCGCATTTGCTATTATTTTCTCACAAGACCAGTGGAGTTTAATCTGTGATGCAGAGCACCGCCAGGTGATTACACGTGAACGCAATACAATGAGAAGCCCAAAGAGAGGTGGCAGTGCCGACACCAGATCTTTTTCTAAGTATATATACTGAATACTAGGAGACCCAAGAGTGTCATGCACCAATTTTCTGGCCAATTGGAGCACTTTTGATTTGGGTAAGAATAAATTCAGACCAGAGTCTAGTTTTCTTTTCTGACCAAGTAATTTGATTCGGACCCAAACCGAATATCAAGAGATTTTCTCATATTTTGTCAGACACCTTTGGCCCCAAGTACATTTACTGATACTCACTGTCACACACTCATGATTACCGTATTTTTCGCCCTATAAGACGCACCGGCCCATAAGACGCACCTAGGTTTTTGGGGAGGAAATTAAGAAAAAAAATATTTTGAACTAATTGTGGTCTGTGGGTGATGCACTGTTATGGGGATCTGTGGATGACGCACTGTTATGGGGGATCTGTGGGTGACACTTATAGGGGATCCTCTCTGGATGGCGCTGTTATGAGGATCTGTGTATGACAGTTATGGGGGGGATCTGTGGATGACACATATATAGCATCTTATGCTATGTGTCATCCACAGATCCCCTCCATAAGTGTGGAGGTCGCATTTGCTTTTATAATGGGGGTGGGGCCCGTGCAGTGACTGTATTCTACTACACGGGCCCCGTTCACTGTATAATTATATCCCTAATACCGTAGTTAATTGTTGTGTGCACTGCATGTAAAAGCATAATGAGCGATGATGAGCGCTATTACTTACAATTAGAAGCGCTCGCCGTTCGGAGCAGAGAGGAGGGAGGAGGCAGGAGGCAGGCCGGGAGGACGGGCGCTGGCAGTGTGAGTCATACGTCACGCGCCTGCGCCGCCTGCTTCATTCATGAAGCAGGCGGCGTGGGCGCATGACGGATGACTCACACTGCCAGCGCCCGTCCTCCCGGCCTGCCTCCTGCCTCCTCCCTCCTCTCTGCTCCGAACGGCGAGCGCTTCTAATTGTAAGTAATAGCGCTCATCATCGCTCATTATGCTTTTACATGCAGTGCACACAACAATTAACTACGGTATTAGGGATATGATTATACAGTGAGCGGGGCCCGTGTAGTAGAATAGTCACTGCACGGGCCCCGCTGTCATTATAAATGCAGATGCCGCCCCCAGCCCCTCCTCCCTCACAGCTGATATACCCGCCGCACGGCATCGCGGCGGGTGTATCATTGAAAACTAAGCAAAATCGGCTACATTCGCCGTATAAGACGCACTGCTATTTCCCCCCCACTTTTGGGGGGGAAAAAGTGCGTCTTATACGGCGAAAAATACGGTATGTCTCTATAGGAGACTTTCTTGGGCTGGTAGCTCTAGGCATCTTGATTAAAATCCTTGTATTTTTTTACAACAAAGACAGCGAAAGCATTGTCATAGGAAATTAAAAAATATCATGGCGTATGACTAACAAAAAGTTGGGGCATATCTGTAGTTTTCTGGCTCATGTGATCCCCAGGGCAAGATCCAGCTGGCACAATTCACATATAGGACCTGACTACCATGACTGCAGTTTTGTTGAGGTACTCAACTGGTCACATAATTTACTTCTGTCCATTAAACCAGTGAGTTGTTTCATTCTTAAGGATACTGTATATAAAAGGTATACAAGACATTTTGCTCAGTTGTATGCTTTCAGCTTTGTAGGAACAGTTTGGGTTCTGTTCCAGCATGACTGTGCCACAGTGCACAAAGCATGGTCCATAAAGGTATGGTTGGGTCAGTTTTGTGTTGAAGATCATGACTGGCCGGCACAGAGCCCTGGGCTTAACCCCATCGAACACCTTTGCGATTAACTAAAATGGAGATTGTGAGCCAGGCCCTCTCATCCAACATCAGTGCTTTTTAGATGAATGGGCAAAAATTCCTGCAGACACCCTCCAAAATCTTGAAGAAAGCCTTCCCAGAAGAGTAGAAGCTGTTGTAGCTGCAAAGGGGGCACTAACTCCATATTAATGCCTATGGATTTTAAATGAGATGTCATAAAAGCTCCTGTAGGTGTAAAGTGTAGGTGTCCCAATACTTTTGTCAATGTAGGGTATATCAAGCAGAATTAGGAAGTGGTGAGGGGCGTGGCCTAGCGGAGCATGTGAGCGGACGTGTGGTGCAGAGCTCCTCTGCTACCTTGGATATTTTATCCTGATAAGCTCCTGAATTTAAGTGTATCCTGTTTATACCTCACTGAACGGACATTAGAGAACCCCCCTGGAGTGTTGGGGAGGCTGACTCCGGCCATCATGACCCGCAGGAAGGAGCAGAGAGGATCGGAGAAGGAGAGCCAAGATGGCGCCGGCGCCACTCCTGGACGCTCAGGTCGCGTCATTGAACTTCAAAAAGAAGCGGCGGCCAAGCTGGTGAAATATGCCTGATTGTCAGCTGCTACCTCTAGGAAAGGTACCCCTAGGAAGCCAATGGCTACTGAAGATCTGTCTGATGTGGGCTCTGAAACTGAAGGGCCTGATCCGGATAGCATACCGGCGGCTCGTTCGAACCGGCTCGTTCGAACCTCAGAAACGCCAGACTCTGATTCAGAGGAGCCGACTCTAAAAGATGTCATGCAGGCCATAACTAAATGTGGCAGGTCAGGTCACTAAACACCCTTACCATGCAGGTGGGAGCCATTAAGGAGGATGTCTCCATAGTGAGGCACGACATGAAAAAATTAGCTGACCGCACGACTGCTCTGGAGGGTCAGATGGGAGAAATGGAGGATGCCATGTCGCCTCTGACTAAAAATGTGAGGGACTACTCAATGAGATTGGACATTATTGCTCCAAAGCAGGATGATCTGGAAAACCGATCCCGCCGAAATAACGTCCGGGTGGTGGGGGTGCCAGAGAAAGTGGAAGGCGGCAACCCATCTGAATTTTTTTAATCCTGGCTGCGGGAGAACTTTGGTATGGATGTACTGACCCCTTTATTTGCCGTAGGACGCGCCCACAGGGTCCCTATACGTCCTTTGCCGTCGGGTGCCCCACCCAGAACGGTCTTGATCAAGATCCTGCACTTTAGGGACCGGGACATTATTTTAAGGAAAGCGCGGGATAAACCCGACCTGTCTGTTGATGGACATAAAGTGGCACTCTTCCCGGATTATTCACAAGAAGTCCAGAAGCGAAGGGCCAGATTTATAGATGTGAAGAGGCGTTTGCGGGCACATGGCGTGTCTTATTCCATGATGTACCCGGCCAAGTTTTTTTGAGGATCCGAAAGAGGCAGCAAGGTGGATGGATCGTCATGAGAGACAACTTGCAGCGGAACACGACTGATCCACGAGTGGAGAAGCTCCATCATGTTTGTTGACTCAGGTCATATAATCCTGTTTGATGTGACCTGGTTGTGTTTTGGTGTGAGTGCTCAGGAGTGGTGCTGGGTATGATGAGGGTATGTGGATAGGAATTTTACTGTATTACCATTGGAATGTATAGTCTAATAGGTATTGTTATTCCTTAACTGTGTTCTCATGTAATTGACCGAGGAGTAATGGGAGGGGAGGCTCTGGGCCCTTTTTGAGCTCACTACTTAGTGGTTGCGCATCCACATCTGTTTCTGGGAATACTTTAACCTTCCCTCCAAAGGGAAGGAGGGAGGTTTTAGGCACTCGACTAACTCTAATAGCGGGTTGTGTATCTCTTCCCACAGGCCTTATTTAGGTGTTATAGTGGGACCTGCTATTGGGGTGGCCGCGGTGTTGGGTAATGGCTTGAAATGTTTGGGATAAAAGGTTTGGGGGAGGGGGGTGGGGGGATGTTTTGTTCAACCTAAATGCACGCACTGTATATGAGGATGCAGGTATTAGTCTACTGTCTGAGTATGATATAACTTATTGTTATGTTTGCTCTCCTAGTGCCATTAGACTGGGCGATAGATTAGCACATTTCTGGATATCTGAGTATGGCGGGGAAGGTTAATGTTCTAAGCTGGAATGTACGGGGGGTTAAAGATGTCATTAAAAGGCGGGCAGTCATGGACTGCTTAAATCAATATCAACCATTGATCTGTTGTGTTCAGGAGACTCACCTTACCTCGGACCAGACCAAATTGGTTACCCCTAAATGGGCAGGACACTGTTACCATTCCACTTTCTCGTCCTATGCAAGGGGGGTGAGCCTCCTGATACACAGATCAATTGCGTTTACATGCATTACTAAAAAGGTGGACAAAGAGGGGAGATATGTCTGTTTACACTGTGTGATTTTCGCAACTACATGTGTCCTGGTGGGAGTGTACATTCCGCCGCCATACTCACCGGTGGTACTTAAAGGTATACTACAATTTATAGCGGACGTATCTGATGTTCCGGTTCTACTACTAGGGGACTTCAATAACATTCTTGATCATAATCTAGATAGAATGGGGGCGGGTCAAACTCCTCAAACGAACGGAATAACACCTTTTGGGGTTTTGAGGCAAGAGGCTATGATGCTAGATTTCTGGAGGTTGAAAAATCCGTCAGTAAAGCAGTTCTCTTGCTGCTCTAGCACATATAATTCTTTATCCAGAATTGACCTTATTCTTGGAAATGCCCTTATAGGACAATACATGAGGGAAGTACAGTATCTGCCACGCAGGATCTCAGATCACTCGCCGGTGATTGCGGTGCTTGACCTTCGTACAACGCGAAGTCGTACATGTGGGGGTTGGAAGTTTATTCCTTACTGGCTGCCTCTCCTACCAGACGCTGGCGGAATTGGCGAAAAACTTAAGGAATTTTTCCAGATTAATTTACCATCCGCAACTAAGCCAGTAGTGTGGGAGACTATGAAAGCATTCTTGAGGGGTTTGCTTATAGCGGAAGTCAACAGGAAAAAGAGTAAATCTAGGGCGCACACGAGAAAGTTAATTATGGAGGTAGAGGCAGCAGAGGCGGATTATATTTTGCAACCGGGACGCTACTAGAGACAAATGGAAAGAGTCCCAACAAAAATTGAATGACAGGTTATTGGTGCAGGCGAAAAACAAACGATTTTTTCAAAAACAAACCTTCTATGAGGAAGGGAAGAGAGCGGGTAGACTTTTGGCACTAATATCTAAAGCCCAATTACAACCTACGTACATTGCAGCCTTGAGGGATTCTCATGGCGTTATTCAAACTGATCCACCGCATTTGCTCCAGGTCATGTACTCCTTTTATTCCACACTGTATAAATCTAAACTGAGAGTTATGGATGCGGAGATTATACAATTTTTGCAGCCCCTAGAACTACGTACCCTATCAAGTGAGCATAAGGCACTATTAGATGGCCCTATTACTGTTCAAGAACTAGAGGTAGCATTAGGTACAATTTCCAATAATAAAGCCCCAGGCAGGGATGGCTTGCTGGCCGAGGTATACAAACGCTATTCCAACATTCTCCTCCCTCAATTACTTGAGGTCTGTAATGATTCCAAGCAGCGGGGTCGGCTCCCTGATTCCATGAATGAAGCGGTCATTGCACTCCTGCCTAAACCAGGTAAAGATGTACTTGAAGCTGAATCCTATAGACCCATTTCTTTACTCCCAGTTGATGTCAAACTTTTAGCAAAAGTATTAGCAAATCGTCTGAACTCAGTGATAACCACTTTGATATGTCAGGATCAAACAGGCTTTATGCCCAATATGTCGACTGCGGTGAATATCAGGCGTTTATTTCTGAACATTCGAGCAACCCATGTCCACGCCTCGACCGCGGCGGTCGCATCTCTTGATGCGGCCAAGGCGTTTAATAGCGTGGAATGGCGTTATCTATGGTGGGTGCTTAAGAAAATGGGTTTTGGAGTTGAATTTATTTCATGGGTTCAACTACTGTATGCGTGCCCTAGCCGCCTCTGGACCGCCTAACGCAGGATCGCGTTCCGGAGGCGGCAGTCCCAGGCACAGTCACGCATATACGTGTCATCTCGCGAGACGCGAGATGACGCGCTTAGCCGGCCCGCGCATGCGCATCGCGGGCCGGCAAAAGTTAGAGGTGGGTCACGTCATCAGCTTGCCAGCCAATGATCGTGGCTGGCAAGCTGATGATTTTAAAAAAAACAAATCAGAAGCCAGTTATATTTGAAAATATGATGTATTAAATGGCTTCCCTGCTCCTCTGCTGGTCCTTTTCGTCGGTTGGTCTCAGCAGAGGAGCAGGCATCACAGTGAGTAGTACCAAACACTACACCTTAGCCCCAGATCACCCCCTATCACCCCAATTAACCCCTTGATCGCCCCTGTCAATCACCTAGTGAAAGGAAAAAAGTGATCAGTGTAAACTGTCACATTTTTTTTTCACTGGTATTGACTGTTAGGTTTTAGGGATAGTTTAGGCCCCTTGGTTAGGTAGTTAGCAATTGTTTAGCGCCCAGCCCACCGCACCGCAGTCACTTATTCGTTGATTAGCGTATCGCTAATCAGCTTTTGTACTTTTATAGTATCTGTAAGTGATCAAAACTGATCACAGTCATATCTATAATAGTATTAGTGTCACCTTAGCTCACCCTCCACCCAAAACGCAGTGTTTGCCCGATCAGGCCTGATCGGTCGCCCACACGTGCGTTCACCCACGCCCGCCCCGCCGCAGTGACAAAAACTTATTTTTTTTTGATCACTGCACAATCACTTTCCAAGCACTGTGGTGATAAAAAAATCTGTTTTGATATTTTTTATCAATCGCAGCGGCCTCCGGTACTTTGCTAGCCTCCCATTTGTAAGACAGGCTTGCTTTATTTCTTGGGTAGTCCCAGGGAATACCCCCTAAATTTAGTAGTCCAAATGTCAAACAGGGGGTATTCTTCTGAAGAGGCCTACAGGCTTCTGACCCAGTCGGATGAGGAATGGGAACCCTCATCTGATGAATCTAGCGAGTCAGAATATGAACCTGTAGAAAGCAGTGGCAGTCTGACACAAAGTTCGGACGAGGAGTTTGAGGTCCCTGATACCACCAGGCGTACCCGGCCCCGTGTTGCTAGACCACAGGTTGAGCAGGATCCACTTCAAGGGCAGCAGAGTGGGGCTGGCGCTGTCGGATTACGTGGTGAGGCATACACCAGCAGCGCAGCCCATCCTGGACCTAGTACCAGCACTGCCGTACAACATGGTGAAGTGGCGAGCACCAGAAGGGCAGTTGAAGCTGGTACGGTGGCACGTGCAATAGTTACCCCGTAGCAGCCACCGCACAGACAGGCCCTTAGACCCCCTATAATCCCTGAGGTGCTGGCAAATCCTGATTGGCAGTCCCCAACTTCAGCCGCACCATTAGTTCCCCCTTTCACCGCCCAAGCTGGAGTTCGGGTTGAGACAGCTCAGATCGGTTCGGCCCTGGGATTTTTTTATTTTTTGAGCTGTTCTTGACTGCGGAGCTCTTGGACTTAGTTGTGGCAGAAACAAACCGGTATGCCACTCAATTTATATCCACCAACCCGGGAAGCTTTTATGCCCAGCCGGTGGAAACCAGTCCAAGTTTCTGAATTAAAAAAATTTCTGGGCCTTCTCCTCAACATGGGTCTAACTAAAAAGCATGAATTGCTGTCATATTGGTCCACAAACCCAATTCATCACATGCCCATGTTCTCTGCTGCCATGTCCAGGGCACGATTTGAGGCCATCCTGCGTTTCCTGCACTTTAGTGACAATAGCACCTCTCATCCCAGAGGCCACCCAGCTTTTGACCGGCTCCACAAAATTCGCCCCCTCATAGACCACTTCAACCAGAAATTTGCAGATTTGTATACCCCTGAGCAAAACATCTGCGTAGACGAGTCCCTAATACATTTTACCGGGCGCCTTGGCTTCAAACAATACATCCCAAGCAAGCGCGCCCGGTATGGGGTCAAATTGGATAAGCTCTGTGAAAGGGCCACAGGCTATACCCACAAATTACATGTCTATGAGGGAAAAGATCAGACCCTGGAGCCGGTCGGTTGCCCTGACTACCTGGGGAGCAATGGGAAGACTTGGTGTCACCCTTATTTGGCAAGGTGTACCATCTTTATGTGGACAATTTCTACACAAGTGTGGCCCTCTTCAGGCATTTGTTCCTAGAACAGATTGGCTGCTGTGGCACCGCGCGAACTAGTCGCGCGGGCTTCCCCCAACGGCTCATTACCACCCATCTTGCAAGGGGGGAGAGGGCTGCCTTGTGTAATAAAGAACTGCTCGCGGTGAAATGGAGAGACAAGCGTGATGTTTACATGCTCTCCTCCATTCACGCAGACACGACAATCCAAATTGAGCGAGCAACCAGAGTCATTGAAAAGCCCCACTGTGTCCACGACTATAATTTGCTCATGGGAGTGGACTTAAATGACCAGATGTTGTCTCCGTATTTAGTTTCCTGACGCACCAGATGCTGGTATAAGAAGGTGTCTGTATATTTAATTCAATTGGCTGCATATAATAGTTTTGTTCTCTACAGTAAGGCTGGGAGAACAGGATCCTTCCTCAAATTTCAGGAAGAGATCATCGAAAACCTCCTGTATCCAGGAGGTTCCGTGGCCCCATCCACCAGTGTAGTTAGCCGTCTACACGAGTGACATTTCCCCAGTGTCGTTGCCGGTACCTCAACCCAACAGTCACCCCGAAAAAGATGTCGTGTCTGTAGCAGGAGTGGAATAAGGCGTGACACCCGCTATTTCTGTCCTGACTGCCCTGACCACCCTGCCCTATGCTTTGGAGAGTGTTTCCGGAAGTACCACACACAGGTACACTTATCATAGGGATTGCATCTCACAGGACAGGCACACAGGGCTATTAGGGCCCATTCACACACAGCTGCTGCAAACCTCTCCTTTCACCTGGGACAAAGTGCATAACGCACTTCGCCACATCTTTAGGCGCTTTGCGCTTTGCACATTGTCCCATGGGGAAGGAGAGGTTTGTCCTATAAAGGTAAAAACAAAAAAACAAAAAAAAACACCAGTAAGCAAAAAAGTTAACGTTCAGTTCAAAAAGTTAAATAAAGTTTATATGTTCTGTTCAAAAGTTGTTATAAAGTTAATAAAATTTATTGCGTTGCGGCCTGGTTTTTTCTTTTTTGTTTTGTTTTTTTACCCTCCAGGTGGACCAACCGATCGACTAGCTGCAGCACTGACAGAAGCATTGCACTGCTGTCAGATTACACACAAGTCGGTGTATGCGGCGCTGCAAGACGAGATTTCTCCTCTGCAGTAAAAGAAACGTTTGCCGAGGCATATGAGCTGGGGGGGCGGCGGTGTTCATATGCTTTGGCAAACACTTTGTATATATAAAAAAAAATCCCGGCAATGATTTATTCATCCACATCGATTGATGTGAATGGAGAAATCGGGTTTGCCAGGGCAAACGAGCTAAGTGGGTATGGATGTTGGGCGGAGCTCCTATGTCCTGGCAGACGCCTTTCCCCTCCTTTTTTTTTTTTTGGGCAGAGATTTTTTCATCCACATTGATCGATGCGAATGAAGAAATCTGTGCCGTTCATTTTTTCTTTCACCCCAGAGACTGAACGAAAAAAAAAAATCTCATTACCCGTATGCTCAATATAAGCAGAATGGCAGAAACTCCCAATGCTGGCCATACATGTAATGATTGCGGAGACCCTCAAATGCCAGGGCAGTACAAACACCCCACAAATAACACAATTTTGGAAAGAAGACACCCCAAGGTATTCGCTGAGGGGCATATTGAGTCCATGAAAGATTGAAATTATTGTCTCAAGTTAGCGGAAAGGGAGACTTTGTGAGAAAAAAACAAAAAATAATCAATTTCTGCTAACTTGTGCCCAAAATTTTTTTTTTCTATGAACTCGGCATGCCCCTCATTGAATACCTTGGGGTGTCTTATTTCCAAAATGGGGTCATAAGTGGGTTATTTATACTGCCCTGGCTTTTTAGGGGCCCTAAAGCATGAGAAGAAGTCTGGGATCCAAATGTCTAAAAATGCCCTCCTAAAAGGAATTTGGGCACCTTTGCGCATCTAGGCTGCAAAAAAGTGTCACACATGTGGTATCGCCGTACTCAGGAGAAGTTGGGGAATGTGTTTTGGGGTGTCGTTTTACATATACCCATGCTGGGTGAGAGAAATATCTCAGCAAAACTTAAATTTTCCCATTTTTTAATACAAAGTTGGCATTTGACCAAGATATTTATCTCACCCAGCATGGGTATATGTAAAATGACACCCCAAAACACATTCCCCAACTTCTCCTGAGTACGGCGATACCACATGTGTGACACTTTTTTGCAGCCTAGGTGGGCAAAGGGGGCCACATTCCAAAGAGCACCTTTCTGATTTAACAGGGGATTTTTTTTTACAGATTTTGATTTCAAACTACTTCTCACGCATCTGGGCCCCTAAAATGCCAGGGCAGTATAACTACCCCACAAGTGACCCCATTTTGGAAAGAAGACACCCCAATGTATTCCGTGAGGGGCATGGCAAGTTCCTAGATTTTTTAATTTTTTGTCACAAGTTAGAGGAAAATGTTTTTTTTTTCTTACAAACTCTCATATTCCACTAACTTGTGACAAAAAATAAAAAATTCCATGAACTCACTATGCCCATCACGAAATACCTTGGGGTGTCTTCTTTCCAAAATGGGGTCACTTGTGAAGTAGGTATACTGCCCTGGCATTTTAGGGGCCAAAATGCGTGCAAAGTAGTTTGAAATCAAAATCTGCAAAAAATGGCCTGTAAAATCCAAAAGGTGCTCTTTGGAATGTGGGCCCCTTTGCCCACCTAGGCTGCAAGAAATTGTCACACATGTGGTATCGCCGTACTCAGGAGAAGTTGGGGAATGTGTTTTGGGGTATCATTTTACATATACCCATGCTGGGTGAGAGAAATATCTCAGCAAAAGACAACTTTTCCCATTTTTTTATACAAAGTTGGCATTTGACCAAGATATTTATCTCACCCAGCATGGGTATATGTAAAATGACACCCCAAAACACATTCCCAAACTTCTCCTGAGTACGGCGATACCACATGTGTGACACTTTTTTGCAGCCTAGGTGGGCAAAGGGGCCCACATTCCAAAGAGCACTTTTAGGATTTCACAGGGCATTTTTTACACATTTTGATTTCAAACTACTTTTCACACATTAGGGCCCCTAAAATGCCAGGGCAGTATAACTACCCCACAAGTGACCCCATTTTGGAAAGAAGACACCCCAAGGTATTTCATGATGGGCATAGTGAGTTCATGGAAGTTTTTATTTTTTGTCACAAGTTAGTGGAATATGAGACTTTGTAAGAAAAAAAAAAAAAATCATCATTTTCCGCTAACTTGTGACAAAAAAATAAAGTTCTATGAACTCATTATGCCCATCAGCGAATACCTTAGGGTGTCTACTTTCCGAAATGGGGTCATTTGTGGGGTGTTTGTACTGTCTGGGCATTGTAGAACCTTAGGAAACATGACAGGTGCTCAGAAAGTCAGAGCTGCTTCAAAAAGCGGAAATTCACATTTTTGTACCATATTTTGTAAACGCTATAACTTTTACCCAAACCATTTTATTTATTTTTTTACCCAAACATTTTTTTTTATCAAAGACATGTAGAATTTTACAACTGAAAGTGAAAAATGTGCAAAAAATTAGTTAAATTTCGACTAATAACAAAAAAAGTAAAAATGGCAGCAGCAATGAAATACCACCAAATGAAAGCTCTATTGGTGATAAGAAAAGGAGGTAAAATTCATTTGGGTGGTAAGTTGCATGACCGAGCAATAAACGGTGAAAGTAGTGTAGTGCAGAAGTGTAAAAAGTGGTCTGGTCATTAAGGGTGTTTCAGCTAGGGGGGCTGAGGTGGCTAGGGCGGCGGAGAGGGTTAATGGCGATATATCTGACCCGTTCATGCTGTTTAGGGGAACTAGACAGGGGTGTCCACTGTCACCGCTTCTTTTCGCGGTGGCGGTGGAGTCCTTGGCGGAGGCTCTGAGTGGCTGAAACAGTCAAGGGTCTTCAATATGGATCTAAAACAGAAAAAGTGGCTTTATATGCCAATGACTTGCTTTTGTTCTTGGATGACTGGGAGCAGTCTCTTCCTGCTGCAATGACAATCATTAATCATTTTGGGAATATGTCTGGGTTAGTGATTAACTGGTCAAAATCTGCCTTATTGCCCTTAGGTAGTAGTAATAATAGACCGCCACCCGATACGGAAGGGCTGCAGGTAGTAACATCCCTAAAGTAATTGGGGGTGTGGGTAACTGCAAATTTAGGTGACTATGAACGTCTGAATCTGGTACCAATGCTTACTGAATTTCGGAAAAAATACAGGCCTGGAGCAAACTGCCCTTATCTGTAGTTGTTGATGTACTGTATAATTATTATTTTTTTTAAAGTAAGTAGGGATAATTTAGAAGCACTGTACTGCCCATGCATCGCTTAAGCCTGGATAAATGTTTTTTACATGAGCATTTCTTCATAAGGCAAAGCTTAGAGGCCCATTTTGGAGGAGCACCAACCCTCTTGGGTTGAACTGTAAAATCTTTGGACTCCTCCTAGCTGACCCTTAGATTACTTATATGGTGAATCCGAGGACTCGAGGAGGCCAACTATGCTGCACTTTTCTGTCCACTGTTTCTACTTTTTTGTGTTTTTGTTGTTCTGCTCTTTCTATTTTTGTTGCCTTATAGTTAATGGTTTTTGTGCATTGTATATCTACAGGATTTGTTGTGTGCTTCAGGAATATTTTTGGTTATCTACAGGGGGAATTGCGTGTACTTATTGGATAATCAACACATCCCTTGTTCTCCTCAGTGTTTTCCCATGGTCCAGTATTCTCTTCCCAGATTTGCACTGTAACTTTTAGCTTCAAATTCTAACGTAGGAAAATGCCTAAAACATGATCTCAGCTAATTCATTAGTTTCCCAATCATTTCACATTACTGACTAAAATGCTAAAAAAAATGTTAATTTACATTTTGCAATCCAGGATAAACTTGCATAATTTCCTTTACTTATTAAAAAAATAAAGAAACATTTGTATTCAACTATTACAACAATTTAAAGAACCGTACGGGATTAATCGTTTGAGGATTTGAGGATTTCCTGTTTTCTTTAATAGCAAATGTACTG
Source organism: Bufo gargarizans (assembly GCF_014858855.1). Taxonomy (NCBI): domain Eukaryota; kingdom Metazoa; phylum Chordata; class Amphibia; order Anura; family Bufonidae; genus Bufo; species Bufo gargarizans. The sequence continues at coordinate 14,047,639 of NC_058083.1, read as the reverse complement.
TGCAAAAGCTTGTAAAAATGGGTAGAAATTTAAAAGAAAAAGGATAGATAGCCAAATAGATAGGTAGATAGATGGATAGGCAGAAGATAGACAGATATGTGATCAATAGATACAAACCGGATTCCAAAAAAGTTGGGACACTAAACAAATTGTGAATAAAAACTGAATGCAATGATGTGGAGATGGCAAATGTCAATATTTTATTTGTAATAGAACGTAGATGACAGATCAAACGTTTAATCCGAGTAAATGTATCATTTTAAAGGAAAAATACGTTGATTCAAATTTTCACGGTGTCAACAAATCCCCAAAAAGTTGGGACAAGTAGCAATAAGAGGCTGGAAAAAGTAAATTTGAGCATATCGAAGAGCTGGAAGACCAATTAACACTAATTAGGTCAATTGGCAACATGATTGGGTATAAAAAGAGCTTCTCAGAGTGGCAGTGTCTCTCAGAAGCCAAGATGGGTAGAGGATCACCAATTCCCACAATGTTGCGCAGAAAGATAGTGGAGCAATATCAGAAAGGTGTTACCCAGTGAAAAATTGCAAAGACTTTGCATCTATCATCATCAACTGTGCATAACATCATCCAAAGATTCAGAGAATCTGGAACAATCTCTGTGCATAAGGGTCAAGGCCGTAAAACCATACTGGATGCCCGTGATCTCCGGGCCCTTAAACGACACTGCACCACAAACAGGAATGCTACTGTAAAGGAAATCACAGAATGGGCTCAGGAATACTTCCAGAAACCATTGTCAGTGAACACAATCCACCGTGCCATCCGCCGTTGCCAGCTGAAACTCTACAGTGCAAAGAAGAAGCCATTTCTAAGCAAGATCCACAAGCTCAGGCGTTTTCACTGGGCCAGGGATCATTTAAAATGGAGTGTGGCAAAATGGAAGACTGTTCTGTGGTCAGACGAGTCACGATTCAAAGTTCTTTTTGGAAATCTGGGACGCAATGTCATCCGGACCAAAGAGGACAAGGACAACCCAAGTTGTTATCAACGCTCAGTTCAGAAGCCTGCATCTCTGATGGTATGGGGTTGCATGAGTGCGTGTGGCATGTCTGGAAAGGCACCATCAATGGAGAAAAATATATTCAGGTTCTAGAACAACATATGCTCCCATCCAGACGTCATCTCTTTTAGGGAAGACCCTGCATTTTTCAACAAGATAATGCCAGACCACATTCTGCATCAATCACAACATCATGGCTGCGTAGGGGAAGGATCCAGGTACTGAAATGGCCAGTCTGCAGTCCAGATCTTTCACCTATAGAGAACATTTGGCGCATCATAAAGAGGAAGGTGCAACAAAGAAGGCCCAAGACGATTGAACAGTTAGAGGCCTGTATTAGACAAGAATGGGAGAGCATTCCTATTTCTAAACTTGAGAAACTGGTCTCCTCATTCCCCAGACGTCTGTTGAGTGTTGTAAGAAGAAGGGGAGATGCCACACAGTGGTGAAAATGGCCTTGTCCCAACTTTTTGGGGATTTGTTGACACCATGAAATTCTGATTCAACATATTTTTCCCTTAAAATGGTACATTTTCTCAGTTTAAACTTTTGTTCCGTGATTTATGTTCTATTCTGAATAAAATATTAGAAGTTGGCACCTCCACATCATTGCATTCAGTTTTTATTCACGATTTGTATAGTGTCCCAACTTTTTGGGAATCTGGTTTGTAGATAGATAGATGGATGGAGGGACGAACAGACAGATGGTAGTTAAATAGACATCTGACAAGTCACGTTGTCTATTTAAAAGGTTAACTAATAGAGAAATAAATTATAGGTAAAAGATAGATAGCAGGGAGAAGGGGTGACACCCATGAGGAAGTGGGGCATTAGGTTAGTTATGTCTATTAAACAGAGAGGAAGTAACATTAAGTCAGGGCTCTGGCTGGGCCACTCAAGGACATTCATCGAATTGTTCATAAGCTACTCCTGTGTTGTCTTGGCAGTGTGCTTAGGGTCATTGTCTTGATGGAAGATGAACCTTTGGCTCAGTCCAAGGTCTAGACCACTCTGGATCAGATTTTCATTAAGAATTAGGGTTGAGCAAACCCGAACTGTCACTCTGGTGTTACTAGTGTAGGGAGAGGATGCTGCTGCTGTGAGGGAGAGAATAAGACAGAATCTTTAATCAGAACTCCAATTGAACTCAGCGATCTACATAGATATAGTTGTGTGGGTGCAGTGCACAATCTTTTTACCCTGCCCTGAGCCCAGTGACACAGAAAAAGAGCTTTTATCCGTCTGTTAGTTAGGTGGGTGGCAGCGGCCAATTTATGCAAGCTCAGTGCACCAGCACTGCATCTGTGCTTTTGTGACATTCAAATCCATGCTTAAAATGCTGCAATAATAATCTGGGTTTAAAAAAACACCCATTTTTGGCAATATCCTACATCTGGTGTCTTTGCAGCATTTGTCAGTGTGAAATAGAAGCTTGCAATACTTCAATAATTTTCTGGGTTTAGAAAATCACCCATTTTTTTGCAAGACCCTACATCTGGGGCCTTTGCAGAATTTGTCAGTGTGAAATCTGTTCTTGAAATACTGCAATAATTTTCTGGGTTTAAAAAACACCCATTTTTGGCAATACCCTACATCTGGGGCCTATGCTGCATTTTTTTTTGTGAAATACAAGCTTGAAATACTGCAATAATATTCTGGGTTTAAAAAAACACCCATTTTTGGCAATACCCTACATCAGGGGCCTATGCTTCATCTGTCAGTGTGAGATACACGCATAAGATACTGGTGTTCTATTCTGTTATTAAAAAAACACAGATTTTGGGCAAAAAAATAAATTTGCAGACTTTGCTGCATCTGTCAGTGTGAGATACACGCATAAGATACTGGTGAATTATTCTGTCATTAAAAAAACACCCATTTTGGGAAAAATACTTAATTTTGCAGACTTTGCTGCATCTGTCAGTGTGACATAAAAGCTAGAAATACTGCAATAATATTCTGGGCTTAAAATAACACCCATTTTTGGCAATACCCTACATCTGGTGCCTTTGCTACATCTGTCAGTGTGAAAGAGAAGCTTGAAATACTTCAATAATTTTCTGTGTTTAAAAAAACACTAATTTTGGACAAAAAACTAAATTTGCAGCCTTTGCTGCATCTGTCAGTGTGAGATACATGCATTAGATACTGGTGTTCTATTATGTTATTAAAAAACACCCACTTTGGGCAAAATACTTAATTTTGCAGCCTTTGCTGCATCTGTCAGTGTGAGATACAAGCTAGAAATACTGCAATAATATTATAAAAAAACACAAATTTTTGGCAAAATAATAAATCTGTGGCCTTTGCTGCATCTGTCAATGTGAAATACTCACATTAGATACTGGTGTTCTATTCTGTTATTTAAAAAAATACCCATTTTGGGCAAAAAACTTAATTTTCTGCCTTTGCTGCATCTGTCAGTGTGAGATAAATGTGGTAGATACTGATGAATTATTCTGTTATTAGAAAAAACACCCATTTTGGGCAAAATACTTAATTTTGCAGCCTTTGCTGCGTCTGTCAATGTGAGATACAAGCTAGAAATACTGCAATAATATTCTGTTTTTATAAAACACCCATTTTGGGCAAAATACTTAATTTTGCAGCCTTTGCTGCATCTGTCATTGTGAAATACAAGCTAGAAATACTGCAATAATATTCTGTGTTGATAAAAACAGCAATTTTGGACAAAAACAAAATTTGCAGCCTTTGCTGCATCTGTCAGTGTGAGATACACGCGTTAGATACTGGTGTTCTATTCTGTTTAAAAAACACCCATTTTGGGCAAGATCCTAAATTTGAGAAATATGAGGAGAGCGTCAAATAAGGGATGTGGCCCCAATCGTGGTGCTGCTGGTGGAGCTCCTGTTGCAGGGAGAGGACGTGGTCGATCTGTGCCAGCTACACGCACAAGTGAAACACCTTCCTCAGGTGCGAATAGGCGACAGAACCTTCAGCGGTATTTGGTCGGGCCTAATGCGGCTCTACGAATGGTGAGGCCAGAACAAGTACAGGCGATAGTAGATTGGCTTGCTGACAGTGCCTCCAGTTCCTTCACATTGTCTCCCACCCAGTCTCCTGCTGAAAGACCACAGTTGGCACCTGCAGCCAATGTCCATCAGTCTTTCACCTCACCCCTTTTCAAATCAGCCAAGCAGTCTGAGCACCAAGTCATGCAGCAGTCTCTTCTGCTTTTTGATGACTCTGCTAGCAGGGTTTCCCAGGGACATCCACCTAGCCCTGCCCCAGAAGTGGGCACCAATGCCCAACCACTTATGTTTCAAGATGAGTACATGGGAGGACCACCGCAGCACGTCTCGGATGATGATGAAACACAGATGCCAACTGCTGTGGCTTTCTGCAGTGTGCAGACTGACAAGGAGGGCAGGAATGAAAACTGGGTGGAAGATGATGCGGAGGACGATGAGGTCCTCAACCCCACATGGAATCAAGGTCATGCGAGTGACCTGTGTAGTTTGGAGGAAGAGGCGGTGGTCGCACAGAGCCACTAGCATAGCAGAAGAGGGAGCAGGGTGCAAAAGCGGAGCGGCCGTTCCCTAGACAGTACGCCTGCTACTACCCCCCGCAGCAAGGGACGAGCACACCAAAGCCAGCTCCATAGAGTTCCCTGGCGTGGAAGTTATTCAGACAATTGCAACACACCAGACCTGCAGGGGATAGCGACAGTGAGGTCACGGTATGGGCAATCGAGGGTTACTCACTTCTTGGAGGACCCTGGGCAGGCATGTAGCGGTGAATGAGAGGCAGACACTGTTACAAAACTGTTAGTTACACTGTTACAAAACTGTTAATTACACTGTGTGCGGTCGGTCAGGACTTCAGGGACCCGTAACTCCCGAACCCTTGGACCGACGGAGCCGGATTTTGGATATGTTGTTCCCCTACACCAGGACTGTCTGAGGATACCGAATGTAAAGATGTACCCCCTGGTTTTGGGGTACATCCAGAACTTGGGTAACATTGTGTGTGGGTTGATTATGTTAAAGGCTTATCTGAGGGGAGGAGACGTGGGGGCTGTCCCAGACATGTAATTGTGTATTGTGGTAATCATGTAAATGTAGCCCTTCCCAGGGCAGGATGACATAAAAGGAGGCCCCGGGTCAATAAACATCAGTCTTGCTTAACCTTCAAATCGCAGCCTCGACTCGTTTGTGGAGGGGGGAAGGATTATCCTAGCTGAAAGATCATTACCGGGATTGTTCTACATTTACAGGATCCTTCTGGATATCGCGACAAAGCGGCTCCTCTCTCTCTCCCTAAACAGAGATCCAGACTATCCAAGCGGTCCAGCTCCCAGCTAGCCGGGGAGTAACCGTAACATTTGGATGGCAGCGGTGGGATTGTCCTGGATTTCCTAGGAGAGGTACTGAACGGATGGAGAGCGCTTACGAAAAATTGAAACGTGCGACCCTGAAGGATTTACTCGAAAGCAGAGGGGGGAACGCCAGCAACCGTCCGAGAAGGGAACTGATCGCAGAACTAACCGAACTGGATCAGGGCTTCACGATGGCAGAAACCCCGACCACGAGTAGTGACGAAAAGACCAGGATTGTTCGGGAGAGGCTCTCTCTATACGGGCCGAACCCACCTACGGAACTGGTACAGCAGTTGATGGCAGAAGCGGACGAGGATATACGGGAGGCTCGAGCCCACGAACTCAGCCTAGTGACCGCACACCGCAATGCCGAAGCACCTCAGGTAATCGTTCCTGTCGGAAACGCCGGGAGGCCAAAGATACCCTATGCGGCTTTTAGACCCTTCCTAGAAAGCGAGACAGGAATCGATGAATATTTGGCGGACTTCGAGAGGCAATGTGCCCTGCACCAGATTCCCAACAGAGAGTGGCCCACGATATTGTCTGGAAAACTATCCGGGCGAGCTCTGGAAGCATTTCGGACTCTGGGCGCTGAGGAAGTGACACAGTATGCGCTGGTCAAAGAGACACTGTTGCGGCGGTACGCTGTAACTCCTGACACGTATCGCCGACAATTTCGTAGCACGAGAAAGAAGCCTAACGACACACATATGGAATGGGCGCACCGAATGCGGAGAGCGGCAAATCACTGGATGAGCGGAAGTAAAGCTGTGACTGGTGAGGAAATTTTACAATTATTTCTCTTAGAACATTTTTATAACGGCATGGAGCAGCAGGGGAAGGAATGGCTGCGAGACAGACGACCCTCTACCTTAGAAGAAGCAGCCAAATTGGCCGATGAACATTACGACTCCCGTCTACACGAACCCACGAACTACCGAGCCCCAGCACGGGTCGAACACAAAGATGTTTACCGCACGCCACCACGTACTGAATTCCGAGCCTCGGTGCCCGCGGGCCCCGCACGTTACTCAGGACCACCGAATAACAACTCTGATCGTCCCAGACCGACCTGCTACCGATGCAATCAACCAGGCCACCGCATGGCTAGCTGCCCCCTTAATGCACACCAGACCCCCCGGAATTATAATTACCCCCCTGGGTCATCTCGTCCTGCCCGGGCGCTCTGTGTTAACCAAGAAGCCCCTATGGAGGAATATTTGGGACCACTTCACGAAGCAGATCCGGTATATGCTGCTTCGGATAACCGTCAGCACCATCGGCAGAAGGTATGGCTCGAGGGGCGATCTACCAAGGGGTTAAGAGACACGGGGGCTACCATTACACTAGTCCAGAGCCATTTGGTGCCGGAGCACAAGCGATCAGGGCAGACTGTGGCCGTTAGAGTGGCGGGAGGGGATGTGTACAAAATTCCGACCGCTAAAGTACATCTTGATTGGGGAGTGGGAAAGGGGTCCGTAAACGTGGGCATAATGGATAATTTACCTGCCGAAGTACTACTGGGCAACGATTTGGGCCCCATGACTTCTGCCTATGCTCCAGTGTACAACAACGAGGCAAACCCAGTGACTACCAGAGCCCAAGCCCGAACGGAGCAAGAACTATCACCGGTGCGGGAGACACAGGTAAGACCTACCCCGACCTCGACTGACCCGTTAGGTCCCATACTCTGGGACACCCCAGATGCTTTCGAGACAGAGTCTAAGACTGACCCGACATTACAAAAGTACCGGGAACGAGCAGAGACCGGAGGGAGCGGGTCAGATAACGAAACCTTTTTATGGGAAAAGGGAAAGCTGTATCGCTTGACGGAGAAAAGGGAGCAGCAGAGGCGACAGCTGGTAGTGCCCCACAAATACCGTCGAGAAATACTCAAGATAGGACATGACATTCCCTTGGCAGGCCACCTAGCTGTAACCCGCACACTACACCGCATTACTCACACATTCTTTTGGCCAGGGGTACACGCTGATGTTAGGACTTATTGTAAGACCTGCGATGTGTGCCAACGAGTAGGGAGGAGAGGCGATCACCCTAAAGCTCATTTAGTAAATATGCCCATTGTGGAGGAACCCTTCAGCAGGGTTGCTATTGACCTAGTGGGACCGCTGGCTACCCCTAGTCCCTCCGGTAAGCGCTACATTCTTACCGTAGTGGACTACGCTACCAGGTACCCGGAAGCTGTCGCCCTATCCAACATCCAAGCGGATACGGTAGCGAATGCGCTGGTGCAGGTGTTTTCCCGGGTAGGATTTCCGAAAGAAATCCTGTCCGACCGAGGCACCCAATTTACGGCCGAATTGACTCAGCAACTCTGGCAGGTTTGCAAAATTAAGTCCCTCCTGAGCTCTCCATACCACCCCCAGACAAACGGACTTTGTGAGAGGTTCAACGGGACCCTCAAACAAATGCTCAAAACATTTACTCAGGAATACCGAGACTGGGAGCGTTTTCTGCCACACCTCCTATTTGCTTATCGGGAGGTGCCCCAGGAAACGACCGGGTTTTCGCCCTTCGAGTTGCTCTACGGAAGAAAAGTACGGGGACCCCTAAACCTGATCCGTGAGCACTGGGAGGGAGAGATGGAGACTGACGGTGTCCCCATTGTGCCGTACGTGCTGGAACTCAGGGACCGAATGGAGCAATTAGCTAAATCAGTGCAGGCTAACCTCCAGTCGGCCCAGAGAAGACAGAAGGTGTGGTACGATCGGGGGGCCCGAAAGAGAATCTTTACCCTAGGACAAAAGGTGTTAGTGCTTAAGCCAGTTAAGACAGACAAATTACAGGCGTCCTGGCAGGGCCCCTATCAGATAGTGGAGAAAAGGGGAGACACCACCTACGTAATAGCTAGCTGCCATGACAGCAATCTTAGAAAGACATTCCATGTGAACATGCTCAAGGAATATCTTGAGCGGCCGGAGAACGTGACGGCCATATGCTGTCCCCCTCAGGAAGACCCCGACAGTCTACCCATTCCAGATCTGTTAGAAAAAAGTCCCCACGCAGATATAGTAGTTCAGGTCAAGATAGGGGACCGACTTAGCCCCACTGAAAGGGAGCAGCTTAACCAACTCCTGCAGTCCAAAAGCCCCACTTTCTCCCAGAAGCCAGGGTACACTACCTTAACCACCCACCAGGTAGATACCCCGGGACAAGCTCCTTTACGCCAGGCTTCTTACCGAATCCCCGAGGCAGTTAGGGCAGAGATGAAGAAGGAGATCGATGAGATGCTCCAACTCAAGGTAATTGAGCCCTCCGATAGTCCCTGGGCTTCTCCAGTGGTCCTGGTGCCCAAGAAAGATGGTACAACCCGGTTTTGCGTAGACTATCGGAGGCTAAATGAAAAGACAGTGACGGACGCTTACCCTATGCCCAGGGTAGACGAGCTACTCGATCGTATAGCCAGGGGAAATTATCTGACCACCATCGACCTCTGCAAGGGTTACTGGCAGATTCCCCTGGCCCAGGAGGCTGTCCCCAAGTCAGCATTCATCACCCCGTTCGGCTTATATCGTTTTAAGGTAATGCCGTTTGGGATGAAGAATGCCCCAGCTACATTCCAGCGCTTGGTTGATAGGCTCCTGGATGGCTTCCAGAGTTTTGCTTGCGCATACCTGGACGACATAGCGATCCACAGTGAGTCCTGGGGGGACCACTTAGCTCACGTAGGAATGGTTCTGGATCAGATCCGGACTGCGGGCCTGACTCTGAAGCCAGAAAAATGCCACTTTGGGATGGCCGAGGTACAGTACCTGGGTCACCGGGTGGGGTGTGGGAAACAGCGACCAGAGCCGGCCAAGATAGAAGCTGTGGCCAATTGGCCCACCCCCACCACTAAGACTCAGGTCCTAGCATTCCTGGGCACAGCAGGGTACTACAGACGGTTTGTACCAGACTACAGCACACTTGCCAAACCCCTGACTGACCTGACCAAGAAAAACTTACCTCGACAGGTCCTGTGGTCTCCCCACTGTGAAACGGCTTTCCAAGCTCTCAAACTTGCTCTTGTCAACGCTCCCGTCTTGGCGGCCCCAGCCCTTAACAAACGTTTTATCGTCCATACAGACGCTTCCATGTTCGGGCTGGGAGCTGTCCTCAGCCAAGTAGGCGAAGACGGAGGGGAGCACCCAGTTGTCTACATCAGCCGTAAGCTCCTGCCACGCGAAGTCAGCTATGCAGCGGTAGAAAAAGAGTGTTTGGCTTTGGTGTGGGCACTAAAGAAATTGACTCCCTATTTGTATGGACAAGAGTTCACTCTGGTTACTGACCATAACCCGTTGGTGTGGCTAAACCGGGTCTCGGGGGATAACGGCAGACTTTTACGTTGGAGTCTGTCATTACAACCCTTCAACTTCACCATTACCTACAGACCTGGGAAACAGAATGGCAACGCTGACGGGTTGTCCAGACAAACAGACCTCAGCCCAGCATAACCCGCGGTCTGGACAGCCTTAGTCTGCCCCGAAAAGGGGTCAGACAGTGTCTGCCAGAGTGTTCCACAAAAAGGGAGCACTGTTACAAAACTGTTAGTTACACTGTTACAAAACTGTTAATTACACTGTGTGCGGTCGGTCAGGACTTCAGGGACCCGTAACTCCCGAACCCTTGGACCGACGGAGCCGGATTTTGGATATGTTGTTCCCCTACACCAGGACTGTCTGAGGATACCGAATGTAAAGATGTACCCCCTGGTTTTGGGGTACATCCAGAACTTGGGTAACATTGTGTGTGGGTTGATTATGTTAAAGGCTTATCTGAGGGGAGGAGACGTGGGGGCTGTCCCAGACATGTAATTGTGGTAATCATGTAAATGTAGCCCTTCCCAGGGCAGGATGACATAAAAGGAGGCCCCGGGTCAATAAACATCAGTCTTGCTTAACCTTCAAATCGCAGCCTCGACTCGTTTGTGGAGGGGGGAAGGATTATCCTAGCTGAAAGATCATTACCGGGATTGTTCTACATTTACAGGATCCTTCTGGATATCGCGACAAAGCGGCTCCTCTCTCTCTCCCTAAACAGAGATCCAGACTATCCAAGCGGTCCAGCTCCCAGCTAGCCGGGGAGTAACCGTAACAGACACTAATTCCTCTGGGGCACACTCTGGGTGTAGAGACCTGGCCTGATGTTGGGTGAGGTGCCCTGGTTGTTGCAGGTGTTTAGAGTGCCTGAGGCAAGGTCCCTTTAAGGTTCGTGACGCCAGTGCCTTTAACGGTGGCACACCGGTTTATGGTTGGAATAAGTGAGGTACACAGGTGGTATAGTGAACCAAACGTTGCTTTACTTGGTGACAACAGTCCAACTTTATACATGCAGTACAGAAGAGGTTAATGCAGTCCTTTACAGTTCCAAAAGCACAGGAGGTTTATATCACAGCAGGTTGCAATCTTGCAAGATACTTGGAGGGTATATAATTAATACTTGGCAGTGCTATGCTGCTCTATCCCCACAGCTATTCTAGCTGGCTGGATCCCAAGGCCCGGATGCCTATTCGCTGGCTTAAATCCTTGGTATGAATTCCTTTCTCCAGTATTGGCGCTTGCTTAAGGTTACAATACCTTTGCTTCCTAGCTGTCTCTCTCTGCTTCAGGTGACAGATGACTGCGGGTTGCTCCCAGGAGGTGCCATCCTACTACTGGGGTATCTCAACTGAGCTATCCTTAGCCTCAGGAGCTTCAGGCTGACGAGGTAACTCCTCTAGTCCCCTGGAATACACTACTACTCCCCTGTCTGGGCCTTCCTTTATATATCTAGGGCTCTCTAGCAACCTCTAACGTCTGGGAGGCTAAACTGCACCCTGACAGGCCTGACACCCAGTGAACACAGGGAAAATACACAAATGCAATACCACACATTAACCTGTGTAGTGCCCACCTTTACCCAGTGGGACACTACATACCCCCACGGTATGACGTTGCCCGTCCTCGGCGCAACATGGAGGGCCCGCCCATCTGGAAGCGGCAGCCTGAAAGACAGATGAGAACATGCATATACAGCATTCACCACATTAACAACATAACAGTTGACAAATACATTGAAAGGAGTAGTGACAAGGGGCGTCGTTCTCTTCTTTCAGGATAACATAAGGGAACAGGGGCGCTGACCTGGCACAGTGTATCAATAAACCAGGATAGTCCATATAAAACTTTAAATGCAAATAGTCCTTGAAGGCTGAAAGGATAACATGAGTCCGTACCCCAGCTTTCAAAGGGTTAAACAGGGGTTTCCCGTGAGGGGCTACCTGGGCCCATAATGTAGTCTCCAAACCTCACAGGTGGGTGCCCCTTTGTAGACCGTGTGGACCTCCTTACTGGCAGGGATTCTTCCTGCCTGGATTCAGGAAGGTCAGAGGAGCCCACCGCCTCTGGAGCTTCTTCAGGAGCTCTCTGGGGTAAGGTGTCCTGAGGCTGAGGGCTAACAGGAACAGGAGCAGGAACCAATAAATTCAACCAAGGCGTGAGGGCCCAGTGGAGTGGCTCTTTATCATGGATCAAGTTCTCCACAGCCTGCATAGGGTCCATAGGTGGAGCCGGCAACTCCTCTTCAGAAGGCTCAGGTTCCATCTCCTCTGCCGCTGGTTCTCCTTCCATACAAGGGTTGAGGCGGTTCCTGTGAACGACTTGGGAACCTTTTCCGTCTCTGGAGACTTGATAGATGTGGGCTGCAGCATTGGGGATGGCAGTAATGATATAGGGAATCCTTTCCCACTTGCTGTCCAACTTGCTGGTCCGGTGGTTGTTTTTTAACCACACCTTGTCTCCGAGGGCCAGAGGTTCCGCATGGGCAGCCTGATCATAGTCCTTTTGCTGCCTCTCCCGAACAATCTCCATTCGTCCCTGGACGATCTCCTTAGCATCGAGGAGACGCCTTTGGTGCTCCACTACCCAATCAGTCCTGGGCAGTGGGTTGATCACATCCGGCACTTGTACCCCCAGGGAGTGATCCGCAGGCAATCTCCCTTGTCGGCCAAACATCAAATAGAACGGGGTGTAACCGGTGGAACAATGGATGGTGTTGTTGTAAGTGTACATAAGCTGCGGCAACAGAGTAGGCCAATCACCCCTCGTCTCAGGGGGTACTGCTCTCAGCATTTCAATGAGAGTCTTATTCATTTTCTCACAGAGTCCGTTACCTTGCGGATGATAAGCGGTGGTCCGGACCTTCTGGCAGTTGTGTAGCAGGCACATCTCATGAAACAGCTGTGACTCAAAAGCAGACCCTTGGTCGGTGAGGATCCTTTCTGCGCAGCCGCAGGGCAGCAGGAAATGCTTCCAGAACGCCTCCGCTGCGGTCTTGGCTGTCAGGTCTTTCACAGGCACTGCTACGACAAACTTGGTGAAGTGATCAATTATAGTCATGGCATACGTATACCCTGAGCGACTCGGCTCCAACTTTACGTGATCAATGGCAACAAGTTCTAAAGGAGTCTTACTTACAATAGGATGGAGAGGCGCCCTCTGGTCATGGCGTTCAGTCCGCCCCACAGCACAGGCAGTGCATTCTCGGCACCATTTCTCAATATCTTCTCTCATCCCGATCCAATAGAATCTTCTGCGAATGGTAGCCTCGGTCTTTTGCACACCGAAGTGTCCGGACTGGTTGTGATACATATCCAGCACCAGGCTGGCATCCCGACGTGGCAGGAGAATTTGGTACACTCTATCATAGGACACTGGATCCAGACTCCTTCTGAGCAACAGGCCTCTTTGTAGGAATAGTTGGTGGCAATGTCTCCACAGTCTCGCTAGATCTGGGTCTGCACTCTTCCTGCGGATCCTCTCAGGGATTTTCCCACTGGTAAGGAAGTCAAGCAGTTCACCGAGGACTCTACTTTCGGACTGGAGCTTAATCCATCTTTCTTGATCGCCTCTGGACTCAGGACCATCTGATGGGGAAGGATCAGCAGCAGGGGAATCTTCAGTACGGATATTATCCTGCTGGGTAAATTTATTGTAGAACGCTGGCATCTCCACTTCTTCCCAGGCATCTTTTGGTTCATCTGGGGCTTCTGTAGTGGGGAGTCGTGACAGAGCATCAGCGTTGTCGTTGGAGCGGCCTGCCCGGTATTTCACAGTAAAGTCATAGTTGGCAAGGCGGGAGGCCCATCTTTGCTCCAGTGCCCCTAATTTGGCTGTATTCAGATGCGCCAGGGGATTATTATCCGTGAAGGCAACAAATGGTGTGGCAGCGAGATAGTCCTTAAACTTTTCAGTCACAGCCCACACTAAGGCAAGAAACTCCAGCTTGAAAGAACTGTAATTCTGGTCGTTCTTCTCAGCTCCCTTCAGGGATCTGCTGGCGTAGGCAATCACCCTTTCTTTGTTGTCTTGCACTTGAGCCAACACGGCCCCCAGGCCTCTTTTACTGGCATCTGTGTAGAGGTGGAAGGGCTTCTGATAATCTGGGTAACCCAGAACAGGGGGTTCAGTTAACTTCTTCTTTAGGAGTTGGAAGGCAATTTCCCGCTCTTCATTCCACTCAACAGGAATAGGAGTCTTTTGGCTCTTCTTTGGATGCCCCCTCAAGAGTTCCTGGATGGGATCCGCAATTTGTGCGAAATGCGGGATGAAACGCCTGTAATACCCTGCGAAACTGAGAAAGCTTCTCACTTCTTTCACGGTCGTAGGAGTAGGCCAGTTACGGACAGCAGCAAGTTTATCAGGATCAGGCTGTACTCCTTTGGCACTGACAACGTGCCCGAGATATTTGACAGCTGGTTTCAGCAGGTGGCACTTGGATGGCCTGATTTTGAGGCCATAGTTAGTAAGAACTTGAAACACCTCACCCAGGTGCTTTAGATGGTCCTCATATGTCTTGGAATATATAATGACGTCATCCAGATATAATAGCACCGTCTCAAAATTCCTATGGCCTAAACAACGTTCCATCAGCCTCTGGAACGTTCCTGGAGCGTTACACAGTCCAAACGGCATATAGTTGAATTCAAACAGGCCCATAGGTGTAGTGAAAGCAGTCTTTTCTCGATCTTCTGGGGCCATGGGTACCTGCCAGTACCCGCTGGTTAAGTCCAGGGTGGAGAAATAGGCTGATGACCCCAGGGCAGTCAAGGACTCTTCAATGCGTGGCAAGGGATATGCATCTTTGTGGGTGATTTGATTAATTTTCCTGTAATCCACGCAGAACCTTATGCTGCCATCTTTTTTTCGAACAAGTACTAGGGGCGCAGCCCAGGGACTATGACTGTCCCGGATTATATTAGAGTCTTTCATCTCTTGTATCATCTCTTTCACAGACTGATAGGTAGTAGGTGGTATGGGTCTGTGCCTCTCCTTAATAGGAGGGTGAGAGCCAGTGGGTATGGTGTGTTTGATTACACTGACCTCTCCATAGTCCGTGGAGTGTTTGCTGAAAGCCTGGTGGTGCTCCTTCACCAGCTTCAGGACTCCCTCTATTTGCTCCTTTGGGGTGGATTCGTTCCCCACATGTAGTTCTTCCCACCAGGATGCCATTGAGGTGCTGCTGCTCTGTGTGGTCTGGAACGCCTCCGCGGCAGGCAGATGGATCACATCCTGGAAAGACACCTGGAAAAGCTGAGCAACGGGGCAGTGTTTAAAGAGAGTAACGGGATGATCACCTGTAGGGTAGGTTCCCAATACCCATGGACTTTCACGGGCTTACCGTTGCTGGTGATAATATCCAGCCAGGACTCTGGAGGCTGGGTGAGGAGACTTGGATCCCAGAACTTGTCAAAGGCAGGCCGTTGAATGGTGGTGAACTGTGACCCGGTGTCCAACAGGGCTTCAAAGGGTATCCCGTTGATACTTATATTAATTTTCGGACGGGATCCTACATACTTAGGCATCCAGCTTGGATCTTTTGGACCTACTGTTCTACCTCCCGAGGGGCGGTCCTCTGCCTCAGGGGTTGCCCGTTTAACTGCCAGCACATTGATTCAGTATGTCCATATTTCTTGCAGTGGTGGCAGACAGGCTGTTTTCTACTTCTGGGCCGGTACCTCGGTCGCCCATCAGGCTCTTTTGGGTATACATCTCCATATGAAGGTGGGAGCCTTGGGGGAAAAGGACCTTCATCTTCTAGTAACAATGGCCTCTCCCACTCCTCTATCTTCTTGCACACCTTCTCTAGACTTAGAGTAAGGTAGTTCACTTGCTCCATTAGTGCTGCCACTACATCTGTGACTGGAGCCTGGGTGGCCTGACCGACTCCTGCAGACCCCACATTAACAGTTTTTGGCTGACAAGCCTGAGGTTCAGGGAAGGCTGCTGGCCCTGGAGCAGGGTTCTGGCCTAGTATACTGATGGCCAATTCCTTAAAGTCCAGAAATGTACAGTGGGGGTGTTGAGCTGACAACATGCGTAGCTGGCCCTTTAAGTGCTCAGTACTGATGCCCGCAATGAATTGCTCTCTAAGAGTTCGGTCCTGGTCCTCAGCTTCTTTAGGATCCACTTGGACTACAGCTCTCAGTGTCTCTTGTAAGGACAGGGCAAAATCGCGGAGCGACTCTCCAGGCTGCTGCTTTCTGCTGAAGAAACGCATTTTAACTTCTGACACTGTCCTTGGCCTCAAATGTGGTGCCCAAACGGTCAAAAATCAGTTCCAGGCTACTCTTCTCAGAACTGGGCCATGACATGACTTCCCTGCGGGCGGCCCCTTCTAACTGAGCTAAGGAGGATCTCCATTTGTTGTTCAGCAGTTATGGGATAAAGCCGGAACAAGGCCAGTATCTGCTCCCTAAAGTCTTTTAACTTGTGGGCTTCCCCTGAATAACGTGGAAACCAGGGGCCCCCGAAATAGTACGGCATGGTTAGCGGCATCAGGCTTGGCGGTGCCGCGGCGGCAGGGGCCCTAGAGTCGGCTGTGGGTACTTCAGCAGGCACGACTGGGGCCGCTTGCCCGATTTCCTCAGGTGCGGACATGGCGTTGCTAGGTGAGTATGGCCCTTTAAATGTAGCGGAGTGGACCGGAGCGGTAATGGCAATACTTTTTTTTTTCAGACAAGTCTTTGGTTGCCAACGGGGGTCCCTCCGGTGCCCTGGCAGGGGTCGGGAAGCTTCCGGTAATGTAAACGGAGAAGCCGGCAAAAGTTTTTAAAGTCTGTACTTACTCCGGTGGTGCTCGCTCCAGGTCTCGCGAGATGCGCAGCTACGGGTGTTGAACGTCCTGCGTACCGCGTCAGCAGATGGGCGCGGCCTCTCGTAGCTCCGGGACTCAGGTAGGCGGCACCTTTTCTTCCAGACAGGGCGGCGTTCTTCTTCCTTGTTGGTTGGGCGATGACTCCGCCTGGTTCTTTTTGCGCCAAAGTACTCTTTTTCGCGCCAAACAGCTCCACGAGGCGCGCTTGTAATTCAATCAGATTAAGTGGGCAATATGGCTGTCTATTCACTGACAGCAAGCGGTGACTTAGATCAGGCAGCAATCTTCACACCGCAATTATCACAGTTCACTTTGGCCCAGCAATTTTCAATAAAACAATTAGGGCTTGTCACTTTAAGGCAATTAACAGCACACAGTTTTTGTATCCGCAATGGCGCAGGAATGTTCGTATCCTGTTCGTGACGCCAATTTATGCAACACGCCAGACCTGCAGGGGATAGCGACAGTGAGGTCACGGTATGGGCAATCGAGGGTTACTCACTTCTTGGAGGACCCTGGGCAGGCATGTAACAGTGAATGAAAGGCAGACACTAATTCCTCTGGGGCACACTCTGGGTGTAGAGACCTGGCCTGATGTTGGGTGAGGTGCCCTGGTTGTTGCAGGTGTTTAGAGTGCCTGAGGCAAGGTCCCTTTAAGGTTCGTGACGCCAGTGCCTTTAACGGTGGCACACCGGTTTATGGTTGGAATAAGTGAGGTACACAGGTGGTATAGTGAACCAAACGTTGCTTTACTTGGTGACAACAGTCCAACTTTATACATGCAGTACAGAAGAGGTTAATGCAGTCCTTTACAGTTCCAAAAGCACAGGAGGTTTATATCACAGCAGGTTGCAATCTTGCAAGATACTTGGAGGGTATATAATTAATACTTGGCAGTGCTATGCTGCTCTATCCCCACAGCTATTCTAGCTGGCTGGATCCCAAGGCCCGGATGCCTATTCTCTGGCTTAAATCCTTGGTATGAATTCCTTTCTCCAGTATTGGCGCTTGCTTAAGGTTACAATACCTTTGCTTCCTAGCTGTCTCTCTCTGCTTCAGGTGACAGATGACTGCGGGTTGCTCCCAGGAGGTGCCGTCCTACTACTGGGGTATCTCAACTGAGCTATCTTTAGCCTCAGGAGCTTCAGGCTGACGAGGTAACTCCTCTAGTCCCCTGGAATACACTACTACTCCCCTGTCTGGGCCTTCCTTTATATATCTAGGGCTCTCTAGCTCCCTCTAACGTCTGGGAGGCTAAACTTCACCCTGACAGGCCTGACACACAGTGAACACAGGGAAAATACACAAATGCAATACCACACATTAACCTGTGTAGTGCCCACCTTTACCCAGTGGGACACTACACAATGTGCTGACGACGAGACACGAGTGGTTTGCGCGCTGTGCAATCAGAGCCTGAAGCGAGGCATAAACGTTCTCAATCTGAGCACAACCTGCATGAAATAGAAACATAGAAACATAGAATGTGTCGTCAGATAAGAACCATTGGGCCCATCTAGATGACCAGGCATCTACGTGTAAAGCACGAGCTGCAGTGGAGTAGACACCTCAAAAACCAAGGTCTCTAGCTCCTCCTGCTTCCTCTTCTGCTGCAGTCTCGGCCTCTTCATCCACCTCTGGAGTGACAGTGCCTCCTGCCACCTCGCAAACATAGGATCTGCCAGCAACACCAACACCTGGGTTACCAAGCATCTCCACAATGTCCCACGGAAGCATTCAGCTCTCCATCTCCCAAACACTGGAGCGGAAGAGGAAGTACCCAGCTACCCATCCGCGAACCCTGGCCCTGAATGCCAGCATTTCAAAATGACTGTCCTTTAAAATGCTGTCATTCCGTCTGGTGGAGACAGAGAGTTTTAAAAGCCTTATGGCGGTGGCTGTCCCACAGTACATCGTGCCCAGCCCCCACTACTTTTCCAGGTGTGCAATCCCTTGCCTGCACAACCAAGTGGGGGAAAAAATCAGGTGTGCACTGCGCAACGCCATCTGTGGCAAAGTCCACCTAACTACGGATACGTGGACCAGTAAGCACGGTCAGGGACATTATATCTCCCTAACAGCACACTGGGTAAATGCAGTTGCGGCTGGGCCTGAGGCGGATAGAAGTTTGGCGCATGTCCTTCTACCACCGAGGATTTTCGGGGGCGCTTCAGTTTGCCTCCTGTTGCTTCCTCCTCCTACTCTGCTTCCTCATCCTCTACAGGCTTCTCATCCGGTCAGCGTAACACCTTCACCACCAACTTCAGCACAGCCAGGGGTAAACGACAGCAGGCAGTTTCAAAACGGATGTTTGGGGGACATACCCCACAGTGCGCAGGAGCTGTGGACGGGCCTTGAACAACAGACCGATGAGTGGTTTGTGCCAGACAGCCTCAAGCCCGGCCTGGTGGTGTGCGATAATGGGCGAAATCTCGTAGCAGCTCTGGGACTAGCCGGTTTGACGCACATCCCTTGTCTGGCGCATGTGCTGCATTTGGTGGTGCAGAGGTTCCTTAAAAATTACCCCGATATGTCAGAGCTGCTGCATAAAGTGCGGGCCGTCTGTGCGCGCTTTCGGAATTCTCACCCTGCTGCTGCTCGCCTGTCAGCGCTGCAGCGTAACTTCGGCCTTCCCGCTCACCACCTCATATGCAACGTGCCCACAAGGTGGAACTCCACCTTGCACATGCTGGCCAGACTGTGCAAGCAGCACAGGCGATAGTGGAGTTTCAGCTGCAGCACACACAGGTGAGTCGCTCTGCGGAACAGCACCACTTCACCACCAATGACTGGGCCTCCATCTGAGACCTGTGTTCCTGGTAGACACTCTGCTGGTGGCATTCCCACCTGACAGTGGGGGCACAGTGGAAGCACAAGGCGAAGGCAGAGGAGGAGGTCGCCAACGCAGCTGGGGCACCACCAGCACCTCAGAAAGCAGGGTTAGTATGGCAGAAATGTGGAAAAGCTTTGTCAGCACGCCACAACATCCAGCACCACCAGCTGATATGGAACGTCTTAGCAGGAGGCAGCATTTCAGCAACATGGTGGAGCAGTATGTGTGCACACGCCAACATGTACTGAATAATGGGCCTGCCCCCTTCAACTTCTGGGTCTCCAAATTGGGCACATGGCCTGAGCTTGCCCTTTATGCCTTGGAGGTGCTGGCTTGCCCTGCAGCCAGAGTATTATCTGAACATGTGTTTAGCACGGCAGGGGGCGTTATCACAGAAAAGCGCAGCCGCCTGTCCACAGCAAATGTGGACAAGCTCACGTTCATTAAAATTAACCAGGCATGGATCCCACAGGACTTGTCTGTACCTTGTGAAGAATAGACATATATACCGGCCTTACCCAGCCATTGTTATACTACAGCGCAATTGCTCATTGTTGTATTTTGGATATTTTCCGCTCTTTTGGAGTGTACCCTCATAAAAAAAAATAAAAAAAAAATTTAAACCAAAAAACTGTGTTGGCTACCTTGTCCTCCTCCACCGCCGCTTCCACCTACACCGCTACGTCCACTGCCTCCTCAAACTCCTACTCCATATGGACCTCAACCTCATAAATCAAGATTATTTTTTTATTTGTACGTATTTTATTTTATGCCATTTCACTAATATGTCTGTTACATTTTCGGGTGAAATTCAACAATTTTTGGGTGTGATATACCACTGCTATACATAGTAGACAGGTAAAAAAAATCACTAATTTGTCTGTTACATATTCGGGTGAAATTCACAAATTTTTGGGTATGATATACCCCTGCTCTACCTAGTAGACAGGTAACATTTCACTAAATTGTCTGTTACATATTTGGGTTAAATTAACCAATTTTTGGGTGTGATATACCTCTGCTCTACCTAGTAGACAGGTAAAAAAATAAAAATCACTAATTTGTCTGTTACATTTTCGGGTGAAATTCACCAATTTTTGGCTGTGATATACCACTGCTATACCTATTAGAGAGTTAAAAAAATGTCACTAATTTGTCTGTTACATTCTTGGGTGACATTTGACAATTTTTGGCATGATTAAACCCCTGCTCTGCATAGGTGACAGGGACATAAATTTCAAAAAATCGTCTGTTACATTGTCAGGTGACATGTTACCAATTTTGCCGTATACAAACCTCTGCTCTGCATAGGTGACAGGGAATTAAATTAAAAAAATTCTTCTTTAATTGACGCGCTCCCCCTCCTTTCATTCAATGCAAAAACTTTAACTTGTCCTACTTTTGCGCTTCAATAATTTGTCCCAC
Source organism: Bufo gargarizans (assembly GCF_014858855.1). Lineage (NCBI taxonomy): Eukaryota > Metazoa > Chordata > Amphibia > Anura > Bufonidae > Bufo > Bufo gargarizans. The sequence continues at coordinate 14,026,885 of NC_058083.1, read as the reverse complement.
TTTTCCGCTCGATTATATTTAATTTCAAACAATTAACCTCCCTTGGATGTGGTAACTCTTTCTCACGCTCCCTCTCCGGCGTGGAACCCTGATTCGCCGCTAACCGTGATCAACATGGTAGGCGCACAAAAGAACATCGACAGTTGATAGAGCAGATATCCAATTGGATCGTGAACATCACGGGGATGTGCGACATGGTGGAGCAGTATGTGTGCACATGCCTACACGTACTGACTGATGGGTCTGCCCCTTTCATCTTCTGGGTCTCCAAATTGGGCACACGGCCTGAGCTTGCCCTTTATGCCTTGGAGGTGCTGGCCAGTGTATTGTCTGAACGTTTGTTTAGCACGGCTGGAGGGGGTTATCACAGGTTATATTTCCCAATGTTTCGGGGTGTACCCTAATATTTTTTTTTATTAAAAAATTAAAACCAAAAACCAGTATAGGCTACCTCCTCCTCCTCCACCTACACCGCCACATCCACTGCCTCCTCAACTTCCTACTCGATATGGACCTCGTCCTCCTAGATCAAGATTTTTTATTTTTATATTTTTACGTATTTTATGTTATTTAAAGTCATTTCCCTATCCACATTTGTTTGCAGAGCACTTGCCATGCTCTTAGCCACATTTTGCTGACATTTGCAGCCCTCTAACCCTTTCCATGACATTTTTACAGCTATTTTAGTGCTCAAAAGTTCAGGTCCCCATTGACTTCAATGGGGTTCGGGGTCAAGTTCGGGTCCCGAACTCAAACTTTTTTGTGAAGTTTGGCCGAACCTGTCGAACCCGAACATCCAGGTGTCCGCTCTACTCTATTAAAAATATCTCTGGACGTTGCTCCATTAAGCTTTCCCTCAATCCTTACCAGTCCCTGTCCTAATTGGTCTAATCTTCTTCCGTTTAAGAATTATGGAGACCACTGTACTTTTGGAAACTTCCAGTGCAGCAGAAATTTTTTGTACTCTTCTCCAGGTCTGTGCCTCCAAAAAAGTCCTGTCTGAGCTCTACAGGCAGTTCTTTCCTCCTGATGCCTTGGTTTTTGATCTGATATGCATTGTTGGCTATGAGATGTTAAACAGTTAGAGCTGTGTCTTTCCAGATGAGAAGAGAGATATTGACCTCCTCGTTTTCAACAACGGTATAAGCCACACCCAACATCTAACTTATGTTTATGACTTTGGACACTTCCTTTCAGGTTAATTCCAACAATACATTTGTACTGTTGGTATGAGGGTGAGATTTCCACAAAGAAGGGGCAGCACAAGAATTGTCTCAGTGATGGAAACAGACTTCTAAACAGAGTTCCTTTTTGTTAACGATTCTTTTTCTCCGCGTCTTCTACATTGTTACTTGATATCTAACACCACAAAAATGTTCATTTTCTGAAGCTTGTGACATGAATGTTCTAATAGGTTTCAGTAATAATAATAGATGCCATGTGGCGGTAGACGCCGGGTAACCCACCTTATAACATGCTCTAGATTGTCCTCTGTCCAAGTATTCAATAAAAATGGAATATTTGGTGCACCTGTAAAAACATGTTTCCTCATGATGGCACATTTCACATTCTTCGATTAGGATTCAGATTTGAGAACCGGCTTCAGGTTCAAATATAAAGTCTGAAAATGTTCTTTTAAGTATTTCCTGAGTTTACTTTGATGGATGGCAGAATAAGTATCTTTCACTCATTAGCTTTCATATTTCAATAATTTAATAAATGAATGTAATCCACAGATGTTCAGGGCAGCTTTATCAGTGCGCCCATTAATCATCCTCCTTGTAAGCCATCCCTCCTAGATCTGAAAGCAACAAGAGGGAGCCAGCACTTTATTAGATACACATGGCAGAGCTGGCTATCAGATATCACCTGCACGCTCTGAATCATGACAGGTAATGAGGGGCATGGTTTTGATTTATGCATTTGTAAACAGCAACATATTTTGCTGCTCGTTACTCATGCATCTTTCATAGGAACTCTGTGTGACTTTCCACCAGCAGTCGGAAAATATTTGTGGTTGACAAAACACCTTTTAAGTAAATGCCAAATCTATATTTATTGACCCTATTAGGGACATTTTAGGGGTTATTTACTAACAGAAATACGTATATATTAGGCGTATTTCTGGCGCATATTGCGGTGCAAAGTTTCTTTGCGCCGCAATCTGCAACTTTTCATAGCTCAAGCCAGGTCTAAAAAAGTGGGTGTGGTGTGGGCGGGTAAAGGAGACGGGCAATTTTCTGCGTCTCTTTTAGGCATGGAAAGTGGTCTAAATCTACGCCATCAAGGGAGCTGGCGTAGATTTAGAAGCGGCGGTGGATCCGCCGAAGTTATGTAGAGGCTGGCGCCTCTACATAATTTCGGCTGATACACCGCCAGTGCAGGGGCTTATTAAAGGGGTTATCCGATACTCTTAAATTCCCTCATATGCCTGCACCCCTCACACTGAATATACTTACCTGACTCCCCATTCCCTGCTCCGCACCTGGTCCCCCCACCGCCGCTGCTGCTCCCCGTGTGCGGATAAAAACAATCCAATGTCGGGGGGGGGGGGGGGGGAAGAACAGCCAATGGCAGGTGGTGAAGGGGAGGAGCCTCCCTAGCATCATGGTGGTGCGGTGACCAGGAGCGGCGCAGGGAGCAGGTAAGTATATTCAGTCATGGATAAACCCTTTAAGACTGGGATCTAGGACACCGTTCTTAATAAATGACCCCCTTTTATTCTATCTACGTCATATTTATATCTATGTATCTGTCTATATAGCTCATATCTATCTATTTTTATATCTATCTGTCTCATATCTATCTATCTATCTATCTATCTATCTATCCATACCTGCCAACCTTTGAAAATCACAGAGGGACAACAGCCTCGGCAAAATATTTATTTAATAGTAAGCCATGCCTTTAATGCCACCCAATCTAGTCACACCCAATCCTGACAATTCCCATTAGTGCCCCGACATAATGGTTATTCCACCTTTGTTCCCCCACACAGTAGTTATTCTATACAGTAGTTATGCCCATGTTGTGCCCCCTTAACAACAGTTATACCCCCTTTTAATAGTGCCTCCTTCCACACAATGTATTTTACATTGTTTTGGCCACGTGTACCAGTAAGAGGAAGATATAGTTTGCAAAGTTTGGCAGGAACAGGGCTAACCACTCTGTCCTTCCCTTCTTGGTAGGGGTGGGCCGGGCATGCTACCTGCCAGGAGGGGGAGTTCCATTGTAGCTACAAAGACGAGAGGAAGCGCATGATAGAGCTTCTACTCCTCGGAACCTGATATCATTCTCTAGTGAGACCAACACTTCAAAGAGACCAGCATCTATTCTGTATGACAAAACAGCAGAGGAATCAGAGAGATACAACTTTAAAGACACTGCTGCAAGGTGAAGGACTACAGCTTGGACACCCATCAGCTATTGCAGTTGCAATTAAATGTCTCTGCGTCTTAAAGGTGCATAGACAGTTGATGTCATGACATACCTCAGCATTATTGGGACCGCAGGACAGCTACTGAAAACTGGGACTGTCCCGCCGGATCCTGGTTGGTTAGTATCTATCTACTGTATGTATGTATGTACAGTATCTATCTATCTATCATACTGTGTGAGGATTCGCTCTGGTAGGCAGGTTAGCGAACTTGATATAAGACATACAACGCTCCAAGCCACCAATTGTGGGGATTCGCTCTGGTAGGCAGGTTAGCGGACGCAGTATAGAGGCAATAACAAAGGTTTTAACTTAAGCAGTTCAGTGTTTATTGACACAGTAAGTGACAAAAAAAAATCAGTTTCCAGAATAAACAGTCACCTTGATTCTGGTGTTTGTTCACACCAGGCAGTAACGCAGAAGTCCTTGTATAAAGCAGATTCCATGTACTTTCACACAAACACGGTAGCAGGCCTCAATCCCGGCCCAAACTCCCAGGCCCCAACACAGAGACTGGCAGTTTTGTATACTGTATTTGGGGGATAGGTGTCCCCTGTGAACCTTGCACTCCCGCACATCTACCTGGTGCTTTTAATCAGACTATCTCATAGCTGGATCCTGAACTATGGACTACGGCTGGAGTCAGTTCTTCAAGAGCCACCACACACAGACGTATCCAGGACATGGGCTACTGTTGCATTCCTTGTGTTAAGCACCTCATGACCCAGAGACGTCAGAAGCATCTTACCTGGGCTAAGGAGAAAAATGACTGGACTGGCTTGATACCATTTTGTAATGTCTATGAATTCTTTATCACTTTTTCTTCTTTTTTGTTTTTGGGGCGATGAAACAGCTGAAAAAAGGGTGATTTTTTCAACTTTTTTTTTCTGTTACTCTATTTAAATTATGGGATAAATATGTTTATATTTTAATAGTTTTAATAGTACTGGCATTTTGGAATTTGGTGGTACAAATGATCTTTTTTTTAATTGTTAATTTATTTTTATTATGGTAAAAGGTGATGATATGAATATTTATATTTTTTTACATAAAAAAAAAAAATATTAAACCTATTTCAAGTTCCCTTATTGGGACTTTAAGAAGCAATTCATAGATTGTTTTTCCCATAGACTGCATTGAATTAGCATTGCAGCCTAGGGGAGTTGCGCTCTGTTTTTATGGAGCCCTGCCACCTGCAGGCCTCCATAGGAACTACTGCTGTGGTAGCTTCGGATCCTTCAGAGGGACTGAGGCTACCATATGGAACAAATTTCTTCCCCCGATCACCGCTCAGTGGAAGTTGTTCAAGCTCCGTTGCCTCAGATGCCATGGTCACAGGGGTTAAATGCCTATAATTGGCGTTATTGCCGATCACTGACATTAAAACAGCAGAATCCCGGAGGCTTTGGCACCTGCTGCGCTCAGATGTGGGCTCCATTTTTAAAGTACAGACATCTGCCATACAGGTATGGCGGATGTCCTCTAGAGGTTAATACCTATGTATTTAGAATGGGAGGTCATAAAAGCTCCTGTAGGTGTACTGTCACAATATGTCTGTCCATATACTGAACCTCCTTTGTCAATCCCCAGATCAGACTGGTATATTTGGCTGAAGTTAGATAAAATAGTGGAAATACCCCGTCAAGGGTTAGAGTCCCTTTAAGACACTTTGTTATTATAAAATACAGCCTGCATATTAAATGTGCTTGGTAATAGATGATGTTATATCTGTGAAATAGAGCAGCACAGACATTTTTATGTACGTAGCTGCCAGGATGAGAAGAATATCAAAGAAATATGCGTCTGATAACTATCATCAGATAAGAGGCAAAGGAGGTGTACTGTGAGAGTGAAATACATAGGCCATATGGAATGCCTAATAATTGGGCACTGTCAGTCACACTCTGGTATTTGGCTAGTTCACCAGCATACCTCATACCCTGTCTCTAATGGGGTTGTTGGAGACCAGAAAGAAAAAAAAAATCTGCTTAATTTTTCCCAGAAATGATGCCCCCTTGTCCACAGGCTATGTCTGGTATTGCAGCTTACCCCCCCCCCCCCCCCCCACACACACTTTATTGAGTGGGCAGAACTGCAATACCCGGGCACAGACTGAGGACAAGGGTGCACTATTTATGGAAAAAGTTCACACTCTTTGATCACAACTAGCTTTAGTTAAGGGATAAAAAATTATGAAAATGGGAATAAAATATAAAAAAAATGACATAATATTTATATAACATTAAAGAGACAGTTAGGATCTCAAGGTGATAGGGACTCATGATCCTTATTGTGACCCAGACCACCCACTACCAAACCTATGTAGTAAAGTGTGACTAACTAGAGGATCCTCCAGGGGGCCCAAGGTCTGACATGACAATGGGGCCTAGCCACAACAGGGTGCGCAACGTCATTTAAACCAATTTGGGGTCTATTCTTTATTCCAAATCTGGATTTTCCACTTGTGTTTTTTTGGCACAGATCCAAATATGTGGGGAGCGCATGGCACTTTTTCTTTTACGTGTTCCATTCATTTCAATGGGAGATTCTGTACGGATTCCATGCCATGATAGGGTTTGCTGCTTCTTTTTTTTTTTTCATCGAGGTGTGAACCATGCAGGACACTAAAGCAAGTGCTGCTGCCCATTGAAATGAATCGGAGACTGCTTGGAGTTGAACGGGTCCTAACTGTAAGTTCATTGAGAAGCATATCTGAATGGGCCAAGTTTTTTCATTGCATTTTCAGCTCTTTGGGTGGCTTGGGACTAAGTACAATGTGCGTAACACATTGCAATTATTTATGTCCCCTCCGTTCAGGTTTGGATATAAGACTGTTCAATTTTTTGGGAATAGAAAACAGTTTGTCATGGTCAGAAATGATTCCTGGTTTAACTTCACATCCACTTCACATGCCCTAAGGAAAGGTACGAATGTTAAGGAAGGGAAAAAAAGAATGTGAAGTATGTGAGCACTAACATACACTCCATAAAATTGCAATTGCAACATCAAGAAGGAAAAATCGTAGAATTATGGAAATCACCAGATCAATAGACATGTTAATGGTATGCAAATTATAAAAATATTGAAAACATCTTGATTTGTTCAGTATTGAGTATAAGCACCACATGCAGAAATACACACCTTGGCACGTTATCAATGCGTTATTAATAGCTGTCTGAGGAATGTTCTGCTACACTGAATGCATTTGGGTACGCGAATCATCAAGATCCGTTGCTGGCAGCTCCCTTTTCAATTGCTGACCAATGATGTCCCAGATGTGCTCGATGGAAGACAAGTTTAGAGACCCTGCAGGCCATGGTAGCACATTTAGGCCACACAGGCTGCTCAAAGTGTAAGAAGAAACATGTGGCCTGGTGTGTTGTCCTTTTGAGAAACAGCTCCTGGGACACTTTGGAGAAATGACCATACCACTCGTTCCATGACCAAACCAATGTTAGGCCGAGCTGTTAGTGTACTTGAAATGAAGACTAGAGTGCTCCAGCTACTGTACATTATTCCACCCCACATCATAATCCCGGGAGTAGGACCGGTGTGAGGTTCCCTTGTGAAGGTCTCTTCATAGCATTGCCTATGTGGTCTCCAGACCAATCTTCAGTTTTCATCACATCTGAGACAAAATAGAAACTCCTCACTAAAGGAGATAGACCTCTATTTTAGCCTCCATTGCCATCTTGCTGTGCACCATGATAGCCTTGGTTCAAGGGACGTCAAGCTCATAGTCCAGTGTTGTGCAAATGACTTATGACAATTTGTGTGGACACTAATTGCCTCCCAGTCCCTAGGCTTGAGATGTAACATCCATTTTCACTTTTCGTACAGAATGGATCACTACACCCCATTCTTCTAATCAGATGATCCGTCCATGCAGAGGTTCTCCTCTCTGCACCTCTTTCTGTCATTCCAGTTTGTTGTTGTTCTTCCAACCACTGGGACTCTTAACGTTGATCAGTGCTGATGCCTGGACCTAAAAATCGGAGTCCTAAGGGACCTCAGCGTATGGAACGGACACAAAACCAATTTTTTGAAAATTTTTATGAATTGGACATGAAATGAATTTCAAGAAATTCTGTAGTTTGAAGGTCTATTTAGTAGCGGCAGTGCAGGATTTTGCATCTTCATCATTGGGTAGAGATGGCCTTGCAATTCGCCTGGCAGTCGTTTCACGGCGAACTTTGCGCATTCGCGGTTCGAACATATGGCGATGTCCGCCGGCACCATATTCTTTTGCATTGCGCCGAACTTTGACCCATAAATAGAGATAATCCACGGCACTCCAAATTTTCTTTTTGTTTTGCAAATTTATTATAGGTACAAAAATTATTATTTTTTTTCCTTCCCTTCCTTCCCTTTTCCCTTCCTTTCCCTCTCATCATTGATTAGAACACAGTATAAGAATAGAGTATATTCATATACATATATATATATATATATATATATATATATTCTTATCTATATATCTAGAACCATTTAAAGTTTCATTTTTTCGCAAATTGTTCCATATTCCAGCATGATGAAAATGCATGGGGTTGTCAATTTTTCCGTATGCATGCATGCGTATATATAATTGTATATGTATGTATGCACGAGTATATATGTATATATATACAATTTGTATATGTATACATATGTGGCCACCGTTCATTGTATTGTATTTTGTATAGAATTTTCTTATTTTTTATTTCTTTCATCTACTATTAGCATAATTTATATGTAGGGTCCCAAATAACCCTAAATATCATAGATACAACCTTCCCTTTATTTCATATAATCAATCAGCAGACTGATCCTAACACAGTATTCCTTGTCCAAAGGTATAGACACTGCAGTGTCTCAGATTCTAATGCGCATACTGGGTTCTGCGATCGCACGGCTCACATGACGTCTCTGGCGATCATGTGACCCGCCGAACGCAGGCATAGGCCAAGCGCTCATAGTACTTCCGGCCCCACGGCTTAAATTGCGGACAAGCAGACACCAGCACAGCGCCTGCATCACGCCGATTATAACCCAGCCATTGTAAGCTCATGCACTAAATACTTATAATATACCCTCATCTCACTCTGCTGATTGATTTACCTTGACTGCTCTTCATTTCTATACTTTTCCTATATACTTTTCTTATTACTTCAGTTCATCCTTGGCAAGGTTTTTTCTTGACTGAAATTTATGATCAACTGATGAAACAATAGAAATAGTTTATGCTATAATGCTGTTTAGATTACTATGCCTCCTTTATATCATAGACGGTATCTGTTTAACCAGTCTCATATCCCCCTTACTTTACCTACCTTTTACTCTCCCTATACTATAGTTCATTACCTGAGACTTTTATATGTGATTTCTTCCTTTGTATCTTCTCCCATAACATGTGCCAACAATACACTATGATCGCCGCATACATAGATTAGTGATATAAAAATTATATAATTATATATTTAAACTTTTCCACAGATCCCCTGAAAACGGTCATGAGGACCGAAACGTCGGGACATACTATGGCCTATGAATATATGTTTATACTATGATTTTGGCGCTACTAGTCATATATTGGCATTTTTTGAAAAAAAATTTGTACCTATAATAAATTTGCAAAACAAAAAGAAAATTTGGAGTGCCGTGGATTATCTCTATTTATTCTACGACTGAAGTCCTCTACGAGCACCCTCCACCATAAAAGGTGTGCGGACTCCACAATTTCCTTTAATTGAACTTTGACCCATGACACATCCATTAGGTGGGACAGGACAGCCAATTGAGATGTTTCAGCACATGGACACCCCCCCAACCCTATAAAAGAACCCGATCTTGCAGCCATTTTACATTCTGTGTTTTGCCAGTGTAGGGAGAGGTTGCTTTGTGGAGCAGGGACAGGATATTAGGGACACCAAACACTAGCTAATAGGGTCATAAATGTCCTTTTAAGGACTGGTATAGGTGTGCTATTGATAAGTGTGATATACTGAGGGGTGTGATATACTTATAATATACTATCTAACATAAAAAGTATATTATAGTGCATTTGTATTGTTAAGCAGTTGTGTGCGATTCTGCTGCGATACCGCAGCTTTATAGAGGGACAAACGTTATTGGAACAACTATTTGCAAAGGGTGTGGTATACGTGTTGCCCCAAAAAAAAACTGATTGAAGGGTGTGATATACCTTCTTCCACAAAATACCGATTGAGGGCTGCAATATACATGTTGCCCCAAATAAACAAGTTGGTGTGATATAATTGTTGTGGCAAAAAACATAATTGAGGGGTCTGATACACCTGCTTGCACAAAATACTGATTAAGGGGTTCGATATACTTGCTTTCACCAAATATTGATTTAGGGGTGCGATATACCTTCTTCCACCAAATATTGATTGAGGCCTGCGATATACCTGCTTCCACAAAATACTGATTAAGGGGTTCGATAAACCTGTTTCCACCAAATATTGATTGTGGGCTGCAATATACCTTCTTCCACAAAATACTGATTAAGGGGTTTGATATACCTACTTCCACAAAATACTGATTGAGGGCTACAATATACCTGCTTCCACAAAATTCTAAATAAGGGGTTTGATATATTTGTTTCCACCAAATATTGACTGAGGTCTGCGATATACCTGCTTCCACAAATACTGCTCTTCTCTAGCGACTTAGGCACAGGGTCATTTTGAAAATGACAGGCAGAGGAAGAGGCAGGTCGTTCTGCAAGGGTGGTAGGGGTCGGGCAGGTGCCCCAGGCCGGAGCCTGCGTGTGAAGTTGGAGAAGGTGTGACGAACTGCGACCGCCGCGGCCACAATACGTCACAAAACCGTCACAGCGCCCCTAGTGGTCAATCCGCAAACAGGCCTCCCAGCCACTTTCAGCACACCGACAGTCTAACTTGAGTCCGTACAGTCAATAGGCTGAAAGCACAGGGAGTGGACCTCCGATTGACCGCAAGTAAGCGTGCGACGAACTGAGACCGGAACTACACACAGGGTAGTTTAACTGCCACCACCTCACAATTTATGGGAGCGAGGAACCCACTATCTAGATAACACAACCGAGTAGCTTTCTCTTCGGAGAGGCTAGGGTAAGTTTTTGCAGTGTTTGAAAACAGGCATATGGCTAGAGAAATGACTGGGAGGTCATTTATTATATATCTATATACAATACAAATTATCACGATGCACAGTAATTATTAACACAATAATCAAGGAAAGTATAGTCCAATAAACAAAAGGGAGAAAAGAAAGAAAATAGTTTCCGCAGAAAAGATGTCTGTTGGTGAAATAGTCCGTTGCAGGGGTAAAGTCCAAGAAGCCTTTGTCCAGTGTAATATGCCTACAGCCCACAGGTTCCCTGGCTGAGGCCCTCTTTAGGTGTTGTTAAAAGTGGAGAACTCCTTTAGCAGATCCTAGGTCTGTGTTATAAAGGGTCCTAGAATCAAGGCGGGAAATTGAGAGTCCGCCTGCTGGGCAGGCTGTATTCCTGAGGTGAATGTCAGTTCTGAAATATGGCATGTGCCATATCGCGGGATGTCTCCGCTGTACACAAGTAACAAGCATATATTCACATTCCCCACAAAATATGGAGTTCAGGGATACCAAATATTACTATTATAACTGGTTCTATGATGGGGTAACACCATAACTTTACCTGGGTACATCTTAGAGTTATGTTTGTCCTATGTAAACGTCCAGTGAATTCTGAGTGACACGATGATGTAATTTTTACGTCCGTAAGATGCATGGTCTCTCTTAAAAAGGTAAAAATCATATCTCAGACTCATGTGTCAATCTGGGAACCTTGGTGCCGGCCGTCTGAATCAAGTTATCTTACAGACCCTTATGGCAGCGACACCAATCGGCTCCCCCCAGGTGCCGTCTTCACACCTAGCTGTGATATCTCTTCAGGAAGAGAAGTTCTTTTGTCAACCATAGGAAGCCAGCTGTAATTGCGTTATCTGCTGGGCATCTATTGACTGACTTGAACAAAAGGACTATGTTGTTCTCTGGGTACAACAGAAGGAGACGCTCTGAATAATCAATTTGTAGGTTCTGGGGCCTAGGGAAATAATTACTGTTTAATAAGGCAGAGTAATATCGATAATATTGGGAGGACAGTTCAATATTCTCGCGGATCATCCGTGACACCTCCCCCCCGCGTCTGTGGCTAGACATCCGTCCGCAAGACGGGTGGCGTCGCCGCTAACCTGCGCTGATCGGTCTGGATCGCCGTTGCACCGGGATAAGCCATCCGCATTTTGATGTCTGCTGCCTGCCCTGTGCTGGATGGTAAAATCGTACTGCTGCAGCGACAAGCTCCAACGTAGGAGCTTCCCGTTGGACCCCGCAGTACGGTTCAGCCAACTGAGAGGATTATGGTCCGTAATGATTGTGAAGGAGCGGCCGTACAGATAGGATTGAAGCTTCTGCAGGGCCCACACAATCGCCAGACACTCCTTTTCTGTAGTTGAGTAGGAGACCTCTCGGGGAAGAAGTTTCCGGCTCAGGTACAGAAGAGGATGCTCGTCCCCTTTTCCATCCACCTGGCTTAAGACAGCGCCGAGACCGTAATCTGATGCGTCGGTTTGCACTATGAACCGACGGCTGAAATCTGGGGCTTGAAGCACAGGGGCGCTAGCTAACGCCTGCTTCAAGGCCCGGAAGGCGTTCTCACACTCAGGGGTCCACGTAATGGTTTTTGGTTCCTTCTTCCTAGTGGCATCTGTTAGGGGCTTCGCGATGGCACTATAGGCCGGTACAAACTTCCTATAGTAGCCCGCGGTCCCCAGGAATGCCTGAACCTGTCGCTTGGTGATAGGCCGAGGCCACGCTAAGATGGCGTCGACCTTTCCCGTGTCCGGTTTCAGGGTGTTCCCTCCCACTCGGTGCCCTAAATGCTGGACTTCCGTCATGCCGATCTGACACTTACTTGGCTTAACTGTCAAATTGGCTGCAGCCAGCCATTGCAGTACCTGGGTCAGATGTTTGAGGTGTTCTTCCCAGGTGGGGCTAAACACCGCAATATCGTCCAAATATGCTGCAGCGAAAGGTTGCATTTCCTCCAGCAGGTCGTTCATAGCCCGCTGGAACGTGGCAGGCGCATTTTTCATTCCAAAGGGCATCGTCGTAAATTCGAAGAGCCCGAAGGGAGTGATAAAGGCCGACTTCTGCCGCGCGTCCGGGGCAAGAGGGATCTGCCAGTACTCCCGGCTCAGATCCATGATTGATAGATAGCTGGCAGCCGCCAGCTTATCTAGCATCTCATCGATGCGAGGCATGGGGTAGGCGTCCGTAGTGGTTACAGCGTTCAACTTCCGGTAGTCCACGCAGAACCGCGTTGTCTTGTCTTTCTTGGGTACCAAGACGACGGGTGCCGCCCATGGACTACAGGACCGCTGAACGACCCCCAGTTCTAGCATTTCCCCCACCTCACGCTGCATGTCCGCCTGCACCTCCGGAGAGACGCGATAGGCGGATTGCTTGATGGGGGGATGTGCTCCGGTATCTAACCGGTGAGCGACCAGATTGGTCCGTCCCGGGATACCTGAGAAGGTCCGGTGGTACCGACCTAACACCTCCTGTAACTGCTCTCTCTGGGACGGGGAGAGCTGCGGGTTGACATTTATGTCCCCGTCCGTCTCCCGGGTGTCAGCCAGCAGATCTACCAGAGGGTCTGTCTCGCCCTGTTCTAACCGGCTGCACACTGGGAGTACATACTGGCAGGGCCGTTTGAAGGAATTTGGGGGCCCCAAGCAAAATAGACATGGAGGCCCCCCCTCCACACCTTACGCACGCAAAGCCTACAGGAACCACAGTATAGCCATACAGTTTAAGTTCACCCACACTTTATATAAATAAAAAAGGAGGTTTACAGTGCAAATACTGCTGTTGCATTTAATGTGCATGAAATTTGAACAGTGTCATCCACAGATCCCCCTCCCCTAAACAGTGCCATCCACAGATCTCCCCCTAAACAGGGCCATCCACAGATCCCCCCTAAACAATGCCATCCACAGAACCCCCCTAAACAGTGCCTTCCACAGATCCCCCCTCCCCTAAACAGTGCCATGATGGCACTGTTTAGGGGAGGGGGGATCTGTGGATGGCACTGTTTAGGGGGGATCTGTGGATGGCATTGTTTAGGGGGATCTGTGGATGGCATTGTTTAGGGGGATCTGTGGATGGCACTGTTTAGGGGGGATCTGTGGATGGCACTGTTTAGGGGGGATCTGTGGATGGCACTGTTTAGGGGAGGGGGGATCTGTGGATGGCACTGTAGAGGGATCTGTGGATGGCACTGTTTAGGGGAGGGGGGGTCTGTGGATGGCACTGCCATCCACAGATCCCCCTACAGTGCCATCCACAGATCCCCCTCCCCGACGCTCACAGCAGTATATTTATAAACTAATCAGTAACTACTTTAACTTTAATCATTGCTCATTGCTGAGCTCTTTACTTGGATTATTTGGATATCTTACTTTGTCTTAGCTCCGGTAACAGCAGGCAGTGCAGGCGGCGCTCACTCACTGACGTCACGCGCCTGCGCCGCCTAGTGGGAGGAGCAGGCGCGTGACGTCGGTCAGAGAGTGAGCGCCGCCCCCTGCACTGCCTGCTATTACCGGAGCTAAGACAAAGTAAGATATCCAAATAATCCAAGTAAAGAGCTCAGCAATGAGCAATGATTAAAGTTAAAGTAGTTACTGATTAGTTTATAAATATACTGCTGTGAGCGGCGTGGCCCTGTATATTCTAACCCCCAGGCAAGCGTCCCCGTCACCATGGGAACGCCTGGGGGTTAGAATATACCATCGGATTTGAGTTTTTACGATCTCACTGAGCTCGTAAAACTCAGATCCGATGGTATATTCTAACCTCGAAGGCAAGCGTCCACCATGGGAACGCCTGGGGGTTAAAATATACCATCGGATCTTCTGAGTTACTCAGCTCTGCTTGGCCCCAGGCCAGCTCGGGGCCCCAACCAGCTCGGGCCCCAAGCAATTGCTTGTTTTGCCTGTTGGGTAGCGACGGGCCTGCATACTGGGTTCTATCGTGGTGAGCCTTCAGCATGTTAATGTGAAAGGCCTTCTGTTTTCTACCCCCCATGTTCACCAAGTATGTCAGGGGGTTTAAACGCTTCTCTATGGTGTATGGCCCCTCCCATGCCGCCTGTAACTTATTGTGCCGTATGGGAAGAAGGGCATAGACCTTGTCTCCTGTTTCAAATGCCCGGTCTCCTGCGGTGCGGTCGTACCATAGTTTCTGTTTGGCCTGGGCCTGGGCCAGATTCTCCGTTACCATGGCAGAGAGTGACTCCATTTTGTCTCTGAACTTCAGGACGTAATCCACTACAGAGACATCCGTGGGATCACCTTTGCCTTCCCACGTCTCTCGCATCAGCTGTAGTGGCCCTCGGACGTTCCTGCCATACAGGAGCTCAAACGGGGAGAACCCGGTGGACTCTTGCGGTACTTCCCTGTAGGCAAACAGCAGATGAGGCAGGTACCGTTCCCAGTCCCCACCCTGCGACTCAACGAATGTGGCCAGCATCTGCTTTAATGACGCGTTAAAGCGCTCGCAGAGGCCGTTGGTTTGCGGGTGGTATGGACTGGAGACGAGGTGCGTCACCTGGATCTTTGCCGCCAGGGCGTTCATCAGTTCAGACATAAACTGGGGTCCCTGATCTGTGAGCATCTCCGCAGGGAACCCTACACGGGAAAATATGGAAATTAGCGCGTCTGCTACCTTGTCTGCCCTCAGGGAGGAGAGGGCGACCGCATCTGGGTAGCGAGTCGCGTAATCCACCAGCGTCAAGATGTACCTCTTGCCGCTGTGGCTGGGAATGGGCAGAGGTCCAATTATGTCGACTGCCACTCGGTGAAATGGCTCACTGATGATTGGCAGTGGACACAGGGGAGCCTTGCGCGGATTCCCAGCTCGTTTAACCCTCTGACAAACCGTACAGGAGCGACAATAATTGATGACATCTATCCTCATTCTAGGCCAGTAGAAATGCCCCTGAATACGGTCAAGTGTCCTGCGAATTCCTAGGTGCCCTGCCAAGGGGATGTCATGTGCGGATTTCAGCACATGCCCCCGGAAGGCACTAGGTACCACAAGCGACTTGGTACTCACGGTCATTTCGCCTTCAGTGGGTTGTATCGCCTCACTATACAACTTCCCACCTTCCCAGTACACTTTGAACCCAGCCCCATCCGCGAGGGGCTCAGCAGCCTGTCTTCTGAGACCCTCGAGGCTAGGATCGGTTTGAAGTGCATGCTCGAAGGCTGCCTGATCCGTTTCAGCCAGCTGGCCCGTGGCGTACGAGGCCTGTGGCTGACAGTCACCCTCCCTGGGGTCAGAGGAGTGGGAGGAGACCGGAGCCTCTTCCCCCTGTTCTGAGTTCAAGTTTTGGGTGGCCCGACTCCGAGTCACAGCTAGGACAGGTATGACTTCGGAGCAAGGCAGATTAGCATTTTCAATATCACATGTAGAAATCACATTAGCAGGTACGTCATGCAAATCATCAACATTAATATTGCATACATTCAACCCCCCTCCCCCAGACTTTTGCCCCCGGGTGCCAAGCACCTGGGTGGGGGCAGAGGGCGGACCCCCTTCCTGGGATCCCGAGGGGTTCGTGGCGGGTTCATAATAGGATACCAGCTTGCCTAGATCGGACCCCAACAAAACAGGAACTGGTAGCTGGTCTAGGATACCAACTACCTTTTCTTGAACACCCACCCCCCAGTCGATGGAAACCCGGGCTTGGGGAATGTGAGAGAGAGTGCCCCCCACCCCAGTGAGGGTGAGATACCTGTCTGGGATGATGTCCTTTGTGGGCACAAGGTGCGGACGCACCAGGGTGACATCGGCTCCCGTGTCCCGGAAACCGGTGACTAGCTGGTCATTCACTGTAACAAGCTGGTGATTGCTGGTGATGGGGTGAATCTCCTCCCCACCGGCGAACAAAACAGTTGAGGATGATGGTTCACGCTGGGATGCGCTGGCTGGCTGTGTCTGTCGTGGGCGAGGTACAGGTGGTTCAGATGCTGGCTGTGGCTGTCTCCGCTCAGGACAGTTGAATTTCATATGTCCAGGCTTGCGGCAGTAGTGACAGGTGATTCCATTAGGTGCCCCAGGTCTGGAAGCAGTAGCTGCACTTGGTGGTCTCTGTGGTGGACGGCCCACAGAGGCAGGGGGGTCTGCCCTGACATTGGGCAGACCTCCTCTCCAGTGAGATGGTGCAGATTTACGCAGATCGGGCACTCGGGTTGTGACAAAAGTCTCAGCTAAGTCTGCAGCAGCAGTTGCTGACGCAGGCTTCCGTTCTAGCACGAATTGTCTCACATCCGCAGGGCAAATACAAAGAAGCTGGTCTAGCACCATCAAGTCCTCTAGGATGTCATAAGACCCTTTTGTTAGGCCTAAAGTCCACTGGCGGAATGTAGTGCGTAAGCTGCTGACCACATCCGGATAAGAGTCCGTACGATCCTTTTGTAAGGACCTAAACCTTTTCCGATAGACTTCAGGGGTCAGCTGGTATTTAGCAATGATAGCGTCTTTTATGGCGGAATAATCTTCATCCTGCTCCATGGATAACTCTGCAAACGCGTCCAGCGCTTTGTAGCGCAACAGGGGGGTCAGGTGTCTGGCCCACTGCTCTTGGGGCAGACGATACTGACGGCAGGCTTTCTCAAAGGATCGCAAAAACAAGTCTATGTCAGTGTCCTTTTCAATGGGAGCAAATTTAAATTTTGCACTCACGTGTGATGCTGCTCCGTCCGCAGGAAAGTTGGGTGATGAGCTTCGGCTGGGTTGATGTATTCTGGCCATGCTCAGTTCATGCCGACGTTGGCTTTCTTCGCGCTCAGCCATGTACTGTAGGTACTTTACTGGGTCAGTGTCCATTAGTTTTTGGAGAGCCTGCTGCATCATAGGGTCCGTACAAATAGATAGTCCGGTACTGGCCGCTTCCGGGCGAGTACTTAAAGAAAAATTAGGATCCGTACTGAAATACTGCGCTGGGGGGCCAACAGGGCCCGCAGGATGTTCCCCCTCCGAGTAGTCAGGATTCTCTGTCTGCGGTTCCTCAGGACTTGAGTCAGATGGGCCGGTGTCTCCCGCAGTAGACACATCCAACAGCCGCAGTTGTTGGTTATCCCATCGGAACAAGTCTTTTATCAGGTCTGTCTTCGTCTTGCGACCGACATCAATGCCCCGTTCTTGGCACAGATTTTCCAGATCTGCCAAAGCCATTTTCTTGTATCCCCCGGACATTTTCACACCAAATAAAAGATAGATAAAGAAAACAAGATTTCGGGGAGGGTACTGGACTACACAGTCTCTCTGTACACACAGATAAATGTATTGCACTCAGCCACACCACCACCAAATTGGTTTGGTTCTGACAGAGGTAAATTAGTTAATCTCTGTTTAGATGTTCTAAACACATGCAAAAAAGAATCCAAGTAGCTGCCTACCAATATGTGACGAACTGCGACCGCCGCGGCCACAATACGTCACGAAACCGTCACAGCGCCCCTAGTGGTCAATCCGCAAACAGGCCTCCCAGCCACTTTCAGCACACCGACAGTCTAACTTGAGTCCGTACAGTCGATAGGCTGAAAGCACAGGGAGTGGACCTCCGATTGACCGCAAGTAAGCGTGCGACGAACTGCGACCGTAACTACACACAGGGTAGTTTAACTGCCACCACCTCACAATTTATGGGAGCGAGGAACCCACTATCTAGATAACACAACCGAGTAGCTTTCTCTTCGGAGAGGCTAGGGTAAGTTTTTGCAGTGTTTGAAAACAGGCATATGGCTAGAGAAATGACTGGGAGGTCATTTATTATATATCTATATACAATACAAATTATCACGATGCACAGTAATTATTAACACAATAATCAAGGAAAGTATAGTCCAATAAACAAAAGGGAGAAAAGAAAGAAAATAGTTTCCGCAGAAAAGATGTCTGTTGGTGAAATAGTCCGTTGCAGGGGTAAAGTCCAAGAAGCCTTTGTCCAGTGTAATATGCCTACAGCCCACAGGTTCCCTGGCTGAGGCCCTCTTTAGGTGTTGTTAAAAGTGGAGAACTCCTTTAGCAGATCCTAGGTCTGTGTTATAAAGGGTCCTAGAATCAAGGCGGGAAATTGAGAGTCCGCCTGCTGGGCAGGCTGTATTCCTGAGGTGAATGTCAGTTCTGAAATATGGCATGTGCCATATCGCGGGATGTCTCCGCTGTACACAAGTAACAAGCACATATTCACATTCCCCACAAAATATGGAGTTCAGGGATACCAAATATTACTATTATAACTGGTTCTATGATGGGGTAACACCATAACTTTACCTGGGTACATCTTAGAGTTATGTTTGTCCTATGTAAACGTCCAGTGAATTCTGAGTGACACGATGATGTAATTTTTACGTCCGTAAGATGCATGGTCTCTCTTAAAAAGGTAAAAATCATATCTCAGACTCATGTGTCAATCTGGGAACCTTGGTGCCGGCCGTCTGAATCAAGTTATCTTACAGACCCTTATGGCAGCGACACCAATCGGCTCCCCCCAGGTGCCGTCTTCACACCTAGCTGTGATATCTCTTCAGGAAGAGAAGTTCTTTTGTCAACCATAGGAAGCCAGCTGTAATTGCGTTATCTGCTGGGCATCTATTGACTGACTTGAACAAAAGGACTATGTTGTTCTCTGGGTACAACAGAAGGAGACGCTCTGAATAATCAAATTGTAGGTTCTGGGGCCTAGGGAAATAATTACTGTTTAATAAGGCAGAGTAATATCTATAATATTGGGAGGACAGTTCAATATTCTCGCGGATCATCCGTGACAGAAGGCATGTGCGATTACTTCAAAGGGCGCACCAGAGTTTGTTGAGTGGCTCACTCACACTTCCGCTTCTGCACCCTCCTCATCCTCTGTATCTTCACGCTCCTCACTCTCTGCTGTGTGCACCCCCAAATACACCACCACCACCTCCACTTGAGTCAGAGGAATTATTTTCCCATCTATTCCCAGACCTTATCGATGCGCAGCCATTCTTGACATCGGATGAGGAAGAGGAGGTAGCAACGGCCGCCACCCAGCGGTCTGATGACAGTACCCAGATTAGCCCAAGGATGGAGGTCCCCGCTGTATCTGCCTACGCCGAGATCTCAAATTTTTAGTGGTGGTGAAGGTGATGATGATGACTTGTCGATGGACGTCACTTGGGTGCCCACAAGAGAGGAAGAGGAGGGGAGTTCAGACGGATAACCCTCTTGCCTGGCTGACCGCTGGCTTGTCAGAACTGCTAGCCCGCCAACTACTGCCATATAAACTGGTGGACTCGGAGGCCTTTAGAAAAATTGTGGCCATTGGCACACCACAATGGAAGGTCCCCGGAAGGAAATATTTCTTCCAGAATGGCATCCCAGAGCTATATGGCCATGTTCAGAGGCAAGTGAATATATCTCTGGCACAAAGTGTTGGTGCCAAGATACATCTGACCACAGACACGTGGTCTAGCAAACATGGGCAGGGAAGGTACAGAACTTTTACTGCGCACTGGGTGAACCTTCTGACGGTCGTCAAGCATGTAACCCGTGGCCCCCGTGTGGATTTGGTGTTGCTGCCACGGATTGCATGCAGGCCTGCCTCTTCTTCTCCTCCTCCTACTCCATCTTCCATCTCCTCCTAGGCTGACTCCTCCTTTTCCACTGCTACCGCCTCTTCCGCTGCTCCCCCAAATTCCCCAGAACCTATTAGACGTGCCAGGTGAGACAATGCCATGCTGTGCTGCGGCTGTTTTGCCTGGAAGCCAAGATCCACACCGTTCCTGCACTGCTTTCAGCTGTGCGGTCACAGGCCGATCAGTGGCTAACCCCACTTAATTTGACAGTTGGTAAACTGGTGTGCGACAACAGTGCCAATCTGCTGAGCGCACTGAAACCGGGCAAAATGACACACGTACCGTGCATGGCACACGTCCTGAACTTAGTCGTGCAGCGATTCGTTGCCAAATACCCCGGGGTACAGGACGTCTTGCAGTAGGCCAGGAAAATCTCTGGCCATTTTAGATCTTACACTCCCATGGCTCACCTTGCTGACGTTCAGCGGCGACACCACTTGCCCGTCAGACGTCTGATTTGTGACAGCCTGGAACTCCACCTTGTATATGCTTGATATGCTGCTCCAGCAGCAACGTGCCGTTAACGACTACCTGTACGAACTCTGCAGCAGGACAGGTTCTGGGAGTTTGGTTTCTTTTCACCGCGGCAGTGGCTGCTCATGCGCGACGCATGCAGACTTCTGCGGCCATTTGATGAGATCACCAAACTGGTCAGTCTCAGCCAGGGCGCCATCAGTGACATCGTACCTTACGCCTTCTTTCTGGAGTGTGTATTGTGTTGTGTCATTGATCAAGCCATCGAGGAGCAGGAGCTGGAAGATGAGGAAGTCGCAATGCTGAATGAATTCCCAGGGGAGGCTACTCCATCTGAGACAAGTCAGCAGGAGGCTGAAGAGGAGTCAGAGGAAGATGGTGGCTGGGGGAAGGAAGAAGAGGAGGAGCAAGAAGAGCAGGCTTTGAAGGGGACTTTAAACTTTTCGAGGATCCCTGGTATTGTCCCTGGCTGGGGGAGGAGACCGAGGACGAAATTCTCCTGGGCGATGACCAGGAGCCAGGGCGCTCCACCGCTTTCAATTTAGTGCAAATGGCGGCCTTCATGCTCCCCCGTAGGGGACCCCCGTATAAAAAGAATAAAGGGCAAAGACCAGTACTGGGTGGCAACATACTTAGACCCCCGGTACAAATACAAAATGGCGGACATGTTACCAGCATCACAGAGGGCTGTCAGAATGCAACTTTTCCAGGCCTTTCTGTGAGAGATGCTGCATTCTGCTGTTGCAGGTGCTGGCAGAGGAATTTCCTCCCACAGAGTAACAGGTGTGGGTACCAATGTGTTGGTCACTTAGGATATGAGATCATTCCTGCAATCAAGCCATCAACACTTCGGATATGAGATGTGTTGGTCACTTTGGATATGAGATCATTCTTGCAATCAACCCATCGACAGGCTCCCTCCGGATCCAGCCTCAGGGAATGCCTAGACCGACAGGTGTCCGTCTTCATCAGGTTAATAGCCGATGTAGAGGCTCTGAGAAGCGAGGAACCCCTGGACTACTGGGTGTGCAGGATTGACCTGTGGCCACAGCTGGCACAATTTGCCATGGAACTCTTGGCTTGCCCCTCGTCAAGTGTCCTGTCCGAAAGGACGTTCAGCGCAGCAAGGAGATCGTGACCGATAAGTGCACTCGCCTAACTCACTACCTCACATGAATGAGGTATGGATCTCGGAGAAATTCAACACTTGTGACAAACACATGAATTTCCTCATGCCAGCCCACACATATCCGCCACCACCCAGAACATAGAATGGTCCTTGTCTTATGTATGTACAGCGGCATAAAAGGCCTTTTCTGTCAGATGAATGCCTATTTTTTGGGGCCTGTACTCCAGTGGCCTACAGTAAAAATTTTATCCAGTGACCGCCTAATGTACCTCCAGCCACATCCTCACAAGTTCTTTTCTGTCAGGTGAATGCCTAATTTTTGGGGCCTGTACTGGCCTACAGTAAAATTTTTAGCCAGTGACCGCCTAATGTACCTCCAGCCACTGGCAGAACTATAGGGGTCGCAGTAGTCGCAGTTGTGACCGGGTCCCCTTGCCAGTGGTGCTGTACTTTTCACTTTATAAAATGCAGTGCATCTTAAAAAGGGAACACTAGTGAGCGCTTCCATAATGGAAGCGCTCACTAGTCTGCAGGACAAAAGTAAAAATGCTGCAGCACAACAGTGGGATTATATAGTGGTGGTTCACCAAATTTCTTAGCGACTTTTCGACCAGTGTGGTCTTTCTCAAGCAATTTACACAATGAATCAGGTGCAGTATTTAAACCCTTAGGATCCAATCCCATGATGCAGTTAGACTCCTCCCCCTTCATTATGTTCTCACATAACACATTATACGGTGCAAAATTATCAAATCATATACATATATAAGTATTGTGCATAAAAACTTACATTAGTCGAAGAATCCGGTGGGCATACAACCCCCATAGTGGTCCCAATCGCCTCCATATTCGTGCGATGTAAGCACTAGAACCAGCGTCCCTCATGGTTTACTGCACATGCGTCCCGGACGTGTAAGCGTCCCGCGTCTCTATGGTATCCATGCGCCTGCGCAGTACTTCTCTTCCGGGCCGCAGTATTATCCTTCCGGGCCTCCGAGTTGCAGTTCTTCTAGCTACTCGCATTTAGAGAAACTCGCCATATCCTCCCTGCGCTTGCTCTGCTTGCCACTCGCTTCTGCAATTATAACAGCAATCAAAATCTATTTCTATACCAGGTCATCCATTTCTTCAGGTATTAGGTTCACTTTCAGGGTAGGATCTAAGCGATATGATTATTTAAATCTTATCTATTAACAAGTGTCTGCATTTGTTACCCCTCATCTAACGGCGCCATCAGGAATATAAACCCACCTACACCTATGCCACTTCGGGCCATATATTGCAACTATTGGTTGGGGTTTCTCCACTCATTCATTACATAATAGGGTTATATATATCTCCTCTCCTCACTTTTCAAGGAGAAATCTCCCAACCATATATCTCAACCCATCAGGTAGTGGTGCGGCAACTCCCCAAATTAAGAGGAACCGCACTCTCCTCTCCAACGGGTCCCATTCACCCCGATGGTCAGTGACACCACCCACAAAAGGTCAGCAGTGTCAACCGTTCATCTAAGTCAAACAACCTCGATGGTCAAATAGGGTGCATATGCTACCTCACACCATCTTACATCTTATAACCCTATACAACCACTAGCAGCAGTGTAGGTGGAAATGAAAAACCCTTTCATACGCCAGATAGGGCCAACAAAGGACACTATAATGGCCAAATAGCCAAGCATATCTACATACCACAAGAACCCCAGCCTTCCTGCGAATCCTATAGACCCTGAAAATGGACCGACACTATATTTCTGCTACTTTTCACAGAAATTCAGCAAAGGGCTCATATTACGGATCATGCCACCAGATTATTCAATCAATGTGTTCCATCTGTGAACATATTGATTGAAGAATCTGGTGGCATGATCTGTAATGTGAGCCCTTTGATGAATTTCTGCGAACAGTTGTCATAGCGATATGATATACAAATGCACCCGGAGGCCCGGGAAGGATAATACTGCGGCCCGGAAGAGAAGTACTGCGCAGGTGCATGGATACCATAGAGACGCGGGATGCTTACACGTCCGGGACGTATGCGCAGTAAACCATGAGGGACGCTGGATCTAGCGCTTGCATCGCACGAATGTGGAGGCGATCGGGACCACTATGGGGGTTGTATGTCCACCGGATTCTTTGACTAATGTAAGTTTTTATGCACAATACTTATATATGTATATGAATTGATGATTTTGCACCGTATAATGTGTTATGTGAGAACATAATGAAGGGGGAGGAGTCTAACTGCATCATGGGATTGGATCCTAAGGGTTTAAATACTGCACCTGATTCATTGTGTAAATTGCTTGAGAAAGACCACAATGGTCGAAATGTCGCTAAGAAATTTGGTGAATAAATACTGAATTGATGAAGAAAAGAGAGTGCCGCAGTATACTTTGAATATTTCACTCTCTAGTCTGCAGGAGGAGGGGGAGAGAAGCGCTGTGAGCCCTGTACAGTACTTACCCCTCCTCCTGCTTGCTCTTCTGCCTGCAGCGTCAGGATGTACAGAGCGCACTCTGACCTGACGCTGCAGGAGGTCAGGTGACTGCAGCGCTGGCCCTGAGAAGAGAAGACAGCCAGGACAGGGAGAGTGGCGGCAGGAAAGGTAAGTTACTTTATTATTTTACAGTCTGATCTGAGGTCTGATATGGAGGTCTAATTGGGGCTCTGGAGAGGTCTAATGGGGATCTGGAGTGGTCTATGGTTGGTCTAGAGGTCTGACTTGGGGGGTCTTGAGGTCTGACTGGGAGTTTGGAGAGGTCTACTGGGGGTCTGGAGAGGTCTAATTGGGGGTCTGGAGGTCTAATGGGGTAAGATATGGGGGTCTGGGGGTCTAGTGGGAGTCTGGAGGTCTAATGGTGGTCTGGAGGTCTGATATAGGGGTCTGTTGGTCTGATATGGGGGTCTGGTCTGAGGTCTGATATGGGGGTCTGGAGGTCTAACGGGGGGGGAGGGGGGGTCTGGAGGTCTGATTGGGGGTGTGGAGATCTAATGGGGGTCAGATATGGGGTTTGGAGGTCTAGTGGGAGTCTGGAGGTCTGATATGGGGGTCTGGATGTCTGATATGGGCGTCTGGTCTAAGGTCTGATTTGTGGGTCTGGAGGTCTGATATGGGGCTCTGGAGGTCTGACTGGGGGTCTGGAGGTCTGACTGGGGGTCTGGAGAGGTCTAATGGGGGTCTGATTGGGGGTCTGGAGGTCTGATTGGGGTTCTTCAGGTCTAATCGGGGGTTAGATATGGGGGTCTGGAGGTCTAATGGTGATCAGATATGGGGGTCTGGAGGTCTAGTGGGAGTCTTGAGGTCTAAAGGGGTCTGGAGGTCTGATATGGGGGTCTGGTCTGAGGTCTGATGTGTGGGTCTGATATGGGGGTCTGGAGGTCAAATGGGGTCTTATATGGGGGTCTGGAGGTCTATTGGGGGTCTTATCTGAGGTCTGATATTGGGTCGGGGTCTTACATGGAGGTCTAATGGGGTCTAAAATGAGGTTTAAAACTGGGGTCTTATATGGGGTCTCCAGTGGCCAACAGTAAAATTTTTATCCAGTGACCGCCTAATGTACCTTCAGCCACATCATCACAAGTTCTTTTCTGTCAGGTGAATGCCTAATTTTTGGGGCCTGTACTGGCCTACAGTAAAATTTTCATCCAGTGACCGCCTAATGTACCTCCAGCAACATCATCACAAGTTCTTTTCTGTCAGGTGAATGCCTAATTTTTGGGGCCTGTACTGGCCTATAGTAAAATTTTCATCCAGTGACCGCCTAATGTACCTCCAGCAACATCATCACAAGTTCTTTTCTGTCAGGTGAATGCCTCATTTTTGGGGCCTGTACTCCCATGGCCTTAAATAAAAATATTCTAGGCTCTAGCAGGGCACATTTTTGAGAGTTTCCTTTAAGACGCATAAAAATGGCCCCTGATTAAAATACATATTTTTTTGTGGGAATTTTTACCAAGGATCCCCCTCTGGTATGTCACTGTCCATGTTGTGGGACTATTTGTGCACTTCTAGTAAGTATTTGGTGGCTGCAAATATGACCTGAAGTTTTTTTTAGGTTCGCCTACCATTAAAGTGAATGGGGCCCGCCGCGAACATGCGGTTCGCAAACATTTGATAGCGAACGCGCGTTCACGAACCGTCCCGGCCAATGTTCATCCATCACTATCATTGGGACAAAGCACTGACGCTACTAAGTAGACAGCATGCCGGTATATGGTCTCCATGTAGACACTGAAGAGACTGTAGGTCTTACATGGGCGTAGCACCTCCTTCAACCAGCTGCAGTGCTAACATTATCTTGCAGCAATGGGGATAAATCTCAGTGGACCTGGAATGTTTATCCCATGTTTTTGAAGGTTTCCTTAGGGTTATTTGACTTTCTGCCCCAAGCAAAAAACTTACTGATAGTGATTGGCTTCCTGAGGCCTCAAAGTGCCCATACACATTAAATGATACTGGTGGGACCAGCTTACCATCTGATGTATATAGGAGTGTTTCGACCTTCCTCTGACAGTAATATTGGGAAAAAGACGGGTCAGGCATATTGGATTTCAACATGCCTGATCCTTTTAATCTCAAGAGAGACAAGTGCAGCGTCCCACTCATGTAAATCTGCTTGCTGTGACTGAATTGAATTTTTTCTTGCACCCAAAATGGCCGCCGGAGGCCTTCTTGCTTAATCTATAGCGCCATCCTTCGGCAAAACGCCCTGCTTGACGGAAAAAATTAAGTGCCACCCCTTTTTAAAGAGCGGGAAAAGTTTTCCTGTTGCGCCATCAGCTCATTAACATGGATTACAATATGAGCACCGCCTCCCCAATGTTGCAGAACCTAGGGGGCGTGCCAGAGAAAAGGTGGAGCCTGCGTGATCAATGGATCAGTCTGCTAGACGAGTGGCTGTTTTCAGACATGCAAGAAGAAGAGACCAACAGTATGGCTGAGAAGCAAGTCGGTCCTGCCCATAGGGAACCGCTCTGTATTGTGGAGCAGGAAAGTGGAAGTTCCATCCCTGGAGCTCTTCCTTCATCTCCCGTTTTGACCCGAGAAGGTGATGACGTTATGGCGCATTATGAGTGGTCCCAATGGAGGGTTAGATTGCCGGAATCGCCGCCAGCCCCAGAGGGAGAGACATCAGTAAGCCTCGCAATGGCTAATGTGGTACAGACGACCGGAACTCCGAGCTCGCCGTCCGAAAGAAGGAATGGGATCATCTTTGACCCGGTAGATCCGTGGCCGACAATACGCCCGATAAGAGAGGTGCAGCCCATACGGATCTGCTCAACCACACAGCTCGTCCCGTGGTGTTAAACGACTCGATTGACTCCGTTGAGAACGCCGATCTCTGAAGCCCTGACTGAAGAGCCGGAACTGCGCCAAAGTGAGCAAGAAGGCCCAGTCCGCAGTGCCCAGGTACAACCGGGAAGTTTAGCTCTGCCTTCTCAGTGGTATGAGGAGGATGACAGGCTGATTTGGGAGGCTTACCGAGATTACACGGCATGCCACTACTCTTATTGGCCTCATATTTTACCCCCAATTCCAGAGGAGCTTCTCGCAAGCCAGAATCGTGGTGCAGAAGACCAAGTGGTACCCAGCTCAGTGGAACCATCAGAAGGGGATTCAAGGAGTCTGAACCCACCTTTGCAAAGACCTGGCCCAGGGCAAGCCCAGATTTGTTTATTATTATTATTATTATTATTTATTATTATTAAAGCGCCATTCATTCCATAGCGCTGTACATATGATAAGTGGTGCACATACATAATACAGACAATTGCACTAATCATAAACAAGACGAGTTACAAACTGGTACAGAAGGAGAGAGGGCCCTACCTGTGAGGGCTTACAATCTACATGGTATGGGAGAAGGACACAGTAGGTGCGGGTGAAGTTGGTCATGGCGGTATAGAGGCAGCAGGGTCACTGGTTGTAGGCTTGTCTGAAGAGGTGGGTTTTCAGGTTTCTTTTGAAGGATTCCACTGTAGGTGAGAGTCTGATATGTTGGGGTAGAGAGTTCCAGAGTATGGGGGATGCACGGGAGAAATCTTGGAGTCGATTGTGGGAAGAGGCAATAAGAGGAGAGGAGAGAAGGAGGTCTTGTGAGGATCGGAGAGTGCGTGTGGGGATGTATCGGGAAAGTAGCTCAGAGATGTAGGGAGGGGACAGGTTATGGACGGCCTTGTATGTATTTGTTAGTACTTTGAAGTGAATTCGCTGGGCAATGGGGAGCCAGTGAAGGGATTGGCAGAGGGGAGAGGCAGAGAAGTAATAGGGTGAGAGGTGGATTAGTCAGGCAGCAGAGTTGAGGATAGATTGGAGGGGTGCGAGAGTGCTAGATGTAAGGCCACAGAGGAGATTGTTGCAGTAGTCTAGGCGGGAGATGATGAGGGCATGTACAAGCATTTTCACAGATTCAAAGTTAAGGAAAGCACGGATGCGGGAGATGTTTTTGCGTTTGAGGCGGCAGGTGGTGGAAAATGCTTGGATGTGCGGTCGGAAGGAAAGGGCAGAATCCAAGGTCACTCCAAGGCAGCAGACTTGGTTGAACGGGGAAAGTGTGCAGCCATTGATCGTGATAGATAGGTCTGTTGGGGGGTTGAGCAAGATGGGGGAAAGACTATGAATTCTGTCTTATCCATGTTAAGTTTTAGAAAGCGAAAGGCAAAGAAGGATGATATAGAAGATAGACATTGTGGGATTCTTGATAGTAAGGTGGTGATGTCGGGACCAGAGAGGCAGATTTGTGTGTCGTCAGCGTAGGAGTGATACTGAAAGCCATGGGACTCTATGAGCTGTCCCAGGCCAAAAGTGTAGATAGGTTTATGGTAGCGAACAGCCTTCCGGACCATGAGAAGAAAGAAGTCTCACCTAAAATGAACTCTAGAGACCTGTAAGTAGGCCTGTAGGCCATTCCCTACTGACTGTGCTGCAAAGGAGTCCAAAGTTTGCTCAGTATGGACTATTTGCTAGTTCCCCAAAGCAAGTGGTAGTTACAAAGCCACTTCAAGCCTGCTGGCTCCTTTTGGAATTTTTCAGGACTCCCTGCTGGACCATTCTTGTTTTCCCCATTTGCGCCTGTTTTTGCGCCAAATTTTACCTTTTTACCCCTTTTTTAGGTTGACTGGGAACTTTAGCTCAGGACATTGGGATATTCAGCATTTTAAGCTGTTTACCCAGAAGGACATTTTCTGTGTTTGTTTTTAAGTAATGCCTATGTTTACAAGTCAACAGACTTTCGCACTTTAAATATTATGTTGCACTAAAAAAGGTTTTATACTCTAAAGACTTGGTTCCACTTTGCCATGGACTTTGTACCCAATTTGTGATATCAACGCCCATTTGTGTCACAGACAAGTTCAAAAGTTACACCGCCCAGTGTTCCTTTTGCGTCGTGATCCACATAATTTATGATGTTTTAATAATGTGTATTTTCATGCCATTTTTGTATTTATATCTGCATACCTGTCTACATGCTCTCTCCTTTATTTTTTTTCAGGAGACTTCGTCATGTCAAGAATGTGTCGAGGACGACACATGTTAAACAAGGGGGGTATGCAGCGTTCCACTCATGTATGTGGGCACTGCAAATCTTGTTATATTATATGTTGTATCATGTTGTATTGCACTCTTGTATAATGATCCCTGTTAACAGGCTGTCAGGTGTACTACACAGATTCCACCACTAGATGGGGATAGCACCACAGTATATATACCACAGTTCAGGCCTAGTTAGAGAGAGTGAGTGGTGTGGAGTGGAGGAGCTGGAGTGAGGAGCAGGGGGAAGGAGAGGACCCCCTCCTCTCAGCTCTCTTGGGCTCCACGACCCAGAGGAGCCAATTCGTTTGTCTCAGTGTCAAGCTAAGAAACTGGCAGAGGTGAGATATTTATTCTACTGTCTAATATTCTGGAGTGCCAAGTGGATTTTACCATTTTCTATGTAAAAAGACAAAGGAAGGACAATAGCCATTATTCTAGGCTTTAGGCGCCTTGGTATCAAGATGAAGTATTTATTAGGTTCCAGCAGCCTTAACCGTTACTTCAAAGACAGACAGGCCATCTGTTTTAGCACTTGTGTGTAGAAGATAAGGACCTAAACCACCGTTACTGAGATTAGAACAAGGTAAAGAGCTAAATACCAGTGAGTATGCAATCTACTACCATAGCCTAAGATATAGCCACATATACAGCCTGTTACCTGGATTTACAGCATTCAACCTACATATTTATGAGAGACTGTTTATATCTGGATGTAAATTGCTGTCAAGATCCTGTTTGCAGTAAAGTTCTTAGTTGGATTCGAACCCTGTCTCATTCTTCCATCTCCATACTACAACCACTCTCACCATTTTGCACCAAGGTGCTGGCGTCACGATTTTACCTAATTCCGGGGCCCAGCCGCACAAGTACCCAGAAAATCCAATCACCATCAAGGGCACCTCAGTCACAATCTGGCCGGTGTCCCCTGTAATAGAGTGTCCCCCGGAAAATTTAGTGCTGTTCTCCCCTTCACTGCAGCCCAGCCCAGGGAGCGTCAAAACTGTGAGTAAAGAACTAACAGTTTATTATTCCTTGGTACACCATCGACCTCACAAGTTATCTCCCTGCGGTCCCGACTCGCTGCATATAAATTGGCGTCTCGAACAGGATACAAATCCTTTGTGCCTTATAGAACTGGGTTGAACATTGCATGGCTGTGTGCCATATCGCCATTGCCTTATGAGAATAAGCCCTACTTGCTTAATTCAGAGACTTTGCTCGATACACGTTTTATTGGGCCAAAGAACTGTCTAAACTACTTGAAAAAGTACATGGATGTGCTGTGTCAATTGTCGCGCTGTTAAAACTGGTGAAATCGCAGAGTTTTGTGTCACTAAACCTGCTTGCTGTGACTAAATTTAATTTTTCCTTGCACCCAAAATGGCAAGGCCTTCTTGCTTAATCTATGGCACCATCCTTGTGCAGAACGCCCTGCTTGGCGGGAAAAAATAAGTGCCACCCCTTTTTAAAGAGCAGGAAAAGTTTTTCTGCTGCGCCATCAGCTCATTAACATGGATTACAATATGAGCGCCGCCTCCCCAATGTTGCAGAACCTCGGGGGTGTGCCAGAGAAAAGGCGGAGCCAGAAAATCCAGTCACCATCAAGGGCACCTCAGTTACCATCTGGCCAGTGTCCCCTGTAATAGGGTGTGCCCCAGAGAATTTGGTGCTGTTCTCTCCTTCACTGCAGCCCGGCCCAGGGAGGCATCAAAACTGTGAGTAAAGAACTAACTGTTATTATTCCTCGGTAGATCGTCACCTCACAAGTTATCCCCCTGCGGTCCTGGCTCGCTGCACAAGCGGCTACCTGAGGTGTCTGGAAGTGGGAAAAGAGATTATGAGCCCCATGTAGGACAGTGACTGATATGGATGCAGTCTCCATACATTGCTGTGTTAGCAGGTTGGCACCATGCTACTGCAGGTTACTTGAGGTGTCGTAGAATATACTGTATTCACAGGAGGCATATTGTTGGTGAACTTTCCATGCTTTCACAACCTAAATGTTCCTGCATATAGACTGATGGGAGGTGGTAGCTTAGGGGAGGCGTGATTAATGTGGCTTGAGAAAATCTGGCGTTTTATGAGTCTGTAATAAGTATAGTTGCTCCCTCGGCTATAAGGATTACATAAACACACAGGTGCACAACAATAAAGTATAGAACTACTTGTAATGGGCCAGTGACTGTAATCTTTAATGCCTTACTGACTGAGATATTTCTTAACCCTTAGGGTACGACCACATTGGGCGGCCATGCTGTGCTTGGGATGTGGTCACCTATAAACGAGTACCATGTGGACGTACAAGCCGCAGCTCATCCTATAAACTAATTACAACCACATAGTTTCTTCTGTCTTCATGGTTAATGGCCGCATGACTTTTGCACTATACTACTCCTGCAGCAAGCCGCAGAGGAGATGCAGGGAAGAGAGGATGGGAGTGGTGGTTATGGCACTGAGATGGGTATTAGTACCGCAAGCCCAGGAGGTGTAGAGTGGACAGTGAGTGTGGTAGTTGCTCTGACAGCTGTTCATACAAATGTGTGGCAATCCTTACACCGATGCTCCCTAGGGCCGGGCAGTGACAGGAGGGTGCACCCTTTCCTCTCTCGGGGCACATTCTGTTGGGACTCCTGCCTAATAGTGGTTGTCATTTTGTAGAGGTACAAGGCAGTGAGTAGTGCTGAAGTCAGTAGCCAGGCCAGTGACAGAAAATACTGTAAATGTCTTTGTTTGCTAAAGTGCAAAATGGAAGTTGTAGTACATCCAACAGTATCAAAGTATTACAGTTCCAGGCAGATCACAGTGCAAATCTTCCCCAATTGCAGTGTATGGATAGCAGCAATGATGGAGATGGTGGTATTTATTCTCTCTATCTTTCTCTCTCTCTCTGCAGAATCTCAAACTGGCAGAAAGTTCTTGCAAAATTTGTCTGTAATTCCCAGACTAAGGGGTACAGGATTAAGATATGAATGGCCAGGCCATGTCAAATGTGGCATGGTGTATTAGCAGTGTCCCCTCTCACAGCAGTAAAGTGTCTGACAGTCTTAAACGAGCACAGTGCCTTACTGACTGAAGACCTTGAAGATTTTTGAACCTCTTATCCTTTCTCTCTTCTCTCTTTCTGGATTACTTTGTACAGTGCAGCCCACCCCCTGTGGGAGACGATGGTGTAGAGGATGGGAGTAGTAGTGGCCCTGATGTAGCGTAATTGTGTCACGTGTCCTACCTCAGGCCGTCGCTTCCTGGGGTCCGTTGAAGAATGAGGCCAGAGTTAAACGTAACAAATAGTGTTGATCACGAATATTCAAATTTAAATATTTTATTGCGAATATAGGTACTTCGCGAATATTTAGAATATAGTGATATATATTCGTAATTTCGAATATTCGATTTTTTTTTATATTTTTTAATTTATTTTTTTATTCGATTTTTTTTTTTTTTTTTTATCAGTACACATGATCCCTCTCTGCTTCTAGCTTGTGGGTCAATAGGAAGGCTGCAATATACTTGACTTTAGGAGTGGTGTTGTTTGCGAATTTTGCTCTATATTTGTTTTTTTTTTCGAATATTCGCTATATTGCTATATATTCTTGTTTAAGAATATTATGAATATTCGAAAAAACAAAGTTATAGCAATATAGCGAATATTCAAAAGAAAATAGAATATAGAGCAATTTAGCTAATATAGTGCTATAATTTTTTTTTTATAGTTGTAATTTTTTTCCAATCTGAACTTCAGGTGAGAAAAAAATTACAACTATTAGACAAAGATTATAGCACTATATTAGCTAAATTGCTCTATATTAGTTTTTTTTTCTTCGAATATTCGCTATATTGCTATATATTCTTGTTTTAGAATATTCTGAATATTCGAAAAAACTAAGTTATAGCAAAATAGCAAATATTCGGAAAAAAAAACTAATATAGAGCAATTTAGCTAATATAGTGCTATAATATTCTTTGAAAAAACACAGAGAGGCCGGGTTCGACGACCAGACCTAATTACTCCCAAAATTAATGTAACAATTGTACTGATCCCCAAGGGGACAGAGGGGTAAAACTTAGCATTTAATAGCGATGATTCTAAAATAAATAGACACTAGAGGATGGACCTCTGTAACAAATAACATAAACACAGCCCACGGGGCCTAGACTGAACATACACATACAGTATGGAAAAAAGATAGGAACGTTCTCACCTAGGTGTAGATGTAGACCACGGGTTCTCTCAAGCGGTTTTCAGGATAGAGACGGACCTGTGATGGTAAATCAGCACCTGACAGCCCCCCCTGGATTCTGATTATCCTGTGGTCATTATCTGACTTCTATAGGTATCACCCACTGGTGCACCTGTACCCTAATTAGGAGATTTTTGCTGCGGTCATTCAAGGTGTTTTTGTCTGACCGACTATACACCCCTGTCTCCTCTTGACACTGACTGAACCTCGCAAATCCCTCCCTCTACCATCTCTTCATGGTTATACAAGCTCCATCCATAGTCTTGTTATTTCCATTTCCTCCCCTGATGATTTCACTCACGGAATGAAACGTGACACGTCGGGAGTACCCATATAGGGTTTATTAGGGATTCCGCCCTTACAGGGTCAGGTATCCGTATGGGGACGCCCCTTGCGGGGCAAGTTCCTTGTATAGATAGGTAGGGCGTACTAGCCCCTGTCCCTCATATAGGGTTTTCTAGGGTTAATCTGCCCCGGTACCCTATACCGCACAGGGGTACATACGCTTGGCACCTTCCAGTATGGCGATTTACCATCACAGGTTCGTCTCTATCCTCAAAACCGCTTGAGAGAACCCGTGGTCTACATCTACACCTGGGTGAGAACGTTCCTATCTTTTTTCCATACTGTATGTGTATGTTCAGTCTAGGCCCCGTGGGCTGTGTTTATGTTATTTGTTACAGAGGTCCATCCTCTAGTGTCTATTTATTTTAGAATTATCGCTATTAAATGCTAAGTTTTACCCCTCTGTCCCCTGGGGGATCAGTACAACTATAATATTCTTTGTCTAAAAGTTGAAAAATTCGCATTACGAAAATTTGCATATTACACAATCATTACCTTGCCGATTTTTCGAGTAAAAAAATCGTAGAATATAACGAATATTCGAATTTGCGAATATTCTACGAATATTCTATGAAATATTTGAGAAATATCGCAAATTCGAATATGACCCCTGCCGCTCATCACTAGTAACAAAGTCCTTTTTACTAAGTGCCAAGTAGAACTTGAAATACATACAGTAGCAGCAGGCTTTAGTGCAATTCTTCTCTGGCACCAGCTAAGGAGGTATGGTGGCTGGTTGTGTGGCGATTGATTAGGGATATAGGCACTTATAGATATAGGTGTCCAATGTAATAGTGGCTTGATGTTTGTCTGGCCTGGAGTTTGTTTAGTGATGAGGGTATCTTTGGCCCGTTTTCTCTCACCTCGTTGTGTTTATAACGCTGTAATTTTGCTGCTGTCTCCTGCAATTGATGGTTGCGCTCTGAATGCTTATGGTCTCTCTGGAGTGTGGGTCTTACAGGAGAACCTGCTCTGGTTCCTCAATATCCCTCTGGAGTGTTAGTCTCACAGGGGAATGGGATACAGTTCTTTGGCAGGAAGCAGGACTAGCCCGCTTCTACCAAGAGGGGAGGAATGGATTGGTAAGTTCCATTTCTGTTACCACACTTTGCCAACCGTTCCTCCTCTTGCTGAAATAAAGGCATAAGCATGAAAACACATAACAATACATAATAAACATTTGCAGATACCCCCCAGGTCTAGCATACAGAATACAGCAATGGTTTTCTTGCAGTAAAAGTCTCAGAGACGGTGACGGTAAACTAGGGTCGGACCTAAATCCATCTCCTAGCCTCCTAAATGGGCTAAGTCAGGATTGTTAAAGTAGAACCTGCAAGAAAGTGATGTCACGTGACCAACTCTCTCATCTCCATCTGACACAGGACAGGAAGTCAGTTACTTCTCCATTCATTCCTATAAGACTAAGGGCTCTTTTTCACACGAGGGGAAGCCGTGCGCGGAATCCGCTGCGTGAAGGAGTGCCAAGCTCTGTTGTGGACAGCAGAGACACGGAGCATTAACATGATTGATAATGCCCCGTGCTTCTCTGTGACCTTTTTGCTACAAAATCACGGTGACAACTTTATCCCACTGTGATTTTGTAGTAAAAAGGTCACAGAGAAGCACGGAGCATTATCAATCATGTTAATGCTCCGTGTCTCTGCTGTCCACAACAGAGCTTGGCACTCCTTCACGCAGCAGATTCCGCGCACGGCATCCCCTCGTGTGAAAGCGCCCTAAGAGTGAGGCTCCCATAGGAATACATCGAGAAACTGACTTCCTGTCCACACATAAGCTGCTGTGTCAGTTGGAGAGTCTGATTGCTGGTCACATGACACAGATAAGAAGCATTAAGGAGGTATAACTCACAAATACAGCCACTGGTAAGAAAATCACATTCACTACAGTTTACATCATGTACCTTTCTAACAGGTCAGAGAATAATATTTTTGGAGGGAGTTCATCTTTAACCCTGACCTTTCCATGCAAAACTATCAAGTATACATCTGTAAAGAATAAATCAAGGCAACCGGACGTACTGTAGATTTCTTGAAAACGTTTCACTCGTTCTTCCAACAAGCTTTTTAAATTCTGAGTGACTGTACAAGAATTCTCTGGGAATAAATCTGTAACCGAATCAACATCTGGTAATTATACCCAGCATGGGGTTAGAGGTCATTATACCCAGCATGGGGTCAAAGGTGTTGATTCCATTATCCTAATTGGAGTCAGTAAGTGATAAAGACTTCCCAGAAAAAGGTGTCAAGACAGCATTGTATGTGGCAGACAATAGATGTCTAACCCCCCCCACCTCTATTCAAGCTTGGCTTCTCCATTTTTACATAGATGGCCTCCTTCACGCCTCGTTTGTACCAATCGGCCTCCTGTCTTCAAAGGTGTGACCTGTTCCTTTTAGATGTAAGTACACGGCTGAATCTTGACCAGAGGTCGGCGAAACAAAACAACAACTACATCAGCGTATGGCTCAGCATAGAAGAGCCAAAACCTCTGGTCAAGATTCAGCCGTGTACTTACATCTAAAAGGAACAGGTCACACCTTTGAAGACAGTCAAGTAAGTGTTTTGGATAAGGAGGCCGATTGATACAAACGAGGCGTGAAGGAGGCCATCTACGTAAAAATGGAGAAGCCAAGCTTGAATAGAGGTGGGGGGGTTAGACATCTATTGTCTGCCACATACAATGCTGTCTTAACACCTTTTTCTGGGAAGTCTTTATCACTTACTGACTCCAATTAGGATAATGGAATCAACACCTTTGACCCAATGCTGGGTATAATTACCAGATGTTGATTCAGTTACATATTTATTCCCAGAATTTTTGTACAGTCGCTCAGAATTGAGAAAGCTCGTTGGAAGAACGAGTGAAACGTTTTCAAGAAATCTACAGTACGTCCAGTTGCCTTGACTTATTCTTTACAGATATACCATGACCTGGATAAATGAGAACCTTCACAGACATACCAAGTATACAATGCAGTAAATCAGAACACTACATTAGACTAATTAATACACTAACAATAAACCTTTTTGCAAGTCCCCTTTTCTGGGGTACAGTACAGCTACAGTAGTGCTCACAGATCATGGTGGCAGTCCTCACTTTAGTGCTCTCCAGGCGGCGCATAATGAATGGAGGGCGGTCCCTCGTATTGGGGCTCCTACCTGGTGTTGATGGGGTGACCTTGATGTTAGGTGTTTGGGTGGCAAATGGTGGAATCAATAACCAGGCCCATAGGTGGCAATAAAGTCTCTTTAATGGTGTTGATGATAGGGATTGAAGTACAAATAGTATCAAGGCAGAGTTCCAAAGGATATAACAGGGCAATATTCTCTGAACAGCCACATATGGACAGCAACAATGATGGTGTTTATAGTACTCCCTCTCTCTAAAGACAGTTTGCAGTCTCTCAGCAGTACCACAAGCTTGAAATCAGATTTGTCTGCAGTTCCCAGACTTAGACTCCATTCACACGTCCGCAATTTTGTTCCGCATTTTGCAGAACGCAATTGAGGACCCATTCACTTCTGGGTCCGCAATTCCGTTCCCTAAAAAAAAAGAACATGTCCTATTCTTTGCGGACAAGAATAGGCATATTCTATTAGTGCCAGCGATGTGCGGTCCGCTAAATGCGCGGATCCGTAGATCCGCAAAACACTTACCGATGTGTGAATGGACCCTGAAGGGTGTAGAACTGAGATACAGGTTGTACTTTCTAATAGCCATATTTACTATTCCATATGGTGTGGTGGGAAGCTGGAAAAAATGGGGTGGAGTTGTAAAAAAAAAAAAATGCAATTCCAACAATAATTTGGGTTATGTTTTTAAGACATTCTCTATAAGGCTGATTTTTTGTGGGATAATCTGTAGTTTTTATTGATACCATTTCAGAGCATTTTTTATGACTTTTTGATCACTTTTAATTTTTTTGGGGGGGAAAAGAAGCAATAAAAAGAGCTGTAAAAGGAAGGTGGTAATGCCTGCACTGATGTTTATGGGAGTTACTTTTTTTTCCATTATGATGTTCATCGTATTGGATAAATATTTTTGTATTTTAATAGTACGGGCATTTTAGGACATGGTGATGGCAATGATCCCCATTTTTGTATTGTTTACTTTTAACCCTTAGGATACTAGAGGTTTTTTAGTTTTTGTGTTTTCACTTTTCTTCCCTATCTTCCTTGAGCCATAACTTTTTTATTTTTCCATTCACATAGCTGTATGAGGGCTTATTTTTTGCGGAAAAAGTTGTACATTGTAATGCCACTTTTTAATATGGCATACAATGTAGTGGGAAGTGGAAAACAAATTCCAAATCGGGTGGAATAAAAAAAAATAAAAAAAACACAATTTCTCCCCCGACTTATGGGTTTTGTTTACACAGCGTTCCTTTTCTGTCAAAACTGACCTACACCCTTCATTCTCTGTGTCAGTACGATTACAATGATACCACATATGCAGAGTTTTTTTTAAATGTCTAAATAGTGTAAAAATTAATTTAAACTTTGACCCCCATAACTTTTTTTATAGTTATATCTACTGAGATGTGTGGGGGCTCATTTTTTGCAGGACAATCTGTTGTTTTTATTGATGCCATTTTGGAGTGTGTGTGACCTTTTGATAACATTTTATTAAATTTTCTTGGGTGAGAGAAGCGATGAAAAAATTGCCATTTTTGACCCTTTTTTCTGTTATGCCATTCGCCGTATTGGAAAAATATTTTTATATTTTATCGTTTTCAGATGCGGTGAGGCCCATGATGTTTATATTTTTTGTTATTTATGTATTTATTTTTTTATTCTACAGAAATGGGGGTGATTTAAACTTTTATATATTTTTATTTTTTAAATGATTTTGAAGCTTGTATTGCAGCCTACAAAATTATATTTTTTTATTCTGAAGAATCATGGATCTTTTCGATCCATTATTTGTAAAGAATTGCTCATTTCTTATGTCGGCCTGGGCGGGTGCTATGTTTGCACTTGGCTCCAGCTCCGTACATGTACATGTACGGCGATGGTAGTGAAGGGGTTAATATGAGGAAAGGGGTGATTTAAATTTTAATTTTTTTATTTTATATTTTTAAAACCTTTTTTTCACTTTCTTTTACACTTACTTTAAGTCTTCTAGAGAACTTGAACATGTGATCCTTAGATCACTTCTCTAGATCACTTGCAGCCTATGGGAGATTCATTATGTTCCTATGGAGGGCAGGGCTCCATGGTAACATAGCTGTGGCAGGCTTCAGAGCTTTCATAAAGCCTGAGGCTGCCACAGCAAATGAAAGTCTTCCCCGATCTCAGCTCGGGAGAGCCCTTGAGTCCCTGGGAGCGCAGCATTCCTAAAAAAAGCCCTCTTAGATGCCATGGTCGCATACTATGGTGCCAACTCACCACGTTTAAAGACCTGACTTCCACTGTACATGTACAGCGGAGGTTGGAAACGGGTTAAAGGCTAGGATAGGACATCAATATCAGATTGGTGAGGGTCTGACACGTGGTACCACCACAGGTCAATTGTTTCAGCCGCCAGTGCCAGAAGCTATACAGAAGGCACCATACACTTAGCAGTTTCCTGCGCCAGTGTACCTAAAACAGCCATAGTCCTGATAATT
The DNA here is from genome assembly GCF_014858855.1 of Bufo gargarizans. Lineage (NCBI taxonomy): Eukaryota > Metazoa > Chordata > Amphibia > Anura > Bufonidae > Bufo > Bufo gargarizans. Next base: position 13,987,401 of record NC_058083.1, on the reverse strand, counting down.
CATTAATATGTAAGTCTTGAAAAAACCCTTTAAAGGGTGATTCTCAACAGGCGCATTTATGGCATATCCACAGGAAATGCCTGATAAAGTAGGGGTCCCATAGGTCTCCTGAGGGCTATTGCTGATACAAAAGAGCTGTAATAGAGAGGTGACAATGCCTGCATTAAAGTTTATGGGAGTTACATGGCCCTTTCTGGAACCTCATGGGACTGAAGGATAGAACCACATGCAAACACGTCCACCTCTCCATGCATCATATAAGAGTCTGCACTTCCAGTAATTACATTGTGCTAACGTTCTTATAAAATTGACTCAAACATCTGGATCCTTGCAGAATCTTCACCAAATATGCATGTTTTTGCAGTTTTCCCCAGCAATAATCCCTACCACTGAGGGCTTGGGCTGCCAGCTGCTGTGATAATGCATCTTTAAATATTGGCTGCGGAGTTTCGCTGTAATATGGCTAACATATAGATGCTGTGCTGTCATCACATGGAAATGTGACCTTCTTTACAAAATAAAATGGAAAATCTTTGTGCCAAGCTAAATAACGACATTCAAATTAGCTTTATACTGTGTTTTCTGAATGACCTCATGCAAAAGTCCAAAACTCTAGGCAGGTATACCCTGCAACTGGAGAATCCCAATGCAAAGCTTTAAGTGCCAATGTCAATAAAGCCGTCCCAGCATCTCTAGTGTTCAGCCTCATGACATTATGTTTTCATTTACTAAAGTGACCATTACAACGGGGATCCCTGGCACTACCCCCCTTAAGACCATGTAAACAGAATCACTTTTTCCCCCTAAATTTCGACTTTTAATAAATTGCTATTGTGTGACATTATCGTGATGTCATCTCATCTTCATGCTGTTAACTTGCTATGGTTCACCTACTAGATGTAAAAGTAGGATCCGCAATTCCATAACTTTGCTTTCCAGCAGGCACTGAGACAGAAGACAAATATCCTTAAAAGGGTTGTGCAAAAATGGTGGGGTTTTGGCAACTCCCCTCACACAGACACACACTGGACCAGACCTATAAATGGAAGATAACTTACCTGCTTCCCAATGCTCCTACTCCCAGCCTTCAATGCTCCCCTGGGCCTCTCACTATAAACATCCAGTTAGATATCACTACCACCATTTACTGGCTGGGGTGAAGACCTGATCCTCTTGAGTCATGACATAAGGGGAGCTGGTCAGCACTTCTGGTAGTGGCTTATCTCTTGGTAGAACAAAAAGATTGGGCAAAAATATTCACTTCACACCATCCTTTTCTCCCCTGACGTCATCCATTGGGGGAGAATCGGGAGCTCTACACACACATTAGACTGTCAGCCAATCCCAGGTTGGCAGGTTCGGCCAAAAATACACTAATTTGCATGGAGACCTTTAGACTAGTTTTCATTGGGAGAGTGTAATGAGTATGTTCTGTCAGCTGAGCAGGGAGGAGGAGCTGTGTGAATCTGACCTGTGCTGGGAGAGGGAGGAGGAGCTGTGTGAATCTGTTCTGTGACTTGTGCTGGGAGAGGGAGGAGGAGCTGTGTGAATCTGACCTGTGCTGCAAGAGGGAGGAGGAGCTGTGCGAATCTGTTCTGTGACCTGTGCAGGGAGGAGGAGCTGTGCAAATCTGTTCTGTGACCTGTGCAGGGAGATGGAGGAGGAGCTGTGCGAATCTGTTCTGTGACCTGTGCAGGGAGGAGGAGCTGTGCGAATCTGTTCTGTGATCTGTGCAGGGAGGAGGAGCTGTGTGAATCTGTTCTGTGACCTGTGCAAGGAGGTGATGCTGTGCGAATCTGTTCTGTGATCTGTGCAGGGAGGAGTAGCTGTGCGAATCTGTTCTGTGACCTGTGCAGGGAGGAGGAGCTGTGCGAATCTGTTCTGTGATCTGTGCAGGGAGGAGGAGCTGTGCGAATCTGTTCTGTGACCTGTGCAGGGAGGAGGAGCTGTGTGAATCTGTTCTGTGACCTGTGCACGGAGGAGGAGCTGTGCGAATCTGTTCTGTGATCTGTGCAGGGAGGAGGAGCTGTGTGAATCTGTTCTGTGACCTGTGGAGGGAGGAGGAAGAGGAGCTGTGTAAATCTGACCTGTGCTGGGAGAGAGAGGAGGGAGGAGGAGCTGTGTGAATCTGTTCTGTGACCTGTGCAGGGAGGAGGAGCTGTGTGAATCTGTTCTGTGACCTGTGGAGGGAGAAGGAGGAGGAGCTGTGTGAATCTGACCTGTGCTGGGAGAGAGAGGAGGGAGGAGGAGCTGTGTGAATCTGTTCCTTGACCTGTGCAGGGAGGAGGAGCTGTGTGAATCTGTTCTGTGACCTGTGCAGGGAGGAGGAGCTGTGTGAATCTGTTCTGTGACCTGTGCAGGGAGGAGGAGCTGTGTGAATCTGTTCTGTGACCTGTGCAGGGAGGAGGAGCTGTGTGAATCTGTTCTGTGACCTGTGCAGGGAAGAGGAGGAGGAGCTGTGTAAATCTGACCTGTGCTGGGAGAGAGAGGAGGGAGGAGGAGCTGTGTGAATCTGTTCTGTGACCTGTGCAGGGAGGAGGAGCTGTGTGAATCTGTTCTGTGACCTGTGGAGGGAGAAGGAGGAGGAGCTGTGTGAATCTGACCTGTGCTGGGAGAGAGAGGAGGGAGGAGGAGCTGTGTGAATCTGTTCCTTGACCTGTGCAGGGAGGAGGAGCTGTGTGAATCTGTTCTGTGACCTGTGCAGGATGGAGGAGCTGTGTGAATCTGTTCTGTGACCTGTGCAGGGAGGAGGAGCTCTGTGAATCTGTTCTGTGACCTGTGCAGGGAGGAGGAACTGTGTGAATCTGTTCTGTGACCTGTGCAGGGAGGAGGAGCTGTCTGAATCTGTTCTGTGACCTGTGCAGGGAGGAGGAGCTGTGTGAATCTGTTCTGTGACCTGTGCAGGGAGGAGGAGCTGTGTGAATCTGTTCTGTGACCTGTGCAGGGAGGAGGAGCTGTGTGAATCTGTTCTGTGACCTGTGCAGGGAGGAGGAGTTGTGTGAATCTGTTCTGTGACCTGTGCAGGGAGGAGGAGCTGTGTGAATCTGTTCTGTGACCTGTGCAGGGAGGAGGGAGGAGGAGCTGTGTCAATCATCTATTTTAAATAGAATAGTTCTGTGTTATCTGCCTCCATCTTTTACAATAGACGTGTTAACTTTCATCATCGTTATAAGAGTCTGAGATATTTCTGCATGAAAAGGAAGATAAATAGATAAACAAAATATTGAAGCTTTAGGAGACCTGCAGTTTTATATGCAGAAAATAAAATCACATTAAATACGCAGAAAACACACACATAAATCCACACTAAGTATTATGGTTTTGGTGTGTTTTTCTGTGCATTTTTCTGTGATTTTTGTTACAGATTTTGTTAACAGCCCCATTTAGCGGCAGTCTGTCAGCTCTAAAACACCCACCAAACTATAGTAGCTGGTTTATAGTGTTGCCGAGTCCGATTATGTAATTTTTATCTTCACACTTGCATTCCGACTCTGTACTCTGACAAACTAGCAGTAAAATGCACTGAGAGGACTCTTGTGCTCATGCACATAATGGAGAGGACTCAAAGAGGAGTCCTCTCAGTGCATTTTACTGCTGGTTTGTTTGAGCGCAGTGCAGGAATGCAAGTGAGTATAAAGATAAAAATTACATAACCGGACTCAGCGTCATTTGCATTAGGTTGCGGATTTCAAAATTCACACGGCAAGTCAATTTCTGCTCAGAACACAAAATGTCATTGACTTTGCTGGTACTATATTACGCTACGGTTTTTCCACATGAAAAAATGTGTGAAAAAACTGTGTGTAATCCAGAACTTGTGTAGGTAGCTTTACTGTACACTGTGAGACAAATTGGTAAAATGTCTAGAAGTATACTTGAAAGCTTTTTCTCCTTCATCTGATAATATTATTGAAGGGGGTGTCCAACCCTCCACCGCAATTATGTGCCCAAATCTGCTCTGCCTAAAGAAGTAAGATGTAAAGTGTGATGTCCCATCCATCGTCACGTGGACTGCTGCAGCCTTTCGCTGGCCACAGCAGTCACATGCTGGTTAGGGAGACATCACCACTGAGGTCGGGGAATGGTTGCAACAGTATACATGGTGACAGACAGGACATAGGGATGATTGGACCCGTGGATAATCAGGTTCGACGGGTTCGGCCGAACTTTAGTTCAAAATTCGGTTTGGATACCTGAACTTGACTCGAACATAACCTCGAACCCTATAGAAGTCAATGGGGACTGAAACTTTGGTGCTGTCCCTCACTGCAGCTGCATCCTGTCCCTACACTAGTTACAGCAGAATGGTGGCGCCGCACGTGATCCAGCATTTATACAGGCCGGGTCACCTGCAGCTCCAGCCAGTCACAGCCATTCCAATACTAGGCATGACTGTGATGACATCCAAGTGCCCACAGCTTAAAAGCTTATTTATTGGCTGCGCTGCAGCCTTTCAACAAGCTTTAATCTGCCAACGAACACAGACTTTCACAGCAAAGTCCGCGTTTGGGTGTCCGAACCCACAATATTCGGTATGGAAGTGCACTTTGCAGTTTGAGTTCGCTCATCCCTAGACATAACCACAGAGGACCGGAAGCAGTGGTGAAGGAACCCTTGGTGCTGGAACAGAGCATCGGTGGATAGGTAAGAGCTATTCTTTCTGTAGGCAGGGAAGATTCAGACAGATAATGGTGTGGGTTGAATAATCCATTTAAGTATAATACGGGAGATTTATCTAAATTGGTGTTAAGTAGAGTTTAGTAGTTGCCAATAGCAACCAATCAGATTTCACCTTTCATTTTTCACAGCTCCGTTGGAAAATGAAAGGTGGAATCTAATTGGTTTCTATAGGCAACTACTTAACTCTACCTAACACCAGTTTGATAAATCTCCCCCAGTACTTGACTTTACATGACTGTGAAGTAATAACCCTTCACTCTGAAGGAGATGTATCAAAACGAGCGCAAAAGTGGAGTAGCTAACTGCCCGTGCCTCGTGTTCAAACCCTTCCTGGGTCATTTACCGGTCTCTGCACTTTCTGGTCCCTTTTAACGTGGAGTTGTAATGCTACAGCCAATTACTGGTCACAACAGTTTGGAAGCGGGAGGCGTTAGAACAAAAGAGATAGGGCCAGATCACACGACTGATTTTGAAAAACGCTTTAAAAAATCAGCGCAGAATCTGCATTTTTTATACAGATGCATTTTTTATTTATTTTTTACCAATTGGTATTCACTTAAATATAAAGCTGCATTTTCAGCTTGAGTTTTTTGGTGTAGCTTTCTACCAAAAACGTGTGGAAAAGGCGCAAAAAATGCATGGACCTACATGGAGCAGGTTTTTTTTAAATGTTTCCTATTCATTTCAATGGGAGATTCAGCGCTGAGACTCAAGATAGGGCATGCTGCTTCTTTTTGCATGTGTAAAAAAAATCATGTGCTGCGTCCCATTAAAATGAATGGGAGGCTGTTTTGAGGTGTTTTTTTTTAGCTGACTTTCGAGGCCCATAAGGTGACTATTTTAAAATACCAGGCTTTCTAATGGAAACCTAGTGGACCCCAATATAGTCAAATGGGTCCGTTAGGCGCTATTCTTTTCCCGTATACAACAGACCACTGCCTCCATTATGTTGATGGAGCAGATTTAATATTTAGTGCGGATGTGAATAAAGCCTAAGACAGTGTATTAATTTTTTGATATTGAGGAGGACTGACAGCAATGGGAGCTGTAGCTTTCTAACAGTGTTTAGGTTCTGGTGCTGTTAGGTCTATGTCTGCACAGTTCTTGACATTTATCTAATATTGTATCACCAATGAGTTCCCCCTTGCCCAAGTGTCACCCTCTACCCTCTGATATTGGTTCTATCTTATCCTTATGTGTGTCCTATACAGCATAAATCAGGGGCGTGGCTTTAGGGGGTGCAGAGGTAGCAGTCGCTACCGGGCCTAGGAGCCTGAGGGGCCCAAAGACCCTTGTGATGCATAAGAAGACACCGGTATTATAGAAAGTGCATGCTGGACAAGTTACACACTGGAGGGAAGAGGTTAGGTCAAGAATTTTGCATAGGGAGTGCCGTTTCAATTTTTGAGGGAAGGGGAACCCAAGCTGAACTCTTGCACCAGGTCCCATGAGCCTTTACCTACACCCCTGTTAAAAATATAATGCATGATATTACATCTTATACCAATCCTATTATCTCCAGAGCAAAGCATACACAGAGATTTCAGCTCTGAAGCCCTCAGAATTGTGCATTCTGCTCTGGCTATTATTCAAGATCAGTACTATCTAAAAAAATGGAATCTAACCACAAAGCTATTCAACTTTTTGCTTAGACTCATTTTATATGTGAACTGTGAAATTGTGTCTATAGGTGAACAATCTTTAACTTATGGACAATATTTTAGCTTCTACTGGTCGACTGTTTTTCTGAGGTTGACTCAGATTTACCCAGTTCATTTGTGATATTGTGTGTGGCCGAGGTGTTATGTCCACCGGGGATCCATGCCTGGGCTCAGTCCCAATTTTGTGACCGTTTTGCAGGTGCACAGCCCTCTGCAGACCCTTCCCAGCCAGCTTAAAACGAATCAGTTTATTCCTCCCCAGCATCCCCTCCTATAGGCACTTGATGTTTTAACACTTTTCTATGATCGCAGTATTTGTCTTGGTCCCCAGCCAGTGTTTTTTGAAGGCTTTCGCTGTGGCTGGATGACGGCCCCACTAAAAGCATTTTATTTGGTCCATCCTTCATTTTGTACGGCTTCTAAAGCACATCAAGTCATTACAAGACGACGGAATATTTATTTAATGCATTTAATGGTAAAATCCTGCCTGTCGGTGCGGCAGTAAGAGTCTGTCCGCAGGTAACCCCTACCATTTACAGCAAATATATTCAATGAATAATGAAAAGTTGTACAATTTCTCAGTTTACTTTCGGTATCAATTCATCACTTCTTCTAAGATCTGTGCTTGCTGTCATTTAATAGAAACTTTCACTATAAGAAAAAAACACAATGCAGCAGCACTCTGCAAACACAAATATAGTACAATAATGCTATAGTTATACAAAATATTCTGGTGCTAATGCTACGCTTATCTTAGAAATTTGAGATTCTTGGCAAATACATTTTGTACAAAATTATTTGGGCCCATTTGCCAGTGTCAAGGCGATCTCTATAAGGTAGGAACATAACACTAAATACTACCTGTTATGTGCCATACTGGCCACCATAAAATGGAGGAAACACAGGTTCCACATGCATGCTGGGTCAACTCTGCTTTTTACTATTTTTGGTGCCATAATGGCCTTGCATGCCGAGCCCACTCTATACCTCTCCTGGTGCCAGACGACTTCCAATGCAACATGGTCCAAAGGTGACAGAACCAGTCATCTTCTGGGGGAGAGAAGAATTGCAGTTATTCAAGGTGGTAAAGCAGCCATATAGAGGACCAGTTCATGAAACAAGTCTGTGACAGTAATGCACATATATGGCTACTGGACTTCACAGCATTTGGCTGGGGTAGAGGCTTCAGGCTCCAAGTCATACTTCAGAGACAGATTGCGAGTCTGTTAAACGATATGCACCCCGCAGTGGGCATTGTAGAACCACAGATATATATAGAGAGAGATCTGCACCTCTTGGCTAGGTTGAAAAGATAGCATCAGTCTTTTGGGAAGTGACTCAGGGAGCACCTGTACTGTTTCCTATATATGCAGCCTCAGAAACTGTTAGCAATGTTCAAGTATTGTGCCTGTGCCCCATTTCGGATATGTGTACCTGCTGCTGAACGTCAAGTAAAGATTTTTTTTTCTTTGTTCAACTTTACAACCTCTGAACTGTTCGTTTTCTGGCTGCACCCCTGCATAAGTGTACCACTGCCTACCCACTTCTTGCAGACTCGTGGGTTCCTCCCTTGCATCCCCGCAGCCTTCCAACATCAAGGGCATCCCAACCTCCGTCAGGCAGAAGACCCCAAACCAAATGGGAACAAATGGTGTGCCACTTTGTTTACTGTTCTTGGCTCAGGAATCATAGACACCATGAGTACTACTACTAAGGCTACTTTAACACTAGAGTTTTGGCTTTCCGTTTGTGAGATCCATCTAGGGCTCTCAGAAGCGGTCCAAACTGCATTCTGAATGGAAAAGGATCCGCTCAAAATGCATCAGTTTGCCTCTGTTCAGTCACCATTCCGCTCTGGAGGCGGACACCAAAACGCTGCCTGCATCATTTTTCAGTCCACCATGTGGTGCGGAGCAAGACAGATCCGTCCTGACACACAATGTAATTCAATAGGGACGGATCCGTTTTCACTGACACAATAGAAACTGATCCGTCCCCCCATTGACTTTCAATGGTATTCATGACAGATCCGTCATGGCTATAGAAGACATAATACAACCAGATCCGTTCATAACAGATGCATGTGGTTGTATTATTGTAACAGAAGCGTATTTGCAGATCCATGATGGATCTGCAAAAATCACTAGTGTGAAAGTAGCCTTACACCATCTTCTCACACTGCGACCACTCGCCTCCTGCCCTCGGCCACTGCATATCTATAAATTGGCATCATGGCAACAGGATTCAATACTCTGTGCCTTCTCATGGAGATTCATGTAAGTTAAGATACTTTAATTATTATCCTTTTTGTCTGGTTTGGAAACTGAAAGAGAAGTGGAAAAATAATTTGTTAGAGACTTAAATACTTTGAGGTGCTGAGAAAACGTACAATAGGCTGAAAGACTGTGTGGAAAAATGCCAGCTAAAGCCTCCATATGCTGGCAGTGCACCAAGAACAGAAAGACTCTGTTTTCTGTGCACTATAACTTTGCTTTCTGTCACTGAATGGGCTACTGTGCTATTGCAAACTGCCACTGACCAACCCACTAGGAGTTAACTGTGAATCTCTTGGTTTGTAAATGCCCCACTTAGCACAGGAAACCTGTGTAAAAGCAAGACCACCTCTTCTAAGAGCAGGGAAATAATTTCTGCTGCATCACTATCTATATCACCACCACTATGCAACACAGTGTCTGCTCCACACTGCCAAGAGAGGGAAATCAAGTCACCGCCTGGCTAAAGCCCGCGAACCTAGTGGGTGAAACTTCACCCCTCCTTCTGTTGTATGCTGGCCACTGTAATCTAGGCTGTAAGAGAGACAACTCCATTGGCGACAGTGTCCTTGTAAGCCGTGTACCAGGGTGGGCTCCCCAGGATACAGTGAAGTCACGAACGAGGAAAGCAACCCCAACACTAGCTTTTGCCAAAACAGAATTTTACTTAAACGTGGCAATAAACACCACCACAAATGCTGGGAACCTAAAATAAATTTACATACACCTAGCCCGAAGGCTGAGACCCTTGTGCAGCACAGCACACCGCCCTCCGATGGATGCAGGAGGAAAGTGCAGTAATTTACCTACTGGCGGGCACAACTAAACTGCCGCACTTTACCTGTTATTACCATAAAAAACAAGAACCACTGTATGGGTGTGCGGTACAGGCTAGCCTGCGGTGCAGTACAACAGCTTAGAATCTTACAATCTACAGTATTCCCCCCTCCCAGTGCCAACACTGTAATGAGGTGCGTGCACGATCTAAATGACCTGGGTCTGCTTTGCATCCGCTGGTAACTCTGTACAAAACAAATGTCTCTCCAACAAGCACGCGGTACCGCAGTGTATGTTGCTTTGTTCCCCTGCTCTCATCAGCATTCCTGGCAGCAATCTTCCTTCCTCTGGACAGGATCAGGGTCCTGGACACGATCAGCTTCACTTAGCTGCAACTCTGGTCACTGAAGGATGCTCTCACACCTGGATGCCGTCAGATTCTCTGCTCACACAGTTCCTCAGCTTCCTCTAAGATGTCTGCTTCCTTTTCTTCTCCTGACTCTGTAAAACCCCAACTCTCTCATGAATATGGAGATATATAAGCAGTCAGTAGCTGTGTTTAAGAAACAGCGGCATTTTCTGGCCAAACAGCAGATTGTCGATCCAGAACATTTAATTTAATCCACAAAAACAGTGTTCAAATAATGAGAGCTGTTTCCCCATCTCACATGCCACCCCACTAGAGGTTGTCATCCTGCTCCTCCTCCTCCTCTAAGGGGATTTCTTCTGTACTCTGAGCAGGAGTGGGCATCTCCTCCACGCAGTGGCTCATCAAAATTACAATGCCTCAACATGTTACAGTGCAAGTTTGGTGAGGGCCCCCCAGTCCCAATTGGCTCTACCTCATAGACTGGGATGGCAGGGTCTACCGTCCTCTTCACCGTGTATGGGACCGCCTCCCACCACCCATCCAACTTCCCAGATGGCCGCTTGACTTTGACCATAACTCGATCACCCGGGGCATACCCATCCCTCTGCACTTGTCTTGGGTTAGGGTGTACGACTTGTCCCAGGCGCTCCCCCACAACCTTGTGGATCGCTCTCAGCCGGCGGCGATGCTCTTGCACCCATGCGGTGGTATTTCTTGGTGGTGGCTCCATCGGATCGGGCATGTGGGTGTCACGGAAGGTGTGCAGGAAACTAGAAAACACAAAATGAATATACGACTGACTGGATCCAAACCTAAGGAACAAAAAGGGAGAGCCCTTCATCAGACCTGGCTCTCTCCCTTACTGCTCAGCCTATGTGAAAATCCCAATGGTAGATGATCGCATATCCTCGTACCTCGACTGTATAACACCTGAACACCCTATAATAGTGAGGGGACACGACCACCGGCTCCCTACACTAGATACGGAGGGAGTCAGGGTCACCTGGGATCCAGCAAACAGAAAAACACAAATGAATGAACAAAACTTATCTTGTAGAAGACTCAGAAGTAGGAACAGCATGCACACACTCCAGGAAGGAATATAAACCGCAAAGTGATGCACTATGGGAAAGGATTTAAAGGGATGCAATCAGTGCAACTACATGACAGCTGAGAGAGGCTGACGAGATGAGAAAATGAAAGCAAAACAAAGGAACCTCAAGGAGGAGGTTCTAGACATCTGTCAGAGCTTCTCAGATGTCTGGTGGTGACAGTACCCCTCCTTCTACGAGTGGACTCCGGACACTCAGAGCCCACCTTCTCTGGATGGGACCTATGGAAAGCCCTGATGAGACGAGTGGCCTTAATGTCCGTCACTGGGAACCACATCCTCTCCTTAGGACCATAACCCTCCCAATGAACGAGGTACTGGAGAGAACCGCGGACAACACGAGAATCCACAATCCTAGAGACCTGAAGTAAGTGTTCCTTATGAGTTTTGAAATCAGGAGAAAAAAATCAAAATGTCATCTAGATACACTAATACAAATTTCCCCATTAAATGATAAAAAATGCTGTTCACAAAATGCTGAAAGACGGCTGGAGCGTTCATCAAACCAAAAGGCATAACCAAATTCTCAAAATGGCCCTCAGGGGTATTGAAGGCCGTCTTCCATTCGTCTCCTTCTCTGACCCTGACTAGATTGTATGCCCCTCTTAGATCCAACTTGGAAAAACTTTAGCCCCAACAATCTGGTTAAACAGGTCCGGAATCAGAGGAAGCGGATAAGGGTCACGAATTGTGATACTGTTCAGCTCCCTGAAATCCAGACAAGGTCTTAAAGAACCATCTTTTTTCTTAACAAAGAAAAAACCAGCGGCAACTTCGAGGGTCGTATGTGTCCCTTTCTCAGACTCTGAGATATAAGCACGCATAGCGACCCTTTCAGGTTGGGAGAGATTGTATAAATGAGATTTAGGCAGCTTGGCGCCTGGGGTGAGATTAATAGGGCAATCGTACTCCCTGTGCGGGGGCAAGTCCTGAACACCACTCTCAGAGAAGACATCCGAAAATTCTGAGAGAAAAGATGGTACAGTCTTAGTAGAAACCTCAGAAACAGATGTCGTGAGGCAATTCTCTCTCCAAAAGTCACTCCAACCATTTATTTGCCTCGCTTGCCAATCAATGGTGGGGTTATGTTTGTAAGCCAGGGTAGCCCCAACACTAGAGGAGTAGGCAACCCTCTAAGGACGAAACATAACACATCCTCAACATGAGCATCACTCACAATCAAACGGATATTGTGAACTATGCCCTTTAACGATTTCTGAGAAAGTGGAGCGGAATCAATAGCAAAAACAGGTATATCCTTTCCCAAAGTGCATACCTGTAAACCATGAGTTATAGCAAATAGATTATCAATGAGATTGACCGCTGCTCCAGTATCTACAAAAATCTCACAAAAAATGTTCTTGCTCTCTAGCGCCACCCTGGCAGGTAGGACAAAACGGGAACTACAAGCAAACGGAAAACCTTCAATTTCCGCATCAACCTTGCCAATGGTAACAGATGGAACATTTTTAAAGGATTTTTTTTCTTTGTTTCTTTATTACTCTCAAAAAACTGCCTGAATCTCCTAGAGGGACAAACATTTGCCAAATGATTTATACCTCCACAACAGAAAGAAACCTTCCCATGAGGGCTGAATCTTCTATTGTCAGAGGCAATCAAACCCAGCTGCATGGGCTCCTGCTCAGAAGGGATTGACAGCGACTGAGACCCCTGTGCACTGAATGAGACCGCCGCACTGTCCTGGGATTGAGTATGACAGGAAGGAGTGATCTCTCCTCTCTCTCTAAGACGACTGTCAATACGAACGGCCCGAGACATGGCAGAGTCCAAGGAGGTAGGTCTCTCATGAAAGGCAAATGCATCTTTCAATCCCTCTGAAAGACCATGGCAAAATTGACTTCGGAGTGCAGCATCATTCCAACCAGTATCAGCTGCCCATCTCCGAAATTCTGAGCAGTATATCTCTGCGGATTGTTTACCCTGACATAAAAGACGTAGTCTAGACTCAGCCAGAGCAATACGATCCGGATCATCATATATCTGACCCAGGGCTAAAAAGAATTCATCCACTGAACGGAGGGGCCGTGCCCCCACCGGCAGCGAAAAGGCCCAGGACTGAGAGTTATCCCTGAGCAGCGATATGATGATCCCCACCCTCCGTTCCTCATCACCAGAGGAATGGGGAAGTAGGCGAAAATGGAGTTTGCAAGCCTCTCTAAAACGCACAAAATTCTCACTACCCCCGGAGAACGTAGCCGGGAGCGAGATCTTAGGCTCAGAACAAACTCCATGAACGTAAGCTGAACCGGTCACTTGAAACTGAGAAAGAGTCTTACGGAGATCTGCTACCTCCAATGAAAGACCATGCATGTATTCAGTCAAAAGTGAAACCGGATCCATGCTTGAGACGGTTTTGGTGGTTTATAATGTCACGGAAGGTGTGCAGGAAACTAGAAAACACAAAATGAATATACGACTGACTGGATCCAAAACTAAGGAACAAAAAGGGAGAGCCCTGCATCAGACCTGGCTCTCTCCCTTACTGCTCAGCCTATGCGAAAATCCCAATGGTAGATGATCGATTATCCTCGTACCTCGACTGTATAACACCTGAACACCCTATAATAGTGAGGGGACACGACCACCGGCTCCCTACACTAGATACGTAGGGAGTCAGGGTCACCTGGGATCCAGCAAACAGAAAAACACAAATGAATGAACAAAACTTATCTTGTAGAAGACTCAGAAGTAGGAACAGCATGCACACACTCCAGGAAGGAATATAAACCGCAAAGTGATGCACTATGGGAAAGGATTTAAAGGGATGCAATCAGTGCAACTACATGACAGCTGAGAGAGGCTAACAAGATGAGAAAATGAAAGCAAAACAAAGGAACCTCAAGGAGGAGGTTCTAGACGTCTGTCAGAGCTTCTCAGATGTCTGGTGGTGACAGTGGGGATCTTCAAACTCCAGTCTGACTCTCCTAAACATGAGCATATGTGGGGAGTATCTTGTGATACTGTGTACCCTGTTGTTATAGGCCCACATCAGTTCAGGTAGGTACTTGGGCCAGTAAGCCTTTTGGCGGTCCTCCAGAGTCCGCAGCATCTGGAGAAAGGTGCAGTTGAACCGCTCGCACACCCCGTTTCCTTGGGGGTGATACGGGGTGGTGCGGAAATGTTCGATCCCATAGAGTTAGTACAACCCATTTATTAGAATACCCTGAAAACATGCCCCCTGGTCAGAATGTATCCTCTGTGGACACCCAAAAACCTGAATAAAGTGTTTGCAGACCGCTTGAGTGGCCAACTCTGCCGTCTGGTCTCTGGTGGGTACAGCCACCGCATACTTTGTGAAATGATCTGTCATGACTAAACAGTGTGAGTGTCCCGAAGTAGAGTACCCAATCTGTACTTAATCAATCATAAGATGCTCTAGGGGCACTGATGTCTGAATTGCCTGGCTCGCTGTTCAGTACCTTTACTCAGCCCACAGGGCCGACACTTAAGACATGCCTCGGCCACCATATCTGCCAGATCTGGACAGTATTCCAGCCGTTGGAGCCACTTGAATGTTTTGTAGCTCAAGAAATGGGCGCCTCTCTTATGGGCTTCCCGGGCAGCCTCCAGTCCCAATGACATGGGGATGACAATCTGTTGCCGATACTGCAGCTCTGACTGTAAATATATGGTCTAACACAGGAGGACCTGGGTAACAGTCAGCTAATCCCACTGCCTCAACAACTTTTGGCCCTCTGAAGTCAGACGAGCCCGCTGTTCTTGCCGAGACCAGTTCTTGGTCCGTACCCATTCTTTCACTTTCCACAGGTCTGGGCAGCTATTCTGGACCCTCTCCCAATCAGCCAACATCTTTCTCAGCACCATTGGCATCCCGGACGCCACCCCACTTGAATGTGCCTTATCCTGGAACATGAGCAATCGACCAAGGACAGGAGTTTTAGTGTCCTCTAGCTCCTCATCAGTCTCCCTACCTGACCGGAACTTGATGCGGTATTGGTACTTAGAAAGGCGAGCCAACCACCTCTGCTCAAGCGCACCAATCTTGGCATTCTCCAGATGTTCTAACGGGTTGTTATCCATCATCACGGTCACCTCTGCAGCTGTCAGGTACTCCGCAAACCTTTCGGTCATGGCCACCCCAGTGCCAGTAGTTCAAATTTAAAGGAGCTACAGTTGTCAGGATTGCGCTCTGACTCCCTCAGAGACCGGCTGCCATAGGCAATGACTCTCTCACGTCCATCCTGGATTTGGGATAACATGGCCCCCAGACCATGTAGACTTCTGTCAGTGTACAGCAGGAATGGGATGTCGAACCGTGCATAAGCCCGAATCGGGGCACTGGTCAGCGCCTCCTTCACTGCTTCAAAGGCCTCTTGTTGCCGGGGTTCCCACTCGATGGGATGATTCTTCAGGCCCCCTGCAGTGTCCCTTAGTAACTTATTTAACGGGCCTACCAAATTACTAAATTTGGGTATAAACCTGCTGTAGTAGCCGGCCAGTCCCACGAACGCCCGCACATCTCGTAGTGTACTCGGCTGGGGCCACTTCTGGATGGCCTCCACCTTGCTGGGGGCCGGCTTTACCCACTTCAGGGTGACTAAATGTCCCACATACTTTATCTGCTGTCGAAACAGTTGGCACTTCTTGGGCTTGATCTTGACCCCATGGTCTTGCAGCCTTCCTATGACCTGTCTCAGCTTCTGGAGGTGATCCTCATAGGAGGCCCCAAACACTACTACGTCGTCCAGGTATATCAATACCGACTTGAAGTTGAGATCTCCCAGACAGTGCTCCATCAACCGCTGGAATGTTCCCGGGGCATTGGACAGGCCGACTGGCATCTGGTTGAATTCGTAGAGTTCCAAAGGTAGGATCAAGGCCGTCTTCGTTTTGTCCTTCTTGGCCACCAGTACCAGCCAATACCCACTGGCCAGGTCAAGAATCGAGAAAAACTTTGCATGACTCAGGGCAGACAACAGCTCCACAATCCGTGGAAGGGGGTAGGCATCCCGGACGGTCTGGGTTTCAGCTTCCGAT
Organism: Bufo gargarizans; assembly: GCF_014858855.1. Taxonomy (NCBI): domain Eukaryota; kingdom Metazoa; phylum Chordata; class Amphibia; order Anura; family Bufonidae; genus Bufo; species Bufo gargarizans. The sequence goes on along the minus strand of NC_058083.1, from coordinate 13,971,510 downwards.
AATCCACACAGAACCGGAGACTCCCATCTTTCTTCCGCACGAAGACTACTGGAGCAGCCAAAGGACTTTGACTCTCCTGGATCACCTGGTTTTCCAACATGCTGGCCACCATATCCTTGTCACGCCCTGCCCTATGAGTGATCTGAGATGATCTGTCAGACTTTCTGCACGTGAATCTATCTGACAGATTGCTTTGTTGTTGCTTTGGGCAGGATCCCACCCCCTCACAGGTTCTGCTTATTAGTTTGTTAGTGATGCTATTTATACCCGCCTCTCACTATAGCCCTTGCGGTTTATAGTTTCTCCTGGAGTTCTCTGCTGGTGTTTGGTGGATCTCCTGCTCCCAGTTCATCTTCAGTTCAGTCCTCCTTTCTTCCCTTCTGTTGTTTCTACTGGCTAGGCCTTAGGTAGACGTGGGTTCCTTCATCTTGTGCAAGTAACGGGTTGTCTTTTCGCCTGCTACTGTCACGACCGCTATCCCAGCAGCAGTCGTGTCGCACCAGACGGAGGGGAAGGGGGACCCTTATTCTACGGATGGGAAATAGAACGGCCACCCCTGACTAACCCTAAGCTGGCACCTGTCTGCCCTGATAACCTAGACGGGGTGTGAACCCGTGCAGCGAGCAGGATGCCTAAACCCTCAGACACCCTAACTAGACTAAACTGGGGAAAGGCGGATGGGAGCACTAGTCACCATCACTCATGTCTAGGAGGACAACAGGGTTAAGACAGCAACAAACAAACAAACAATCTAAAGCATAGATAGACTTATCCAGTCACGAGCAGAGAAGGTGATCCCAAACGACAGTCCACGCCAGACCAGAGTGCCACAGCAATACCGTCAACCGATCTCCTTCAAAGTCAGAATAGCACTGGAAGTAAGGACTATATCTGGCAATGACTGCAAGTGAAACTGAAACTAATATAGTAGCTGGGAGTGGCAGACAGGACTCACCTGAGAAGGATGCCTACAAACTCCCAGTCAGGACAAAAAGGTTCACTAGGCAAAACCCGGATGACATACCCTGAACCACGGAGCAAACTCACAAGCTATCGCGAGTAGCAAGTCGCTGCGACCTTCTCCTCCCAGACCTGTCTGGATCAGTCACAGTCGTGACAGTACCCCCCTTTCTACGAGGGGCCACCGGACCCTCAAGACCAGGCCTCTCTGGATGGGACCTATGAAAAGCCCGAATGAGTCTGTCCGCCTTTATCTCTGATGCTGGCACCCACATTCTCTCTTCGGAACCATAACCTCTCCAGTGCACCAGGTACTGAAGAGAGCGGCGAACATATCGTGAATCAACAATCTTTTCTACCTGAAACTCAAGACTGCCATCAACAACCACTGGTGGAGGCGGTAATGGCAATGGTTCAGGAGGTTCTACATATCTCTTAAGCAGAGATCTGTGGAAGACATTATGGATCCTTAGAGTCTGAGGTAGCTCCAGACGAAAAGCCACCGGGTTAATGATCTTAATTACCCTATAAGGACCAATAAATCTTGGACCTAATTTCCACGAGGGAACCTTCAACTTGATATTTCTGGTAGACAACCACACCAAGTCATTCACCCCAAGGTCCGGACCTTCAGAGCGCTTCTTATCAGCCACACGTTTGTATCTACCACCAATTCTCTTCAAACTTTCTTGCACACTCTGCCACACTGATGAAAGTGAAGACGCAAATCGTTCCTCCTCGGGAATCCCAGACGGCCCCCCCTCACTAAACGTACAAAACTGAGGATGGAAACCATACGCACCAAAAAATGGTGACTTATCGGTGGATTCTTGACGACGATTATTAATGGCAAACTCGGCTAACGGTAAATAAGATGACCACTCCTCCTGATTCTCGGAAACAAAGCATCTCAAATATGTCTCTAGGTTTTGATTGGTACGTTCAGTCTGACCGTTGGACTGTGGATGGAAAGATGAAGAAAACGACAGATGAACCCCTAAACGGGAACAAAAAGCTTTCCAAAATTTAGAAACAAATTGGGTACCACGATCCGAAACAATATCGGAAGGGACCCCGTGAAGCTTCACGATGTGGTCAATAAAAACCTGAGCCAGTGTGTTAGCATTAGGCAATGCGGTAAGAGCAATAAAGTGCACCATTTTACTGAATCTGTCAACAACTACAAGAATAACAGTCTTCCCCGCTGATACTGGTAGATCCGTAATGAAATCCATTGATAGGTGCGTCCAAAGCCTGTTGGGGATGGCCAGAGGTAAAAGACGCCCTGCCGGACGAGTATGATCTACCTTAGAACGAGCACAGGTAGCACATGCAGACACAAAATTCAACACCTCCTGGCGCCACTTAGGCCACCAGAACCGACGAGACACTAATTCAGAGGTTGCCCTACTACCTGGGTGTCCTGCCAGTGTGGAGTTATGGTGTTCTTTTAGTATCTCCAGGCGTAAATTGTCTGGCACAAACAGTTTACCCGAGGGGCAGGAGGCCGGGGCGTCCCCCTGAGCTTCCAACACCCTCCCCTCTAAACCTGAGTGTAATGCAGAGACCACCACCCCCTTTTGCAAAATAGGCTCTGGTACATCAACATCACCCCCTCCAGGAAAAATTCGAGACAATGCATCCGCCTTAGTATTTTTTGCCCCCGGGTGATGGGTTATTACAAAATTAAACCTAGTAAAAAAATAACGACCACCGAGCCTGTCTAGGGGTGAGACGTTTAGCGGACTCCAGATATAACAAGTTTTTGTGATCAGTAATCACCGTGAACCGCCCCCTCCAAAAAATGACGCCACTCCTCAAAGGCCAACTTAATAGCCAAAAGTTCCCTGTTGCCAATATCATAGTTCCTTTCTGCAGTAGACAATTTCTTCGAAAAGAAAGCACACGGACGCCATTCACCAGGGGACGGGCCCTGAGATAGTACCGCTCCCACCCCCACCTCTGATGCGTCAACCTCTACAATAAAAGGAAGCGAGACATCTGGCTGTACGAGAATAGGGGCCGAGGTGAATCTCTCCTTCAGAGATGTAAAGGCAGTTTTGGCTGTATGTGACCATTTGGAAAAATTGGATCCCTTTCGGGTCATGTCCGTCAGTGGTTTGACCACCAACGAATAGTTCTTTATAAACTTTCTATAAAAATTGGCAAACCCCAGGAAGCGTTGCAATGCCTTCAGGTTCTCAGGCAGATCCCAGTCCATAATCGCCCGGACTTTCTCTGGATCCATGCGGAAACCTGAATCTGACAACACATACCCCAGAAATGACAGTTCTCTTACGGCGAACACACATTTCTCTAATTTAGCAAACAATTTGTTGGCCCTTAATATCTGCAGCACTTGTCTCACATGGATCTTATGTGTATCCAGATCCGGAGAATAGACCAGGATGTTATCAAGATATATCACAACAAATCTCCCGATAAGGTGACTAAAAATATAGTTGACAAAATGTTGGAACACCGCAGGCGCATTAGTAAGACCAAATGGCATGACCAGATTTTCATAGTGCCCTTCCGGAGTATTAAAAGCCGTCTTCCACTCATCCCCCTCTTTGATGCGAACCAGATTATAGGCTCCTCTGAGATCCATTTTGGAGAACCATTTAGCACCAGCAACCTGATTAAAGAGGTCGGGAATGAGAGGAAGAGGATAGGGATCTCGGATAGTTATCCGGTTTAATTCCCGGAAATCCAGGCAAGGACGCAGGCCCCCATCTTTCTTTTTAACAAAAAAGAACCCTGCAGCCACGGGTGAAGAAGAGGGTCTGATGTGTCCCTTAGCCAAACTCTCAGAAATATAATCTTGCATAGCCTTCCTCTCCGGGCCTGAAAGATTGTATAACCGGGTTTTAGGTAGTTTTGCCCCAGGTAATAGATTAATTGGGCAATCATATGGACGATGAGGTGGTAACCCCTGACAACCCTTCTCAGAGAACACATCCATAAAATCTGACAGAAAGGCAGGTAGAGATGTTACAGAGAGTGTAGAGCACCTACTACTCAAGCAGTTGTCCTTACAATGTTCACTCCACTCCACAATCTCTCCGACCTGCCAATCCACCACTGGATTGTGAGTCACCAGCCAGGGAAACCCCAATACCATAGGAGCCGGAAGACCGTCCAGGACATAAGAGATATGCTCTTTATGGAGGTCCCCTACCTGCAGATGGATATTATGGATGATCTGAGTTAACTCTCTCTGAGTAAGAGGGGAGGAGTCGATGGCAAAAACAGGAATAGTTCTGCGTACCAGTTCTGGAGTAAAACCCAGAGCCTGAGCAAACTGTGAATCCACCAAGTTGACCCCCGCCCCACTGTCCAAAAAGACGGAACAGATCTCAGTCTTATTGCCAGCCTCAACTGTAGCGGACAACAAAAACTGAGACATGCGTATGGAGGAAATGAATACGCCCAGACTGTTATCCTCCGCACAATCTGGGGACTCTAGTTTACCGGCGGCTCCTTTGTTTGTTCTCTTGGGTTCTGAGGGACATATCTTTACAAAATGACCCCTCCCCCCACAACGACAACAAACCTCTGACCTACGGCGGACCTTCGGAGGATTCACCCGACTAGTGGCGCCCCCTATTTGCATTGGTTCGACTGGGTCATAACAAACCGATCCCTGCCCTATAGAGGCCTCTGTAGAATTTAATAGTCTCTCCCTGAGTCGTCTGTCGATTCTTATGGACAGAGACATAGCAGCCTCAAGAGACCCAGGGATCTCGTATACCGCCAGCGCGTCTTTTAATTTTTCAGACAACCCCTGGCAGAATTGACTCCTAAGGGCCGAGTCATTCTATAATGTATCAGCAGCCCACCTACGAAATTCGGAACAATATAGTTCAGCAGACCGGTTCTCTTGCCGAAGTCCTTGTAGCTTAGACTCAGCCAGTGAGACCCTGTCCGGGTCATCATATACGAGACCCAGGGCTTCAAAAAACTCCTCCACTGATCGTAAGGCCGGAGAGTCTGATGGTAGGGAGAAAGCCCAAGCCTGCGGATCTCCTTGCAGGAGAGAAATTACAATGCCCACCCGTTGTTCCTCGCCGCCGGAGGATCTAGGGCGTAACCTGAAGAACAATTTACAAGCTTCTCTGAAGGTTACAAATTGGTCTCTCCCTCCTGAGAACCTATCAGGTAAAACCACTTTTGGCTGAGGAGTACCTTGGTTTCCCGTAGCAACGGTGGAAACCAAGGATTGCTGCTGCAGCACTGTTGCTTTTAATCCTGCCACTTCAAGGGATAACCCCTGTAATCGTTTCGCCAAAACCGTAACCGGATCCATAGTGGAACAGAAAAATACAAAGCAAAACAGCAAAGAAAAAAAAAAAAAAGAAGTCACCTATTTTTTTATTTTTTTTTTTTAAAGGCCAGATATACTGTCACGACCACTATCCCAGCAGCAGTCGTGTCGCACCAGACGGAGGGGAAGGGGGACCCTTATTCTACGGGTGGGAAATAGAACGGCCACCCCTGACTAACCCTAAGCTGGCACCTGTCTGCCCTGATACCCTAGATGGGGTGTGAACCCGTGCGGCGAGCAGGATGCCTAAACCCTAACTAGACTAAACTGGGGAAAGGCGGATGGGAGCACTAGTCACCATCACTCATGTCTAGGAGGACAACAGGGTTAAGACAGCAACAAACAAACAATCTAAAGCATAGATAGACTTATCCAGTCATGAGCAGAGAAGGTGATCCCAAACGACAGTCCACGCCAGACCAGAGTGCCACAGCAATACCGTCAACCGATCTCCTTCAAAGTCAGAATAGCACTGGAAGTAAGGACTATATCTGGCAATGACTGCAAGTGAAACTGAAACTAATATAGTAGCTGGGAGTGGCAGACAGAACTCACCTGCGAAGGATGCCTACAAACTCCCAGTCAGGACAAAAAGGTTCACTAGGCAAAACCCGGATGACATACCCTGAACCACGGAGCAAACTCACAAGCTATCGCGAGTAGCAAGTCGCTGCGACCTTCTCCTCCCAGACCTGTCTGGATCAGTCACAGTTGTGACAGTACCCCCCTTTCTACGAGGGGCCACCGGACCCTCAAGACCAGGCCTCTCCGGATGGGACCTATGAAAAGCCCGAATGAGTCTGTCCGCCTTTATCTCTGATGCTGGCACCCACATTCTCTCTTCGGAACCATAACCTCTCCAGTGCACCAGGTACTGAAGAGAGCGGCGAACATATTGTGAATCAACAATCTTTTCTACCTGAAACTCAAGACTGCCATCAACAACCACTGGTGGAGGCAGTAATGGCAATGGTTCAGGAGGTTCTACATATCTCTTAAGCAGAGATCTGTGGAAGACATTATGGATCCTTAGAGTCTGAGGTAGCTCCAGACGAAAAGCCACCGGGTTAATGATCTTAATTACCCTATAAGGACCAATAAATCAACTTGATATTTCTGGTAGACAACCACACCAAGTCATTCACCCCAAGGTCCGGACCTTCAGAGCGCTTCTTATCAGCCACACGTTTGTATCTACCACCAATTCTCTTCAAACTTTCTTGCACACTCTGCCACAAAAAGGTTCACTAGGCAAAACCCGGATGACATACCCTGAACCACGGAGCAAACTCACAAGCTATCGCGAGTAGCAAGTCGCTGCGACCTTCTCCTCCCAGACCTGTCTGGATCAGTCACAGTCGTGACAGCTACCTAGCTGAGGGCTTAGGTCAGTTGCAGCAGGGCTTAGGTTCGAGTGCATGAACACTTCTACCATCGAGATTTGTTCATGTTGGTAGCAGTCAGGGAAAGGCTCACGGATTGTCAGGAGGTGACCTTTCCATGTTGCCTAACTGTGGGCCTAGCCTGCTGTTTTGTTTAATTTTGTTGTGTTTGGTTGGCTTCCTTTCCCTCACCTTCCGTGACAATCCTTCACCTCCTGGTACATTTTAGGTGGGATTTGCCGGTAATGTTCCCTGATCGGTGCAGCATCGCCGGTGATGATGGCGTATTCGATGGTGGAAGTACACCAGAAGTCTTCATCATGTCTCGAGAATACCTCCTGAAATTCCCAAATGGTGTCTTCCAGCAAATTCTGTTGTCCTGGAGTCAGGGTCTTGCAGTCCACCCCATCCGAGCCATGATCACTCGACCGCTCTACTCCACTGTTGAGGTCTCCCTTTGATGGACCTCTCTTATCTGGCTATAGTGTGATGCTCCTTTGTCGAGGAATATCCCTTTGGGACACCAAAACTGTGGCCAGCAAGGTATTCCCAGGAATGGTTAACTCGCAGTCTTCAACATTGAGGCAGCATACAGGCACACATCCATCCTTCCAATAGCGAGGGCCCGGGCTACCAGTGGGTGAGTCTGCGTTTCCTCTTGGTAAGCGGGCCCGATCAGGACCTCCAGTCCATTCAGTCCATTCAGTTGTTGTCCAGTCCTCACCGGCAGCATCAATATTTGTTCTTGTCGAGGTGGGATCTTCACCGGGGTCCTCCACAGCACCCTCACTTGCCCAGTGGGCCGACCGGACATGTTGCCCTTTCGCAGACTACAGCTCCTCACCATGTGGGTTGGCCGGTGTGTGGTGGCCCGTTGCCAATACTTCAGCCCTTCTTTGGCATAGAGTTGATGGTGTAGGTCTCTCAGCACGTTCATACCTAGCGTCACGTCCAACCCTCTCCAGGACGAATGGTCCACCAGCACAACCCCCTTCTTGCTGACGTCTTGCCCAAACAGCCTAACCCGCATCCAGACTATCCCTCGGATGTCCATCTCTCTGTTATTGGCATCCGTCAGCCTGACGACACCCCCGTCTTCCGGCTCCATCATATGTCCAAAGTGTCTTACGAAGAACTCCAAAGGCATAAGGGTGCACTCCGACCCTGTATCAACTAGGCAGTGTACCTTCGGGCCTTCCAACTCTACTTCCATAACGGAGCTGCTGGCATACAGGTTGTGTTCCTCACGCATAGGGCTTAGCTTCTGGTGTACCACTGCAGGACACCAAGCTACTGCGGCGGTCGGAAGTTTAACGTCGGCTCGGACTTCATCTGTTCTGGGCACTCTCTAGCCATATGGCCATACTGTCGACAAGCCCAACAGAGGGGTTCCCTTTTGGTGTGCCCAACGCCTGAGTTATCCTGGGTGGAGTGGCGCGGGGTACTGGGGTCATTTCCAGAGGCCGGGGAGATTCTGCCACTATCTGGGACACTTCCAGCCAAAGTTCTCTCAATTCTGTCCGCAGGGCCTTGACTTCATCCTTTAAGGTCTTTTAGTCTTCAGATGCAGACCGACCTCTTGTAGCATAGGTACTACTCACTACTCTCGCCACCACAAGCACGTACTCTTCCTCTCTCTCCACGGCGGCTAGGTAGACCCTGTAGAATGTCATGTCGGGCATCGTCCGGGTCATCTGTTGCAATTTGTTCTGTAAGAATTTGTTGGAGAGCCCCACTATGAACTGGTCTCGTAGTACCCGGTCCACCTTCCGGAAAGCTCCCATGGCCTCTGGAATGGATCTCGACGCTGTATTTCATTCAGCATCTCCTGTAGGGATTTGGAGTACTGCAGTCTCATCCTCTCGCTGTGGTCGGTTGAAGAAGTGGCTCCGCAGCTGGACTACTTTAGCACCCCCCCCCCCCCTTGGGCTATCTCCAGCAGGGAGAATATTTTCTCTAGAGATTCTCTCTTGGACATCACCCTCTGGAGCCCCCAACGCAATCTCTGCCCGCAGCTCAGTAGTCAGGTTACACAGTCTAACCGCTCCTTCGCACCCTTTCAGTCCAGTCCTGCAACGTCATATTTTTACCGACAAATTTTGGCAGATGATGCAACAGCACCCCCACGGGCATGTACCCTACTGGTACGGCATGGCGGGGGCAAGCTGTATCAGCGGTGTTACGGCAAGTTGGTCTTGCACTGGCGCACCCTGAGCCGGGTCCTGGACCAGCGCCATTGGCGCCGGGGGAAGATCTCCCATCACGTTCCCGTCCATAACGGTCATTGTATCCTGCCGGCTACGTCAAGTTGTAAGCCGTGTACCGGGGTGGGCTCCCCAGGATACAGCGAAGTCACGAACGAGGAAAGCAACCCCAACACCAGCTTTTGCCAAAACAGAATCTTACTTAAATGTGGCATTAAACAAAACCACACATGCTGGGAACCTTAAATAAATTTACATACACCAAGCCCGATTACTGAAACCTTTGTGCTGCACAGCACGGCGCCCTCTGATGGATGCAGGAGGAAAGTGCAGTAATTTACTTACTGGCGGGCACAACTAAACTGCCACACTTTACCTGTTATTACCCTAAAAAACAAGAACCACTGTATGGGTGTGTGGTACAGGCTAGCCTGCGGTGCAGCACAACAGCTTACAATCTTACAAAGTCCTACAGTATTCCCCCTCCCATAACTGGTCCTGTAGCATGTGCCTGAGTATTCCTTCTGAGCAAAACACCAGCCTGGCTTGAGTTTGTGGAAATTTTATCAGCTCTCCAATGTGAAATGTCACTTTATGTTATGGAGTCCTTGCAATGAACAGTAGTAACACTTGTGGCCTGACAAGAACATAGATCCTAACTAACTAACTGCAGGCCTGGTCTCAGTCTCTAGGCGCCAACACTGTAATGAGGTGCGTGCACGTTCTTACCGACCCGGGTCTGCTTTGCATCTGCTGGTGACTCTGAACAAAACAAATGTCTCTCCAACAAGCATGCGGTACCACAGTGTATGTTGCTTTGTTCCTCTGCTCTCATCAGCATTTCTGGCAGCAAGCTTCCTTCCTCTGGACAGGATCAGGGTCTTGGACACGATCAGCTTCACTTAGCTGCAGCTCTGATCACTGAAGGATGCTCTCACACCTAGATGCCATCAGATTCTCTACTCACACAGTTCCTTAGCTTCCTCTAAGATGGCTGCTTCCTTTTCTTCTCCAGACTCTGTGTAAACCCCACCTCTCCCATAATTATGGAGATATATAAGCAGTCTGTAGCTGTATTTATGAAACAACGGCATCTTGTGGCCAAACAGCAGAATGTCAGTCTAGAATATTTAATTTAATCCACACAAACAGTGTTCAAACAATGATCCAGATCCTTGGATTATTATGGTAGTATTTTGGTCTGATTATTTCCCTATTATATATTGATACTTATGACAATATGATAAAATGTTGTGGATTGGATTTAAATACTACTTCTTAGTTAACATGGCACTGGTGTTAGTCAGTGACTTAGCTCATATTTCTGTATCACTGAATGAATATTCAATACTACTAACTACATATTTTTAAGTGAGATAGACTAATACATGCAGACCTAGAGCTCGGTGGGGTTATCATTCTCACAGCATTGATCTGCACTGCATTTTATTTATTATTCTTTATATTTATGCATTGTATGTCCTTTTGGATACGACACAATAAAGATGATTTTTGTACTACATGTGTGGTGTTTGTAGTTTTGTCTTGTATCTTCAACTACTAGCACCATTGCCATTGCGCTCAAGCCTGCCCACAGCTGACGTTTCGCTAGATGCACACCATGTGATCAGCGTGGCCATGTCAACGCGGACGCCGGGCGGGCATGAGTGCAATGGCAATGACTTGAGCCTCATCACATTGGGTATACGTCTTCATGTGTCTCAGGTGTGTTTGGCCTATTTAATATCCCACTTTTTAGTCTGTTACTGCCTCCTGACGAAGCCATCTCGGTTGCGAAACGCACGTCGAGGTTCTCGGTGTCTGTACCAATTGGACTGGATGCATTTTACCATGGATATACTTTGAATTTTCTACCTATACCAGTTCATATCTATTTGTATTTGTGCCACATACTTTCTATTGGTTCCCCATAACTCAGTGAGATTGTTACAGATTTTTGAGGGCCTGCACAAACTCCAGAATTTGTTATGTATTCCAATTGGCATTAATATAGACAGATTTAGCACGGTTAACACAAAAACTCCTAACTCAAATTTCTTAACTCATCGCATGATCTTGAAACAAAAAACATTGAAAAGCAATTGAAGGTGTTTGCTTAACGCATTTAGTTTAGATAACACGTCTCAGAAAGCATGTGTGTTAACTCTACTACATCTGTATGTCTTTTTTACTGTTCCAACAAATAGAATCAGAATGTAAGGCGTCACTCACCATTAGTAGAAAACAATTCCTTTATTTGTCTACAGCAGACAATACAAAAATGGCAGGGGCGGACAATCTTTCCTGCAGCTCAGAGTAGCGATGGCCGTTTCACGCTAATTGCCCTTCTTCTGGCCTTGTGGCTACAGTGGATTATTACTGAAAGCATAGTGCTGCAATAACTATATTTATATACCAGTTTCAGTTAACTTATTGTATTGTATCAAGCTACCGTGCATTTTTAGTGAACGCATTGTGCTGCAATAATGGCATTTATATACCAGTTTCAGTTAAGGTATTGAATTGCGTCAAGGTACCGTGCACCACTAGTGAACGCTTTGTGCTACAATAGCAAACAGCATTTATATACCAGTTTCAGTTAACGCATTGAATTGCGTCGAGGTACTATGCATTATTAGTGAACGCATTGTGCAGCAATAGCAGCATTTATATACATGTTTCCTTTCACACATTGTATTACCATTGTAAATTGTCATTACCAGTTTACAGTGTGTTTGTAGAAGAGGAGGGACATTTAATTGTGCCTCTGTCTTTAAATTACAGTAAACACACTTGCAATTTTGCTAGTACTGTTTAATAATCTGTGTACAAAACCTGTGACATTTCCATTCATAGGCCTCATAATAAAATGTCTGGTAAATAAAAGAGTGGAAAATGAAAAACCCACACCTCGTCATCGGAGAGTCATAATGTGAGTGGCTGCGGTAGTGCAAACAACAGTAGCAGAACCAGCAGTCCGCCTAGTAGTGGTAGTGGTAGTAGTAGCAGCAGAAAGCCCCACAGTTCTCCCTCGCTTACAATATGTGCCACATTATTATTGTAGACAAAAAGGATGAGATTGCGGACTGGATGGCTCATTCTTCCTCTTACTCACAGCAGTATGATGTTGAGGGTACCTCTGGGCATGACACTGTGCACTGGAGCCAGGGATCAAAACTCACAAAACTTATGTACTATTGAAGACACTCAAGAAAGTCTTCCTGTTGATGAGTTATGTGAGAACAGTCATCATTTGGACTGTAATGAGGAGGAGGTTCAAGAGGAGGTGGGGGACCCGAATGCATAGCTGTGTTGGTGGTAGTGGTAGTGGCATTTGTAGCCATGGTGGTGGTGGTAGGGGCAGTAATAGCCCTGGCAACAGTGGCACTGCACAAATACAGAGCAGGGAATCAGGGTGGGGGCAAGGAGCCCACAATGACATATAGCAATCTGATAAAAATTGTGGGGAGTGTGAGGACTATGACTATGATTATGTGTTGGACAGGACCTGGTAGCTGGATCAGGGTGCTGAGGAGGAGGTTGTTAGTCGGTCTTAATAAATGTGCCCTATAGTTCTTCATAGAAGCTGGAGACATGAAACTGTGGAAAATTTGTAATCACCAGTATTTGCTAAGTAGCTTGATCTAAAAAATGTTTTTTACATTCATTGGAACAATCTAAAATAGTTGAAAAGGCAGATATCCCTATTAAGCTGTATGAAACCAAATCTGAGCAAGTATTCATTGTTGCTGCAAGAAACATAACCTACAGATCACTGCGTTCAATCCTGCCAAGTCATCCGTGTAATAATGTGTGACATATCTATATTATACAGGTGGTAGAGCTAATGAAGACCAGGTAACACACACATATGACTGGAATTAGTCAGAGAACCCATAAAATGTAGTTATTCCAGTCATTACAGTTTTGATAACCTTGGATGAACCTTTTTTTGGGGAAAAAATGAGATACATTTCCTGCATTAGCACAGAAACCTGACCTTGGATGTCAGGCTACTTTCACAATAGCGTTTTTTGCGGATCCATCGTGGATTTGCAAAAATGCTTCCGTTACAATACTACAACCGCATGCATCCGTCATGAATGGATCCGGTTGTATTATGTCTTATATAGCCATGATGGATCCATCATGAACATCATTGAAAGTCATCCGTCCCCATTGACTTACATTGTGTGTCTTGCTCCGTACCACATTGCGGACAGAAAAACGCTGCTTGCAGCGTTATTCTAACCACGATGGGAGTGCAACCAAACTGAATAGAATGCATTTTGGTGCATTCCGTTTTGTTCAGTTTAGTTTTGTCCCCATTGAGAGTGAATGGGGACAAAACGTTTTCCCCCACTATTGAGACCCTATGACAGATCTCAATAGCGGAAAGGGAAAACACTAATGTAAAAGTAGCCTCACCAGTAAGAGACACCTCTGACTACTGAAACTAATAAACTGTTTCATTCAGATCTTCTGGCATCTCTGTCTTAATTATATTCAAACACTATGGATGTTCAAACACTATGGATAAGGGGCAAGGTCTGGTAAAGTAAGGGTGATGAACACAGCTGGGGTGCTATAAAGGGGGACATTTTAACTATTGCGGGCACATTAGGTGGCATTAAAACTACTGCGAGCACTATAGAAGGATATTTTAGTGGGAATGAGGTGGAGGCGGTTGTTTTGAGAATTTGGCACATATGCATTGGGGATTCGACCCCGGATCTTTTGAGACGCTAGCAATGCCCTTGTCATTTTGGCATCATAGACAGTTGTATGTCGAGAAGTCTGCATGATTAGGGGACAACACTGGTTCTTATAGGACTATGACAATAGCTGTGTACTCCCATGTGCGCGATCAATGCCACTCCAGAACATATGGCCCGCTCATGGACCGTATATCTCGAAGAGCATATGGTCTTATGCAAGAGGCCAAAGATATAAAACATCCTGCACGATATGATAAATCAATATGCGGATGTACATGGCTAGATTTATAAAAATCACCAAAAAAAATGCACTAACACAATAGATGTTTTTTTTCTTATGGATATATACAGGATACAAGCTTGCCATGTTCCCTCAGATGCATTGGATAATACCTCCATGCTATGGTGATATGGAGGAGGAAACAGCAGAGTGGTTTCTGTCTCGTTTCTGGACTGATAGCTTGTTGGCACAAAACACGACCGGAGGCTAGAATGTTGGTTTTAATCTTCGTCAATAAAAGATTAAAACCAACGTTCAAGCCTCTGGTCGTGTTTTGTGCCAACAAGCTATCAGTCCAGAATCAAGACAGAAACCACTTTGCTGTTCCCTCCTGCATATCTCTTATACCCCAGTGGCATTTGGCCTATGCCACTGGGGCTCTGGATAGCATTGGCTGCACCGACTTCCCCTATACCGCTACATGCCTTCACTGGAGTTGTGCCCAGTTCTGCACAACAAAAATAGGTGAGCAGTCTATGTACAACATTGAAGGTCTGCACTTGTACGTACTCACCTTATGAGCACCTTCTCTTTCCGGCCATTACTTGCTCCGTACTATGGTGGCATGTAGGGGTCCCTAGAGGTACTTAATACAAAAGCAATGGTACTCTATATCATACTTGCCAAGTTTCCTGGAACATCTAGGATGTTTTTAGAGGTCCTGGAGAAATGAAAGACCTCCTGGATTCAGGGAAGACTTGGAAAATCTCCCCCAGGGTGCATGGAGGGATGTGTTTCCTGAACAGCAGCCCTCCATGAACTCTAACTGTATCTTGCACTGGCAGTCTTAGTACCCATGCATGATCTGGGAGAGTCATGATGCATTACAAAAAGAGGTGTGGGGAGTTACAAAAGGGACGGCCTACCTGGAAAGAAGCAGAGTCTCAAAAGAGGTGTGTTCACAACTGGAAAAAAATTCACAGCCATTCTTCACTCACTGCAAATATCTACAAGTAAGTATGCTGTAAATACATCTCCATATAGGGTCAGGTTAAAGAGATGCTGTCACCTCTCCTGATATGTCTGTTTTATTAACAACCTGTCCAGTGTGCTCAGAGGAGAGGAGTAGTGATACTAGCTATAAGAGGTTGTATTTACTCACTCTGACATTCCCCTGGGCCAAGTAATGATGGGAAGGACACACCTTTTCCTCCCTTCAAGACACATCCTGGTCTTGGGGTTCTCCTGTCTGATATCCCTAAAGGTCACCTCCTAAAGCATCCCTAATCCTTGCACTTACTCCTCACCGTATGAGCTGACCCAGATGGTAAGTGGGCACATACACAGGAATCCGGGCCCTGAATCGATCTGACAATCCCCGAAACAAAGAAAGGGCTGAAACGACCTGTTCATCCCAGACACGGATGAACAGGAGTCTCACTGGCCTAGCTGCAAGGGAAGGGATAGGCAGTGAACAGCTACTGAATCGACAGGTAAGAGCCCAGTGGCAAGAATAACCACTGAACCAAGAACAACGGTATACTTGGTAACTTACCTGCCGCTGCTGCTGGAAGGTACACCACAAGACCACACCACAATGAACTGGAGCCCATGCAAATGTACTGCGACCCGAACACCATACCAGACTCAGTACAAACTGACACACATATGAACCAGCACTCCAGCAACTGCACACTGACTTTTGGTTCCCCCTCTGAGGAACCCAGGAGTCCTCTCACTGAAGGCATGTCTAGCAACCATGTTGGACAACAACACCAGACAGACCAGACATGGAACACAACACTAGACATAACCACACACCCTGTACATAAACCCACACCAAACAAGGAGACATGTAAGGAAGGGAAGAAGACATACGTAGGAATAACATCAAATGACCTCGAAGTCTAACTAGGTGGGCCCTCACACTGGACGGATGAAATATCCAGAAAGAAGCATAACTCCAGCACCCACCAAGGCTGGAGTACTATTGACCTCATGCTCAAAGCATCGGAATTAGTAGAGCTATGAGGCCACACCCAGCACACACCTAGCACCACACCTTAACCCCATACATACCAGACTGGGAAGGAACAGGGGGATCAGGAGCAGTTCATACACATGCTGAAACAACATGTTGCCCCAGGAAACCACATGCACGGCAACGTGCCACGGCGCACAACAACAAGACCGTGACACAGCCGTGACAATCAGCCCCCTTCCCAGATGTCTGAGCGTCATGGTCCTTGTGTTCTGCAAAGGTTGCTGATATCTCTGCTCGTTTTCCTGTACCTGTCCCGTGCTTGTGTTTATGGACTCTGCTACATGTTTGATCGCGGCCTGCTTGCCTTGACTCTTCTGTTGCCGACCCAGATTGCATGACTTGTACACGTGCCACCTGCCCTGACTTATTGCTTGTTTGACTTCACCTCTGCCTCATCCTTCAGTCCTGCACTGTTGCTCCTGGTTACAACTCGGCCTGCTGACTATGTCTATACCTCTGGTGCCTTGCTCAGGTACCTCCTGGTCTGCCTGGACCAGCTGCTTTGTATGCCAATCCTCCTCAAGATGTAGCGACTTGGTGTTCCCCTCGGGAAAGTCTATACCCACAATCAGGGGTACTGTGAAGATCAAGGGGTTCACTTAGACAAGGACCTTAGAGGAGGTAGGACACATGGCACAGTGGTTTCATACCCCGTTGGTTAGTGACAATGTGCAGTGTTCTCTCCATTTACTTCTATGGGAGTTTACAAAAAGCCGAGTTAATGAACTTTGCTGTTTCCAAAACTCCCTTAGAAGTGAATGGCGAGCACACAGTGCAAGCACAGCCACCTCTCCATTCACTTATATTGGAGTTCAGAAAATAGCTGAGCCAGTGCTCTGGTTTTTTCAGCACTCCCATAGAAGTGAATGAAGGGTGGCCACACTTGCGTGGTGCACCCTTGTTCATTTTGGGGGCCCCACATCTATCTGACATTGGTGGCATATCCTAGCAATATGCCACCAATGTGTGAGATGGACCAACCCCTTTAAGAAGTTTGTTAGCCATATTATTTGCTTTTTATGGTAGGGCAGTGCTGGCAGCCTAGCTATTGTCACAGGGTGAGATTCTGAGGGCCCCGACAAAGCCCAATGTTGATGTGGCGAATGTTGTGACTCTGAGCATTTCACCAGAATGCCTTTTTGGAAGAATCAGAAGAGGTGTGTAAGAGGAACTCTGTTGACACCGACAAGGGGGTATGGTGGCAGAGGAGCCTGCTCATGGTGTCAAAAAAGAGAAGGTCTGAGTCCAGCCACTGAGGAGGGCACCAGTGGGCTGTGTAAAGCAGAGAAGCAAGCAACTGAAAACCTGAATATCGCTGCATGCGGTGATCCCTGGGTGCTGCCATGAGACTGCTGGTGAAATCTAAAGAGAACCAGAATGCTAGAGATACTACTTAATGACACCTCAGTTTTTTACCAAGGAAGAATTGGTGACATAATCGTAGGCTTTCACTGTTTGGGAGTCCTTGCGGGCTAGTGTGGGTTGAACCAGCAATAGCCCTGAGGTGAAGAGGGACCAGAGAACAGGGAGAGAAAGCCTAGCTGTCACGAGGCTTACAAAGCAGCTAATTGGTTCCAGTACTATAGTGCAAGTAGACTGGTAAAGTTTAGAGGTACAGTAGCTGCCCAGTGGGTTCTTGGAAGTAAGTCAAGTTTTGGAGAGGATCAATCCTGCTATATAAATTTATCAAAAAAATTTAAGTTAAATTTTTCCACCTCAAGAAGGTCTCATTCCACAGCCCCCTTACATGCCGTGATCAAAATTCTATTGACAAGTTTCCTTGATTGCTTAAAGTTGAATCTTGAGATTTAATCATATCTCTCCATGCATTATGTATTCTAAATGGTTGTGTATAGACAACAAACACTTAACACAGGCAGTCTGGGTCAAGTTTGCCTTGGAGACCGGCTAAACTGTCCTCCTCTGGTTAGTGAGAGTGTCTAGTCAGAGGAGCAAGAAGCAAGACCTACGTGTATACGCTTCTTCTAAGTAGGCCCAAAGTGAAGCTACTTCCAGGAAACACCATTCCTGATGAAACGGGAACTGACATTTAGAGAAGGTCTAGAACCATCAAGGCCATGCATTGGATTCAGACAGTAAGATAATGCTTGATTATGGCATTAGGACTTTACTGCTTGTGGAAAGGGCACCCACCACACTTTAAGATGCAGTAGCCATTTGGATCTAAGATCTGTACCCCTCAGCCTGGAAATTGCAGAAAGAGTTCATAAGAATGGAATTTCACACCTGTGTTTAATTGGAAAGATTGCAATAGTGAGTGAGACTCAGGAGGATTACTACCATCATTGCTACTGCCTATACACAACTACTGGAAGAATCCTACTTTATAATATGTCTATGAACTTTTCTGCTGAATGAACCACTATTCCCTTTATCTGTGCAGTAAAGAGAGACTTTATTGAAACTACACCGGGACTGGTCTTCACCATTCGCCAGCCCTCACTCTACCTGACGTCCTGCCTTGCATCCTGCCAAACATCCACCATAAAGGGCACTCCAACAACCACCAGGAGACCCAGAGAGGCAGGGAGTGCTTCAAGGTAAGAAACAGTGCACCCTCCATTCACTGCTGCATGGCCCCTGGAAGCAGCAGAGTGAGGATAGCCATTTTGAACCACTACTACTCCTATCAGTGCCACTACCACTCTCTCCTGTAGGCTGCCTGCTGCTGTGGCAGTTCAGTGTTATCCTTGGTAAACTGACGCTCACAGCAACCAATCATAACTTTTCCCGTTTTGTGTTAGAAAATTAAATCTGGATTATAATTGTTAAATAGATTTTAAAATAGTGCAAAAATGTATTTTTCTCTTGGGAATTCACCTGGAGATTGATTTACATTGGCACGTTCCGGAAATAACTGAATTTTTATCCATTTTTATGCTTATAAATGACACTTGCACATATTATAACTATGCGGAAACAGATGCCAGGTGTGGCTTTGGAAATGTAAGTGAAGATCATAAATATGATACATGACTATGAACGTGTTATGTATGGAAGAGCGGACATGATGAACAAAGTGGGTGGCTGCCTGTTATTCTATATAAAATACCGGCTAATTAAAAAGAAGGTATCATATCCGCCAGCGAGTATTGCATTTGGCCACCATGTCGTGGCACGGCTCCTCTTCACAAGAGGCAATAATTTACTTTATGCATAGTCATTTTCTAACCCTCTGTAGTTGAACATTTTCAATTGAGAGCACATACACCACAGTAGATCCCTTGTTGTGCAGCATATGTGTGAGACAGTCCTCTTGGCTTGACACCTCCTTATAATAATACACCTGTGCAGAATTTATACTAAAATATGGTATTTCCAGAAATCCCAGCAGTACAAGCAGCTTCAGGGCAAAGTAAGGGCAGAGCACCCAATATATTGACATCAGCTATTCCTGAAGATTTAAAAAATGTTGCTGAAAAAGGGGCATAAAGTAATTTCTTAATTGTTCACATCATCATGACTAATAAGGACTGCAGATGATGCTCTGATACCAAGTATAGAGAAGTTCTGCTTTAAAGGGGTATACCGGGGGCAATATTTTCATTAAAACTTCATATAACAATCCACTACCTTTCTTGTCACCCCACTTCCTCATAGATTGTAAGCTCTTGTGAGCAGGGCCCTCACTCCTAGTGTTTCAGTTGTTCATTAGCCGGTAACTTTGTGATGTCTTTTGTTTTGTACATGAACCCTCTGAATTGTAAAGCTCTGCGGAATATGGTGGTGCTATATAAAGATTATTATTATTATTAAACAGGTTGAGTGAGGTAAAATAACAAACAAGTAGTCACTCTGTCGCTTCTCTCTTCCGCAGTTCAACTACTGCTCCTGTCCCTACTCTTCCCTGTTTCCTGTTCTTGGGTTTGACACACCAGATGGCCTGGTCTTCCCACTCAGTCAATCACCACCTGAGGTGGCTTACTACTGCAGTCAGTGATTGGCTGAGCGGGCACTCCAAACCATCTTAAGCGTGCACAAGAAAAGGACGTGAACTCAAACAAAGACCAGAGCAGCGGTGAAGAATTGACAAGGTCAGTACTGGTTGTTTGTTCTTTTACTCCATTCTGAACCCAAATCCTATGCCGCTTTAAATGTCATAGTCACTGACAAAATTTTAAGTAGTAGCCTGGAAGAGAACAGGCATGGAGAGTCCACTTCTGAAATCAGAACCAGGTATAGGAGATGGTTCCCAGTCCTTGCCTAAGTTGGAAGGATATGCCCTTGAAATATGGGACCATTCTATGTTTATACTATGGGATGGAAGCATACTAGGGGAGAGTGGCGCAATTTTTTGGATCACACAGCAGTTCACTGTTTTCTTCTCCATATGGCCCAGACCACTATGATAACTTGTCATGATGGCTACAGAATTTGATGCATACACAGCTTTGGCTACTCTCTTCTGCAGCCATCCCATCTGTAGCAACATAGATAAATTCAGACCATAAATCAGACTCCCTAAACAAATGCAGACCCTTTAAGCAATGCAGACCCCAGATCTCTAAATTCTGATCCCAACCTGCTTGAAACCGATTTATAAACTGTTGTTGTGGTAAATGCATCATCAACTTTTTGAAGAAGGAGGAGGCTGAAGCACAGTAAGAGTCCTTTACATGGGCAAAGTATCAGGACAATTATCAGGAAACATGCTTCCATTCACCATTCGTTTGTTGAGTCATCACATCTTTTGCACAGCAAAAAAAAAAAAAAAAAAACTGCATTATATGCAGCACATCATCTTGTGTAAATAAGGTTGTGATGCTGACGAGCAATGGAATTGCATGGAGATGAATGATCAACGTATTATTCATTCATCTCAGTATAATGGTGATGATTGCTGCATTTAAATGCAGCTACTGAGTGGGCAATGATTGGTAATGAACCTCATTGCTGTTATGCAGTGGGTGTGGTACCACTGTGTCAACTAATTGCATTTGACTTTACCGCTGTGCAGGGATCTAGACTTCGCTGCAAGGGACAGGCTAAGGTCTAGTATACATAGAAGAGTACTGATATGTGAGATACGTGACGTACGAGGTAGATGCAGTGTGTACAGATATACAGTATGTGGCCAGTTATGCATTATGGTCACTGTGTGAGGTACATGAGGTATTGGAGGTTTAAGATATGAGGTACTTCTCAGTTATAATGGGGGGTACATGAAGAGAAAATAGGAGGACCTCCTTTTACCCACTCCATTCTAGACTCAATGGAGAGCTTCTCTTGCAGTTCTTCTCCATGCTCAATGGGGGTTCAAGAACCTGGCAGTTGCACATTCCTAACCTGGGTACTACACCATTCTCTGTGCAGTTCCTTTACCAGATGGTGCAGGACCTGTGATGACATCATCACAGCTAATTTAGTTTTCTGAGCTTCCAGACTGAATTAATGACAGAGACTCCGGACAGGAGCCTGTATCGAATGTAATTAGGGTAGGAAGCAAGGCCTTTCGTCCACCACGTGCCCCCTTCCCTAGGGGGCCCATAGCAGCTGTGTGGTCTGCCCCCAATGGCAGCAATGATTTAACCCATCTTTGTTTCAAGTGGTCCAGGCAAAATTATGAGAGGAAGGGGAAGCATATTAGGGCAGGTCGCCTGTAAACTCCACGATTTAGATGTATATACAACATGTTGAATGTTGGTGGCAGTCCAACTTCATGCTATGACATCCTATGTATAATAGTCTATCATTCCATCCTCTATGAATGCTAAAAGAAAAATTTGACTCATGACAACATTAAAGGAAACCTGTTATATTGGACATAGTGTTTGAGTTGCAGGCAGCAGGTTATAGAGCAGAAGGAGCTGAGCAGATTGATGTATAGTTTTACAGGAAAGGATTCAGTATAATGTGATTTATTCATTTAAATTAATGCTCATTAAGCCTCTTCATAACTTCAGCAGATCCTCCATTAGTTCTAAATGTAAGACAGCCCCGAGCTGTCTAACTTTTAGACATTTTTCAACGCCTGAAACAGGCGTAGAAAATGGTTAAGGAGATGGACCTGCTGTCTCGTCCCCTCTCCACGCCCACTTTTTTTAGACCTGGGATATTTCAGCTTATTAAATTACCCCCTTTATCATTTATCAATACCAGTCTTTGCAAAAATTATTGCAAATCATCACTTATGCCAAAAGTGTGCAAGAATTCCCCTTTAACACTGCACTCACCAAAAGTTAAAAATGACATGGGAACGTGGGCGGGATCTTCATGTTTAATACAATTTTCTGAAGTTAAATGCAAGAAAATTGTACAATTTTGATGCAAATCTGGTTACAAATTGTTTCATTTTACAGTTTTCTAAAAATACCAGTCTTAATGAATGTGGTCCTATAGTCGTTATTATTATTGGGATTTTCATATTCTGAGGACACAGAAGACAAAATATAGAACTTGTTAACCAGTATTGTTAACATATATGTGTTAATCATGATGACTTGTATATACTATAAATAATGTTTTGCCAACTGGACAACTCATCCATTAGTGTCCCTGTTGGTGTCCCTCTGTACAGAGGAGACTAGTTCAGGTCTTGGTGGACTTGGTACTAACATGTATAACCTGGTTGCCCATTTCCGTGGATGTCGGCAGCTCATAACCGCTGACTGCTAAGAGTCTCAGCCAGTGGAACTAGGATGATCTGCTGACATTTCTTTTTCAAGAAGTAGTTGTACAATAGGGAAAAACCATTTTGCTTTTGATCCTCAAATGTTAATATTCTGCAACACATTTTCATACACGTCCCAATAAAGCGCGGTTGTGTGTCTTTTTAACAGAACATAAATTGACATTGGCCAAAAGCATTCTTCTCTTTTCTTTGTAGTTAAAAAATGACTATGTTCATGAATGGTTGAAATTCTAGAAGGTCTAAAACCAGGGTAGACAAATAGATTCAAATATAATTGAAGAACAAATGACCCAATAGGAAAAACAGCAACTCTGTATGAATGTGAGACGGAACAAAACCTACAAAAGTTAAACTTTCTGGCTAAAGAAAAGTCAAAAATCATACTTTAAGCTTCCACAAGAAAGTGGTTTAGACATTTGTCAACATGAATCCAACTCTCCCGCAAAGAAAGCCCAAAGCAGTGGCCTTCCAATTGCTCAATTCCTCATAGACAGGTGAACTTCTAATTTATAGCTTTTAATATCGAGCCTGAAATGTAAGTAGGTTCTAATCTTATACTGGGATCTGGTGAACTTTTCGTGAGTTAATTCTGTGAACTCTGCACTTAATCTGAAACTTTATTTGAGCTTTAATGTGGGAACATGCAGTCATACTGATACCCCAATGGAATGTCCTGAAGGAACCAACCCATTATTTGCAACACTGAGAACTAATTATTATTTCACGTATATGTGTCCCAAACGGGCATTTACCCTGAAATATCGTTGTGTAAAATATTAATCTCCCTGTTCGTCTACTGTGGATTACAGGAGTACTGCGTACACTCTTGACGCGCTCTGTGGTGCATCGACTCAGCCAGCTTGGCACAACATTTTTTTCAGCAAGATAATACAAATGGATCTGCTGATAAAATACATTTTCTGCATCTCAGAAATGTGGGTTTAGGGGATTTGCCAAGAATGCATAGTTCTGTAATGTGTGGCATTCACATACAAGTGTTTAGCTCTAGTGATGACAGTAGAGTCCACTGGTTCCAAGACAGATGTAAAGGTTTATTTCACAGTTACCTGAAACTTAAAACACAACTTGTACAGTTAAAAAAATAAAAATTATTGATGTGCCCAGAGTGCTAAACTGCTGGGTAGAGTCCACTTTTGAACTTGCATACTTGGAATGATGGAGCATATATGTGAGGAACTCAGATGCACTGGTTATATTGGTACGGGACTGGTTGTCACAATGTTGGAGGGAGGGGATAAACAAAAGAATGACAGCAGAAGGAAAATGACCATAAACTAGGTCTCAAGGCTAGTAAACAGTGAAAGGTGACCACCTAGGAAACCCTAGACCTAGCCCTGACTTCTGCCAGTATGTATAGACCCTGAAGGTGGGAAAATACATACACCGTAAACCTAGGCCCTAGTAGCCCTGAAAATCCCTGGGAGTAGCGACAGGGTCTGAGACTACCGGTTCCTTCCCAGATGAACAAACCAGCATCTCCCTGAGGCCTAGTAAACAATGAACAAAGAGAACAACAAAATACAAAGTGAAGTGCGCTTATCTTGAATAGAAAATGGATGAGCAGGAACACCAAATAGATCCACAAACCAGCTCTTCCAACTCCAAGCAGATAATATCAACAGCATGGTGTGAAGTCCAGACTAAATAAGGCAGCAGTAATGACCACAAGCTGCACCTGACAAGAGGTGTGGTCATTACCAACAACAACACTGCAAGCGGTGAAAACAGAGAGACTGTCAGTAACCTCACGTGCCGCCAGTCTCTCAGATCTTCTAACCTCTGTCATGTGAGGGCCCGTGACACTGGTATGTTATAATCAGCTTGATACAAAATAAAATTCTGGACTACACCCGGTGGGCCCTGAAAATATTAGAGTTGAAGAAGTTTTTTAACACTTTAATATTTGTGGCCATTGTCAGGATAGACCATCAATATCAGATGGCTGGGGATCCGATACCTCATCCCACTGATAATCAGCTGCTCCATTTTGTAGTGGATAGAGCTGGTTACTAGAGGGCTGCTCCCAATGAAGTGGAGGAGAAAATCCTTGAAGTAAGCAGCTCTGTTCACTACACAACAGATGGAGCTCTTTTGATCTGTCACTGACTTCCAGAGTCATGGCTACCCCAAAACAGCTGATTAGTGGGGGTACAGGATGTTAAACCCCATCGGATCAGATATTAATGACCTATCCTGAGGATAGGCCATCAGTGATAAAGTACAGGAAACCCCTCTAAAGCGTAGCCCAGTAGGACAATTGGATTAAGGAAACTTTGTAATTTATCTTATTATGAGGCAGAGGCATCTTCCTCACCCTCCCTTTCCCTATGTGCAGGCTCTCTGTATACATTCAGAAACCACCTCAGCCTCCAAAAATCTTTCTAAAAGAAAAATAGCAAATAGAAGATAGGGCGGAGGGAAGAGGAGGGAATGCAGATGCAGGTACAGTATCTCTACCTCAACATATGTTCGAGGGAAAGGAGAGAAGCAGGGAAAGATGTCTGATTGGCTCAGAGCACATATTGCACAGTTCTGACATTGAACCAGGCAATTTAGTAATCATTTATAGATGACTTTATTAGAACGATGAATTAACCTTTTCCAGAATACAAACAAAATCCTTCACAGTTCCTGTGGAACTTCAGGCTATTTCATGTTTTTTTCTGGTCTGCCCTGAAATAAGCCTGTTTACCATTGAGTACATACGTCACCTGCCCTGATTTTTCCCTGTCTGACTATAATTCCTGTCCGCTGCCTAGGTTTCCAAAAATCGGTGTTCTCTGTCTATCTACACATTAGTTGTTTTTAACAGAGACTATTCCAGGGATGGTGACCTAGTTCATAGGAAAAGGTCAGAAATTGATGGAAACGCCACTGAAATGGTTCGGGAACAGCATGGGAAGATGTCTGGATGCATCTTGGACTCCCAGGTCGCTGCTGGGAACAATGTTGTCCGAGTAGTACGCCCCTTTTACAGACTGACAATAATATGCACAAAACCAAAGATAAAATAGATTTTAGAGGAAAAATTGTTAGGAAACATTCTTTCCTTTATATTTACTTGTATATAAAGTGCAAGTGCTGACAAAAATTACAAGGAAGAGGCACTCCGATACAACCTGTATATCACATAAAGGAGAGCCTCATTTACATTGTTGTACAATTGTTCAGGTAGTGGGACTCCTACACTCATAAAGCCTATCCACTAAGCGAAAGGGCTGCCAAAAATGACAAGGAACCGGCACTACAATACACCCTTTGTTACACATAAAGGAGGGCATCATACACAGCCTTGAAAAATTATTATTGATGGCCTGCTGGTGACCCTCAAAAACATTTGGAGCAAGGGCCTGCTGAACTGACCATCTAAAACATTTTGGGATTCTAGATAACCGGGACTCGATCGCACGTCCCTGTGACGGCGACGATCCATTCAGATGTCTGCCCTATCAACTTTCGATGTTATTTTCAGCTCGAACCACGGGGACCATGGGCAACGGGGAATCAGGGTATGATTCCGGAGAGGGAGCTTGAGAAACAGCTATGGCTACCACTTCCAAGCAAGTCAGCATGCGTGCAAATTACCTATTAGGTATAATTAGGTGAGGGCCTGCAGGTGAGCTGACCCTGTAAAAGATTGTAGGTGAGGGCCTGCTGGTGAGCTGACCCTCTAAAAAATTATATGCGAGGGCCTGCAGGTGAGCTGACCCTGTAAAATATTATATGCGCGGGCCTGCAGGTGAGCTGACCGTGTAAAACTTTTTTAGGTGTGGGCCTACTGGTGAGCTAACCCTTTAAAAGATTTTAGGTGCGGGCTGGCTGGTGAGCTGACCCTCTAAAAAATTATATGCGAGGGCCTGCAGGTGAGCTGACCCTGTAAAATATTATATGCGCAGGCCTGCAGGTGAGCTGACCGTGTAAAAATTTTTAGGTGTGGGCCTACTGGTGAGCTAACCCTTTAAAAGATTTTAGGTGCGGGCTGGCTGGTGAGCTGACCCTCTAAAAAATTATATGCGAGGGCCTGCAGGTGAGCTGACCCTGTAAAATATTATATGCGCGGGCCTGCAGGTGAGCTGACCGTGTAAAAATTTTTAGGTGTGGGCCTACTGGTGAGCTAACCCTTTAAAAGATTTTAGGTGTGGGCTGGCTGGTGAGCTGACCCTCTAAAAAATTATATGCGAGGGCCTGCAGGTGAGCTGACCCTGTAAAATATTATATGCGTGGGCCTGCAGGTGAGCTGACCGTGTAAAAATTTTTAGGTGTGGGCCTACTGGTGAGCTAACCCTTTAAAAGATTTTAGGTGCGGGCTGCTGGTGAGCTGACCTTCTAAAAAATTATATGCGAGGGCCTGCTGGTGAGCTGATCCTCTAAAGAATTATATGCAAGGGCCTGCAGCTGAGCTTACCCTGTAAAACATTGTAGGTAAAGACCTGCTGGTGAGCTGACCCTCTAAAGAATTATATGCGAGGGCCTGCAGCTGAGCTTACCCTGTAAAACATTGTAGGTAAAGACCTGCTGGTGAGCTGACCCTCTAAAAAATTATATGCGAGGACCTGCACCTGAGCTTACCTTGTAAAACATTGTAGGTGAGGGCCTGCTGGTGAGCTGACTCTCTAAAAAATTATATGCGAGGGCCTGCAGTTGAGCTGACCCTGTAAAACATTATATGCGAAGGGCATATATGCGAGGGCATTATATGCGGTGAATAAGCATGTTGATATGATGGAAGAGGAGGAGGAGGATGAGAAAAGGAAGGTTCAACCATATACACTTGTTTGTGGTGGAAGGGGTGCATAGGAATACAGTGTATTCAGTACATTATAAACAACACATTTAAAGTTGCCCTGCCTCTGTTGGAACTGCTATGTGTTCCCCTTGTCTCCCCTCCTTGGTTGGCCAAGGAACTACGGACTCTGCCCCCAGCGTTGTCAGATGGAAATTTTTGGAGCAATTTTTTCAACAAGGATTTTCTGGTATTGCACCGTTTTGCTCATCCTCTCCACCAGAGGCATGAGAGATGAGAAGTTCTCTTTGTAGCGGGGGTCGAGAAGGGTGAACAACCAGTCGTTCTTAATTGTGAGCAGCAAGCATTTGAGTAGACACAGAAGTGGGATGGTTACGTTGATAATAGCGTTATCGCAGCTCACCATCTGTGTTGATTCCTCAAAGTTTCTTAAAACCTCACAGAGGTCAGACATCCATGCCCACTCCTCGTTTGTGAGTAGTGGAAGCTGACTGGAAAGGCGACAACCATGTTGCAGCTGGTATTCCTCTACTGCCCTCTTCTGCTCACAAAGCCTGGCCAACATGTGGAACGTCGAGTTCCAGCGTGTGCTCACATCGCACAACAGTCGTGAGCTGGCAATTTCAAGCACTGCTGCAGCGTTGACAGACCGGCTGAAGCTGTCGATGACTTGCGGAAATCTGCACACAAGCGGCGCACCTTCACCAGTAGCTCAGGCAAATTGGGGTCGGTTTTGAGAAACCGCTGAACCACCAAGTTTAAGACGTGGGCTAGGCATGGAATGTGTCTGAGCTTGCCGAGCTCCAAAGCCGCCACCAAGTTACGGCCATTATCAGACACAACCATGCCTGGTTCAAGGTTGAGTGGAGAGAGCCACAGCTCAGTCTGGTCTCTTATCCCCTGCCACAGCTCTGCGGTGGTGTGCTGTTTGTCCCCTAAGCAAATCAACTTCAGCACGGCCTGTTGCTGCTTCCCCACTGCAGTGCTACACTGCTTCCAACTGATGACTGACTGGTGCTGCACATGGATAATTCAGAGGTGGAAGTGGAGGAAAAGGCGGAGGAGGAGAAGTGGGTGTTGGAGCCACTAACGCAGGTGCTGACGGAAACCCTGATCGACGTAGGGTCTGCAATCCTTGGCGTCGGTAGCACCTGTGCCATCCCAGGGTCCGATTTACTCCTGGCCTCCACAACATTCACCCAGTGTGCCGTCAGGGAAATGTAGCATCCCTGGCTGAATGCACTTGTCCATGTGTCCATGGTTAAGTGGACCTTCCCAGTAACTGCGTTGGTCAGGGCACGTGTGATGTTATGGGACACATGTTGGTGTAAGGCGGGCACGGCACACCTTGAAAAATAGTGGCGGCTGGGGACTGCGCAACGCAGGACGGCCGCTGACATCAGGCTGCGGAAGGCCTCAGTGTCCACAAGCCTAAATGGCAACAGTGCCATGGCCTGTGGGTGAGTGACTGGGTATTTGCGCTTGTGTTCAAATACCTGGGGTAAGGACGCTGCACTGGGACACGGAAGTGGATGTGGTCGCTGATGATGCTTGCGAAGGTCAAGTTGCAGGGCAGGAGGCATCCAGGCCTGCGTCTTGGACAGGGGATTGCCCAGCACGTAACACCGGGGAAGAGGAGGCAGTCGTGTGACCCGCAGACACAGATTGTGGACCCAGGCATTCGGCCCACCTATTACGGTGCTTTGATGCCATGTGGTGGATCATGCTGGTGGTGGTGAGGTTGCTAGTGTTCACGCCCCTGCTCATTTTTGTATGGCACAGGTTGCAAATTACAATTCTTTTGTCGTCTGCACTTTACTCAAAAAAGCGCCACACTGCGGAACACCTACCCTTTGGCAAGGGAGATTTCTGCAAGGGGCTCTGTGGAACAGTTGTGGGCATGTTTGGTGTGGCCCACCTTCTCCCTTTTGCCACCCCACTGCCTCTTCCAGCCTGTTGCAGTGCTGCAGATCCCTCCCCCTCTGTACTGTTGTCCTAGCTCGGCTTTCCACCTTCCCAGGTTGGGTCAGTGACTTCATCGTCCACCACCTCCTCTTCCACTTCCTCACTCTGCTCATCCTCCTGACTTGACCACAACCTCAGTAATTGACAACTGTGTCTCATCCTCTTCCTCAACCTCTTGAGACAGTAATTGCTGTTGGGTTATTGGCAGCTGTGTCTCATCATCATCAACCTCATTAAACAGTAATTGTCGTTCCCCACCGTAATCTTCTTGTGACTTTGGATGCTCAAGAGTTTGGGAATCAGGGCACAAAATCTGTCCCTCTTCAAGCATGCTTGGTGAGAGGGCCAAATCAAAGAAATGGCGAGGAAAAGACGTCCTTGAATATCCGAGTGTGGGATCACTTGTTTGGTCAGACTCTCCATGGTGGGCAGAAGGAGTATCAAGACTGTACTTGGTGGAAGACAGGGTGGTGCTTAACTGACTGGAAGCATTATCTGCTGCAATCCAACCGACCACCTGGTCGCACTGGTCTGACTTCAAGAGTGGTGTCCTGCGCCGCCCTGCAAACTGGGACATGAAGCTAGGTATCGTGGATGAGTGTTTTTCTTGTGCTCTGGCAGCAGACACAGTCTCAACGCACCCAGGGCCACGGCCTCTGTGTGCACCATCAGCATCATGGCCACTTCCCCGTCCCTTACTGCTCGCCTTCTTTATTTTAAATGTGATATATGCTTGAAAGTATGTCACATGTACAGTAGTGTAGGATTTGGAAGTGTATGCGCAAAATTTTTTTAAAAGGTATTTGGGATGTGGAAACGTCACACAGGAGATATCCCGCAGATAATGTCAATGCTGTCACCAGCAGCTAATAAAAAATTACAGGGAATGTCACAGGTATTTGGGATGAGGAAACATTATACAGGAGAGGTACCACCGGTAATGTTACTGTACGCAGCGGCTACGTAAAAAGAACACTGTATGTCACAGATAAAATTTTTAGGTGCACACTGGTGGCACTGGTAATGTCACTGTCCGCAGCGGACACCGTCTATTGAAAAAGTACACTGGATGTCACAGATATTTTTTGCATGCACACACTTTACACTGGAGACGTGGCACTTGTACTGTCACTGTCTGCAGCGGACACCGTGCACTGAAAATGTACACTGTATGTCACTGATATTTTTGGGATGTGCAAACTTTTCACAGGAGATGTGGAATGGATAATTTAACTGTCCGCAGCAGACACCGTCTACGGAAAAGATACACTGGATGTCACTGATATTTTAAGGATGCGCACACTTTACACAGGAGATGTGGCGCAAATAATTTAACTGTACGCAGCGGACACCGTCTACGGAAAAAGTACACTGGATGTCACTGATATTTTAGGGATGCGCACACTTTACACAGGAGATGTGACGCGTATAATTTAACTGTCTGCAGTGCCTATTAGACGCTATTTATCGCAGGATGCGCTAAAAATATATATTGCTGCTGTCACACACAATGGTCCTTAACCCCTTCAGGACACAGCCTTATTTCACCTTAAGGACCAGGCCATTTTTTGAAAATCTGACCAGTTTCACTTTATCTGGTGATAACTTAAAAATGATTTTACTTAGCCAGGCCATTCTGAGATTGTATTTTCGTCACATATTGTATTCCATGACGCTGGTAAAATAGAGTAAAAAAAAATTCATTTTTATTTATAAAAAAATACCAAATTTACCAAAATTTTGGAAAAATTTGCAAATTTCTAACTTTCAATTTCTCTACTTCTACAATACATAGTAATAACTCCAAAAATAGTTATTAATTTACATACCCCATATGTCTACGTCATGTTTGGATCATTTTGGGAATGATATTTTATTTTTTGGGGATGTTACAAGGGTTAGAAGTTTAGAAGCAAATTTTGAAATTTTTCAGAAATTTTCAAAAACCCAATTTTTAGGGACCAGTTCAGGTCTGAAGTCACTTTGCGAGGCTTACATAATAAAAACCACCCAAAAATGACCCCATTCTA
Source organism: Bufo gargarizans (assembly GCF_014858855.1). Classification (NCBI taxonomy): domain Eukaryota; kingdom Metazoa; phylum Chordata; class Amphibia; order Anura; family Bufonidae; genus Bufo; species Bufo gargarizans. Next base: position 13,940,243 of record NC_058083.1, on the reverse strand, counting down.
TAAACTACACCCCTCAAGGTATTCAAAACGATTTTACAAACGTTGTTAACCCTTTAGGTGTTCCACAAGAGATATTGGCAAATGGAGATGAAATTTCAGAATTTCAATTTTTTGGCAAATGTTCCATTTTAATCCATTTTTCCCAGTAACAAAGCAAGGGTTAACAGCCAAACAAAACTCAATATTTATGGCCCTGATTCTGTAGTTTACAGAAACACCCCATATGTGGTCGTAAACTGCTGTACGGGCACACAGAAGGGCGCAGAAGGAAAGGATTGCCATACGGTTTTTGGAAGGCAGGTTTTGCTGGACTGTTTTTTTTTACACCATGTCCCATTTGAAGCCCCCCTGATGCACCCCTGGAGTAGAAACTCCATAAAAGTGACCCCATCTAAGAAACTACACCCCTCAAGGTATTCAAAACTGATTTTACAAACGTCGTTAACCCTTTAGGTGTTCCACAAGAATTAATGGAAAACAGAGATACAATTTCAAAATTTCACTTTTTTGGCAGATTTTCCATTTTAATATTTTTTTTTACTTTTACAAAGCAAGGGTTAACAGCCAAACAAAACTCAATATTTTTGGCCCTGATTCTGTAGTTTACAGAAACACCCCATATGTGGTCGTAAACTGCTGTACGGGCACACGGCAGGGCACAGAAGGAAAGGAATGCCATACGGTTTTTGGAAGGCAGATTTTGCTGGACTGTTTTTTTTTGACACCATGTCCCATTTGAAGCCCCCCTGATGCATCCCTAGAGTAGAAACTCCCAAAAAGTGACCCAATTTTAGAAACTACGGGACAGGGTGGCAGTATTGTTGGTACTAGTTTAGGGTACATATGATTTTTGGTTGCTCTATATTACACTTTTGTAAGCAAAGGTAACAAGAAATAGCTGTTTTGGCACCGTTTTTATTTTTTGTTATTTACAACATTCATCTGACAGGTTAGATCATGTGATATTTTTATAGACCAGGTTGTCATGGATGCGGCGATACCTAATATGTATACTTTTTTTTAATTTATGTAAGTTTTACACAATGATTTCTTTTTTGAAACAAAAAAAAAATGATGTTTTAGTGTTTCCATAGTCTGAGAGCCATAATTTTTTCAGTTTTTGGGTGATTACCTTGGGTAGGGTATGATTTTTGTGGGATGAGATGACAGTTTTATTGGCACTGTTTTGGGGTGCGTGTGACTTTTTGATTGCTTGCTATTACACTTTTTGTGATGTAAGGTGACAAAAAATTGCTATTTTTCCACTTTTTTTTTTTACGGTATTCACCTAAAGGGTTAGGTCATGTGATATTTTTATAGAGCAAGTTATTACGGACGCTGCGATACTTAATATGTATACTTTTTTTTATTTATTTAAGTTTTACACAATGATTTCATTTTTGAAGCAAAAAAAATCATGTTTTTTTGTTTCCATAGTCTGAGAGCCATAATTTTTTCAGTTTTTGGGCAATTATCTTAGGTAGGGTTAATTTTTTGCGGGATGAGATGATGGTTTCATTGGCACTATTTTTAGGTGCATATGACTTTTTGATCGCTTGCTATAACACTTTTTGTGATGTAAGGTGACAAAAAATGGTTTATTTAGCACAGTTTTTATTTTTTATGGTGTTCATCTGAGGGATTAACTAATGTGATATGTTTATAGAGCCGGTCGATATGGACGCGGCGATACCTAATATGTATACTTTTTTTTTTTCCCTCCTATTTTTTACCAATTTTTTTTTACTTTATTTGGGGAAAATTACGTTTTTGTTTATTTTTACTTGAAACTTTAAATTTTTTGGGGGGGGAAACTTAATTTTTTCAACTTTTTTTCACTTTATTTTTTGTCCCACTTTGGGACTTGAACTTTTGGGGGTCTAATCCTTTACAATGCATTCCAATACTTCTGTATTGGAATGCATTGGCTGTATGAGTAATACTGTGTGTATTACTCATACAGCTTCCGGCATGTGAGATCCAGGGGGCTGGATCTCACAGGCATGTCACAGGAAGGCAGCACGATGCCTTCCTTAGGCATCGCGCTGCCTTCCATGCCATCGGGTCCCCCCTACAGCCACATGGGGACCCGATGGCACCGCCGATCGCCGCCGCAAACCGCAGGTAAAGCTCAAACCGCAGGTCTGAATTGACCTGCGGTTTGCGGCGATCGCGACACCGGCGCATTTAGCCAAGGTGCCTGCTTAATGATTTGAGCAGGCACCTTGTTCCGATCACCGCCCACCAGGCGGAGGTGATCGGAAATACACAGGACGTACCCGTACACCCTGTGTCCTTAAGTACCAGGACATCAGGGCGTACCGGTACGCCCTGTGTCCTGAAGAGGTTAAAAGGACTTTTGGGTCTCTGAAAAGTTTTTGTAATAAAAATCTTCCAATAACACTCCCTACGTTATCTTTACCTTCCTATGCTCAGTTTTCCCTGACTAAGACTGAGCCAGAGCACGTGTCATCAGGTGCTTTATAGCACCCGATGATGCGTTTCGGCCAGCCAGTCACTGTAATGCCAGTAGCCAACATGGCAACTGCATTACAGTGCGTGCCAGTACCTCCCCGCGCGTTTCTTGGCTGCGTAGCAGCCAAAAAATGTGTGGGAAGGAGACTCAAGCATTGCGCTCGAGCACATGCGGTACTCGGCCGAATACCGCCACGTGCCGAGCATGCTCGATCATCACTACCTGTGACCGTTCCTTTAGCATGATGGGATTGGCTTTATCAATATGTTAAGTATCAAAGTCTAACTTTACTGAACCATTGGAGTTACAAAAAAATTAGTTGTTTTAACCCCTTTCACCCCGGGCCAGTTTTCGCTCTTCTGCCCAGGCCATTTTTTGGCATATCTGACGTGTCACTTTATGTGGTAATAGCTTTGGAATACTTTTACTTATCCAAGCCATTCTGAGAATGTTTTCTCGTGACACATTGTACTTCATGATAGTCATAAATTTGATTTGTGAAAAAATCCCAAATTTACCAAAAATGTAGAAAAATTCCCAAATTTTTATATTTCTATTTCTCTACTTTTATAATAGGTAGTGATACCTCATATAATAGTTATTACTTTACATTTCCCATATGTCTACTTCATGTTTGGATCATTTTGAAAATGACATTTTATTTTTTGGGGACATTAGAAGGCTTAGAAGTTTGGAAGCAAATCTTGAAATTTTTCTGAAAATTTTCAAAACCCACTTTTTAAGGACCAGTTCAGGTCTGAAGTCACTTTGTGGGGCTTACATAATAGAAGCCAACAAAAAATGACCACATTTTAGAAACTACAATCCCTCAAGGTATTCAAAACTGATTTTACAAACTTTATTAACCCTTTAGGTATTCCACAAGAATTAATGGAAAATTGTTACACAATAATAGCATTTTTGAAACCTAAATAATGATAGTTTAGTGTATTCATAGTCTGAGAGCCATAGCTTTTTTATTTTTTGACCGATTGTCTTAGGTAAGGTCTAATTTTTTGTGGGATGAGGTGAAGGTTTGATTGGTACTATTTTGGGGGGTATATGCCTTTTAGATCATTTGGTGTTACAATTTTTGTGATGTAAGGTGACAAAAATGGCATTTTTTTACACAGTTTAAAAAAAGAAATTATGGTGTTCATCTGAGGGGTTAGATCATGTGATATTTTTATATAGCTGGCTGTTACGGACGTGGCGATACCTAATATGTATACAGTTTTTTTTTCACTTTAGCACAGTAATAGCAGTTTTGAAGCAAAAAATATTCATATTTCAGTGTCTCCATTGTCTGAGAGTGATAGCTTTTTTATTTTTTGACCGATTGTCTTAAGTAGGGTATAATTTTTTGCGGGATGAGATGACGGTTTTATTGGTACTATTTTGGAGGGCATACGCCTTTTAGATCATTTGCTGTTGCAATTTTTGTGATGTAAGGTGACAAAAATAGCTTTTTTTTTACAGTTTCTATTTTTTATTTTTACGGTGTTCATCTGAGGGGTTAGGTCATGTGATATTTTTATAGAGATGGTTGTTACAGACGTGGCGATACCTAATATGTATTTTTTTTAATGTATTTCACTTTATCACAATAATAGCAGTTTTGAAACAAAAAAATTATGTTCTAGTGTCTCCATGTTCTGAGAGCTATAGTTTTTTTATTTTTTGGATGATTGTCTTAGGCAGGGGCTTGTTTTTTGCGGGATGAGATGACGGTTTTACCATTTTGTGGGACATACGCCTTTTTGATCGCTTGGTGTTGCACTTTTTGTGATGTAAGGTGACAAAAATTGCTTTTTTTACACCGTTTTTTTTTTATGGTGTTTATCGGACAGGGTGGATCATGTGATATATTTATAAAGCCGGTCATTACGGATGCAGCGATACCTAATATGTTTGGTTTTTTTTCAGTTTTTTATTATAAAATAAGGGGAAGCAACGTTTTTTTTTTTCTTTTTTTACTTAAAAAAATATTTTTTTCTTTACTTTAGTTCTGATGTTCAGTTATGGGGGTCTTATCCCCTCTGCAATGCATTACAATACATCTGTATTGTAATGCATTGCTTGTTTGTGTACTACAGTCAGTTGTACACTAACAGGTTGCCTAGGAGACCCAGCCTGAGGCTGAATCTCCTTGGCACCCGTAGAAGGCCGGTCCCGATGTCGTGCAAGGCATTGGGCAGCCTCTGCACAGCATCGGTCTGCCTTCTGACACACCGAGTCCCCGCGCTGTGCTCCTTCACTCGACACAAACCCTCCTATGTCACGGTCAGTGCGGACCGCGGCATAGAAGGGGTTAATCCTTCAGCATCGGCTTTTACAGCTATCACATGAGTAATGCAAAAAATTAAAATCAGACACCATATAGTATATCACAATCTCTTTCTAACAAAGATAGAACCAGCCCTGTACCTCCCATGGATCCAGAGATCATCCCAATCATTGCTCTGCTATATCAAGCTGGCAGCCCAAGAGGAGTGTGTTTTCTGATGAAGCTCAGGAGGCGTGTCCATGCTCTCCCTATCACAGCTCAGAAGGGAGCTGAAGGATGAAACTGAGCATGTGCGGCCATCTCCGTGACCCGGACAAAGAAATAAGAAAAAGAACAAACAGCAGGTGGCACTATACAGATACATTTTATTGAATAACTCACTGGCTATACAAAATGTTTAATTACATGCAATTACAAAGGTATTCAGATGCTGGTTTTAAAACTGTAGAATATTTTTTGTGGAACAACCCATTTGCGAATTCTGAGAGGAGTCCCTTGTCAGACCTTGACCAATAAGCTGGAGTGGAGAGTTCAATAACATGGGGTGGAGAGCAGCTTCAAAAAGGGTCTCACTATCTGAATGACCTGGCACATCGGTGCAATGACACAAATGGCCCGTATTGTAATGCATCATTTGACCTGAGGTGGTGCTGCAGAAAAATTGAACACTTGCTGTCAGCTTCCAAGCAGATTAGAGGTGATCACTGAGTTTATCACCAAGGGACCCTTGTAATAATAAGGGATAGCCCGTTTTTATCGTTTGTTATGAGACTCCCTCTTTACCTGTTCCTTTATAGAAAGATATTTTGTTGTAGGTTTAGTCGCCCTTTAAGCTTATTCTGCTGATCTCGACGTTACACTGCAGTAAATCTATTCAAAAAACATAATTATGGTTTCATTACCCATGATGCTGCATGGGACATTCTTGGCAGATAAATGAAGGAAACAGCACACTGGACATGTTAAATGCTTGTTTGTTCTAAAATTATAGGTTTTTGGCAAACTGCGATATTACATACTGATAACAGCAAAGAAAATTATTAAAGTCTAACCATGGTTTGTAGTAACTTGACCTGATTGTTTTGTCGGAATTCACAGAATCAGTAAAAATGGAGTGAGTGGGTGGTTGAAATAAAAATGAACGCTGTATTTTATAGTGGGGGGGGGGGGGGTTCTTCTTCTTCTTAAATGGAGGCCTTAACTTTCTGCAAAGCAGTTTGTTCTCAGTCAAAGCCGAATTCAGATATTTCCAATTAACCTTTTATTTGATATTTTATGTTTCCTGTCATAAAGTCGTAAGACAAATTAATTACGCCTGTGATGTTTGTTTCTGTGTGCAGATGGTCTTCCTTGAATTTTTATTGTGATGTCTCAAAGATATCCTAACAAAGCTGTCTGGTGAGGCTGCATGCAGGCCTTCTTTATATCAAAATGAGTGGACGCTGCCAGGCTAGGAAAATACGAAGTATGTTTTACAACAGATAGGAAACACATAAAAAAAATAAAAATTGCACAAACTTAAAGAAGATAGAAAAAAAATGTAACTTAAAAGGGTTATCTCTCACTTCAACAAATGGCATTTATCATGTAGACAAAGTTAATACAAGGCAATTACTAATGCATTGTGATTGTCCATGTTGGCTCCTTTGCTGGATTGATTTATTTTTCCATCGCGTTATACACTGCTTGTATCAAGGAATACGACCACCTAACAGGCCATCAGCGGTGGTCGTGCTTGCACAATATAGGAAAAAGCACCAGAATATGCGTGCTCCCATGGCCTTGGCCATTAGAGAGGCTAGCGCCTTTTCCTATAGTGAGCAAGCACGACGACCTCTGATGGATTATAGGGTGGTCATAACCCCTGGATCGGAATTGTGTATAATGAGATTGAAAAATGAATCAAGGCAGCAAATGAGTCAATATGGACAATCACAATACATTAGTAAGTGTCCAAAAGATGAAGAAACTTCAGCAATAAAGTCCAATAGTCTTTATTTCATATCACATCCTCAGCATAGGTCATCAGTATCTGATTGTTGAGGAAACCCCTCCAATCAAATGTTTAAAAAGGCAGCTCGCAGTAGGTCAGTGACGTTCATTGGTCACGTGGCCTAGGAGCAGCTCAGCCCCATTCAAGTGAATGGGGCTGAATGCGATACCAAGCACAGTCGCTATACAATGTACGGCGCTGTGCTTAGTGAGCTGTGAGAAGGCCGCGGCGCTCACAGGAGAACTGACTTAGTTGCCCATAGCAGTGAATCAGATTCCACTTTCCATTTTTGACAGCTCCTTTGGAAAATGAAAGGTGGTCTCTGATCGGTGGCTATGGGCAACTAAGCCAGTTCTACTTTATACTACTTTGATAAATCCCCCCCCCCCTAAGTTTCTAGGCATTGATTATTATGACCTCCCGTACAAATTGATTAGAAACACAGGGGGCACACCAAATAATACACGGAGTGCAAAGGGTGGTGAAAAGAGCATAATACAATATCACCTGACCCAAGAGAGAGTCACAAGAACCACCCCATAAATGCACATCCGACAATAAGTCAATATTAAAAATATGTATATAAAGTTTATTGGACACACAAACAGACACACATTTAAAAATTGTATACAATTTGAACAAGGTGCGGTATGCAATATAATATATGTAATCGACACACACAGGTCCACTGGATTGCCGCAAAATGGGCATATACACTATAAACCAGCATATAAAAATCCAATACAAAACATGAGGCAAAGATAAAGTAAGGTAAGATCACTAGAAATGCAAACAGACCATGATGAGGTCTAATTGAGAGAGCCAAAACCTACATAAGCCGCTGGTGCAGTGGACCTGGAAGAGTGAGAAACGCCCAACGCGTATAGCCGGAGGGATCCGGCTTCCTCAGGGGTAAAGATAGGTCATCAGTATCTGATTGTTGAGGAACCCCCTCCAATCAAATGTTTAAAAAGGCAGCTCGCAGTAGGTCAGTGACGTTCATTGGTCACGTGGACTAGGAGCAGCTCAGCCCCATTCAGCTAAATGCGATACCAAGCATAGCCGCTATACAATGTACGGCGCTGTGCTTAGTGAGCTGTGAGAAGGCCGCGGCGCTCACAGGAGAACTGACTTATTTGCCCCATAGCAACCAATCAGATTCCACCTTTCATTTTTCACAGCTCCTTTGGAAAATGAAAGGTGGTCTCTGATCGGTTGCTATGGGCAACTAAGCCAGTTCTACTTTACACTACTTTGATAAATCCCCCCCCCCCCCCCTTAAGTTTCTGGGCATTGATTATTATGACCTCCCATACAAACATATATAGGAGGTATCACACTGCACATGCCCATGACCTGAGCATACAGCCTGGCTTCCGGAGTGGCCTAAAAGTGAAATCCTGTTGATCCCTCAACTGTCAGGGACTACGTACATAAAGCTTTGCATTTGGGTTGGGCATCTCTGCTCCAGGCAATAACTGTATTTTTATATAACAATATAAGGTGGTAGACCATGTTCCTGGTCATAACTACAACGAGAGGCCCAAAAGAGGCACAATGAAAAAGAACACGCTGAATTCAATTCAGATTAGTGAGGAGACACCAATAACATTTTACTTACATGGTTTTACCTCTGTTAGTGAATATATAGTTCAAAGACCTTTCACAGCAAAAATTAATTGTTATACCCGTGTTGGCGCTCTTTCACACTTGCGTTGTCCGGATCCGGCGTGTACTCCACTTGCCGGAGGTACACGCCAGATCCGGAAAAACGCAAGTGAACTGAAAGCATTTGAAGACTGATCCGTCTTCAAAATGCGTTCAGTGTTACTATGGCAGCCAGGACGCTATTAAAGTCCTGGTTGCCATAGTAGTAGTGGGGAGCGGGGGAGCAGTATACTTGCCGTCTGTGCGGCTCCCGGGGCGCTCCAAAATGACGTTAGAGCGCCCCATGCGCATGGATGACGTGTCATGCAATCACGTCATCCATGCGCGTGGGGCGCCCTGACGTCACTCTGGAGCGCCCCGGGAGCCGCACGGACGGTAAGTATGCTGCTCCCCCGCTCCCCGCTACACTTTACCATGGCTGCCAGGACTTTAGCGTCCCGGCAGCCATGGTAACCATTCAGAAAAAGCTAAACGTCGGATCCGGCAATGCGCCGGAACGACGTTTAGCTTAAGGCCGGATCCAGATCAATGCCTTTCAATGGGCATTAATTCCGGATCCGGCCTTGCGGCAAGTGTTCAGGATTTTGGGCCGGAGCAAAAAGCGCAGCATACTGCGGTATTTTCTCCGGCCAAAAAACGTTCCGGTCCTGAACTGAAGACATCCTGATGCATCCTGAACGGATTTCACTCCATTCAGAATGCATTAGGATAAAACTGATCAGGATTCTTCCGGCATAGAGCCCCGACGACGGAACTCTATGCCGGAAGAAAAGAACGCAGATGTGAAAGAGCCCTTAGTGAATTCATAGTTCAAAGACATTTTACTGCGAACATTGCATCTTTATACCCATGTTAGTGAACACATTACTGCATCAGATCGTGTACTTCAAAACCATTCTAGCACCATAGTTGCATTCTTATACCCATGTTAGTGAGCTTATAGTTCAAAGACATATTACCACAAACATAGCATTTTTATACAGATGCTACTGAAGGCATTACTACATCAGACCTTGTAGTGCAGCACACATTTTACTGCAACAACTGTGCTTGTCATACAGAAATTAGAGAAAAAACACTTGCAATTTTGCTACCATTTAATAATCTGTGTACAGACTTGTCACTTTTCATTTATAGAAAATCTGTGAATTTTAATTTAGAGGGCTCCTAATGTCTGGAAAATTAATGAAAGGAAAATTAAAGGCCCAGGCCTTGGCATCCAGAGTCAGAATGTGGGTAGTAGCAGCACCAACCATCAAGCGAATACTCTAAGTCAGGGATGCTCAACCTGCGGCCCGCCAGCTGCTGCAAAAATATAACTCCCAACATGCCCGGACAGCCTACAGCTATCAGACTACAGCAGGGCATGGTGGAAGTTGTAGTTTTACAACAGCTGGAGGGCCACAGGTTGAGCATCCCAGCACTAAGTAGTAGTAGCAGACCATAGTTTTCCTTGGTTTCCGATAAGCGCCACATTATTATTAAGGAGAAAGAAGATGCGATTGTGGACCGGATGGCTTACTCCTTCTCTCGGTCACAGCAGGATGATGTGTATATCACTCCTCCGCCTTTCAGTTGCATACTCTCTGTCTTCACTGCCCCCTCCTCGTCCATGTCCTATGGAATATACTTAAAATAGTCTCACTGTTGATGACTTGTGTGACAACAGTCAGCATTTGGCCTGACATGAGAAGGAGGTTCATGCAGAGGCGGCAGGACTACATGGATAACTGTGTTGGTGGTGGTAATAGTGAGACTCATAGCCTTGGTGGTGATGGTAGAGGCAGTGGTTGTGACAGGAGTACTTGGGACAAATACAGAGCAGGGAATCAGGAACAGGGCAAGAGGCCCATGATGACATATCACAATCTGATAAAAGTGGGGTAGAGGGTGAGAATGATAATGACGATAATTGTGTGTTGAACAGGACCTGGGATCAGGGTGCTGAGGAGGAGGTAACATCAAAGGAGGAGGGTGGTTTTCGTGGCAGTGGCAACAAATAGCAGAGGGACTCTCCCAAAAACAGCCAGGGTCAAAATGGCTTCTATTATGGTCAGCTCGGGAACTGATGATACCACTGATACTGTGGGTATAGGCTCAAGCATGCCAGACCTAAGCCAAGCTTGGCTGCTACTCGCACTGTGCGGAGTGTGCGAGTATCTCCTGTATGGCAGTTTTGCTCTCCAGATTGCTGGAAGACAAAATCATTGCTGAGTGCAGGATTTTAAACACAAACATAAGCACCATGGCTTTATTGCAGCACAAGATGTGGCATCACCAGTTACTGTGGGAAAATGCAGCATGCACCAGACCACCTCAGCAGGGAGCAAAAAAGATGTCATCCCCCAATAGCAATTTGCTGGTTAACAATACTTTTAGAACCTCGCTATCAAAGCAAAATGGGAAAATGTTTTCTTGTTGCCGAAAGAGAGGCCAAATTGATTTATTACAGGATACACCGTGTAAGGAACTAGCAGAAGATTTTGGCAAACAGATGCCTGCCGTCCACATTTCTGACCAGGAGGCCCTTCTCCGCCTCCTGCCATCTACCTACAACAAGAAGCAGAAGCCGCTGCAGCAGCAACCAGTTCAGCATCATCAACATGATGGAGACATTTTTCTATGTGCCACACCAGGCTAAAGCAAATCAGCAAACAAAGATGTACCACCTGAAAAGCCAGGTTCAGACCTTCCTGGACTCTGGCCTTTCAAAGGTGCATATGGTGTTCCCTGACCTCAGACAGATTGGAACAGTGGCCAGAGCGGGCCCGGTATGTTCCTTCTGTACTGTCTTCTCCAGCCTCCAGTCTCAACAGTGGCATCTGGATTTGTGGCAACCAAATGGACAAAGTTTTCCTCCACCAGTGTTCAAAACATCACTTTTGTCAAAATGAACGAAGCAAGGATCCATGAGGATTTTGACACACCTCCTGCTGAGGCCAATGAAATGATCTGCCCCATCATGCCACTGCCATTGTCTACCTGCTTACCATCGTGCCCGTACCTTATAGCTGTTGCTGCCACAATCATGCCACTGTCTGCCTGCCTACCATCATGGTCCGTATTATATAGCTGCTGTTACCATCACTGTAGCTGCGAATTTCCCCACTGCCATGCCACTTCAATTAACCCTACTGCCACTACCACTACTGCTACACAGCTGCTCTACTACTGCAACCACCCATAAAAAGACTCACACACATACACACACACATCTACTGCATTGTTGTTCTGCTACTACTACTGCAACTACCCATAAAAAGACTCACACACACACACACACACATCTACCGCATTGTTGTTCTGCTACTACTGCTGCTACTATTGTGGCCACATGCCTCTTATTACCCTACCATTTCCATATCCACACTGTACTGCTGCTGCTTCCAATTAGAAGGGAGAATTTTTCCAGGCTCATTCAGAACAAGCCACTCTTTCTTCTGACAAATAACACTTGTGCACGTATAAATACAGGAAGAGATATGCCCCCGTTAAGGCACCATTTTTGGACACTTGGTCCCAACAAGCCACTGTTTTGTGCCCATAACACTGATGGTTTAAATACCATCTGCCCCCAATAAGGAACAATGTGACAGCACAGGGTGTTTCTAAATACACTGTTTTTAACACCGTCAACCATGCATTTACCCATAGCTATATATTTCAGTGTCAGTCTGACATTATTTGCTATTGCTGTCATTGCGTTCAAGGACTTAAAGGGAACCTGCCACTATAAAAATGCAATGTAAGCTACAAGCACCAAGTTATAGAGCGGGAGGAGCTAAGCAGATTGATATATAGATTTATGGGAAAAAGTTTAAGCATAACTTGTAATGCATTCATTTAAATTCCTGATCATTCTGGGCTTTGAAGTCAAGAAGACGGTCTTATCAGGGATTGACAGCTATCTCTGTATAGACAACCATAGACGGAAGACTGTCAATCACTGATAGGACCACCTCTTTAAGTTCCAAGCCCAGAATGAGCAGGAATTGAAATGAATAAATTACAAGTTAGGCCAGGTTCACATCACCATTTATTTATCTGTTCTTCTGATCCATCAGAAGAACAGAAAAATAAAGCAAAAACGGATCCTGTATTTAACCCCTTAAGGACTTAGGACGAACTGGTACGCCATGTTTGCCAAGTCCTTAAGGACTCAGGATGTACCGATACGTCCTAAGTTTAAAAGTACATTGCGGCGCGACGGGGGTTAATAGGAACAGGATGCCCGCTGAAATCATTCAGCAGGCATCCTTTCACAACACCGGGGGGTCATGTGACCCCCCCGTATTGGTGATCGCCGCAAACCACAGGTCAATTCAGACCTGCGGTTTGCGGCTTTTACCTGCGGTTGCGGTGGGCGGTGCCATCGGGTCTCCATGCGGCTCTGCGGGGGACCCGATGGCATGGAAGGCAGCACGATGTCTAAGGAAGGCATTGCGCTGCCTTCCGGTGACGAGCCCTCTGGATCTCACAGACCGGAAGCTGTATGAGTAATACACACAGTATTACTCATACAGCCAATGCATTCCAATACAGAATTATTGGATTGCATTGTAAAGGATTAGACTCCCAAAAGTTCAAGTCCCAAAGTGGGACAAAAAAATAAAGTGAAAAAAAAAGATGAAAAAATTTAGTTTTCCCCCAAAATTTTTAAAAGTTTCAAGTAAAAATAAACAAAAACTGCATTTTCCCCAAATAAAGTAAAAACAACATTAGTAAAAAAAAAGTGTATATAAAAGTATACATATTAGATATCACCTCGTCCGTATCGACCAGCTCTATAAACATATCACATGACCTAACCCCTTAGATTAACACCGTAAAAAGAAAAAAAAAAAAACTGTACTAAAAAAAATAATATATTTTTTCACCTTACATCACAAAAAGTACAACAGCAAGGGATCAAAAAGGCATTTGCCCACCAAAATAGTACCAATCTAACCGTCACCTCATCCCGCCCAAAAACTGAAAAAACTATGGCTCTCAGAATATGGAGACACTAGAACATGATTTTTTTTGGCTTAAAAAATTATATTATTGTGTAAAACTTGCATAAATTAAAAAAAGTATACATATTAGGTATCGCCGCGTCCGTATCAACCGGCTCTATAAAAAATATCACATGATCTAACCCCTCAGATGAACACCGTAAAAAATTTAAAATAAAAACTGTGCTAAATAAACCATTTTTTGTCACCTCACATCACAAAAAGTGTAATAGCAAGCGATCAAAAAGTCACACGCACCCCAAAATAGTGCCAATAAAACCATCATCTCATCCCGCAAAAATCATACCCTACCCAAGATAATCGCCCAAAAACTGAAAAAATTATGGCTCTCAGACTATGGAAACACTAAAACATGATTTTTTTTTTGCTTAAAAAAATAATCATTGTGTAAAACTTACATAAATAAAAAAATTTATACATATTAGGTCTATAAAAATATCGCATGATCTAATCTGTCAGATGAATGTTGTAAATAACAAAAAATAAAAACTGTGGCAAAACATCTATTTCTTGTTATCTTGCCTCACAAAAAGTGTAATATAGAGCAACCAAAAATCATATGTACCCTAAACTAGTACCAACAATACTGCCACCCTATCCCGTAGTTTCAAAAATGGGGTCACTTTTTTGAAGTTTCTACTCTAGGGGTGCATCAGGGGGGCTTCAAATGGGATATGGTGTCAAAAAAAACAGTCCAGCAAAATCTGCCTTCCAAGAACCGTATGGCATTCCTTTCCTTCTGTGCCCTGCCGTGTGCCCATACAGTAGTTTACGACCACATATGGGGTGTTTCTGTAAACTACAGAATCAGGGCCATAAATATTGAGTTTGGTTTGGCTGTTAACCCTTGCTTTGTAACTGGAAAAAAATTATTAAAATGGAAAATCTGCCACCTCATTTGGACCTAATTAGCTGTCAGACACTAGCGATCTGCTAGTGTCTGCTCTACCTAACCATGCTATTCTAAGACCTTTGTGTGCAGCCGTTACACTAAAAAAACAACTTTTATTGCTATGCAAATGAGCCTCTAGGTGCTATGGGGGCGTATTTTCAGCACCTAGAGGCTCCGTCTACTCACCATGTCTGCCGCCCAGCTCGTCCGTCAAGCCCGCCCATCTCCTTTAGATTGCCAGCCTCCATCTTATCCATTGGCCGAATTCTCGCGCCTGCGCCGTGTGCGTCTGTATTCAGAGCAAGCGCAGTGACTGTCTGAACACTCCCTGCGCCGGCATCTCCACTGCGCCTGCGCCGATTACGCCAGAGTGCTCCGAGAAACAGACGGCGCAGGCGCAGTGGAGATACCGGCAGCCGCAGTGGAGATGTTGTTTTTTTAGTTTAACGGCTTCACACAAAGGTCTTAGAATAGCATGGTTAGGTAGAGCAGACACTAGCAGATCGCTCGTGTCTGACAGCTAATTAGGTCCAAATGAGGTGGTAGAAACCCTTTAATTCTTGTGGAACACCTAAAGGGTTAACAAAGATTGTAAAATCAGTTTTGAATACCTTGAGGGGGTAGTTTATAGAATGGGGTCATTTTTGGGTGGTTTCTATTATGTAAGCCTCGCAAAGTGACTTCAGACCTGAACTGGTCCCTAAAAATTGAGTTTTTGAAAATGTCAAAAAAATTGCAAGATTTGCTTCTACACTTCTAAGCCTTGTAACATCCCCCAAAAATAAAATATCATTCCCAAAATGATTCAAACATGAAGTAGACATATGGGGAATGTAAAGTAATAACTATTTTTGGAGGTATTACTATGTATTATAGAAGTAGAGAAATTGAAACTTGGAAAATTGCTACTTTTTAAACTTTTTGGTAAATTTGCTATTTTTTTTTAAATAAAAATGATTTTTTTACCAGTGTCATGAAGTACAATATGTGACAAAAAAAACTATCTCAGAATGGCCTGGATAAGTCAAAGCGTTTTAAAGTTATCAGCACTTAAAGTGACACTGGTCAGATTTGCAAAAAATGGCCAAGTCCGTAAGGTGAAATAGGGCTGAGTCCTTAAGGGGTTAAAGCAGGACTTTTTTGTTTTTGTTTAAACAGAAGAACGAATAAATAAATGGTGATGTGAAGGCCTGATACTGAATAGTTTCCCATAAAACTATATATCAATCTGCTCAGCTCCTCCTACAGTTCATACACCATGTTTAACATGACAGTTTCCCTTTAAAAGAAGGGGGAAAGAGGAGAAAAAGAGCAAACATTTGTAAAAAAATAATTTTTTAAGAGATAATCGTTAATTTCTAACAATAATTTGTTTTCCCTTAGTCCTAACAGCAGCACAGATGGGGTTAACTGCCCCTGTGGACTGGTAGGACCGGCGGAATTTTTAATGAGCCCAAGAACCAATAAACGATCTTCAGCTCCCAGAAAGGGAGGAGATCACCCCCTAGCCCACCGTGTTTTTAACAAGCATAATGTATTTAGGGTGGGATATTTGTGTGCTGCTGTTAGGACTAAGGGAAAACAAATTATCGTTAGAAATTAACGATTCCCTTACGTCCTACCAGCAGCACAGATGGGGAGATAGCAAGAAGAATCCCCTAGGGAGGGTCCTCATGCCTGGCAGAACTAAGAACTGTCTGCCCAAAGGCCGAAAACTCTGCCATCCTAGCATCTATCCTATAATGGGAGATGAAGGTTGACTCAGAGCTCCAGGAGGCCGCCTTACAGATCAACTCTAAGGGAAGAAGTCTTCTCTCCGCAACAGAGGTGGAGACAGCCCTAGTAGAATGGGCTCTCACAAACTCCGGAGGATCTAGGGATTGGGAGACGAAGGCCTCCCTAATGGCCTCCTTGATCCAGCGACTAATGGTAGCTTTAGACGCTTTATGGCCTTTAGACTTACCGGCAAACAGGATAAGGAGATTTTCATCTATCCTGAATTCTCTGGATCTATCCACATAGACCTGGAGGCACCTTGAAATATCCAGCGGGTCTCTTGCTGGAGTATCAGAGGAGGAGGCTGAAAACAAAACTGGTAAGGAGATTACCTGGTTGATATTTTGGAAGGTAGGCACCTTAGGCCTGAAGTAGGGTAAGAACTTCAGGAGTACTCTGTCCTGTAGGAAGATAATATAGGGGTGAATTGCAGAGAAAGCCTGCAATTCAGAAATCCTTTTGGCTGAAGCTACAGCCAGAAGAAAAACCATCTTTAAAGTCAAAAATCTGAATTCCACCTCCTCCAAAGGCTCGAAGGGGGGAGATGCTAGCCCCCTGAGCACTACTGAAAGATCCCACTGGGGAATGGGTTTCAGTATAGTAGGCTTTAGTCTTTCAGCTCCCTTCAGGAAGCGTTTGATGAGTGGGTCCCGAGAATGCGGCCTGTTGAGACAGGCCGAAATGGCACAAATCTGTACCTTCAAGGTGGCTGGAGAAAGACCTCTATCTAATCCATCTTGAAGGAATTGTAGTATCGCAGGAAGGGGCGGATCTGCGGACGCCACCTGCTTGGAATCACACCATGACATGAAGATTCTCATGATCCTGGAGTAGGCCTTCTTTGTAGACTCTGCTCTGGAATGCAACAAAGTTCTCAGGACCGACTCGGAAAGCCCTTCTATATTGGGAAGGGACTGATCAACCTCCAGGCTGTCAGGTTGAACCTGTGCAGATCTGGGCAGAGGTGAGTGTCCCACGACACCAGGGTCTTCTCCGGGGGGAGTCTCCAGTATTGTCCCCGACTCATCTGAATGAGCTGGGTAAACCAGGATCTCCTGGGCCAGAACGGTATGATGGCTATTACCGAGGCCTGATCCTGACGGATTTTCATCAATACCCTCGGTATCATGGAAAACGGAGGGAAGATGTAAGCCAGCCTGAACCTCCACGGTATCGACAGAGCATCTATCGCCAGGGGGTTGTCTTCCCTGTACAGGGAACAGAACCTCAGCACCTTGGCGTTGAACCTGGTTGCCATGAGATCTATCTCTGGCATACCCCATCTGTGAACTAACTGCCTGAAGATCTCCGGATGCAGAGACCACTCCATGGTCGGTAATCCTCGACTTAAGCGGTCCGCTATCATATTGAGGGAGCCTCGAATATGAGTGGCAGATAGATGGGAAAGGTTTGTCTCTGCCCACCGAAGAATTACCCCGATCTCTGACAGAAGGGGCAATGATCTTGTGCCTCCCTGCTTGTTTATATAGAGAACCGCAGTCATATTGTCTGACTGGACTTTCACTGCCTTGCCCCGGATCTGAGGGGCGAAGTGAAGGAGGGCTAGCCGGATAGCTCGCATCTCACGAAGGTTGGAAGAAAGACGCCGCTCCAGAGGTGACCAAGATCCCTGTACTGGGGATCCGTCCAGGTGAGCGCCCCAGCCTACAAGGGACGCGTCTGTAGTCAATATGACCCAAGCTGGTTGGGTCATAGACTTCCCTGCTGGTAGCTGAAACCACCATCTGAGGGAATTCCGGGTTTGACCGGACAGGGAGCACAGGGAATCTAGCCCCGCAGGGCTGCCGTTCCATTAGTGTAAGACCTCCAACTGGAGGGGACGGAGGTGCCATAGCACCCCAGGGACTGCGTCCGCAGCCGCTTACATGAGCCCCAGCATCTTCATGAGAGTCCGGATAGAGACTCGACGGGGGACATAAAGGACCTTTGCCAGGTCCTGAATCCGCGCTCTCCTTTCTAGAGTCAACCGGAGGGACATCTCCACAGAGTCGACCACGAATCCTAAATAATGGATTGAAGTCGATGGGCTCACATTCGACTTCTGCCAGTTGATAATCCAGCCCAAGTGGAGGAGAAAGGAGATTGCGATCTGAAGATGGTGGGTAAGGATCGGAACTGAAGAGGCTATGAAAAGCCAATCGTCCAGATAAGGAATAATAGTCAGTCCTTGAAGTCTCAAGGCTGCCACCACCGACACCACCACCTTGGTGAAGATAAGGGGGGCAAAAGAGATTCCGAAGGGAAGCGCGGCGAACTGAAAGTGCCTGCGAACCCCTAAAATCCGGACCGCGATCCTGAGGAACTTCCGGGAAGCGGAATGGATCGGGATGTGAAGGTACGCATCCTTGAGGTCCATGACGTCTCCATTGTTGAGGATCTGGCTGACTGACCTTATGGTTTCCATCCGAAACCTGGTTTTCCTTATAAATCGATTGAGGAATCTCAAGTCGATGATCATCCGGAGATCTCCCGTCTTCTTGGGAACCAGGAACACTGGAGAATAAATCCCTAGGCCTCTCTCCCCTGCCGGCACCTCCTCCAGGGCTCCCTTGGAGATATAGTCCTGAATATAAGATTCTAGGATCCTTTGTTTGGCAGGCCCGAAGTTTCGCATGGTGATGAATCTCTCCGGAGGGGGGGAGATGAGATCTACCCGGTAACCGGCAGAAATTATATCCTGAACCCAGGGATCTGCAATTTGCTGGGCCCAAAAGTCCTTGAAGTGGGAGAGACGGCCCCCAACGGGAATTTGGGGGAGGGGTACGGGAAAATCTAGAGGAGATACTGCAGGGGCAGCAGGGCTTATCCAAGAGCCTCGGAGAGGCCCATAGTCAGGAGGGTTTTGCCTCCCTGGTGGGTTTGCGGGGGCGTCTCGAGAATCTACGAGACGGCTCCCCCCAATCTCTGCGCCTAGCCTGCTGCCCTGAACGGCCTCCGTCCTTTTTATCCCTGCCTGGGGCGACCCCGAAAGGGCTGCTGGGGGAGACTCTTCCCTTTCTTGTCGGAGAGTCCCTCCATGATTCTGTCCAATTCTTACCCGAACAGCCTATCCGGCTCGAAGGGGAGCCCGCAAAGATTGAATTTGGACGCGTTGTCCGCGATCCATGGCTTCAGCCAAAGCGGTCTGCGGGCAGCTGAAACCAGAGCCATAGTCTTGGCGGCCAGCTTTAGCTGCATTTGGGTGGAATCGACCAAGAAATCCATAGCCAGATTGGCTGATTTAAAGGCTGCCAAGATGTCGTCTCTAGAAACGCTCTGGTCCACGTCCGTCTGGATCTGGTTGAGTTTGGAGCGTAAAAAGGAGGCTACTTCAGTGGCCGCAATTGATGTTGATGCGGAGGCAGCAGCCGCCGCGTAACCCCTTCTAAGGGTGCACTCTGCCCTCCGGTCTAGAGGGTCCTGCAGACTAGACCCATCGTCTGCAGGTACCAGAGTGCGCCTGGACAACTTGGCTATTGCCATGTCCACCTTGGGAACAGAACCCCACGATTCCACCAAGGGTTTAGCCATCGGATACATGAGCTTAAACTTCCTGGTAAGGACTGGGCCTTTCTCAGGCTTTCTCCACTCTGTACGCATCACAGAGAGGAGGGTCTCATCCGCTCTAAAGACACGCTGTGTCCGTCCGGCGGGATCGGAGGACTCCCCCATGTCAACATCCTGGTCCCCCGACCTGATGGACTTCAGCAACTTCTGCGTTTTCTCTGGGGGAAAAAAGCAAGAAGTTAATTCTTCTTCCTCGGAAGAAGACCCCACCGAACAGGGAGTAGGTCTCTCGACCGGTGCAGCCACTTCCATGGGAGTCCGAGAGGATCCTGGTAGCCTCTCATTAAGCAGGCGCACTACTCCCTTAATGGAATCATCCACGTAGGTCTTTGTCCATTGAAACATCTCTTTCATCGTGGGTTCCGTGGATGGCTGTGTGCGGCAACTCTCGCACCTTGAGTAAGGGCAGTTGTCATCAAGAGGTGTGTTACACTTGTAACAGGCCAAATGCTTCCTTTTGGCCACGGACTTCCGCTGATCAGAATCCTTAGGGGAAGCCATAACTGTAAGAAAAAGAACAAACAGGTCATAACACCTACAAACACCAAGTGGAGGTGAAAACGAGTCCATATGGGCGCCCACCAGCACTGAAGAAAATAGAGCTGTGAAAAAACCAAAGCCAAGCAATATATTACTAGAATATATATCAAAGCACAGGGAACTCTGGAGCTAGCTTGTGAAAGCGGTGCAACCAGAGCACTGAATGACAGGCTCTGGGCGCTTAAAAAGAGGAAGCCCCGCCCCCTGGGTGGGGCCTCAATCGAAACCAGCCCAGAGAAGTAATAGAGCCTATACCAGGCTCAAATTGATCCTATGTGTCTCCCCAGGCTATCCTGAACCTTCAGGATGTTTATGAGGAGAGCCAAAACGAGCGGTGAGATTTATACTAAACCCCACCGCATCGGACAAAAAAACGGAAGTGACGTAGCGCACCTAGTGCGCGTCACTTCCGGAAGATGGCGGCGCCCACGGTGCGGCACACCTGTCGGCAAGGAGAGGAGGGGACACCGTAGAGACGCCGAATCAAGGCGGAAAAAGAGAGGGGGAGAACAACCCTCCCCCGACGGTACCCTGTATCCGCAATACGCCTAAAATAAAGGCAATAACAAGGCAATAAAAGGGCAATTTCCTAAAGATGGAAAAAAAGAGCCCCTTAAGCACTCTTCAGCTCCCAGAAGGGGAGCGATACGCCAGTCCACCTGTCCAAAGGACAGAAAAAAACACGGTGGGCTGGGGGGTGATCTCCTCCCTTTCTGGGAGCTGAAGATCGTTTATTGGTTCTTGGGCTCATTAAAAATTCCGCCGGTCCTACCAGTCCACAGGGGCAGTTAACCCCATCTGTGCTGCTGGTAGGACGTAAGGGAATGAAAAGTAAAAAAAAAATCCTAGGAGACCTTAGAATGTCATGTACCAGTTTTCAAGCCAATTGGAGTATACTTGATTTGGACACAAAGCAATTTTTTTTTTTAAGTTTTACAAAGCAGACGATGCATATGGTGCATCTTCCCAAATAACACATTTGCCTAGAACTGTTACTCCAGTTATTTTACGCCACCACTGCCATACTGATTAAGAGTGCACCTTTTTTGCAGTTGATAAATCTGTAGTGCACCAAATTAACACGGTGGATCACACCCACCTTCCCACCCACTTTTAAAAGTGTCTAGAGAGGTGTATAAATGCAAAAAGTTGCAAAAGTCTTGCCCAAATGTGCCATGCACCAAAAATTTTGCATTTTTGCCAGCAGTTTATTTGCATGAATGAAATGATACATTCCCCCATGATTTCTATAATAAATATAAAAAAGAGGAACAATAACAAAAATAAAACATGAAAGATCAAAAGTGTAATGGAAATGCTCATGGTCATAAATAGAAGAGGGGAATATCATAGCAAAAATCCAAAACAATATTCTATATCTGCAGATATAAAATGATCATAGAGTGGAGTTCCTCACAACATGATTAGTCAGAAATAGGGGCATGTAGAGGAGAATTTGCTTAGGAAATATAGCGAATACACAATTATGTCGTGGATCTCATAAGTTCCTGATCAAAATCTAAAATGGTTTCTTAGGAAACCCGAAAGAAACAACTAAAAACTAGTAATAGGTGAACTATGTGATTTGAGAGATATTATCTCTAAACTCTAATATATAAATGGAGCAACCTTGGAGGGGGTTGATGGCAGGATCTTCTGAAATGCTTCCAAAACATGATGTAGGGTGAGCCTCAAGCACACACTAGAACTTGAGACAAATTAACCATGACAGGAAGGTTTCTGAAGTGCTGTTGTACCAGCTACTGTGGGATTACACCAGATAGCAATAGTCAATATAAATAAAAATGAATACGTTCAGTGTGCACGATGTGGACTAACCAACAGCAGATGACTTACATTCGAGCTTGTGGTGAGGGCCCGGCAGGAAATTATCTCATGAGTACATGAGTGGCAATGGAAAATAGATGGACTGCTTTAAGAGTCACAAGTGTTTTGCTCTGATAGTTTTTGAAGATTTACAGTAATTTTTGTCATGTTGATATTGATATGGGCCTAAGGGGTTCTCTGGCATTTTTTGGGGATGACAAATTAATTTATTGACTAAGAAATATCTTCATCAGCAATAATGACATCAGGATATCTGGAAAATATCCATTTAGTTCTTAAAGCAGTACCTCTGGCTCTGTTTTCCGTTTTCCCTTAGCCCCAGGGTTTTTTAAGTGATGGCCTCAGCTGATCGGTAGGAGTTTGACACCCCGCACCCCTGCCAATTACCTGTTCTGTGTATCTCCATCAACAGAAGTCTGCGCCAGACCTACACAGCACCAGCAATATTGAAGTCAATGGAAGCAGTACTGTAGTAGTGAGCTCCCGCTACTACAATATCAATGGTGTTTTTTAGCTCCAGTGCTGACTTCTGTCGACCAAGCTACACAGACCAACTGATCGGAGAGGGTATGGTGTGTTGGATCCCCGCCAATCAGCTAGTGATGTTGTGTCTTGAGTTTAAGCCATCACTGAAAAAAACCTGGAAACCCCTTTAAACAGTTGTCCGAGTTATAAAAATGGTAATAAAAGAACACATACTCACTTTTTTCCCCACACCAATGTATGTTGAGTGATGCAATGGGTAAACACAATATTACCGAATAACTATAGACTAGATACTATATTGGTCACTCTCTGTGGAGTTAGGTATCAGACACTCTTGTCAAGCTGATCTGGCCAATGAGAGTATCAGAGCATCCTTTGATGGGCCCAGGCTCTGATACAGTTATCGGCCCCAAAGGTTTAGCAGGTGACAACTCCCTTTGGAAGTGACTTTGGAGCCAGTAACTTGCAACCAGGGTCTGTTTCTTTTGGCTTGATCACTAACCCATTAGATCTTGCTGATGACACGGCCTATGTGAACAATGATTATTATGTAATATAATTGGACATATGTTCAGCATAACTATATGGTGGAACCCCAGAATTGTTTATTCTTAGGAGATGGAAGCGCTCCAAAGAAAACTTGGATGGGCTGCATATTACAGCTACAGGTCTATACAAGTAGTACCAAAAAAAACCAAAAAGTGTGCAATTTTTTTTGACATTTTTACTACTAGATGTATGGACCTGTAGCTCATATACAATAGCTGGAATGGGGTGGTGGCAATGAGCTCTGGGCCCTCCCATCCTAGAATGGATGAAAGAAGTAGAATAGTGGCTTTCCTAAAGGGCTGGTCCCAGTGATAGTCAAATGTGGTTCCCAAAGGCAGTATGGCGTGTTAATGTAGTGCTACTACTGTATATATATAAGGGTGAGATTCTGGTGGTTCTTTGTTGAACAAGGGAGAAACCTTGACCCAGCTTCACCAGTTACACGGCTGGTCATGGCCTTAGCTGGCTACCATTAAATAAAATACCACACAATCAATATATCGAGTAACAAAAATATTTATTTGGAGTCCATATGAATATGTTATGCATTTAGAAACCTTTAATGATGTTACTGTAACGCCCCAGAGGTGCATTAGCACCTTTACACCTTATGGTTAACATAACATCCCCTATGTAGGTTCTACAAAATGTGTATTTTTATTTCTACAGCAAGTAACTGTTATGTCAACATAATGCACCTGGTTCACCAGCAGATGACGGCATACATGGCAGAGCTAGTTTACAGAGGGTGGAACCTTCTTTCCATTCTCTTCTCTCTCTCAGGGAGGAGTTTAGTTAGTGAAAGTGAGTGAGAGTCTAGCCTACCCCCTGCCAAGGGAGGTTGTGCGGCAGGAGCTCGTCCCTGCTGGGCGAGCCCTGCCTAGGCCAGCTAGAGCACCCTGCTGGACACAGAGTCCAAAGCCTGAAGCCTCAGAAGCCATGAGAAGAAAGTTCCCTGGATAAAGAAAGCTAGAGACAGACCAGATGAAAAAGTTAAGTGGCAGCATACAGAAAAGTAAAATGTTCTATTTAATCCTGTCAGCACAGCAGAGCCAGGGAGTAACTGATGTGGCAGTGCCGAGTGTGTTTTCCTGCTAGATTTAATGCCAAAGCCTGCTGGTAACCAAGACAAAGTTGGAAGATTGTTGCCTGATGAAAGTTTATTCAAGTAAAGCTGTTACATAGTTACATAGTTAATACGGTTGAAAAAAGACAAACGTCCATCAAGTTCATCACAAGGTATGGACTCAATTTATTTCATCATCCTCTTAACCAATTACCTCTTTTTCTGCAAAGGACGGCCACACCTGGGGTTCCAGCGTATCCAGGTAGGAGCACCATAACAAGTGCACCACTACTAAGGGACATTAGGCCACCCTACACCACTCTGGCATTCCTCCCTAGGTACCAACCACCATCTACAAAAAGGAGCCTTCCGCCCCTGTTGCTTCACTGCAACTGGCGTCACGACAAACACTTATACCATCATTAAAGGGACCCCTTGCGGACAACACTGATGTTTTCCGCATAACACAGAAGGAATAATTGGATTATATTCAGCCTAAAGAAAGTATTAAGATGTTAAAATGAAGCAAAAGACCAATGGTGCCCACACACCTTCAATAGCTGTTGCCAGACACCTCTTGCAGCTCTCTCTTGAGGAAACAAGGACCAGGAGCTAAAATTTAACATGCCTGAACCCTTTTTTCCCCAACACCATCTGCAGAGTATCATTGCACCCGCATACACATAAGACAAAGCTATTGATCAACATCACTGGTTTTAGAAGTCACATAAGCAGTCCAAGGAAGATTACCTGCATGTAGCCAGGGTGTTTCAAATGACTTGGTGGTACCATATTTAACCAGCATCACCACCAAAAGTCATGTTAAATTGTAGGATTAATGGAATTTAGTTTCTTTCTATAGAAAAAAGTCACGCATTAGCATTACATGGAATCAGAAATTATCAGATGGTTTCTGAGTGTTACAAGGTAGGAGTTGCCTTGGAAGTGCTAGCCTAGCTAAAACTTAATACGCATGGATCTAGGTCCTGAAGTCAATGAGCAGATAGGTGGAAATACCTAACATGTCCATAAAAGGTCCATTGCCTGGATGAGTGAGAAAGCACTAGTGAGCACAGGTACCATCTCTGAAGACATTAACTTCTACTGTAGAGGTGGCTGAGACTCTTTAGATAACAGTGGTCATATGGGTGTTTCATCTGTCACAACTTTATGGGGTGCTCAGAAGGAGAAAACCTCTTTAGAGATGTGCATAACAGTTTTCCCAAGCGAAACTGTGTACACCGAAGTCTAAAAACGTTCCATGATTTGCCGAGTCCAAAATTGCACAGGGTGGGGGGCAGGATTTCTGGAGAAGAATGCTTCATACATAAGATCTATTGTTTTCTGGGAACATGTCATCAAGGAGGATTTGACGTTATTGTTGTGTGATACATATTTAAGAAATAAAACATCTGGTTTTACTTCACATCGGAAGGATTAGCTGGTTAATTATTATTTTTTTGATATGTCACATGATCGTGTAAATATCATATATAATGGCCTACCAACTTTTCGAGAACTATTTTGTCCCAGTGGACCTTTAGGTATGATGAGTTTTTCATTTGATTTCTGTAAATCTTTTTAAACTGCCCCTTTCATTTCAATTATATTTATGATTTATTTTCAAAATCTGCAGATTATTTTTGCATTGTATATCTTGGCAGTCTACAAATTATGTAATTGCTTCCACTGTCATGGAAACGCTAAAGAATGAGGACATGGTCCGTTAATTTGTTGTATAAATCACTGCAGAGATACAAGAAGCCATAGACATGTTGTATCTTTATGTACAGTGGTAGAAGAGCTTGGAAGTGGGAAGTGATTATGGTGTGAGCTAGCCGCTGAAGGACAGGCATTGGAAAACCTTCAGGGATGAATATCACAGTTTCTTCGATCAGTAGCGGGATAAAATTTGCTAAAAAGTCTTTGTCCATGTTGTTTTACAAAAATATGCAAAAAATAATAAATCCTCACTGGTTTCCTGCTGCCAATCCTCTGCCCTCCAGTGTGATGATTACAACTGAATGTAAGGCCAGGTAATGTCTAGAACACATCCCTTTCGTCTGTGTTTCTCAAGAGTATTTTTGCACCACATATACACTAAAACCCTGATTTATCAAGATCAGCGTGTGTTATGGTAATCTTGATAGGCCACGAGAATCCGGAGAAAGCAAAGGCCTCATCATACATTAAATGCCTTTTCTGGCAGTCCATGCGCCAGATTGAAATCTGCTTCAGCTCTTAGCTGCTGTAGATTTCAGTCAACAATTATGCCAGTTTTTGGTGTGACTGACTAGAAAAGTGCCAGGGCTGATGCCCCTGCCTACATCACCCCCTCTCAATGCCTAGTTTTCAGAAACTGGTGAGGGCGACGTAAAAATACCAGTTGTGACTAAATCCAATTGCAACGCATTTCAAAAGTCACAAAAACTGGGTTTTGCGACTTTTTAACTCTACAATCCATAAATCTCCCCCTAAGTGTCCATGATTTTAAATACACTTTATCAGTATAGAGAAACATCCCCTTTAACTTTGAATATCAGTATCATGTATCCAAGAAATCATTCCTCTAAAATTCTGACAAATCTGTAGATTTGTTTTCTCAAACCTCCATTTCTATCACATGCCAAAAGAGCCTCTTTGGATAACGCTTTGGGGACTTTGTAGCCATTAGAACACTCTAAACTCTCTGTCATTACTCGTAATGATGCAAGCTTTTAGAACTAGACATAGGGATGTAAGAATGCACATTGTCTATTATCTGCCACCACTGGCCCTGGGAACCTGGATAGATGTTTTGTGTTTGCTGGTTGCTTGGTTAGGGCGTGCTGGCTGCGGCCTTCTTAGTGTGTGGACTGTGTTCTGTGAATATTCAGCTCCTTGTGTATGTATCGCAGTGCAGTTTACTGTGACACTGTGTTGCCGTGTAGGCTGGCTGCCTGTGCACTTGTATACTGGCTGCTGGTGACATTCCAGTGTATGCTGGTTGCTTGTGTTGTGCGTGCTGGCTGTGGTCTTCTACAGTGTGAACTGTACTCTGTGAATTGTGTATCCCTGTCTCTATTAGGGTTAATGCTTCCCTGAGCTTGTTTGAATGTCATGTGGTCCGGTGCTATTTAGACCTTTGGTTAATATGTCTGGGAGTTCAGTCTGTCTCCAGGAATGCTGAGTGCAGGGTGCTTGCTTTCCTGACCTGTGTCTTTGTTTCTCTACCCTGACTTGGGTGGTCAGCCTGGTTATTCATCAATGTTTTCTATCCTTGTCTCTCTGTGAACACCATGCTCCCTGTATCCTGATCCGCCTGGGGGTTCAGGCATGTTTGTATAACTTCTTCTGTGTTAGTCTGGCTATGAACACCATGCTCCCTGTACCCTAATCAGCATGGGTTCCAAGCTATGTAACCATGTTCCTATGTTGTAATGTCTTCATGTCCTGATCTGTCTATGAACGCCATGCTCCCTGTTCTGCATGGGTTCCAGGTGTGTTTGTACTTCTGTCTGTGAACTCCATGCTCCCTGTTTCGCATGGGTTCCAGGCATGTTTGTATTTCTGTCTATGAATGCCATGCTCCCTGTTCCGCATGGGTTCCAGGTGTGTTTGCATTTCTGTCTGTGAACTCCATGCTCCCTGTTTCGCATGGGTTCCAGACATGTTTGCATTTCTGTCTGTGAACGCCATGTAGCCTGTTCCGCATGAGTTCTAGGCATGTTTGGATTTTCCTGATTATGTTCTGATCTGTCTATGTTCGCCATGTTCTGTGTATCCTGTTTTGCATGGGTTCCTGGATATGTGGGTCTGTCTGTGCTCCTGTATCCTGGTCTTGTGTCTGAACAATATTCTATATTGTATGCCTGGATTTTCTGGTACTTTAAACCAGCATCTTTGTTTTCTTGCACGTCAGCTGCCAAGTGTACCAGGACCATCTCAAGAGGTAGTGGTCTGGTCTGGTCGCCCCCCCCCCCCTATCCCCCCTGGGGTTAAAGGGTAAAAACCAGGGTAGCACCTGAATAATGCCCTTAGGGTTTGGCCCAAAGTAAAACTGGTCACTTGGCACAGTGGTACACTTTTACCACTGATCCGCCTGATCTGTATAGCTTGCTCAGTTATGAATCCGCTGTCCATCTTTGTTGCTGTTCCTTCCTGGCCTGGTTTATTCTGTAAAACATTTGTTTTGGCCTTCCCTGGATCTTGTTGTCTGTTCTGTGTACACTTATGATGGGGTTTTCCTGACCCGTTGACCCCCTGATCATGATGCTGTTTTTGTGCCTGGTATGTGAAGGGGAACACCAGCCTTTAAACAGAAGGGTAAGATTAAGGTTGAATCAATATTACAGGTGGTCAGTTAATCCAGTGCGGAAACATATATCCTAATGTATGAATGCATGTGCCCACCACATTGTCATCCACTTCTTTGGAGGCTTGATGTAATTACATGGCTGCCTAAGTATGTGAACCTTTAGGATTAGCAGATAATTTGAAGATAAAAACTAGAGTCAGGTGTTTTCAATCAATGGGATGACAATCAGGTGTGAGTGGATGTCCTGATTTATTTGAAGAACAGGAATCTATGAAAGTCTGATCTTTACAACACGTTTGTTGAAGTGTATCATGGCATGAACAAAGGATATTGAAAAGTTGTTCAAATTACCACCACCATAAGTGTAACCAACCTAACTATCCACACTACCGAGATTGTCTGTTCCCAAACCCCTACTGCTGCTTCGGACATTGCAGTGACACTAGCGTAAGTTCTGACAAATGCTCAGAGGTCCCAGCCACAAGGGCAACCACAGTACAAAGCCACACTTTGGTCCAGCTGGTAGGCCTGTCAGGAAAGTTGGTCAGCAGGAGGGAAGGTTAGTGCATCCAATCTATTCAACCAGTGGCAGTTATTGACTTCATTCTGGTCTGCTTGGCTTGACTTCTAATTATCGGACTCGTCTTGTCTCAATGTTCTTCAGGATTCACTCCTGCTATTCTGATCTGGATTTGATCCTGGATTGTCTGACTTCCCATTTGCCTGATGTTCTGATCTTGGTTATTAGATCCGGCACTGACACTGACTCTGTTTTTGCATTCCCTCCGGCTCTGAACCTACTGATTGATTGCATTAACGCCTAGCATGTCTGATTCTCCTTATGCCGGTTTGCTCCACCAGTTAGCCACTATTCAGTAGAATCAGACAGGGGACATCCATCAGCACAGACCAGAGGTGCGGGGTAGACCAGCAAGAACAGGGGTATAGGGGTAAAAAACAAACAAAGATGTGGAAGTATAAAGATTCTGCTAACCAGAGTGACCTGCACTTCCCATTGTAATAAAGCATGGCTGAAGGCTTAGCTAATTTGAAGATGACATCTACAAACCACTCTGGTTTATTATCCTTTGTCATCCACATATTTAAAAACTGGGTGTGTATATTGCAGAAGGTCCTCATTAAGCTACAGTGTTCTTGAGTGAAACAGTTGGACTGGCTACTAGGGCTTAACACATGTTCATGCATGTTCTATATAAACTGGGATACTTTAGTATATTGTTTCTTCGGGAATCTGAGTCGCTTTTCAGTGCTGGATTGGTGAAGCCGTTAAGACTTGGTGTTCTATTTTTCCACAACACATGCAAAATATTTGCAAAGTGGCATAGGCTTAACTTAACAAAACACAAAGAGCATGATTATAGTGTTAATCAGAACCTTTGGCAAACATAACATGTAGAACAATAGAAAATACTGGATCCGAACCAATAAGTATAAAAACAAAGCTACCACTGAAGGGTTACATGCAATAAATGTGTGCAGTCTTTCTCTTAAAAGCTCCACTGTTTTGTCTCTGATATCTACTTCCTGTCAGCCATATTCAGGGGCGGATTAAGTGCATGATAGGCCCGAGGCTGTCTAACCAACCTTTGCCCCCCCCCCCCTCCGTTTTAGTTTAGTTTTTTTTTGTATGAAGAGGCTGCGGTGCTTCATGAGCGCTACAGTCTCTTCTTAGGCTATATGACATCTTCAGACAAAAAAAAAATACCCCAAATTGGGTCCTAAACTGAAAAATGTGGTCGCCAAATTTAAAATACATATAATTATAATAAAAAAGACATGGGGGAGAATACAGCAACACATACCTCTTACATCCAGTGACATCTCCTGTCATGTAGACCTTCTCTTTCCTCTTCTCCTCCGTTTGACCCAGACCACCATGGCAAATTCTTTCAGTCGCATCTCGTCTCTACAGTTTGTAACACAGACACTTTAGATTTCTCAATTTTTCCATCAACCTCCTCATCCTGGTGTCCCCACAGTGTCATCCTGCTGCCCCTCCCAATACTGTGCCCGTTTTGCTCCCCAATGTTCAAGGTACTATACTGCTGAAAAAATTGTGACCCTAAGAGACATAATTGGAGTCATTTATCAAACTGGTGTAAAGTAGAACTGGATTTCCAAAAGAGCTGTCAAATGTGAAAGGTGGAATCTGATTGTCTGCTATGGGCAACTAAGCCAGTTCTACTTTACACCAGTTTGATAAATTACCCCAAATGTTCCTATAGTGTCCACAGCAGCTATATGTCCCCTAGAGTGCCCCGAGCAATAATACCACCCTCTATTGTGCTCCAGGCAATAATCCCTGTATAGTGTCCCCATAAATATTAGAATTGCCCCTACAGTGCCTCCCCAAAAGCAACACCCCCATATAGTAATTTCCACCACGCTGCCCCCACATAGTAATCCCCCCATAGTAATTTCCCCCCACAAAGTAATTTCCCCCAAACTGCCCCCATATAGTAGTTTGCCCCCACACAGTAATTTCCCCTACATAGTAATTTCCCCCACATAGTAATTTCCCCCACACTGCCCCCACATAGTAATTTCCCCCACACTGCCCCCACATAGTAATTTCCCCACACTGCCCCCACATAGTAATTTCCCCCACACTGCCCCCACATAGTAATTTCCCCACACTGTCCCCAC
The DNA here is from genome assembly GCF_014858855.1 of Bufo gargarizans. Lineage (NCBI taxonomy): Eukaryota > Metazoa > Chordata > Amphibia > Anura > Bufonidae > Bufo > Bufo gargarizans. The sequence goes on along the minus strand of NC_058083.1, from coordinate 13,909,116 downwards.
ATAGAAATTACCCCACACTGCCCCCACACAATAGTTTCCCCCACACTGCCCCCACATAGTAATTTGCCCCCACTCCCTGGACCTTGTAGTGATGGGAGAGGTGCACCCTTTCTTCCTGCTCGTAAGGCAGGAGAATTCCTGTCTGGTGCTCCTTCATACATGCCATACCCACCACAATTGATGGACAAGAAACTGGAGAAACAGCGCTGCTTGAAATTTTGTGAAAATTTTAGAATTTTCAGCATAAATTTGACATAAAACTACATCAGATACGGCACACTGCACAATCAATCAGACATGTGGATTCTCTAGCTCCCATCCATCATTAGGTAGGGACATGATACAGCCATAAGGGAAAATTGCTCTCTTGGTCTGTGCAATGTTTAGCTAGGTGGTATGTGTCGCACCCACATAAATGCCAGGACCCATGTTTTCCCAGTACAACATTGCCCAGAGTATGACACGTCATCCACTGGCTTGTCTTCTTCCCATAGTACATCTTGATGCTTTTATACTGGTGCCTCATTCCCACTGCCATGGGGGGTCCTACCGGGTGGGCACGGGTGACAGTCTACTCACCCTGTGTCTGTCACAGTTCCAGTGCTCCTGCAGTGGGTCCAGGTGCCTTTGCCTTGTGTGTGTATTGTAGATATTATTACCTCCCCTCATTCTGCAGTGTTGCAAAGGTTACCCCTCCTTGGTTCTGTGTGCAGCTGCCTATAATGTGTTAATCAACTCTGCTATATATGCTATGCAGGTTGTCTCACTCTTTGCCTGAGCAATAGGTTAACTAGCTTGCTAGATCTGCCAAAGGGATAATCTGCTTGTCTGCCTGTGTACCGACTTCTTGACTCACGGATTCTTCGTCAACCTGATCTGACCCATGCTGAATCACCATACTAACCTTGGCTCCTGCCCAGACCTTCAGACTTGTTTCATGGATTTGCACAAACTCTGCCACCTGCCCTGACCTCGGCTTGTTACTGACTATGAGTTTTGTATTTTCCCTCAGTGCCCACTACCGGTGTCTCTAACCCCTGTCAGTCAGCTGTCAAACACACTGGGACAATTCCAGGAGGAAGCAGCTTGGTGGCTTTCCTGTCACAAAGTACAGATCCATGTATAGGGGTTAAAGTGTGAATACCAGGGGATTGCCAGGATAACACCCTTAGGTTTAGCTAAAAGTCAAACTGGTTGGTTGACGCAGTGGTTCCACACCCGCTGGTAATTTAAAGCACATGCATCCAGTCAGCCACATGATGTAGAAGAAAATGTGATTCATCAGACCAGGCCAACTTCTTCCATTGCTCCATGGTCAAATTCTGATGCTCAGGCGTTCATAGTAGGAATTTTCTTGTGGTAGACAGAAGTCATCATGTGCACTTTGACCCATTCATCTGGTCATCACTAGTGTTGAGCGAACCCGAACCGCAAAGTTCAGCTCCGTACCGAACATTGTGAGTTCGGGTACCCGACCCTGAACCCGAACTTTGCAGCAAAAGTTTGGGTTCGAGTTCGGTGTTTGGACATTTAATAAAGCTTGTTGAAAGGCTGCAGGGCAGCCAATTAACAAGCTGCTGTGGTCACTTAGAAGCCATCACAGCCATGCCTAGTAATGGCATGGCTGTGATTAACCGGTGCATCATGTGACCCAGCCTCTATACAAGCTGGATCACGTGTAGCACCGTCCATCAGCTCTGAGTAGTACAGGGACAGGAAGCAGGCAGCTGAAGTGAGGGACAGTGTTAGGAATTTCATATGGCTACTTATTATTTGGGTGACCTATAGTGATTTTTTTTTTGTGGATGCTACATCAGCTTTGTACCCCTGACACAGAAATATAATAAGTAATCTGGCTGTTAATTCTGTGGGTGACATATACCCATTTTTTGTGTGAGGTACACCTGCACTGCATCTATGACAGGGAAATTAATATACTGTAGTTAATCCGTCTGTTAGATCGGTGGGTGACCTCAAAGAATGAGGAGAGCACCAAATAAGGGACTTGGCCCTGGTCGTGGTGCTGCTGGTGGAGCTCCTGTTGCAGGGAGAGGACATGGTTGATCTGTGCCAGCTACACGACCAGATGAAACACCTTCCACCTTATTTTGTAGGCCCGAATACCGGTGTACGAATGGTGAGGCCAGAACATGTAGCGGTAGTAGATTGGGTTGCTGACAGTGCCTTCAGTTCCTTCACATTGTCTCCCACCATGTCCCTTGCTGAAATTGCAGAGTTGGCACCTGCAGCCCATGGGCATCTGTCTTTCACCTTAACCTTGCAAATCAGGCAGGCAGTCTGAGCCCCAAGTCATGCAGCAGCCTCTTATGCTTTTTGATAACTCTGCTGGCAGGGTTTCTGTGGGCCATCCACCTAGCCCTGCCCCAGAAGTGGAAGAGATTGAGTGCACTGATGCCCAACCACTTATGTTTCAGGATGTGGACATGGGATGACCACCGCAGCACATCTCTGATGATGACGAAACACAGGTGAAAACTGCTGCGGATTTCTGCAGTGTGCAGACTGGCAAGGAGGGCAGGGGTGAAGAGTGGATGGAAGATGATTTGGAGGATGATGAGGTCCTAGACCCCACATGGAATCAAGGTCATGTGAGTGACGTGTGCAGTTCAGAGGAAGAGGTGGTGGTCGCACAGAGGCACCAGCACAGCAAAAGATGGAGCAGGGTGCAAGAGCAGAGTGGCCGTCCCCTAGGCAGTACGCCTGCTACTGCCCATGCCCACCGCACCCAGGGACTGAGCACACCAAAGCCAGCTCCAAGGAGTGCCCTGGCATGTCAGTTCTTCAGACAATGTGCTGATGACAAGATGCGAGTGGTTTGCACGCTCTGCAATCGGAGACTGAAGCGAGGCATAAATGTTCTAAACCTGAGCACCACCTGCATGACCAGGCATCTAAATGCAAACCATCTTCTGCTGCAGTCTCGGCCTCTTCCTCCTCCTTTGGAGTGACAGTGGCACCTGCCATCTCGCAAACAGAGGATGTGGCAGCAACACCACCACCTCCACCATCATCACCATCACCAAGCATCTCCACACTGTCCCATGGAAGCGTTTAGCTGTTAATCCCCCAAACACTGGAGAGAAAGAGGAAGTACCCCCCTACCCACAAGCGATCCCTGGCCCTGAATGCCAGCATTTCAAAATTCCTGGCCTTTGAAATGCTGTTAATCCGTCTGGTGGAGACGGAGACTTTTAAAAACCATATGGCTGTGGCTGTCCCACAGTATGTGGTTCCCAGCTGCCACTACTTTTCCAGGCAAGCCATCCCTTTCCTGCACATCCAAGTGGCGGACAAAATAAGGTGTGCACTGTGCAACGCCATTTGTGGCAAGGTCCACATAACCACCGATACGTGGACTGGTAAGCATAGGCAGGGACGTTATATCTCCCTAACTGCACACTGGGTAAATGCAGTGGCGGCTGGGCCCGAGGCGGATAGCAGTTTGGTGCATGTCCTTCCGCCAAAGATTGCAGGACTTTTCTCGTTGCCTCCTCCTCCTACTCCGCTTGCTCCTTTACTGCCTCCTCATCCGGTCAGCGTAACACCTGCACCACCAACTTCAGGACAGCCAGGAGGAAATGACAGCAGGCTGTTTTGAAACTCATCTGCCCACATTCTAACCAATGCTGATTACTGGGTGGCCACCCTGCTGGATCCCCGCTTCAAGGACAATGTGTCGTCCTTAATTTCATCACTGGAACGTGATCGGAAGATGCGCGAGTACAAACACACGCTGGGAGGGTTAGCATGGCCGAAATGTGGAAAAGCTTTGTCAGCACACCACAACAACCAGAACCACCAGCTGATACGAAACGTCTTAGCAGGAGGCAGCATTTCAGCAACATGGTGGAGCAGTATGTGTGCACACGCCTACACGTACTGACTGATGGGTCTGCCCCATTCAACTTCTTAGTCACATGGACACATGGCCTGAGCTTGCCCTTTATGCCTTGGAGGTGCTGGCCAGCCCTGCAGCCAGTGTATTGTCCGAACGTGTTTTTAGCACGGCAGGAGGCGTAATCACAGACAAGCGCAGCCGCCTGTCCACAGCCAATGTGGACAAGCTCACGTTCATTAAAATGAACCAGGCATGGATCCCACAGGACTTGTCCGTACCTTGTGCTGAATAGACAAGTATACCGGCTGCACATTGTTATACTCCAGCGCACTTTCTCTTTGCATTCTCTTTTCCATTTCCCAATGTTTTGGGGCCTTTCCAAATTTATAAATAAATAAATACAAAAAAACGGAAGAAAAAAAAAAAGTCTTGGCTGTCTCCTCCTCCTTTCACCTACATGGTCACGTCTACTGCCTCCTCAACCTCCTACTCCACTTTGACCTCCACCTCCTAGTTCAAGATTATTATTATTTTTTTTTTTATATTCTATGTCATTTCCTTATCCACATTTGTTTGCAGGTAAATTGTCCTGCTCTTACGCCCATTTTGCTTCCTTTTGCAGACCTCTAGCCCTTACTATCACTATTTTACAGCCATTTTAGTGCACCAAAGTTCAGTTCCCCATTGACTTCAATAGGGTTCGGGTTCGAGTTTGGGTCAAGTTCGGGTGCCAAACCCGAACTTTGATCGGAAGTTCGGCCGAACCCGGCGAACCCGAGCATCCCTAGTCATCACAGTTTTTCGCTTGTCAGTCGATCAGATTATTACACTAATTTTCTTGCTTCCAACACACCAAGAACAGACTGTTCACTTGCTACTTAATAGATCCCACCTCTTGATATGTACCATTGTAGGGGATAACGGATGTTATTCACTTCACCTGTCAATGGTTTTAATAATATAGCTGATTGGTCTATATAGTATATGTTGTGTATATACCTTATACTTCCCAGTTATGTTTGTGGAAAACTATTTGTTGTTAAAGAATTTAGGAGGAGACAATATGACTTAGGCTAGTTTCACACTAGTCCCAAGGAACTCTGGCAGGCTGTTCCGGCGGGTGAACAGTCTGTCGGATCCATGCTGCCGCTAGTGCACGCGTGCCCCCAGACTACCGCTTCGGCCCCATTGACTATAATGGGGGCGGGCCAGAGTTCCCGGAAGTATCATGGTATGCGCTGTCGTGCTGGATCCGACAGGCTGTTCACCCGCTGGAACAGCCTGCCAGAGTTCCTTGCCGATAAGTGTGAAACTAGCCTTATAGGGATGGTTGAATTTCAGTTTGTTTAAAGACTCATTAAATTATTGAAGTACCTTTTGTTTAAAGGATGGTAAGCTTTAAGTTGGGAGCAGCCCACTTCAGTGTTGTTTTAGTTGTTTCTTTGCAGATTTTGCGTACGGTGTCTTTCCAAGGCTTTACGTGATGTGAAGTAAATTTTTTTTGACCATTTTTGCCTCAGTATGGCGGAGAGCGTATGTACACCTACTGTACTCATCTGAAAACAGAATTGACTATATTAATATTTTGCAGCATTAAGTCCATAAAAAAGTCTGTGTACAAAAGATAACACATGCTGTAAAGTGGTTAGATGAAGACAACTTGTGGAGTATACCAACCAAGCTTGTACTGAAGAACCTTGGCTCTCAAGCATAATTATGATGTTGATGACAATACACCTAGATAAGGAGATATCCATGAAATAAGCCTGGAATCTGCAGTTAAACCACCAGCAAAATCCTCATGTATGGAGAGGATGGGGGAGGGGGTTAGACCTTACTCAGGAACTTTTTGGCCAGTGAGTGGTGTATGTGGTTCCCCAGTCAGGGATATTTATGCAGACATATTTGCAATTTGAAAACGTTTTTACTGAACTCACTCAACTTGATAGCTACAGAGGCTCTTAAAGGCAACAGGCTTGGTGTTATCAAATTCTCTACTTGGTGGCAACAGGTTTACTTGCTCCTCTGGTGTTGCACCCATTTGAATGGACTTCAACATCTGTACCCTGGAGTCTCCTTCTGGTGACAGTGATAAAGATGGCTCAATGCTGCTTGATCTACGCCATGCCATTCCTCCAAATGGGGAGCACTCTTTACACAGGCATGACTAAAGGGTCAAAGGTGAGGGAGATCATACAGCTGACCGCTAAACCACTTTGCAAGGTCCAAATCCTGGAAAAAAGTGACGGTGCACGGAGAAGCTGTTCCAGAAACGGTCCAATACTGATAAAAAGGTAACAAAAAAGTGTAGCTCCTCTCTATGTAGTGTAAATACATACTCATTGTCCTCAGTTGTAACACACTCTCAGCCATGCTATGTACACTCTGATTGTCTTTACTTATGACTGTTAGGTAGGCCACTCTATACACAGATGTTTCTTTCTGTGGTACGCTGGCTGGTCTGAACTTGGCTTATAACTGCTCGCTAGGTGCAAGGGCTAGGCAGCACATCTTTCCCTGTCCAAAACTCCTCTCTGCTGTGGGTGTTACTGCTTCAACTTCTATCTAGGTCACTAGGATGGTGTGCCAATTGATGAGCATCACTCACACCCACTTGCTAGCTAACTACCATTTAGTGAGGTGGGGGTTTTCTATTCCAGTGTCTGTGATGTTCTCTGAATCTGATTTCTACATGTACTGTCAGGCTGACCACTAGGTCCTCTCAGATATTTATATTTATTACATCCAAGACTGTGCTACACAGTATAGAGACATCCTTGATATGCTGACCACTGATTCAGCCCAGCATTATGGACTGCATGGCAATGAAGCCTTCACAGGTCAGCTACTTACAGTGCAGTTTCTCACAATATACTGTAATACCAAGTTATTTAAATTTGCAATCTACATTTATTTTTATTTTTTTATGCAAAATATCGGCAATATACTTTTCGCGTACGCGCATGCGCAAACGCACTATACAGTACCCAAATGCACTATAAAGAAAGTATATTGGTATATAACACCCCGCTTCAATCAGTTTATTTGGGGGACGACTGGTATATCACACCAGTAGAAATTGTTTGTTCCAATAACACTTGTCCCTCTATATACCTGCAGTATCGCAGCAGAACCGCACACAACTGCCGCACAATACAAATGCACTATAATATACTGTCTAAGGGCTCTTTCACACTTGCGTTGTTCTTTTCTTCCGGCATAGAGTTCCGTCGTCGGGGCTCTATGCCGGAAGAATCCTGATCAGTTTTATCCTAATGCATTCTGAATGGAGAGAAATCCGTTCAGGATGCATCAGGATGTCTTCAGTTCCGGAACGGAACGTTTTTTGGCTGGAGAAAATACCGCAGCATGCTGCGCTTTTTGCTCCGGCCAAAAATCCTGAAGACTTGCCACAAGGCCGGATCCGGAATTAATGCCCATTGAAAGGCATTGATCCGGATCCGGCCTTAAGCTAAACGTCGTGTCGCCGCATTGCCGGATCCGACGTTTAGCTTTTTCTGAATGGTTACCATGGCTGCCGGGACGCTAAAGTCCTGGCAGCCATGGTAAAGTGTAGCGGGGGAGCAGTATACTTACCGTCCGTGCGGCTCTCGGGGCGCTCCAGAGTGACGTCAGGGTGCCTCACGCGCATGGATGACGTGATCACATGGCATGTCATCCATGCGCATGGGGCGCTCTGACGTCACTCTGGAGAGCCCCGGGAGCCACGCGGACTGTAAGTATACCGCTCCCCCGCTCCCCACTACTACTATGGCAACCAGGACTTTAATAGCGTCCTGGGTGCCATAGTAACACTGAAAGCATTTTGAAGACGGATTCGTCTTCAAATGCTTTCAGTACACTTGCGTTTTTCCGGATCCGGCGTGTAATTCCGACACCGGAACTGCCCGCCGGATCCGGAAAAACGTGTGAAAACGGATTACATTTGAATTCTGATCAGGATTTTGATCACAATGAAAAAATGCATTGGAAAAAACGGATCCGCCATTTATGGACTTTAACTTTTTTTTCACATTTTTCGGGTTTAACATGCAAAAGCCGGATCCGTTTTGACTGAACACACGGCGTTAATGCAAGTCAATGGGAAAAAGGACGGATCCGGCGTTCAGTCAAAGTGTTCAGGATTTTTGGCCGGAGATAAAAATACTGCATGCTACTGTTTTCTGAAAAGCCTGATCAGTCAAAAAGACTGAAATGAAGACATCCTGATGCATCCTGAACGGATTACTCACCATTCAGAATGCATTAGGATAAAACTGATCAGTTCTTTTCCGGATTTGAGCCCCTAGGACGGAACTCAGCGCTGGAAAAGAAAAACGCTAGTGTGAAAGTGCCCAAACATAGAAAGTATATTATAACATTGTACAAGGAAGGCAATCCAATAAAATATACATGAAGATAAAACGTAACCTTTAATAATGTTACTATGAGGGTCCATTCACATGTCCGTAAGTGTTTTCTGAATCCGCAAAACACGGACACCGGCAATGTGCATTCCGCAATTTGTGGACCGCACATCGCCGGCACTATAATAGAAAATGCCTAATCTTGCCTGCAATTGCGGACAAGAATAGGACATGTTGCGGAAACGGAAGCACAGATGCTGAAGTGCGGATCCGCAAATGCGGATTGGGACAGCACATTCCGGCCCCATTAAAAATGAATGGGTCTGCACCCGTTCCGCAAAATTGCGAAACAGATGCGGACCCATTTTGCGGACGTGTGAATGGAAAAGATATTCCTTAAAATGAAAATAAATGAAACTATTAAAGTTAAGCAAAAAGCATAGATGTGGTAGGCAATAACAGTGCCCGGCGGCACTATGTCCTACCACAATCCAGGGGGTTCCAGTGCACATCGATGAATCCAGGAGGAAAAGCAAAAAAATCTATCCCTGGCTAGATGATGATGTGGTTGTGAAGGACAAGGTGGGCAAAGAACTGTCCCTGATATTGACCTACAGGGGGGGTGCTATTCTGGCCCTGATTCCCTAACCACAGACCACCCGCCCTGATAAGGGCAACCCCGTCCGGAACCTCACCCTATATAAAAATGGTCCTAGTAGGCCCCTAGGCCCCTAACTTCCAGGTGATCACTATTTAGATCTATGTGTTTTTGACTCATTATAAAAGTATATTACAAGTATATCGCACCCCTCTGTGTATCACACCTATCGATAGCACACCTATACTAGTGCTTAAAAGGACTTTTGTGGCCCTATTAGCTGGCGTTTGGTGTCCCTAACAGCCTGTCCCTGCTCCACAAAGCAACCTCTCCCTACACTGGCAAAGGACTGAATGTAAAAAATGGCAGCCAGATCAGGTTTATTTATAAGGTAGGGGGTATGTCCATGTGCTGAAACATCTCAATTGGCTGTCCTGTACCACCTGATGGATGTGTCATGGGTCAAAGTTCTTCACAATGTAAAAGAATATGGCGGGCGCGAATTTCTCCATATGTTTGCATGTTCGGCGAATCACAAGGCCATCTCTATCCAGCAACTCTATGCTGCCAGCTGTTTTTTACCTGCCGGTGTCCCTCTGCTCCCTCCCGGCAGGCATGTTTTCCCATTGTTGGCTTCCTCTGACCACCTCTGTTCCCTGTTTGCTCTGACTTTGCTCCATTTGGAAGCACACTCTCTCCCCAGCTCTTAAAGAGTCAGCTGGTGTGTCTGATCTGTCCCCAGCAAATGGCTGCCTTTTGTGGCTTATTTAAGGCACCTTTCAATTTGGGACGGCGCCTGAGCAATATGGCCTTAGTTTGTCTAGACCTGCAAAGGTGAAGGTGTTATCCTGACTTTCTGTGCATGACCTCTGCTGGTTTACCAGATAGACCCTGTGCTGTATTTCCTTAGGGGAAAGACCATAGGGGCCACTTAAACACCCCCCTAGGAAAAGCTCCAAGTCAAATCTGTTCAGTAACACTTTGGGTCCACACTTGCTGCATTAGATATACAATGTGGTTTATAGTGCTCTTTGATTTCCTAGAGCTGAGTAGCAATATCAAACATAATTAGAGTTGAGCGAACATTTACATAAAAGTTCGGGTTCCGGTTCGGTGTTCTGCAATTTTTATGGCGCTTTTTGAAAGGCTGCAAAGCAGCCAATGAACAAGCATCATACTACTTGCCCCAAAAGGCCATCACAGCCATGCCTACTATTAGCATGGCTGTGATTGGCCAGTGCAGCATGTGACCCAGCCTCTATTTTTGCTGGAGTCACGTAGCACTGCCCGTCACTCTGCTCGGATTAGTGTAGGGAGAGGCTGCAGCTGCTGTGAGGGAGAGATCAAGGAGAAATCTTATCAAGAACTGGTTTATATACTCAGCGATCTACAGAAAAAGTGTTTTTTGTGGGTGCAGTGCACCATTTTTTTAAGCCTGCCCTGAGCCAACTACTGCTGAAAACAAACTTTTTTTTCTTCAGTTAGTCAATATCAATACATGATCGGCAACCATTTTATACACCAGCATAGGCTATCTGCAAGTTCAGAAATACAGCTTTGGCATACTTGGGTGAAAAAAGCCTCTAATATACTGTGTGACAAATCCCCCTCTTTTGAGTTTGCCACGAGTACTTGGAGAGGACTACTTGCCAGCCTCTTACCATGGGATTACGGTCCCATGTTGAATGTTGAAAGTTCAGGTATTTTGCTGTCTTTTGCTACCATTTAGCTAATGGAGTCAGGCCTCTGTCCCTGGGAGATAAGTGGATCACTTCTCAATTGTCTCCAGGACAAAAGACTGCGTAGGACCGGTTTAGGGCAGAAAAGCCATGAGTACAGACAGGCCAAAGAGACTTTTACTAACTTTTGAACCCCTGGTCTATTTTGTGCCATTTTGGGATGTTAAATGTCTATGTGTACTGTAACGGGTGGGACATTGTGTAAGTAGTGATGTCTGTCCTATTGTCTCCCCGTGTGTATTGGCAATTTCCCTTTGTCCTGAGAGATAATTGAATTACACCTCGGTTGTCTCCAGGACAGAAGACATTGTGTATGTTCCTGCCTGTGATGATTGTGTTAACCATTGTGCAACAAAATTATATATGTGGACTTTGTGTGGCTGTCATGGCCCATAACAGGTAGGAACTAGTGTTAGGGACCACTCATGGAGGCGACCTTGACGTGGAGAGTGGCTTATTACGCTTTGGCCAAAATGTACACCAATGCCTCATTCAACATCCAGCATAGAGGCAGGGCAGAGTGCTGGTTTGCAGAGTGCGATTGCATTTGTGTTTTTGCGTTTGTATCTGTATTTCGCCATAGCAATGTGCACCTGCATACAGGGTTGTGCGGGCTGAACCCCCCCATTTTTTTCTTTGTAGTATATATAGGAGGCGTGGCGATCTCCAAGCAGTCATGCACACCTGACCAGTTAGTCTGCCCTGGAGGCTGGTTTTAAAGTCAGTATAAAACTGAGTCTGCTCATATAGCACCTACCAGTAGCCATTTGGCTCCAGGAGAAGTATATAGTGGGCTCAGCATGCATGTTGGTACTTGCATCCCTGGATCCGATGAAAGCTGTAATGGCACCAGACGGGGTTAAAAGCAGAGTGTGCTTGGCGTGCATGCTGTACCTGCGCTCCCTGGACTTTGTGTGGCTGTCATGGCCCATAACAGGTAGGAACTAGTGTTAGGGACCACTCATGGAGGCAACCTTGACGTGGTGAGTGGCTTATTACGCTTTGGCCAAAATGTACACCAATGCCTCATTCAACATCCAGCATAGAGGCAGGGCAGAGTGCTTGTTTGCAGAGTGCGATTTAATTTGTGTTTTTGCGTTTGTATCTGTATTTCACCATAGAAATGTGCATTTGCATACAGGGTTGTGTGGGCTGAACCCCCCACATAGTTAGAGTTGAGCGAACATTTGCGTAAAAGTTCGGGTTCCGATTCCGTGTTCTGCGATTTTTATGGCGCTTTTTGAAAGGCTGCAAAGCAGCCAATGAACAAGCATCATACTACTTGCCCCAAAAGGCCATCACAGCCATGCCTACTATTGGCATGGCTGTGATTGGCCAGTGCAGCATGTGACCCAGCCTCTATTTTTGCTGGAGTCACGTAGCGCCGCCCGTCACTCTGCTCGGATTAGTGTAGGGAGAGGCTGCAGCTGCTGTGAGGGAGAGATCAGGGAGAAATCTTATCAAGAACTGGTTTATGTAATCAGCGATCTACAGAAAAAGTGTTTTGTGGGTGCAGTGCACCATTTTTTAAGCCTGCCCTGAGCCAACTACTGCTGAAAACAAACTTTTTTTTCTTCAGTTAGTCAATATCAATACATGATCGGCAACCATTTTATGCACCGGCATAGGCTATCTGCAAGTCCAGAAATACAGCTTTGGCATACCCTCTAATATACTGTGTGACAAATCCCCCTCTTTTGAGTTTGCCACGAGTACTTAGAGAGGACTACTTGCCAGCCTCTTACCATGGGATTATGATCCCATGTTGAATGTTGAAAGTTCATGTATTTTGCTGTCTTTTGCTACCATGTAGCTTATGGAGTCTGGCCTCTGTCCCTGGGAGATAAGTGGATCACTTCTCAATTGTCTCCAGGACAAAAGACTGCGTAGGAACGGTTTGGGGCAGAAAAGCCATGAGTACAGACAGGCCAAAGAGACTTTTACTAACTTTTGAACCCCTGGTCTAATTTGTGCCATTTTGGGATGTTAAATGTCTATATGTACTGTAACGGGTGGGACATTGTGTAAGTAGTGATGTCTGTCCTATTGTCTCCCCGTGTGTACTGGCGATTTCCCTTTGTCCTGAGAGATAATTGAATTACACCTCGGTTGTCTCCAGGACAGAAGACATTGTGTATGTTCCTGCCTGTGATGATTGTGTTAACCATTGTGCAACATAATTATATCACAGGCAGAGGGGAGGATGTTATGTGGGTTGTAACCTTTGTGTTATTGGTTAATGTATATTGGTCGTGGTGTCTCCCTTGCATGGGAGCAGGGCATAAAAGAAAGTGTAGTTCTCAATGCCTATGTTGCTTCCAGTAAAGTCTTGTTCCAGCATTCAGCTTTGGCTCATGTATGGACTTATTTGGCGATACCAGCGATACTGGCGATACCAGCGATACCGGTGATACCAGCAATACTAGCGATAATAGCGATTCATTGCTCTGTGGATTATTTGGTTGTGCTATTTCAAGGGAAGAAGGGAATACTAGACGGTGACGTGGATGAAACCGTCACATACTGCACATCTGGGATTACACATGCATAAGTGACTGTCACATTTAGGCCATAAATACGGCTTTGGCATACTGGGGTGAAAAAAGCCTCTCATATACTGCACATCTGGGATTACACGTGCATAAGTGACCGTTCACATTTAGGACAGAAATACAGCTTTTTGGTTAGGGTGAAAAAACCCTCTAATATACTGCACATCTGGGATTACACGTGCATAAGTCACTGTCACATTTAGGCCATAAATACGGCTTTGGCATACTGGGGTGAAAAAAGCCTCTCATATACTGCACATCTGGGATTACACGTGCATAAATCACTGTCACATTTAGGACAGAAATACAGCTTTTTGGTTAGGGTGAAAAAAAACTCTAATATACTGCACATCTGGGATTACACATGCATAAGTAACTGTCACATTTAGACCAGAAATACAGCTTTGGCATACTGGGGTGAAAAAAGCCTCTGATATACTGCACATCTAGGATTAGACATGCATAAGTGACTGTCACATTTAGGCCAAAAATACGGCTTTTTGGTTACTGGGGTGAAAAAAGCTTCTAATATACTGCACATCTGGGATTAGACAAGCATCAGTGACTGTCACATTTAGGCCAGAAATACAGCTTTTTGGTTACTGGGGTCAAAAAACCCTCTGATATACTGCACATCTGGGATTACACATGCATAAGTGAGTGTCACATTTAGGCCACAAATACCGCTGTCATATAGAGTTAAAAAAAAATATTTGAGTGCAATACCCACATCAGGGTTTATATTGGCGGTTAATTATTTTTAACAGACTTAACCACTTTTTACTTTGCTTTGTAAACACTAACTATGAGGCAAACATCTAATAAGGGACGCGGTCATGGTCGTGGTGGTGGTGTTGGTGGAGCCTCTGGTGCAGCGAGAGGACGTGGCCGTTCTGCTACAGCTACACATCCTACTGAACCTACTACCTCAGGTCCCAGTAGCCGCCAGAATCTACGGCGATATTTGGTCGGGCCTAATGCCGTTCTAAGGATGGTAAGGCCTGAGCAAGTACAGGCGCTAGTCAATTGGGTGGCCGACAGTGGATCCAGCACGTTCACATTATCTCCCACCCAGTCTTCTGCAAAAAGCGCACAGGTGGCGCCTGAAACCAATGTCCATCAGTCTGTCACATCACCCCCGTGCAATAGGGGAACCTGTCTGAGCCTCAAGTCATGCAGCAGTCTCTTATGCCGTTTGAAGACTTTGCTGGCAGAGTTTCCCAAGGGCATCCAATTAGCCCTTCCCCAGGGGTGGAAGACATAGAATGCACTGACGCACAACCACTTATGTTTCCTGATGAGGACATGGGAATACCACCTCAGCACGTCTCTGATGATGACGAAACACAGGTGCTAACTGCTGCGTCTTTCTGCAGTGTGCAGACCGAAAAGGAGGTCATGGAGGAAGACTGGGTGGAAGAAGATGCAGGGGATGATGAGGTCCTAGACCCCACATGGAATGAAGTTCGTGCCACTGACTTTCACAGTTCGGAGGAAGAGGCAGTGGTGAGACCGAGCCAACAGCGTAGCAAAAGGGGGAGCAGGGTGCAAAAGCAGAGCAGCCGTCGCCAAAACAGTTTGCCTGCTACAGAGGATGTGCCACCAACACCACCACCTCCGTCACCAAGCATCTCCACCATGTCACACGGAAGCGTTCAGCTCTCCATCTCACAAACATTGGAGAGAAAGCGTAAATTCCCACCTAGCCACCCTCGATCCCTGGCCCTGAATGCCAGCATTTCTAAACTACTGGCCTATGAAATGCTGTCATTTAGGCTGGTGGACACAGACAGCTTCAAACAGCTCATGTCGCTTGCTGTCCCACAGTATGTTGTTCCCAGCCGCCACTACTTCTCCAAGAGAGCCGTGCCTTCCCTGCACAACCAAGTATCGGATAAAATCAAGTGTGCACTGCGCAATGCCATCTGTGGCAAGGTCCACCTAACCACAGATACGTGGACCAGTAAGCACGGCCAGCGTCGCTATATCTCCCTAACTGCACACTGGGTAAATGTAGTGGCGGCTGGGCCCCAGGCGGAGAGCTGTTTGGCGCACGTCCTTCCGCCGCCAAGGATCGCAGGGCAACATTCTTTGCCTCCTGTTGCCACCTCCTCCTTCTCGGCTTCCTCCTCCTCTTCTTCCACCTGCTCATCCAGTCAGCCACACACCTTCACCACCAACTTCAGCCCAGCCAGGGGTAAACGTCAGCAGTCCATTCTGAAACTGATGTGTTTGGGGGACAGGCTCCACACCGCGCAGGAGTTATGGCGGGGTATAGAACAACAGACCGACGAGTGGTTGCTGCCGGTGAGCCTCAAGCCCGGCCTGGTGGTGTGCGATAATGGGCGAAATCTCGTTGCAGCTCTGGGACTAGCCGGTTTGACGCACATCCCTTGCCTGGCGTATGTGCTGAATTTGGTGGTGCAGAAGTTCATTCACAACTACCCCGACATGTCAGAGCTGCTGCATAAAGTGCGGGCCGTCTGTTCGCGCTTCCGGCGTTCTCATCCTGCCGCCACTCGGCTGTCTGCTCTACAGCGTAACTTCGGCCTTTCCGCTCACCGCCTCATATGCGACGTGCCCACCAGGTGGAACTCCACCTTGCACATGCTGGACAGACTGTGCGAGCAGCAGCAGGCCATAGTGGAGTTTCAGCTGCAGCACGCACGGGTCAGTCGCACTACAGAACAGCACCACTTCACCACCAATGACTGGGCCTCCATGCGAGACCTGTGTGCCCTGTTGCGCTGTTTCGAGTGCTCCACCAACATGGCAAGTGGCGATGACGCCGTTATCAGCGTTACAATACCACTTCTATGTCTCCTTGAGAAAACACTTAGGGCGATGATGGAAGAGGAAGAGGGGTCATCTCTAACACTTTCAGGCCAGTCTTTTAGAAGTGGCTCAGAAAGAGGATTTTTGCAACAGCAGAAGCCAGGTACAAATTTGGCCAGCCAGGGCCCACTACTGGAGGACAGGGGCGTCGTTAGGTCAAAACATTCGGGGCTGAAGAGAGGCTGCTGGTGGTCTGAAGAGGGACACTGGGGGGCTGATATGAGGCACTGGGGGCTGATATGAGGCTGCTGTGGGCTGGAGAGAGGCTGAAGAGGGGCACTGGGGGGCTGAAGAGGGGCACTGGGGGGCTGATATGAGGCACTGGGGGGCTGATATGAGGCACTGGCGGGCTGATATGAGGCACTAGGGGGCTGATATGAGGCACTGGGGGGCTGATATGAGGCAATGGGGGGCTGATATAAGGCAGTGGGGGGCTGATATGAGGCCCTGGGGGGCTGAAGAGGGGCACTGGGGGGCTGATATGAGGATGAGGCTTCTGGGGGGCTGAAGAGGGGCACTGGGGGCTGATATGAGGCATTGGGACCTTATATGAGGTACTGGGGGCTGAAGATGGACACTGGGGGGCTGAAGATGGACACTGGGGGGCTGAAGAAGGACACTGGGGGCTGAAATGAGGCACTGGGGCTCTTATCTGAGGTCTGATTGGGGTCATTCACATTGGGGTCTGATATGAGGTCTTATTGGGGTCTTATTAACATTGGGGGTCTTATTGGGGCTGTCAGCTGAGGTCTGATTAACAGTGGGGGTCTGATTGGTGGTCTGACCTCGGGTGTAATGAAAATGTTTTTTCTTATTGTCCCCCTCTAAAACCTAGGTGCGTCTTATGGGCCGCAGCGTCTTATAGGGAGAAAAATACGGGTAAGTTTGAAAATGATTTCTTCTCACTTCATTATATTGATGCGGGTCTGTATGTATGTATGTATGCAGAGTGTATTCGTGTGTATATATATATATATATATATATATAAGTGTGTGTGTATATAATATATACATACATACACGCGCGGCGTGTGTGTGTTTGTGCTTTAGGGTGCACACCCTAATGCAATAGGCTGCGCACGCTTATGCTGGTGGGATTTTATTTATTAGGCTATTCCTAGCCGTCTGGGCAATCCCACAGATCATCCCCTAACCCCTCTTGTACTTGTTCCACTACTTGCAGGTTGCACGGGCATGAGTTCAAAACTTCAGCCACTTCGGTCCGAAGTTCTGAACTCATGCCTGCGCAGCCTGCAAGTAGCGGAACAAGTACAAGGGGGGTTGATGGGTTACAACTTCTGTGATTAGTTTATGGTTGGGGGGGTTCGCTTCATTTTAAATTAGGCTGATCATAGGTTAGGATGATCTGTGGGGTTGCCCAGACGGCTAGGCCCTTCACTGTAGTTATTAACCCCTTTCAGCAGTCCCCCATTCACTGAAGGGGTGACTGCTGAAAGGGGTTAATAACTACTGTGAAGGCCCCCGATGCCGATGAGGGCGTGGCTTCATGGGGTGAGGGTGTGGCTTCATGGGGTGTGGGCGTGGCTTCACGTGGGCTCGTGCCCCGGATGTCTTCAGACCCTAGCAACGCCCCTGCTGGAGGATGAGGAGGAGGAGGAGGATGGGGATGAAGCATGTTCACAGTGGGGTGGCATCCAACGCAGCTCGAGCCCATCACAGGTGCGTGGCTGGGGGAATACAGAGGACGCAGACGATACGCCTCCCACAGAGGACAGCTTGTCCTTACCTCTGGGCAGCCTGCCACACATGAGAGATTACATGCTGCAGTGCCTGCGCAACGAATGCAGAGTTGCCCACATTTTAACGTGTGCTGACTACTGGGTGGCCACCCTGCTGGATCCCCGTCACAAAGACAATGTGCCGTCCATAATTCCCTCACTGGAGCCTGATTGGAAGATGTGCGACTACAGGCACACGCTTTTAGACGCACTCCTGAGAGCATTCCCGACTGACGCCGGGGGACAAGTGGAATCACGAAGACAGGGGAGAAGGAAGAGGTCGCCAACGCAGCTGTGTCAGCGCCAGCACCTCAGAAGGCAGGGTTAGGCTACTCTCACACTAGTGTTCAGGGCTCCGCTTGTGAGTTCCGTTTGAAGGCTCTCACAAGCGTCCCCGAACGGATCCGTACAGCCCCAATGCATTCTAAGTGGATAAGGATCCGCTCAGAATGCATCAGTTTGGCTCCATTCCGCCTCCATTCCGCTCAGGAGGTGGACACCCAAACTCTGCTTGCAGCGTTTTGGTGTTCGCCTGGCCGTGCGGAGCCAAACGGATCCGTCCAGACTTACAATGTAAGTCAATGGGGACTGATCCGTTTGACGTTGACACAATATGGTGCAATTTTAAACATTGACTTTCAATGCAAAATCAGGACAGATCCGTCTAACTAACAATTAGACTTAGATTTTTCAGAAATATAATGCAGACGGATCCGTTCTGAACGGATACCATCGTTTGGATTATAGGTGCGGATCCGTCTGTGCAGACACCAGACGGATCTGCAGCGAACGCAAGTGTGAAAGTAGCCTTAGCATGGCCGACATGTGGACTGACTGATGGTTCTGCCCCATTCAACTTCTGGGTCTCCAAATTGTCCACATGGCCAGAGCTTGCCCTGTATGCCTTGGAGGTGCTGGCCTGCCCTGCAGCCATGTATTATCTGAACGTGTATTTAGCACGGCAGGAGGCGTCATTACAGACAGACGCAGCCGCCTGTCCACAGCCAACGTAGACAAGATCACGTTCATTAAAATGAACCAGGCATGGATCCCACAAGACTTGTCTGTACCTTGTGCAGAATAGACATTTATACCACCATCAAACACATTCTTGTACTCAAGTCAAGTGCAATGATTCTTTTTTTATTTTTCCCAATATTTAGTGGGCTACCTACCCAATAAAAAAAACATTAAAAAAACATTGCTGGCTACCTCCTCCTCCTCCATTGCTGCCTCCACCTACAACACCACATTCACTGCCTCCTCAACCTCCGACTCCATATCCACCTCCTTCTCTGAGTTGCAGGTTAATAATTTGTAATTTTTTTGTTATTTTATTTCATTTTAAGTTATTTCCCTATCCACATTTGTTTGCAGAGCAGTTGCCATGCTCTTAAGCACATTTTACTGCCTTTTACATCCCTCTAGCCTTTTCAAGGACTATTTTAGAGCCGTTTTAATAAAAAAAAAGGAGCCAATTTTAGCGCCCTAAATTGAAAAAATTCTTATTTTCAATTGTCGGGTGACATTTTACTATTTTTGGGGTATACAAACCCCTGACAGGGGCCTAAATCTCTCAAAATCCTCTGTTGTATTGCTGGGTGACATGAACCCCCTTTTGCCGTGAATGAACCCCTGCTGTGCCTGGGTGACAGGGAACTAAATTTAGTGAAAACATCTGTTACTGATTGGAAGATGCGCAACTACAAGCGCACGCTGATGATAGCATTCCTACCTGACAGCGGGGGCACAGTGGAAGCACAAGGCGAAGGCAGAGGAGGAGAAAGAGGTCGCCAACGCAGCTGGGGCACCACCAGCACCTGAGAAGGCAGGGTTAGCATGGCCCAAATGTGGAAAAGCTTTGTCAGCCTTGGAGGTGCTGACCTGCCCTGCAGCCAGTGTATAGTGTGAACGTGTGTTTAGCACGGCAGAGAGCATTATTACAGGCCGCAGCCAATGTGGACAAGCTTACGTTTATTAAAATGAAGCAGGCATGGATCCCACAGGACTTGTCTGTACCTTGTGCAGAATAGACATTTATACCAGCCTCAACCATCCATTCTTGTACGCAAGTGCACTTATTCTTCGTTTTATTTTGTTATATGTCCCAATATTTTGGGGGATACCCCAATTTAAAAATAAAAAATAACACAAATCAATCAGTGTTGGCTACCTATTCCTCCTTCACCGCCGCTTCCACCTACACAGCCACGTCAACCTACACCGCCACATCCACCGCCTCCTCAACCTCCTACTCCTAGATCCAGATTGTTATTTTTAATTTTTCTGTATTTTATGTTATTTTAAGTCATTTCCCTATCCACATTTGTTTGCAGAACAGTTGTCATGCTCTTAAGCACATTTTGATGCCTTTTGCTGCCCTCTAGCCCTTTCCAGGACTATTTTAGAGCCATTTTAGTACCCAAAAGTTCGGGTCTTCATTGACTTCAATGGGGTTCGGGGTCAAGTTCGGGTCCCGAACCCAAATTTATTTTTCAAGTTTGGCCGAGCATGCCGAACTCTAACATCCAGGTGTCCGCTCAACTCTAAACATAATCCATTGACAGGTGGGGTTCTTTTTTGTTTTTTTAAAGCAGCCATGTTTTTTTAATCCAGTCATTCATGTGTTGTACTCAGGGTGACCTGGTCAAGGTATATCACAGACATATTAAAGCTCTTTTATGTGTAATAAATTGAATGCGGTTGAATCTAATGGAAGCTGAGTGCTATCTGTCTACATGCTCATTCATGTGAGAGGAAATGCCTTCGTGATGTGTTCACATGATCTTCTGACTCTACAAAACTCATTCTGTTGACTAAGAACATATCCTGTGACATTTGTTTAATATTAGACCACGGTGGATGCAACAGGCAGAACGTTCGAACAGCAAATGAAAAAAATCCTATGGTTACTCTAGAAAGATTTATGTCACTGAGAAGTAATTATTTAACCCAAGCCGATGAAAGGATGTCAGGGGGAAATATCTATTTCTTTATAGAAAGACGTACAGTAGAGAACATGCTATGCGCAAGAGTCTTACATTATTGAAAACATAGTCACAAGCCTCGAATATAAAGTGGGTCCCTCGAGGTTAAGACACCATATGAGGCACCTGCATCTTATTATTCTCCTTTCTCAACTATTGTGGTCCCATCATTTATTGAAGGAATGTTTAATTATCTTATGACATGTCCATAGGGAAGCCTTCATTAGTAGCAGAGGGTGGTGGTACACAGAAATGCACCTGAAGATTGTAAGAAATTTCAATAGGACTCACAAACAAAGAAATTCCAAAACTTTGTGGTCACAGGAAGCTACTGGCAGCACCAGGGACTGAGCAAATTCCTCAGTACCAAGGACCCTATTTTCTCATCATGAATTGGAATCTTTGCCATTTATGATGTAGGATATGGCACTTATTAAACCATAACAAACCACTTTAGCCTCAGGATAGCAAAATTCATCTAATCTTGGATTCAAGAAGTTGCTAAAATCATTCTTTAGAGGTCCTGGTCCATGCTGATATGACAGAATTGTGCAGCTGCTACCAATTTACTGCACATTCATGGTGGATTTCCATGTTCCATCGAGACTGTGTGGGATATGGAAGAACTGAACTTAAAGTGATATTTCCATCTTCAACATTCATTGAATTTTCATAGATTTCAATGGGAATGGCCACACACAAGTTCCACCCGTTCCATTCATCCAGTTGAATGGGAAAATAGAGTTCACAAGACCCCTTCCACTAAACCTTGAGTTGTAACGGGGTGTCGAAGGCGCACTCGGTCTCCCATCAGCCATAGACCTGCTGCTTAGCTTCGGGAGCGATGATCTGTGTTTGACCTCGTTCCCAGGGCGGCTTTGCTAGCTGGGATACTCCCTGCTCCTAGGTCTGCCTTGAGTGCCGAGCTGATCACTCGGTGCTCGACTGGTTAGTCTGTCGGTCATGTGACGCTGGCCACGTCACATGACCCTAACTCCCCACTATAAATACAGGCAGCCTGCTGGCAACAGGTTGCCTGTTAATTTCTAGGTTCCTGGCTATTTGTTGGACTACTGAATACTCACCTGATCCTGTTCCCCGATGATCCTTTGCCTGCTCCGCCTGTACTGCGCATCCGTCCTGGTATTGTGACCTCGGCTCCCACCTGACTACTCTTTGCGGACTGCTCTAGCACTTCGCTACTCTCCTGGTATTTGAGCCCGGCTTCTCCTGACCATTGTTTGCTTAACCCTTTATACTGCGTAGCTCTCTTGGTTCTGACCCGGTCCGTTCACGTTCCGTATTTTGTCTTGTCTGTCTTCCCTGCACATATCCTAAGTAAGGGACTGTCGTCCAGTTGTCCCCTGTCATCAGGACTCGTGAGGCAAGTAGGCAGGGCCAGGGGTGAGGGTGGAGCGCAGTGGTCACTATCCTTCCCCCTGTGTGTGTGTGGACGTGACCGTTACAGATTAACAGGCCCAATAACCACTGTATCATGAATCCTCTTATTACCCTGACTGACCATGTCTCTAACCTGACACAGATGGTGCAGGAGCTAGGAGAGAAACTC
The DNA here is from genome assembly GCF_014858855.1 of Bufo gargarizans. Lineage (NCBI taxonomy): Eukaryota > Metazoa > Chordata > Amphibia > Anura > Bufonidae > Bufo > Bufo gargarizans. The sequence continues at coordinate 13,886,870 of NC_058083.1, read as the reverse complement.
CGTTCTTTTGAGTTAGGGCAAGGTTCTTCCACTCCTCAGTCCTCCAGTCCACATTTTGAGCCCCAGATCAAGCTCCCAGAACCCTTTTCTGGAGACCGGAAGAGGTTTCTCTCCTTTAAGGATAGTTGCAAACTCTACTTCCGTTTGCGCCCAGTGTCCTCCGGTCCCGAGAGCCAACGTGTGGGGATTATCATTTCTCTACTACAGGGTGATCCCCAGGACTGGGCATTCTCGTTACCTCCTGGGGCCAGTTGTCTAACTTCTGTGGAGGTTTTTTTTCAGGCCCTGGGTACCCTCTATGACGAACCAGACAGGGCCCTGGTAGCCGAGACAGCTCTTAGGGCACTGGTTCAGGGCCATCTCCCTGCGGAGGAGTATTGTACCCAATTCAGACGGTGGTGTGTCCCCTCAGGATGGAATGAACCAGCCCTGAAGAGTCAGTTTAGGTCTGGTCTGTCTGATCATTTAAAAGATCTATTAGTCAGTTATCAAATTCCAGAGACCTTAGAGGAGATGATGACCCTAGTTGTCCGACTTGACCGGCGAATTAGAGAGAGATGGACAGTTCTGTTCTCAGATGGTGGTCCAGCCAGAGGCCTTTTCCAGGGACAACACTGAGGTCTCCACCGAGGAACCCATGCAGGTTGGCATGACCTGGGGTAATCTTCGTCGCAGACGCGGAGAGTGCTTCTACTGTGGAGATCCTGGTCATTGGATCAACAAGTGTCCTAAGAGGGTCCTCTCTGACAAGTCTCCTAAGGCAAGACAACCTAAATACCAGGAGCACCCTGATTTTTCTAAATGTAAGCTTTTGGTACCCATAACAATTTCTCTGGGGGTTAATAAGTGGCCGGGTAAGGCCTTTATTGATTCCGGTTCAGCGGCCAGCTTTATTGACTTTGAATATGCTAGTAAATTGGGTATTCCAATGTTTGCTTTACCTACACCTATCCATGTCATGGCTATTGATGCTACTACCCTGATTGGTGGTACGGTGAGGTCATGTACCTCTGAAATTTCTCTAACCGTGGGTGTGTGCCACTCTGAGAGATGTTCTCTTTAAGTCCTGGAGAACCTACCGGTTGAGGTGGCACTAGGGTTGCCTTGGCTCCGTTTACCTAACCCCACAATAGATAGGTCCCATAAGGAGAGTTGATGAAATGGGACCTAAGTGTGACTCATGCTTGTCCGTGGTCCAGGCTGGGGTTTCAGTAAGGTCTAATACATTACCCTCAGTTATTAAGGAATATTCTGATGTATTCTCATCCCCTACTCCAGAGGTTCTACCCCCCCATAGACCTTATGATTGCGCCATAGAGCTAATAGAGGGTGCCAAATTTCCTAAAGGGCGAATTTATAATCTTTCTAAGCCCGAACGCAAGGCTAAGGAAGATTATATTAAGGAGAGCCTTGCTAAAGGGCATATTAGACCTTCAGTCTCTCCTATGGGAGCAGGGTTTTTCTTTGTTAAGAAGAAGTATGGTGGTCTTAGGCCTTGTATTGATTACCGGAGATTAAATAAAATCGCTGTCCAAAATAGATACTCTCTCCCATTGATTCCGGATTTATTTAACCAGGTTCTGGGGGCAACCTGGTTTTCCAAGATTGACCTGAAAGAGGCATACAATCTAATCCGAATCAAGGAGGGAGACGAATGGAAGACAGCGTTCAATACTCCGATAGGACACTTTGAATATCAGGTGATGCCTTTTGGACTCAGCAATGCCCCAGCTGTGTTCCAAAACTTAAGAACTCCCTAAGAATATCGTTCATTAGGTAAATTTATTATTGTCTATCTTCACGACATTTTGATATTCTCTCCTGATTTCGAATCTCATGTGTCTCATGTCAAACAAGTATTAGAGGTGTTGAGGGAGAACCAGCTATCCGCTAAGCAAGAGAAATGTGTCTTTGGTGTACAGAAGATACTGTTTCTAGGGCATGTTCTGACTCCTCACGCCTTTAAGATGGATCCTGGTAAGGTTTTGGCAATTAAGGAATGGGTAAGGCCTTCATCCTTAAAGGCCTTACAACGGTATTTGGGTTTCGCTAATTACTATCGTAAATTTATCATGAATTTTTCTGTAATTGCTAAACCATTAACCGACCTTACTAAGAAAGGGGCGGATTTGGAGAATTGTTCTACCAAGGCCATTTCTTCATTTGAAACATTAAAAAAGGCATTTAGTAGCGCTCCCATTCTGATCCAGCCTGATCAGGAGAGACCCTTTATTGTGGAGGTGGATGCGTCCGAGGACTGCGCAGGAGCAGTCCTTTCACAAGGTCCTGCTAGCCTCACTAACCTGAGACCGTGTGCCTCCTTCTCCAGGAAATTCTCTCCCACGGAGAGAAACTACGACATAGGGAATAGGGAGCTGCTGGCTATTAAATGGGCATTTGAGGAGTGGAGGCATTTTTTGGAGGGGGCAAGGCATCGGGTAACTGTTGTCACTGACCATAAAAACCTAATGTTTCTCGAGTCTGCTAAGAGGTTGAATCCCTGACAAGCCCGATGGGCTCTGTTTTTTACCCATTTTGATTTCTCCGTTACGTTCAGGCCGGGAAGTAAAAATGTGAAGGCAGACGGAGCTTCCATGCTTTTCAACCCACTGAGGCACCGCCTGAATCCATCCTACCAGCAAACATCTTCTTAGCGGCTCTAACCCAGGATATCTTGGCTCGCATTAAGGCTGAACAACATCTGGCACCGGCATCCACCCCAACAGATAAGTTGTTTGTTCCCGTACAATTTGGTCTCCAGCTGTTGGGGGAGTGTCACGATTCTGCCTTTTGTGGACATCCGGGTTTTGAGGGCACTAAGGATCTGGTTTCTAGATCTTATTGGTGGCCCACTCTGACCAGGGATGTCAAGTCCTACGTGTCAGCCTGTGAGGTTTGTGCCAGGTCTAAGACGCCTAGGACTCGCCCTGCTGGTAACCTACGACCCCTACCCATTCCCATTAGACCCTGGTCCCATATCTCGATGGACTTTATAACTGACCTACCGCTGGCGGAGGGTAAGACTGTGGTTTGGGTAGTGGTCGATAGGTTTAGCAAGATGGTTTATTTCATTCCCCTGTCAACTTCCGAATGCTAAAACCCTGGAGTCTATTTTTGTGAGAGAGATTGTTCGTTTACATGGCATCCCGGAAAATATTGTTTCTGACAGGGGTGTGCAGTTTGTGTCCAAATTCTGGAGGGCCTTCTGTCAACGATGTAAAATTTCATTGTTTTTTTCTTCCGCCTACCATCCTGAGAGTAATGGGCAGACTGAATGCCTTAATCAGTCTGTGGAACAATTCTTGAGGTTGTATGTTGCTGATGACCAGCAATTATGGGTCAAATTCCTTCCGTTGGCTGAATTTGCTTTGAATAACCGTGTCAATACTTCTGCTGGGGTCTCCCCTTTCTTTTGTAACCATGGTTTTCATCCCCGTTTTCATTCTGGGTCGTCCGTCTCCTCCTCTAACCCTGAAGCTGATAAACTCTCCTCCGAACTGTGCACAGTTTGGGCCCGGGTTTAATCGAACCTAGAAAAGGCTCAAAGTTCTCAAAAACTCAAGGCCGATAGGAGAAGTTCAAGGGGGGTGAACTTTCAGGTTGGGGATAAAGTATGGTTGTCCTCCAAGAATCTATCTCTCAAGGTAGCTTCTAGAAAATTTGCTCCTCGTTTTATTGGACCATATAAGATCATGGAGGTAATTAACCTGGTATCATTTAGGTTGGAGCTGCCCGAGTCATTCCACATTCATAATATGTTCTATAAATCTCTACTTAAAAAATATTTTGAACTGGTAGTACCATCAAAAGCCTCGCCTCAGCCTATTCTTGTTAATGATGCTGTCGAGAATGTGGTGTCTAAAATAGTGGATGTCAGGAAGGTGCGTAATTCCTTGCAGTACCTGATTCACTGGAAGGGGTATGGACCTGAAGAGAGATCTTGGGTACCTGCCAGGGAGGTTCATGCTCCTAAACTTGTTAGAAAATTTCATTCAGAACACCCTGAAAGGCCATCGCCTGAAGTCTTGGGTCCGGTGGCCCCTCGTAAAGGGGAGGCTACTGTAACGGGGTGCCGAAGGCGCACTTGGTCTCCCATCAGCCGCAGACCTGCTGCTTAGCTTCGGGAGCGATGATCTGTGTTTGACCTCGTTCCCAGGACGGGAGGCTCCCTAGCTGGGAGGCTCCCTGCTCCTAGGTCTGCCTTGAGCGCCGAGCTGATCACTCGTTGCCCGACTGGTCGGTCTGTCGGTCATGTGACGCTGGCCACATCACATGACCCTCACTCCCCACTATAAATACAGGCAGCCTGCTGGCCACAGGTTGCCTGTTAATTTCTCAGTTCCTGGCTATTTGTTGGACTACTGAATACTCACCTGATCCTGTTCCCTGACGATCCTTTGCCTGATCCTCCTGTACTGCGCATCCGTCCTGGTATTGTGACCTCGGCTCCCACCTGACTACTCTTTGCGGACTCCTCTGGTACTTCTCTACTCTCCTGGTATTTGACCCCGGCTTCTCCTGACTATTCTTTGCTTAACCCTTTGTACGGCGTAGCTCTCTTGGTTCTGATCCGGTTCGTTCACGTTCCGTATTTTGTCTTGTCTGTCTTCCCTGCACATATCCTAAGTAAGGGACTGTCGTCCAGTTGTCCCTTGTCATCAGGACTCGTGAGGCAAGTAGGCAGGGCCAGGGGTGAGGGTGGAGCGCAGTGGTCACTATCCTTCCCCCTGTGTGTGCGTGAACGTGACCGTTACATTGAGTCACTGCAATGTGATAGGTTGATTAGTTGAATAATAAATAAAAAAAAGAGAAATGTGCTAATAAGGCATAATAATGGCTACAAACTTAGCCCCAGGCTCAATATTATTTTTGCAACAAATGATAGTTTGGTCATGAAGAAACACTGGGTAAGCATGAGAAAGGTCTTACTGGAGGAAGCTTGCAGAGAAATTTGGAAGTGAAGGTTCTTTTATGTGGTGGCCTTACACATTAGTCTAAAGTTGGAAATGGAAGATTTCAACCAAAACAAATTGTTTGTTGAGTGAAATTTAAATGGGCTTTCCAGCTCAGCAACAATTGGCGACAACAGACTCAGAATAGCTTTAAAACATACAAGAACCAATACTAACCTCTACCTATTTCTCCCCAGGGCACTGTTGCTCTGTAATTTCTGTTCCCATATTGACACACATGAAATGCCTGCTCAGACAATCCCTGGCTGAAGTATGTTACCGCTGCAGCCAGTGATTGGCTGAGAGGGCATTTCCTGCATCTCAAGATGGGAGTAGGAAGTTAAAAGCAGCGGGAACCTGGGAAGCATTGGGACTGCATAAAAGTGTTTTTAAGCTATCTTAGCCGACTGACACACTTGTGTCCTCTGGAAAGAAGTCATCCATGTTTAGAATTTTTGCTATTTTACTGTACATACAGTCGGCCATTACAGGAACAATCATTCCATGAAAGAACATTTCCAGAAATATTTTTTTGACCAGTGTAATTGAATATTCATAACAGTGACAGATTAGCTATATATCCTACAGGGAAATTTCCCGGTGGGTCAATGCCCGGGGGGCTGCCCGAGCCCTCCTCATGGCCACTGCCCAGGTACATAATGATCTGATGCTCTCTGCACTAATTAATGCTAGGAGCACCTGCTACTTATGCACCTGGCCAGCAGCCGCAGATACCCTCGTGAATTGAACTGTATTACTGTCCTCAGAATGGTGATAGGGCAGTATTTTATGTTGCACTGTGGTATTTCATTTTGCTGGGGCCGTATTTTGTGCTCTGCTACAGTATTTCTGGCCCTGCCTACTTTTGTTGTCCCTGTCTACTTGTGGCTTGTGTAGGCAGTGCCTACTTGTGATGCCCCACCTTCTCTCAATTTAGACATGCTTACAACTTGGGGCCAGTTTTAGTTTTTTTTCCAGGGCCACTTTAAGTTCCCACTCTGCCCCTGATTTACAGTCAGTATGCTGTAACCAGATGGTCATTCATTCAATAATCGTTCAACCATCAACCTACAGTATGTCTGCGTAATCTATAGGGCCACCTTAAAGTTTATTTTTTTCTTTAACCTAACTTCCAACATCAAGACCCATGGAGAAATCTATACTCTGTCTTCAGTGGATTTCTGGTTCTTGTGTGTTAATTCCCTTCACAGAAAGAATCAAGTACACATCAGCAGCCAATGACTGGCCTCAGCGGTAACTTGTCCTAAAGCAATACATAACTGCTGTGTCACGTGCCACTTGGGACATACCACAGCTGAGGCCAGCCATTGATTTCACCTGTACATGTGAACAAGGCTGTGCAGGAGGATGACAGATAGGGACCAGAAATCCAGTGAAGAAAGCTCGGGAGCAGGAACCAAGCGGTGGGGATCAGGTGAGTATATATTTTTCCACAGGTCATGATGTCTGGGGTTAATTGAATAGAATTTTCGCGAACGGAAAATGTTATGTTTGCGACATCTCTAACTTTCAGCTTTCAAGTCAGCTCTACAGACAAGCCATTTACCAAGCGTGGTGTTCTGTCAGTGGTAAACAGCCCATACGATCAAATGGGATTTGTGGCTCCCATCACCATACAAGGTAAAGACTTACGTAGACAGCTCTCAGAGTCTATCAAAAATTGGGATGCTCCACTGCCATCTGACAAGTTTTCAAAGTGGGAGTGCTGGAAGCAATCTCTACATGCCTTAGATGGAATCCATATAACACGCTGCTACACCTCAGCTTTCCTTGCTACGAGCCGGAGAAAAGAGCTTCACATCTTCTCAGACGCATCTACTGAGGACATTGCGGCTGTTGCCTACCTCAAGGTGAGAGACTCTTCTAATCAAACCCACATAGGGTTTCTGTTTGGGAAAGCTAAGTTAGCACCTTAGCCTGAGCACACAATTCCTAGGCTTGAACTTTGTGGGACTGTGCTATCTGTAGAAATCACAGATTTCATATTACGCAAGCTAGACATTCAGATAGATGACACCAAATTCTAAACAGACAGGCAGAAGAGAAATTTGCTCAGTCAGTGAAAAAGGGCAATAAGACATTCTTCAGATACATAAATGAAAAAAGGAAACTAAAACAAGGAATTACCAAATTGAAAACAAAAGAAGGAAGGTACATGGAAGAAGATAAAGAACTAGCTGACTGCCTCAATGAATACTTCTGTTCAGTTTTCACAAAGGAAAATGAAGGAGAAGGACCTCAGTTAGGAAAGAAGACTAATGAATCTTTTGATGCATGTGTCTTTACAGAGGAAGAGGTTCTAAGTCAGCTGTCTAAAATTAATACAAATAAGTCACAGGGGCCTGATGGGATACACCCAAAGCTATTAAAAGAGCTCAGCGGTGAACTAGCAAAACCAGGAGACGTCCCAGAAGATTGGAAATTAGCAAATGTTGTGCCCATTCACAAGAAAGGTAGTAGGGAGGAATCGGGCAACTATAGGCCAGTAAGCCTGACATCAATAGTGGGGAAATTAATGGAAACCATACTTAAGGAGAGGATTGTGGAACATCTAAAATCCCATGGATTGAAAGATCAAAAACAGCATGGGTTTACTTCAGGGAGATCATGTCAAACTAATCTTATTGATTTTTTTTGATTGGGTGACTAAAATAATAGATGTAGGAGGTGCAGTAGACATTGCTTATTTAGACTTTAGTAAGGCTTTTGATACTGTCCCACATAGAAGGCTTATCAATAAATTGCAGGCTTTGGGCTTGGACTCCCATATTGTTGAATGGATTAGGCAGTGGCTGAGGGACAGGCAACAGAGGGTTGTAGTCAATGGAGTATATTCAGACCAGGGTCTTGTTACCAGTGGGGTACCTCAGGGATCTGTTCTGGGACCCATATTGTTTATTATTATCTTTATCAGAGAAATTGCAGACGGCCTCGATGGTAAGGTATGTCTTTTTGCTGATGACAAAAAGATTTGTAACAGGGTTGATGTTCCTGGAGGGATACACCAAATGGAAAAGGACTTAGGAAAACTAGAGGAATGGTCAAAAATCTGGCAACTAAAATTTAATGTTGATAAGTGCAAGATAATGCACCTGGGGCATAAAAACCCAAGAGCAGAATATAAAATCAGTGATACAGTCCTAACCTCAGTATCTGAGGAAAGGGATTTAGGGATCATTATTTCAGAAGACTTAAAGGTAGGCAGACAATGTCATAGAGCAGCAGGAAATGCTAGCAGAATGCTTGGGTGTATAGGGAGAGGCATTACCAGTAGACAGAGGGAGGCGCTCATGCCGCTCTACAGAGCACTAGTGAGACCTCATTTGGAGTATTGTGCTCAGTACTGGAGACCATATCTCCAGAAGGATATTGATACTTTGGAGAGAGTTCAGAGAAGAGCTACTAAACTGGTACATGGATTGCAGGATAAAACTTACCAGGAAAGATTAAAGGACCTTAACATGTATAGCTTGGAAGAAAGACGAGACAGAGGGGATATGATAGAAACTTTTAAATACATAAAGGGAATCAACAAGGTAAAAGAGGAGAGAATATTTAAAGAAGAAAAACTGCTACAAGAGGACATAGTTTTAAATTAGAGGGGCAAAGGTTTAAAAGTAATATCAGGAAGTATTACTTTACTGAGAGAGTAGTGGATGCATGGAATAGCCTTCCTGCAGAAGTGGTAGCTGCAAATACAGTGAAGGAGTTTAAGCATGCATGGGATAGGCATAAGGCCATCCTTCATATAAGATAGGGCCAGGGGCTATCCATAGTATTCAGTATATTGGGCAGACTAGATGGGCCAAATGGTTCTTATCTGCCGACACATTCTATGTTTCTATGTTAAAGTAAAAAAAAAAAAAGGGAAATTATTTCTTTAATAAAATTGCTTTCTATATGGAATGGAAAAGAGAATAAACAATGCAATGGTTTGCCATGAGTTGGGGCAGGGATGTCAAGGTGGCCATACACAATAGATAAGAGTTGGCTGATGGTTGAACAGCAGTTGAACAAACAAACATCTGGTGAATGTTCATTTCACAGACATGACCATACACATTTTAGTCTATATTGGGCATTAAAATTTAAACTGGCCACACATGTTCAATGAAACCAGACAATGGATGAAAGATCTTTCTGGGAACGTTTTCTTAAAGAAAGAACTTTTGTCCTTGAACAATCTTTGAAAAAAAGAACTTTAGTTCATCTATCAGACAAAAATATAAAACACAGACAACTGCTTTTCAGGTGACAATGGTCTGTCATTGGTCGGCTAAAATGATTGTTAGCGTTTAAACTTCACCCGATGAACGATAGTTTTGGTTGAAATTCTCCACTTTGATCAACTTTAGACTAATGTGTGTGGCCACCTTTAGTATACCGTGATACCTGGGGTCTCATCACACACGGGTGAGAAGACAGATACAATTGACTGTGGTGATCATTACCAACAAGAGACCCAGGGTAAATGCCATAAAACACAGCTATTGTGTTGTCTCAATGGCTCAGGAACTCATGACTTATGAGTCATTAGGTCTTCTACCATTTGCATTAAACCTGAAACATAAATTACCATATTTCTGATGAAAGGTTGTTGATGCCCGAAACATTGTGTTGATTTTCTTCATTGGCATCATTGGTGTGGTGTTTGGATCGGAAGGGGTCAAAAAAAGCATCCAACACCCATGATTGGGAGTCATGCTGCCTGAGAACCCCAACATAAACCAGAAAATAGGATAACATGAAGCCTCTGGGCTCATTCCCTACTATCTGCCAATACTGAGGCCCCAGATGTGACTGCACCACGTATATCTACACCCCTGAACCAGACTTATCCCCTTCAATACAAATCATTATCACATTAATGCATATAGAAACTTTAACTATCACAGTTCATCCTTTTTACGAGAGTCTTGCAAAACAAAAGATCTTCAGAATCCCTTGTAGATGTTCCGCCGTTTTTTAGACGCCCACACAGCCGGTCAGCAGCCAAGACAAAATATACTAAAGTGCTGCTGGTGTAATATCAGACACTCACCCCGGAGTGCACAGTCACTGTATAAATACACAGAGAAATGTGGTGTTTATTAAATAGCGCTGGCAGCGGCGTTCATCTCTAATTTCTCCAATATTAAACTGCGAGGTACATATTTTGTTAATACCCTGCATTCAAATGCTCTATTAAGACTTTAGCATGAAAAATAGAATAACTGTGCCCCAGTTTACATGCTGACACAGCAAAATAAGCTAAATTTTTAAGGTAGGACCAGACATGTCCATTGTGACCCCCAATATTGTCTACCTATAAATGTTTTTTTCCATTTGTCTTCAGAACACTTAAGTGTAACAGTCATTTCATTTCTTTTTCATAAATAGTACAGGCGAATATATGAATCTTTGCAATATATCTTATCTCTACTCTTCGCTAACTCTCAATTCACTGCTCAGATACGTCTTCAGTAAAGATCATTGAAAACGAGCTGCATGCTCAATGAAGGGTCAGATTACATAGAAGTCTATGGAGAGGGGAGGAGAAGAAGAAAGGAGGGTCTGCTGGAGAAGGGCAGAGACAGAAAGACTAAAACATAGACTACTGCTGGTTTGTAAGTGATTTACTGTCTTAACTAACTGCTAGATTTGCATCTAAACTGCTCCTTGCTGCTGTATAATTGATGCTGCTGCTTCTAAGGGTGTTAGCAGAGAGTTAGGAAGCAGTATCCCCTGTTTATCCATGTCCTGTGTATGAGGAGACATGATTCCAGCTGGTTTCCACCCACCAGATTTACAGACAGATTTCAGAGGAAAAACTGCTACAAATTGCCAGATAAAAGTCATATAATGTCCGGAAATACTGTTATTCCTCATGTACACAGCTTATTTTGAAAAAGTACCTGCTATCACGTGTCTGAGCTTAGTGCCTTTGTATGTAAATTACATGTTTTTATATGTCATCAGGCCCCCAGCAGCCTCTTGCAAGCCCTGAATCCCCTTCCTTGTTTACACGGACACCATGGTTTATGCACATGAGCAGCTGGGATTTTCTGGGAGGACAATATGATTTGGGCAATTTGATTGTTGGTGGGCCAACTACCGAAACCCCAGCTGATCTGCTACGGTGAGCCTCCTCACAGCATACCAAGCACAGCGCTATACATTGTATAGTGGCTGTTTTTGGTATTACAGCCCAGGCCCTTTAACTTGAATGGGACAGAGCTGCACATTGGCCAAGTGACCCATAAACATGGCCTAATTGGCCTAGGAAGAGGCTGCAGTGCTCACTGGTCTGCTGGGAGTCAGACCCATACCGATAAGAAATAGATATTGATGACCTATTCTGAGGATAGGTCATCAATATTCTACTCCTGGAAAACTTCTTTAATGTGAATTCTTTTTTTCTAGAACCAGAGGGTCACTTTAAAATGTGCAACGACCTGTAATGATCATATCCGTTGGTTGTCATGAATTCTCCAGATGCCTGCTTGCCTCAAGAAATAAAGCGCCTCCCATCAAGAAGTTATGGTTTTCTCTCCCCCCAAAAAATCATCTTCACATTAGAAGTTTAAATAACTGGAGGTGCGTGTGTACGAATTCTCTTCATGGCTTGATAGAAAATAATTCTAGAACAACAAATAAACCCCCATTATAGTATTATCCGGAGCTAGAACCAGACTTTAGCCCTGTGGGAAAACTGGCTTTAGCTATGTTATAAATTCTTTGACTTTGTGGGTGGTATTGGTCAGAGCAATGTGAAAAACCACAGCCACGCACATTGTAAGTGACAACTGCGGCCATTTCTCCCTGCACAGCCATGTGCACACACAGGATGGAAGGAAAGAAACCAGAATTCAGGGCTGAAGCAGCACCGCGTCATCTTGATTTAATCCGCCGGTAATTAGAATGCAAATAACTTACTTTAATCTTTTTTTCATAATTTTTTTGTTTTCCTCCAAATACACTTATGCGTTAGTAGATCTAAAAAAAAAAGTTCAATAAAAAGCATTTCCTTAGATAAATCAGAGTTTAGCCTAAGAACCCTTCATTCTTCCTTGTTCTATTTCTGGCAGAAAACCTCTGCTAGCAATTATTGCTTTAAAGGGGTTGTCTGAGATTTTGATATTGATGGCCTATCCTCAGGACAGGTCATCAATATCAGATTGAACTCCTGGAACCCCACACTGATTAAGGGTTTGAAGAGACCGCAGTGTAAGGGTCCATTCACACGTCCGTTGTTTGTTTCCTGATCTGTTCCGTTTTTTGCTGAACAGATCTGGACCAGATCTGGACCCATTCATTTTCAATGGGTCCTGAAAAAAATCAGACATTGTGCTGTCCGTTTTTTTCAGGACCCATTGAAAATGAATGGGTCCAGATCTGGTCCAGATCTGTTCAGCAAAAAACGGAACAGATCAGGAAAGAAACAACGGGCGTGTGAATGGACCCTTAGGCTACTTTCACACTAGCGTTCGGGTTTCCGTTCGTGAGCTCCGTTTGAAGGAGCTCACGAGCGGACCCGAACGCAGCCGTCCAGCCCTGATGCAGTCTGAATGGAGGCGGATCCGCTCAGACTGCATCAGTCTGGCGGCGTTCAGCCTCCGCTCCGCTCGCCTCCGCACGGACAGGCGGACAGCTGAACGCTGCTTGCAGCGTTCGGGTGTCCGCCTGGCCGTTCGGAGGCGTGCGGATCCGTGCGGATCCGTCCAGACTTTCAATGTAAGTCAATGGGGACGGATCCGTTTGAAGATGCCACAATGTGGCTCAATCTTCAAGCGGATCCGTCCCCCATTGACTTTACATTGAAAGTCTGAACGGATCCGCGCAGGCTACTTTCGCACTTGCGCACTTGCGAATTTTTTTAAAGTTATTAATGCAGACGGATCCGTACTGAACGGAGCCTCCGTCTGCATTAATATGAGCGGATCCGTTCAGAACGGATCCGCCCGAACGCTAGTGTGAAAGTAGCCTTACTGTGAGCACTGTTGCCTATTCCTAGCCAGTGATGTTGTGCTCATCGGTCACATCGCCTATGTGCAGATCATTCCTGTTCAAAAGAATGGGGCTGAACTGCAATACCAAGCACAGAGACTATCCAACGGACAGCACTGTGCTCACCGGAGTGACACGGCTTCCTAAAACAGCTGATCAGCATTGATGCCGGGTGTCATAACTCCCTCCAGTCTGATATTGATGACCTATCCCGAGGATCGGCCATTGAAATATACTCCCGGAAATACCTTTAAACAAAAGGCAATAAATATAATATAATAATAATAATAATAATATAATATATAACATAATAGGAATATAGGATGGGCAACAAGAAGGCAGTGAATGTAGAATGACAGTATAATCTCTTCTAAAGCAGATTGTTCTCCTGAATGGTCTTGGATGCTGTAACCATAAAGAGCACAATGTTTCAGAGACTAAGTGTCATGGTCGTTAGACGTGTATTTTTGGTTGCATGATTGGGTTCCACCAAATGCATAGAGTCTGAAGCATAACTTGTAGCTCCTTGGCCCCAGTGCAAAAGGGCCCCTTCCAACCATGTGCCATTTATAATACTAGCAGGGACGGACTGACTCTGGAAAAAAATACAAAGATTGGTCCTGTTTTGTTGTTGTGTCCAAACTGATGGAAGGCAGGGCTAGCAATGCCATATTGTGGTACATTATACCACCCCAATAGAGCCAAATACCACAGTCCATGACAAAATACTGCCTCCAGCAGCACAAAATACATCCCCAAAAACTTCCACTGGCCGGCCGTGAGGAGGTCCCAGACGGCCCCCGGGCATCAGCCTACCGGAAAATTTCCCTGTAAGGTCTATGGCCAATTCACCACTGAATACTAATGTCTTCTTATGTGGTCTTGAGACAACTGGACCAGGGCCCAGAGGTAGTCTGCACTCCTATAGCTCTGCGCTTTCATTTGCAGTACTGAACACTGTACATAAATGCACACTAGGGTTGATCCAGCTGATTTAAATGATACCTGTCTTGTGAAAATCAGTTGTGGCATTCCTGAAGAATTCTTTATGCAAGTGAGAGCTTCAGTGTACCGAGCATTGGAACGCTGAGAAGATGCGGTGCACTGAGTCTATAGGATCTGCCCTTGGTGCACTGAAGCCTTCTTCTTCTTTTTTCTCGGGAACAGAGCAGACAAGTATTGTTTTAGTCAGCAGGATCAATCGTGCGAGGCAGTATGCCTAGTTTAATTAAGTGGATCCTGCTGATCCTGCTGACGAGTGCTCTTTAACAATCATCCAATCATTGTCCGCAGTGGTGGCCCACCTAAACCAGTGATTGGCTCAGCGGTCACCTTTCCCGTGTTGAGATGGATTGGGAAGTAGAAACCGGTAGGGCATCTGGGTGAGTATTTCTGTCTGGTGTTGTGCGAAGCGAGCTTTTGATGCTTTATCCGAAGTAGCTTTGTTCTAAACTTTGGAATTAGGGCTCGTCTACACGAACATATTTTGCGTTCTGTATACGGACCCTTTTATGCGTTCTGCATGCGGTCCGTATACTGGAACTATTCATTTCAATAGGTCCGCAAAAGATGCGGACAGCACTCTGTGTGCTGTCCGCATCTGTTGCTCTGTTCCGTGGCCCCGCAAAAATTATGAGTTCTGTCCTATTCTTGTCTGTTTTGCGGAAAAGAATAGGCATTTCTATAATGGGCCTCCTGTTCCGTTCCACAAATTGCGGAAGGCACACAGGCGGCTTCCATTTTTTGCGGATCTGCAATTTGCGGACCGCAAAAAACGGCACAGTCGTGTGAACAAGCCCTAATACAGTACGGAGATTCGTCTCCGTACGGTATTAGAATGTATGGGCTCCGATCGGCTGAAGTTAGATATTCGCAAAGTTGAGGGTGACTTCGTTAAATAACTTCGGTAGTTGATTTTTAAAGTGGAAAACCACTTTAAAACTTGAAACTGAATTTGGGTTCGGTTCTGAGGAACTAGTCGGTTTTCCAATTTAAAAATTAACTACTGAAGTTATTCAACGAAGTCACCCTCGACTTCGCGAGTAACTAACTTCGGCTCACGAGAATCCATACAGTCTAATACTTTACCGAGACTAATCTCCATACAGTATTATTACGAAGCATCTGAAGCTAGCTTTGCTCAACACTAATTCTGAACCTTTAAAAACCAAAAAAAGGGAATAAACAACAAACCTTACCACCTTTATCAAGGATTTAATTTCAACTCAATATTTTGTGATCTCCCATTGGGGCACAATCCCATGTTTGGCCTATGATCACAGACATTGAAGGCTGACAGTAGAGGAGCAGTGATCTTACACAAAGCCACCCAGGCCCTTAACCAACCATGAACTTCTTCCATTCTTCATAGACAGACACTATAATAGAACTACACAACATCCCGGCTATTGACTCCATTCTTATGTGTCTTTGCACCAAAAGTAATGACATTTAATTGAAACTCGTACATTAGGCTCCATTCATTTGGCTTTTTCAAGGAAATTTTCTTGTCCTTGTTAGAACGGGAGGTAACTCAATATACTTGTCCAGCTTAAAGAGATTTGCTCCGTCTTTTTGTTTACAGAGGTCTTTTCTCACACACGTATTGTGTTGGCTTTCTTAATTTGATGACCTGCTGAGCTCCTGCAGGTTCCCACTCACACTTTATGTCAACCCAACTGAACATTCAACTGCGGGGCTTTCATTTACAAATGGCTTTTAGCAGTTGTGTGGCACGCTTTATTAACTTAAGTACCCGCTAGTTAAGAATTTAATTAGTTTGAGGGAAAGGGGATATGTTCCTCCACTGTAACCAGCATAGGTGGACTTTTTGTGACAACGTGACCCATATCAAAATGGATTATTGTTGTAAGTGAGACAAGTGACCTAATGCTGGGCCAGCAATGCAGCCATGATCTACAGCCTTTTAAAGATCTAGTGTGGGAAAACTGCACACTTCACTGTGTCCCCAACCTTGAATTCTTAACATCAAGCAATCTCTCACTTAGCAACATCTCCCTTACAATGTCTGGATCAGTATATGAATTATCAGAGGTTACAGTTTCCTGCTAGGTAGGTATCCAGGGAAAATCTGCGATGGTATTGAGGGGAGCACAACAAGAACATTGCATAGGAGGGTTTTCTTCAGATATGTGAACCACCGCAACACAGTAGTGCCACCCTCTGACTGAACATCCAAAGTACAGGATTATACATATAGGGTAGCTATGTATTTCAGCAGATGTAGCACCCTTAGGGCCCACTCACATGGTAGATTTTGACACTGTGCAAAGCCGTGAGCAGACAGCCGCTATGGCTCTAACCGGTGGCTATCTGCACACAGCACCAAGAAGGAACATGTCCCATTTTTAAGCAGTCGTGGTTCTAAACTGCCAGACTGCGAACTGCAATATAGCCTCTATTAAAAACAATGGGAGGCAGATACCACACATGGCCCGAGCCAAAATTCTACCATGTTATCGAGCCCTTATGGTGGTCTCACACATTGGGCCACATTTATCATTTCAATGCGCCAAATTTGTGATACTTTTTCAACAGCACTTGTGCAAAAAGTTTTGCGCAAGTGCCGTTTCTCATCGTCCAGAAAAGTGGGTGGAATGAAGGTGGGGAGGGGGTGGGGCTGGTGGCCCCCTACATTTATCATCTTCCATGCCAGTTTTCTGGAGTAGAAGAAAGCTGAAGTCTATGCTAGCCAGGAACTGGCACAGATTTTAGATCAGGCGCATGGACTGCCAGATGCTGTGCCCAATTTATGATGAGGCCTACGCCTCGTTATAACTCAGGCGCAGCACCCAGCAGCGTGCCTGGTTATCAGAGCCTGGTGTACACTGGGCTATGATGAATATGTCCCACAGTATTTGTAGGCAGTTGTTAGGCCTTTCATTGTTTTGTTGGCCCTGCTTCAAAAACTAGAAAAAATTGTAAATTTATTTTGTGTGGTGTTTTTTTTTTTTTACCGATGCATTTTTTTTTCTATAAAATAAGTGACATTACAGGGGGAGTACACACTTTCCTATATAAAAACACAAGACATGCAAAAAAAAAGTCATTAAAAAGGCATTTGCTCAAACTCACTATTAAGCCTAAAATACCACAAAAATGCTTAACAAACATAAAAAGAAATTTGCAAAGAAAAACAAAACAAGTAAGTCAGCAGTGATGGTCAGTTCGCAGTGTTCGCCAGCGAACACATGCGGGCTGCTATCTTTAGTAAGGTAGACTCCCCCGTCCGGCGATGCACAGGTAAGCCATTACCTGTGCCTGTGTGCCGGGAGCCAGTCTGAAATCAAATGCAGTCACCGAGAGCAGGCAGTTCCGAAAACAGCCCGATGAAGGCCCCCGGCAGCTGTTCTCAGAACTGCCTGCTCCCGGTGACTGCATTTGATTGCAGACCGACTCCCGGCACAGGCACCGGTAAGGGCTCACCTGTGCATCGCCGGACAGGTGAGTTTACCTTACTAAAGATGGCAGCCCGCATGTGTTTGCTGGCGAACACTGCGAACTGACCATCACTGTAAGTCAGATGTTTTTAAATGTACTTTTTTGCTAAAAAAGAGCACAGCAAAAAATGAACATGTATGTGCCTATAATCTATCCAAAGAGTAGCACAAACTTGTAGAAACAATGGTTTTTACAGCTGTTAACTACTTGCTAAAATAAGGGGCTTCACAGGAAAGGGGATGTGGCTAAAAATGCTACATTTTGTTCCAAAATTGTGCCACAATTCTGGCATAAAATTCTTGTTGTCATTTATCAAACTGGTGTAAAGTAGAACTGGCTTAGTTGCCCATAGCAACCAATCAGATTCCACCTTTTATTTTTGACAGCGCCTGAAATGAAAGGAGGAATCTGATTGGTTGCTATGGGCAACTAAGCCAGTTCTACTTTACACCAGTTTGATAAATGACCGCATTTGTGTTTAAAACTAGGCCAACCAGTAGTTGGTATAGTCAAAAGTGTCTATCCCTGAACTCGATGTATCGTCCAGTCTGAGCCCAGGTCATCTGCTGCAGGTCCAGACTCAATCTCAATCTCTCCCAAGAGTGACATGATAGGTGGTATTTTTATTAGTATCAGGTAGCGGCACCATAAACCATCAGAAAAAAAATCTATGATCTGGACTTTCTTTGCTTCATGGTTTCATAAACTACATTTTCCACTCTCCATATCATCAATAATAGGTTCTTGAAAATAAGCAAAAAAATAAATAAAAATTGATATTCGCTAATATCATGTGATCTCCTCTGTCAACTTCATATGACAGTTTCCTTAACTGGACCTCACTGGTCCTGTTGTGCCCAGACACACTAGAGCAGGGATCAGCAACCTCCATGACTCCAGATGTCCTGAAACTACAAGACCCAGAATGCTCCATTCACTTCTATCGGAGTTGTGAGAACAGCCGAGCATGTTTAGTTTCACAGCAGCTGAAGTGCCGAAGGATGCTGATCCCTGCACTAGAGGACGATCTGGTGGACCTGATAGCTGAGATTGGATACTAGTTCAATCGAGACACCTGCTGGAACGAAAAAAAATATTAGAACTAATAAAAAATATGTGTAATAAAAAAATGTCCAAATGAAAAATTTAAAATAAACCCCTTTTTTCTATAAAATTTGATAAATGTACTAAAGTAGTAAAAGTACTAAAACATATAAACTACATAGTATAACGTTTTATTATATATTTGATTGTACCAACCTATATAGACAAAAGGAACGATGATGAAGTCTGAAGGCAAACAGTGTAGGAAAAAAAAATACTGAAGGGCGACTAAAGGGGTTCTCCAGGATTTACATATTGATGACCTATCCTCAGGATTAAATGGGGCTGAGCTGCGCCTGGGCCATGTGACCGATGAACATGACATCACTTGGCCTAGGAAGAAGCCTAAGCCCCCACAGAGCGCTGTGGCCTCTTCATACAGCTGATCGGCATGGGTCCCGGGAGTTGGCCTACACACGATCTGAAATCGATGACCTATCCTGAGGATCAGTCATCAATATGTACCGTAAATCCCAGAGAACCCATTTAAGTGAAATTATTTTCATCTGGCATCAGATGCCTGATACTTAGATATTCTGGATTGCTGGATGTTCATAACATATAGTGATTGGATGCTGACTTGTGAGAATAGAAGACCTCCAGAAAGTCAACTTAAAATAAATCGTTAATGCTTATCTTATATCTGTACATTTTAATCAGCGGAATTTCTTAATGTCTCTTTTCACTCATCTGTTGCCAGACATTCTAGACTATCGGATATCAGATCAAAAGAATTTCAGAGCCTGTTAATTACCGTAATGAATTTGCCAATTTTAGTTTGAGAACTACTGTATATGGGTTCATGGACTATGCAGTATGTGTCCGTCACACTGTATATGGCACTTTACGTGTGCCTTAGTGTTGGGCGAGCATGCTCGGCCGGACACCATTTTGACTCGAGCAACGCGTGTGCTCGATCGTGATGCTCGAGTCTCCTCCCCGCACGTTTGTTGGCTGCTACGAGGCAAATAAACGTGCGGGGAAGTACTGACACTCACTGTAATGCCGTAGCCATGTTGGTTACTGGCATTACAGTGATTGGCTAGCCGGAACGCGTCATCGGGTGCTATATAGTACCTGATGACACGTGTTTCAGCTTAGTCTTAGTCAGGGAGAGCTGCAGCAGAAGGGACAGATAGTTTAGGGGCAGGAATTTTTTTTATTTTTTTTTTAGGCAGGGTTTAGTGTTGAAAGATGTTAGAGACCCAAAAGTCCTTTTAAGGACTATTGTTGTATCTGGCTGCAATATATATTCAGTTAAATTTTTTCGCCGCTGGTGACATTACCTGCGCTACATCTACTGTATAACGTTTGTGCATCCGAAATATCTGTGACATTTAGTGTACTTTATTTGCGCATACACTTACAAAACCTGTGCTACTGTACGTGTGACATACTTGCAAGCATATATACCATTTAATATGCTCAAGGCGAGCAGTAAGGGACAGGGAAGTGGCAGTGCTGCTGATGGTGCACGCAGAGGCCGTGGCCCTGGGCGCTGTGAAACTGTGCCTGCTGCCAGAGCACAAGAAACACACTCATCCACGATACCTAGCTTCATGTCCCAGTTTGCAGGGCGGAGCATGACACCACTCTCAAAGTCATACTAGTGTGACCAGGTGGTCGGTTGGATTGCAGCAGATAATGCTTCCAGTCGGTTAAAGGGATTCTGTCACCTCCCCTAACCCAAAATCCGATTTTAAAGCAGCCATGCAGCACAGCTTACCTTGATTAGGCTGTGCTCTTTTATGTTGTAATCCGTCCAGAAGTTACTGCAAAAAACGACTTTTATGGATATGCAAATGAGCCCTGAAGGTGCCCAGAGGGGTGTTTTGTCCTCTTAGAGAGCCCAGTACCGCCCCTCTTACAGTGCCCAGCCCGCCTTCCTTGCACTGTCTAACCGCCCCCAGCCTCCCACAGCCTCTCCTCCCCCTCCCTCACGGCCGAACGAACGAACTCTCGCACAGGCGCAGTACCCACTGAGGGCTGCGCCTGTGCGATCAGCAGGAGACTGAGGGCAGGAGCTTCATCCTCGTCACTGGGCATGCGCCGAGCCCAGTGACGTCCATTTCTCGCTCTTCCCTCAGTCAGCCTGGTAGGAAGCGCAGAGGATAGCCGATCGCTGCTGCACCCTGCGCTTTCTCCAGCCTGCCTGCCACAGTGAAGCCAGCCAGCGATTTCTTTCCCCATAGTCTCCTGCTGATCGCACAGGCCGTCAGTGGGAACTGCGCCTGTGCGAGAGTTCGTTCGGCCGTGAGGGAGGGGGAGGAGAGGCTGTGGGAGGCTGGGGGCGGTTAGACAGTGCAAGGAAGGCGGGCTGGGCACTGTAAGAGGGGCGGTACCGGGCTCTCTAAGAGGAACAAAACGCCCCTCTGGGCACATTCAGGGCTCATTTGCATATCCATAAAAGTCGTTTTTTACAGAAACTACTGGACGGATTACAAGATAAAAGAGCACAGCCTAATCAAGGTAAGCTGTGCTGCATGGCTGCTTTAAAATCGGATTTTGGGTTAGGGGAGGTGACAGAATCCCTTTAAGCACCACCCTGTCTTCCACAAAGTCCAGTCTCAGTAGCTAAGAGTCTGGTCAACAGAATCCTCACCTTGATCCTCCTTCCTCCCACCATGGAGAGTATTGGCAAACAAGTTATCCAACACCCGGATATTCCAAGGACCTCTTTTCATCACCATTCCTTGATTTTGGCCTCTGGCTAAGCCCGCTTGAAGAGGGACATGAGGAAATCTTGTGCACTGATTCTCAAACTCTTGAGCATCCACAGTCAGAAGAAGAGGACGGTGGGGAACGGCAATTAGTGTTTCACGAGGTGAATAATAATGATGAGACACAGTTGCCAATAAGTCAACGGCAATTAGTGTCTAAAGAGGTTAATGATGAGGATGAGACACAGTTGTCAATAAGTGAGGTTCTTGTTAGGTCAACAAGTCAGGAGGATGACCAGAGTGAAGAAGTGGAAGAGGAGGTGGTGGACAATGAAATCACTGACCCAACCTGGGAAAGTGGCACGTCGAGCGAGGACAGCAGTACAGAGGGGGAAGGATCCGCAGCATCGCAACAGGCTGGAAGAGACAGTGGGGTGGCAAAAGGGAGAAGGCAGGCCACACCAAAGAGGCCCGCAACGGTTCCCCGGAGCACCCCCTTGCGGCAATCTCCCTTGCCAAGGGGTAGGTGTTCCGCAGTCTGGCGCTTTTTTTAATGAGAGTGCGGACAATAAAAGAATTGTCATTTGCAACCTGTGACGTACAAAAATGAGCAGGGGTGTAAACACTAGCAACCTCACCACCAGCATGATCCGCCACATGGCATCAAAACAGCCTAATAGGTGGGCCGAATGCCTGGGTCCACAATCAGTGTCTGCGGGTCACACCACTGCCTCCTCTTCCCCTGTGTTACGTGCTGGCCAATCCCCTGTCCAAGACGCAGGCTTGGATGCCTCCCGCCCTGCACCTGGACCTTCACAGGCACCATCAGCTAGCACATCCACTTCTGTGTCCCAGCACAGCGTACAGATGTCCATACCCCAGGCCTTTGAACAAAAGCACAAATACCCAGCCACCCACCCACAGGCCATAGCACTTAATGCGCACCTTTCCAAATTACTGGCCCTGGAAATGTTGCCATTTAGGCTTGTGGACACTATGGCTTTCCGCAGCCTGAAGGCGGAGGCCGTCCCTCGTTACTCAGTCCCCAGCCGCCACTATATTTTCCGGTGTGCCATCCCCTCCTTACACCAGCATGTGTCCTGTAACATCACCCATGCCCTGACAAACGCAGTTATTGGGAAGGTCCACTTAACGACTGACACATGGACAAGTTTGGCCAGGGACACTACATTTCCTTGACGGCACACTGGGTGAATGTTGTGGAGGCTGGGAGCGAGTCATACCCTGGGATGGCACAGGTGCTACAGACACCAAGGATTGCGGGCCCTATTTTCATACCAGATGGTCCCTGTGGAAAAATTGCTCCAAAAATTTCCAGCTGACAGCGCTGGCGGCAGAGTACGTAGTTCCTTGGGCAACCGAGGAGGGGAGACGAGGGGAACACACAGCAGTTCCAACAGAGGCAGGGCAACACTCTCCAAGGCATGGGACAGTTTCATGGCACCCGCCAGCACCCTCACCCTGATGCACGGCCTAGTGTTACAAGGAGGGAAACGTTTTGGAAGATGGTGAAGGAGTACGTAGCAGACTGTGTCAGCATCCTCAGTGATCCCTCTGTGCCTTTCAACTATTGGGTGTCCCAGCTGGACACGTGGCACGAACTGGCACACTACGCCTTGGAGGTGCTGGCCTGCCCTGCCACCAGCGTTTTGTCAGAGCGGGTATTTAGTGCTGCTGGTGGCATAATAACTGATAAGAGCATCTGCCTGTCAACTGAAAATGCTGACAGGTTGACTCATATCAAAATGAACAAGGCCTGGATTGCCCCTGTCTTCTCTACTCCACCAGAGGAAAGCGGCTGAACATAAAGGCACTTTAAATGTTGCTATTATGGTGTATTGAATACACTGTATTCCCATGTACCCCTTCCTTTTCTCGTCCTCCTCCTCAGTCATTAGACTGCCCTCGCTCCTAATGTTTTAGAGGGTAAGCTCAGCAGCAGACCCTCACTCCTAATGTTTTAGATGATCATATCAGCAGGAGGCCATCGCCCCCAATATTTTAGAGGGTCAGTTCAGCAGCAGACCCTCACCCCTAATGTTTTAGAGGGTCACCAGCAGGACCTCGCCCTAATGTTTTAGAGGGTCAGCTCAACAGCAGACCCTCGCCCCTAATGTTTTAGATGATCATATCAGCAGCAGGCCATCGCCCCCAATATTTTAGAGGGTCAGTTCAGCAGCAGACCCTCGCCCCTAATGTTTAGATGGTCATATTAGCAGCAGGCCCTCGCCGCTAATGTTTTAGAGGGCCACCAGCAGGCCATCAATCATAATTTTTCAAGGGTGTGTATGATGCCCTTCTTTATGTGCAATAAAGGGTGTATTGTAGTTTCGGTTCCTTGTAATTTTTGGCAGCCCTTTCACTTAGTGCACAGGCTTTATGAGTGTAGGAGTCCCACTACCTGAACAATTGTACCACAATGTGAATGATGCCCTCTATTATGTGACATACAGGTTGTATCGGAGTGCCTCTTCCTTGTAATGTTTGGCAACACTTGCACTTTATATACAAGTAAATATGCAGGAAAGAATGTTTTATAACAATTTTTCCACTAAAATTGATTTTATCTTCGGTTTTGTGCGTATTATTGTCAGTCTTTAAAAGTGGCGTACTACTCGGACAACATTATTCACAGCAGCGACATGGGAGTCCAAGATGCATCCAGACATCTTACCATGCTGTTCCCGAACCATTTCAGTGGGGTTTTCACCAATTTCTGACCTTTTCCTGTGAACCAGACACCCTCCCCTCTTCAGAGCAGGGGGTGCCTGGTTTAATGCTGTGGTTCGACCATTGACTTCCATTGTGCTCTGTAAAGCACCCGAGCATCCCAAAGTGTTCTACTCGAGCACCAGAGCACCCGAGCACTTTGGTGCTCGATCAACACTAGTGTGCCTCTCACTTAGTGTTATGTGATTTAGGCATTTTTTGCTATAGGCCTTGGATTTCAGGTTGTGAAGCCATAGTTAAGGATCTATTCGATCAGATAGTTCTCCATCTCTAGGGATGTTATACAGGCACATGGCAATGGACGTGGCATTCTATAGCATCAAGCTTATCATTCCAGTGTTATAAGTCATAAGACACATTCCTAGAAAGATCTTCATCATGTTCATTATGTTCTCTCCATGGGTGAAACCAAACTATCAAAGTAACATTAACAGTTTTTATATACCCCTATACTTTCTATTAACCATCCACCTCTGGTGCATTTTCATGGCATAACTGGCCAAAGATGGAACATTTTGACCGTGACCTGTTTCTAGTATTTTCAAGTATCAAGTTTTGAAATGGTCGGAACCCTACCAATCTATTCTGTGAATGAATGCAAGTATTGAGGAAACCCTTTTAAAGTTTTTAATTGAGCTATAATATACATGTATAGTGGATTACATCATAAATAAAAGCATTTGTAGGGTCTTGTCATAGACTGAACACATTAGGTTCCCACTGTAAGTGTGGGAGGTAAGCAGACTAACAACTCCGGTAGAGCACGCATAAGGTAACCTTGAGCAGTAAGGAATGGACATTATTTACTGGACACCAGGGATTGAATGATATCCACTAGATCACAATGAAGCAGATTGGGCCACAATGAGCTGTATATGTTTTTAATTCACCAGATACTGTACACTCCCACTAAATTCCCAAGGATGGGTAATGGCATATTGGCGCACCAGATATAGGATGTTTCTCCATTTTAAAAGAGATTGTCCATGGTTAACCTTGGACAGAAAGTTTTGCAATTGTTAGAGAAGATTGGAATCTGTCCAAGTGGGTGATTATTAGCAACTTGTGGAATGATCCTAAACTACTAGATCACCAAGAACAGGATGCTAACTAATCGGCCATGAGCGATTACATATGGCCCAGCTGACCCAGACTGGATGGTATTGACAGACATACATTAATATCAATAGTCTAAAAGCTAGGAACTCTGTATACCGCAAGGTCACTAGGGATGGGCTATATGGTCGACAAACGGATAACTAAAGTGTAGTGTACAGTTTTCTAATCAAGGTTCCCTGGAATCTGATTAAAGGTGCTAACGCATGAAAGCAGCCCCTAGCCAAATACTCTAATAGGCTATATCGACAACATCAACAGACAAAAACTCAGTAACAATAGCTTTGCTGGACATGGCAGACATCACTAGAACAGTGTTTCTGTGTTCTCTATTCAGGTTTGGAAAGGGAGAAATACCAGAGGGCTGGTAAGGCTATCACGTCATGAGGCTGGCTGGCCTCCCAAAATATTCAGTAGCTCAGTTTTCTAGACATTCGTGTCAAGGTTGACCTGTAAACTACCATATGGTAAGTAAAGGGCTCTATGTACGACCATAGGACTACATGTCAATGCCTGGACTATAGAGCTCTCTCATATTGTCTTCCATTGTATTTTTGCATTGATCCCACCTACCACTAATGTGGCTATGACCAATGGTTTGCCCATCTTTTTGTGTTGGCCCCATCTATTACCAGTTTAGAGCCACCTACAATATGTGGGCACTTTTAGATTTTTTTTCCACCGCCTCCTTAATCCAGCCTTGCACCAATCTAAATGTAGCATAGGACAAGCACGTCTTCTTAAAGGGTTCATTATTGCTATAGTGTGATCGCACAGGATTTGGGACACATAAGTAGATAGAGTTTGGCTCCAAAATAGAGTAGTTATTAACTGTGTCTAGTGAGAAGGCCATTACTGTCGGTCAGGTTAGAAGAGAGTTGATGCAGTCTGTAAAGAAAGAGACTGCAGAGTTTGGAAATGTGCCAGGGTTCATGTAAATCATGCTGAACTCTATAGGAGAGCAGCAAAAAGAGAGCAGGACCCAGACCCGAGGCAATGAGCCAAAAACACTGAGTAATGAGACTGCCGAACAAGGCAGAAACTGCTTAGAGAGGATAAGAGCCAGACAGGGGAAGGCCACCACTGCCACCAATTAGGTGACCATTTGCATGTATCACTCTTACGAGCTTGATGTTATCCTATGTTACAGTGGCCTGCTGCTGCTCCACTCTCCCTGTGGGACACGGCCACCTCCTGGATTACTTGTGGCCCGCTCCGGGCCTTCAGTGGCTCGGACCTGCTGTGATCCCCCTCTGTCCCCATCCCTCAGACATGGCTTCTGGAGAGGCTCTGTACACAGTCTAAGGCCTTCTCTCTGGCTTAGGCCTCATGCACATGACCGTAGTTTGCATTCGCGTCCGTTCCGCCGATTTTAGCGTTTCAGGTGCGGACCCATTCATTTCTATGGAGCCGTTGAAAATGCGGATAGTGCACCGTTTGCCATCCGCGTCCGTGATCCGTGGTTCCTGTCCGTCCCAAAAATATAACCTGTCCTATTATTTCTGTGGAAAACGGTTTGCGGACCCATTAAAGTCAATGGGACCGCTAAAAAACGCGAAGGCACACAAGATTGTCATCCGCGTCCATTTTATTCCTATCATTTACATGGCAAACCTGTCTTAGACTTTTTTTTACATTCCTTTATGTCTGGTGGTCCTCCAAAAATAAAGGAAGACACACGGAAACGGATCACGGAACAACGGAACCCCATTTTGCGGAATGGAACACAACAATGGTCGTGTGCATGAAGCCTTACCCGTAGGATGCACATGCTTCCCCTGGCTTTTAAAGTGCCAGCGCGTACTTCCAAATCTTCCCCAGTCAGTGGCTAGCTACTCTGTGGTACTTAAGCCACCCTCCCTTGTGGAAAGGTGCCTGAGCAATAGGTTCTAGTCTGCTAGTATCCTGCAAGGTGTGCTGATATATTTGCCTGTGTACCAACTTCGGCTTGT
The DNA here is from genome assembly GCF_014858855.1 of Bufo gargarizans. NCBI lineage: Eukaryota > Metazoa > Chordata > Amphibia > Anura > Bufonidae > Bufo > Bufo gargarizans. The sequence continues at coordinate 13,859,867 of NC_058083.1, read as the reverse complement.
TTTCCTGGATTTGACCTTTTCTGCCTGACCTGATCTCTACCTGTTTTCTGCTGCCTGCCCTGACCCTAGTGTAACAGTCACGTCCACACACACACAAGGGGAAGGATAGTGACCACTGCGCTCCACCCTCACCCCTGGCCCTGCCTACTTGTCTCACGAGTCCTGATGACAGGGGACAACTGGACGACAGTCCCTTACTTAGGATATGTGCAGGGAAGACAGACAAGACAAAATACGCAACGTGAACGGACCGGGTCAGAACCAAGAGAGCTACGCAGTACAAAGGGTTAATCAAAGAATGGTCAGGAGAAGCCGGGGTCAAATACCAGGAGAGTAGAGAAGTACCAGAGGAGTCCGCAAAGAGTAGTCAGGTGGGAGCCGAGGTCACAATACCAGGACGGATGCACAGTACAGGAGGAGCAGGCAAAGGATCGTCAGAGAACAGGATCAGGTGAGTATTCAGTAGTCCAACAAATAGCCAGGAACCTAGAAACATGTGGCCAGCAGGCTGCCTGTATTTATAGTGGGGAGTGAGGGTCATGTGACGTGGCCAGCGTCACATGACCGACAGACCGACCAGTCGAGCACCGAGTGATCAGCTCGGCGCTCAAGGCAGACCTAGGAGCAGGGAGCCTCCCAGCTAGCAAAGCCGCCCTGGGAACGAGGTCAAACACAGATCCTCGCCCCCCGAAGCTAAGTAGCAGGTCTGCGGCTGATGGGAGACTGAGTGCGCCTTCGGCACCCCGTTACACCTAGATTGTTTATCAGCCTTGACTTCAGCCTGTCTCTGACTATGGTTTTGTAAGACCCCTCGGTGCTCTACACCGATGTCTCCTGACCCCCGTGGGTCAGCTGTATAGGAGGTAGTGGCTTGGTGGTTTTCCTGCAGTGAAGCCCAGATTCCTGTATAGGGGATAAAGAGTGAAAACCAAGGGACTTCCAGGATAATGCCCTTAGGAGTAGCCCCAAGTCAGATCTGTTGACACAGATGTTCCACACCCCCGTTGTAAAGATAATTCTGAAGAATGTTTTAGTGTGTACCTCCTATGTGGAAGCTGCTTAGTATGAGCTGATTATGATTTATTGATTTATTCACTTATATAGTGCTGACCTATTCCACAGCACTTTACAGACATTAGCATCACTCTGTCCCCAACAGGCTCACAATCTAAGGTCCCTATCAGTATGTCTTTGGAGTGTGGGAGGAAACCGGAGAACCCAGAGGAAACCCACAAAAACACGGGGAGAACAGACAAACTCCTTGCAGATGTTGTCCTTGGTCAGATTCAAACCTAGGACCCCACCACTGCAAGGCACAAGTGCTAACCACTAAGCCACCTGCATGTGCCATCATTTGCTTGCTGGGTACAAGAGTCCCTTTGAAACACCCTGTTAAATCTAGTATCTGTTCAAAAGTTTTACTTTCAGTCAGCCAGCTGCCTGACAAACTCTGATTCTTGTAGTCACAGCCCGACTGAGCCCAATGATAAATTTTGATGTAAAATTCAACTTTTTTTTTTTTTTAAATACAAAAAAATTCTCCCTTTTAGAACTTGTCCCTCTTCTTGGCTAATAAAATGAATTGCTTCTTACTATCTATGACAGAAAATAGAATTACATTTCCGTGAAAGCTGTGGCTCTGATTGTAGCCCGAGGAGTGTGATTAGTGAACGTTGCCATTACAGACGGTGATAATAAAGTTTGTCAGGATTACAACACAAAGCAGATCAGATTGTAAAAGTTAAAACAGTCTTTTATAAGCGGAGTGGAGAGCAGTGTGCCCCTTTCATAGAAATTAGACTTGGATGAGCATGTGTGTGTTCTTATGCCGAAGATACTATTTCATCTGAAGAAAAACACCAGCAGGGAGGTAAAATCTCTCCCAAATCCCTATTTTATGAAAAAGGTTGTGCTAAATGTTAATTTCAGAATACAATTTAGCATGAAAAACTAGTCACTTTTGTAATTTTCTTTCTGCTCCAGTTGTGAGATATTTTTCTTACTTCATTATAATGGCGCCTACTAGTGTATAATCTGTATAGTAATGTGCACATCCACTTTTGAGGTACAGGGCTGTTTCTAGCTTTATTCTCATGTATGATATAATGTCTAATTTTTATTTTTACATCAATCATGGCATAGCCCTCTAAATACTTACCTAGGTGTCACCATTCAGTGGTGTCACCATCCAACTACATCCCTGTACAACTTGCCATATACTTCCTATAGCTGTTGGCCAATAGCCTCTCCTTCCAAGCTCCTGTGCACCCTTGGCTCTGCTAAGCATGTATGTGTTTTCATTGGGTGGGTGGGGGGGGGGGGGGGGCTATCAGAGCCAGGCACCTCTGGTGGTGGCTTATGTTCCCAGAGAACAAAAGAATTGGGTGCTGAATTTCGACATACCCAACCCTTCTCTGACATCTGCAGTAGTAGGACAGTCATGAGGCCCCATGCACCCATGTCCATTCCTGACAAAATTGGTGGGTTCAGGTAACATTGATCTAATGTCTCTGGCCAGCCTTAGGCCTGTTTCACACCTGCGTTGTCGTTTTCCGGTCTTGAGATCCGGCAGAGGATCTCAATAATGGAAAAAAAAAAAACTTTTCTGTTTAGTCCTCCGGCTTTCTGAATGGAAAGAGATCCGTTTAGGATGCATCGGGACGTCTCTTCCGTTCCGTCAGCATTCCATTTTGTGACTGGTCATAAAAACTAGAAAAAAAACGATCCGTCACTGAAAACAATGTAAGTCAATGGTTAATGTAGTTAGTGACGGATCTTTTTTCATTCCGTTTTGATTTCACACTACCGCATCCTAACGGAATGGATGCACCTGATGTGCAAAATGAAAACAGATCCGTTTAATTCCGGTATTGAGATCCTCTGCCAGATCTCAATATCGGAATTAACAACGCAAGTGTGAAAGTAGCCTTACCAAGCAGTGTCCTGAACTTATTCAGGCTGCTACTTACAGGGCAATGTCCACCTTTGAACTCCATTTTCAATTTTTTTTTCTGTTAATTTCAATTTATACCGTATATAAAATGAAATCAAAAAGTTGAGTGACTTTATAGATACTTTACTTATTTTGTCGTGACCATGAATTACATCCTATATTATACTCCAGAGCAGCAAGAGAGAGATTTGCCTAGACTAGCATTTCATACACCAATCTTAAAGGGACCCGTCTCCTCTCTGACTCGTCTGGTTTAGTAAGTACTTGCATTCCCCATGTAACAACAGTTCTGGAGCATCTGTTCTTATGGCTCTACGCTGTGCCATTCTGTCTATGAAGTTTATTAATGAATTGCTAGCAGTCTGCATTGAAGGTCCCGATGGGTGTTACCAGTTGGAGGAGGTGTCCTTGTACAGTCTGGCGCTTGCAACACTGATTGGATAGTGTCAGACTGTGCAGAGACACCCCCTCCCTAACTGGTAACACCCAACAGGACCTTCACTTCTAATAATTCTTTCCCAACTACTAAGAGGAAGAATACATGAATAGTACATCATACAGTCACAGGACAGGATGCTCCAGAATTGTTAGCACATGTGGTATGAAAGTAATTGCTAAAAAAGACACGCCAGCTCCTCTTTAAACTAAAATATTGGTGTAAGATGATTCAAATGTATTAAGCATCACACGCCTCTTAAGCAACTTGGTGCATCTTTGGCTATTCAAGAGGCACACATTGGAATCTACACCTGCAAGGATAGAGCAATTATAGAAAATCTGTCAGTCTTTAGGAGGTCATCCTGCAAAAACCCACCCACATTTTGAAAACTCTTTTTTAAATTGCTGAGAGATAGCGCAATACAGCAAAAAGTTGCAAATTATTATGCAAGTGTGGCATTCCTCATAATTTGCCACTTTTGAATCCTAGAATTGGGAGGCAGCTGTGACTAAGTATTCCTCTCCAGCATAATGGCTGCACAGCCGCATGTATTGGTGATTTGCATTCTAGGAAGTCTTTACAACAGGTGTTGTATAGTAGGGTGATGTAGGTAAAAGGTAGGGGGCATGAACTATTAAAATGCCCTGCTTTTTAAGTGTAACTTTTTATTTTAGCATATGTTACTGCTGCTGCCACATTATGCATAAAGCAATCTTTAGTTTCTTTACATACCACTGTTTTCCTGAGGATCTTCTCAAGATGGCTCCTCTGCCAGTTCTCTGAGGCCAGAACTGCCTTCCCTTACTTCACATACACACTTGCTGTAGCCAGCAGCTTCCTGCCAGCCAATCAGATTGGATTACTGAGAGACACGCCTCCTCACTCTCAAGCCTAAGGCAGGCATGAAGTGTGAAGTACCGTCCCTCTGTCTTATGTTTACACTAAAGGGAAGACAGAGAAGCCATAGCAATGTTTTTTTAAGGGACCAGTGGAAAGGGACGGGAGACATTAACGAAAGCTGTTATTATAAGGTAATTACAGATCGTTTGGCAATCATTGACAGACAAACACAGGTATATATGTAAAGCTCTGATAAACTAGCAAATAAAAAAATATGTGACAGTTACACTTTAAGTTTCTATGTACATACAATAGGACGCTGTGACCAAGCTGCTGATAATGCGACAGGGGGAAATTGCATGATTAACTGAAAGTTCACAGACCAAGGTGAGGAGCACATTTCACCCAATGTCACGGACGGTGTACAGGAAACAAGACAAAGCAACATGCATATATGACTGAGTGGATCCAAAGCTAAGGAACCAAAAGGGAGACCCCTGCACAAGACCTGAGACTTTCCCTGGCTGCTCAGCCTATGCAAAGATCCGAAAGGTGGAAGGTTGCATATCCACGTACCTCGACTATATAACCCCTGAACACCCTACAATAGTGAGGGGACACGACCACCGGCTCCCTACACCAGACACGGAGGGAGTCAGGGTCACCTGGGATCCAGCAAACAGAAAATAACAGATAAATGTTCAGCACTTAACTTTGTAGCAGACTGGAAAACAAGATCAGCATGCACACACACTCCAGGAAGTAGTATAAGCCGCCCAGTAATGCATTATGGGGCGGAATTTAAAAGGATGCAATCAGTCCAACTCCATGACAGCTGAGAGAGGCTAACGAGATGAGGAACTGAACAGCACAACAAAGAGAACTCAAGGAGGAGGTTCTGAAAGGCCTCTGTCAGAGCTTCTCAGCTGTCTGGTTGTGACAGTACCCCTCCCTCTACAAGTGGACTCCAGACACTCAGAGCCCACCTTCTCAGGATGGGACCTATGGAAAGCCCTGATGAGACGAGAGGCCTTAATGTCTGTCACTGGGACCCACATCCTCTCCTCAGGACCATAACCCTCCCAATGAACAAGGTACTGAAGAGAACCGCGGACAAGACGAGAATCCACAATCCTAGAGACCTGAAATTCAAGATTCCCATCAACCATAATCGGAGGAGGAGGCAAAGGCGAGGGTACAATGGGTTGAACATAAGGTTTCAATAAGGACTTATGAAAAACATTATGGATCTTCTAAGTCTGAGGAAGATCAAGACGGTAAGCAACAGGATTGATGACAGACAGGATTTTGTAAGGCCCAATAAACCTAGGACCCAACTTCCAGGAGGGAACCTTCAATTTGATATTCTTGGTAGACAACCACACCAGATCACCAACATTCAGGTCCGGACCAAGCACACGTCTCTTATCTGCCACACGCTTATATCTCTCGCTCATGCTCTTTAGATCATCCTGAATCTTTTGCCAAATAGATGACAAAGACGAGGAAAATCTGTCCTCATCAGGTAAACCAGAAGACCCCTCTCCCGAGAAAGTCCCAAACTGCGGATGAAACCCATATGCACCTAAAAATGGTGACTTATCAGAGGACTCCTGACGACGGTTATTTAAAGCAAACTCAGCAAGGGACAAAAAAGAACACCAATCCTCTTGATTCTCTGCCACAAAACAGCGCAGATATGTCTCCAGATTCTGATTGACGCGCTCTGTCTGGCCATTCGACTGCGGGTGGAAAGCAGAAGAGAATGACAACCGAACCCCCAAGCGAGAACAGAAAGCCTTCCAGAATCTGGAAACAAACTGCGTGCCCCTATCAGAGACTATGTCTGAAGGAATACCGTGCAATTTGACAATGTGATCAATAAATGCCTGCGCCAGCGTCTTAGCATTGGGCAAACCAGGAAAAGGGATGAAATGCACCATTTTGCTAAAACGGTCCACCACCACCAGAATCACAGTCTTCCCCGAGGAACGAGGCAGGTCCGTTATAAAGTCCATGGACAGATGTGTCCAAGGACGGGAAGGAATGGGTAAGGGAAGGAGAGGACCTGATGGCCATGAATGAGGGACTTTGGCACGAGCGCAAGTCTCGCAGGCTGCCACAAAACCCTCAACCGACTTACGAAGCGCAGGCCACCAGAATCTCCGAGCGATGAGATCCAGTGTGGCTCTTGCCCCCGGGTGCCCAGCAAGGACCGTATCGTGGTGTTCCTTAAAAATCTTGTGTCTTAAAGCGAGAGGCACAAACAACCTCCCAGGAGGACAAAGATCAGGAGCCTCTGACTGGGCTACCTGCACCTCTGCCTCCAATTCAGAAAAGAGAGCAGAGACCACCACACCTTCAGCCAAAATGGGACCCGGGTCTTCAAAATTCCCGCCTCCCGGAAAACAACGTGACAGGGCATCTGCCTTCACATTCTTAACTCCAGGGCGGAACGTGACCTCAAAATTAAACCTAGAAAAGAACAAAGACCATCTGGCCTGTCTCGGGTTCAGATGCTTGGCTGACTCCAAGTAGGCCAGATTTTTATGGTCAGTAAATACGGTAATAGGGTGTCTGGCTCCCTCTAGCCAATGACGCCATTCCTCAAAAGCCAACTTGATGGCCAACAATTCCCTATCTCCCACATCGTAATTTCTCTCTGCGGAGGAGAGTTTTTTCGAGAAAAAGGCACACGGTCGCCATTTGGCAGGAGAGGAACCCTGAGACAAGACCGCCCCCACACCAACCTCAGAAGCATCAACCTCAACTATGAAGGGTAAAGAAATATCAGGTTGCACCAAGATGGGAGCAGAAGCAAAACTCTCCTTGATATTAGAAAAAGCCTTACGCGCCTCTACTGACCAGGAAGAAAAATCTACCCCCTTTCTGGTCATATCAGTGAGTGGCTTAACAATAGAGGAATAATTCAAAATAAACTTCCTGTAATAATTGGCAAAGCCCAAAAAACGCATCAGCGCCTTCTGATTCTCAGGAAGCTCCCACTCAAGCACAGCGCGGACCTTCTCGGGGTCCATGCGAAAACCAGAAGCGGATAGAAGGAACCCCAGAAATTGAATTTCTGGAACCGCAAACACACATTTTTCCAGTTTTGCATATAATTTATTCTCCCGCAGGATGAGCAAGACTTGACGTAAATGTTCCTTATGAGTTTTGAAATCAGGAGAAAAAATCAAAATGTCATCCAAATACACTAATACAAATTTTCCCATCAAATGATACAAAATGCTGTTCACGAAATGCTGAAAAACGGCTGGGGCATTCATCAAACCAAAAGGCATAACCAAATTCTCAAAATGGCCCTCAGGGGTATTGAAGGCCGTCTTCCATTCGTCTCCTTCTCTGACCCTGAACAGGTTGTATGCCCCTCTTAGATCTAATTTGGAAAAGACTTTAGCCCCAACAACCTGGTTAAACAGGTCCGGGATCAGAGGAAGCGGATAAGGGTCACGAATAGTGATACTGTTCAGCTCCCTGAAATCCAGACAAGGTCTTAAAGAACCATCTTTTTTCTTAACAAAGAAAAAAACAGCGGCAACAGGTGACTTCGAGGGTCGTATGTGTCCTTTTCTCAGACTCTCAGAGATATAAGCACGCATAGCGATCCTCTCAGGTTGGGAAAGATTGTATAAACGAGATTTAGGCAGTTTGGCGCCTGGGATGAGATTAATAGGGCAATCGTACTCCCTGTGCGGGGGCAAATCCTGAACTCCACTCTCAGAGAAGACATCCGAAAATTCAGAGAGAAAAGATGGTACAGTCTTAGTAGCAAACTCAGAAACAGATGTCGTGAGGCAATTCTCTCTGCAAAAGTCACTCCAATTATTTATTTGCCTCGCTTGCCAATCAATGGTGGGGTTATGTTTAGTGAGCCAGGGTAGCCCCAACACTAGAGGAGTAGGCAAACCGCTAAAGACGAAACATGACACATCCTCAACATGAGCATCACTCACAATTAAACGGATATTGTGAACTATGCCCTTTAATGATTTCTGAGAAAGTGGAGCGGAATCAATAGCGAAAACAGGAATATCCTTTCCGAAAGTGCGCACCTGGAAACCATGAGTTATCGCAAATTGATTATCAATGAGATTGACCGCTGCTCCACTATCCACAAAAATCTCACAAAAAATGTTCTTGCTCTCTAGCGCCACCCTAGCCGGCAGGACAAAACGGGAACTACAAGCAAACGGAAAACCTTCAATTTCTGCCTCAACCCTGCCAATAGTAACAGACGGAACATTTTTAAAAGATTTTTTCCTGTTTGTTTCTTTATTACTCCCAGAAAACTGCCTGAATCTCCTAGAGGGACAAATATTTGCCAAATGATTTATACCTCCACAACAAAAACAAACCCTCCCATGCGAGCTGAATCTTCTATTGTCAGAAGCAATCAACCCCAGCTGCATGGGCTCCTGCTCAGAAGGGGCTGACAGTGACTGAGACCCTTGCGCACAGAATGGGACCGCTGCACTGTCCTGGGACTGAGTATGACAGGAAGGGGACATCTCTCCTCTCTCTAAGACGCCTGTCAATACGAACAGCCTGAGACATAGCAGAGTCCAAAGAAATAGGCCTCTCATGAAAGGCAAATGCATCTTTCAATCCCTCTGAAAGACCATGGCAAAATTGACTTCGGAGTGCAGCATCATTCCAACCAGTATCAACTGCCCATCTCCGAAATTCTGAGCAGTATATTTCTGCGGATTGTTTACCCTGGCATAATAGACGAAGTCTAGACTCAGCCAGAGCAATACGATCCGGATCATCATATATCTGACCCAGGGCTAAAAAGAATTCATCCACTGAACGGAGAGGCCGTGCCCCCTCCGGCAGCGAAAAGGCCCAGGACTGAGCGTTACCCCTGAGCAGCAATATAATGATCCCCACCCTCCGTTCCTCATCACCAGAGGAATGGGGAAGAAGGCGAAAATGGAGTTTGCAAGCCTCTCTAAAACGCACAAAATTCTCACTACCCCCTCTGTCTTATGTTTACACTAAAGGGAAGACAGAGAAGCCATAGCAATGTTTTTTTAAGGGACCAGTGGAAAGGGACGGGAGACATTAACGAAAGCTGTTATTATAAGGTAATTACAGATCGTTTGGCAATCATTGACAGACAAACACAGGTATATATGTCTAGCTCTGATAAACTAGCAAATAAAAAAATATGTGACAGTTACACTTTAAGTTTCTATGTACATACAATAGGACGCTGTGACCAAGCTGCTGATAATGCGACAGGGGGAAATTGCATGATTAACTGAAAGTTCACAGACCAAGGTGAGGAGCACATTTCACCCAATGTCACAGACGGTGTACAGGAAACAAGACAAAGCAACATGCATATATGACTGAGTGGATCCAAAGCTAAGGAACAAAAAGGGAGACCTCTGCACAAGACCTGAGACTTTCCCTGGCTGCTCAGCCTATGCAAAGATCCGAAAGGTGGAAGGTTGCATATCCACGTACCTCGACTATATAACCCCTGAACACCCTACAATAGTGAGGGGACACGACCACCGGCTCCCTACACCAGACACGGAGGGAGTCAGGGTCACCTGGGATCCAGCAAACAGAAAATAACAGATAAATGTTCAGCACTTAACTTTGTAGCAGACTGGAAAACAAGATCAGCATGCACACACACTCCAGGAAGTAGTATAAGCCGCCCAGTAATGCATTATGGGGCGGAATTTAAAAGGATGCAATCAGTCCAACTCCATGACAGCTGAGAGAGGCTAACGAGATGAGGAACTGAACAGCACAATAAAGAGAACTCAAGGAGGAGGTTCTGAAAGGCCTCTGTCAGAGCTTCTCAGCTGTCTGGTTGTGACACCCAATGTGCGTCCCACTCCTGATTTGAATACAAACTGATAGGGTTGAGCGAATTGAAGAATCTCAAGTGGACTTTGATCTGAATTTCACGAAAAATTAGATTTGCTGCAAGCCGAAATTCCTCTTGCTTCGTGGTAACAAATCAATTTTCCCTGAAACGGTATTAAAAAAAAAAGAAAAACACACTCCATTTGAGTGCGAAGAGGCCATCACAGCCATCTTGATTGAAGATCCCACGCAAAATCTCATGCGCGGTGACATATGACAATGCCACGCCGGCCATAATGGTGACATCATCATGCACCACGCGCGATTTTGTGTCCAGTGGCCTCTTTGCGCTCAAATGGATAAGGTGAGTACTATATATTTTTTTATGGGATTAACCCCTGAAAGCCTTTACGCGACAAACACAGCATATGAGGGGTACAATGATGGGGGCAGCGCAATTGCTGTTCCCCATCATTGCACCCACTACTTACAAATAAATGCGCTTCGTGATGAAGCAATTCCACACTAAACAAATTTCTTTGTAAAATTCTGCTCCACACTACAAACTGATCTTTTCAAGCAAAACTGGGTGCCGACTCTCAGGGGGGTACCAGAAGCAATAAGGGCTTCCATCAATACAGATGGAAGAGCTCAGAGCTGGGTCCTGTCACTCACCACTCAGCTCCCCGCGCTCCTCCCCTCCTTCAGACTGGCAGCGCTCTGAATGGTGAAGCAGGAAGACTTCTCCCCGCTCCACCATTCAGCCTGCAGGCACAGATCTGGACCGGTAATCTGCATAAGCTCCGCCCACACAGTGCTGCACAGCGATCTGTGCCGGCAGGTAAGAGAGGTATGTGAGCCTCAGGAAAGAGAGAAGTTGAGTAGTTAGTGAGGTTTTTTTTTAATACAGAGGGGGCACAATGGGCTTTATTGCTATGGAGGGGGCACAATGAGCTTTATTACTATGGACGGGGCACAGAGGACTTTATTACTATGGACGGGGCACAGAGTACTTTATTACTACAGAGGGGGCACAGAGGATTTTATTACTATGGACGGGGCACAGAGGATTTTATTACTATGGAGGGGGCACAGTGGACTTTATTACTATGGAGGGGGCACAGAGGACTTTATTACTATGGAGGGGGCACAGAGCCAGAGGGCATTACTACAATGAACGGGGCACAGAGGCCATTATTACTGTGAAGGGGGTACAGTGGGCATTATTACTATGAAGGGGGCACAGTGGGCATTACTAGCATGGTGGCCATTACTATTATTAAGGGGCACAATGGGCATTATTACTGTGAAGGGGACACAGAGGGCATTACTACTATTAAGGGGGCACAATGAACATTATTACTGTGAAGGAGGCACAATACGCATTATTACTATGAAGAGGCACAGTGGGCATGATTACTATAAAGGGGAACAATGGGAATTATTAATGTGAAGGGGGCACAAAGAGCGCATTACAACTGTGAAAGGGGCACAGAGAAGGCATAACTACTGTGAGAGGGCACAATGTGGGCATAACTACTGTGAGGGGGCACACATATGTACAAAACTACTGTGAAGGTTGTACAATGAGGGCAATACTACTGTGAGGGGGTACAATTTTTTTCAAAGTATTGGGGGTGCCAGAGAAAGGACCCGCCCCGGGTGCCAAACACCCTAGCCACGCCACTGATGATGGCTAACCTCTGGCACTCCAGCTGTGGTGAAACTACGACTCCCAGCATGCTCCATTCATTTCTATGGAGTTCTGAAAATAGCTAAGCAAGTGTGCATCTTGGGAGTTGTAGTTTTACCACAGCTGGAGTGCCAGAGGAGTGTTGGAGGTTAGCCATCACAGGTCTAGAGTCTCTACAGACTACAAGAGCAGCAAAGTGCTGGATCAACTTAAAGGGAACCTGTCTAAATGTTCATTGTGTTACCCTAAACATATAAATTAAAGGTGGAAGCAGCATGAGGAGACCACAGAGTGTTGAGGTGGAAGCAGCATGAGGAGACCACAGAGTGTTTAGCTGGCAGCAGCATGAGGAGACCACAGAGTGGTGATGTGGCAGCATGACAGAGTGGCCCAGTGACAGAGTGTGGAGGTAGCAGTAGCATGAGGAGACCACAGAGTGGCCCAGTAACAGAGTGTTGTTGTGGCAGCAGCATGAGGAGACCACATAGTGGTGAGTTGGCAGCAGCATGAGGAGACCACAGAGTGTTGAGTTGGCAGCAGCATGAGGAGACCACAGAGTGGCCCAGTGACAGAGTGGTGAGGTGGCAGTAGCATAAGGAGACCACAGGGTAGTGAAGTGGAAGCAGCATGAGGAGACCACAGAGTGTTAAGTTGGCAGCAGCATGAGTAGCCTACAGATTGGTGAGGTAGCAGCAGCATGAGGAGACCACAGATTGGTGAGGTGGCTGCAGCATGAGAAGACCACAGAGTGTTGAGTTGGCAGCAGCATGAGGAGACCTCAGATTGGTGAGGTGGCAGCAGCATGAGGAGACCACAGAGCATTGAGGTGGCAGCAGCATGAGGAGACCACAGAGTGGCCCAGTGACAAAGTGGTCAGGTGGCAGCAGCATGAAGAGACCACAGAGTGGTGAGTTGGCAGCAGCATGAGGAGACCACAGAGTGTTGAGTTGGCAGCAGCATGAGGAGACCACAGAGTGGCCCAGTGACAGGGTGGTGAGGTGGCAGTAGCATAAGGAGATCACAAGGTGGTGAGGTAGAAGCAGCATGAGGAGACCACAGAGTGTTAAGTTGGCAGCAGCATGAGTAGCCTACAGATTGGTGAGGTAGCAGCAGCATGAGGAGACCACAGATTGGTGAGGTGGCTGCAGCATGAGAAGACCACAGAGTGTTGAGTTGGCAGCAGCATGAGGAGACCACAGATTGGTGAGGTGGCAGCAGCATGAGGAGACCACAGAGCGTTGAGGTGGCAGCAGCATAAGGAGACCACAGAGTGGCCCAGTGACAAAGTGGTCAGGTGGCAGCAGCATGAAGAGACCACAGAGTGTTAAGGTGGCAGCAGCATGAGGAGACCACAGAGTGGCAAGGTGGCAGCAGCATGAGAAGACCACAGAGTGGCCCAGTGACAAAGTGATCAGGTGGCAGCAGCATGAGGAAACCACAGAGTAGTGAGTTGGCTGCAGCATGAGGATACCACAGAGCGTTGAGGTGGCAGCAGCATGAGGAGAACACAGAGTGGCCCAGTGACAGAGTAGTGAGGTGGGGGGCAAGACCAGTACCAGCTGAAGATGGTGGGTGGCAGTGGGAGCACCTGGCAGTACGTGTGTGACATCAGGTGGGTGGCAGCATAAGAATAGTAGCTGAAGCAGGTAGCCAGAAGAAACTGGTTTATTTGGACATGGTGGAGAGCCAGTAGTCATCCCTCTGCCGAATGGTAACAATTCAACTGTCACTACGCAAGCAACTGAGCATTCATCGGACTATTTACGCAAGTGACTCGGAAGGACTCCCTGCCTCCATCTCCACTACATACTGCCACAGTGTGTTTGGGTCATCTCCCTCGTCTTACTCATCACCCTGTAGCTCCTCCTCTCTTGTCACCTGCATAGAAAAACCAGCCATTTCTCTACGCATTGCTTGTGCTCGAATGTCTTCCTCCTCCTCTTCTAGTTCAGCCCCCACAGGGCTCATGTGGCCGTGAGATGTAGACACCACATCTCCTGTCCATTTGCCAGACAGATTTAGCAGCATCTGTTCCAGGACATGAAACAGTGGAATGACGTTGTTCATTCCGTAGTCCTGGCGACTGACAAATAAAGTTTCCTCCTCAAAGGGGCCGAGCAAATGGCAGGTTTCACGCATTAGCTGCCACTGGCTCGCATCAAAGTTACACAGGGGAATACCTCTGTCCGCCTGTATTATCAAGGAATCATTTATGACCTTTCTCTGTTCATATAGTTGGTCCAATAAACACACGAACGAGCAAAATCAGACAGGTAGATTAGTATGAGAGGAAAAAAGGGGGGGAACGCATCAGGGCAACCCATGCCATGACAATCTCAATCCCTACAATATCCCTTTATAACTCCTCCTCAGCCCGGAGATGTGTCTTGATGGTAGGCACACTCCGTCCACGTACCTATGCTGTCTATCCTTATAATGCCCTTTATACACTATCCCATATGGATATCCGGGTAATAGTGTATAAGAAAAAGATATCGCTTATATAGTCACGTGTCCCGACGCGTTTCCCCCCTTCCTCTCATTGAAGGGGTTCATCAGGGGACAAAAACAGTGTCAATCGAACACATAAAGTGTTCAACAGATGTCAGATGGATATCATGAAAACGGATCTTAAATCTGGAGGCCACAACCAAAAGACAAATCACTGACTATAACAGGAGTCCGCACACAGTTATGTAAAGATAAACAGACTTCAATCCCAGTAAAGAGTATACTTAGCTGGTCCACCTCCAAGTCAGCGGTTCTAGATGAACATATTCTAAAGGCCTCCAGGGGGCAAGATGTGATGTAGCTCCAATTTTTGTGGAGTTCCCACCAAACCTAAATAGCCATATGGGGCTAGTCCCAACTATAGGGACCAATCAGGGATGCTGGTGTTGATCATGTGGTCCTCCCATAAGGAGGAGCCAATGTAATTTGCAGAGAATCCTTATCAAAATTATTATAAAGGACCGGACATAGCTAGATTAATGCCAGGCTATAGTAAGCCGCATGATTCATGTCAAGTCTGCGCAGGCACTACCATATAGGACGATCGAGCCGTCCAGGATACAGGTGGAACGCACGCCGAGAGGTAAAAATGGACGTGCGTTCCACCTCCAACCAATGGGGACGTCGCCGGAAGTGCGTCACCGGAAGTAGGTGGATGGAGCGCACGCCACTTAAAAATGACCGTGCGCTCCACCAACAGCCAATCAGGAACCTCCGCCGCCCAATGGTGGAGACATGAAGGTGAACCGTGTCTTCCCCCATTAGGTAAACAGGCCCTGTAAAAGCGCAGAAACGCTGTGCTATTCATTGATAAAAACGGCCTCCAAAGTATTTAAACAAAATGGGCCGCAATTGGGGATACATAATGGCAGGCCTCATAACTATAAATAATGACGGTCATAGGTATATGTGTCCGCCAGGTGATTGTTAAATAACCCCATTAATCACAGGGTGTGGAGGGGGGGCCCAAAGACCCTAAAATCATTGCGATATGGATCCATCAATGAATGCACTTAGACACCAATCACTACAATGCACTTATTGTGCACCGGTCCCTTATTTTTAGCAGGACATCTTTTTGGTGAACTACCACATAATAATAAATAAAGGCGTATTGTCAATTAATGCTATGTTCATGGTGCAAAGCCAGATATTACATAAGATATAATATGGGCAATAGATAAATGTCACCCCTAAGATATACATAAATGTGGCACTTTACGTGTCGATGATAATTCTATCCATTATATTAGGATCGAGCGCATAGGAGTATGCTGAATATTTCCAATAGCGTCTGTCTAGACTCAAAAATTTATAGAAAACATGCAAATACAAGTTTTTCATTCAAGCCCCTAGGGGACTGGGACCGCAACCGATGAATCCATTCGGCTTCCTTCTGTAGGATCTTACGGTCCCAGTCCCCTCTCCTAGGGGATGGTCTGACGATCTCCAAAGCCGCAAACTTAAGTGATTTTGGATCCCCGTTGTGGCATTCCCAGATATGGTTAGCCACAGGGGTTTCTTTCCGCTTTTTTATATCATTGATATGCTCAAGGATACGTCTACGGAATTCTCTGAAGGTTTTTCCCACATAGTCGAGAGGGCATGTACATTGCGCCAGATAAATCACTCCTTTGCTCCTACAATTCGAGAAATCTCTGATGACGTAATTAGTACCTGTCGCCGAACAAACATTAATTTTTGTGTTGTTGATATAGCTGCAGGCCATGCATGCCCCACAGCGAAATGTTCCCAAAGGCTTGCGATCTAGCCATGTGCCCTCAGGGGTTGGTCTTACATAATGGCTGTGTACTAGGCGGTCCCGGAGACTACGACCCCGCCTAAACGTAATGCTTGGACGTGCAGGAAGCACGTCAGCGACACCAGGGTCCATCAAAAGGATGGGCCAGTATTTAGTGATAATTTTGCGGATCTCCTTATTCCTGGTGTCATAAGTAGAGATGATCCTCATGATGTCACCATCCTTGTTACTCAAATCCCTGGGTACTAATAGTGTCTCCCGATCCCTAGAGACCGCACTCTGGAATGCTTCCCGGAGTACATTCTGTGGGTAACCCCTAGTTTTGAATCGATCTTGTAGTTTTCTTGACTCTTGGTAAAAACTATCATGGTTAGAACAATTTCTTTTCATACGTAAGTATTGTCCTCGTGGAATGCCCTTTTTTAGACTCATGGGGTGATGACTCTCCCAGTGAAGGAGGCTATTGGTGGCGGTTTCTTTCCTAAAAGTGGAGGTAACTAGTCTATCCCCTTTTTTGGTAATTCTAATATCCAAAAAGGTGAGAGACTCGTGGTGGAACTCGGATGTAAACGCCAGACCTAGATCGTTGATATTAAGTGCTTTTACAAATAGCGCAAATTCCTCATCGTTACCATTCCATATTATAAACACATCATCGATGTATCTTGTCCATAGTGTGATCTTATCTACCCACCAGGTCTGTGAGTCTGGAAAAACCACTTTGTCCTCCCACCAGCCCAGGAAGAGATTAGCATACGATGGGGCACATGAACTCCCCATCGCTGTCCCCCTGAGCTGGTGGAAGATGCGCGTGTCGAAAAGAAAAAAGTTATGAGTAAGAACAAATTCCAAAAGCGTCAAAACAAAAGCATTGTGAAGTCTATGTGAGACAGCTCTGGTTTTAAGGAAGTCAGACACTGCCACCAGACCCCTATCATGAGGAATACAACTGTACAAAGATTCTACATCTATGCTCGCCAACGAGCAAGATGTTTCGATACTAATGGATTCAATCTTACGTAAGAAATCCATAGAATCTTGGGTGTATGAAGGGAGAGCTGATATAAAACCCTTAAGTACATGGTCGATATAAGTCCCGCTATTCTGTGTTACCGAGCCTACCCCAGATACAATCGGGCGTCCCTTTAGTGGGGCACGGGTTGCCCTGATGCGTTCCCCCCCTTTTTTACTCTCATACTAATCTACCTGTCTGATTTTGCTCGTTCGTGTGTTTATTGTACTGTATGTGTTTTGTGTTTTGTGGTACTAGTTGTTCCTCTTTCAGGGAATTTTAATTGACCTAAATAAATGTTAAATTTTAGGTAGTCGTACTTCAGTGATATTGATTTAATAATTCTACGACTACCCTCTTTATCTACAATTAGAGCTTTACTATTTTGATTGTCCTCATGGCTAGTTTTCTATCCGGTACATTGTATACAGAGGATCTTGTTAAAGAAGCTAGGGATATCTTTTCTGATAAGGAGCTGCCGGGTCTTTCCAATTCATTAACATGTAAACTCACATTTACAGACCTTTATGAGGAATACAAGAATAACATAAAGTCGTGGTGGGAGATTAAGTCCATCGAAAGTTACCTTGAGTATCGGATTGTCCCTCAAGGACTACGGATAAGGATCACACCAGCAGAGAGAGTACGATCGCCGGGTTTACTTACCCTATGGGAACAGGAACTGACCAATAGTTTGCTTAGACTAATGAATATACTGTTAACAGAGGAACGATTGTACTTTGAGAGATCCTCAGAGAAACTTAGAGGCCTTGTTGAATTGGCTATTTCCTATAAAACAGACCCAGATTTCAATAGAAGGGAGGCATCCCTGCAGACGGCGGTTGAAAGATTCCAAGGTCTGATTAAAGAGAGGAAACATAGACAATTCAACAAGGACCTAAAAGAATTCAAGGAGAACAGGGCTTACCAGTTTACTGGGGGATCCCAACCCCCCTCTGAGACGGACGTCTCTTCATCCGAGCAGGAGTTCTCGGACTCGGAACCCCTACAAAATAGGGGTAAGACTAATTATAGAGGAGGTCAGAGAAGAGGTGGAAGAGGTGGAAGAGGCCGCTATAATAACAAAAAATGGGCAAAATCGGACAACAAAGGGGGGAAAGGGGGCGATTATCCTTCCCTGGTACCCTCTCAGTCCTCTTCCTCCTCTGCTACATCTATCCCCTCTCTTACATCACAGGGGAATTTTTTAGCCAGGGGGGGGCCGTACGATCTTCGCAATCGTGTATAGGGAAGATAACTAGGAAGGCCGCTGTTGACGAACTACAGATCATTAACCTCTCCTCACGGACTCTTAGTGCCATTGAAGAGAGTATTCTTAAGAGAGGCTTATCCTTCGTCCCCACCACTAGATTTGATCCATTTGTGTGGACCAAGGATTTACATTTATTTTCAAGGAAACTCAAATGGCATAAATTCATGAAAAATAACACTAAAGCCACCTGTGAACAACTGGGCCTACAGGAAAGTGACTATGCGGATTTCAAAATCCTCTGTGATCTAATGGAGGAAGGTACACGGACACCTGGTCAAGGTCCATTCACTGATCTCCGACCTAAAAGTAAGAAACCTGCACCTCCTATGAACTATGATCACATAGAAATATTCCTACAAATGACCACAGAGGAGATTGAAAGGTTACCCGCTAACTTACCACACTTCCATAATGTTTCTGGCCCTGAGATGGAGGCCCTTCAAGGGCTTGAAAAAGATACCACAATAATAATCAAGCCGGCGGATAAGGGTGGAAACCTAGTGATTATGGGTCATGTAGAGTATAAACATATGTGTGAACGCCTATTGAACGATCGCAGTTGTTATCGAGTTCTGCCCTCGGATCCCACAGATATTTTTCTGAATGAATTGGAGAATATCTTGAAGGATGGCCTCTTTAGAAAGGTCATCTCCGATGTGGAATACCGCTTTTTGTTGCCAAGCACACCCCAGATTGCCACATTTTATGGTTTACCTAAAATCCACAAAGGTACTTCCCCACTAAAGGGACGCCCGATTGTATCTGGGGTAGGCTCGGTAACACAGAATAGCGGGATTTATATCGACCATGTACTTAAGGGTTTTGTATCAGCTCTCCCTTCATACACCCGAGATTCTATGGATTTCTTACGTAAGATTGAATCAATTAGTATCAAAACATCTTGCTCGTTGGCGAGCATAGATGTAGAATCTTTGTACAGTTGTATTCCTCATGATAGGGGTCTGGTGGCAGTGTCTGACTTCCTTAAAACCAGAGCTGTCTCACATAGACTTCACAATGCTTTTGTTTTGACGCTTTTGGAACTTGTTCTTACTCATAACTTTTTTCTTTTCGACACGCGCATCTTCCACCAGCTCAGGGGGACAGCGATGGGGAGTTCATGTGCCCCATCATATGCTAATCTCTTCCTGGGCTGGTGGGAGGACAAAGTGGTTTTTCCAGACTCACAGACCTGGTGGGTAGATAAGATCACACTATGGACAAGATACATCGATGATGTGTTTATAATATGGAATGGTAACGATGAGGAATTTGCGCTATTTGTAAAAGCACTTAATATCAACGATCTAGGTCTGGCGTTTACATCCGAGTTCCACCACGAGTCTCTCACCTTTCTGGATATTAGAATTACCAAAAAAGGGGATAGACTAGTTACCTCCACTTTTAGGAAAGAAACCGCCACCAATAGCCTCCTTCACTGGGAGAGTCATCACCCCATGAGTCTAAAAAAGGGCATTCCACGAGGACAATACTTACGTATGAAAAGAAATTGTTCTAACCATGATAGTTTTTACCAAGAGTCAAGAAAACTACAAGATCGATTCAAAACTAGGGGTTACCCACAGAATGTACTCCGGGAAGCATTCCAGAGTGCGGTCTCTAGGGATCGGGAGACACTATTAGTACCCAGGGATTTGAGTAACAAGGATGGTGACATCATGAGGATCATCTCTACTTATGACACCAGGAATAAGGAGATCCGCAAAATTATCACTAAATACTGGCCCATCCTTTTGATGGACCCTGGTGTCGCTGACGTGCTTCCTGCACGTCCAAGCATTACGTTTAGGCGGGGTCGTAGTCTCCGGGACCGCCTAGTACACAGTCATTATGTAAGACCAACCCCTGAGGGCACATGGCTGGATCGTAAGCCTTTGGGAACATTTCGCTGTGGGGCATGCATGGCCTGCAGCTATATCAACAACACAAAAATTAATGTTTGTTCGGCGACAGGTACTAATTACGTCATCAGAGATTTCTCGAATTGTAGGAGCAAAGGAGTGATTTATCTGGCGCAATGCACATGCCCTCTCCACTATGTGGGAAAAACCTTCAGAGAATTCCGTAGACGTATCCTTGAGCATATCAATGATATAAAAAAGCGGAAAGAAACCCCTGTGGCTAACCATATCTGGGAATGCCACAACGGGGATCCAAAATCACTTAAGTTCGCGGCTTTGGAGATCGTCAGACCATCCCCTAGGAGAGGGGACTGGGACCGTAAGATCCTACAGAAGGAAGCCGAATGGATTCATCGGTTGCGGTCCCAGTCCCCTAGGGGCTTGAATGAAAAACTTGTATTTGCATGTTTTCTATAGATTGTTAAATTTTTGAGTCTAGACAGACGCTATTGGAAATATTCAGCATACTCCTATGCGCTCGATCCTAATATAATGGATAGAATTATCATCGACACGTAAAGTGCCACATTTATGTATATCTTAGGGGTGACATTTATCTATTGCCCATATTATATCTTATGTAATATCTGGCTTTGCACCATGAACATAGCATTAATTGACAATACGCCTTTATTTATTAATATGTGGTAGTTCACCAAAAAGATGTCCTGCTAAAAATAAGGGACCGGTGCACAATAAGTGCATTGTAGTGATTGGTGTCTAAGTGCATTCATTGATGGATCCATATCGCGATGATTTTAGGGTCTTTGGGCCCCCCCTCCACACCCTGTGATTAATGGGGTTATTTAACAATCACCTGGCGGACACATATACCTATGACCATCATTATTTATAGTTATGAGGCCTGCCATTATGTATCCCCAATTGCGGCCCATTTTGTTTAAATACTTTGGAGGCCGTTTTTATCAATGAATAGCACAGCGTTTCTGCGCTTTTACAGGGCCTGTTTACCTAATGGGGGAAGACACAGTTCACCTTCATGTCTCCACCATTGGGCGGCGGAGGTTCCTGATTGGCTGTTGGTGGAGCGCACGGTCATTTTTAAGTGGCGTGCGCTCCATCCACCTACTTCCGGTGACGCACTTCCGGCGACGTCCCCATTGGTTGGAGGTGGAACGCACGGCCATTTTTACCTCTCGGCGTGCGTTCCACCTGTATCCTGGACGGCTCGATCGTCCTATATGGTAGTGCCTGCGCAGACTTGACATGAATCATGCGGCTTACTATAGCCTGGCATTAATCTAGCTATGTCCGGTCCTTTATAATAATTTTGATCAGGATTCTCTGCAAATTACATTGGCTCCTCCTTATGGGAGGACCACATGATCAACACCAGCATCCCTGATTGGTCCCTATAGTTGGGACTAGCCCCATATGGCTATTTAGGTTTGGTGGGAACTCCACAAAAATTGGAGCTACATCACATCTTGCCCCCTGGAGGCCTTTAGAATATGTTCATCTAGAACCGCTGACTTGGAGGTGGACCAGCTAAGTATACTCTTTACTGGGATTGAAGTCTGTTTATCTTTACATAACTGTGTGCGGACTCCTGTTATAGTCAGTGATTTGTCTTTTGGTTGTGGCCTCCAGATTTAAGATCCGTTTTCATGATATCCATCTGACATCTGTTGAACACTTTATGTGTTCGATTGACACTGTTTTTGTCCCCTGATGAACCCCTTCAATGAGAGGAAGGGGGGAAACGCGTCGGGACACGTGACTATATAAGCGATATCTTTTTCTTATACACTATTACCCGGATATCCATATGGGATAGTGTATAAAGGGCATTATAAGGATAGACAGCATAGGTACGTGGACGGAGTGTGCCTACCATCAAGACACATCTCCGGGCTGAGGAGGAGTTATAAAGGGATATTGTAGGGATTGAGATTGTCATGGCACGGGTTGCCCTGATGCGTTCCCCCCCTTTTTTCCTCTCATACTAATCTACCTGTCTGATTTTGCTCGTTCGTGTGTTTATTGTACTGTATGTGTTTTGTGCTTTGTGGTACTAGTTGTTCCTCTTTCAGGGAATTTTAATTGACCTAAATAAATGTTAAATTTTAGGTAGTCGTACTTCAGTGATATTGATTTAATAATTCTACGACTACCCTCTTTATCTACAATTAGAGCTTTACCATATAGTTGGTCCAACATATGGAGGGTGTAGTTCCAATTGGTGGAAACGTAACATATCAGCCTTTGCAGCTCAAGGAGGATGCGCTTTGCAGTGTAAGAGTGGCTGAAGTGCATGCACAGTTTCCTGGCAATTTTCAGGATGTCTTGCACATGAGTAGAAGACTTCAGGACCCTCTTTACAATCAGATTGAACAAGTGCGCCATGCAGGGCACATGGCTTAGACCTCCTTAATGCCATGCCGACACCATGTTCTTCCAATTGTCGGTGACCATGGTTGCATTTTTGAGTTGTCGAGGAGAAAGCCAGGATTCGATTTCTTGATGAAGAAAGTGGAGCAGTTCCTCCCCTGTGTGACTCAGTTCGCCCAGGCAAACTAGATGCAGAACAGCGTGAAACCGCCATGCCCTGCACATATTGTATGCTGGAGGAGCACTGTGAATTGTCCCTGCAGTGGAGGCTGAGGACACAATGGAGGATGATAAGGCAGAGGAGGACATTGTCGCAGGACTAACAGCATGAGAACGTGGAGGCGGCAGCACTTTTGCAGACACCGACAGGCTCAAGGACTGGCCCACTTTCTGTTCAACATAGGTGTGCAGGGCTGGTACTGCCTTTTTCACAAAGAAATTATGGCTTGGGACTCTCCACCTCGGCTCGGCACAAGCCATCAGTTCTCTTATAGTCCACCACTTGCAAAGGGAGGGACTGCAGCACCAGCAACTTGTCCAGGAGCAAGTTCAGCTTCTGTGCCATTGGATAAGTGCATGCGTACTGTTGTCTCTTGGCAATCGCTTTAGTGATCGATTGCTGATGAAATGAGTGACGAGCAGTAGGAGGACGAGGAGCAGGAGCATCAGGACCAGCAGATGATGGGAAGGATAGACAGCTCCCTTCGGCCGAGGTGGTGGAGCCTTGACTGCATGAAATTGGGTGCATGCCACTGGGTGATGCAGCGATTGCTGCGGCAGGCTGGTTCACCACATCGGAGCTACGGTTCCCTCAGGTCACTTTATGGTAACACTGCGTGTGTTGATGCAGGGCCGTGGTGCCAAAATTGGCACCCTGACCACGCTTCGCCTTTTGCCCACAGATTCGGCAAATGGCCATGTTTACCTCGTCCACGACTTGACAAAAACTGGTAGACCATCGAGTATGGCATTTCCCCCCCAACACTCCACACTGACTGCCTGCTATCGCTGCCTCTGTGAACCCCTGCACCTTTTCTTTCCAGACAGGTAGGCTTCTGCGAAGCAGGCGGTCTACCCCGGGCACATTTGGCTCCCGACCACCCACTGCTGCCACCCTGCTGACTCATGGACATGCTACCACCTTGCTGGCTCAGCCACTGCCTCACGTGGAAGCTGCCACCCTCTTCTCCTGATGATGATGATGATGATGATGAAGCCCCTTCTTCATCCAGCTCCCAAGTGCAATCAGCTACATCATCATCCACTACTGTCTGCACGTCACTGATGTCCCCCTCAACAGTCTCAGGGCCAGAGGCCTAACCACTCGCAACATCAACTCCCCCGCGACTCTCATCATCACTACTTGCCCGCCTACCAGAGGAAGCGGCAGATGTCTCCTCCAAATCTTGGCTGGGCAGTAGCTGCTGACTGTCCTCTAGTAGCTCGTCCTTGCTGAAAAGTGAAGCTGAGCCTACGGCATATAATACTTCTCATGTTGGGGGAACAGAAAATGAAAGAGGCGCATTGAGGACAGTTGAGGGCACAGGGCCTGCTCCCAGGCCACACCAACTAAGCGTTGTGTCAGAGGAACCCACCGACTCTTGGCTGGGGATGTCTGATGTCACTTGCGACGAAGTAGAAGACAGAGTCAATCTTTTAAGCACCGCTGGGTTGCTGGTCAAGACACGACCTCTAGATTACACTGGGAGCTCAGGCCTCTCACTGTGACTCCTGCTGCCACCACCCCTTCTTCTGCTGCTTTTTCCTACTAGTACACCCCGAAAATGGCTGCAGTACAATGTAACTTCACCGCAGAAAAGCTAATAAGACGTACTTTCTTTCCCTATTAATACACCCCAAAAAAGGCTTTAGAACAATGTAACGTCTCCACAGAATAGCTAATAAGACGTACTCCCCCCCCCCCCCCCATTAATACACCCCAGAAATGTCTGTAGTACAATGTAACTTCCCTGGAGAACAGCCAATAAGATGCACCTTTTTTTCCTATTAATACACCCCAAAATAAGACGTACTTTTCTTTTCCTATTAATACACCACAAAAATGGCTGTATAACAATGTACGTTCACCGCAGAATGTCTAATAAGACTTATATATATTTCCTATTAATATATGCTGTAAATGGCTGTATCACACAGCACTTGCACCCCAATAATAAGCAAGGTTTGCTGGAATTGCTGAGCTATAATATGGTACAAATGTAAATCTTGTAAATCTTTTTTTCCTCAAAATGAAGTCTTTCCTAACCCTCTCCCTAGTGCCTGTCATGTCTCTCCCTGCACTAAGTACACTGGAAAATGGCAGCAACCAAGATGGCTGAGGCTATTTATAGGGCTGTGACATCACAGGGCTGGCTGGCTGCTGATTGGCTGCATGCATGGCATTGTGGGTGATCCCTCGTCCCCACAGTTCTTATATCCATGTTCTGACATGTGCAGCAGCCATTTTAAAATGCAGTTTGTTACCACGAAGCGTGAGGAAATTCGACTTTGGTGCAAATCGAATTTTCCTGAAATTCGGATCGTATTCCACTTCATCAACTTCGATTCGCTCATCTCTTCTCACAATTATTGTTAGGACAGGCCAGGTGATACAAATTTCAAAGCTTTAGAAATACCCAGTCTCCGCTAACTTTGTCCCAAAAAACAGCAGCCATGGGTTCTTCTAAGCAGCTGCCTAACACTCTAAAAATGAAAATGGTTGAGACTCACAAAGCAGGGGAAGGCTATAAGTACATAGTAAAGCATTTTCAGGTTACCATTTCCTCAGTTTGAAATGTAATTAAGAAATGGCATTTATTAGGAATTGTGGAGGTCAAGATGGTCTGGAAGACCAAGAAAAATTTCTGAGACAGCTGCATATTGGATTGCTAGAAATGCAAATCAGAACCCCCATTTGACTGCAAAAGACTGCAGGAAGATTTAGCAAACTCTGGAATTGCGGTTCATTGGTCTACTGATCAGCTACACATGTACAAATATAGCCTTCATGGAAGTAGAGCAATGGAGCGGGGCGCAGTCGTAGCGTCTTGACTTAGAGAGAAGTTAGAAGGCAGGAAAGGGTTAAGGCTTGGAAGAAAGGAGAGGGAATTTGATTGGTAGAAGGGTGGAACAGTTAAGAGTTTGGCGGGCCGTATATAAACTAAGGAAGGGGTGTGGTTCATCAGTTGTGGGAGGTACCTAGTGTGAATGTTCCTGCCCACCCGCCCTGTTATAGGTTGTAAGATTATGTTGTCGTAGCAGGGGCAGGTAAAATGGGAGGATCTTGGGAGGCAAAACAATGGATGGTTAATAGGTGCGTGACACGTTGGAGGGTGCATCTTATGAGGTTTGGTAAGCTGAAAGCTGGGGCTCCTGTTTGGGCTAACAGACCTACAGGGGTATATATATTTGATGACTTGGTGCCCTTGAGTCGGCGAGTGCAGCCAAGGGTAAGGTTGCAATACAAGTGGAGGTGGTGAGCAAAGAATGTAACTTGCTTGGGTTGCCTTCTAGGATCCTTCCACAATATGGGAGGTTATAACGATGGGTAGGTTGGCTTATGTTAGACTGTAATGTTATAGCACTTTGTTATATATGTTTATGTTCCTATTATTAAGATGTTTTATTATTTATTTTATTAATAAATCGGCTGCTACGGCCTTACACTAAGAAGTATGTCTCTGAGTTTTCTGTTGGAGGGTGATTGAGGGAAGGTCGGGGCGCTGCCAGAACAATCTTCCATCCTTTTACAGTTGCGTTTTTCTTTTCCAGCATAGAGTTCCGACCTAGCAAGCTACGGTTTTATCTCTGGCCAAAAAACTAAAGACTTGCCTGAATGCCGGATCCGGCATTTTTTTCCATAGGAATGTATTAGTGCCGGATCCAGCATTCAAAATACCGAAATGCTGGATCCATCCTTCCGTTCTGCGCATGCGCAGACCAGTGAAACCGTGAAAAAAAATCTAAACTGATCCGTTTGTCCGTATGACAAACGGACAGATGGATCCGTCCTTGCAATGCATTTGTAAGACGGATCAGGATCCTGATCAGTCTTACAAATGCATTCAGTTGGCATACGTTTTGCCGGATTAGGCAGGCAGTTGGGTGACAGAACTGCCTGCCAGATTCCTCTGCCGCAAGCGTGAAAGTAGCCAGAGTCATCAGAATAAAATGTCGAACGATACCAGGGCTGCGCCTGCAGGGATATCAAGGTTATCAATCTTGGACAAAAAGTCACCTGTGTCTCTGATAAAAGATTTTGTGGAGATAGCAAATCGACGCAGCATTTTATCAAGGAAAATTGCCACATTACAAAAGAGGGACCCCCTCCCGGACACGATGGGTCGACCGGGGGGGGGGGGGGGGGCACCACTCACTTGTGGATTTTAGGCAAGGTGTACAAAATGGGCGTACACGGCTTATCACAGTAGAGATGAGAAAAAAGTTTGTCATCAATAATTTCAGCCTCACGGGCCTGATTTAAAATATCCCGCAGCTCCCTTAATAAGCCAAATTTTGGATCCTGTGTAACCCGTTTGTACACCTGTGAGTCATTGAGTTGACCATAGATCTCCCGGATGTACTCACTTTTCCTTGATAAAATGCTGCGTCGATTTGCTATCTCCACGAAATCTTTTATCAGAGACACAGGTGACTTTTTGTCTAAGATTGATAACCTTGATATCCCTGCAGGCGAAGCCCTGGTATCGTTCGACGTGTGTAGCTTATACACGTTGATCGACCATGAGCTGGGCCTGCAGGCGGTAGAAACATGCCTTAAAAATTCTGAATATACCGAAGTGTGCCAAACCTTCATGTTGTCATTGCTGAGATTTGTTTTAACCAAAAATTGCTTTCTATTCCAGGACGATTTCTATGTCCAGATGCGTGGGACGGCGATGGGGTCCAACGTGGCGCCCACTTATGCTAACATCTACATGGCCCACCTTGAGGAGTCGTCTATTTATGGCAGCCACCACTTCAGACAAGTTCTGGGGTGGTGGCGCTAAATTGACGATATCTTCTTGGTGTGGACGGGCGACATGTTGGGCCTCCTCGCGTTCCACGCATTTCTCAATTAAATCGATCCGACAGTGAAATTCACTGTGGTCCATTCCACTGATAGATTGCAGTTCCTCGACACGGAGGTCCAGATCGTGGGACGGGGTCTGAGTACTGATCTGTTTGTGAAGCCCACCGATAAAAACACTCTGTTGCGTTATGACAGCCATCACCCCCGCTCCATGATCCGGTCATTGCCCTTCAGCCAGTTCCTCCGTGTCCATAGGATTGTGAAGGATGGACAAACGAGACATATGAGATTAAATGAAATGGGTCAAAAATTTGCCACTCGGGGGTATCCCAAGAAATTGGTCAGAGAAACCATCTCGCGAGTGGACAATAATTCCACTATTAGCCCCAAGGCTGCCCCCAAAAAAACACGTATTCCCTTCATCTCCCAGTTTTCTACTGACAGCCCGCAAATAGCGGCTGTCATTCGGAAACACTGGAAGATGATAGGGAACAGTTTCCCTCAGGTTGAGGAATTTAATACACCTCCCTTATTCTCTTACCGTAGAGGGCGCAATTTGGGTGACAGACTAGTGAAATCTGATGTGGGTAGTGCCAAGACCAGCGTGAGAGCATTGTGTGGCTCCACTCGGACCGGCTGCTACCCTTGCTATCACTGTATAAATTGAAAGCTTATGATAAAAGGAGATACATTTCTCAATCCGGATACTAACAAAATGATTAAAATTACCCAATATTTGACATGTGACTCATCTTACGTGGTTTACCAGCTTACATGTCCCTGTGGGAGGGGGTGTGTTGGTGAGACCACGTGGGACGTGAAGACTCGGTTAAATCAACACCGCTACTCCATTAGGAAAGAGAAAATGGATTTGCCAGTGTCCAAACACTTCAAAGAGGCAGGACACACACAGAATGATTTGAAATTCCGCATATTGGAACAGATAGAAATGGGAAGGCTGGGGGGAGACAGACAAGCTCTCCTCAAAAAGCGTGAGCTATTCTGGATCTATACTTTGAAAACTTTGAGACCCAACGGGTTAAATGTTGATTTCAGGGTGGACTAGTGTTGTCTCACCCCAGGTACCGCTCGATCTGTATTCCCTACTGTAGGTTGAATGCACATGTATACACATTAATCAAGTGAATTAACCATTATCTCTGTATAAAAGGTTTTTCTTAAAACTTTTTTCTTTGTTTTTAGATTCACCAATCTGTCGGGGTCATGACTGAGGCGCTGTATGGTGTGAAGTACATCACTGATCCGGCTGGCTACCCATGGAGTGTAATCCATGCTGGTTCAGGAGCCTACCCATACAGTTTTTATATAGTAACATAGTAACATAGTACATAAGGCCGAAAAAAGACATTTGTCCATCCAGTTCGGCCTGTTATCCCGCAAGTTGATCCAGAGGAAGACCCCTCTCTAGTAGCTATAGCCTGTAATATTATTAAGCTCCAGAAATACGTCCATGGCCCTCTTGAATTCCTTTATTGTACTCACCATCACCACCTCCTCAGGCAGAGAGTTCTATAGTCTCACTGCTCTTACCGTAAAGAATCCTTTTCTATGTTTGTGTACAAACCTTCTTTCCTCCAGACGCAGAGGATGTCCCCTCGTCACAGTCCTGGGGATAAATAGCTGATGGGATAGATCGCTGTACTGACCCTTGATATATTTATACATATTAATTAGATCTCCCCTCAGTCGTCTTTTTTCTAAAGTGAATAACCCTAATTTTGATAATCTTTCAGGGTACTGTAGTTGCCCCATTCCAGTTATTACTTTAGTTGGCCTCCTCTGGACCTTCTCCAGCTCTGCTATGTCTGCCTTGTTCACTGGAGCCCAGAACTGTACACAGTACTCCATGTGTGGTCTGACTAGCGATTTGTAAAGTGGTAGGACTATGTTCTTATCACGGGAATCTATGCCCCTTCTGATGCAACCCATTATCTTGTTGGCCTTGGCAGCAGCTGCCTGACACTGGTTTTTGCAGCTTAGTTTGCTGTTTATTAAAATTCCTAGATCCTTTTCCATGTCAGTGTTACTGAGTGTTTTACCATTTAGTATGTACGGTTGACTTGCATTTTTCCTTCCCATGTGCATAACTTTACAATGTTAAACCCCATCTGCCACTTATCTGCCCAAGCCTCCAATCTATCCAGATCGCTCTGTAGTAGTATACTGTCCTCATCAGTGTAAATTACTTTACACAGTTTAGTGTCATCTGCGAAAATTTATACTTTACTATGCAAGCCTTCTACAAGATCATTAATAAATATATTGAAGAGAATAGGGCCCAATACTGACCCCTGAGGTACCCCACTAGTGACAGTGACCCAATCTGAGTGTGTACCGTTAATAACCACCCTCTGTTTTCTATCCCTCAGCCAGTTACTTACCCACATACAGATGTTTTCTCCCAGTCCGAGCATTCTCATTTTATATACTAACCTTTTATGTGGTACAGTGTCAAATGCTTTGGAGAAGTCCAGATATACGACATCTATTGATTCGCCGCTGTCAAGTCTAGAACTTACCTCCTCATAGAAACTGATTAAATTAGTCTGACATGACCGATCCCTCACGAAGCCATGCTGATATGGCGTTATTTGCTTATTTCTGTTGAGATGCTCTAACATAGCATCTCTCAGAAAACCTTCAAACAGTTTACCCACAACAGATGTTAAACTTACCGGCCTATAGTTTCCAGGGTCTGTTTTTGGCCCCTTTTTGAATATTGGCACCACATATGCCATGCGCCAATCCTGTGGGACATTCCCTGTCAGTATAGAGTCTGCAAATATCAGAAATAAGGGTCTGGCTATGACATTACTTAATTCCTTTAGGATACGGGGGTGTATGTCATCCGGTCCTGGCAATTTGTCTATTTTAATCTTTTCAAGTCGCTGATGTACTTCTTCCTGGGTCAGACAGGGCACTTTTAATGGGGAATTTATTTTTGCATTCTGCATGTCATCTGACAATTTATTTTCCTCAGTGAATACATTGGAGAAAAAAATATTTAACAGCTTTGCTTTCTCCTCATCGCTCTCTGCGACTTCCCCCTCATTACTCTTTAAAGGGCCGACACCTTCAGATTTATACTTTTTAACATTTATATAATTGAAGAACATTTTAGGGTTAGTTTTACTCTCTTTGGCAATTAATCTCTCGGTCTCTAGTTTGGCCGCTTTTATTTGTTTTTTACATGTTCTATTTTTTTCCTTATAGTTTTTCAGTGCTTCCGTGCTCCCCTCCTGTTTCAGTGAATGATATGCTTTCTTTTTGTCATTTATTGCTTTCGTTACAGTTCTATTATTTTTATTCCTTAACCTTTTATTCCCATACGGTATGTACCTCTCACAATGAGATTTTAGGATGTTTTTAAAGATATCCCATTTTGTGGCTGTATTTTTATTTTTGAGGACTTTGTCCCAGTTAGTTTGGCCTATGGCCTCTCTTAGATGGCTAAATTTTGCTTTTTTGAAGTTTGGTATTTTTGTTCCTCCCTGTAGAAACGCTCTTTTGAATGATAATTGGAAGGTTATTACTTTGTGGTCACTATTTCCCAGGTGTCCCCGACCTGCACGTCTGTTGTTCTGTCCGGCCTACTAGTCTCCCATATACAACCTTGGGAATTGCATATGTAAAGACTGCATCCAAAGTACACAGTATACACAAACTGCTGCAGTAAAGTACAGCAAAGTTGCTGCAACTCACCTGAACTAATCTTTTCTCTCTGCACTACTATTGCACTGAAAAATGTTGGTGCCAGGACCACCAGAACCCAGCCTTGCACCTCAAAACTACCACTATCAAGGGCACCTCAACTATCAGGAAGGAGGACTCCAAAACCAGAGTGTCCCCCGAAGGGAAGAAAAGGTGCACCCTTTCACTGTTCGCCAGCCTAGGTAGCTTCAGAACCATGAGCACAACTGCTACTATACCCATCTGGCCACCAATGCCCCTGCAGCCAGGTTGCTGCACGTTTCCCCTGTTGCTCTATCAAGACAGGGAAACGGGATCCCCATTGTTGAAATCGGTGAGAGTTCCAGTAGTTGGACCTCCACTGATCAGTTAGAACTTGGCAAACCCCTTTAAGAACGAGTTACACAACCACCTTTAGAACTAATTATGAAATCCGGATGTTTGAGGATGTATAAAAAACTGTCCCAAAGGTTAATACATTTCAGTGTAAGACAGCGGTGCGAAAATATCTAATCAGTGGAGGAATGCATCATGAATAAGAGTAAAGGGGTTATCCGGAACATTAATACTGACAGCCTTTATCTCTGTTCCCTGCTCTACTTTAGGCATAACACGCTTGCGTATTCATGTATTTATTGTAACTGGAGTGTAATAGAGCAATGTTTTTTTTTACTTGGTACTACTATATACAGAATACCACTGTCAAGGGAATGGTTCTGATAATGGGTACATACCAGGGAACAATTATTTAGGCAGTTCCCAAATATATTTGCTTACAATCACCAAAGGCTGACCATTACTGTAAGGTGTGCCCGTACGGAGTCAGTCACAAGCAATTTGTGTGAGGAAAAAAATAAATAAAAAAGACAATTTTCACCTTAGAATTTAATAGTAAACCCAGACTCCACTGAGCCAAATAAAACAAAATAATAAGTTTTGCAGCCCATTAAAAATTAATTTTTGAATGTCTGCAAAACCCATTTTGTAATATCCCATGGTTGTGAATCTACGCCTTGAGTCAGCTAATAAAAAATCTTCACATTTATAGTTTGTATACAGCTGTTTTTGCATTGCTTAGTAACCCCCAAAACATGTTTTATTTGTCTAGAAACATTACGGCAGGATGGAGTGCTGCCACATGTGCCACGGGTTCGAATAAATAACGGGACTTGTTCCTCGGGGTTAAAAAATCCTTCAGCTTTCTGAAGAATTCTATATTTCTTGACATCTGAAGACTGAGTGACCTTTGCTGTTTTTGCTGTCATGCTAGTGAGTAATATACTGAAATTACAGTAAAAAACTCTTCAAATTGACTTTCCAAGCACAGAATTATCTTTGCGTTAATCATATTTTCTCACTCTTCCAAATCACACACAAGGTCGATCATTAAAATGGACAATATCCTTATGAACACAATATCCTTATTGTTGAGATAACCTTCCTTGATTGAGGTGGTCTCATGTATTGTAAAAAGTGGCCTCAGCTTGGGATTAATCACAGGCCAGACTAAACAGCTGGGTGTTTTTTATTTTTTTATTAACAGGATTCATTGGTTTGCAAAATACTTTGATCTGAGGAATAACTGTATCTGTAAAATACATTTGATTCGGTCAGTTTAAGGATCTAGTCAGTGGATGTTGACAAGATGAGAGAGTTTGAAGCTTCACTTCGTGATACTGGTACGTTCTAACATGATTCAGATTTTGGGACAGAAAGGTGTACCATGACCAATGGGGCTCCCTTGTTAAAGGGGTTCTCTGGGAATTAAGAAAATGAAAATATTACTTTATTATAAATATAATCCCAAATACCTTTCATTAGTTATAATGGATTGCTTTGTCTGGGGAGCAATCATTAGGAGAAATAAAATGTCTGCCATCCTGCACACAAAACCTGTCCTAATCACACAGACGGACAAATTACTTCACAACTAGAGTTGAGCGTGAATATTCGAAAAGCAAATTTTAATTGCGAATATCAGCACTTCGAGAATTTGTGAATATTTAGAATATAGCGCTATATATTCGTAAAATCAAATATTCATTTTTTTTTTCCTTAACACAGTACACATCAGGTGGTCATCCCTTCCTTCTTCTAGCTTGTGGGCCAATGAGAAGGCTTTGTCATAGCTTGGCAACATCCCTAGCAACCAATAGAAAAGTTGCCTACCCCTTACTATTGCCGCAAATTTGCAAGCACAAATATATTGGAGTAATCTATCTGCATATAAAGCTATTCTAATGTTCTGCCGTGCCAACCATTTTCTCCAGTCTCAGGAAACCTATACCAGCTTGAAAAATGTAGCATAAATGACCCACGCAAATAATACATTGCCGATTTTCGCAATCAAGAATATAATCTCGAATTCTCGAATTTGCAAATATATGATGAATATTCTACAAAATATTCAAGAAATATCGCAAATTCAAATATTGCCCCTGCCGCTCATCACTATTCACAACACTGAGGTAAAATGCTGCCTCATCCTCCTCTCTGGTTGTCAGAGATTAAGATTCTGAATATAGTTTAATATGATCTACAGCTGAATCTCTGTAGGAATGGAGTTCACGAGGAGACATGAAGTACCGAGAGGATGGACAGGACAGACTGTGGTAATGTAAGGCTGTGGTAATGAAGACTGCATAAAAGAGCTGCTGCTCATGAGCCACACCTTACCTTCTTCTCTGTACTTCATGTCTCCTAATGAACGCTATTCCTACATAGATTCAACTGAAGATCTTACTAGCTGTATTCAGGATCATAATCCCTGACAAGCAGAGCAGAGAGGAGGATGAGGCAGCTCTTTATTTTAGTCTTGTGAAGTAACTTGTCCTGCTATGTGATTAGGACAGGTTTGTGTGTACTAATAGGAAGGCTGCCATTTTATTTCTCCTAATGATTGCTCCCCAGACAAAAGTAGCCATTATAACCAATGAAAGGTATTTGGGAAGTAATATTTAAGTATTTTAATTTTCTTAAATTCTGGAGAGCTCCTTTAATGTAGGGGGTGGCTGAGCAAAGTTGGGAACAGGTTGAAAAGCCTTTGATAGTGGACCACTCTGTTCAAGAGCCCTCTTAAAGCTTCTTTTTCTCATGGCTGGTTTCATTGCTTGTAGTTTATCATTATTTGACCTGAACTTAAGATTTGACATACACCAGAATAAGAGCAGTCCATCTGAAGAGCATAAACCATAGTATAAAGCATAGGGAAGGGACAGATCAGCAGCCAGAACATCTAATATGGCAAGAAGTGGATTTAATGCTACACAAGATGTAATATGGCTTGATACATATAGAGAGTAGCGTGCTGTAGATGGAATTCTGCACTATTTGTGTTGCGCACCGTTCTAATACAATAGTGGGCCCTGGCGTGATACTTAAATAGAGAAGCAAGCTGTCCATACAGATGGTGCTGCTACATCCATACCTTGGACTTCCACTAGGCAACCTTGGTTAGGTTGAGACTTAGGGGGTCATTTACTAACTGATATATGACAGTTTTTTGGCGAATATATGTCGCAGATTGCGGCGTAAAAGTTATTTTTGCCGCAATCTGTGACTTTTCCCTGCCCACGTTCTAAAAAAGGGGGCGTGGCATGGGTGGGGAAGGGGGAGAACCCGCAGGCAAGGAAGCTGGCGTAGATTTAGACTCGCGGTGGATGCACAGAAGTTATGTAGATAACTTCGGTGGATCCACTGCCAGCGTAGGAGTCATTAAGATCAGAATTTAAAATGCCGGTCTTAATAAATGAACCCCTTAGTGTAGAAAGATCTACCATGGTAAAAAATGCCCTGCTTTCACATAGAACAGAAGTAAACTAAAAGAATATTCACACTTTTGTTGGAGAAATTTCTGCAAATCAGTTCTATACATTTGCAATGGTTTGCAGTAGATGCATGGATTTCTTCAAGCCTTAATAAGATGATTGGAACTGCTGTATACATTTGTACAACAAATGTGCCACGTGTTTTAAAACTCACTAATGATATAAGCCTCTTTTCCAGTGCATTGAACTGACTTGACTGTACTCAACTCCAAGACGGGCAAGCTGGTGACATGAAGGTCACATGTTCACACTGCTGGTTAGTGTGCGGTCTGAGAAGGGGGGTACATTGAGGGGGTACCATATCCACAAGAGAAAACGCACTACCTGGTACCAAAACTGGGTAGAGGCAAGTAGAGTAGAAGGGTTAGAGCTGGTACCATGCAGTGGAAAAGTGGCTTCAGAGAAGGAGTCCAACTAAATCTCTAGTGTAGCTTAAGACATTGTGAGCTTCTCAAGACCTGTCAGAGATCTTTCAGTAGATTCAGAGCTGTTGGTTGCCTACCAAAGTGTATGACAATATAGCTAAGATAAAGTTGCCAATCTTCCTGGTAATTTATGGCATATAGTGTAGCAATTGCTGTTGCTCCCCAGAGACTATAATAAAAAAAAACACAGCACACATGCATGGCCAACATGCCCCATCATTTAGGAAAGACAGGACTTGCTCTCCCAATTCATGGGGTCCCATATCCCACAGAGATAGATATGCAAAAAAAAAGGAAAACACAACGGCTATATGGACCTATATTTTGTATTCAGTATTGTTTGGAGATGCTGGTCTAACCTTTTGCATTGTATATTTAAAGGAGTGATTATTTCTCCAAGGCTTTACATTAGAGCACATCATAACAGGATCCTACCTGTCCTAAGATCATTTTGTAGGCCCAAGCCCAGGTTGTCTGGTGGGTTCTTATCTGAAGAGTTCACCTTAACATCAGCATATGAGCTCACTGAATTTGATGAAAATGTGTGCTAACAATGTTTTTGTTCAAGTACAAGTATAGTATAGCAGTGATGTAATTTAAAATAATTCATATGTTCAATGTTTGCATATGTCTTAGCATGCAACTATCAAAGTGATAGTGGTGTAACTATCACATTTCTAAATCACTTCATTTAAAAAATATCATCCACCTGAAAAAAGCTGTAATGGCATGTCAGCGCTAGCTGAGATCTGGAGCCTGACAAAACAATTTCTTCTACACTGCTTCTAAACTGCACTGGACCATCTTGCTTTTATGTGTGATTTATCCATCCTTATCAGTTTCCTGAGCTTCCTAGAAGAAAGCATAGACAGAAGTAAGGGAAGTCAGGTCTTGCAAACAGTAACATAGTAACATAGTACATAAGGCCGAAAAAAGACATTTGTCCATCCAGTTCGGCCTGTTATCCCGCAAGTTGATCCAGAGGAAGACCCCTCTCTAGTAGCTATAGCCTGTAATATTATTAAGCTCCAGAAATACGTCCAGGGCCCTCTTGAATTCCTTTATTGTACTCACCATCACCACCTCCTCAGGCAGAGAGCTCCATAGTCTCACTGCTCTTACCGTAAAGAATCCTCTTCTATGTTTGTGTACAAACCTTCTTTCCTCCAGACGCAGAGGATGTCCCCTCGTCACAGTCACAGTCATGGGGATAAAAAGCTGATGGGATAGATCTCTGTACTGACCCCTGATATATTTATACATATTAATTAGATCTCCCCTCAGTCGTCTTTTTTCTAAAGTGAATAACCCTAATTTTGATAATCTTTCAGGGTACTGTAGTTGCCCCATTCCAGTTATTACTTTAGATGCCCTCCTCTGGACCTTCTCTAGCTCTGCTATGTCTGCCTTGTTTACAGGAGCCCAGAACTGTACACAGTACTCCATGTGTGGTCTGACTAGTGATTTGTAAAGTGGTAGGACTATGTTCTTATCACGGGAATCTATGCCCCTTCTGATGCAACCCATTATCTTGTTGGCCTTGGCAGCAGATGCCTGACACTGGTTTTTGCAGCTTAGTTTGCTGTTTATTAAAATTCCTAGATCCTTTTCCATGTCAGTGTTACCGAGTGTTTTACCATTTAGTATGTACGGTTGACTTGCATTTTTCCTTCCCATGTGCATAACTTTACATTTATCAGTGTTAAACCCCATCTGCCACTTATCTGCCCAAGCCTCCAGTCTATCCAGATCCCTCTGTAGTAGTATACTGTCCTCATCAGTGTAAATTACTTTACACAGTTTAGTGTCATCTGCGAAAATTGATACTTTACTATGCAAGCCTTCTACAAGATCATTAATAAATATATTGAAGTTTGGCACATTCAAGAGAAGAGAGACACCCAAGGCTTGTGAGAGAAATGCATCTAGCTGTGCAGCTGAAACATTTTTTTGAAAACTCAGGTACGCTTTAAGTCTAAACTATAGGTGCTAAAGCACCATAGAAACACTGTGGAGGTACTGCTGCCAGAAATGCTATGGGATACTGGTTTACTATTGACCAGGGTATCATGAGCATGGAGTTTATATGTTCTCCTTGTGTCACATTTCCCATGGTTCAGTTGAGCAATGGTAGCTCCAGTCATAAGAAAGTAGCCTTAGGCTTCATGCACACAACCGTATGTGTTTTGCGGTCCGCAAATTGCGGATCTGCCCAAAAACGTATGCCATCCGTTTTTTTTGCGGATCCATTGTAACAATGCCTAAAACGGACAAGAATAGGACATGTTATATATTTTTTTGAGGGGCTACGGAACGGACATATGGATGCGGATAGCACACGGTGTGCTGTCCGCATTTTTTGCGGACCCATTGAAATTAATGGTTCTGCATCCTATCCGCAAAAAAAACGGAACGGACACGGAAACAAAATACGTTTGTGTGCATGAGGTCTAAGTATGTGTCATTGCCTTCTACCACTAGTGAGGCCCAGGGTTCACACAGAGTAGCTGAGGCCTCTGTTGGAAACGTTTGAGAACCTAGGCATTATCCTATTGCTAATGTATTGTTTTATGGTTAAAGAATAGTCATTGAAGTCAAATATGATGATTTAATTTAATGTTGTATTTAGCAATGAAGATAAATTGCGTAAAATAATGCCAGCTTATAACAAACAATCTTTATTAAACTTAACTTTATAGAAATAAGGACAATTTCATGTTTCTTCATTTACTAGAAACAACAATAGCTTTAAAACATAATGAACACTGATTGTTGTTACTTTTCACCTGAGTAAAATCCTATATTTTGGGTGCTACAGTACATAATGTCCGTTCAATTTTTTCTCCAGTTTTTGATGTTTTCAATAATTTGCTGTGCAGTTAGTTTTCCATCTTCAACTTGTTTCTCAATGAGTTGCTGTACTTCTTCCCATTGTTTAGAGCCTTTTTCTATACCTTCAAGAATCATGGAACGTGCAATTTCTATCCGCTTAGCTATGATATCCTTTCGTACTTGGGGAATTTCATCGAAAGATTTCCAATCAAAGGGATGTGGGATTTCTACTTTAAGCTCACCTTTACGTGTTGACATGTATGTTTTTACCTGTTCACTAGCAGAATTCTGTACATTTTGTAACATTTGAGTGAGGAATTCTATGAAGGCATTATATTTTTGGATGACCAGATCAATTAAACTGTTTGCATCAGCTAGAAACTTCTCATAGGAGCTCTGGAGTTGAGCATAAGCTTCATTGAGTTTTACATTTAGATTTTGAGAATGTTCAATTGCAGCTTGTTTGGCACTTCTTGACCAATCACTGACTTTTTCTTCGAATTTCATGGAAAGTTCTCTCACCTGCTTACGTCCCTTGTCTTCGGCATTGGTCAGTAGAACCACAGTTTGCTCATAATATTCTCTCAACAGTTCTTTGATTTGGTTAGTAATCTCTGAG
Organism: Bufo gargarizans; assembly: GCF_014858855.1. Lineage (NCBI taxonomy): Eukaryota > Metazoa > Chordata > Amphibia > Anura > Bufonidae > Bufo > Bufo gargarizans. The sequence goes on along the minus strand of NC_058083.1, from coordinate 13,820,817 downwards.
ATATTGATGCCATATTGTGAAGGCAGTTCTTTCAATGAATCAATGATGACTTTAAAGAGCTGAAGAATTTTCTCTTCAATTTCGTAATATTTCACAGACCATCCCACGATATTTGGGTCTAGGTATTCTTCTCTCAAGGCCTTGGCATAAACAAGTAACTGTTTTAATTTATCTATAAGCTCTTCATAGATCTTCTGGTAAACTTTAAGCAGCTGGTCCATGCTCTTTTTGATTTCTTTGACAAGATTGTTAAGGTATTGCACATACTGTGAATTCATGGCATCATTATACATTTGTTGGGTTTGACGTTGTATGTCTTGATAATTTTTGGATTTCAAGGCTTCAATAAGTTTTTCTGATTTTTGTGAAATCTCCTGAACCAATCCTTTAAGTTGCTGTAAGTTTCTTTCAATGTTTAAGGACTGGAGATCATTAAATATCTTCTTTGCAATCTCTTGTAGCTCTTTCACAAAGTCTTTAACCGCAAGGATGACTTGTCTGGTTTCAATTTTAAAGTTTGTTCCAGGGATATTAAAACTGACATCACTAATTAACTGGATGATGCTGTCAAGAATTTTTTGGATCTTCAGAATACATTGTTCCATAGTTTGTACTGCCCACTTCATACCCATGGCAAATTGTTCTTCACCGGTATATTTCTTGTTCTGGCCTGGTAGCTGAAATTTTGTACTCTTTAAAAATGTAATAGCTGCATCAATTACCTCTTTCATTGTACTTTGATAATTTCTGATTGCAGTTACAGATTGTTCATACAACTGTCCCCCATCATTTAGAAGGAAAGACATATCTGATGGGTCTTGGTACCATTGTTGAGCTTTGGAGACAACATTTGCATAATTTCCACTGGCACCCCTTGCAGCTGATTTAAGACGATATTCTAGGTAATCAACATGATAAGATGCACGTTTGTAAGCTGAAGACACTTCTGTCTGTAGACGTTCTTTCATCTGTAGGCCTGCATCTTTCATGTCCATGCCTAAGTGTTCCTTGTGGTATTTGTTGACACTGTTGTAGATGGCATCGGACATCTTGGGCAATCTTTCCTTGAAGCCGTTAAGTAAATCCTGAACAGCCTCCTCACGCCAGTTCAGTTTGTTTTGAATCTTGTCTGAGTTTTTTAGTGATATCTCATTTTTCAGTAAAAGTACTTCTTTTTCAGGTGAAGCCTATGGAAAGGGGAGAAAATTTGACAATCAGTATAGAATGTAACATCTGACTACATCTCATAACTTCAGCTACTTTATTAATTTTGCTTAAAGGTCCACCTTTTGCTAAGGGTAAAGGGTCAGCTCTTAAAGAGGCTTACCAAGATATTTATATCAATTATCTATCCTCAGGATAGGTCATCAATATCAGAAGGGCGGGGGTCCGATTCCTGACACCCCCATGATTAGCTGTTTGAAGAGACAAGTGGCGCTTATGTGAGTGCTGTGGCCTCTTCTTAGGCCAGTGACGTCACACTCATCGGTGGCATGGCCTAGGCGCAGCTCATTCCCTTCCAAGTGAAGGTGCTGTGTTTGGTAATCTGCAAGGAGGCAGCTCCAGTAAGCGCCACAGCCTCCTCGAACAGCTGATCGGCAGAGAGGGAACGTATTCTGAGGATAGGTCATCAAAATCTTGAAAAACCCATTTAAGACAACTTTTTGTACTGTGTCCTATTAGGGAATGTTAAGTAATAGAGGATCTCAGTTCAGCATCCAATAAAGCCAAAGAACGGCTGCTGAATGTAAGGGTACTTTCACACTAGCATTATTCTTTTCCGGCATTGAGTTCCGTCCTAGGGGCTCAATATCGCAAAAGAACTGATCAGTTTTATCCTAATTCATTCTGAATAGAGAGAAATCTGTTCAAGATGCATCAAGATGTCTTCAGTTCAGTCTTTTTGACTTTTCAGGATGGAGATAATACTGCAGCATGCTGCGGTTTTATTTCCGTCCAAAATCCCGGAACACTTGCCGGAATGCCGGATCCAGCATTTTTTCCCATTGAAATGCATTAATGCTGGATCCAGCCCAAAGTGTTTTGGCAAAACGGATCTGGCATTGCGGTCTGCGCATGCTCAGACCACAAAAAATGTGAAAAAGAAATTGCCGGATCCGTTTTTCCGGATGACACCAGAGAGACGCTTCCGGCATTTTAATGCATCTGTCATACGGATCAGGATCCTGACCCGTCTGACAAATGCCATTAGTTTGCATACGTTTTGACGGATCCGGCAGGCAGTTCAGTCACCGGAACTGCCTGCCGGAAACCTCTGCCGCAAGTGTGAAAGTACCCTAATTGTGCAACATAAAATGTTACATTCCCTGTGTTGTCACACATAAATTAAGAGGTAAGACATAGGCTCCACTAAACAGCACTGTCTTCAATAGTTATACTATTAATAAATATTATTAACAAATTGGCTAGCACTAGGCCATCAGAGTACCAGAGGATACTTTTGTGGGCCCACGGTTGAACACAATAGCTGGCCCCAAAGATCCAGTAGAAGACTATTGTATTTTGAGCTAACTTTAAGCTCATCACTTGCCACTATTTATTATGAAATAATTTACAAATTACCAGTTAGATGATATGTCATGTGTGTAAAATGATAACAGCAAGGTTCTCTGTTCAATTCAAATTGTATGTGTACATGCTCTTTATAGATAGATGGTGCTCCTGGAATCATCTCTTCTAGATGGGCCTCAGGAATTGCTATCTGACAGTGAATGTAAACAGAATATTCTACTAGAAATCTTACTTATACATTATAGTTTACTAAGATAAGATACTCACTGCAGGGCGACTGTACACTTTTAGTCTGATCGTCCTGGAATCTTTATCAAGGAGAAGACCCAAAGTACCAGTGGATGGAGTTGAGACAGATGAGGAGATACCATTTTCATCATGCTGGCAACGTATCTGGGCATTTGAGAATGTAGGGCTGGTAATGTCCACTTGGATGTTGTGATATGGCAACCTGACAATGAAATGTTACATAGTGAAGGCTTATATATGAAATTGGTGTGTTATTATGTTTTTAAAACATCATCTATTAGATACTGATATAGTATCTTCTTTCAACATTTGTACCAAGTCTATCAAGTTCAACCTTTGTCAATCATACAGCATTCATTGTTAGATTAATTATAACCCGCAATGACCATTTGCTATTAGATAAGCATCTAGACCTGTTTAAAATACTGAACCTCCCATTACTACCTCTTGTGATAGGGCATTCCACAGTGTGACTACTCAAACTGTAAAGAACCCTTTCCTATAGTCATGTCTAAACATCCATTCCTCTACATGTTATGACTGTCCCCTGGTCCATTGTAAACTCATTGGAAAGAACAAATCACAAATATGTTTACCTTAGACCATTAAATGAAACTTCATCCTTCCAGGTTGCACTTAAATCCACGTGTGCCAGACTTCCTTGTTCAATAAGATTCAGGCTTCTACCATTTAGTGAACCTGCTAATGAAACTGTAAAGAAAAAAATAACAATCTTAATTCAATTTCTGAACAAAGTATACAATATTACCAAAACATAATATAATGTCCGAGAACAAGAAAATGCATAATAAAAATAGAAAACTCACCATCAAGATCAAACTCCAGAAACTGTAGTGTTGAACTGCTGGTGGCGTCAATGGTGCTAACTAAAGAATCTGGTTTGTTTTCCAGCTTGTTTGTCCATGTGAGATTGTAAACAGGGGAAGCAAACTGAATGGAGCCAGATATGGAACCAAAGGCTGGGAAGTAAATTCCTGCAGGCATTCTCAAGTTAATTGGTGGGATCACAATGTTCTGTTCTGGGATCTCAATAGTTGGTAGGTCAATGTCTGCTAACTTGTTGAAGAGACTGTTGAAGTCCAAGTTGTAGAACTTTTTAGGAAGAGTGTATTTTGATAGCGTTATTTGATATTGTGGTGCAGAGAGTTCAACAAGGGGAATATTGGAGCCTTCTGCTGATGTGTACAATATGTTGATGTCAGCTGCAGGGAACTGAATTTGTGGGAAATATGAAGAAAATGGGTAAATGTCTTTGGGCAGTGTCAGTCCAGGGAAGGTTATGGTGGAACCATCTCCAATTCTTTCAGATGGAATAGGGTAGAAGAATCCATTGTTACTTTTTGTGTAAATCAGAACTGTTGATGCATTCAGGTATTGTTTTCTGTCAACATTAGTTGTAACATCAAGTTTCAAGACATCCCACAGGCTTCTGTCATACACTGGTAGTATAATTGACTTTAGAAAAGCCACATGGCCTTGTAATGATCCTCCAGCTTCAAGTCTTGCATCTGTCTGATCATTGGATAGCTTTACGTTGTGAGCCAGAATGAGAGACTCCAGAGTACCTTGTCCGTTTACAGTAAATTCTTGCTTATCAGTGTTAACATTTAATGTAATGCCTTGGTTTAATGATGCTGCTTCAATAAATGAATTGGGTTGGCTGATCTTTATTTGAAGGTCTGCTAGTAGACTCCAAAGGGCCAGTTCTAACGTGGCTTTGCTACTCTGCTGCCCCTTTGATGTAAAGAGTGGAGTGATTCTTAAATAATTTTCTTCTTTATGTTCCCAAATTGCATAGATTCTTGTGGTTGAGGCTTCAACAGCAAGATTTTCTGTAAAGTCCATGTTTCCTATGCCATCAGCTCTGGAGCTGCCTATGAGCCTCATGGTAGATCTAAGGTTGTTTGCATTCATGTAGGTGTTTGCATCATTGGTCAATGTCCCATAAAACGTTTGGTGAGTTAGAATGGTTCCGGTTATATCTCCAATTATTCTTGACTCAATTGAAAAGTAAGTGGTAAGTCCTTCAAGATTTAATGTATGATCAACTTTACCCTTTGCTGTGTTTCCAAACAATACATCATTATAATCATAAGTGAGTGTGATCTTGGATGACACAGTAGACTTTGTCTTTGTGTTACCTGTCAGTTCTTGTCTTAATGTACTCTTTAACAGTGGGGTATCCAATTTTGCATTTGTTATCACAGATGCTTCCACGTTTCGTTTTCCAAATGATATAGAGCTTTCATGTTTTCCTTCAGCAAATACAGATTTCAATGCTAATGCTGTGGCTAATTTTAGACCTCTCTTCCTTGTAAGCCCTGTTGTTGCATCTATGTTGAACTGAAGAGCTTCGATAACTGATGTGGAGGCTACACTTACTCTTGCGGAGACATCAGCCTGATTGTATATTCCAGCACTGGTGGTAAGTGAAATAACATTTGACTTAAAGAAGAACTCATAAGTGATATTTCCCAGTGCTTGAATTACTATACCATTCTGTCCACTTGGAAGTTTAACCTTAGGAAGAGAAAGTCTACGTAAAGAGTTGGGCACATGCAATACAGGCATTTCCAAGGAAGGTATCACTAACTTGTAAGATGGGATAGAGAACCCAACCATTGGCACAACAAAGCTTGGTGTGCTTATTTCTTTCGGAGCAACGTAACCAAAGGCAGGGAGTTCAGCTGAGAAGGGAGAAATTTCAATGTTCACCAGCGGTATGGTATAACCAGGGATTCTAAATGTTCTTGGTGCTTTATTAACTTGATTGTCCAATTTGTGCTTCTCAAACTTCACTTTGGCTTGATTGTAGGAGTCTACCAGGAGGTTCAATGCTTTATCTCTTCCATACTCAAAGTTTTTGTTAAGGGTCTTCATATTTGTATTGATTGTATCAAAAACTTTATCTAGCGGCAATGGTATCACATATGTATCTTTACTTTTCTGATACTGAAGTTTTACATTCAGATCAAAATTCTGACGAGTGGTTGTCAGCAAATTCTTCAGGCCACTTTTTTCCCACACAGAATATTCGAGAACCTCAGGTGTCTTCAATGATGTGTATGGGACTTGAATTCCAGGGATAGAGACTGGGATTGTCAAGAAATCAAGGTTAGCTTCTCCGTTCATTGTGAATGCAGCCTCAATATTCTCTTCATTATTACCCAGCAAAACTGTATGAGCCACTTTGTACTGGTTGAATCTTCCATTTGCTTGCCATGACAATTGTTGAATGGTTGGGCTGAGGGTAAAGTCATAGTTGTTTAGGAAATCAATCCTACCTGTCAGTTTTAGAGGGAAGCTTACTTTTAGATTTCCATTGTTTGCAGTGGACAGTTTTATTTCAAAGGCTCTAGTCAAGAAGGCAAACTTGTTGCTTATTATTCCAGTTGCCCGGCCCGATAGTTCTGCATTGTGAGTTGCTTCTAGTTCTACCTTCATCTCACTAATCTGAGCCTTTCCTTTCAGTGTAGCAATGCTGTTTCCAACATTAGGAGCATCAGCCTTAGACATGACATCAATATTTACGTAGTTCAGGAGCATGGAATCATACTTGAGGCTTTGATCCAGTTTCAGATATTTGTCATTTATTTTGTTAGTGCCCAAAAGTTCAATGTTGCCACCTTTCAGATTGAACTTGACATCAGCCTGGTGGTTACCTTCATCAGTGAACAGAGGGCAGGCCCATCTCCAGTTTCCTTTACCAGATGATATTAAGGAAATGCGTCCAATGTCCACTGTTGTGTCGACATCATTTTGCAGGTCAAGCTGACTTGAAAAGTCAAACTGTGGAATATTCAATCTATGAGAGTATTTTGTTGACACATCTGCTGTAATTTTCTTCTGCAATCTGACTATAACAGAGTTTTGAAGCTCAGCTGTATTCTTCTCAGTCCTCAAGTGAGCCTTTGTTTGGATCTGTGTCTGAATTTGACTTGCTGCAAAGATAACTTCACTTAAATGATCAAGTTTTACATGTCTGTTGGATAGTGACACAGTTTCTTTCAGAACCAGCTGTTCCATCAAAGGAGCTGAAATGCGTGCATCAGCTCCAAAGGTGAAAGCCAAAGCGTCAATCATTGAGGTTGCCTCGGTAGTTAGAGAAGCGACCATTTCTGGTGAATTCTCAGAGACTGTGGAATTTTTGACCTCAGCTAAAGTAGACATAGTGAAAAAAGGAGAAGCTACTTTGAATGAACCTGACAGCTTGCCAAATGTTGGAACAGAAACAGAGTGAGGAATCTTTGGAAGCTGGTATTCAGGAATCTTTATATCAGGGAACTGGAAATTTTCCAAGTTTAGTTTAGGGATTTTATACTCAGGTAGCTGCATGTCGGGGATGTAAATTTTAGAAATGGAAAATTCAGGTAGTCCCATGTCACTCATCGTTATATCTCTAAATAGAATGTCTGGGGATGGCAAGGTATAGTCACTTGAAATAATTTGATCAATTATTCTTACAACCTTGAGCCTTATTTCATTTAGATCAATTACGTAGGATCGTACTTTATAGCTGTTGAAAATTGTAAACTCAGGTGTAACAAATCTTGTTGGAATTTCAATGCCTCTTAGATTTCTGAAATTGATTTCCACAGACTGGATCTGTAAATCTGTGAATGGTACAATGAAGTATGGTGTCCTGAATGTTGCTTCTCTTAGTGCCCGCAGGCTAACTTCAAAGGCAGGAAACCTGATGAATCCTAAGTTGACTTCTGGAACAACAAACCCCTCTTCTACAAAAACTTTCAACCTATCAGCCCAATCCTGGATACCATTCTCTTGAGCAAAGTCATTAATCTTGGCAGCCACGGTGTTCCACTGCTCTGTTATGAAAAAAACTAAACGTCGGTAAGCCTGGCTCACCTGTTGTAGATATCGCTGGCATTCTTCTTTTATGTTCATAGCATATATTCTGTCTCTGGTGTCCTCAAGGTGTTCAATTACTCTGGTCTTCCATTCATTTAATACTGTTGAGGTCATGATGTCTTCGTACCACTTAGCAACAGCAGCAAACCTGGTCTCTCTTACTTGTTGAAGATATTCTGTGACCATTGCCCTCACATCATTCAAATATTGTCTTAAAGCTTCAGCTTTTTGTGGCAGCTCCAGAGCCCTCAATTTATTGTTTATTGCCTCTGTCAGTTCTTTGATCTTATTATTGAAGTCATCCACAAACTTGTCGTAATTAAAGGACCTCATCTTCTGAACTAAGATGTCTAAGTAATAGTTGATGTCATCAATCAGCTTCTTAAAGTCGTAGTCTTTGACTTGCTTGACTGCTTCATCGATAAATGCAATCACCTTCTTACAGTGTTGTCTGACATCAATGTTATTTAGCATGTCTGTTGCCTTCTTGATGGTTTCTTTAACTCTTTGTTGGTTAAGGAACTCAATAAACTTTTCTATGAGCACTTCCAACTTTTTGTCAATGTCATACTTGGCCACAAAGTCTTGAAATTTGTCAACGACTGCATTGATTTTTTCACTGATTTGAAATTCCTCTAATTGAGTGACAATAATGTTTTTAATTTGCTCTATAACAAATCTCATATTTTCAATCAGCACAGAGGTTTTGATCTGCTCAACATACTCAGAAATGTCAATGGACTGCAGGAGATGCTTCATCTTTTGAGCCATCTTATCAACATCAATTTCCTGTATGTAATACTGGATTTGGTATAGAAATCTCTGGATGCTAGCTTTGATTTGGTATTGTTTATCAAGATTTTGAATCCAAGCAGCTAAGCTTTGGTCCAAGTCATTAAACTGAACTACAAATTTCTCAATCATCTCAATGGTCTTTTCCCGTATTTTGTATTCATTGTCAAAGGCTTTCAGTTTCTCTACACATCTTTGAATCAGCAACTCAATGGATTTTTTGAGCTTCTCAAGGTCATAATTTTCTTTGATATATCTTTCCAGTTCAGTCAAAGATTTCTGTAAACGGAATTGTACTCGACGTAAGTAATCTTCAACTGCAGATTGAAGTTCCTCAGCTGTGATCTTAAAGCCCTTGGCCAATGATATAATCTTTTCTTTTGCAAGACTAGCTTTGCTTTCTATATCTAAACCGTTAACATATTCACTCATCCTTTGGCCAGCTGTATCCAATGCCCTTCTATATCTCTGGACATATTGGTCAATGTCAATGTCTTTCAGTGAATTCTGCAGGGCTTGTAGAGTGGTCAGTAGTGCACCTCTTACTCTCTCAAAATATAAAGACATGTTCTCAATGAACGGCAAGTGGATGATATGCATGTCTTTATTCTTGTCATATGTTATATGGCCAGAAATGCTAAATTCTTGAGGTGTACTGATGCTGTCTCTTAAGTTTAGAGAGTCGATTGGATTAAACTTGACAAAGGGCAGATGAACTTCTTTATCCAGTACAGAGAGGTCTGCTAGAGTTTGCCCACTAAGTTGAACTCCAATACTGTCAGCATTATTGAATGCACTGATATCTTGGTTGTACGTATTCTGGTCCAGACGACTCTTAAGTTTCCATGAGCTCAACTGTTCAGAAGGTGTGAACAACAGGTTTATACTGTAGTCTAGGAGAGTTTCATGGGTGTTGCCTGTTCCTAGCATATGTGTTGTTGATCCCCTGTAATCATGAACTAAATTAAAGGAAAGGGGTTCTGCTTTTAATATGAATTTGCTGTAAAGCTGTCCTGTCTGTTGCCCAAAAATCATCAGTCTTCCATCTCCATTAGTTTGAGAGTCAACGGTAATGGTGAATGGCTGCATAACAGAGCGAATCCTGTTAGTAAACCGCATAACTTTTGAATCACAATTTGTGCTGCTGGTAAGTGAGACAGAGAGGCCGGCAACATCCAGTGCAAATCTATGAGTATGGGCAGTTCCTTGAATATTTGCAATAGTGTCTGTGGTAACACTGGCTGCCATATTACCAGCTGAAAAGCCATATGAGTGCCTTATTTCATCTTTGTTGTAAGCACCTCTTACATTGCCATTGACATTCACCTTGAAGGCTTCCAGCTGCACCTGTCCTTTGTTGGTAATCTCTAGAGCGCCATATTGCAGTTCATTATTCAGCAGAGCTGTCATGGTATAGGGTTGCATTTGGAAGTCCAATTTGTGCTTGTGGAATTTGTCAGAGCTTAGCAAGTTTTCAAATTTGGAGGTAAACTGCAGAACATATCCTGCAATACTTAGGTCACTGCTGCTCTCCAGTTTTAGTTCATCATAGGAGCCCATTAAATTGGTAGAAAACTTCAGACCTTCTTTGCTTAACCTAAAGTTCAACAGATGTTTGCTGTCCACTCCAAGAAGTGTAGCTTGATACACACTACCAAGAGACAGTTCATTCAAGGCCCCTTTTCCATCAACAGTAACCTTGGCACTGTGTTGTCGATATCTTCCACTTGCCATGACCTTCATCACTGCTCCTGCTGATCCAATGCCGGCATTCAACTCGCTCTCCAACAATAATGGACTAAAGTTGACACTGGTGGTAGCACTAGTGGAAAGGCCATCTTGGTTGAGTCTCAAAGTCGCCTTGTGAACACCTCTACTTGCCTGGTTATTAAGAGTGACATCAGCATTTATTTCAAGACCAAGAGAGTTAAGAGAGCCAGACATAAGGGTATAGAATCGGTTGCGCTTATAGTCAGCCTGATATTCTGATCGGATGGCAGCCATCTGTTTCGACAATGTGAGTTCAAATTTGTTCAGCCCAACTAGGTTGAAGTAGTTTCCATTTGTATTTGACTTCAGGGTCAACTGCTTGTTTCTGTAATCAACAGTCATGGTGTTAACAAGAGCTCCATCTTGCAAATCCGTGGTTGAACTCAAAGTTACTACTTCGGACAGGAACATTCCTGACAATTTGTTTGTTGCCTTCAAGAAAGATGAATCAAACTTATAGTTGGATTCTATTTTTGTCTGGAAGCTTTCTGTGTTGAAGGTGGACACAAACATTAATTCACTGTTTGCAAAAAGGGAAGCTACACTCAGTCTAGTGTTGATATCAGACTGTGTCACTAGCATCTGGTTGTTGAGTGTTGATCTAGATGAGGAAACTGCAGAAGCTTCCAATCCCAATACACTTCTGGCCTGGTAAGAATAGGATCCTTTAAACAACTGGCTACTCCTTGGGTTAAATATTTCACTGAGCCTTATGCCTGCATCAAGAAGAGTGTGGCGTAATGATGCTTCATAGGACAAGGTCACAATGTCTCTTGGGTCATAGGATGCCTTGGCAGAACCTGGAGGAGTAAAAGTAAATTGATTAATAAAAAAAAACAACAACAATACTTATATATACCTACAAAGGATGGAAAATCTAGAAACAGTGAGCATGGATATTTTGTGTTTCACATTTAAAGAGGTTTTCCAGGACTCACTGAGGACCTATCCTTAGGGTCTGACTCCTGGTAACCCTGCTGCTCAACTGGTTTTTACTAGTTGAGGGACTGGAACAAGAAACCAAAGCTACATAGCTTCATACCCAGTGAAGTTGCAATTTACTTGAACCTTACATGGCCACTACAAATTGTACAGAACTATATAGTTCCAGTGCATGGTTCTGCCACTGCAACTGATGAAAACAGCTGGAGGTGGGGTGCCAGGAGTCAGACCCCTGCCGATCTGATATTAATGGCTTAGTCCTGAAACTAAGTCCTAAAAAGTCAGCAATGAGGCTCAAAACGTTAGAAATCTGAGGTGACTGGTGCATATATAATTGAGTAGGTCAGGAAGGGTACAGATGTAGCCGAGCTAAAGTAGATGGTTAATGTGTTAAGTAAACAAAGGCAAGTAAATGTTAATTGACTTTTTCAATCAATTTCAATGGCTTTTGTCAACATAACACTGTGACAAGTTATATCAGAGTCAATTTTAGCTCAGCTACTTCTGTAGATTGACATAAAAAAAGGATGGGCCCCTAGCCTGGGATTCCTCTATGAACTAGAACAGAGAGCTGCTCTGTGTGAATGGCTCCTATTTTGATGGACTTGAGCCATCCTTGTATTACAAGGATGACCATTCATCTGAATGGCACTCAATTAATACCACATTCTCCTGCCATGGCTTCCAAGAGCTTGAATAGGGACCTGTGATGATCCAGGAGCCACATTCTAAAAGGGGATGTCTCTGACCACACAAATCCTTTAAGGATATTAGAAATCATTGCAAAGTTTCATGACTTGTATCAAGGCACTCGACCTGTAGGCTTGGCCTTTTCTCTAGCCAAGGGAATCTTGCTTTCATAGTCATGCCCCCATGAGACTGATTCCTTTGGCAGTTTCCACTGATTTCAATGGCATTCACAGGCAAGAAATTATGCTAAAAAGAGGACTCACCATCAATGCTGTATGAGCAAATGTCCACGATGGAGTCTGCTTTCATTTGGTAGCTTAATGCAAAGCTCTGGATATCGCTAGTAGTGTTCCCACCACTGTACGATGCGGACCAGTTGTAGTAGTTGCTGATGATGTTAGACGATAGATCCAATACTCCGAGCAGTGGGACCTTTAGCTGGTAATACTCAGGAATGGAGAAGGCCGGAACTCTGAACTCACGCGCTGGCATGTATAAGCCCACTGACTGCATTTCAAGTGATGGAACCCTCACTGATTTCGCAACCAGCTGGTGAGATGACTTTCCTGCGAAGGGTAGTGGGATATTGATGGTAGTGCTTTCCTTGTTAAATTTGTATGTGATCTTTCCATCACTGCAAAAAAAATGAACAGTGTAATTATAAATGGACTGATATAAATGTTTGGAACGTACAACCATATATAGATGTAGCAAAGCTGAATTTGTCATCTAACTGCAACTTAAGATAATGCAGTCATATGACGAACCAGATATTGCTTTGAGATGGGTAGAATTAAAAACTTAGCTCTGCTACATGAGTGTAGCATCAATTACCTATTTAAGAACAGGTCATCAGGGAAAGCTGGGACACCCAGTTCCTGCCAGTCCAGATCTCTTAAGGCATACAACTTGTTGCTGAGAGTTTGAGCATAGGGACTGCTTCTTGAAGCCGCCTGCAACCAGTTGTTGGTTGCCTGAAATGAAGAGAGGTTTTATTTAGCTATAACATGATGAACTTCTCAAATATAAACAGTTCCACCAATACATTTGCCGCAAACTGAACACTGAGGTATCCTACAAGCCTCAGACAGGTCCACCAGAGGATCTTCAAGTGGGCCTAGTCTCTAATACCATAGTGGGCCTAAAAAAAAACCATTTGGAGTAGCCTTTGGAGCTAATCACTATGATATGAAATCTATTCAGCTTTACTGATGATATGGGGGTTAAGCCCCATAAATAATTTCCTCATGTGGATTCAAGGAACCCCAGTCTGACACTGCAAAAACAAAAGCAACTTTGCAAACACCTTTTAATACTTTTCTTGAGTTAAATAAATCTTATGCACCACTGTTCCCCGAGCAGAATTTTGAATTCTGCTAACGTTTTCATTCTGACCTCATTTTTCTCAGTGTTTTCTGCTGGATCAGTGTCTGCACAGAGCATGCTCACTAGGTTGGTGCTGCAGCCTAAGACATGTAGTATTTGTAGGCACTGTATAAAAGAGTCTTCCTCCAACCCCTGAGGCCAGGAACCCACAGGGAGAATATATTTAACCTTTTCTGTTTTCTGGACCAGGGATTTTAAGTGAAAATCTGTCTAGAAATGATGAGCCAGGGCCCCATGTTCTAGTCATGGTATGGAAAACTGGAAAATATTCAAAATCTCTGGGAAGAGCAGAAGATGCAACCATTAACGTGACCTTTATGCAGAGCACTTACTGGTATATCATTAAGAACTTACCACTATGGACTGCGAAGCAATATGACGGACGGTCATGTCGGTCTGAGCCACCTTATGATCTAGGACTTTGTTGGCATAGGTCTTTAGAGATTCGGGATAGCTGGCAAGGTCTGAGAATCTGATGTCTGGCAGGTTGGAGATGATCTTCTTCACGTTGCTGTTGGAGGTGGTGCTCCAGTCTAACTCAACCTTTTCATTGTCTGAAAACAAGAATATGTGCAGGTTTATCTCAACAGAATGAAGATTCGATAAATATCTAGAGAATCGTGCGTAATAGCCAGTAAACTTGTGATGCGCCTGTAGACCACGAGTCTACAAGTTTTGATAAAATGAACCTACCATAGGTGAATGCAAGGTTTTGTGAACCAGACAGGGCACAGATAGTGGCAGAAGACTTGAGCTGGAGGTTGAAATCGCTCAGTACTTTCTTGAGGATAGCATCTGCTTTGGCCTCCATATTTAGCTTTGGAATCAAAAGCTCTCCACTAAGGGAACCTTGAGTACGACCATCATAGCTGTGAATTAAAAAATAAATAAATATAAGGAAGGTTCAGTGGTGGCCAGTGCTGTAGAGGATGTGCTCGACTGTATGAAGAAACATCACCGGAGGGATTATTACGAGCACCACACTTCACTTCACATTCGTTACCTTCTGAGAAAGCCTAATTAATCAAAGTTCCTAATTAATCAAATTGAAGGCCCTGGATGGGACCCTCGGGATAATTTCAACAAAATCCCAAACGGTCGACTGACCAAAAATAAAGCCATTTAGGGGTCCCAACCCAATATATGTACAAATTAAAACTACATCTTTATTTTGTCATCCTTAAAACCTTATAAATGTGAAAAAAAGGAAAACCATGTGTAAATAAAACTATCAGAGGACAGTGGAACAGGGTCACCAATGGTTATTGTTAATAGTTTGTGTGGTGTTGTTATTATGAGTAGATATTCACCGTCACACCTCTTAGACTATATAGTGCTTTCTTTATACACTATCTGCTACTACCCAGCAGATATTATATTGGGTGGGGGTGCAAATACACCAGTTGTATTTGGTCTGAGATGTGTGATACCAACGCTATTCTATAATTCTATAACCATGATAATTCTATTAAATGCAATCTCTTGTCAATTGCTTGCATATCAGGGGCTAGGGGAAGCGGCTGCTTTGGGGCCCTGACCCATCCAGGAGCAGGAGGACTAAAAGATTGTCAGGGCCCCCTCAACAGTATTACACAATGAAATTATATACAGTGACAGTATAGACAGCATATAAAACGGAAGGAACAGCTGCCGGGCCTGGTCTGAGAGAGCGATCTTTACTAGCCACAGGAATGGGGGCAGCATGAAAGGAAGGGGTCGCTAAAAAATTACTGTGGGATGGAGGCCCATTCAAAAATTTGCTGTGGGGCCCAGTCATTTCTAGCTATGCCACTGATGCATATTATAAACGTACACTGCTGAATACATATTCACACAAGCCTGCATTGCTCAGTCCGATACAATGTGGCTACCAGATCAAGCACACTGATACAGAGTATCTTCTATACACAGGCAATTCCACAATTCCGGCACTAGGTGGCTACGTCACACACATACACCTCCTATTGCACATTATGCCGTCTCACGGTTCCTGTATTGATTGATTCCCCCCCCCCCCCCTCCAGTTATTAACAATAACCATTGGTGACCCTGTTCCACTGTCCTCTGAAAGTTTTATTTACACGTGATATTTCCTTTCTTTCAACACAATAAAGATGTAGATTTAATTTGTACATATATTGGGTTGGGACCACTAAAGGAATCTCTTTTTGGTCAGTTGGGATTCCACTGAGTTCCTGGCACAAAGGAAAGAGCTGACCAGATCTGGATATTTTTCCAGTTCCAAATACCTCATAAGGCCTGAATCACACCTACTCAGTTCTTGAGGCCAGTGTGATTCCTTCTTGAGGAAGAACTTCTACTTCTCCTTCCTGCTAGATCCCCTTCTGACGTTGGCTCTGCATCATGAACAGAATGTGTGTGTCCACCCAAAAGCTGGACACACACATTTGGATCAGGCATGTTTGTCGTCGACATTCCCTATTCTTTTGTTCTCGGGGAGATAAGCTGTCCCCAGAGGTCTCTGGCAGCCAATTCCTCCCCTCTTCCTAGTGAGAACCCAAGCCTACTCGGTGTGCTTTCCGCCTCCGCAAAAGATAGAACGTGTCTTTACCTTTTTGGCAAAATTCAGACTGCCGACCCATGTAACCCAACAAAACGCTTACCGTCATGTACATGGGGCCCTCACCGATCCCATGTACCCCAGTTTGAATGGAGCAGTAGTCACGCATGCATGTTTCTGCCCCTCCATTCAGCTCCATAGAGTTATCTCCAGTAGTTCCAGAGAGTTGAATGGGGAGCAAGTTAATATTCTGGTGCCTCCTAAATATCCCCAGTGTGTCTGTTTGTATAGGACTGCAGGTTTTGTTATGTCCATAAGTGATCCCTGGTGACCTACCTGACCTTTCCAGTGAAGGTGACTTCTGAGACCTGTTGGTTGTTGACTTCAGCAACCAGAGTGAAGGTTCTCTTGTCATTATTGTATTCATCAGTGAGTCTCACACTGCCACCAAGGTTGATGTTGGCTTTTGGGATTTCGAAGCTACTAGCCAGAGTAACCCGGTCGATGTTCTGAGTGGCGGTCAGCCTTGTCTCTGCTACCTTCAAGTCTGTAAAACAACATTTGTCAACCAATGGTGGTAATGAGATTACCAGGAACAGCGCCCCTTTTTTGCCAGTGGCCTGGAATTGCAGTTCAGCTCTATTCACTTAAAATAGGATACGCTGCAATACCAGACACAGCCAAAAGACAAGGGTGGCGCTGTTTCTGGAAAAAAATGAAATTTTTTATTTTATTATGCACAGCTCATTTAGAAATCTATATATACAGTATATAAAAAAAATATTCAGAAATGTAATTACCATCTGCTTGGAGGGCGATTTGAACAGTGTTGGTCACGTCATCTCCTTCCCTGTTGTTGCTGTAACTGGCAGTCAGGGAATATTCTTTCACTTCTCCCGTTGGCTGAATCTCCAGTTCATACCTTGCAAAAATAAGCAAAACATTTTTTATTTTTTTAATCTTTTTCCTAAAATTATAATACCTCCCTTCCACAAAAGAAAAAAAATACAGGTACTAGTGGTATACCCCATACAGAAGCCACCCACACCACTGCTATTGTGGGCAGACAGCGACTCGAACCGTGACCTGCGCTTCCCTTTAGGATAACATTCTGCTTACCTGCAGATGCCACTAGGGGGAGCGCACTATACAGATTTATACAGCTCCCAATAACTTCAATACCAGCTGTATACATCCATATCCAGTGAGCTCCCCCTAGTGGTGGCTTCAGGTGCTCATGAAGAAACTACATGGTTGTGTGAAGTAAATCAGAGGATTTGGAGCTCTGTCTAGGAAACACAGAGCTTCAGACCCTATACATTTTTTTTGCTTTTCACACTTTCAAATTCATGAAAACTGAACTAATAGCATCGCTGGGGACATAGACCGACGTGACTGTGCTGTCAGCGCTGATTATTATGCTGATGCTATACATAAAATGCATAAATCACATCTGATTATGTGCAAATTTAAGTGAAAATATCAATCACCTGGCCTCTCCAGTGAGGGGGAAGTATGGAGCACTGTCTATAGAGCTGGCATTAGAATATCCAATGTTTATGCAGTAGTTAGCCCCGGTGAAAAGAGGCCTGCAAGTCATCTGCTCCTCTCTGTTCTCAACGATGGAAGGCATGACCTCAGTCTTGGATGCAAAGACCAAATTGACTTTGTGGCTAAGTAAGGACGAAGAACAAATTGTTATTTACAGCATTGTAATAAGATCTGTCTATTATCTACTATATCTATCTATCTATCTCATATATATCTCATATCTATCTGCCTGTCTATAACTCTCTATCTATCTATCTATCTATCTATCTATCTATCTAACTATCTCACATCTATCTATCTAACTCTCTTATCTATCTCATATATATCTCATATGTATCTAATATCTATCTATCTATCTACTGTCTATCTATCTATGTAATATCTATCTATCTCATATCTATCTATCTATCTATCTACCTCTCATATCTATCTATCTATCTATCTATCTCACATCTATCTATCTATCTATCTATCTATCTATCTAGCTAATATCTATCTATCTATCCATCCACTTATCTACATAATATCTATTTATCTATCTGGTACTTACTTGATGCTGAAGAGTTTTGTTGGTGTAGTGGGTGCAGGCATTGAGAACTTGAACTGTCCGTCTTTCAGAGAGATCCGTGCCTGGACCCCGCATTCGTGGTAGATGTTGGTGTTCATCTGAACTGCGTGCTTGGAAAACTCAGGAATCTGAATTCCCATTTGAGTAACAAACTCTACTGCAACTGCAGGTTTCAGGGAAAATTCGGCCTTTGCCTGTGGAGAAAATACAAGCCAAATATAATATAGGGTACGTCTGATTTAGAAAATTCATCTTCAACTATGAACTCTGATCTAATTGAAGAAAGCAGCTACAAAGAGTGTCTCCGGCTCTGGAGGACCCAAATTGTCCATGTATTACATCATTAGCATAGAAATGTGTAATGCTTCATTTCTCCTGTGTTGACGCTGCAGGAAATTGGAACATTGTTGGATCTCCAACAGATTACAGCTGATCACTGCAGGTCCCAGAAGCAGGAAAACCGTTTACCGGCCTATCGTCCTAGGTCCTTTCTACTGTCCAAAGTGGACAACCCAAAAAATCAGTACTTACGTTCCTGTTTCCAAATTTCATTCCAGCCTTTGTACCCGGAGCAATTATTCCAGACAAAGAGACTTGGAGCTGAAGACCTGATCCAGTTGGAAGGGAGAATTTATTGTCCATGAAGATGTAGTGGATGAAGAGGTCACTGTCAGCCCCGCTGGAGAACATCTGTGCCATCTGAAATAATACATATCAGGGATTAATACGGATGATGAACGAGCACTCTGGTCCGTACATTATTCTTATTATATCTCTCCATGGTCACAGATACATATGGATATTTTTCATTGACATGATCATAAAACTAAATGCATGATGCCCATCCTGCCTTTGAATAGTCTACAATGCACAGTGATAAGACCGCGGTTCCGTATCTGCCATCTGCTGGTCATAATATAGCACCGCAAGCATCATTTTCAATAACTGCATTTACTATATTTACATTTGCACCAATATCTGGTACATTTTACTCCAAAATATCGTCATTTCTGCCAGGATCTAGAACCAGTTGTGGACAGGATTTAGACACCTTTATGAAGTGTAGCTAAAATAATGCCTGTTTTCACTTGAAATTACATCTAGACCTAGAGATTAGACTAGCCTTTACAGACTGTTATATTGTCTACAGCTGCATTAACCATTCTGCTGGCTTCAGAGCTGAAATCTCTTATGTGATTTTTCTTTGTCAACGATTTTAAAGAGCTTTTTCTAATGTGAAAAACTAAATGTTCCAATGCATTGCTGGAGGTGCTCAAATGAAAGTAGCCTAAGCTGTTAGGCCCCTTTCACACGGGCGAGTTTTCCGTGCGGGTGCGATCCGTGCGGCGAACGTATGGCACCCGCACTAAATCCTGACCCATTCATTTCTATGGGGCTGTGCACATGAGCGATGTTTTTAACGCATCACTTGTGCGTTCAGTTGAAATCGCAGCATGCTCTATATTGTCCGATTTCAACGTGACGCAGGCCCCATAGAAATGAATGGGGTGTGTGAAAATCGGATGGCATCCGCAAGCAAGTACGGATGCCGTGCGATTTGCACGCATGGTTGCTAGGAGACCATCGGGATGGAGACCCGATCATTATTATTTTCCCTTATAACATGGTTATAAGGGAAAATAATAGCATTCTGAATACAGAATGCATAGTAAACCAGCGCTAGAGGGGTTAAAAAAAATAAAAAATAAATTTAACTCACCTTAGTCCACTTGCTCGCGAAGCCGGCATCTCCTTGTGTCTCCGCTGCTGATGAACAGGACCTGGGGTGAGCTACTCCATTAAATAGAGCTTAAGGACCTTCGATGACGTCACTCCGGTCATCACATGATCTTTTACCATGGTGAATCACCATGGTAAAAGATCATGTGACGTACCATGTGATGACCGGAGTGACGTCATCGAAGGTCCTTAACCTGTATTTAATGGAGCAGCTCACCCCAGGTCCTGTTCATCAGCAGCGGAGACACAAGGAGATGCCAGCTTCGCGAGCAAGTGGACTAAGGTGAGTTAAATTTTTTTTTTTTTAACCCCTCTAGCGCTGGTTTACTATGCATTCTGTATTCAGAATGCTATTATTTTCCCTTATAACCATGTTATAAGGGAAAATAATACAATCTTCAGAACATCAATCCCAAGCCCGAACTTCTATGAAGAAGTTCGGGTTTGGGTACCAAACATGCGCGATTTTTCTCACGCGAGTGCAACGCATGACAATGTTTTGCACTTGCGCAGAAAAAATCGCGCATTTTCCCGCAACGCACCCGGCTCTTATCCGGGCAAAAAAAATGACGCCCGTGTGAAAGGGGCCTTAGAGGATTTTCTGTCAACAAGCTTGCTGACTGTTTCCACTGAAGACCGAAATTGTGGATACCTGTCCTTAAAGTGGTGTTCATAGTAACATAGTACATAAGGCCGAAAAAAGACATTTGTCCATCCAGTTCGGCCTGTCATCCTGCAAGTTGATCCAGAGGAAGGCAAAAAAACCCTGTGAGGTAGAAGCCAATTTTCCTCACTTTAGGGGAATAAAAATTCCTTCCCGACTCCAATCAGGCAATCAGAATAAATCCCTGGATCAACGATCTCTCTCTCTAGTAGCTATAGCCTGTAATATTATTACGCTCCAGAAATACATCCAGGCGGATACATGTTCAGGTGGATATATCCTGTAAGGTGTGCTTCTAATTTTAAGAAGGACCCCCTTAGATATGGACAGGAGATCACATCTTCTTGTTAGATGCCTACCTTTGCAGGGAGATTCTGTGTAGATTGGAAGCTCTTCAGCAAAACATTTCCCAGAGTCTTTAAGTCGCCAAACTTAAAGTAACCCAGTTCTTTCCCGAGGATGGCCAGGTAAGCCTTAGCCTCTGGAGCATCACTAGATCTCACTTCCTTTATCAGCTTTTCCATGCTGTAGAGGAAGGCCTTCTTCAGATCCTGTAGAACATGGAGACACATAAGGGTCCGTGTTGGAAGATATACATTGTGCATCTCTCTACGGTCAACCATCACATCATGTTGTGTCCTACAACCACATATTTACCTGGTTCTGCTGGTCCTGTCTGGAGACACCAAACCACTTGTACAAAACTTCGGTGACCTTGTCAGGAACTTTTCCATCCATCCAATACAAGGCCTTGGTGGTGCAGTCTGGGAAAAATCCATCCTTACCGAACAGGGCATCAAGCGTTGGTTCAAAACCTTTACCTTCTACCCCGATCTGTGGAAAACAAGAAAATCTGTATTATCAGAGAGCAGATACCGTGAGCGGACCTACGTCTTGAAGGTTTCTAGATGGTCACCTCTTGGGTCAGATGCCCCTTACCTGTTGGATCTACTGATACAATCTGAATATTGTCATCTGAAAATGATTTCCAGAGTTGAGTTTGTCACTTAAAGGGATTATCTCACAAGGGCAATTGCTGTCCAAACATCTATTAGAGCATGTGGATGTTTTAGAAGATCAACTCTAAAGTTGCTTCCCAACATTTACGTCCTTGTTGGAGACATTTTTTACCTGGAGAACACCCATAAGCCCCAAATTGCCCATGTTCATGCACCTTTACATAAGCCCCACCCATTTTGCCCCTGTTGGGATGTATGCGGATTGGGGCCATCTATGCATCGTAATGGGAATGATCAGGGGAGGAATCCTCCCTCTGCCAAAACAATTTTCTGGGGGTCTCATGAGCTGGATACGTGCACATTTCTGCTCCCATGTATTAAAAGGGCTGTATGTGATGAGACAACCCCTTTAACACAACCTACTGTGTTGTGACATCACAACATGTTATCGCCAATTCCATGACAAATTTAGCTCTGCTACATCTGAATCTCTTCATCAGCTATCAGCTTGTATCACATGGCCTCTTTCACACAACCGTATGTCTTTTTCTGTGGTTTCTGCGGTCTGTTTTTCACGGATCCGTTTTTCCGCTTTTTGTTTCCGTTGTATTTCCGTTTCTGTTCCGTTTTTTCCGGTCCGTTTTTCCGTATGCCATATACAGTATACAGTAATTACATAGAAAAAATTGGGCTGGGCATAACATTTTCAATAGATGGTTCAGCAAAAACGGAACCGATATGGAAGGCATACGGATGCATTTCCGTATGTGTACCGTTTTTCTTGCGAACCCATTGACTTGAATGGAGCCACGGAACGTGATTTGCGGGCAATAATAGGACATGTTCTATCTTTCAACGGAACGGAAAAATGGAAATACAGAAATGAAAGGCATACGGAGTACATTCAGTTTTTTTTTGCGGAGCCATTGAAATAAATGCAAAAATGGCCCATAATAGAAAAAAAAACGGTCGTGTGAAAGAGGCCTTAGGCTCCTTCTTTCAGCACTGCTGCATCTTATCATGATATAAATTATAATGAGTTGTGTTAAATGACAAAATTGTCTCAACTATATCTACACCGATGGTTGGTGTAACAGATGGGATTCCAGAGGTTGCATTACCTTCCAGCTCTGCTACATACATACAGCGAGTCTCCTTACCTCAAACATATCCACAGACTGTCCGAACACGTTCAGGGTCGTCTCCAGCATGACTTCTCTGGGCATGTAGCCGGTAAAATCGTAAATGATGCTTCCTTCCACTTTAGCCCCTAAATTCTCCCCTGACCCGGGAATGTCCACAGTTTTGGAGATTTGGTAATTCTTGGACACTTTGGTGAAGTCGTTGACGATTGCGGGGACACCGCTTGACTTGAGGGCTTCGTCTAGTTTGCCTTTCAGCCTACGAATCAAAGTGCTCGGTGAATCGGGACCCTAGGACACCAGCAGAAGACCTGGGATCCTGGTACAGAGCTCCAAACTCCCAGCTTCCCTTCACACAGAGTTAAAGGGGTATTCCTGCAATTCATATTTATTTCCTATCCACTGGAAATGTCATGAATGTCTGATTGCTGGGGCCCTTGCTGATCGCTAGGATGGGGCTCTCCAGCCCTACATTCCCTATATACAGTCTGTTGGGGGAGGAGTTTGAGAGGATCGGTGGATGAGCATGCTCCCTGCCGCTGCATTCAATGTACATGAGACTGATGAGAAAAGCTGAGCGCTATATTCCACCAGTCCAGTAGAGTCTGAATGGAGCGGTAGCAGGCATGCTCGACCAATGCTCTAGTCAGACTTGGAAGGGGGTCTCTAGTGATTGGTGGGGGTGGCAGTCAGACACTTATTACCTACCCTGTGAATCCATGATAGCTATCAATTGTGGGAGTATCTCTTTAAATGAGAAAATTCTGGATTCCTGCGATCACCACTAGGGGGAGCTCCCTGCATAGGGATTTATACAGATATTGAACTCAATGGAAGCTATATGCACTGGTTTTTACTAAGCTCCCCCTAGTGGTGACGCAGGCAGCCACAATTTTATAATTCTAGGACCATGAGAAGGAAAAGCATGGGATTTGGAGCTCTGTATAATGAAATGTTATGTAATAATCAGCACAGAAGATTCATTTTAAACATGTTATGAGATAGATTAGGTAAATGACGTGTCTCGCTGCTCTCTCTGCTGTACTTACTCCTGCATTTCCGGTGCTTGGGAGTTCTGAATGTTCACAAGGTGAGAGGCAACAAAGTTCTTCACTTGCTCGTTGTCATCCTTATTGAGGGAGCGAACGACCCTGCGAAGGTCGGACTGTGAAGGGTTCTTCATCAGGATGAGGTAGGCTGCCAGCCTCTTTTGGACTGGAGAGTTTCCATCTTGGAAGACTTGGACAAGCGCGCTCCGAGCCTGTGTTAGAAACGATGAAAAATACGACTCAGCAGGGGGCGACGACGAGCACAGAGAATGCTCCTCAGGCTAGTGAGAACCTGTACACAGGGGAAATCCTCCCCACGTCTAGCTCAGTGGGAATTAACCCTCGGGACTATGGGTAGAACATTGACGGAAGTAACTCACCTCGTCTGTGATGGACATTTTGCGTAGAGCCTGAATAGCTGCCTTCTGCACATCGTATGACGGCGCCTGGCTCCTGACACATTTCAAAATGGATGACTTGATCTGTGGATTGGCCGCTTCCAAAACATTGCCCATAATTCCAATTGCCTGAGGATTAAAAAAAAAAAAAAAAAAACACAGTATGAGATATGTACAATGGCCATTAAAGGATAGGTCATAAATATCAGATCGGTAGGTACCCCAGGAAGCTGCGGCCTCTTCCTCGGCCTTCACCTCCATTGGTCACACGGCTTTTCTGCATATCAGTTCCATTCAAGTGAATGGGACTGAGCTGCAATACCACGCACGGCCACTATACAATGTGCGGCGCTGTGATTGGTAATGTGTAAAGAGACGGTGGCACTCAGAGGAGCTTCAAACAGCCGATCAGTGAGGGCGCTGGGAGTCGGGCCCCCACCCATCAGATATTGACGGCCTCTCCTAATTCCCAGAAAACCCCTTTAAGACTTCCCAATGTTATTACAGCCCGTACCTTAAGAGTCAGGAAGGTTTTGTCTTGGTCTCCGGTACATTCATTGTCAATGAGGGAGGACATGAAGTCGGCCGTATCCCGTAACTCCGGAGTGATGGTGCTTCTGTCTTCATAGAAGCTGGTGACATTAGACATGGGGAGGGTTAGAGGCCAATTCCTGGTGTATATTATCTCATATCTCATTTTATATTCGGCGCTAATGGAGTTTGCTTCCATGTTAAAGTTCAATGAAGCTAAAGGGGCATTACAAATACAATTATCACATAGCCACAGGATGTGTTTCCCTCATATGGGCGGACAAGGGCTCCTAAGATCCCTATGTTGGAAGCAAAATGGCTTGTGGTGCCATATTCAGGAGGAAACCTATTGGAGAGATTGAATTCTATGACATTTTATTCTAATATTAGCAATAAACTTCGTTTTACTACATGGCTTTTATTTTTATATTACAGTGATGTGCAATATCTATTGTCACCACAAGATGTCACTGTTGCACTTCTTCTCTGTAGCACTTCCTTATACTGGCTAGTAACTTTTATATGCGCTGATACATTGTAGCAAAGTGTCAGGACAAGAGAGAATTATGTCTGCACTTCAGGCAACTGTTGCAAACCCTTAGCTGTTAGAAGCCACAAAATGTGTATTTTTTTATTTTTTAGTTTTATTGGCTAAAATAAAGGGGCAGTCTTATCACAGAAAACACCTTTAACATGTTCTCCACTACGCTGGTTCCTTAGACCCCTGGCAAACAGCTATTTTTTGCCAGGGGATGGTTTCACCTCTCTGTCTTATAGAGTTGGGGACCCTTCCTCTATAAGGTCCATATGATACACACGGACAGGGGTCATCCTCAAGGAACGGCCCCTTGAATAGTATATACGGCAGGTATTATGAAGCCGGTCTACACTATACGATAAGGATTTATGTTCCCATTTATATCACTGACGTCTATTTTCCGCTTTGCTCCTTACTTGTTGACAGCGTGGCTCAAGGCATAGAACGAAGCTCTGCTTTGCATGTACTGGGCCATGTTCAGAAGCTCGCGAAGACGCTTGGTGCACGGCGACGGCAAAAGTCCAAGTGCGTAGGTGACGGTGTCGCTCAGTACAGGTGACACACCTCCGGAGCGCAGCACCTGAAGGATAGCTCCAAAACATTCAGGAGTCCCACACTGGGTCAGGGCTTGCAGTGCGATAGGGCTGGAAAAATTAAAATATAATGAATATAAGAATTACGTAAAGAATACAAATCCATTATAATGATGATAACCTTCTGATACACGATCTTCTATCCTTCAGTGTTATTCTATAGGAATGTAGTGCAATGCTGACATCTAGTGGCCATAAGTGGAACTTCCATACTGACTGGCTGCAATTTTCCGGATTAGGCCACTAGAGAGGGTGATTTGGACTATGTAGAAAACAATAGAGAGCAGACAGGACTCCTCCGCAGAGTTGTCTTCTCTGAAATTAGTAGGAAGCAATGCATATAAGCAACCTTCCTTGGGTTGTGCTATATGGAATAAACCCCCCTGTGTAGGAAACCCAAAATATTTGTAGCTCATGTGACATCACAGTCCCTTTTGGTAAGAAGGGTCAAGAAAAATAAGCTGATCAGAGGGTATGGCCTTCCTAGCAATCAGCTGTAATCTGTGGCAAAATCTGGCAGCAGGTGTTCAGTTTCCCTACAGCGCTCCTACAGGCCATGTGAAGCATTACACTTTTTTTGATTAAATGAACTGAATGGAGATGCTGGGTTCTCCAGAAAGAGATTGACACTCTCGTCAGTAGTTCTCTGATGGATGGACGCAGGACTCCACCATACGACATGAGAATTTCTTATTTCTAATCCAAACAATCCCTCAAAGTACCTTGACAGCTGCATCAGTCTTGGGACGAGGGGGCCAAGGGTCTCGTTGTTCAGGGTCTGCAGTGCGCTGACAAGTTTGCGGAACGTGTTTGCTCTCTGCTGGTTCAGCTCGGAGGATGATGATGCTTTTTGAAGCTCCATAAGGTTTTCCAAGACAGCATCTTCACTGGAAGAAGAAGACTCTGCAGCCTCCAGGGCCAGGCCTTTTACAAACTTGGAATCTACGAAGAATACGGGGACATGTGATAAATATGGATGTATAAGGGCTCATGCACACAAACTTATTTTTTGTCCCTGTCCGTTCTGGGGTTTTTTGTAGCCCGTATGCGGAACCATTCATTTTAATGCGGAAAAAAAAAACGGAAATGACTTGATGTATTACGGGTGTCACACGGATGTCATCCATTGTTTTTGCGGAATCGTACAGTTACATACGGACGTGTGCATGAGCCTTAACTATGTACCTGATTACTGATATTCTATCACCAGTATACAATTAGATAAAATCTCCAGACAGTGATTATGTGGTTCGCCACCTGCTGGACGATTTAGGAATTACAAGTTTAGCAATAATGCATAAAAACTGGTTCTTACCAGCAAACTCTCTGTTGTTGGTCTTTGAGGAGTCTTCCAGCTTCAAGGTCTGGGTCACTTTTGCCATCATGCCATACTGATTCCTACAATAAGTGGAAAACAATATATGGAGAGAATTATAAATGTGCTAATAGTCATCTGTACTCCTATTAGTTAGTGCAGGGACAAGGTGGCCGTGTGTGACAAAGGGATTCATAGAGCGCCCAAGAGAGAATCCCTGTTCTGTGCTGTCCCTAGCCTCATGCACTGGCCCCACGGGCCCTGAACTAGGCACAGTGGCTCCGATAGACTAAACCTGTAGATGGCGTAAGCTTAGACCAGTTGTCTAGACCTGCACCCGATCTATCACAGGGGCTCAGGCTGGATGATGAATGTGGTACGGGGAGAGGCACTTTACTCTATACCGGCTATTGTTGGCTTACTTTTAGACAGGTGTGCAATGAAGGTCCAGATGGGTGTTACTGCTGCCAGTATCAGAAAAGTGCAGGGACCCACAACTGGTAACACCCAGCTGTACCCTTACTGCCCCCTGATAGTAATTCATCCATAACTTCAAGCAGGAATAATAGAAGAATGGCACAACACAGAGCCATAAGAATAGAGGCTCCAGAATTGTTATTACACGAGGAATGCAAGTAGTTACTAAAACAGACATGTCAGGAGAGGTGACAGGTCCTCAAAGTCATCTTCACCTCACCAAACCCCTGCTGCTCCCATTCTGATGCTTCATGGTTTCTTATAGATTCCTTTACTATTTCACACCATGCCAAGCCTTCCTAACACCCTTATTTATAGGTTCTGTGGAAAGGGGCTTCCTGCAGCATAGGCTCTAACTATCCATAAGGGATGCAGTGAATCTGGCCTGAGGCCCCTCTATACAGGAGCCCTATAGCAGCGACAAGGGCTGCATCTATGCTATGTATACCCCATTCCTGGGTGGATGGTAGGTGGCTCATTCAGATTTTAGGTGCAGCTTCACAGAAAAAAGTTACGGTACGGTGTTATGTATAGAGTCATTTAGGGTTAACCCTTTGCAAAACTTTCTTTGCATTCATTGCACTTACTTATGTGAGAAGGGAAGGAAGAGATGAGTTTCCGTGCAGGATGCTTCCGTCACATGTCTTCTTTTTGTTTCGAGGTTGTACTGACAAGACTGGCTGCTGCTGACCAGCGTGGACAATGGGATATTCTGGGAGAAGAACATATGAAGTCATATAAACAGTAAAGCAACGAGCTTCAGGTATCTACATCTGTCAGACAAAGGCTGACCCTCCTCTACTAAACTGTACACACCAGTCCTTTAAAGATTGCGACAGGGCTGACGTAGTCTCTGTTTGGTGTGAACTGGTCGCATGTCTTCAGGTTTGTGCTGACGGTAACTTCGGAGCCTCCTTTCTTTCCTACGCTGATTTCGCTTTTACATTTTCCATACACAGTATCCTATAATAAAAGCGAGAGAAAGAAGAAAGAAATAACATAGGAAGGTGTGGAAATTATATTTAAGTGAAAGGAGCTGAGGTGCAATACGGGAAACAGACCATGGGTTTAGGTGGCGCTGTTTTTGGAAAAAGAGACAGTTTATTTTCTAATCTCAGACTAATTTCATAGTGAGTAAAGAACTGTCAGCAGAATAGCGCTGGAAGCCTGTACTTGGTAGAGATCCTCAGCCTGGGTCTGCTGACAGGTCTCAAACTTAAGTAGACGAGCCATTTAATATAATATATGAGCGCAGCTACATTTAACAGTGGTGGTCTTCAACTTGTGGATCTCCAGCTGTTTCCAAACTACAACTCCCAGCATCCCTTGACAGCCTTAACACCCAAAGTGCCACAGGTTGCGGTCTTCTGTTCTAAAGTCATGCCAGGTGTTCTTACCATGCCACCGGTCTCCTGTGTGTCATCTGGTACCAGAAGAGCTGAGATGATGCCTCTCTTAATATTCAGGGTATTTACAGGTTCCTCCTCTTTAGGATACAAAATGACCTGTTTCCCGTCCTGAACGCTGAAGTTGACGTCATACCTGGAGGGGAGGACATGTGGTGACATCATAAACATACAGTAAAATACAGTGCTATCAACAGTAGAAAAGATGAGGCTTTGTCCTGATGCCTAAGGTGTCTCATCAGCCCCTTGATGAAAGCTGTTCAATTATGAAGACTACCAGATGGAAAATATGATGATCTATGGCCACAGCCATTCAGATCTGATGCTTCTGTCTACAGTTCCCGTATTTACCCTCGTTAAAGGGGTTAGGCTACTTTCACACTAGCGTTGTTTTAATCCGGCGTTCAATTCCGACACTGGAACTGCCCGCCGGATCCGGAAAAACGTGTGAAAACGGATTACATTTGAATCCTGATCAGGCTTTCGATCACAATGGAAAAATGCATTGGAAAAAACGGATCCGCCATTTATGGACTTGAACTTTTTTTTCACATTTTTCGGGTTTAACATGCAAAAGCCGGATCCGTTTTGACTGAACACACAGGGCTGGATCCGGCGTTAATGCAAGTCAATGGGAAAAAAGCCTGATCAGGCGTTCAGTCAAAGTGTTCAGGCTTTTTGGCCGGAGGTAAAAATACTGCATGCTACGTTTTTCTGAAAAGCCTGATCAGTCAAAAAGACTGAACTGAAGACATCCTGATGCATCCTGAAGGACTGACTCTCCATTCAGAATGCATGGGGATAAAACTGATCAGTTCTTTTCCGGATTTGAGCCCCTAGGACGGAACTCAGCGCCGGAAAAGAAAAACGCTAGTGTGAAAGTAGCCTTACAGCACCTTTTATAATATTGGCTTTCAATATTGCGGATGATGTTGAAGGACCTATATCACTGATGTGTGGCCTGCTATGGAGTATCATTTCTCAGGGCTATCTCATCAAACTTACTTCTGCGACTTGCAGTACCACTTTTAACCACTAGTGACGAAAACGGTTTCCCATAGAAACCAGTGCAACAGCGCCCCCTTTTATATTCAAAGGCACCTGTTATAATATTGGCCTTTTATGTATAAATTTTAAGGCCGGACCCTTATCGCTGATGTGTGGCCTGCCATTTTCTACCATTTGTCAGGGATCTCTTCTTCACATTGTACCACTTTTAATCACTACTGACAAAAATTGCTTTCACCAGTGCTCCCATTTATATTCAAAGGCATCTGTTATAATATTGGCCTTCTTTATATGTATAAATCTTGCGGCAGGACTCTTATCACTGACATGCTGGGTCGCCATAGTCTACCATTTCTCAGGAATCTCTCCTTTACATTTTTCATCTGGCACTTGCAGTACCACTTTTGACCACTACAGACAAAAACAGTTTTCCATAGAAACCAATGCAACAGCACCCCCATTTACAGTAAATTCAAGCTGCCATCCTACGCCATAAAAATATTGATCTTCAAGGCACAATAATTTCGGACAGGAGATTATTTTATAAGTGGAAGCTCCTTCATTTTAACAAGTCCCAGTAGCTCTATACCAGTCTTAGTTTCTAATAATAGTAGCAATTGTCCCTTAAAAGCTCCTTCTCACTTACTTGGACATAGCAGTGGAGAAGTCTTCAGAGTTCTTCGCCTTCTTGTAGAGGGCTTTGCCTTCGGAGCTTACTCCGTACACCTCTCGCAGGGTGCACTGCTTTATCCTCAGGATGAAGTTACATGGTTGCGGCACTTCTAGCTCTACCTATGATACAAGATGTGAGGATATTTAGAAAAAAAGAATAAAGCTTCATGAATGGACCAATACCCTTATCTATGTGTAGTCCACTCCTGTCCGCTTACCTTGCAGTTAAACTTGGTCCCACTCTGTGAATCGGCCGTACCGCTCACCCCACTGGATGTGGTAGTCTCATAATTATATGTATATTTCCTAAGATGTCTGAATTTGATTGCATCTCCTGAAAAAAATATAAAATCAAACCTAGAGGGTAAATATGGAGACTCAAATTATATGACCTTCACATTAAAGCGGTATTGCCATCTCATAAAGGGATGGCATATCAGTAGGAACTGGTATCATTTTATGATTAGTAGAGGTTTGACCTCTAGGGCCTCTTACGATCCTGAAAATGAAGGAGCTGTGGCCCCTCTACACTCCTTCCCTGCACAGTGGACCCTAGTCCTCTGAGGTGCAGGACAGCTTCTTCCAAGTGAATGGGGCTGGTTGAAGGTCCTTGCGCAGCCAGATGACCTTGCGCCATTGTGCAAGGAGAAGGTGTAATGGGGCACAATGCTGCATCACTGCTGTGGTCCCTTACTTTTTAGGACCGGTGTAGGTCTCTGGTGGCTAACCTTCGGCACTCCAGCCATGGTAAGACTACAACTACCAAGATGCACACTTGCTTGGCTGTTCTCAGAACTCCACAGAAATGAATGGAGCATGCTGGGAGTTATAGTTTCACCACAGCTGGAGTGCCGGAGGTTAGCCATCACTGGTGTAGGTCTTGGAGGAAGTACTTCCACTTTATGAGATAGGAATATCCCTTTTAAATGTCTCTAAAACTGTTTTGAACTAACTCTTGACCTCTGCCAAACCATAACCCAACCCCATATCTACTTTTACCCAGAGCCAAATAGTTACATCAATAAATTCACAATGAGAGACGCATATATGAGTAAGCAGGGTGAGGCCATTTCATGTTTGCCACCCTATGCCCGGGCCTACTGATTTGCCTGACCTGACCTGATTTGCCTATCCAGTTTCTGGAAAGATGGGTGACAAACCAACAAGACTGAGATTAAAGACCCCCCTGGGTTTGCGCTCAACATTCTTAGGTACCGAAATGGAAAAATCTGCCTAGTCGTATATTGAAGGCTTCCTACTTCCATCTTACTGCATAACTAAGTGGATTTGCTTTCAGGAGCCGGGGAAAGCTGAGTGACCACTGTGATGGGGCCTGTGATGATGGCAATATTGTTTGTCACCTGCTTTTCCATACAGTGAACAAGGCTGTATAGATCAGGGTACCCCACTGGGGTCTTTGATGATGGCCATATTGGTTGTCACCAGCCGTACCAAAGAGAATGACTTAAAGATGCTGTCTGCTTTTTTTTAGACAGGTCCCTTGGCAATAAGCTGATCATAGAGATTATATCCCGATGCTGGGTCCCTTCAGTGAACAGCTGTAATTTGTGGGGAGTCTGACAGTAAGTGTTCAATTTCCCTGCAGCGCCTCTACAGGGGAAATTAAGTATTACACATCTCTCATTGAAATATTTGGGCTGTCTGTATAATGCATAGTCGCACTAAAGAGAGAGATGCTCCTTACAGCCACTCTCTGCTCTGGCTGATATTCATTTATCATTCTCGAAGAGGACATTTCAGGCCAACTCCTTATCAAGTATGAAATAAATACTCTATAAATTTACACATCGAAAAACAAGTTTGAGAAGCCATAAAGAGGATGTCAAATATCTATACGGCACAGAGATCCGATCAATCTTCTCTTGCCAACTGTGACCAGAAGATGAACCACGATTGGGAAATCATATGTGAATCTTTCCTTGTAATATGTCTGGTGAACACTAGAGGGCACTATTTGCTCACAATCCGCTGATGCAGCAGCGGTCATTTCCTAATGAACAGCAGTTTATCTCACACTTTGTCCTATATAGAACAACAGGTATCTCTTCCAGGGAGTCGCAATGGCCTCCAGCCTTCAATACAAAGGTTAAACACACAGTACAGGTCTCATGAATCCTGGGAAGATTATCTGCAATAAATAATTATCCACACTGATAGGGCAGGTATGAAGTCACCGCTGCCTGCTGTTTACCAGGCTGACTAGGACTTAGGTACCAGAGTCCATTCCAAAAGCAGATGGAAATTTTGTCACAAGACTGCAAATCAACTCGCCTGCTTTAACCCTTATGACTCCTGTAGTAAAACCTGCTGACTTTTAGTATTTATTTGCCCAAGTGCAGAATTTTTGCTTTAATTGATTGTATTACAATATATACAATAAAGAAAACATAATCTTACTCGAACAGCTAGGATTCTGGCTTTCCGTCCCATCTTCCTCTGCAAAATGTAAAGAAAAAATTCTTAGCTTTTTTTTTTTAAAATAACATATCAAAAGTGCTGCCTAGAGAGTTTAGTCGGTCTATGCTCAGCTGATCGCTGTGTTCTAAGAAGCTACAAACATACGAATGAGTCTATATAAACCCAGCATCAACTGAACGGTAAAAAAAGTAAACTGGAATGCCTTTACAGCAGCCTTCAGACACATTCTGCAGTTTTCTATATAGAAATGTCTATAAAGCCAAAGAAAAAAGCAGCACTGTGTGAACGGGCAGGAGCAAGCCTCCAGACCTCAGCCATGAGTCCACGCCATTAAAAAAAAGCAAAAATCAGCAGCACTGTAAAGGGATAATGTCAAGCTGGCTGAATAAAGTTTCCATCTCTTCTTCAGTTTATCCAATCACAGGGCTGTTGATTTTGTTTTTCTATTATATCTCAAAAAATATATATGTATAGGTATATAACTATCTCTAGAGATCTAGATAATGTGTTCAGCTTATTATCATTAATGTCAATACTATTAATAATAATAATAGCAATAAGAAAAAATAAAGAAAATGGTAAACAATTGTACACACAGGCTTTCTATAGTCAAGTTCCAACATCAATCTCACATCAATCACATCTAATAATGATTATTTATATATAGCGCCACCATATTCCGCAGCGCTTTACAATTTACAAGAGGGTTCATGTACAAAACACAAGATATCACAGCTAATATACAACTGAAAAACTAGGAGAGAGGGCCCCGCTCACAAGGGCTTACACATCAACCCATATACATACAAATCTATCTATCTATCCCAAAGAATTTAATATTACATTATAATATTATTCTTCATTTCATAGATTGTAAGCTCTTGTGAGCAGGCCCTCACTCCTAGTGTTTCAATTGTATATTACCCTGTCATTGCAATGCAATGTCTATGTTGATTTGTACATGAACCCTCTGAATTGTAAAGTGCTGTGGAATATGCTGGCGCTATATAAATAACTATTATCATTATTATTATTATTATTATTATTATTATTGTTTTTGCAAGTTAAAATATTTCCTTTTGAAGTACATTATAAAAACACGTGAAAAATGGTAATTATTATAACTAATAACTTTAATATTAGTGCTAATATTTATTATCACTAATATCATTATTAGAAATAATAATTACTGTCATTACCGTTACTTTACATTATTTCACACAGGTTTTTAGAGTCTACTTCCAGCACTTATTTCTATTAACATAATTAGAAAAACAAAAAAAAATATCTTAACTTTCTTTAACTTACCAAAAACAACTATATATATATATATATATATATATATATATATACACACATTATAAAGTATTATTGTTTTTAATAATAGGTTTAACCTAGCTTTTTTTTTTTTCTTTTAATACATACATCAATTATTATATGATGTAGATACAGGGAATACATTTAATAGGAGCGTATGATCCATGATTACATTTTTCATGCAATATTTTATACCATATTATTTCAATTTATGTATTTATTTTTAGCTATTACAAATACATCAATATAGTTAATATAAAAATAATAATAAAAAAAACATGGTTTAATAGTGTAATTTGCATGTTTTTAACTATTAAAACAATACACATGACTATACACTGTATAGGAAGCTGAAACAAGTGTCGGGGTCTCTTGGGTCAGTATTGTGTATATGTTATGAATCATGGTTTTTTATCTATGTGGGTGAGCCGCATGGTTTGATTTTGTATTTATTTATACTTGTTTTTCCATCCCACCTTCTCCATTACTTGCAGTGCTATAACTTGATGTCCCGACGTATTGTGTGCACTCTCCATGTGGTTGTGTCTGTCTTTGCCAATTTATGCATCTATTAATTTGATTATTGGATATACATTTTTGTATTATATCTGTGTATATGCTGAGTGTCTGGGTTTGTCCCATCTAGGAGCCACTGTATATACTGATGTTTGCTGCCTGTTTTATTTCCATTATTTTGTACTGAAGACTCTTTTATGTAATACTTCACCAGCTTCAGTGTCTCGGGAAGCAGCGCTCCTCAATCATCCTTGTTATAGCATACGCCTTTCCAATTAGTCTCAGATCTTACAAATGGACATCTATAGAGTTGCCTTAAAATGAATACTTCCTCAAGTAGGTCCATTACTTACGGGCTAAGATGCAACTGCTGGCGAACAGCACAAGGAGCAAGAGCGTCCTACTGTCCATGATGAGCTATTACAGCTCTCAGGAGCTCTTCTTATCTGCCTCGTATGCCAATCCTGGCTTCTTGTCTTGTGTCCCAGGGAGAGAATGAGCTTATTGCCTTGGGCATGAATTTATATAGGCAGGAAAACCAGCTGAGTTATTGTGTTTGGGAGTTCAGAGTAAATTGCAAAAGGTCCAAAGGGTAAAGTTTTGCCTGGGAGATTAGTGTGATGACCTGGGCCTAGAGCTGGGAAAACAGCAGTAAGAGTGATCATGACAGGAGCACCAGAGAGACTATATATACTATATGCACTATATGTATTACATATACATAGTGCTTTATACACTCCTATCAGCCAGTAGATTACATATGAATGAATAACACTGATTGTTTCCCTACAATGACACCTGTCACGACGAGGGATATATTAGGAAGCAAGTGAACAGTCCGTTCTTGAAGTTGGTGTGCTAGAAAAGTGGGCAAGTGTAAGGATCTAAGTGACTATGACAAGGGCCAAATTGTGATGTGTGGATGACTTGGTCAGAGTATCTCCACAATGGGTGTTCCTGGTATGAAATGGTTAGTACCTACCAAAAGTGGTCCAAGGAAGGACAACCAGTGAACGGCGTCATGGATGCAAAAGGCTCATTGTTGAACATGGGGAACATAGACTAGCCCGTCTGGTCCAATCCGCCAGAGAGCTACTGTAGCACAAATTGATGGAAAAGTTAAAGGGATTGTGCAGCGATTTATATTGATGACCTATACTCAGGATAGGTCATCAATATCTGATCAGCGGGGGTCCAACACCTGGCACCCCCGACAATTGAAGAGAAGGCGGTGCTCCATGCAAGTGCTTGTAATTCTACCACACCGCCGATCCACAGGAGACGATGCATAGTCTAATGACCAGGAAGCGGCACTTGCATGTAGCGCTGCCTCCTTGTCAAACAGCTGATCGGAGGGGGTGCCAGGTGTCGGACTCCCGCCGATCAGATATCGATGACTTATCCTGAGGATAGATCAATATAAATTGCTGCAAAACCCCTTTAATGCTGGCAGAAAGGTGTCAGCTGTATAACTGTAGACTTAAAGTGTGATCACGCTGACCCCTGTCCACTGCAGAAAACACTTAGAATGGGCACGAGAGTATAAAATGGAAGAATGCGACCTGGTCTGATTAATCACGGTTTCCTGATGGGGGGGCATGTGCGTCACATTACTGGGGAAGAGCTAGAACCAGGATGTACTATTTGAAGAAGACAAGACAACGTAAGTAGTGTTATACTCTGGGCAATGTTTGGCTGGGAAAATTTGAGTTCTGGCATTCATGTGGATGTGACCAATACCACCTACTTAGACAATGTTCAA
The DNA here is from genome assembly GCF_014858855.1 of Bufo gargarizans. NCBI lineage: Eukaryota > Metazoa > Chordata > Amphibia > Anura > Bufonidae > Bufo > Bufo gargarizans. Next base: position 13,784,400 of record NC_058083.1, on the reverse strand, counting down.
ACAAGTACCCCCTTTATATCAACCATGCCCCCTAATTTCAGTGGCCTCTACAAGCAGGATAATGTCCCAGCCACACTGCAAACATTGCTCAGGACTGGAGTGAGGAACATGATAAAGAGTTCAAGGTGATGACTTCCAAATTCCCCAGATCTTGATCTGATAGAGAATCTGTGAGATGTACTGAAAAAATACTGATCCATGAAGGCCCCAAATTGTAACTTAAAGGACTTGGTGGCAGATACCAACAGACACCTTCACATATCTTGTGGAGTCCATGCCAAGATGGGTCACAGCTGTTTTTTCGACACAGGGGAACCTACACAATATTTTAAATGGTTAAATGTTATGGGTAAATTGATTAAGGGTTGGATTACAGTTGGTGGAGGATTCTGGGGGAAAAAAATCTGTGGAAAACAAGAGTAACATATAAAGTATGCTATTCCTGAGATTTCTAAAGTGTTTATTTCAGGGCAAAATGAGGAGATTACAGAAGGAAGTGCTATATTTAGTGTTCCTTTAAATATTGAGAGCCCATCCTATGTTTGATTGTGGGTGGGTGACCCCTACCGATCAGCAGAATGAAGGGGCCTATGGCCTGATACACTGAGGAGAGCTGTACAATATACCGATATGTAGGTCCAGGCAAAGGGGAGCAGACATGAAATGATATCACTCTGAGAACTTAAAGGGAAGCAGTCACCATGATTTTGGACTATTATCTTACGTAATACATGAGTAGATAAGGAGTCCAAGTCTTAGTTTTTTTTTATTTTCCTACTACACCCCATTAATCATCAAAGCTGTGCTAAAATAAACTGTCTGGAATGCTGTACCATGCCAATGTAATGGACAGGACTCATTTGCCATGTATTACAGTGGAGCTCTAAACTGTACAGCAGATAATGTCCAAGATCTTGCTGAGAGATTCCCTTTAAAGGAATGTTCTGGGCCTATCTTTAGCATAGGGCATTAATGCTTGAATGGAGAGGTTTCCACCCTTGGGACTCCCACCAATCAGCCTGTTGACAGGGCCGTGGCGGGCTAGCAAGTGCAGTAGCCCCATTATTGTTTACACGGTGGCGTGTCCATAAGGGTCACTGTGACTGGTACAGCAGCTCGGTGAAGATATCCTAAAGAGGTTGTCCAATTAATACAATCTCTATCTATGTGGCCTACATGGTTGTCCAAATTGCTCAGTTAGTCGCCTCATCATCAATAGTGTATAAGCAAATACTGTTATTTCCCTTTTCAGTGCTGTCCTACTGGAATCTGCAGCACCTTTTCTCAGCCCAGGGGAGGATCAGCATGCTAGTTTGCTTGTATCTAACCCTAGGGAACCCAGCACAAAGTCCATGTTCTCCACCCATATGGGGTTCCATATCTGTTAATGTTCTATAGAAATGAATATGAGATAATTGAGCAACCAATGGCACTTACTCAGATGTAATTTCAACAGTAGATTAACCACACATATGCGACTGGCTGTCCACTAAGAACTGAAACCATTCACCCATCCTTCTTGGCACTGTTGAGGATATCGATGGTTCGCACCCCACTGATCACAGTTTTATGCCTTATTCAGCTGATAACAAGACTATGCTTCAGTAACACAACTACATGGGTTAGAACATCAGAAATGTTTGTTACGCTGGATCAATAGTTCATATAAATATTGAACTCCTGGACATCACGTTCTACTATTTATGGTAGCGGAATCTTTTTGAGATTTTTAGACTGTGTGGTGTGCCTCCACATTTGTTCTTAGTAATGGATATCAGTGTTTGAAGAGTATTGTGGATTTTGTTGCTTGTGGACTATATGGTCCCTATTTAATCACTCAAGCCAATTAAAGAGTTTTTTTTTAGTGTAATATATTGATGACCATCAATAGGATAGGTCATCAATATCTGAACGGTGAGGGTCCAACTCCAGGCACCCCTGCCAATTAGCTGTTTGAAGAGGTTTTGGCAGTGATGAGGCTGCAACAGTTCATTGCTCACATGGCTTTGAAGCAACTCATTCCCATTCAAGTGAATGGGCCTGGGCTGAAATACCAAGCACAGCCACTATGCATTGAATGGCGCTGTGAGAATGTTGAGGCAATCCTCCTCAAACAGCTGATTGGTGGTGGTGTCAGATTTTGGACCCCCCACGGTCATCAATATCTTACGCCCGGAAAACCTTTTAATAACATACACGTCACTATACAATCCTATAATGGAAAACAAAATGTCCAAATAATTGAAAATATGCATTTGATAATTCAGATAATTCTTTGAAAGCAAAAGTAATTTTCATATCTCTTATAGATATCAAGTGCGTTTGAATAGTCTGTCTAATTATTTGCAAGTGCTGCAAACATCAGAGGGTTGAACTCAGCAACAGTGAGGGGTGCCTTGCCAAAGAAGTCATCTCAGGACAGGATACAAAACTCATATGATTAGAGAACATTTAATCCTAAGCACCCTCTATGACAAGCTCCATCCCTCCATTGCAGTCTTCTGCTTACTAAAAGTGAACCTGTTCACTTTCACAAATGCAATCCACTCTGCAATCTACAGTAACCTGTGCACATAAATATGGCCAGACAGCCTCCTTTGGACCCCAGGCTTTCTGCTCAAAGTATGGGCCACAAACGTGTCACAGCTAGGTGCAATCAAAGGGACTTCCCTGCAATCTTCTCCTTTGCCGGGATCAGCATCATTGATCATGGCATTCAAAGGGTTATCAGCAGAGATCAGCCTTGACTGTTTCATTGGGACTGTACCCGTGTACACGTATGCTCATCATGATGCTCCAACTGTCTTCTCATAATGCCTCATCAAAGTGTTCGTAGCCAGGACTGGAGCTATCTTCTTCGTTGGACACCATGTAGACAAATGATCTACTGCGCTATTTCATAAAGCTCATTTAACCATCTGTGCAGGTCAAGTAAAGACACAAGCTAATAAGCTTTGATATATGGTACTGTTAACTGGGCTAAATATGCCAACAAACATCTCAAAAATAGGAAGGAAATAAACACAAAGGGCAGATTTAACAATGATTTTAAGCTATAGTAGTGGCGTAGAATAAAGTAAAAAATTATGGCACACACCATATTTGCAAGGCAAAGAAAAGGCAAGAAAAAGAAAAGGAACTTAGCAGGAGGTTGCATGGCCTCCCAACACCCATCAGACTTACGATACATTACACCAGAAACCCTGGCAAAAGTTAAACTCTGCATCAGCTGCTGTAGATTTAGTTTTCTGGTCCACGAACTGGTCGAAGACACGCCAAATTTATTAAGAGGCTTGTGTTCCTTTATACGTTTTGAGTAGAGATGAGCAAAATTCTTAAAAATTTGATTCGGCTGCTTTGCCGAATTTTACAAAAAAATTGCCACCCACCCCATCATTGAACCCCTCAGATGCCGCGTTTATCAAAGATCAAGGCATTTGAGATGTATATGAAGGCCTTTGAGGGAGTAATCATTTAAAAAAATTCAAACTAAAACTAAATTAAATTGTACTTACCTCATCCATTTGAGTGTGATGAGGCCCCCATGGCCATCTTGCTTGAACATCCAGCACGAAATGTTGCGCGGTACATGATGTCATACATGACTGTGCACAAGATTTCGCGTGGGATCTTCAAGCAAGATAGCCGAGGTGGCCTCTTCGCGCTCAAATGGATGAGGTATGATTTTTTATTTTTTTCCCCCAATACTTCAGGGAAAATTAATTTTGTTATCATAAAATTGGGTTTCGCAGTGAATAAAATTTTTCCTGAAATTCAGATCAAAGCCCACTTTGGATACTTCAATTCATTTGAGCATTTTATAATTTTCAATTTTTATCTGCGTAAAATATCTGAAACTATGTCAGGACGAAGCCTTGACCCTAAAGGAGTTGTTGGGATTAATACTCATACAAAAAGCCGTTAAGCACCGCTATCCACATCTAAACGCATCTATGGGGGGTACAGCATTATAAAGTACCAGCTAGTACGAACAAACAACCATAAATGACCTATCAATACTGTGCAACATTACCCCTACTGTAACTAATGATCATAAACAATATATCAATCATACTAATTAAGGAACAATTGCTAAAACGTCTCAATGGCACTAGACTCGTCAATACAACATTATATTCATGATGACTTATTACTCCTCTATCTGTATATAATTAGAGGTATATTCCAACGCGGTTCAGACTCCTGACAATATGACCGTTAATAGAGCTGAGGATACAATTGGATCATGATTGTGGTAATGAATAAAAATTCCATAAATAGTCTAGAACCTTGATTATAGATAATATAAATTATAGGTAGAGTTTATTGAACAATATAAAGCTGCGAGTGGTGCCCGTAGAGAATCCCTGGCCAGCAGTGAAACCACGTTGCTACCACCAGTCCTCTGAACAGTGACGTCATTGGGTTCCATATGGTTGCTGGTGATCTTCCAATGCGTATTGGAAACTCTTTTTTTTTTCCCTAGATATATGGCAACTTCCCAGTACTCGTACTTAAATAGTCTTCTGAGGGGCAAGGCGATAGCTGACTGCGCCACTTTAGTCAAGTGCTTACTCCACCACATTGTATGAAAAATAAGTCTTGCGTTTTTACTATAAAAAGTACAAAAATACAATGTCCACTGTATAATATATTGCTTATTCCTGGACTTTTCATGTTTCAGGTGCTGGATTCTGCATCCTTATTCACAGCATAGTCTGCCATAGGTTGATTAAAGGAGCTCTCTGGAAATTAATTAAAGTGGTCGCGAGCAATCTGTCCTAGAATGTGAGCAGGATTGTTTGCTTCCAATTGCAGAGCTGCCTAGGGGGGTGAGGGGGCTGGGCCTTACTACACACTACACACTTGCATATACTACACATTGGTTAGCGTTCCTGTAAGGCTGCTCAGTCATGATGGCATATCATAGGCAGAATCACATCATTACCATCTATTGTAGAGAAGTGTAGTTAGGCGCTGCTTCCTCACCCTCCTAGATAGCTCTGCAAGTGGAGGCAACCAGTCCATACTTACAAGCTAGGACAGGTTGCTGGAAGCCATTTTAAATCACTCCTGGAGAACCCCTCTAATCTTGGCAACAGGAGATGCAGCATCCTTATACACTCACCTAAAGAATTATTAGGAACACCATACTAATACGGTGTTGGACACCCTTTTGCCTTCAGAACTGCCTTAATTCTACGTGGCATTGATTCAACAGGGTGCTGATAGCATTCTTTAGAAATGTTGGCCCATATTGATAGGATAGCATCTTGCAGTTGATGGAGATTTGAGGGACGCACATCCAGGGCACGAAGCTCTCGTTCCACCACATCCCAAAGATGCTTTATTGGGTTGAGATCTGGTGACTGTGGGGGCCATTTTAGTAAAGTGAACTCATTGTCATGTTCAAGAAACCATTTTTCCAGTCTTCAACAGTCCAATTTTGGTGAGCTCGTGCAAATTGTAGCCTCTTTTTCCTATTTGTAGTGGAGATGAGTGGTACCCAGTGGGGTCTTCTGCTGTTGTAGCCCATCCGCCTCAAGGTTGTGCGTGTTGTGGCTTCACAAATGCTTTGCTGCATACCTCGGTTGTAACGAGTGGTTATTTCAGTTAACGTTGCTCTTCTATCAGCTTGAATCAGTCGGCCCATTCTCCTCTGACCTCTAGCATCAACAAGGCATTTTTGCCCACAGGACTGACGCATACTGGATGTTTTTCCCTTTTCACACCATTCTTTGTAAACCCTAGAAATGGTTGTGCGTGAAAATCCCAGTAACTGAGCAGATTGTGAAATACTCAGACCGGCCCGTCTGGCACCAACGACCATGCCACGCTCAAAATTGCTTAAATCACCTTTCTTTCCAATTCTGACATTCAGTTTGGAGTTCAGGAGATTGCCTTGACCAGGACCACTACCCTACATGCATTGAAGCAACTGCCATGTGATTGGTTGACTAGATAATCGCATTAAGATTGAGAAATAGAACAGGTGTTCCTAATAATTCTTTAGGTGAGTGTATATAGTAAGTGAAAAGAACAAAAGATTTGAAATGGTGAAATACTTTTTGACACAGAATAGAGAGTATTGTGAAGAACAGGAATATTTTATCAATTTTATTCTACTTTATTTATCAGGGAGTACAATATACAGCAGTGGGGTACAGCAATGGGGACCAGATTCACCCCAGTGTTTGCCAATTTTTAGAGGGGGGTGTACACCTTCCTGGGGGTGTACCTGGGGCTAATCTGGTCCTGTAAAAAAGATTTATGAACAATGTTGTGTTTATTTAGAAAGGGAGTGAGGAATCTTTATCTTCGTTTGTGGAGGACCTGAATAAAAACTCTCCTTTTCCCCTACTAAAAGCTATAATTTTTTTTTCTTTTACTTGAATAGCTTTATCCATATGACAGATTGCCATCTGCCTATCTGGCTTATTAATATCCCTAAATGACAGTTTACGAGGGCTCGATGAAATTGTACTCTGGTGAAAGAATACATATGTGAAGTGAAAAGACTGCAGAAGGAGTTCTATAATAGAGGATAAGAAAAACTAGACGTAATGCAAGTATCTAGGAAGGAACTATTGCAAAAGTAAAGGATGAAGGAAGTATAGGGAGGGGATAAGATACAAGAGCAGTCAGGGATAATAATAAAAAAAATGAAAATCCCCATTACTCTCGGAGATTTATACAAATGGTATCAAAATTATTGGCCTCTCCTCAAACAGGATTTAAAAAGAGCTTTTTTAACATACAAGTCAAAACTATAGGAAATCTAGTGGCCCTGACAGTAATTAAAAGTATAATTCAGAATAGTAAGTGTAGTACAGAAAACTTCTATTGTTTTTTTATTTTTTTATCCAGGAGATCAGGTAAAGTACACAATTCAGGACGTTATTACCTATAAAACACGAGGGGTTATCTGTGCTATTAGATGCCCTTGTAATATGGTTTATATACTCAGGATAGGTCATCAGTATCAGATCAGCATAGGTCTGACTCCCAACAACCCCATCGATCAGCTGTTCAAAGAGTGATGATACGAAAGTCAATAGACTGGGCTCTGATGGGTGCAAATAGGTCTGGAAGAAACAAGAGAAAATGGAGCTAATGGATCGAGAAATTGAAGGAACTGGCAAGTTCAGTGGAGGAAGCCTGATGATATGAGGTTGTTTCACAGCCAAAGGCGTTGGATACTTGACCAGGATCGATGGTGATCCCAAAGCTGAGCTATATATGAGTATCCTACAAGACGAGTTACTTCGTACACTCAAGTACTATGGGTATGAAAAGGATGACATATAGTGTTCCAGCAGGACAACGACCCAAAGCATACATCGAGATTGGCGAAGAAATGGTTCAATGACAATGAAGTAGAGGTGCTGGATTGGCCCCCACAGTCCCCAGACCTCAGCCAAATCAAACAATTGTGGGTAGAGTTGAAGAATAAGCTGTACTCATACCCAAGTGAGTAGACCAGTATGCACCAACATTAGGAACGTGTAAAAGAGACCTGGGAACAGATTTCAGTCAAGACATGATTAAATCTGATCAATAGCATGGCCACAGGATTCAGGCAGTGTTGAAAGCCAAAGGTGGATTTGCAAAATACTAACAAAATAATAAAAATTAAAATGTGGAATTACGTCGATCACAGATATTTAACCTCTGAGATGCCATGGTAAAATGTGACCACAGCATCTGGGAAGTCAAAAACCGGTAGCACGTGTTCCCAGCTGTGCACCAGCTCCCCTAGCAGGGATTGGGGTAGTCGGAGTGTGTGTGTGGCAGCCTTTGTATTCCTGAGTGACGCAAGGCTGTTGCACATTAGTTCCTATGTAGCCCCTGCAGGGGAGGGCTGGCAGCCTTAGTCCTGGGGGGCCAATCCAGTCAAGTGGCCCATTTTTAGCCCTGCCCATTATTAAAAGCCCCTCCTACATATAATAGGCCACTCCCAAAAAACACTGTACAGCTGAAATTCTATAGTTGCGGCCTGTCTCTACACATCATACGGAGAGGGGGGCCTGTCCTGGCTGCACTGCCTGCTTCACATTATACAATAAACAGCAGGCTACAGCCAGGAAGTTCCTCCGCTCTTCTACATCCCTAGATCCTGCTCAAGACTTGTAATTCCCCCCACCATCTGCCACCCGCCCATGGCCTGCTGCCCCCTTTGGCCGTCCTCACCCAGCTCTGAATCCTCCTTCTGCAAATGGCAGGGGAAGGAGCCGGAGCATCTCCTCTCTTACATAGCACCTCATACCTCTTACATCCAGTGATGTCACCTTTGTTGTAGACGCTCTCTTTCTTTATCTTCTCCATTCAGACCAGACCGCCATGATGATTTTTCAGGTATCTCCCGTCTCTGCAGAGATTGACAAACAGACATTAGTTTCCCACATTTTCATCATCTTCACATCTTCTGAACACCCTTTCCTGCCACCCCCAATACTATACTGCAGAAACAGTCCCCCTGGAAATACTACTACCACACAGATAGTGCCCCCTTCAACAATTATTGGCACACAGTGCTCTAAAAAATAACTGTGGCCAGACAATAATAGTATAAAGATAAGCTAATACTGTGCCAGGGTGCCCCCCAAAATAACAGTCCTCCCCAAAATCCCACCAATAGAAATAATTCTCTGCCAGAGCACACTTAGTAGTAATAATGCCCCTATAGTGCCCATACTAGTAATCATGTTCCTCATAGCCCCCCAGTAGTAGTAAAGCTCTGCATAATACCCCCTAGTTATAATAATTCTCCTTATAATATGACAGTACATGAAATACACCCCCTTAGTGCCCGCAGTTGAGCTAATGGCCCCATAATGTATGCCAGTATAAAATACCCCCATATAGTGCCCCAGTAAATGCTAGTGCTCCTCTCCCCCTTCCCCATAGTGTCCCCCATAATATGCCAGTAAAAAAATGCCCCTTCTTAGTGCCCCCAACAGATGCCCCTAAAGTGCTCCTCTCCACCATAATGTACCAGTAAAAAATGCTTTCTTACTGCCACCATATGCCCCAATAGTGCTCCAGTCCCCCATAATGCCGCTCTCCCCCATAGTGCCTCCCATAATGTACCAGTAAAAAATGCCCCCTTAGTGCCACCAGATGCCATATTGCCCCCCATAATGTGCCCAAAAAAAGACCCTTTAGAGCCCCCACTTCCCCATAGTGCACCTAAATACTGCCCCTATAGTGACACCAGATGCCCCATAGTGCCGCTCTCCCCTATAGTTCCCCCATAATGTGCCAATAATTAAGAAAAAAAACCTTTAGAGCCCCCAGATACCCCCATAGTGCTCCTCTCCCCCATGGTGCCCCCCCATAATGTGCCAGTAAGAAATGCCCCCACAGTGCCCCCCCAAAATGGGCAAGAAATAAATGCCCCCAGAATGCCACCCCATAGTGCCAGTTCCCCCCATAGTGCCAGCCCCCCCATAGTCCAGTCCCCCCCACAAAGAAAACAAAACACTAATACTTACCTCCATCAGCAGTGATGCAGGCCTCCTCCGGCCTGTGTCCCGCGCTGTGTGCTGCCCGGCTCAGGCGGCGCAATGATAATGACTTCATCGCGCCGCCTGAGCCGGCCTCTAAAAGGGCGGCAGGCATTAGTGCCTGTGGCCTATCAGAAGAACAGGGGAGGGACACACCTCTCCCTCCCCTGCCCCACAGCACAGGCGTTTGTATCGCTGTTCTGAGGATGGCGATACAGAAGAATATGGAGATGAGCGCTTCCACAATGGAAACGCTCATCTCCTACTGCCCACTGCCACCACCGCCGCAGTTACATCCAGAGCCGCGACACCTGTGGTGATCGGTGGTGCGGCCCTGAGGAATTAAAAAATAAAAAAATAAAAAATATTTGTTAAAGACGGCCCAGCGGAAGTTTTTTTAGGGCGGCCTGGGGGGCATTTGCCTACCTGCCCCTCGTCCCAGCCCACCCCTGAGCCCCTGCCTAGGGGAACTATTAAAAAAAAGTTTGAAAAAAAAAGAAGTTTGAAAAAATATAACAAAATAAAAAATCCAATCACCCCCCTTTCCCCAATATTAAAATAAAAATACATAACTTAAAAAAAAATACACATCACGGGCATAACAGAATGGGAAAAATATAAAAATATTTTTCCCATACGGCGAATGGTGAAATGGAAAAAAAAATCTAAATGGATGATTCGCTTTACATCCCAGAATTTTTTTTTATAAAAAGTGATCAAAAAGTCATACACACCTCAAAATGATGAATCAATGAAAAATACAGCTCATCGCACAAAAATGATTCCCCACACAGCTCTATAGACTGAAGTAAACCTTGCGCTATATATATAGTACATTAGGGAATATGGCAATAATTTATGTGGTTCATGAATATTGTTCCCTAATTGTTGGTAAAAACACGGCGCTCTAGAAACAAGCCCAGTCATGACCGCCATAGAAACACTCATTAAGGGGTTAAACATCTAACTTAAAAAAGAAAATAAATCCCGAACAAGCTCAAGTTTTGTCCAACCTTTCGTGAAACTTTGAAAACTCAAACAAAAGGCTGAATTAATCAAAGCGCAATTCAGCAATCTCAGCAAATAAGAACCAACGATAAAGCTCAGAATATGATGATGAGTGCAAGGAGGATAATTTCCTATCTGCCCGATTTATCGGAGTCATTAAGCTGACTGTCTACTGTACTTAGTGTATTTGCACAAACGCATGTAATTGCTTTGACCCATGCTATATCATTTTGCTAAAGGTGTTTTGTGTTCAAGCAAAGAGTCAACAAAAAATGTTACTTGAGGAATGAATCACGGCATCAGAATCCAGAAATCCAGAATCCAGAATCAAGTCAGAAATCGGGGTCTAAAACTTACGAAACAACTAAAATAGACCAGTTCTTGAGATCTCCAAGGATTAATACGAGGGGCGGACAAAAAGAACTTGCCACAAAAAAAAATGATGATGATTCTGAGGTGATTGTAACAGAATTACAAAAAGCTTCTAGATACCCCGAAGAGGAAGACGGCATAATGGGGGAAGTCATCCCCAATGATAACTCCTCCCCGCTAGAAGAAATACTGCTAGCGGTAAAACAGAATGGGGATTTAATACAAGCTGTAACAACCCAGCTTGGGTTTATTCAAGTCGACGTCGGATTAATAAAAGATGATGTCTCCAAAATGCGAGATAGAGTTAAACTCCTTGAGAGTTCCGTCACCCTTATACAGAAGGATTCCAAAAAAACAAATATGGAACTATCTACATTTAAATCAGAATATAATCTCTTGAAGAAAAAGTTAGTGGACCTTGAGGATAGGTCACGAAGATATAATGTGAGAATAATTGGGATTCCAGAGGGTGTGGAGGAGAAAAACCCAACCGAATTTATACAGAAGTTAATCCTTGAGAATTTCGGGAAGGAGTCATTTTCTTCCTTTTTTATGATTGAACGAGCCCATCGGGTCCCAGGGGGAAAACCAATTCCAGGGAGACAACCTCGGACATTCCTCGTCAAGCTACTGACTTCAGGGGACAGAGATATCCTCCTGAGAAGGGCAAGGGAATCCCCACCGGTTATATATAACGGGACTAGATTGGCTTTTTTTCCCGACTTCTCGAAAGATGTACAAGAAAAGAGACGCACATTTATGATCGTTAAAAAGAGGCTAAGAGAAAGGGATATTAAATATTCTCTCATATTCCCAGCCAAATTGCGGATTGTTTTTAATGATAAAATCTTTTTTTTTGACACCCCAGAAGAAGCTGCGGACTGGCTTGATCGAAAGAATTGATAACTCAATTGGGTTATGTTTTGGTGGGAATAATTAGTACTATAAGGGGCTTATACCCCCAAAATGTACTTTTCCTTTGCTTCTTAATGAGGATGGCTGAGTGGGGGGGAAGGTGGAGGGATGGTCATAGGAAAGAAATCTACTACAAATGTGGTGGATTGCTTGTAGGTGGGGGGTGGGGGGAGGGGGAGGTGGGGTTGGGCTGTGGTGCGTCAAAGTAGGTGTGGTTTCCCTTTTTTTGGTTTTTTGTTCTTTTTTCTTCTTTCTTCTATTTCTCCATTTTGACCTTTCATGATGACGCTGATTAGAATTTTTGCGTGGAATATACGTGGCTTGGGGGATAGAGGCAAGAGACAAGCGATTTTTGACTTGACACAGGCCCACTTACCAGCAATAGTATGCCTGCTAGAGACCCACCTTACTGAGGAGACCACTAGAGTGCTCGACAGGGGATGGGCTGTGCACACGTTCCATTCTACCCTCTCCAACTATTCGAGAGGTGTCACGGTGTTGATACACAGACTTATTGATTTCGTCTGTGAGGCATCCTCTGTCGACCAACAGGGGAGATTTATTTTCTTATACTGTAAGATAGGAGGGAAGATATGTATTTTGGCCTTTGTCTATATTCCACCGCCATTTTCTTTCTCGGTTCTTAATTCTCTTTTATTATTTATGGATAAATGGCCAGAATGCCCAACATTGATTATCGGCGACTTTAACTGTGTTATCGACCCTCTTCGCGATAGGATTTCTACGAGTGCTAGGAGTGACAGTACGGTCCAGGGGTCCCCCCTGGCACGGTTCTGCCTGGAGGCTGGATTTGAGGACGCTTGGGAACATCTGGGACAGGGGAAAAGGGCTTTCTCATGCTTTAGTAAAGCAGGTAAATCGCTGTCCAGAATAGATCTTGTATTGATAAATAGTAAATATGTGAATCAGATAAAGCGAATGAAATACGAAACAAGGTCAGTATCTGATCACTCTCCGATACTACTTGAATTATGTCTATCTCAGGAAAGATATATACCAAAATCTCCTTTTAGATTAAATCCCTACTGGTTATCAGTTATAAAGACACATGAAACAATTCAAAACGAAATAGGTCGATTCTGGGAAATTAACTACGGTTCAGCGAAAACTCAAGTAGTATGGGATACTTTCAAGGCGTATATGAGGGGATTGATGGTTAGTAACATTGCGAACCTTAGACAGGAATATGGAAAGAAACAGAAAAATCTAAAAGAACACGCAGTGTTAGCAACAGAATCCTTCTATAGGAATAAGACGGAGAAGAATAGGCAAAATATGCAAAGAGCCACACAAATATATGCTAATTTTTTATTGGATAAGGCCCAACAGAACCTTTTTTTTAAAGGGCAAAAATACTTTACAGAATCAGGCCGACCTGGTAAACTCCTTTCCAGGGTAATCTCCAATCAACAACCCAAAAAACATATAGATAAACTTCGTTTGAGTGATGGTAGGATAGTCACTACACAGGGCCCGGTGGAGAAGGCCTTTCTTGATTATTTTACTGATTTGTATAAAGCTGATTCTAACATCACAGATGATAAGATAGATCTCTATTTAGATAGGATCAAGTTTCCAACTATTACTGAGTTGGAAAAGAAAGCACTAGAAATGGAGGTCTCAATACAGGAACTTGAGGGAGCTATTAAACTATGTTCGGCTAACTCCACCCCTGGTTCAGATGGGCTTCCATATGAATTTTATAGTAAATATGGGGACTGCATTCTTCCCAGACTGTTGGAGGTCCTTGCTGAATCAGTGGAGGATGGGATGTTGCCAGATTCAATGATGGAGGCCATAATAATACTAATACCGAAAAAAAACAAGGACCCCTTAGAATTAGAATCATTTAGACCAATTTCACTGCTTAATGCAGATGTAAAGCTCCTTGCAAGGGTCCTGGCAACAAGGCTTTCCAGGGTCATCTCCTCCATTGTCCATCCGGATCAGTGCGGCTTTATCCAAAATAAGGGTACACATCATAATCTACACCGGCTCTTCTCCAATATTCAGGCCCCGGGGGGGACTGCCCGCTCCATCCTGTCATTGGACGCCTCCAAGGCCTTTGACAGGGTGGAGTGGCGTTTCCTCTGGAAGGTTCTTGCAAGGATGGGCTTTGGAGAAAGATTTATACGCACTCTTAAGCTACTGTATAGATCTCCAAGGGCAAAACTGAGTCTTAATGGAATCCTGAGCGGCAGTATTGATTTAAAGAGAGGCACCCGCCAGGGCTGTCCATTATCCCCCCTGCTATTCGATATTTATATCGAACCCCTTGCGATGGCCATCAGGCAAGATGATCAGGTTAAAGGATTCGGTACGTTAGGAACACAAGACCGCATCTCATTATATGCAGATGATGTTCTGTTTTTTATAGATCATACGGAAACTACTCTTCCGAGGATCATTCATATGGTTAAATTATTTGGTGAGGTGTCTGGTCTTTGTATAAATTGGGCTAAGACCAGTTTACTCCCAATAGACCCTCTGTCACAGAAGGAGGTTCCTGGTATACAGTTGGATATTGTTGATACTTTCCAATATTTGGGTCTGACTATATCGCCTCGGGTTGAAAATTTTCTACAACTTAATTTGATTCCTATAATAGTAAAGACCAGAGCTAAAATAGGAATCTGGCTGAAACTTCCCCTATCCAGAGCTGATCGAATCTCATTAGTTAAAATGGTGATATTACCACAATTTCTCTATGTGCTCAGGAATACACCTATTTGGATACAAGACAAACACTTTAAACTTATTGAAAGAATAATTAATGATTTAATATGGGGAAGAAAGCGAGTTCGAATTAAGTTGGAATATTTGTATAAATCCGTGGAGTCCGGGGGTTTAAATCTCCCCTACTTTAAAGGGTACTTTATTGCAGCTCACCTATTGAGGTGTTATGAATCAGAGAACAGCGCACTCTTGAGGAAGCTGGTAACTAGCCATGCTCATAATAATATTTTTACTTTGTTGGAATCCGGTTTATTGAAGAGTTATGAGCACGGCTATAGAGAAACTATTAATCTACTTCTGAAAATGTGGAATACAACTAGGACATGGTTGAAGGTTAAGGGTTCATTCACATTTACGCCTCTTTGGCATAATTTCTATTTACAAAGCTTAGATGATATTGCAGCTGACATATTTTGGCAGAAGAATAAAATTTTATATATTTCACAGGTAGTTAAAGATAGAGAAATTAAATCCTTTATAGAAATGACACATAATATAAGAAATCTTTCATGGTTTAGGTACTTTCAACTGCGATCTGTATTATCCAGTTTGGATGATAAGCGATTGTTGGATATAGATAATTTATCTTTTTTGAATGAGTGGGTAGGGGGTGCACTTGTTAAAATAAAGATTTCAAATATATATAAGTTATTACTTAAGGCACGGTTTAGTGATACACAGTCACCAGGACAAAAAGCCTGGGAGGCGGATTGTACGAACTTACAAGTAGAAGGTTGGGAGAATATTTTTGGGAATTTGGTTTCAGTATCCCAGAACTTCAACCATGTTTTAATACAATTCTATATTTGTCACAGATTATATATTACTCCCGTATGGATGAAGAAATGTGGGTTAAGAGATATGTCCAACTGCCCCAAATGTGACATTGTAGGAGCGGACTTCCTCCATATGATATGGACTTGTCCAGAACTTATAAACTACTGGAATAACATCAATAACTGTATTATCTACAAATTAAAAATTCGAATTCCTTTTGAACCACAAATATTCGTGCTTAATGATCTCTCCAAATTAAAAAATCATAAGTATCAAAAGATTTTCCTGAGTAGAATATTGATGCTGGCTAGAGTACTGATCAGCCGGACCTGGTTTGCCCGTTCCATTCCAGACATCAACACATGGATAAACCTAACCGATAAGGTTAAAAACTACGAGAAAATTTTATATAAACGGAGGGAGGTTGAGGAACAGTGGAACAAGATATGGGATGGCTGGAAGATTGATTGATTAGTCGAGGTCAAGTTGGTTTATTTACGGGGGGCCTGCTTTGACGCACCACAGATTAGGGATTAGGGATTAGGGGGGAGGGAGGGGAGGGTTTTCTAAATAAATGAAAGAAAAGATGAATTGAATATATTATAATTATACATAATTAGTTGGGACACTAAGAATTGAGAGATTGTAAAAATGTCTGTAAAAAAAAAAAAAAAAAAAAAAAAAAAAAAAAAAAAAAAAAAGAGTTTCCCAGGATTGTATCCACCCGATTTATTTTTGTCAATAAGGGTATGTGTAAAAACATTAAATTGTAAAAGATAAGAAAAAAAAAAAAAAAAAAAAAAAAAAGAATCCAGAAAACAATGTGTCATTACAGACAAGGAAACCGTCACTGAAAATATGCTCAGATAATGACATATCCGATGGCCCACACCGACCCCATTCTCTGCTGCTCTGATGTCCGGGTGACCTTCAGCTACCCAGCAGGGAGAACCGCAGTGTAATGAATGGCTACCAGGCGTTTTCAGTGAATGCTACAGCATTATTTAAAGCTATAGCACTCAATTTTTTAATAATGTACATCATAAATATAAATGGAACCTGTCAGCGGCAAAAGCCATCCCTAACCGCCAGCAGTACCTTCAAGTAGCCGGCAGTGAGTTTCTAATGCTAATTTTATTGCTGCATTCAGATGAGGCAGAAGTATGAAAAATTTCTTATCAGGCCCAAATTGAATCTGATGACAGATCCATTCAAATCGAAACAAATTTAATGAAATCCCCTCATCTCTAGCTAAATTACAGTCTACACAAATTCTCACTGTAGCGCTGTTAAAAATCAAACAGGCTTTACAGTTTTATAATGTAATACAACATAGGTGAAATGAAATGTAATGATGGATCTGAATATACATTAAAAAGCTGTGGGTCTGCTTGTCCCTCTGACGCAGGCTGTGGCCTGCTTGCCAGCAAGGCCTCTTTACCTCTTCTGTAATCTTTACCAGCCAATGGGTGGCAATCCTAGGGTACTTATGGCTCCTGCTCCTATGGGAAATTGCTCGAGCAATAGGTGTTCTAGCATTCTAGTATCCTGCTATGGTTTCTGAACTGTAGTCTGCCTATGTACTGACTTTCTGCCTGTTTACTGTATCCTGACCCTCCACTGCCTGACTTGTCCTTTGTCTAACCTCTGTGTTGACCCTTTCGTAGCTGCCCTGACCTCAGACCGTTTACCGTGTATCATGTACTCTGCCTGCCCTGACCTTGGCCTTTCCCTGACTCTGACACTATGACTATGACTCTACCTGACCAGTCAGTGCCCTACACTGGTTCCTCTGAACCCCATAGGTCAGCTGTCAATCACACAGAGACTTCAGGAGTAGAGACCTGGTGGTTCCCCTGCAGTGAAGTCCACATCCTTGAGTAATAGAGCAGAGTTTGTCATTAATTTGTTATGTGCACAGTAACAGCAGTCATTTAACCACTTTTAACATACACTAGTGGACAATAAAAAAATAACACCTGCAAAACTTAATGCGATTAAGCTGAGATGACAAAGTAGAAACTGCTAGTGATGTTTGGTCAATGATCACACAACCAAGGTGGTGCACCCTTTACTTTGGGTTCTAAAGCAGTGTATATGTTGAGGCAGGATCACATTAATACCCCTTGCTGTGATACAGGCTGCCACTCTGGCTTGGTAACGGTCATATAGTTGCTGGATATCCTCCTGTGGTCATTCCAAGCTCTTTCAACTTGGACCTGTATTTCAGCCAAGATGGTTGTTGTCTCCTGTGCATGGAAGAATCGTCACCCCATTCAGTCCCAGACATTCTTCAAGGGGGAAATCTGGCGATGGAGATGGCCAGGGGAGCTTCTAGAGACCCTGAAGAGCACGTTGTATAGTGTGGACAGTGTGTGGGTGGTCATTATCTTGTTGAAACCCCCCATCTGGTAACTAACAAAGGCTGGTGAATTTTCCCTATACGAATACCAGATGAGAATGCTCATGGTAGCTAATGGCGCCCCACACCATGCTTTAGTCCTGTGTGTCTCCGTACTATGCATGATGGCAGTAGGTGCTCTCCAGCCCTCCTGAAAACTCTGATATTGGCATCATTAATAAAAAAAAAAAGAAGAGCTTGCCTTTATTACTGAACACTGCTGTTAACCATTCATGCCTCCAATGGGCTCTCTCATGGCACCGGGGTAGGAACTCTAGGCAATGATGAGATGCCCGTGGTAAACAAGCTAGTGGAGTGAATCAATGCAGTCCTGCTTCAAGTTTCTTATGGTCTGGGCGGTATTACAATGGCGGTTCATTTCCACCGCAGTCCGGTTCGGACGAGTGTCAGCTTTCCGTGTGTAAATTAGGGCCACTGTTCGCTGTATCTCACCTCAGTTTCAGTGCTGTACGGGTTAAGCTTCTTTTGACCTGTGCTTGCTATCCTGGTCTGTTTGTCTGCTTGTGTTCCTCTTCTGTCTACTGCCTGGATCCTGACCCTGTGCTGACTGCCCTGGTCCTGTTTCTCAGATTTGCATGTACTCAGCCTGGTTCTAACTATGTGTATTGCCTGATCCCTTGGGGTTTTGCACCAGTGTCTCTAACCCCCACCTAGTGGCATCTACACCAGGACTATTCTAAGAGGTAGCAGCTTGGTGGCTCCCCTACAGCTTAGACCAGACCCTGTTGAGGGGTTAAAGGTTAAAAACTAGGTGACTGCCAGGACAAGAGCCTCAGGAATAGCCCAATGTCAAACCGGTTAGTGGACACAGTTGGTCCACAACCATAGTCTGTAACAGGCAGTCACTGCAGGGGCTTCTGCAGAACAAATTTGTGAAGTTGTGGCTGTCCTTTGATATACTACAGCGATCTTGCTATTCAACTGTTTGTCTTGACCTCTGTACGTGTCTGAGTGCCCTCCTCTGACCGCTGTCGACACCATCAATGCACTACAGGCTCATTATTAGGCCCTTGTTTTAAATGCACAAATGGTGCATGCCTTTGTGTAGCAGGCATAGTGAACACTTCAACAACACCCAATCAAAAGTCCTGTAAGAGAGAAGACAAAAAGCAGTGCTGTCAGACAGAAAACAACAGTGATGCCAAACAAAAAAGTCTATGGAGAATCTCTACAAAAAAGTAAGTATCTTGGAACTTTGATCACTACATGCAACACCCTCCATTATTACTATATTGTAAAAGAGGCTTTTATCTTAACTTCTTCAAGATGTTCTTTATTTCTTGTAGTGTATTATGATGTAAGGTGAAAGACCAACTTAACTCTGCTATATTAGTATGAGTTTTCAACCTTTTAGATTATTAATGCATTTCTAAATATTAAGCCTATGTCCATCTTAAATTGACCTACCAAACAGCTTACAGGGCATCTGTCAGCAGATTTCTACATATGACACTGGCTGGCCTGTTACATTTGCACTTGGCAGCTGAAGGCATCTGAGTTGGTCCCATATTCATATGTGCCAACATTGCTGAAAAGAATTATGTTTCTTTATATGCAAATGAGGCTCTAGGAGAAGCGGGGGCGTTGCCATTACACCAAGAGGCTCTTCTCTCTCTGCAACTGCCACACCTTCTGCACATTTATACTGCCTATCCCTGTCAATGTCTAGAGGGCATGGGAGTAGCAGAGAGACCAGAGCCTCTAGGTGTAATGGTAACGCCCCCGTTACTCCTAGAGGCTCATTTGCATACATTAAAACTTAATTTTTCTCAGCAATGCGGGCACATAGAACATGGAACCAACACAGATGTCTTCAGCTGCCAAGTGCACGTATACAAGATCAGCCAGTGTCATAGGTACAAATCTGCTGACAGATGCTTTTTAAAGGGGATGGGTAGCAGAGAAAAACTGCAGCAAAAGGCTCGGAATGAGTTAAAAAAATTAAATGAAATAATTAACACTGGTACCCCACTGCTCAGTTCCGGTTCTAACCAAGTCGCGGCTGGTTTCTGCTTCCTGGTTCTAACGTGACACATAGGAAATCCAGGAAATCCCTGCTCAGCCAATCGCTGTCTACATTGGTGACCCACCTCAGCCAGTGATTGGCTGAGCAGGCATAGCCAGTGTGTCCAGATGGGAACATCAAGTAGAGACCAGCTGAGACTCGACAAGCACTGGAACAAGATCAATGAGGCATCGCTTCTTTTCATTTTTTAACCCAATCCAAGCCCTTTGCCAGCAATTTTTCCTCTCTGCCAAACCCCTTTATAGGGTATTCCTATCACTGAATGTTATGGCGCATTATTAGGATATGCCCAAAAATTCTGTTTAGTAGGGGATCTGACCTCTGGCACCCCTGACAATGCCAAAGTCCCTTCGGCACTTTACCTGGACAAGGATACTCCTGTGCAGAGAACTGAGCAAGGTGCATTCACCATCGCCTTAGTAAGGCAGAGAGCACTCCAGCCGTTGAGAGACTACAACACCTATCATGGCTTTACAGCCATGCTGGAAATTGTGGTTTTGCATAAGCTGCAGAGCCACAGGTAGGTGATCACAGAAGTTGATGAGAATGGTGCAAATGCCACATATTTATTAAAATAACACATGTGGCATGATACATTCACCAGCATGTTAGATGCTTTCTCCTCCTTTCAGAATCTTATTGCTGCTGTGCATTTATACCAATATTTTGCACTGAAAATAGAAACATAAATTTGCATCTTTTATGATTATTCTAAGAGCCGTCCATTTTCCTCCAGTGTGATCTATACAGACTACATCCTATAGTCATCAATATTCTGTTCCGCTGAATAAAATAGTTTTTCTTCCTCTGAATTTGACATTTCTGTGACTCGTTATTGCCGGGAATGTTACAATATGCCTAATTAATAAAATAAAAAATCCATTATACTAATTGATAATTTTAATTGTTACCATAACTAACATTAGACATAGAACTTCAGCTACAATTACAGTCTTGCTTCTGCCTTGCAATTTCCATTAATATCAAGACATTAAAATTCTCAATATTGCTTCCAGATGACACATTCCAACAATGCAGCATTAATGAGGCAGGGCACTAAGTAATTGTCTATTGCCTCGATAGCAAGCATGGTTAAACACAATAATGATAAATTCTGATATATATTATTATTGGGATTAACCCCCATTCAAATGAGTACTTGTATTTAAATTCTTCTTCTCCACTATAGCAGCAGAACAATAAAACTAACATGAATGCCACCCGACATACCTCCATTGACTACACTGGAGTCAGTTGGGTTCAGGGCTGAGTAGTATAGATGTGAATAAAGCACTTGGGATGACATATAACACTGTTAGCTGCTGAATCATGCTCTTCCCCTTCTCCTCTCTATAGACTTTTTTTTTATAATATATTCTGATCCTTCAGTGTGCAAGCAATCCGCCTTAGTCTGACAAGACAGAAAAATGACAGAATTCAGAGAGAAAGTTAGTTTAGGAAAAGGGGGCAGCTGATAACTGGAAAACAAGACATTTTTGTCTGATAAGAAATATTACGGCGCCTCTTATATTAGCTGTACTATTGATTTATGCAAAGCTGTATGAAAAGTTAGAGACCATTTAAAGAAGACCTGTCAGCACAAAATGCAATGCAATCTGAAAGCACCATATTATAGTGCAGGAGAAGCCGAGTAGATTGATATATATTTCAGAGGGAAAGGATTCAGTAAAATCTGTAATTTATATATCTTTGCTTTTTTCACCTCCTGTGAAGAGATATCAGTACAGGAGGGAGGATTTATCAGTGATTGACATACACATAATTCTATCAATCACTTGTAACCCCTCCTCCCTGTACCAATAACTCTTCATCGCTTTCGAAGTAAAGGAATTGCACAATAGAACATAGTACCATATTTCCAGCGATTGGTGCTTTCTGTCTTCCAAAAAACAAGTTTGTTTGGTATGCAAATGAGCCAGTAAGGTGCCCAGAGGGGTGTTATTTTAACAAAAAGGAGCCCAGGCACGCCTCCTGCTTGTGCCCAAAGCCCACCTTCATGCAGAGCCCAAGACCGCCTCATCTCCGCTCTGACATGACGCCTCCAACTGCAATGTGAATGCTCCCCCCCAATCAAGCCATAACTCCGACCACCCTTTCCCTGCCACATTAGGTCTAAATTTCAAAGGCTAATCACGTCACTGGGCTCGGCGCATGCCCTGTTGCAGAGTTGGGGCTGATGCCTTCAGCGGGACATGCAGTGTGCAAGCGCAGGCAGTGTTCTGCACTGGACATGCATGAGATTTAGATGTGATGCGGCAGGGAAAAGGCAGGCAGAGTTATGGCTTAAATGTGACATAGGTGGGTGGGCGGACCCATTGCAGTAAGAGGCATCAGAACGAAGAGGAGGCGGACTTGGGCTCTGCATGAAGGTGGGCTTGGGCTCCTTTGTGCTAAAATACCACTCCTCTGGGCACCTTACTAGCTCATTCGCACACCAATCAAACTTGTTTTTCGGAAGATAGAAAACACCAATCGCTGAAAGAAAGGTACAATTGGGAATAAGGTAGCATGTGCTATTGGGCAATTCCTTGATTTATTAGGATGGAGGATATCTTGTGGATGATGCCCCAAACCCTTACCAAGCCAACAAAACACACATGCTGTAGCAGCCGAGTTTAATAACCATATTAACCATCATAAAATATATTAATAATAACAACTTGCATATATATCTTAAAGTGCCATAACATTCCAATCCATCATTGCCAAACCTACCAAACGTTATAACTAGAGATGAGCGAATCGAATCCCACGGAATGGAATTCAATCTGAATTTCAGGATGAATTCGATTCGCCTCAAAGCCGAATTTCCTCGTGCTTCGTGTAAGTGAATTGATTTAACCTGAAATAGTATAAAAATAATAAATCTTACCTCCTCCATTTGCTCGCGATGGGCCACCAGCTTGATTGAGGATCTCGACCGAAATCCTGTGCATTGTGACGTATCACGTGATGACGTAATCTCGCGCTGCATGAAAATTTGCGCTTGATCTTCAAGCAAGATGGCGGCGGCAGGCCCTTCGCAAGCAAATGGACGTGGTAATTTTTTTTATTTTTTCTATTTGTTAATTTCACACAGTTTTTACACTCAGATGCCGCGATCATGTATGAACGCGGCATCTGAGGGGTACAATGACTGGGGGGGGGGGGGGGCGATGCTATCGCTGCTCCCTATCATTGCACCCGCTACTTACAAAAAAAAATTGTGATGAAGTAATTCGTCACAAAGCAAATTATTGCGTAAAATTCGTTGAATCAGCCGAATTGAACTTTTGAAAAATGTTTGCTTATCTCTAGTTATAACCCCTGATAGTGTGCAAGCATCCTAGAAGGCAACCCACGCAAACTGCAGTCTCCACTTGCCACCTCCACTTGTATTCCTAATTTTACCCATGGTCGCACTCACTGATCTAAGTGCACCAAATCATCAGAGACATACGTCTGAAGGCCTTTTAGCCCAAACAGGTGCCCCCAGCCTTCAGCTTACCAAACCTCATAAGATGCACGCCCCAAAGTCTCATGCACCTATTCCAAATTGTTTCCCACCTAGGATTACCCCTTTACCTACTGTAGCTGGCCAGCTAAGACCTGTCCTAGGTTGCTAATATAGCTTGTGTGCTTATACAGCTAGACCTGCCAATAACCTTAATACAGTTCTTATGTTTGTGTGTTAAAGACAAAAGCAGTGACAGTGAATTCATGTTTAGATGTCATATAACTGTCATATTTTGTGTTCACAGAGGCAGAAAAGATAGTATGCCTTTAAGATTCATTATATAATCTAAGGAAAGCTCAATGACACAGCAGAAACAAAAGAAAGTATAGAGTTAAACTGTTGTTGCTGGTCAGGAGTCTTGACCAATCATAGCCAGCCTCACACACAGCCTGTGTGGTAAATTCCCCTAGAAGGAGCTGCTAGAATCATTAAACCAGAGGAGAGGAGCTGAACAGACATTCACTCCACTAAGAGCTGTGTTTAATGGAAGCAGAGATGCCAAAATAGGTATTTAGAACAGTTATATAATGTTCCTAGTGTTAGTATTATGATTAGAACCAGTTATATGTGTGTTTACTAGAAAAGTTGCAAACATTAAACCACCACATGCGCTATATCACAAAAAAGTATCTGGTCATTAATGCCCTTACAGGCGTGATCATTAAGAGGTGAAATGGAATAAGGACTAAAAAATGTAAGATTGCTCATATCATACACAGTTTATAGATATTAAGTAGGAACATTCCTAAGAATGAGCTATTTTGTACCTTATTGAAAGGGGGTTTCCAGGCTCCTAATATTGATGATCTATAGTCGTCGTAAGTCGATATCTGATCAGTCGGGGTCCGAAACCCAGTACCCCCCAATCAGCTGTTCACTTTAATGGGGACTGAACTGCTATCAGAAACGGCAACTAAACTTTGTAGGAAGCTGTGCTTCTGGCCCCATTGAAAGTATTAATTCCAGCACCAGTGGGGAACAGCTCTTGATAGAGGTGATGGGTGTCAGACTCCCACTGATTAGATACCGATGACTTATCCTGAGGAAAGGTCATCAATATGAGGAACCTGGAAAACCTTTTGATAGTTAAACATTTCATTTTACATAACCAGCCCTAATACCTAAAATGAAAAGTCGTGTGCAACTGTAGATACATTTAGCAATGTCTTCAGTAAACACAACTGAGTTCCCTTTGCCCTTGTCCTTATCATATTGCGATAACATTAAACATACTGAACAAACAAAAGATTGTTCACAAAATTCCTAAAATAATAACCTACTAAACATATCTGTCAAAAGTATGGATTAAAAACATTCCTGGATTTTAATATGGATATTAACACCTTAAGGACCTTGCCATTTTTCACCTTAACCCCTTAGGGACATAGCCTTATTTCACCTTAAGGACCAGGCCATTTTTTGCAAATCTGACCAGTATCACTTTAAGTGCTGATAACTTTAAAACGCTTTGACTTATCCAGGCCGTTCTGAGATAGTTTTTTCTTCACAAGTTTCAGTTTATCTACTTCTGTAATACATAGTAATACCCCCAAAAATTGTGATGACTTTACATTCCCCATATGTCTACTTTATGTTTGAATTATGTTGGGAATGATATTTTATTTTTTGGGGATGTTACAAGGCTTAGAAGTTTAGAAGCAAATCTTGAAATTTTTCAGAAATTTACAAAAACCCAATTTTTAGGGACCACTACAGGTCTGCTACAAGTCACTTTGCGAGGCTTACATAATAGAAACCACCCAAAAATGACCCCATCTAAGAAACTACACCCCTCAAGGTATTCAAAACTGATTTTACATACGTAGTTAACCCTTTAGGTGTTGCACAAGAGTTATTAGCAAATAGAGATAAAATTTTAAAATTAAATTTTTTTGCCAAATTTTCCATTTTAACCCATTTTTTCCACTATAAAAGTAAGGGTTAACAGCCAAACAAGACTGTATCTTTATTGCCCTGACTCTGCCGTTTACAGAAACACCCAATATGTGGCTGTACACTACTGTACGGCCACACAGCGGGGCGTAGAGGGAAAGGTGCGTAGTTTGGTTTTTGGAGTCCTGTTTCAACCCCCCTGATGCACCCCTGGAGTAGAAACTCCCTAAAAGTGACCCCATTTCAGAAACTACGGGATAAGGTGGCATTTTTTTGGGACTATTTTTAGGGTAAATATGATTTTTGGTTGCTCTATATTACATTTTTGTGAGGCAAGGTTAACAAAAATTGAAATTCTGAAATGTCATCTCCATTTGTCATTAACTGTTGAGGAACACCTAAAGTTTGTATAATCAGTTTTGAATACCTTGAGGGGTGTAGTTTATTATATGGGGTCACTTTTAGGGAGTTTTTACTCTAGGGGGGCATCAGGGGGGCTTCAAAAGGGACATGGTGTCAATAAAAAAGGCCATCAAAATCGGCTTTCCAGAAACCATGTTGGTCCTTTCCTTTTGCGGCCTCCCTTTTACTGATACAGCAGTTTACGACCACAAATGTGTCATTTCTGTAAACTGCAGTTTTAGGGTAATAAATATTAACTTTTGTTTGGTTGTTAACCCTTGTTTTGCTACCGGAAAAAACTGAGTACCATGCCCGGGTTTTGCGCATGGCATTATATGGCTTGAGGACTTGATCAGAGAGATCAACTCCTCCCATATACCGATTGTAGTCGACGATACAATCGGGCTTGAGGACCGTTGCCACGGTACCTCGCACATGGACAGGGGTGTTGCCGTTACCATGAATTGTGGACAGCATAAGGACATCCCTCTTGTCCTTATACCTGACCAGCAACAGGTTTCCAGTGGTAAGGGCACAAGTCTCACCCCTGGAGATAGGTACCTGGAGGGGGAGGGCAGGGAGGCCGCGTTGATTTTTCCGCAGGGTCCCACAAGCGGACGTAGATCTGGCGGCAAGGGACTGGAACAAGGGGATACTGGTATAAAAGTTATCCACGTACAGGTGGTAACCTTTATCTAGCAGTGGGTGCATAAGGTCCCACACAAGTTTCCCAGTAACACCCAGAGTGGGGGGACATTCTGGGGGTTGAATCCGGGAATCTCGCCCCTCGTATACACAAAATTTGTAAGTGTACCCTGAGGTACTCTCACAAATTTTGTATAGCTTCACGCCATACCTCGCCCGCTTGGAGGGCACATACTGGCGGAAAATGAGTCTCCCCTTGAACGCAATGAGAGACTCATCAACCGCGACCTCCCTTCCAGGTACATAGGCCTCCATGAATTTGGCCCCAAAGTGATCGATGACCGGCCGTATCTTATACAGACGTTCATGGGCAGGATCACCTCGGGGGGGACATGCTGCATTATCTGAATAATGCAGACATTTCCAGATGGCCTCAAACCGGGAGCGTGTCATGGCCGTACTGTAAAGTGGGGTCTGGTATAGGACGTCCCCGCTCCAGTACAGCCTGACACTGGGTTTCTTGACCAGGCCCATGTGCAGCACGAGGCCCCAAAATTTCCTCATTTCGACTGTACTGACCGGCATCCAGCCACCGGGCCTGGCCAAAAAGGAGCCCGGGTGTTGAGCGACGAACTGTTGGGCGTACAGGTTCGTCTGCTCCACCATCATATTTACCAGTTAGTCACTAAAAAAATGACAAAAAAAGTCATATTCAGTGTAGCCCATTGTGGAAATCTGGATTCCTGATTGGCCTACAAAATCATGAATCACGGGCTCGTATCGCTCTGGGCTACACCAGACTAGTTCACCGGCAGGGTGCTCCGGTGGATTTAACTGGTAGGCCGGGAAACCAGTATGAGCCCCAGAGCAGCTCGTACTAGGCTGGGCCAGAGGGTCCCTAACATGGCAGTCCCCTTGCTCCGCCTGGCAGCATCTCCGCCGCCTTGGGGGCTCATCATCATCGCTAGATGATGAGGAGGACGCGGATGACAACAGGAATGTGGGGTCATCATCGTCCTCACTGGAACTCTCGGAGTCGGAGGCAAGCTGGGCGTATGCCTCCTCAGCCGAGAACGTCCGGCGGGCCATAGGGGAGTGTGTGTCTGCGTGTGTATGTGCGTGTGTGTAAATCTTTATTTGGTGTGTGTGTGTGTGGGGGCACGGGTGTTCACTAACTCACTCTAAAACTAACAGAAAAAAAAAAACACTAACTAAAAAAAAAAACGCTGATCAACTGTCCGAAGTTGATCAGCGGTGGGGTGTGCAATTCAGTGGCCGGACGCTAAGAGTGCCGGTCACAGTCAGCGTACAAAAAATAAAAAAACTGCACCCCAATAAAGTGTGGGGGGGAGGGCAGGGGGGGCAAGCGGCTGCACCCCTGGGGGGTCTAGGGTCTGTGGACCCCAGACACCCTAACTTAGGGTGATGCAATAAAAAATTAATCCAACTAACTTTCCTTTTATTTTCCCTTATTTTCCCTGCCTAACCCAAACTTTCCCTATGCTTTCCCTATGTACCTAAGGTTCAGATGGGGGGTGCTGGGGGCACAGATCGGGTCCTGGGGGCACAGATGGGGTGAAGCTGGCAGCAATGGATGACGTGCAGGCAGCTCCTCTGACTCCGGAACACAAAAGGAGAGGAGCGCTTGCATCATTTGAATCTCACGCCGTCCCACCCACCAACCATTTAGAGGCGATCCTGAGAGGTGATGTCAGGATCGCTGGATCCTGAGAGGTGATGTCAGGATCGCTGAATTGACCTGCGGTTTTCTGCGATCGCCGACATGGGGGGGGGGGGGTGTCACAGGACCCCCCGGAGCATTTAGCCTAGGTGCCTGCTCAATGATTTGAGCAGGCACCGGGTTCCGATCACCGCCCGCCGCGCGGCGGTGATCGGAACCATACATGACGTACCGGTACGTCATGTGTCCTTAAGTACCAGGACATCATGACGTACCGGTACGTCATGTGTCCTTAAGAGGTTAAGGACCATGTGTCACTTTATGTGGTAATAACTTCGGAATGCTTTTACTTATCCAAACCATTCTGAGATTGTTTTCTTGCGATACATTGTACTTCACGATAGTAAAAAACTTTAGTCGATATAATTCACCTTTTCTATTTAAAAAAATCCCAAATTTCCCGAAAATTTTGAATAATTTGCAATTTTCTACATTTTAATTTCTCTGCATTCAAGGCAGATAGTGATACATCATAAGAGTTATTAGCTTACATTTCCCATATATCCACTTTCATGTTTGCATCATTTTGTAAATGTAATTTCATTTTTTTGGATCTTATATGGCTTAGATTTTTAACAGCAATTTTTTTTATTTTTAAGAACAAAATCCAAAATCCATTTTTTAAGGACCAGTCACTTTGTGGGGCTTACGGAGTGAAAACCACCCATAAATCACCCCATTGTAGAAACTACACCCCTCAAGTTATTCAAAACTGATTTTACAAACTTTGTTAACCCTTTAGGTGTTCCACAAGAATTAAAGGAAAAAGGAGATGACATTTTTATTAGGCCTTATGCACACGACCGTTGTGTGCACCCGTGGCCATTGTTCCGTTTTCCGTGATTTTCTGCGGACCCATTGACTTTCAATGGGTCCGTTGAAAACTCGGAAAATGCACCGTTTGTCATCCGCCTCCGTGATCCGTGTATCCTGTCCGTCAAAAAAATATGACCTGTCCTATTTTTTTGACGGACAATGGTTCACGGACCCATTCAAGTCAATGGGCCCGTGAAAGAACACGGATGCACACAAGATTGGCATCCGTGTCCGTGATCCGTGGCCGTAGGTTACTTTCATACAGACGGATCCAAAGATCCGTCTGCATAAAAGCTTTTTCAGAGCTGAGTTTTCACTTCGTGAAAACTCAGATCCGACAGTATATTCTAACACAAAGGCGTTCCCATAGTGATGGGGACGCTTCTAGTTAGAATATACAAACCGGATTCCCAAAAAGTTGGGACACTAAACAAATTGTGAATAAAAACTGAATGCAATGATGTGGAGATGGCAAATGTCAATGTTTTATTTGTAATAGAACGTAGATGACAGAGCAAAGTTTAATCCGAGTAAATGTATCATTTTAAAAGAAAAATACGTTGATTCAAATTTTCACGGTGTCAACAAATCCCCAAAAAGTTGGGACAAGTAGCAATAAGAGGCTGTAAAAAGTAAATTTGAGCATCACGAAGAGCTGGAAGACCAATTAACACTAATTAGGTCAATTGGCAACATGATTGGGTATAAAAAGAGCTTCTCAGAGTGGCAGTGTCTCTCAGAAGCCAAGATGGGTAGAGGATCACCAATTCCCACAATGTTGCGCAAAAAGATAGTGGAGCAATATCAGAAAGGTGTTACCCAGCGAAAAATTGCAAAGACTTTGCATCTATCATCATCAACTGTGCATAACATCATCCGAAGATTCAGAGAATCTGGAACAATCTCTGTGCGTAAGGGTCAAGGCTGTAAAACCATACTGGATGCCCGTGATCTCCGGGCCCTTAAATGACACTGCACCACAAGCAGGAATGCTACTGTAAAGGAAATCACAGAATGGGCTCAGAAATACTTCCAGAAACCATTGTCAGTGAACACAATCCACCGTGCCATCCGCCGTTGCCAGCTGAAACTCTACAGTGCAAAGAAGAAGCCATTTCTAAGCAAGATCCACAAGCTCAGGCGTTTTCACTGGGCCAGGGATCATTTAAAATGAAGTGTGGCAAAATGGAAGACTGTTCTGTGGTCAGACGAGTCACAATTCGAAGTTCTTTTTGGAAATCTGGGACGCCATGTCATCCGGACCAAAGAGGACAAGGACAACCCAAGTTGTTATCAACGCTCAGTTCAGAAGCCTGCATCTCTGATGGTATGGGGTTGCATGAGTGCGTGTGGCATGGGCAGCTTGCATGTCTGGAAAGGCACCATCAATGCAGAAAAAAAAAAATCAGGTTCTAGAACAACATATGCTCCCATCCAGACGTCATCTCTTTCAGGGAAGACCCTGCATTTTTCAACAAGATAATGCCAGACCACATTCTGCATCAATCACAACATCATGGCTGCGTAGGAGAAGGATCCAGGTACTGAAATGGCCAGTCTGCAGTCCAGATCTTTCACCTTCAGAGAACATTTGGCGCATCATAAAGAGGAAGGTGCAACAAAGAAGGCCCAAGACGATTGAACAGTTAGAGGCCTGTATTAGACAAGAATGGGAGAGCATTCCTATTTCTAAACTTGAGAAACTGGTCTCCTCGGTCCCCAGACGTCTGTTGAGTGTTGTAAGAAAAAGGGGAGATGCCACACAGTGGTGAAAATGGCCTTGTCCCAACTTTTTGGGGATTTGTTGACACCATGAAATTATGATTCAACATATTTTTCCCTTAAAATGGTACATTTTCTCAGTTTAAACTTTTGTTCCGTGATTTATGTTCTATTCTGAATAAAATATTAGAAGTTGGCACCTCCACATCATTGCATTCAGTTTTTATTCACGATTTGTATAGTGTCCCAACTTTTTGGGAATCCGGTTTGTACTACGAACTGTGTACATGACTGCCCCCTGCTGCCTGGCAGCACCCGATCTCTTACAGGGGGCCGTGATCAGCACAATTAACCCCTAAGGTGCTGCTCCTGAGGGGTTAATTGTGCATATCATAGCCCCCTGTAAGAGACCAGGGGCTGCAAGGCAGCAGGGGGCAGACCCCCCTCCCTCCCCAGTTTTAATTTCATTGGTGGCCAGTGCGGACCCCCCGCCCCCCTCCCTCCCTCTATTGTATTAATAACATTGGTGGCCAGTGTGTGCCCCCCCCCGGCCCCCCCCCTTCCTCCCTCTATTGTAGTAATACGTTGGTGGCCAGTGTGCGCCCCCCCGGCCCCCCCTCCCTCCCTCTATTGTATTAATAACATTGGTGGCCAGTGTGCGGCCTCCCCTCTCCCCCCCCCATCATTGGTGGCAGCGGAGTTCCGATCGTAGTCCCAGATTAATCGCTTGGGCTCCGATTGGTAACCATGGCAACCAGGACGCTACTGCAGTCCTGGTTGCAATGGTTACTTAGCAATAGTAGAAGCATCATACTGTCACGGCCATGGCCATGACCGTGACTCCTCAACCGCATGCGGTTGCCTGCGGTTTGTTTTTGGTGTTCAATCACAGGTGAGGGCCGCTGGTGTGTGGCCTCACTTGTGGTTGCCGCGGGTAACCTGTTGTATGAGTTGGTTTCTGCAGAGCAGCCTGAGCGGTGCTGGGCAGCTTGCTGCATGGCATGCGGTTGCATCTAGCAACCTTTCTGTTAGGTGTGTGTGTATGTATGTCTGGTGTGCACTGTGTTTTATGTTACGTGTGCACTGTGACCCTTCCCTTCACTGTGGTTGTCCGTGGCAACATTTGGTCGTTGTTATACATGTGGTGGCAGTGTCCCGGCCTTCGGGCTGACTCCCAGGACATGAGTGCTACACATGTCGTTGCCTGCGGCAACAGCCACAGTGTGTGTTAGTGAGTTTCCCTTTAATGTGTGTTTCCCTTCTCTGGTGCTGGAAGGGTTAATTCCCTTCCCAGTGTGTGTGTGTGTCACTGGGTGTGTCCGACTGTGGGGTGTGGCTTCTTGGCCTATAAAGCCTCACTGTTTTCTCAGGTCTGGAGGTTGCTTCAGCCATGCTTTGCTGGAGCAGCCTCCTGTGTTTTCCACCTGCTAGTGAGAGCCACCCCTGTGGTCATAACCATTATTGTCATTATGTTTATGTCTTCTTATGTGTGATGTTGTATGTGATGTTCTGTTGGGACCTTCCTTGTGATTTTGTGTAGCTTACGGTTCTGGATTCCTGTTTGCACAGGGATCCAGTCAGCAAGGCTGTGGCAGGTTGATGGAACTACTAGTTCACCTGCCATACCCGTAAGGCTGTATGTGTTCCCCTTTTCCCAGCAGCTTGGCCATTGAGACTCCTGCTCCTCCGTGCCTAGGAGGAGTAGGTTGTCTTACCCTGACTCCTAGCTAGGGACCGGACGGAGGGTAAGTCAGGGCTCCTAGGTTCCTGCGCATGGGTCCTCCTACCTTTAAGGTCGGCCCATGCAGATAGGAGTTAGGGTCAGGTTAGGGACGCTGTAGGAGGTGACCTGCTCCCTATCCTGTTGTCCTGGCCGAGCAGCCATAACATCATCTGGCATCGCACGGCTGAGGATTTTCCCCCATCCTCAGCCGTGACACATACTTACCTGCTGGCTGCTGCGATGTCTGTGACCGGCCGGGAGCTCCTCCTACTGGTAAGTGACAGATCATTAAGCAATGCGCCGTACAGACCTGTCACTTACCAGTAGGAGGAGCTCCCGGCCGGTCACAGACAGCGCAGCAGCCAGCAGATAAGTATGATGCTTCTACTATTGCTAAGTAACCATGGCAACCAGGACTGCAGTAATGTCCTGGTTGCCATGGTTACCGATCGGAGCCCCAGCAATCGGAACTCCACTGCCACCAATGATAGGGGGGGGGCAGAGGGGAGGCCGCACACCGGCCACCAATATTATTAATACTATAGAGGGAGGGAGGGGGGGACGCACACTGGCCACCAACGTATTAATACAATAGAGGGAGGAAGGGGGGAGGTGGGGGGGGGCGCACACTGTGCCACCAATGTTATTAATACAATAGAGGGAGGGAGAGGGGGTGCGTACACTGTGCCACCAATGTTATTAATACAATAGAGGGAGGGAGGGGGGGCCGCACTGGCCACCAATGATATTCAAACTGGGGAGGGAGGGGGGTCTGCCCCCTGCTGCCGTGCAGCCCTGATCTCTTACAGGGGGCTATGATACGCACAATTAACCCCTTCAGGTGCGGCACCTGAGGGGTTAATTGTGCTGATCACGGCCCCCGGTAAAAGATCAGGGGCTGCCAGGCAGCAGGGGGCAGTCATGTACACAGGTTGTAGTATATTCTAACTAGAAGCGTCCCCATCACCACGATGGTAACTCAAATCCGATGGTATATTCTAACATAGAGGCGTTCCCATGGTGATGGGGACGCTTCAAGTTAAACTATACCATCAGATTGGAGAAAACTCAGATCCGATGGTATGAAAGGGACTCCTGACTTTACATTGAAAGTCAATGGGGACGGATCCGTTTGCAATTGCACCATATTGTGTCAACGTCAAACGGATCCGTCCCCATTGACTTGCATTGTAATTCAGGGCGGATCCGTTTGGCTCCGCACGGCTAGGCGGACACCCAAAAAAACTTTTTTTTTCATGTCCGTGGATCCTCCAAAAATCAAGGAAGACCCACGGATGAAAAAACGGTCACGGAACACGGACCAACGGAACCCCGTTTTGCGGACAGTGAAAAAATACTGTCGTGTGCATGAGGCCTTACCCTGATTCTGCAGTTTAGATAAACGCCCCACATGTGGTCGTAAACTGCTGTACGGGAACACGGCAGGGCGCAGAAGGAAAGAAGCACCAAATGGATTTTGGAGGGTAGATTTCACTGGGATAATTTTAAGTTGCCATGTCACATTTAAAGACCCCCTGATGCACGCCTAGAGTATAAACTCCAAAAATGGGACCCCATTTTGGAAATTATAGGATAAGTTGACACTTTTATTGGTATTATTTAGTGGTATATATGACTTTTGATTGCTATATAGTACGCTTTTTGTGAGGCAAGGTGACAAAAAATGGCTGTTCTGGCACAGTTTTTATTTTTTGCTTTTTACAGTGTTCACTAATGTTAGATCATGTGCTATTTTTCTAGAGAATGTTGTTATGGAGGCGACAATATCAGATATGTCTACTTTTAGTTTTATTTTGTTTCAGTTTTACATAATAAAGCATTTTTGAAAAAAAAAATCTTTTTTTTGTGTCTTCTTTTTCTAAAAAGCCATATTTTTAGGGCGATTACTATTTTGGGGTACATACTACTTTTTGATTGTTTGGTATTACACTTTTTGTGATGTATGGTGATAAAAAAATATTTTTGGGCATGTTTTTAGAATTTTTTTTAGTTTTCAACTGACAGGGTAAATCATGTGATATTTATATAGAGCATGTTGCTACAGACGTGGCGATACCTAATTTGTCTATTATTTATATTTATTTTGGTTTTACACAATAAAAGCATTTTTGAAAGAAAAACAATCATGTTTTTATGTCTCCATTTTCTGAAAGCCAATTTATTTTTATTTTTTGGGGCGATTATCTCAGTTAGGGTCTCAGATAGCGGTTTGATTGGTCCTATTTCTGGGTACACAATACTTTTTGATCGTTTGGTATTACACTTTTTGTGATGTATGGTGACCAAATGAAAAGATCTTTTGTCAAGTTATTTTTTTTTTACAGTGCCCACCAGACAGGTTAGCTCATGTGATATTTTTATAGAGCAGGTTGTTACGAATGCGCCGAAACCTAATATGCTTTGTTTTAAATATATTTTGGTTTTAAACAATAAAAGCATTTTTGAAACAAAAAAAAGTGATGTGTTTGTCTCCATTTTCTGAAAGCCATATCTTTTATTTTTTGGACGATTGTCTTATGTAGGGACTCATTTTTTGCAAGATGAGATGGCGTTTGGCATTATTTTTGGATACATATAACTTTTTGTTCGCTTGGTATTACACTTTGTGCAATGAAAGGTGACCAAAAATAGCTTTTTTTAGCCCAATTTTTATTTATTATTTTTAAGTTGTGGACCAGACAGGGTGGACCATGGGATATTTTTATAGAGAAGGTTGTAACGGACGTGGCGATACCTAATATGTGTTTTTTTTTTTTCCTATTTTTTACAATTTTATGTCTCTTTTGTAATTGAAACTTAAATTTTTTTATTGTTAAAAACACTTTTATTTCACTTATATTATATTAGATTTTTGTCCCACTAAGGGGACTTCAACATTTCACTGTAAGACTGTAAGACACTGACAGTTGCCTAGAAGACCCAGCCCTGGGGCTGGATCTCCTGGGCTTCCGTAGCAGGCAGTCCCAATGCCTGTGCAAGGCATCAGGGCTGCCATAGCAACCATTGGGTCCCCGTCACTGCAGCACAGGGACCCTATAGGGATGTACAAGCTGCTGCAAACCCCCTATATGCCGCGGTCAGCGTGACCGCAGCATACAGGGGATTAATCTGCCAGCAATGGTGTTTTTACGGTTGCTGGAGGATACAGCAGGGGTCCAGCTGTCAGTATCAGCCGGGTCCCTGCTGCTGATTGCGGCAGTACGTGTGGGGCAGCCGGTTAATCCTAGGACGAGAATGCTCGTCCTAAGGCGTTAAGTACCAGCCAGTTAGGACGAGCATTCTCTTCCTAGGTCGGCAAGGTGTTAAGTAAGAAATTAAAAATGTGAATAAAAACAAAAAATGAATAGTGATAGAAAAAATTATAAAATAGAGTTCCTAGTTTTCTTATTTTATGCTGTAGCTGTTGATATCAGTTCCGTACGCTGGTCAAATAAAGATGCCTACTTCCAGAAGCAGATCAACTGTGTCTTCTGAACAGATTTTAGGCTACCTAAGGGAGTCATCAAAGTGGCTCCCTGGTCTTCACCCTTTAACCCCCTATATATTGGTAGACAAACAAGATAACGTCACACCTTTGCAGGACACTAGAGTACTAGAACCTATTGCTCAGGCACCCTCCCACAAGCAAAAGTGCTTTAAATATCCCAGGGTGACCAGCAACAAGCTGGGGAAAATTAAGAAGCTAGAGAGAGTGTGCCAGTGCGTCTTACAAGCAGTGAAAGGCGGAACTGGGAGGAAGCAGGCTTCAGCCTGTATGGGGAGGATGGATCAGTACTACCTTGGTGGACCTGCCCACTGGGAGGAAGGAGAGGGATGCCAGCAAGCATAGGTCAGAAAAGTAGATTTTAAGCATACAGGGAAAGGTGAGCTTTAGGGGGGTGGGGCTATTAAAAATACAAAATACATTAATAAAGTATAATACAAAAACTGTTATTAGGGCATTAGGAACATGTTAACAACAATGTATTCAAAAGTTGAGTTTTTCTTTAAAACAGCAACATTTCGGTACAGCTCGGTACAGCTAACTAACCACCAGTATTCTAGCAGTGTAATTTGTGTGAGGGATTAGCTCTGTCTCTGGGGGGTTTCGTGAATATCCCAAAAAGAAAAAAATGGAGACAGCACGTCCAAAAGGCAGAACTTTATTCCAGATGCAACGTTTCGGCTTAGTGATAGCCTTTGTCACTAAGCCGAAACGTTGCATCTGGAATAAAGTTCCGCCTTTTGGACGTGCTGTCTCCATTTTTTTCTTTTTTGGACATTCATGAGTATTTTTGGGGGGCTTTTTACCACCTCCCCTAGAGACGAGCACCCGCTGCATTAGTACTTAGGAGTGCTGTTCACCCGTGTTTTTGATCTGGGGGGTTTCGGTCACAGCCTCACATACCTACCCTCCTTTGTTCCAGCCCATAGGGGTGAATACTAGCATCAAACCAAATGCTCGCAAGAGGGCATCCACCTGGCTTAAAGTCTTACCTTTATTCTGCCAGAACCAGAACAAAAGCGCTTGGTTTGTCACAAACATGAAGTTATTACGGAGCAGATAGGACCTACAGGATTTCCTTGCCCAACTTATGACCAGGTAGTTTCTTTCGTGAGCAGGGATGATGCGTTTTAGCATCCGTGGCCTCTCTCTTCTCTTTTTTTTTTTCTCCACTTTTTGCACTCGACCTCTGGAACTTTTCACGGAAGATATTTTGATACTTTCGGCAAGCTCTCTTTTTAGACTCTCTGGCTTGTGCACAGGCTCTTCATGTCCTTTCTTGGACTGCTGCAGCTCTTGACTGAACTGTTCCCAGTCCTGGTCGGGTCCCGACCCTTTCTCATTTGCTTTGCTCTCCTTTCACAGAGCATGCTTGTCCCCTCCCACTTCTTTTACGTGGATCCGGTTCACTTCTTCCTTCTTTCTAGCGATGGTTTCCCCCGCTTTGGCGACAGTTTCAGAGACCTCTGCTATTTTAATGGCTCTTTCCACTTTGGTAGCCGCTTCTTCTGTCTTTGCAGCACCTGAAGATCTCCCGTCTTCCACCACATTGGACTTAACTTCTTCAGCCTTTGTCTTCTTGGAAACGGCATTATATACTTGCCCACTTAAGTCCTTCTCCTCTTTCTCTCTGAGGTAGGAGTTACCGTTGACATCTTGGTCTTCTGACATTTTCTCCGGAGGCTCACCCAGGAACCTGTTCTCCTTTCAAGGAGGAGTCAGGAGAGCAAGCCCCTCGTAACTGAGAGGATCCAAAAACTGATCGTTCACCTCCTCGTACTTCTTTCCCAGCAGGCTGCTGGCTATTTGGAAGGCCTTGTAGGCGGAGGGGACGTCTTTCAGGCCCAGGCTATACTCTACCACAGGTCTTTGGGCTTCCGCACAGGGGCGTAGCTAGAAATTACTGGGCCCCATAGCAAAAAAAATTTTGGGCCCCCCTCCCAGATCTCCCACCCCCACATCCCTCCAGGACCTCCCACCCCAACATCCCCACACCCCTCCCTAGATCCCCCGTAAGTGTCATCCACAGATCCCCCTGTAAGTGTCGTCCACAGATCCCCCCGTAAGTGTCGTCCACAGATCCCCCCGTAAGTGTCGTCCACAGATCCCCCCGTAAGTGTCGTCCACAGATCCCCCCGTAAGTGTCGTCCACAGATCCCCCCGTAAGTGTCGTCCACAGATCTCCCCCGTAAGTGTCGTCCACAGATCCCCCTGTGTCATCCACAGATCTCCCCCTCAGTGTCATCCACAGATCCCCCTGTGTCATCCACAGATCTCCCCCTCAGTGTCATCCACAGATCTCCCTCTCAGTGTCATCCACAGATCCCCCTGTAAGTGTCATCCACAGATCTCCCCCTCAGTGTCGTCCACAGATCCCCCTGTAAGTGTCGTCCACAGATCTCCCCCTCAGTGTCGTCCACAGATCTCCCCCTCAGTGTCGTCCACAGATCTCCCCCTCAGGCAGGCAGCATCACTTTACTGCCTGTGCCGTTCGCAGCGCGCCCTGCGGAGGCCGCATGACTCAGCTTTGCGGGCTGCATTTGGCCCGTGGGCCGTAGGTTGGGCATCACTGGCCTAGAACATCACACTGCCTCCACCAGCTTGTCTTCTTCTTATAGTGCATCCTGGTGCCATCTCTTCCCCAGGTAAGTGACACGTGCTCTCATAGCCGTATTTTTTATGTAAAAAAAAAACATTTAGTGGACCAGACTACACTCTTACATTGCTCCATGGTCCAATTCTGATGCTCCTGTGTCCCTTGTAGTTGCTTTCAGTGGTGGACAGAGAGTCAGCATTTTTCCTTGACCAGTCTGTGGCTACACAGTCCCATGTGCAGTAAGCTGTGATGCTCTGCATGTACTTTTAAGCAATTTGTGCTGCAGTAGCTTACCTGTGGGATTGGACCAGATGGGCTAGACTTTGACATTGAGTTGTGTTAATGAGCATTAGGTACCATGATTGCTGTCACTGGTTCTTCCCTCTATGGACCACTTTTGGTAGCTGCTAACCTTTGCATACCAGGAATCTAAGACCTTAAGAGCTGCCATTTTGGAGAGGCTCTGACCCAGGCATCTAGCCATCGCAATTTGGCCCTTTCTCAATGCCACTCAGATTCTTACACTTGTCCATTTTTCCTGCTTCCTAAACTTGCAAACCTAAAACCCAGAACTACTGGGCAGACTCCTGTAGTCATTGACCACCGCTTTCATTGTTTTCTTGTCTCGCCAGAAACTATAGCAAGATGAGTTCTTATAAGTTATCATCTCCAGTTCATATGTGGAGGAACCTCTTCCATAATCATTCTCAGGTAGTGTGTCCACTCTGAGTCTCCACTGACTGACACTGCCGGCTGCCGCCTGCCGCTTCGGTCGGACAGACTCAGACAGTGACAGACTCAGACCCACTCCACTCCCCAGCCAGCCCTCACCTCAGCCACTTGAAGAGTTGAACCGACCGACATCTGACCGAACCATACCTGTACTGCGCGCGCTGAGCCAGCCACCCACACTCCAGCAGCTTCCTTGCATGTGCCGCTCCTAGTCTGCGACTCCGCCTCCTCCACTTCCAGCAAACCGCCGCCCAGACTGCCTCTCTACCTCCGCCCTCCAGCTCCGAGTCAAACGCCCCCTATCACAGCGCCACCCATGCCCGGCCCACTCGCCACATTTATTTATTTGATTTTTATCCTCAGTCGGCGGCGGGCCCCCAGTGGCGTAGGGCCCCATAGCCATTGCTATGGCTGCTATGGCGATCCCTACGCCACTGCTTCCGCATCTACATCAGCCCCATAAACTGGTTCTTCCCGACATCATCCTCGGAGCTCATGGAATCCACCATCTCTGCTCTGAGTTGCTTGTTCAGCCTCTCAAATTCATCTCGCTCCTCAAGCGCTTCCTCAAGAGCTCTAACCAGGGAGAGGGCCTTGGTTTTTTTCTCCCGAGCATCAGCCTTTGTTTGGTCATGTTCTTCAGCATATCGGGCCCAGATGTCTTTCTCTTCCGCCCGGGGCTGGACAAACTTCTGTTTCTTTTTAGTTTTTCGCACAAGTTTGTTAGAAGCTTCCCCGTACTTGGGCCTCCTGTTCCAGCTGCTCCTCGCTGTGCTCTGCTGCAGCAGATATAGAAGTATCACAATTCTCCTTTGGACACCTGGTGGGGGTTACACCTAGGGTTCCACTTTATCTGTGTCTACTGCAGTTTTTTGTGCTTCTTTAGCGCTTTTGCTCTCCACCTGGATTTCATGCTGTAGACCCTTCAGCTCACTCATTTCGGTCTAAATCTCTTCCTTTGAACCTTCTGTGGCCTTCTTCTATTGTTCTGGGAAGACCTCTAGTCCATTCTCTAGCGGATCTATGGACCTTGTGGAGAGTGAAAGATCATCTTCCTGTTTGCAGCTGTACCAACAAGTCAGGTCATCTACTAGGTGGACGTCTCCCCACTCAACTCTCGTCACATCAGGTATGACCATCGTCTGGTTGCTACCTCGTGGAGTAGCTAATGGCCACAGCACATACGTCACTTATACTGCTCGTGCCATTATTAATCGTGACCTCTAGGGGCACCGATGAGCTAATCACCACCCCAGCAACCATAGAACCCCATGTAGACTGCATATCCACCTATTGTACGTGTGGTACCCCCTCTAGTATTGTCACCCTTTCCTGTCTGTTCATCCCATTGAGGTCCCCCAGCTGTACTTTCTCAATATTCATCTTAAAGGGAGTCTGTCAGCAGATTTACCCCTTTTTAACAGTTGCCATACCGCTGTAGCCGCAAAACAGATGATTAACACAGTACCTTTATATGCTTTGGTGGACTTTTAAATATGCCAAAAACAAACTTTGATGAGGGCTCGCAAGTGCCCAGGGCGGAGTCCACCGGGTTGGAGCCCAGGCAGCTCTGCCCCTTCGGCTCTTATCCCCGCCCAGCCTCCTCCTCTGCCCGCCTATCTGTTGTCTCTCCCCCTCAGCGAGATCCCGCGCCGATGCGATAACTTCCTTGGCTGGGGCATGTGCACTGCCATGCCCATTGCTGGCACGGCATCGCAGTAGCTTATGCACATGCCCCGACCAAGGAAGTCATCGCGTCGGCGCGGGATCTCGCTGAGGGGGAGAGACAACAGATAGGCGGGCAGAGGAAGAGGCTGGGCGGGGATAAGAGCCGAAGAGGCAGAGCTGCCTGGGCTCCAACCCGGTGGACTCCGCCCTGGGCACTTGCGAGCCCTCATCAAAGTTCGTTTTTGGCATATTTAAAAGTCCACCAAAGCATATAAAGGTACTGTGTTAATCATCTGTTTTGCGGCTACAGCGGTATGGCAACTGTTAAAAAGGGGTAAATCTGCTGACAGACTCCCTTTAACAACTTTGTCTATTTCCCTGACCACATTCTGCAACGGAAAAGGCATGTCATTATAATCACATTTTTCTCAAGACATCACATTTTCATTATGCACTTTATCAGCACCATTGTTTCTAATTGTCACTTCAGTCCCAGTTGTCACCATAGCCTCACGTCCAGTGAGAACTACCTGGCAGTCTGTTTTCATCACATATCTGTCTAGCATATGTACTGCTTTACCAGTCTCAGATTTCACTGTCATGCTACCTCTTACCCGGGCTAACATAGGGTCTCTAACTTTCGCCACCCCAAGCCTAGCCTTAGTCATGGCTATGTTTGGCAACACAATAACCTTCTCCCCAGCAGATTCCTGCGAGAGCGCCACCGCAACAGGCTTACCCGCCTGTTCAGACACTGCCTTTTCCACATAGTCACATCCCCTTGCAAAAAATCCTTGCCTCTGCGACTTATCACCTACGGGCCCAGGAGGGTAGCAACTGTTGCCGGCTCACTGTCACAGGGTCTGCCAGACCAATAAACACAGGAATGTTTTTAACGCCTGATGTTGAGGATTCGGCAGTCTTGGGAGACGAAGATATCCCAAAGTCATCGCTACTGAGATCTCCAGCCCTCTCAGAGTTCCTGGTACCATGACCACTGGCAGACACCTTACTACAACAGTTGCCACTGGAAACAGCCTGGCCTGGAGTCCAGACCTTTTCCCGGATGGTTACCACAGCCGCAGCCTTTAGGACTCTGTACACAGTTGCAGGGAATATAGGTACT
The DNA here is from genome assembly GCF_014858855.1 of Bufo gargarizans. Taxonomy (NCBI): domain Eukaryota; kingdom Metazoa; phylum Chordata; class Amphibia; order Anura; family Bufonidae; genus Bufo; species Bufo gargarizans. The sequence continues at coordinate 13,742,531 of NC_058083.1, read as the reverse complement.
CCTGAGAATTGCACCACTCTCCACCTCCTTGTCTTCCCGATGTTTGCCATTGGCAACGGCATACGTCCGCTTTTCCTCCGAGAGCCCTGCCGCAGAGAATGAAGTACTCCCGCCGTACTATATCTGCCAAAATAAGGGAAAATCCTTCCCCAGTACGAACTCTGGCCTCAGGGTGTCGCATTTTATTAGCTCCCACTGCATGGAGCCATAGTCCATCACAAAGGTTAGTTACACCTTTTTGTCTCTGGCCGCCTTGTTACAAAGTCCAGAATTTCGGGCAGGACCCGAGACACTTGCTGGCGGGAATCCAGTATAACCCCCAGCGGGATTCCCTCGATCACCAACTTGCAGGACTTTTCCCACTGGCTCCACCATTTTGCAGCCATTTTCACAGGCCAGTTTTCTAGCAGTACCCGCTCCAGCAAACAAATAGGCTTCTAAGATGTCTTCACCCCTAGCAACCACTTTGCCTTGTTCTCTGCTGTCACTTTTCAGCATGGATGCTAGCCAGAGCCCCTAGCATCCGGTTGTCTCCTTTCAGCAGGGACGTTGGCCCGCATCCTCCACCAAATGTGAGAGATTAGCTCTGTCTCTGGGGGGTTTTGGTCACAGATATCTGTCTGAAACCCGGGTTGCAGTCCAAACAGTGCATTTATTTTGGCACACCAGCAATACCAGACCAACGAAACAATAAACAAACACTTGCCGGCTGGGCTCTAACTAAACATACAATACAATCCCTCACTCACCTATACAGTGCTGTTCAGATACAGTGTCAGATCCGGCTTCCTTAGCCAAGCGAATGCCAGCCCCCAGGCTGTAACACGGTCAGTCCAGGCTATTTCCCAGCCTCATGGTTTTACAGCCAAACCTGGCTGAAAACACACATCCAGTGCCTCACCTGGCCTCTGGTTGTAACCATACCCATAACAACCAAAAGAAACTAACACACATGAATGATGAATAATGATATCTTTATTATTCCAAAATAATTTATTAAAGTATCAAATATAAAAACAGCAATGTTGGAGGTACTGATCAACACAGGTGTGTCACAGCGATACTTCCAGTACATAATATGACCTAAACAAATAGGCTCTGGTGAATATCATTAAACATATTGCACATTATAATCCAGGCCTTTTTTGTCCCATAGGTCGCTACCACACCATGTCACTAGATTCATTGTCCCACAGGTAATTCCCACACCATGTACTGATTGTATATAGTATCATACAAATCAATTGTACTGCTGTGAACATATAAAGGGAACAAACGTCCTCAACTTAATCCATAGTGCAAATCTAATCCACAAGACAAATCCTTAACAATAATACATGTGCAACAAAGCTAACATTGTCATACAGACCGGAAGTATTCCTTCACAGCAGAAGTGTCATATTTTTATTTTATTTTATTTTTTAGTAACTGGCCATGCAGCTCTATAGTGTAGTGGTTAACATTCTTGGTCGTAATGTAGAAGGTTGTGAGTTCGATTCCCGCCAGAAACTTTTCAGAAATAGAGACTAAATTAGATTTAAGCTCAAGCACACGCGATATTCGGTGGAACATAGCATGCTCGCCCAACACTAATGGAGACCCCTCTGCCTACTGTATGTGTGGCAAGCTCTCCATTCATTTCTATATGAGTTCTTTAAACGCTAAACACATTCTTGGCAATCCCATATAAATGAACGGAGGGCACTAAATATTAAGAAATGAAGGCTGTAGATGATGTAAGGTTACTGACATAGTCAAGTCTGTCCTTCACTGCAGTTAGCTGGAATTTGCACTCTGCCTGTAGCATGCATGCTACTGCACAGGAACAGCTATCAGCCGTGCAGCCTGTCCTGTGCTCTATACATGCATATGCGACTGACCAGCATCCTGTTGCATTGGGATAGTATACAGAATGACACACTTACTGTTACACATTGTTATGCAGGAATACGGTTCCTGTTAATTACTTTCATGTTAAAAAGTTAGATAATGAACAGAAAGCACAGAAAAAATAATATTGTCTATTTATCAAGAGTCAACATATTCCTCAACACTCTAAATTCAGAGAAAGCAGCAAACATACAATACAGCAATTAGTGAAAAAGTAACAACAGTGGAGACCCTGCTGATAAGAGATCACATTATTAGGCTATGTTCACAATAGCAGAATATTCATGGGATTGCCACTAAATCGGGGGGCCCGATCTGTAAATAGAAGCATGGTACTCGAACCTGTCTGACATTACCGGCATAGCCTAGCAATGTGCCATCAATGTCTGAGATTGACCTACACCTTTAAGAAATAAAGCACCTCTGTAGGTTGTGGTTTCAGGAGTGTTGTGAGGAAAAGAGACTTCAGTGCACCATCGAAGCTGTGTCAGGAGATAATCTAATTCCATACGAAGGATGAAGTATTGAGATATGCTGAGAAGATGTAATAAATGAGGATACTAGTCATAGGCCTCTGGTAAGAGATTATCTGGATGGTAGACAGGTATTGTATGCTTTTTCTACTGATTACTGTCTCATTTACTGTTCAGGTCCCCCACTGCTTCTGAATAACACACATCTCACGACGACTGTCACAGAGATATTGGATAACTACATTCTCACTGTGGCCAGATGCTTAATTGCTAAACATTGGAAAGCTGCCACTACCAGATATGGTGACCCAGAGTAAACTACTGTGTGTCTGCATTTTACTTCAACTGATGCCTACCCAAAATTGTTCTTATTGATACCATCCAGTCTTTTAAAAGTTATTTCAGGTTATTTCAGGTTTTGTTTCTCTCATTTCTAGTTTTGTCCCTTCTTTTCTTAGGTTTACCAGATTGATTTAGTTACCAGATGTTAATCTTCGTTTTAACTCCCATGGCAAAATTATGCCTAGAAAACTTGGGTTCCCTTTTCTTACCTCAAGTTAAAAAGTCTAAACAGATGCAATTCGTCTTAGATATATTTTCTTTTTACTTGATTTTCTATATTACACTAGGTTTTTATGGTTGTTTGTTCCTGCCTGCCAAAGGTTTACGAGTTGGTGTTTCGAGGGGTGGGGGAGGCAATAGCGTAATTTTTTTGGGTAATCGTGAATTCATCCCATTTCATTGAAATTGATTAAATCCAGAGGAGCAACTAAACAAGTTTTCTTCAGGAATCTACTACACTGATGGAATGGATTATCATGCATGGGCTCAGAGGAGCTGCAAATAAGGGTAGCCATATACATTAGATAGAGGTAGGTTGATGGTTCAACAAACAATAACATGTTGAACAATTGCTTCACAGACTCATCTATACACATTTTAGTCCTTAGTTGCCACTGCAGTTCAAACTAACCATACATGCTCAATGAAACCAGGTGATGGATAAAAGATCTTTCTGGGAATGTCCTTGAACGAATGATCTATTGGATGAAAATTTTAAACATGTCGGCAAAAACAGTTGTCCTTTGTTAAATTCCACTTGATGAACGTTAATTTTAGTTGAAATCATCTGTTCAGAATAATGTGTATGGTCACCTTAAAGGCATTATCCAATTCTAAAAATGCCCCACACAATGCCCAGGCCCCTACTATAGATCATATTTACCCACTCCCCGGCACCCAAGTCACTTTGGATCCCTGCATGGTTGCCACTACACCTCCCCATTGGGTGGATCAAAACATCCGGCGACGGGGGGGTGCACCCAATAGTAGGCTGCAATAGTGACCGCCCCCCTTGCATCACGGTTTACGGCCCAACATTTGTAGAACAAGAGAATATACTAGTATATTAGTTTTTAAATCACCCACAATAAGGATTTAAAAAATATAGTATCACATGGTTTCCACCAATGCCATGACATTTCAGATGGCGGTTTCTACTCGTTGACCCTAAGAACCAGTTGAGTTTGGGCCTGTGGAAAGATTCTCTGGACAGGTAGCCAAAACTGGAACTGCCGAACGTCAACATCTCAACCCTTTTCATTACTTTTAGGATGACATGGCTCAAGTTGAGGTTCGGTACATAATAGTGTTGCAGATTAACAAAATTACTTTAAAAAATATATACATTTGGGGGCACATTTGTTAAGACTGGCGTTTTAGACAACGATCTTAATAAAGTCCTGCACTGGTGGTGGATCCGCCTCTACATGTATATCAATAGAAGAAGAGCAAGAAACACTGCATGCAAAAGGCCACACCTCTCTTAAAATTAATTGTATACAATTACATACCCATGTGTGGACTACAAATCTGTCCAACACACAAACCTACAAACAACACATATAAGCATGTATGCACCACCAGAACAATATGAAAGACACATGAATACGGCAACAAAAATCTACACCGAATACTTATCAGATATGAAGATAGGCGGACATGATGTGTAGGTAAGGATGTGTCCCCACGTATATATCGCCAGTCAGTGCAGGCTTCCTCAGGAGTCCATGCTCCAAGACCAATGTGTCCCATATATATACATACATAATTCAATGTTAAAGAACGTCAATTATGAACAATCAATAATGATAAAATATTGGGAGGGGGGCAAGAGAAAGTGTGGCCGAACTACCTTATACTCCACCGGTGCAGGACCCATGTGTGCAGATGATGGCGCCAAGTAGCGTGGCAAAAAAACATGTGAGCATGCGCAAGATGGCGTCAAACCGGAAGCCTGCCAGCAATTAGTTCCAATTACCGGAAAAAAACATCGCTGGGCAGTAAAGACCGGTGTGCGCCTCCGCCAGACCAAGGAAATGCGTGTCATTGTGCGTTTCAACTACAGGACTTACATAGGTTGCGATAAGAAATAAGTAAAAGAAAATATATAAATCTGTCAAAATGCATAGACAATACAACTACAATATAGGTAAATACAAAGATGCCCCCAAAATACATAAGCATATAGCGGAGAATAATCATTAATACATAATTCATGGACAAAATAAATAAATAAATAAATATATATATATATATATATATATATACACACACACACACTCACACTGCCTGTCCCCAAAAAAGTTGCCACCCAAAAAAAAGCCTTTAGCTTTGATTACGGCACGCATTCGCTGAGGCATTGTTTCGATAAGCTTCTGCAATGTCATAAGATTTATTTCCATCTAGTGTTGCATTCATTTTCCATCAAGATCTTGCATTGATGATGGTAGAATCTGACTGCTGCGCAAAGCCTTCTCCAGCACATCCCAAAGATTCTCAATGGGGTGAAGGTCTGGACTCTGTGGTGGCCAATCCATGTGTGGAAATGATGTCTCATGCTCCCTGAACCACTCTTTCACAATTTGAGCCCGATGAATCCTGACATTGTCATCTTGGAATATGCCCGTGCCATCAGGGAAGGAAAAATCCATTGATGGAATAACCTGGTCATTCAGTATGTTCAGGTAGAAGCTGACCTCATTCTTGGAGCACATACTGTTGCTGAACCTAGACCTGACCAACTGCAGCAACCTCAGATCATAGCACTGCCCCCACAGGCTTGTACAGTAGGCACTAGGCATGATGGGTGCATCACTTCATCTGCCTCTCTTCTTACCCTGATGCGCCCATCACTCAGGAACAGGGTAAATCTGGACTCATCAGACCACATGACCTTCTTCCATTGCTCCAGAGTCCAATCTTTATGCTCCCGAGCAAATTGAAGCCTTTTTTTCTGGTTTGCCCCACTGATTAGTGGTTTTCTTATGGCTACACAGCTGTTCAGTCCCAATCCCTTGAGTTCCCTTCACATTGTGCTTGTGGAAATGCTCTTACTTTCACTATTAAACATAGCCCTGAGTTCTACTGTTGTTTTTCTTCAATTTGATTTCACCAAACGTTTACGTGATCGGCAATCACGATCATTCAGTGAGTGAAACCTAATGATGAAAAAATAACCAATAAATAAAGAAAATTGTAAAAATACAATACACACATGGAAATGACCCGATTTCCTAGATATGATGAGCCTGCACCGGGGAGCAGCAGTAGTGATGTTAAAAATAACTGTATGCGGGAACACAAATACATAATGTCCTATACAAAAATATTTTCGTAGGTATCCAAATAGATTCCATGTTATACATGACAGTCCTTGTCCTTATTAGGGGTAACGGCCCATTGAGTCTCTTGGGAGTGATCCCATCTGTGTCTTGAACCAAAACCATAATGTAATCCCTCAATGTAGATTCCTTGATAAAGTGCCAAGTGCAAAGAGCGAATCCAGAAATTGGCATCAAAACCAATCAAGTAACCTGACAATGCAAACAAAAATAATAAGCAAAAAATTGAAATATAAAAAGAAGTGAAAGAAAGTTATAAGTGTTAATTGATTATACATAATAACCAGTGAAAGCAAGTTCCTCATTAAGACCGTGCAGTGCATCAAAGGTTAAAGATCCACATAGATTCAGATTGGAGTAACTGTTGGGACACCCGTGTTCCCCTAATGTTGTTCCGGATAAGATCTAATTCCATGATCCTCAGGTCACTATACCTACCCCCATGGGAATCCAAGAAGTGAGACGCCACTGATGTCAAAGTTTTTTTCCCGTTAGACCTGTCACGCCATGCCAAACTAATATTGGACAGATGTTGCTGTATCCTTTTACGTAGTTCTTGTGTAGTTTGTCCCACATAAAACTTATTACAGGGGCATAATAGAGCATATACCAGATTTCTAGAATGACAGTTCACATACTCTTTAAGAGAGATCTTCTGGTTATTAAAATCTGTGAAATTATCCGAGCCTAGTATGAATTGACATACATTACAGTTACCACATGGGTATGTGCCTTTTAGTTTTTTGCCACCGCCAACACTCCTAGAGCGGCGTTGGAAATGACTGCGCACCAATTTATCTTTTAGGTTAGGTACTCTTCTAGCAATCATTTTTGGTTTAGTATCAATATATGGAGTGAGTCTCCAGTCAGAATTGAGTAGAAACCAGAGAGTAGTCAAAATCTTGTGTAGGTCTGTCCACTGATTGTTAAATCAGGTAATCAATTGTACCTTGTTGTCATGAGTCCTAATTTTGGGTTTGAACAGATCCAAACGGTTTGAACCTTTCGCCAGTTGGTAGGCCTGTGAGATCAGTTTTTTGGGGTATCCCCTTTTCTGCAAGCGTAGTGATATGTCAGAGGAGGCCTCCTTAAAGTCCATCATAGATGCACAATTACGACACAGTCTTAGAAACTGTCCCCTTGGTATCCCCTTCTTGAGATGCAGTGGATGGAAACTGTGGAAATGGAGTAGACTATTGGTGGCAGTGCTCTTACAAAAACAAAGATGTGGCAATATGGGAGCTATCCATCCGAATCTTCAGGTCCAAAAAATCAACCTCAACTTTCGAAATTCTGTGTGTTAAGTATATGTTGAGCTGATTCTGGTTCAGTGAGTCAATAAACTGTTCACATAAATCCTTGGGTCCCTGCCAAAAGAACAAAATGTCACCAATGTAGCAGTACCAGCCCCCTAGATGTTGCCGGAACATGTCCATTGGGGGCACGTGTGTTTCCTTCTACCACCCCAAGAAGAGGTTGGCATAGGAGGGAGCACAACGGGCACCCATGGCTGTACTGGAGACCTGTCGATAGAACGAACAATCAAACACAAAGTAATTGTGATTGAGGAGAAACTCCAGTAGGCTTACCAGAAAGATATGGTGAGCCAGATCACCTGTGGAAGTTTTCACTAAAAAAAACTTAGTGGCAGCAATACCATCTACGTGTGAGATGTTCGAATACAACTATTCCACATCTCAAGTAACCATCAAAGTATTCAACGGCAATGTGATATCATGTAGACTTTCAATCAAGTGCATGGAGTCACAAATGTAGAAATCCAGGCCTAAAATAAAGGGTTGAAGAAAAAATTAAGATAAGTACAGGCCTATTTGCAAAGGCCACTAATTCCGACCACAAATGGGCGACCAGGGGGGTTCGTGAGATACTTATGCACCTTCGGTAGCATGTTAAATGTAGGGATAATAGGATGACTAACCTCCAAAAATTGGAGTTCCTTCTTGGTGATAATATTCATGTCACGGGCCCTGGTCAACAGTAAATCCATTTTTTTTTTAATACTTCCGTGGGATCTGAGGGTAATGCAGTATAAAACATTCTATTATTGAGTTGTCTTTTGGCCTCACACATGTTCAAATCAGAATCACACAATACCGTATTCCCACCTTTATCCACCTCTTTAATGACAAAGGAAGTGTTTTGTTGTAATTTTTGAATTGTAATAAGCTCCGCTTTTCCCAGGTTCCTACCACGAATGGTGTTGGGTGTCAATTTCTGGATTTCCTGTAAAATTGCTTGAAAAAACAAGCTAATGTTAGGGAAAAAACTCAACAAAGGTGCAATAGAGGAAGGTCTGTGTAGGGTAAAGCACCTCCTACCTGTATTGGAGTCCTTTTTACAAAGTAAATCCATGAGATCCAAGAAAACCCCCCGTTTGTCTTCCGCCAAATCCTGAAGTAGTGAGGGTTGATCATAAAGTAGTTTAAAGCATAACTGTCTACAAAGCAAATAGGTGTCGTTTACAAATTAAAAATTGGTCCAGGATGCACATGGGAGAAAAAGAGAGTCCTTTTTGTAATACTAGCTTTTCATCCGCTGTCAAAATATGAGATTTTATTAATTATTATTGATATGGTAATTGTATATCACGTCATCGATTTATCTCACTTTATCTCACTAATTATGCATCGATTATTATTTTAGTTATGTGGAATTATGCCAATTATTGAATATTTAATCATGAATACATAGTATATGATTAATCATGTATTAGGTCAGGCATCCTCAAACTCCGGCCCTCCAGCTGTTGTAAAACTACAATTCCCACAATGCCCTGCTGTAGGCTGATACCTGTAGGCTGTTCGGGCATGCTGGGAGTTGTAGTTTTGCAACAGCTGGAGGGCCGCAGTTTGAGGATGTCTGTATTAGGTGATATAATTATGTCATTTATATATATTTTTTTGTCCATGATTTATGTATTAATTATTATTCTCCGCTATATGCTTATGTATTTTGGGGGCGTATTTGTATTTACCTATATTGTAGTTGTCTTGTCTATGCATTTAGACTATATATTTCCTTTTACTTATTTTTTAGCGCAACCTACCGGTATGTACTTCCTATAGTTGAAACGCACCATGACACGCATTTCCTGGGTCTGGCGCAGGCGCACAGTGGTCTTTACTGCCCAGCGATGCTTTTTTCGGTAATTGGAATGCATCGCTGGGCAGGCTTCCCGTTTGACGCCATGTTGTGAATGCGCAGATGTTTTTTTTCAATGCTGCTTGGCGCCATCATCTGCACACCTGGGTCCTGCACCGATGGAGTTTAAAGTAGTTCGGCCACACTTTATCTCCCCCCCCTCCCAATTTATTATCATTATTGATTGTTCACAGTTGATGTTCATCAAACATTTAATTATGTATGTATATATATGGGACACATTACCTACACATCATGTCCGCCTATCTTCATATCTGATAAGTATTCGGTGTAGATGTTTGTTGCCGTATTCATGTGTCTTTTATATTGTTCTGACGGTGCATACATGCTTATATGACATGTGTTGTTTGTAGGTTCATGTGTTGGACAGATTTGTAGTCCACACGTGGGTATGTAATTGTATACAATTAATTTTAAAATGTCTATGACTTTGTGTTTCTTGAATAAATGACATATTTTTTAAGATGAGCGGCCTTTTGCATGCAGTGTTTCTTGCTCTTCTTCTATTGATATACACGTTTGTATTGATGCTGTGGTTTGCACTCTGCTATACATATATATTAGGTGTGCCCCCATTATTTGCTTTTCAATTGGATCCGCCTCTACATAACTTCGGCGGATCCACCGCTGCTTCTAAATGTAAGACAGCTTCCTAGTTGTCCTACGTTTAGACCATTTTCCATGCCTTAGGCCTCATGCACACGACCGTTCAGTTTTTTTTTTTTGTGGTCCGCAAATTGCGGAATGGAACAGGCGGCCCATTGTAGAAATGCCTATTCTTATCCGCAAAACGGACAAGAATAGGACATATTATATTTTTTTTGCGGGGCCACGGAACGGAGCAACGGATGCGGACATGGGTCAGCACCGAGCCGCAAAAACTGCGGCTCGTATGTGGACCAGAACAACGGTCGTGTGCATGAGGCCTAAAACAGGAGTAGAAAATGGTAAATGAGACAGGCCTACCGGCCCATCCCCTTCCCCACCATATGCACTTTTTTTTTATAGAAAAGTCGCAGATTGTGGCTCGAAGGACCTTTGCGCTGCAATCTGCGCCAGAAATATGCCTAATATAGGTGTATTTCTGTTTTATATAATGACACTGCTTCTACAAAAACTGTTGAATCAAGGGGATCATTTATTAATCACAATACTCATATGACATCAGTCACAGATGTCACCTCCCACACCTTGATATCTATATTCCGAAACCTAATCTGTTTACTACCTTAGATTAGTTTGTAAAAGCAAAATATAAATTGTCAGAGACCCATAAAGCTAACAGATGTCCAGGCAATAAAAGTTAGCAAATAATAAGTCAGAAAACTAGGGCTCCCTGACTTTCTGAACCTGGATTGTGGCTTCCTGAACCTGTCTCGTTACTATTAGATTATGTTCTTGGCCTATATCCAATAGTTATAATAGTATGTATGAAGTAGGAAATCACAGCTCGTGCTTGGTGAGTATTTAAAGGTTAAGTTCTTGAGCTTGTGAGGTCGAAACTGCTTTAATCTATGCACAGTCCCAGTAGGACCATAAATAGATCTGACCTAAAACAGTCTATGCTGCGAGAATGAAAACAAAACTGCAGTGAAAAGGCGCAGGGAATGGAATTAATAAGCTTTAGGGTAACATTAATCATTAGCGGTGATGAATAGGGAATGGGGCTGAGCTGCAGTACCAGGCACTGTCATACCTATGGATGACCCTCTGTGCCACGACCAATGAAGGGCCTGAAAAAGAAACACAACGTTCATCAGGTTAGTAACATTGTTAGTCTAGTTTCACACTGACGACAAGAGAAATGGCAGGCTAGGCACAGAACATCCTGCTGGAGGTCTCTGGTTCCAGTTTTGCTGGACAGTACCGAAATCCCCGCTGGCCCCATTAAGTATAATGGGTTCTGCTGGAGATCTGGCCTCAACCCAGCAAATATGCAGAGAATTGGCCAGATAAATGCTGCTGCGCGCAACGGTTGTTGTCCAGCCAATTCCAGGCATTGTCTGGTGAGCAGCTGGCAGAAGGTCTGCATGAAGCCTAAAGCTATGGCAGAGGTTTAATCCGTTTGAACAAAGGATTGTGCCCGATTCAAATCGGCATAACTCCAGTCAGCCATTCACAAGGACCTTACATGTAGCATATAAACATATTTATCAAGCCAGATAGGTCTGTTTTTTTGGCGTAAAGATGTTGCACATCATAGCATTGCGGGGGGTTGTGACATTTGGCCAAATTTTGGCGGGCAGATGTATTTCTCCGGCCAATTCTTGCCGGGTTGCGGACAGATCTCCACCAGTAACCATTATAGTTAATGCCTATCATAGAAAAATTCTTTCCAGAATAACAATCAAGTGTCAGTGCAGTCAACAAACTGTACAGCACACAAATAAACATAAATAATGATGAATGACCCCAAAATTGGGTTATCTAATGCCCGGCATCACATCGGCATATCGCACAGAACCAGGCCCCAAGAAGAACTAATAAAACAACAGTGGTAGTGGACACAATTTGTGCCAGAGACAACTTGTGGTGCAAGGAGCAGCAGGTACTTATGTACCTGGTGGTGGCCCCAGGTCTCACTTGGGTTTCAAGGACATGATACAGTTGAATACTGTGGTGGAGCTTGCTATACCATTCACCCTCAGAGGCTACAGGCCACTATATGGGGTAGTATACGAATGTCACAGGGACACAGGCATCTCAGGCTTGAGGCTGAAAGAGGCAGTTTTTTTCTTTCCTTGGTCACTTGGGGAGCATTATAGAGGAAAAACATATGAAGGACATTACTCTGGGCATTATGAGGTGTTTTTAATACTGGGTGCACTATGGGGGCATAAGTACTAGGGCCAAAATAGACTTATTATTGCTGGAGCGTTATTATTTCTGGGCACATCATATGACTTCATTGCTACTGGGGGCACTATTACCAAAGGGACCACTGAGGTGGGGCATTAGTACTACCGGGGGAAATATGCCTTTCTGCACTATAGTATTTTGGGACATTAGGGGCACAGCAGGCACAGTATTGGGGGGAGGGGGGTTATTCAAAGTCAGGGCACTAGGATGGTTGTGTTGAGAAGGAGGGGATGATGTAAAAGTGGGGTATCCAAGATGTCTGTGTGACAAACTTTGTAGAGATGTGTGTCTCACCTCCTAAGCCTCCAGCTCTATATCAATTAGAGGCAACTGGAGAAGAAGGACAGAATGTGGCAGCTGGTGCTGGCCACCAAAGAAAATTATGGGACGGTATTTTGTGCTGCTTTATGGTATTGGTGACCCCCTCCTACTTGTGTTAGCCCCATCTACTTGTGTTGGCCCACCTTCTGTCAATTTGGCCATACCTACAACATCGGGCCACTGGTAGTTTTTTTTTCCAGGGCCTCTTTAAGTCCAACAATGACTAGAATCATCGCAGAGAGAAGGGTTTAGGGAGTGTTTACTGCAGAAATCCCCGGAGATTTCACCACTGGACATTTTGCATTGCCGCACAAGAAAATTAAAAAAAGATTAAAAAAAACTGTTTTACTTGCTCATGCAAATAGTATGACCTTCCAATGAGATGTGTTTTATGTGCTTTACACATCCCCTTCTTGTGCTGTCATCAGTTTAGGAGGGGTCAAAACTGCTGATAGACTCCCATGATACATTATGTATAATAATAGGGCATCTGTCAGCAGATTTGTACCTATGGAACTGCCTGACCTGTTCCATGTGCTCTTGGCAGCTGAAGGCATCTGTGTTGGCCCCATGTTCATATATGCCCGCATAGCTGAGAAAAATAAAATTTTAATATATGTAAATGAGCCTCTAGGAGCAACGGGGGCGTTGTCATTACACCTAGAGACTCTGCTCTCTCTGCAACTGCCGAGCCCTCTTCCTGATAGGGCCAGGAATGATGACGTTTTCACTGCCTAGCTCTGTCAATCAAAATGCAGGGGTGCGGCAGTTGCAGAGAGAGCAGAGCCTCTAGGTGTAACAACAATGCCTCCGTTGCTCCTAGAGGCTCAGTTAGATATATTAACATTTCATTTTTCTCAGCATTGTGGGCACATATGGACATGGGACCAACTCAGCTGCCAAGCGCACATGTAACAGGTCAGCCAGTGTTGTAGGTACAAATCTGCCGACAGATGCCTGTTGAACCTTTGACAGGGAGGTACAAAAGTTAAAGTAAAAAACTTAAAAAATATATAAAAAAGCTAAACTATTAAACATTAACCCCCAATTCGACATATATAAATAATAAAAAAAAAACATACTTGTGATAGAAAACAAAATAAAACGTCCAAATCAAAGTTTTTGGGACCTTGCCCCTGAATAAAAAGTAATAAAAAGTGATAAAATAGTCATATGTAACCCAAAATAGTAGCCTTAAAAACTACAGCGCGTTCTGCTAACTCAAGTCCTCACACAGCTCTGTAGATAGATATTATATAAAAGGTATGTGTCAGAATATTGAGACACAAAGCTAATTTTTTCCATAATTTATTTTATTCTTAAAACATTAAAATTATACAAATTTGTTGTGTTTTTATTTCTTTCACCTCACAGTTTTTTTTTCGTGTTTTCTAATATATGATATGGTAAATTGTCCCACCAAAAACAAGCCCGTATATGGCTATGTGAATGGAAAAGTAAAAAAGTTATGGCCCTTGGAAGGCAGAGAGGAAAAAGACTAACAAAATAACAAAAATCAAATCAATAGCAAAATAACAAAAATCGTTTCCAGCACCAAGGGGTTAAAGGGTTTATTCGTCATGTCAGCTTCTATGAGCCTGCTTATCTGTTTCCGTAACTTGGGCTACTACTGACTACCACTTACAAAGGTTAGTCTGATCTCTAACTCTTTAAAGGGAACCTGTCACCATGAAAATGCAGTGTAATCTGCCAGCAGCGTGCTACAGGCAGGGAAAAGCTGAGCAGATTGATATACAGCTTTGTGGGACAATATTCAGTATAACTTATATATCATTCATTTACATTTCTGCTCATTCTGGACTTCAATGCCCAGAAAGACCAGGAATTTAAATGTATAAATTACATGTTTTGCTGAACCTTTTCCCATAAAACTATATATCAATCTGCTCAGCGCCTCCTGCTCTACATGATTAAGCATTTTCATGGTGACAAGTTCCTTTTGAGAAATTAATCAGCACAGAACTTTGATCCTGTTTAGATAAACAGGATGGTGTCCAAAGGTGGATTTTCTCTTTAAGATTAGTGGTACTAGCTAGTGTATTGGAGCACAGAATTCTATTTTAAAGTGCTTCTGCTTGCTGCTGGTTAGCAAGTGGTGTTGGTGGGAATTGGGCCACCTTAATCTGGTGGAATCCCTGAGACCTGATAGGACAAGGAATTCAACATCTAAACCACACCTGAATCTTGACTGTGTGATTTTTCGTCCTTGGGAGACTGCAACTAGATGTGGATCAGATCCCAATCTGAAGTGTATGTGGTTGGGCCAAGCCATTATAGAGAGGAAACTATGAGTGGCTGCAGACCACTGCCAGGTGTGCCCCGATTGGGTTTTCAAGCCAGACACCCTGAAGTATAAAGTGAGCCAAAGAGTAGCCGGCCACCTGAGAAGGTTAAAGCTGTGAAAATAAAAGTGGCCCATATTTAATTATTAAATTAGACCAAAATGTTGTGTAATTTGGTTCATCTAAGTTTAGAGAAATGATTTGCACCTTGCCTGACAAGAGGTCTAGCTTATGGAAATAAGGTGTGGCTTTGTGAGAAAGGGGCATGAACTAATAGGTGACATTAAGCAACTAAATTGTGCCACAATTCTGGTGTAAAATTCTGTCTCAAACTAATCCATAGTTGCTACAAAGATAGACAAATTTGCTATGCCTGCAGCAGAAAGGGCGTTATAAGAGACTGCTATGTTTAGTGCCTCTGCCAGGAAGTGTAACTGCAGTACCCCAGACCTGGGAGTATGTGCAATTCTAAATAGTCTCGTATTGTTATGCTATGTATTTCATGTTTATTTGGCTGTACATTCCAGCAGAGAAGTATGGTTGTCAAAGGTTGGCAGGAACATGGCTAACCACCCTGTTCCTCCCGTCTTGGTAGGAGTGGGCTGGTCCTGCTTTCTGCCAGGAGGGAGAGTTCCTATGTAGCTACCGGGAGTAGAAGAAGCCCCTGCTAGAACTTCTGTTCCTAAAAACGAGATTCTCCAGAGAGACCAAAATAATTCAGCTTCAAGAAAGCACCTGAGAGACAAGACAGCAGTGTGATCAGCAAAATACTGGTTTACAGACGATGCTGCAAGGTGAGGGACTACAGCTCAGACACCCATCACCTATACCACTGCTAGGCCACATCAAGTCCAAGTCAGAACCTTTCAGTGCACACCTATACCCACTAGATCCAATATATGGACATCCAACCTGCCACCATACCTCCTTAACTGGTACCAGAAGCTGCACTTTGAATCGGCTGCCACTGGATGTACCACAAGTTATATTTTGTACTGAGTAAAAATAAACTGTTATATGTTCATTTCTGGGCCCCTCAGCAAAGGCCTGAGGGAGTACAGTGTGACACGATGCCTCATCAGGGCCACTACCACTTCCAACCTCTGCAACTCCTCCCGGGCTCACTATATAACCACCAAGCTTGGTGCTTTTGTCTAGAAATGTAACTGTCAAGTGTTGTGCCTGTGTAATAAGCTGCTGTGTGTAACTATTTAAGAGGTATTCCCATCTCAGTCATTCATAAATGAGATTGGACAAAATTTTATATGTGGTGGCGAGAGGTGGCTACTGTTATGGAAACGGCAAAGGCTGCTGCTCTGCCCTGTTTGTGTTACTGCCTTTCATATCTATGGGTGTTACAGAAACAGTGTAGCGCAGCCTGCTTGGCTGTCTTCATAACTCTGACCACCCTGGCCGTGGCATCTTGGCTAAACCCTTTTAAGTCTGTACCCCCATGAGAAGGAAACTGTAAATGCCAGTCATAATAAATGACTATTCTTTTTGAATTTGTTGAGTACGTATCCATTGTACCATCTTCATGTGGGATCTCTAGACCACAAGGGCCAATAAAGCCCATAACAGCATAACCCCCTTACACGCAGATTAAAGATAGTCTGGTAGTCAAAGTCAATCTTTAAAGTAAACCTCAGCTTCAAAAAAATAATTGTGGAGTGAACAGAACTATCAAGTAATAAGGGGAGAAAAGACCAGAAATTAATCGCACATCCACTGCTAATGCTTTGACCTCATCCCTTCACTACTGCAGGAGCACTAAATAGCGCATGTGTACCACCTCCAAGCTACATGCTAAATGAGGCACTAGTGTAAATTTTGATCAAAAGGCATAAGCCCACTCACCACGCCAAGGTTGCCTCTATGAGTGGGTCCTAACCTAACATTGGCGTAGCGCCACCGCCGCTGCGGCGCCATCCCAGCCGGCGGCGGGACCCAGCAGCCAAACAGCACCCCTGCTGCCTGACCATGCCATACCTAGCACTGGGCCCCACCAACCAGACAGAAAAACAGCACAGTGGCCCCCGTGCAGCACCGCACCAAGCTCACCGCATCTGAAGCTCACAGGAACTCCAACTGAGAGAATGGTAGGCTAATTTAACCCCTACTAATGAATGCTTGGCTAATTAAAATCACCTGGTGTATGAAAGGAGTGCTGATCCAGGGACACAATTTCTATATAAGTAATAAGGAATAAAAGACCAGAAATGTATCGCACATCCACTTCCATACGCCAGGTGATTTTAATTAGCCAAGCATTCATTAGTAGGGGTTGAATTAGCCTACCATTCTCTCAGTTGGAGTTCCTGTGAGCTTCAGATGCGGTGAGCTTTGACAACTGTTCACATGGTGCGGTGCTGCACGGGGGCCACTGTGCTTTTTTTCTGGCTGGTTGGTGGGGCCCAGTGCTAGGTATGGCATGGTCAGGCAGCAGGGGTGCTGTTTGGCTGCTGGGTCGCGCCGCCGGCCGGGATGACGCCGCAGTGGCGGTGGCGCTACGCCAATGTTAGGTTAGGACCCACTCATAGAGGCAACCTTGGCGTGGTGAGTGGGCTTATGCCTTTTGATCAAAATTTACACTAGTGCCTCATTTAGCATGTAGTTTGGAGGTGGTACACATGCGCTATTTAGTGCTGTCTCCTGCAGTAGTGCAGGGATAAGATCAGAGCATTAGCAGTGGATGTGCGATTCATTTCTGGTCTTTTCTCCCCTTATTACTTGAACTGAACTATAACATGGTGTCCTCCTTTTTATCTTTTCAGCTGTATATCTGCTGATTCCCAGGCTTCTCTTCTGTCATCCAAGTTGGCTGCACAATTTCTCAGACTACCTGATGCACAAGGGCATATGGTAGCCCAGGACACTTCCTACTGCTCTCAGATTAGTCAGCATTTCTCACATGAGCAGTGTTAGCCACTACAAGAGAAGGGATGGACAGCTAGGAAGTGTCTTTGGACTACCAAGTGCATAGTGTGCATCACATCAGCAGTGGCCCAAGTTCTAGCACCCCCGACGATCAACTGTTACAGGGAGCCCCCGTTCTCAATGAAGCTCTGGTGAGCGCAGCTGGCTCCTAGCAGCTTTCCAAGCACAGCATGGTACATTGTGTAGCAGCTGTGCTTGGTATTGCAGCTCTGCCCCATTGACTTGAATGGGGCAGAGCTGCAACTAGGTCATGTGACCCATGTATGGTGATGTCACAAGGCCTAGGAAGAGACTGCGTTGCTCACAGAGCGCTGGCCTCTTCTAACAGCTGATCAGTAGGGGTCTCCAATGTCGGACCCCGGTTAATCTGATATTGATGGCCTATTCAGAGGACAGGTCATCAATATGAATAACTGGATTATCCCTTTAAAGAGAAGGCTCCAATAACCTCTTTATTAGAAGAAGTTGGCTTTGAGCATGCAACATTCTCTACTGCATAAGATTTAAACATATCACAAGGAATAAAGGAAATATTGATGTGCAGTTTATTAATTTCAGCAATACTTAATTTTAATGTTTGACATTTTAGAAGGCACATCAGGACAGGTACGAGGACTGGGAAAACCCACCATTAGGAGTTGTCCCCGGACTGAGGGTAGACCAGGGTTTTCTTTAGGGACAGTTTCTCCTTCCCTGGTTTACCGGTTACTCCCCCTATTTTAGTCACTGTCCACATTCCCCTATTGTTCTCTGCGATAGTGGTTTTGTTAGTTTTTGATTTTTTATCTTTATCTATTTGTATCTTGTGTTTACTGGAGTTAGCCTAACATTTAGGTTTTGGATATTCTTTTATCCAAGTAGAAATAAAGTATTGTGTTTTAAGGGTCCTTATTTCTTTAGTATGTGACATTTTAGAAGACCCTCATTTTTCCCTTTGGACAGTCACCATTTATATCTGTTTATACTGCACTGTGGCTGTTTTGCAACGGTACTAGTCCCAGGTCTTCACATCAAATTTTCCATGTCTGTGCACGGTAGACAAACTCAGAATTTGGCACATGAACCCAGGTTGTCTGGGTGTAAAAGGTTACCAATTAATCAGTCTTACACCAGCCATGATTTTGGGTGGGATGGTTCATTCTTGGGTGTCCATTAGATTGGACATATTAAATTTGGGGTTTCTCTCTTATTTTGTTCAGACAAATTGTAATTGTTGGTCAATTAACCAGACAGTGACTGGTAGAAACAACAACACATTACTCTCCTCATACTCTATACTCCTTGTGGACAGCATCTAGTAGGCATATGGAGTCTTATAGGACACGTAAAGGTAACTGGTGGCACCAAAAGCACAGGTTTCTTTTCTTTTTTTGAAAGAGAGCTAATATGCATAACTTTTTCACAGAGGAGCATTGCATGGCCTACAAGACTCCTGACGCATACGAGATGCTCTCCACAATGTGTAATAGTGTCCCTTGGATCCCCGGCAAAGGCCTCTCACCTAATTTAGTCAGTTCTCTCTGTTCTGCACTAATGAGGTTCAATCATCTCAAATCAGCTGTCTGCAGATGAGTGACTGCATTGGCTCAAGTTATGTCTCAAGGCCTGTTTAAAAGGTGGAATATCAACTTATAGGATAGCTACCTTACAACTGGAGGCACCAGAGACAAAGATTTATTTTCTTTTTTTAGCTAATCTGCATCTCCCTATAGTGTGTTGTGTTTACTGAATTTTATCACTTCATTGAGTAGGCATGTACCATCTTGGAAGCAGGGTTGGTTTTATAGAATATGGGGCCCTTGGCAACCATCAGTGTAGGGCCCTCCACCTGCCATTTTAGAAAGTTTATCTCTTAATTTCTAAACTTATAAAATAATACCACCATATTTTTAACTAAAAAAGAACCTAAATTATACAACCATACAGGGGTTGTCTGGGTTCAGAGCAGAACCTGGTACAGGGCAAGGGCAGTGCCCTATACTGTTCACACCATACTATCATTAATGCCTAAATAGAAGTACCACTAAGTATCTCATTAATAATCCCCTATGGATCAAGGAGGAGAAGGCTGGAAGGTACTGGAAGGTTTTTTACTAATGTCAATCACATAAGAATGAATAGAAAAAATGTCTCTCTATCCACAGAGGAGATGTGTGATGTGATGTAACTGCCAAAAGTAATGGAAGCTGAAAATACACTGATATGTAACTTTGTTAAAGAAACAGAGGGCGTACACTATTTTTGGGAGAGCCGCTTAACTACCATATTTTTCGGACTATAGGATGGACTGGACAATAAGACGCAACTAGGATTTGGAGGAGGAAAAAAAATAATAATATTTTTTTCATCAGACCTCAGAGCAGACCCCCAAATCAGACCTCCATTCATCATCATACCTTAGATCAGACCGACATTCTTCATCAGACCTCAGAGCAGACCCAAAAGCTCCATCAACCTCAGTCAGACCCTTCAACCTCCATCAGTCTTGGATCAGACCCCCCAGACTCCATTAACCTCAGATCCGCCTCCTATCAGACCCCCATCAGCCTCCATTAGCCTCAGATCAGCCCCCTTTAGACCTCCCAACCCCAAATCTGACCCTATCAGCCTCAGATCAGACCCCCCCCAGCCCCATAGAGCCTCAGTTCGGACCCCCCAGCCCCCATCAGACCCAGAATCAGATCTGATAGGATCCCCCAGCCCCTCTCAACCTCAGATCGCACCCCAGCCCCCATCAGACCTCAGATAAGACATTTCAAAAAAATATATATACCTACCTCACTTGCTCTGGACTGCACAGCATATCCATTACTCACTGCTCCATCACTTCTTCCGGATCCCTCTGTGTACTGTGACCTGATGACGCACTCAGTCGCTGTGCGCGGTAAGGACACCACAGCGGGACTCGTGAGAAGACCAGGGGAGGTGATAACAGTCAATGCAGTGCTGCCCTCACCTCCCCGTGCCTCAGCATTCAGACTGTAAGAAGCACTGCCACTTTTCCTCCATTTTTGGGGAGAGGAAGTGTGTCTTATAGTCCAAAAAATACTGCATTTTATTACACTTGCTTGTAATATATACAGTGTGTTCAGAAAGTCTTCAGACCCTTTCACTTTTTTCACATTTTGTTATGCTGTAGCCTTGTGCTAAAATAAAATAAAAAGTTTTTCCCCATATCTGCACTCAGTACCACATAATGAGAAATCTTAGCTACTTTATTGACAGGGAAAAGCTAAAACCTTGCGTTGACATAAGTATTTAGACCCTTTACCCAGGACTTAGTTGAATCCCCTTTGGCAGTGATTACATCCTCCAGTCTTCTTGGGTATGATGCCACAAGGTTTGCACACCTGGATTTGGGGATGTTCTTCCATTCTTCTCTGCAGATCCGCTCAAGGTTGGATGGGAACCATCGGTGGATAGCCATTTTCGGGTCTCTCCAGAAATGTTCGATTGGGTTCAATTCAGGGCTCTGGCTGGGCCACTCAAGGACATTAACAGAGTTGTTCCTAAGCTAATCCTGTGTTGTCTTGGCTGTGTGCTTAGGGTAAATCTTTGGCCCAGTCTAAGGTCCAGAAGACTCTGGATCAGGCTTTCATTAAGAATATCTCTGTACTTTGCTCCATTCATCTTTCCTGCCACCACCATGCTTCAAATATGACGGTTAGAATTGAGGTTGAAAAGTTCAATCTTGGTTTTATTAGACCGGAGAATCTTGTCTCTCAGTCTGAGAGTCCTTTAGTTGCTTTTTTTGCAAACTATCATGTGTCTTTTACGGAGTAGAGGATTCTTTCTGGCCACGCTGCCATAAAAAAACCGATTGATGGGATTCTGCACTGTTGGCTGAAGTTTCTGCCATCTGCCCACAGGATATTTGTGTCAGCCAGATTGACCATTGGGTTATTGGTCCCCTCTTTTACCAAAGCCCTTCTCCCCCAATTACTTAGTTTGGTAGTGCGGCCAGCTCCAGGAAGAGCTCTTGTTGTTCCAAATTTTTTCCAGAATTATGGTGGCCACTGTGCTCATGGCAACTTTGAGTGCAGCAGTTTTTTGTATCCTTCTCCAGATCTGTGCCTCCACATCCACATAAGGCTACTTTCACACTAGCGTTCGGGCGGATCCGTTCTGAACGGATCCGCTCATAATAATGCAGACGGAGGCTCCGTTCAGAACGGATCCGTCTGCATTATTTTTCGCATAGAACAGCTAAGTGTGAAAATAGCCTCGTACGGATCCGTCCAGACTTTCAATGTAAAGTCAATGGGGGACGGATCCGCTTGAAGATTGAGCCACATTGTGGCATCTTCAAACGGATCCGTCCCCATTGACTTACATTGAAAGTCTGGACGGATCCGCACGGATCCGCACGCCTCCGCACGGCCAGGCGGGCACCCGAACCCGGCAAGCAGCGGGAAGCTGGCCGCCTGTCCGTGCGGAGGCGAGCGGAGCGGAGGCTGAACGCCGCCAGACTGATGCAGTCTGAGCGGATCCGCCTCCATTCAGACTGCATCAGGGCTGGACGGCTGCGTTCGGGTCCGCTCGTGAGCTCCTTCAAACGGAGCTCACGAGCGGAAACCTGAACGCTAGTGTGAAAGTAGCCTAATCATGTCTCTGAGCTCTACATGCAGTTCTTTCATCCTCATGGCTTGGTTTTTGCTCTGAAATCTAGCTGTGAGACCTTATATAGACAGGGCTGTGTCTTTCCAAATCATGTCCACTGAATTTACCACAGTTGGACTCCAATGAAGGTGTAGAAACATCTTGAAGATGATCCAGAGAAACAGGAGGCCTTAAAGTGTCATAGTAAAGGGACTGAATACTTATGTTCATGCAAAATTTTTAGTTTTCTTGTTTATGATGTGGGAAAACTACATTGTGTTAAAATTTTACCACAAGGCTGCAACATAACAAAATGGGAAAAAAGTCAAAGGATCTGAAGACTTTCCAAACGAACGGTAAATACATTGGCATCCGTTTAAATAGCATATGTCAGCAGAATCTACCCTATGAAACCAGGTAAACTGCCTACTACGGCTGACACTGCTTTTTAAAATAATGCTTGTCTTGTGAAACTCAGTTTCCGGATTTCCAAAAAGACTTTATTCTTTATGCAAATTAGAGATTTAGCGCACCAAGGAGTATGACCAGTACTGACAAGTGGAGGAGCTCCTTGGCGCACTGAAGCCTTGTATAAAAAAATAAGTATTTTTTCTTTGGAACGTCACAACTGATTTTTGCAGGACAGGTATAGGTCAATCTTGCTTACAGGTGCTCTTTAAGGACCTATGCTGCCTGCTGTGTAGATATGGTGAACACCCTTTAAAGGGGATGTCTGGGATTATTATATCAATGTCTTAGGCCTCTTTCACACGGGCGTCGCGTGTGAGGGCCGGCTAAAAACGCGCAAGTGCAAAGCGTTTTAATGCGTTTTGCATGTGCGTGAGAAAAATTGGCATGTTTGGTACCCGAACCCGGACTTCTTCACAGAAGTTCGGTTTTGGGTTAGGTGTTGTGTCGATTTTATTATTTTCCCTTATAACATGGTTATAAGGGAAAATAATAGCATTCTTAATACAGATTGCTTAGTAAAATAGGGATGTAGGGGTTAAAAAAAGAAAAAATTATTTAACTCACCTCATCCACTTGTTCGCGCAGCCCGACTTCTCTACTGTCTTCTTCTTTGATGCCCAGGAGGAAAAGGACCTGTTGTGACGTCACTGCGCTCATCACATGATCCATCACCATGGATCATGTGACAGACCATGTGATGAGCGCAGTGACGTCACCACAGGTCCTTTTCCTCCTGGGCATCAAAGAAGAAGACAGAAAAGAAGCCGGGCTGCGCGAACAAGTGGATGAGGTGAGTTAAATATTTTTTTCTTTTTTTTAACCCCTCCATCCCTATTTTACTAAGCAATCTGTATTAAGAATGCTATTATTTTCCCTTATAACTATATAATTTGTATAGTGGCTGTGCTTGGTATTGCGCTCAGCCCCATTCACTTCAACGTGACAGATGAACGAGTTGTTACTAGTCTAGGAAAAGCGGAGAAAAGGCCGCAGCGTTCACAGAAGCGTCGGTACCTTCTCAAACAGCTGATCGGCAGGGGTCTCGGGTGTTGGACCCCCACCGATAAGATACAGAGGATGCGTCATCAATATTTAAGTCTAGGAAAACTTCTTTAATGATCATCGATATAAAAGTCCTGGAGAATCCAGTTATTAACATGCATGGGAAAAGCCTGACTGCCTCCTGATGTTTTCTGTTTGGTGAAATAAGGACAAGGTATGTGGTATATTATCCTTTGCTCCCTCAGAAGTGAGCAGACCCAAAAGGTGTCTCGAAGCGGCAATGAATATTATTTCAGGTGGAAGTTTACGTAGGATTATGTGTATGAAAAAGGAAATAAAACATTTTTAAAACTAAAATAAAAAGATGCCACTGCATTTCTTTTAATTAGGAGACAAGGTAGGAAATCTGTCACGGCAAATATGCAGAGTATACTTTTATTTATCTTTCATCTGTAATCAAAGCAAAACCACATATACTTTAAAACGAGTGCGCCAACAAAAAAACACACAAAAATAAGTAATACACTCTTCCGTGTACTATCACTCGTTCTGACACAGAGTCAAACTTTGTTTTGAATTCTCCAAAAATATTTAAAACCGCTGTCATACTACTGGTAGGTGCTTGAGTGCATTGGTAGGTGGATGGTGTTGTAGGTCCCTGTCCCTTTACCCTTCCTATAATCTAGCCCTCTCTCTCTCTTTCACTATATGGCCATGTTCAACTCCTATATATATATATAAGCAAAAAACGGAACAGCACCTCCTGAGACAAATCGCAGGTGCAAGCTACCCGGCAATAATACAGCAAACAAATAAAGTAGCAGCCCACCACTAAATGCACTAAGACTGAGTGAACAGGTGAATGTGTGAACAGGGTCAAATACATGACGCCAGTACTTACTGATAAGCAGTGAAGAATCTCTTTGCGCATATTATTGATCAAAAATATGTCGGGCCCACCTACCAGACGACAAGGTAGCTTCTTATCAGGTGGGACCTACTCAATACTTTGCAGTAAGTATTGGCGTCATGTATTTGACCCTGTTCACACATTCACCTGTTCACTCAGTCTTAGTGCATTTAGTGGTGGGCTGCTACTTTATTTGTTTGCTGTATTATTGCCGGGTAGCTTGCACCTGCGATTATGTCGCGTGACAATTTTTATAATGATAGGCTATGGTGTCGCACTGCGACATGTGACATGCTGCAACTGCGACAGTCGCAGAAAAATCCCTCTTGGATGGATTTTTTGCAACTGTCGTGTTGCAGTCGCAGCCTGTCATATGTCGCAGTGCGACACCATAGCCTATCATTATAAAAATTGTCGAGAAAAAATGTTGAGCGACACATGTCGTGTAACCCTAGCATTAAAGGGGCAGGGCGCTGTGGAGGTCACTGTTAAGGGGGCAGGGGCCACTATTAACCCCTTAAGGACTCAGCCCTATTTCACCTGAAGGACTTGGCCATTTTTTGCAAATCTGACCAGTTTCACTTTAAGTGCTCATAACTTTAAAACACTTTGACTTCTCAAGGCCATTCTGAGATTGTTTTTTCGTCACATATTGTACTTCATGACACTGGTAAAATGAAGTAAAATTATTATTTTTTTTGCATAAAAAAATACCTAATTTACCAAAAATTTAGAAAAATTTGCAAATTTCTAAGTTTCAGTTTCTCTACTTCTGTAATACATAGTAATACCCCCAAAAATTGTGATGACTTTACATTCACCATATGTCTACTTCATGTTTGAATTATTTAGGGAATGATATTTTATTTTTTGGGGATGTTACAAGGCTTAGAAGTTTAGAAGCAAATCTTGAAATTTTTCAGAAATATACAAAAACCCAATTTTTAGGGACCACTACAGATCTGAAGTCACTTTGTGAGGCTTACATAATAGATACCACCCAAAAATGACCCCATTCTATAAACTACACCCCTCAAGGTATACAAAACTGATTTTACAAACTTTGTTAACCCTTTAGGTGTTGCACAAGAGTTATTGGCAAATGGGGGTGAAATTTGAGAATTTCATTTTTTTGCCTAATTTTCCATTTTAACCCATTTTTTCCACTAACAAAGCAAGGGTTAACAGCCAAACAAGACTATCTTTATTGCCCTGACTCTGCCGTTTACAGAAAACTATACAGCCACACAGCGGGGCGTAGAGGGAAAGGTGCGCCGTTTGGTTTTTGGAAGCCAGATTTTGCTGGACTGGTTTTTTGACACCATGTCCCATTTGAAGCCCCCCTGATGCACCCCTAGAGTAGAAACTCCATAAAAGTGACCCCATCTAAGAAACGTGGCCATTTTTTGCAAATCTGACCAGTGTCACTTTAAGTGCTCATAGCTTTAAAACACTTTGACTTATCAAGGCCATTCTGAGATTGTTTTTTTGTCACATATTGTACTTCATGACACTGGTAAAATGAAGTAAAATTATTATTTTTTGCATAAAAAAATGCCTAATTTACCAAAAATTTAGAAAAATTTGCAAATTTCAAAGTTTCAGTTTCTCTACTTCTGTAATACATAGTAATACCCCCAAAATGGTGATGACTTTACATTCACCATATGTCTACTTCATGTTTGAATTATTTTGGGAATGATATTTTATTTTTTGGGGATGTTACAAGGCTTAGAAGTTTAGAAGCAAATCTTGAAATTTTTCAGAAATATACAAAAACCCAATTTTTAGGGACCACTACAGATCTGAAGTCACTTTGTGAGGCTTACATAATAGATACCACCCAAAAATGACCCCATTCTATAAACTACACCCCTCAAGGTATACAAAACTGATTTTACAAACTTTGTTAACCCTTTAGGTGTTGCACAAGAGTTATTGGCAAATGGGGGTGAAATTTGAGAATTTCATTTTTTTGCCTAATTTTCCATTTTAACCCATTTTTTCCACTAACAAAGCAAGGGTTAACAGCCAAACAAGACTATCTTTATTGCCCTGACTCTGCCGTTTACAGAAAACTATACAGCCACACAGCGGGGCGTAGAGGGAAAGGTGCGCCGTTTGGTTTTTGGAAGCCAGATTTTGCTGGACTGGTTTTTTGACACCATGTCCCATTTGAAGCCCCCCTGATGCACCCCTAGAGTAGAAACTCCATAAAAGTGACCCCATCTAAGAAACTTGGCCATTTTTTGCAAATCTGACCAGTGTCACTTTAAGTGCTCATAGCTTTAAAACACTTTGACTTATCAAGGCCATTCTGAGATTGTTTTTTTGTCACATATTGTACTTCATGACACTGGTAAAATGAAGTAAAATTATTATTTTTTGCATAAAAAAATGCCTAATTTACCAAAAATTTAGAAAAATTAGCAAATTTCAAAGTTTCAGTTTCTCTACTTCTGTAATACATAGTAATACCCCCAAAATGGTGATGACTTTACATTCACCATATGTCTACTTCATGTTTGAATTATTTTGGGAATGATATTTTATTTTTTGGGGATGTTACAAGGCTTAGAAGTTTAGAAGCAAATCTTGAAATTTTTCAGAAATATACAAAAACCCAATTTTTAGGGACCACTACAGGTCTGAAGTCACTTTGTGAGGCTTACATAATAGATACGACCCAAAAATGACCCCATTCTATAAACTACACCCCTCAAGGTATACAAAACTGATTTTTACAAACTTTGTTAACCCTTTAGGTGTTGCAAAAGAGTTATTGGCAAATGGGGGTGAAATTTGAGAATTTCATTTTTTTGCCTAATTTTCCATTTTAACCCATTTTTTCCACTAACAAAGCAAGGGTTAACAGCCAAACAAGACTATCTTTATTGCTCTGACTCTGCCGTTTACAGAAAACTATATGGCCACACAGCGGGGCGTAGAGGGAAAGGTGCGCCATTTGGTTTTTGGAAGCCAGATTTTGCTGGACTGGTTTTTTGACACCATGTCCCATTTGAAGCCCCCCTGATGCACCCCTAGAGTAGAAACTCCATAAAAGTGACCCCATCTAAGAAACTACACCCCTCAAGGTATACAAAACTGATTTTATAAACTTTGTTAACCCTTTAGGTGTTGCACAAGATTTAATGGAAAATAGAGATACAATTTCAAAATTTCACTTTTTTGGCAGATTTTCCATTTTAATATTTTTTTCCAGTTACAAAGCAAGGGTTAACAGCCAAACAAAACTCATTATTTATGGCCCTAATTCTGTAGTTTACAGAAACACCCCATATGTGATCATAAACCGCTGTACGGGCACATGGCAGGGTGCAGAAGGAAAGGAATGCCATACTGTTTTTGGAAGGCAGATTTTGCTGGACTGTTTTTTTTTTGATACCATGTCCCATTTGAAGCCCCCCTGATGCACCCCTAGAGTAGAAACTCCAAAAAAGTGACCCCATTTTAGAAACTACGGGATAGGGTGGCAGTTTTGTTGGTACTAGTTTAGGGTACATATGTTTTTCGGTTGCTCTATATTACACTTTTAGTGCGGCAAGGTAACAAGAAATAGCTTTTTTGGCACTTTTTTTGTTATTTACAACATTCATCTGACAGGTTAGATCGTGTGGTAATTTTATAGAGCAGGTTGTCACGGACGCGGTGATACCTAATATGTTTACAATTTTTTTTATTTATGTAAGTTTTATACAATGACTTCATTTAGAAAAAAAAAAATGTTTTAGTGTCTCCATAGTCTAAGAGCCATAGTTTTTTCAGTTTTTGGGCGATTATCTTAAGTAGGGTCTCATTTTTTGCGGGATGAGATGACGGTTTGATTGGCACTATTTTGGGGTGCATATGACTTTTTGATCACTTGCTATTACACTTTTTGTGACGTAAGATGACAAAAAATTGCTTTTTTTACACCGTTTTTATTTTTTTACGGTGGTCACCTGAGGGGCTAGGTCATGTGATATTTTTATAAAGCCGGTCGATACGGACGTGGCGATACCTAATATGCATACTTTATTTTTATTTATGTAAGTTTTACACAATGATTTCATTTTTGAAAAAAAAAAAATCATGTTTTAGTGTTTCCATAGTCTAAGAGCCATAGTTTTTTCAGTTTTTCGGCGATTATCTTGGGTAGGGTGTGATTTTTGCGGGATGAGATGACGGTTTTATTGGTACTATTTTGGCATACATGCGACTTTTTTGATCACTTTTATTACCTTTTTTAGGAAGTAAGGTGGGCAAAATTTAAATTTTCTCATAGTTTTTATTTTTTTTATTTTTATGGCGTTCACCGTGCGGGGAAAGTAACATGACCGTTTTATAGATCAGGTCGTTACGGATGAGGCGATACCTAATATGTGTAGTGTATTTTATTATTTTAATTATTATTCAGTGATAAAACAAATCTTAACTTTTTTCACTTTTTTTTACATTTTTTTGACCCAGACCCACTTGGTTCTTGAAGATCCAGTGGGTCTGATGTCTGTATAATACAGTACAGTACACCATATAGGGTTCTGTACTGTATTTTACTTACACTAAACAGATCTATGCTTTTAGCATAGATCTGTTCAGCACCATGGACAGCAGGACGCCTGCCACAACTTCGCAGACAGGGAAGGGTGAGCACGGGGCTGCGGGGAGCTGTCGGGGGGCTCTCTCCCTCTCCATTGGGGGGCTGCAAAGGCACAGCAGCCCCCCGATGGGAGAGGGAGAGGGAGGGAGCTCCCTGACCGATGACAGTTAACCTTTTCCATACAGTGGTCCGTAAGGACCGCGGTATGGAAAGGGTTAAACGGCTGACATCTGCACAGATGTCAGCCGTTTATACCAGGGTGTCAGCAATGTGCTGACACCCTGGTATAAAACCACTAGACGCAAACGAATTTTCAAGGGGAGGGGGGCGGGGATCGCGATCCCGCCTGCCGCACCGCCCGCCTCCCGCAACGCCTGCACCGCCTGCGACAGGGGTGCAGGGGGCGTGCAATCGTCATTTTGGGAATTTTAAAGTTTCTGATCCCCGCGGTCAGGGACCGCAGGGATCAGAAACTGCAGAAATCGCAGCAAACCGCAGGTCTGAATTGACCTGCGGTTTGCGGCGATCGCCGATACGGGGGGGTCACATGACCCCCCTGGCGTTGTGACAGGATGCCGGCTGAATGATTTCAGCCGGCATCCCGTTGCGATTTACCCCCGCGGCGCCGGAACATCTAGTTAAAGTTAGGACGTACCAGTACGCCCTGAGTCCTTAAGGACTCGGGAAATAGGGCATACTGATACGCCCTACGTCCTTAAGGGGTTAAAGGGGTAACTGCTGTGGAGGCCACTGTTAAGGCAGCAGGGTACTGTGAGGTCACTGTTAAGGGAGCTGGGTACTGTGGAGGTCACTGTTAAGGCAGCGGGGTACTGTGGAGGTCACTGTTAAGGCAGCGGGGTACTGTGGAGGTCACTGTTAATGGGACGGGCCCCCGAAGAGATCACTGTCGATGAAGTGGGGTGCTGTGAAACTCATTGTTAAAGAGGTGGGGTGCGGTGAAGGTCAAAGTTAAGGGGAAGGGCTGCTGTGGAGGTCCCATTTTAAAATGGCAGGCACTGGGGGGTTAGTGTTAAGGGGTGGGGGGCTGTGGAGTTCACTGTTAAAGAGGCTGGGTGCTGTAGAGGTCACTGTTATGGGAGATACTGTCGATATCTTTTAACAACACACACAAACATTAAATAAAATAGATGAAATATACTTGTGCGAAGCAGGGTCCTTCTGCTAGTATGTGTATATATTGTACTTTATTGGAAATTTTTGGGTTGGTTACTGAATAAAAAAATAAAAAAAAAAGTGAATGTGGCTTATGTGCAACACAACGGTTTCCCCCGATGGTTAGTATATACCAAAAGTAGTCTACGATGGACAGCCGCCAAACTGTCCATAGGTTACGTTTTCTTTTTACATAATGGGCAATTGGGTGTGGGTGCATGTGCCTCACTTACCTGGGGAAACTATGGGAAGAAGACAAGACTGTGAGGCAGTGTAATGCTCTAGGCAATGTTCTGCTGGAAATACTTTAATCCTGCCATTTGTATGGATGACATTGTACCACCTGCCTAAACATTGCATAGACAAGTACCCCCTCCTTCATGGCAGTGGACGGTATTCCCTATTGGCAGTGGTCTTTTTTAGCAGGATAATGCCTCAGACTTGCAGAAAATGTTTTGAGGAACATGATGAAGAGTTCAAGTTGATGACTTGTGTGTCCAAATTCCCCAGATGTCAATACAATCCTAAATCTCTTTTGGAGGCCACACCCCGCTTATGAAGATCTGCTGCTGATGTCTTGTGACCACATACCTTTGGACACCTACAGAGTTCTTGTGGAGTCCACTCATCACAGCTGTTCTGGCAGCATGAAACAGACCTACACAATATTAGAAAAGTGGTGTTAAAAGGGTCTTCCAAGATTTAAATACGAATGACCTATCCGCTGGATAAGTCATCAGTATCTGATCGGTGGGGGTACGACAACAGGGACCCCTGACAATCAGCTATTTGAGAAGGTAGCAGTGTTCCTGTGAGCGCTGCAACCTTCTCCATGCTCACCAAGCACAGCTCTGTACATTGTATAGCGGCTGTGTGTGGTATCACGCTCACCTCCATTCACTTTTATGGGGCTGAGCTGCGCCTAGGCCATGCGCCCGATGAACATGTCGTCACTCGGCCTAGGAAAAGCTGAGAGAGGGCCACAAGTCTAATTGGAGGACCACTGTCTTCTCAAACAGCTTATATGTTGGGGTCCCGGGTGACAGATCTCCACCAATCAGATACTGATGACCTATCCAGAGGATAGGTCTTCAGCATTTAAGTCTCAGAAAACCCCTTTAATCTTATGGCTAATAGGTGTAAACGATTCCGATGCATTTCTCGAGACTGACAGATGATCAGGAACGAAGCAGGCGCTACCGATCACTGTCAGATCATCAGCGAAGAAGAGGACTGAACTTACATGCAGCAATGACCTCCACTGTATGGGGACAAGCAAACCATTCGGCGATCGATTGTCCCCATTGAAAATCATTGTTCCAGGTTCCATTGTTCCATAATCTGCTGCACAGATGATGCTTTTCCTGGCCGGCGGTCTGACACGATCAGCCGATGAACAAGCATTAGCTTGTTCATCTGGTGATTGCCGACTCGTTTTACTCTGTCACATTATTGGGAACGAGCATTTATACAGAAAATCGGTCTGTGTTAAAAGGACCCTTAATTAACTAGAATTTTGTAAACATTTTTTTGCCATTTAGTCAGTCCATTTGCTGGGTAGTGTGTTCTGTTTGTTCCAGTTCGTGCTTGTCATTATCAGGTATTGTAGGGCTATCACAGGGAACCCTGCTCTCTGGCCTTCCAGTAATAATGTTTTTTTCTACCTCATCTAAACTAACAAGTCCAACATGACCTGCCCGTTAGAAGATATGCGCAGTGCTGACAGAGATAATTAAACCAATTCAAGATACATTATCGCATGTTTTAAGGTTGAGTAGAACATGTCCTGTAGCTGCATATCAAAGTCTGCCAGTTAACAGTTTTACATAGCGAAATGAGCTGCAAATATATATTTTTTTTAAATTACCTTTTTTATTTTTTTGCGGATCAGATGCGGACCCATTTATTTCAACGGAGCCGCAAAATAAGCAGACAGCACACTGTTTGATGTCCTCATCCATATGTCCGTTCCGGCCCAGCAAAAAATATAGAAAATGTCCTAATCTTGTCTGTTTGGAAGACAAGGACGGGACGTTTCTACAGGAGTTCGAAAAAATGGTGTCATGTGCATGCTCGTTTCCGTGTTTTGTGGACCGCAAATCGGACACGGTTGTGTGCATCAGGCCTAATGTGGTTTGTCAAATCTTATTAATACCATAATAATTTAATCTGAGCCCTTTAACCTATTCATGGCTGTACATTTTTTTTATTTTTTAAGCGCATGGGGTCTTCAAAGCAATACATTTGTTTTTCCGTTCAGTTATTTGAATACTTTCCCCCTCCCCTTTTTAGTGATACAAGGGGTTTTATTTTTATGTCATAGTTATTTCAATATTTTGTGTTTTTATTTTTTGTATACCTGGGGGAAAATTGTACAAGAAATGGAATAAAATATATATATATTTTTTCAATATTTTTCATAGCACTAAGCGCAACAATTGTTTTAAAAACTGTGTTTCCTATCTGTGACAGTGTGTTATATAGAGGGTGTATAGTTTGTAGTTGATGGGAGCAGGCTAGATGCTGTGGAGTGGGCTCAGTGGCAGATCCGGGGGGGGCAATGAGGCAATTGCCCCCCCCCCCCCCCCGAGCTGGAGGCGGGCGGCGGCAGCGGGGCACAGGGAGAAGCGCTCATCTCCAGTCATCTGTATCGCCGTCCTCAGGACAGCGATACAGATGCCTGCCTGTGCTGCGGTAGGGGAGGGAGAGGCGCGTCCCTTTCCCTTCCTCTGATAGGCTGCCGGCCTAGTGCCTGCAGCCTATCAGAGGCTGGTGCAGGCGGCGCGATGACGTCATCGCGCCGCCTGAGCCATACAGCGTGGGACACAGGCCAGAAGAGGCCTGCATCGCATCACTGACATGGAGGTAAGTATGTGTTTGTTTGTTTTTTTTATTATTATATACAATACTTTTACTGGCACCTGGGGGCTGTTATTACTGGCACCTGGGGGCTGTTATTACTGGCACCTGGGGGCTGTTATTACTGGCACCTGGGGGCTGTTATTACTGGCAAAGGGGGGCTGTTATTACTGGCAACGGGGGGCTGTTATTACTGGCAAAGGGGGGCTGTTATTACTGGCGGCTGTTATTACTGGCAAAGGGGGGCTGTTATTACTGGCACAGAGGGGCTGTTATTACTGGCAAAGGGGGGCTCTTATTACTGGGGGCTGTTATTACTGGCACAGAGGGGCTGTTATTACTGGGGGCTGTTATTACTGGCACAGGGGGCTGTTATTACTGGGGGCTGCTATTACTGGCACAGAGGGGCTCTTATTACAGGGGGCTGTTATTACTGGCACAGAGGGGCTCTTATTACTGGGGGCTGTTATTACTGGCACAGAGGGGCTCTTATTACTGGGGGCTGTTATTACTGGCACAGAGGGGCTCTTATTACTGGGGGCTGTTATTACTGGCACAGAGGGGCTCTTATTACTGGGGGCTGTTATTACTGAGGGCTGTTATTACTGGCACAGAGGGGCTGTTATTACTGGGGGCTGTTATTACTGGCACAGAGGGGCTCTTATTACTGGGGGCTGTTATTACTGGCACAGAGGGGCTCTTATTACTGGGGGCTGTTATTACTGGCACAGAGAGGCTGTTATTACTGGGGGCTGTTATTACTGGCACAGAGAGGCTGTTATTATAATAATAATTATTATTATAATGTAATTTCCTAAGATAGAGCTTGTAGCCGACAGAGAAGTCGGCCCAGTTCTTCCAGGAACCAAAACCCTCCTTCCTACACCAGTTCTTGAGCCACTTGTTAACCTCCCTAATCTCCCGCTGCCTCTCCGGTGTCGCTTGAGGTACAGGTAGTATTTTGGAAAACACTACCTTTGAGGTCCTTGCCCTAAGCTTGTTACCTAAATCCCTATAATCATTTTTAAGGACGCTTTTCCGCCTCCTTTTCTAGCGTGGGCAGGGAAAAGTTGCAGATTGCGTCTCAAATAACCTCTGCGCCGCAATCTGCGACAGATATATGCCAAAAAGTGGCATAGATCTGTTAGTAAATGACCCCCTATGTTCACAGAAACTGACTTTATTATGGCTGTATTCAGATGACTGATTCTATTTACATCCGCAAAATATGGACGTATCTGAACCTCCATATGGCATCCGGGTGTGTCCATTTTATTTTCAGATTTGAATGTATGGAAAATTGACAAAAATGGAGCATGCTTCTTGGTAAACAATCAAACTATTGCATTTTCTTTTTATTTTTACTACAAGATGCACTTTTAGCAAGAAAGTTTTTTGGATAAAAGTTCTTTGCATCTTATATTCTGTAACCAGTGTGACTTTCAGCTACTAGTGACTTTCTCTCAGGCTGCATCTCAAAAAGACAATAGTCTAATCTTTAAAACAAGACCAGGATTGTGGTACTAGCTGTGAAACATCCAGAGATACAATCTCGAGAAACTAGGTTGGGAGTGAGATCTGCAGCGGGGAAGCAGATTGGAAACGTGTGAGGCATATGTGAGTATAAAGTAATACAAACCAGCGGCTCAACCTATAGACCGAGTGGATGTGGGTGCTCACCTCTCGGTCCACCCAGATCGCACGGTAGACAAAATTAGAAAGTAGAAATAGTGAGTAAACTTCCCCCCAAGTAACTACAAGTGACCGAGAATCTCCTATTGAGGTGGCGCTTACAAGGAAAAACAAGTACGTCAACCTTTGCCTCAGCCGGGGAGTCACGTGAGACGTCACGTTTAGACTCCATACCAAGTGGGACGCCGCGTTGAGCTGCGATTGGCTGTCTTTGACTCACCGCATTGAATCCAGGCAGAGGGTAAGAGACGTTCTGATACATTTTGTTACAAACACATGAAAAGAGACTCTCCTTAGGATTGGAAGCAATTTTGCCCTCCTACATTGAAAGTTGCAGTTGGAGAGTGTGCTATACCTGCTATTTGATGCTGCAGACACTGCCATTTGGAGCCATATTTAGGTGGATTTGCACCTGCTGGGACTGATCCTATTGTGGGGAGTGTTCACACTTATGAACTCTTGAACCTCTACCACCATCCAGTGTTTCTCTAGGACCCTGATCCTTGGACTTGTGCTTATATATAGATTTTATAGATATTTGTTATTTTAATGTGATTTTATATGGACATATGTGAGTATAGCTAACTTTTTATGGACAGGATAACCACTTTGAACTGAGGTCTGTGAGATTAAAATGCAACAAAAATGTATTAAAAGGCACATAAGTTTTGCACATTTTGGTCTGTCTTAAAGTCAGGATAAATGATGTCAAATTATGCATTTGTGTTCTGCAAAAAAATTAAAAAGAACATGACATAAAGGTCAAATGGATTTAAAAGTTTAATCTTTGGACTTGGATTGCCTCGTAACCCCCTGAGGGATATGTCTGAATGCTGTGCTCAGGTAGTCATATGTATTTCCTGACAGAAAGCTCAGCTGACAGCAGAAACATAGTGTGAATCCAGCCTTAGGCCAATTTCACGCGAGGGTATTCTGAGCGAGAAATACGTTTTGTGTGTCACAGGTACATCCTGTCGTGAATGCTGCTCCTATGACATGGACCCACAGACCTGTTCTTAGAGTAGGCATTTTTACAGTAGGGTGGGACGTGCAGAACTGGAAAATGTGGGATACACACGGCCAGTATCCGTGGTTTGTGGACCGCAAAACAGAAAATGTTATGCACAGGTTTCAGAGAGTATTTTTTGCCACGTGTGAAAGCACCGTAAGAGCCCCTTCACACAAAAATTTGCAATGGCATTTTTTGCTCACCAAAAAAAAAACACCCTAGAAAATGGGTTGCATTTTTATACATATATACAGACAGGCACCCAAAAAAGCCATCAAATTAACAAAACCCCATAAATAGGGGAAAAAAAGATCCTGTGTTTCATAATGGATGTTTTACTGCAAAATTACCCACCAAAAAGTGCAGATGATAAAAACTCCATTAACATGTAAAAGTGCACAAACATGTAATTAAAACCTCTCGAGTAAACATTTGACTGCAGAGTTGTAGCTATGAAA
The DNA here is from genome assembly GCF_014858855.1 of Bufo gargarizans. Taxonomy (NCBI): domain Eukaryota; kingdom Metazoa; phylum Chordata; class Amphibia; order Anura; family Bufonidae; genus Bufo; species Bufo gargarizans. Next base: position 13,706,109 of record NC_058083.1, on the reverse strand, counting down.
AAATAAAATTAGACAGCAAAATCGCTGACTTTGTGTGAAAGTGCCCTTTGACCACTTGCATTTTTGGTGCAGATTTTGTTAGAATTTATTTCTAGTCTAATATAGCTGCTGTTGAAGAGCAAAGCTTTCCACGTTTCCTCCGAGAGCAGATAGAACTGTGAAATGAAGTAGTTAAAATCTGACCTACTTTATAGATTCAAGTTTCACCCATTAATCACCAGCAAGACTATGTCCTGTAGATAAAGCCTGAACACAACAGATTGAGCAGCAGATAGGTCCTGCACATCTAACTAGAGTTTCAGGAAGTTCACCGATGCCTTACATTTTAATTTCTATAGTAAAAATTATTTCTAGTGAATATTAATTTGCACTTATGAGAGAATTATCTTAAAAAAAAAAAAAAAAAAAAAAGGCAAAATCCAACATTAAAAAAAAATTGTTCAGAAAAAAGGCATGTTCACATTTCCTGGAGTTTTCCCTCAAAGTTGTAAAAAACTTCTAGCTGCATTTTAGTTATATCAGGGCTACCACTCTGCTAAATCTGGAATAAAGGGGTTGTCCGGGAATAGAATACTGATCAGTGAGGTTCCAACTTCCGGCACCCCACTGAACAGCTGTTTGAAGAGGCAGCAGAGCTCCAATGAGCGTTGAGGCCTCTTCCTAGGCCAATGACGTTACTTTTATCGGTCATGTGGGCTAGACGCAACTCAATCCCATGTGATTGAAAGGACTTGAGCTGCAATACAAAGCTCAGCCGCTGTACAATGGAGGCTTACCGGAACAACCAGGCCCTTCAAACATCTGATCTGTGGGGATGCCAGGAGTTGGACCTCCACCAATCAATATTGATGACCTATACTGGTATACTACTCATATTCTACTCCAGGAAAACCCCTTCAATGAGTTGAAGATCTTTAGTTTTCAACTGTGTCTGTCTTTGTATTCTATATTACAGTCCATGTGCTAGCAGCTAAGGATGGTACCAGGAGGTCCAGCAGACATGACATAAAGGTTACAGGAGGAAGAAATCCTAGCACATCATTCTTGTTTTCCTATAAGGGTGAGGTCACATATTGTAATCAATACGACCACAACATTTGAAAAGTTACCCTCATGATGCCTAGAACAAAGGGGAACCTTCTCCTTCAAATTATTTTAAAAAAATGCCACCTGTGAACAGGTGTTGTGTGGATAGTGGTACTATATTAGAATAACACAGAATGATCTGTGGCCCATTTGTTCTAGGTATGATGGAGGTCCTGGGTGTCTAACCGCATGATAAAACGTCAATCACACAAAGTTATAAACAAACAAAAAGTCCTACCTAGATATGGATATCATTATTCCAGTTCTGGGCAGTGGTGACCATTTTACTTTCTCTTTTGTTCTGGAGTTGTAGAATATATGGTCAAAACTCTCAGACTGTAATTACATAGGGAAATAGTCTAGAGGACTGGTGTTCTCTAAGAAGATGCCCAGTATACAAAGTACCATCATACCACTAAAACTCTGTCTCAAAAAATACGGTCTAGATAAAGTGGTCTTCTTAAATAGGTGGTCGTTTGGAGAAGTTACACTCTATATACACTGACCTGCAATAACATTAAAACTATTGAAAGGTGAAGTTCAAGTACATAACTGTGATCATCTCGTGACACAGGCACCTGTCAAGTGGTGGGATCCATGAGGCAGCAAGTGTACAGTCAGTTCTTGAAACGGATGTGTTAGAAGCAAGAAAAATGAGCAAGTGTAAGGACTGGAGTGACTCTCACCAAAATTGTGATGGCTAGGCGACTAGGTCAGGGAATCTTTAGAGGTACCTGCATCCGATGCAGATTACCAGCTGATTTTCGTGCAGCAAAACCGCAACGTAATACAATACAACCAAAGAGTATGAGATTAGACACATCTCATGTACACATTGCTTTTTTCAGTGCAGAAATTGTGGATTCTAAAATCCAAAGCATGTCAATCGCAAAAAATTTTTTGTGTGTGCAGATTTCACCCGTTGCAATGCAAGGTTAATATTTGCATTAACACTGCGGCTTTTGGTGCGGAAACGTGTGGGTATCCTAAAACACCATCCTTAGGATGTTCCCCATATGCAGTGGTTAGAAGCTACAACAGGTTGTCCAAGGAAGGAGAACTGGTGAACCATTAAATGATTGAAGTACACCTTATGCCTTCTTCACATTTCAGTTTTAAAATTATGTGCTATCTGAATTTTCCAGACAGCACAAGAAGCTATTAATTTTAAAGTGTTTGTTCACACATCAGTAGTTTTTCAAAAAATCACGGAGACATGCAGTACCTTGGTCCGTGATGCAGAAGTCTAAGGGTCTGTGAAAAACCACTGACAACACAGATGACATGGTGTTTGATCAGTTTTTAACTACAGGTAGGAGATGCTCCGGAAATCAAATTTTCAGGTGAGCTGTGTTCATGGAATATGGATGACAGACAGAGGGAAAAAAATGGACACCTGGACCAAACATGGATCCTTCATGGACCTCTTCACGGATGAAACACAGATGGCTTTATCCACTGACATCAAACGGACATGGAACTGTGGCTTAATGCTGGCTTCGGTATAAAGGTTTCAGAAGACACAGGGCATCGACGGCTTGATGAGTATGGGACTGCATAGTTCGGTGTCCTCTCAGTTATTGTGGGTTACCCTACGTCATATAGTCATGTCCTCTTCTGCTTTGTACAGTACAGTTTATCTTTTGGAACAGTGTATTACGGTCCTACAATGAGCTCCTAGCAGAGAAGGGGTCAAAGCTGCTGTCTGACTACCAATCTCATCGGCTCTCACTGCTGGTAGTCAGTAACATCGCTGTTCTTAGGGATGTCTGCTATGACTGTATAGGACGTCCATCATTTCTGCTCGGATTCCTACTGATGTTCCTCATGATATTGACACATTCCAGTTTTGATTAAACACATTTCTTACGTTGGATATGTTCTACTCTAGTTCTTTTGCAATATGTATTTTATGACTGCGCAGTATTTTATTTCCTCGGTTTGCAAATTTATGGCAATTACACGTTCAGAAATGAGCATTCCTATAATTTCTTCCAGACAATCAATCAATTTCTACTGCAGTTATGTCTTGTTCATGATGGAAAACACTTTCAATGTAATAAAGTAAAATAAAAAAATAAAAAAGACCATCTATATAAAATAACACAAAATACTATTTCTGCCACAACACAAGCAAACTTGTATAATTGCTTAGAGCTGTATTAAGGGAGATTTAATTTCATCATGAAAAGTTCTGCAACCTTCTGACAGACCTTGGTCCAGATTTACTAATGTATCTGCACACCTCGAATCTGTCTAAAAAGTAATGCAAATTGGAGCAACTGGGGATTCTCCAATTTTTCAGACTAGTCCCAAAAGAGGGAGGATTAGCGGGAAGGGGACAGGGACTAAGATGAAACATTTTGCCCCCAAATTGGGCCTCAATTCTGGAAAAAAAATGGTTTTGGTATAGAGCAAGACAAGCATGCTTCTTGTTTAGCCATACCTCACATTTATCATCCAGCCTGAGCCCCTTTAATAGATTGGGTGCAGGTTCGGAGAGCCTTTGTAAGGCAACATCATCTATAGGATTAGTAAATCTGGACCCTTGTGTCTTAATTCCTCTGCTTGTTGTCAGGGAACAAACATATCAGAAGCTGAAAATTAACATAGTCCTTTTGACTACAACTGCAGTTTATTACACTGTAGTTGTAACACTTTAGAACTTTTTAGTAACCCCATGACAATCAGCACAGTACACATACAGTGGAAGTCGTCACCGCTCGCAAACAGCCGAGGCTGAGAGCTAATGTCTGCAATCGGCGAGAACACCAATTGCAGACATTTCACCCTTCAGATGCAGTGGTCAAATGTGAGCCACGCGCTCCTGATCCGGTAACAGCTTCCCCAAGCTGAGAGCGGGAAGGCCGTTACCATGTAGTGATAGGTCGGAGTCTGCTTGAGGCTCTGATGCTTATTACTGGTATCTTCCAATACAGGCCTGCAGTTAACAAGAATGCATTGGAATATACAGAATTCTGTCTTCTGTAATGGATAAAAATGAATTACAAAATACAAATGGCAATCTAATGATTTTAACATAAAAATAAAGACTACTATTTGTTCCAGCTTCATCATGCTCGAGCAATGCATGGGCTGAAAGCTGCAGAAGACCTGTTACAATTACGAAAGTAATGGCACTGAAAAAAAAAAAGCCAATTTTGAGAGATTTTTGTAGTGGCATATTTCAGCCAGATCTGCTACAGAAAATTTGCAGTCGACTTGCCACGTGTGGCCATACTCTCATATATCTTAGACATCTTGGCTATCACAGGTGGTCAGTCTGTCCTTCTTCAGTCCTACAGAACTACAAGACCTGTCTTTTTGCCTCAATATAGCAAGGTTTCTAGGGTTTGCGGTTTCACGATGGCAGAGGACCTGAGGACACAGGATTTGTCACCCTGTCATAGCTCCATCCTAAGGAATGTTTTGAGGATGACGGAAGATTTCCCTCTGTCATGTCTCCAATGATTCCTCAGGAAACATGCAGCTTGTTTTCCTAGTTAGATGAGCATTTTGCATGACTAAGTTACATGTTCTTTGTTCCCTCGCTGCTAAGAAAAAAAAAAAATCATTGCCACGCAGCTCATATATTTATGACCACGACCAAAGTTCAAAGCCAACAGACTTGTTTGGGCCAAAGTTCATATTTAGTAATAAGGCCAGATTTTTCTAGTTTCTTTATAATCCATGAGAGATGAGATAAAGCTTCTTCTTTACAGCCTCTCAGATAAATGGCACTAAAACAGTTTGTCCACTTACTAAGTCTCTTCCCCGACCTTATTATGGTAACCATAACCAGTATGTGCTACTGATAAAAGGTCTCTGAGTCAGCATTATTATATGACTTTTAACTATCTGTAGGTATCACATGCTCCAGCCATGGATAAGAATCAATGAAGCATTAGATTGACCATGGATGACTGTAGACAACTTCTACATTGGTACTATTCATCATAAAGGATACTTTCTGAACAGGTTTTACAGCTCGATAAATAATTTATTTTTAAGGTACGGCTTTTAATGGAGGGCTCGTTGCCATACGAGTGTATAGGAAGGAGTCGGCCCATAGAAATAAAGCCGCTGCAATGTCAAAGGCAAGCTTGTAAAGAATGAAGGGAAGGCTGCTCTCGCATGGAGTGTGGCCTTCTCTTCAACCAGCTGATCCGCTGGGGTGCCGGTTGTTGGAACCCCCCGCCGATTTGTTATTGATGACCTTTCCTGAGGATAGGTCATCAATATTAAAATCCCAGAAAACACCATTAAGCATCAGATCGTTACATACCCAGCTGGTGGCCCTGAAGAAGGCTTCGGTGACCTCCTGGGCATCGGCTCGCTGGTAAATTTCCCTGTAGGTTCTATGGCCATTCCTCCCCTGCATAAATATTCCAATCACCACATACGTCTATACCACCACTGTTTAACCCCTTAAAGGGGTATTCCCATCACAGACAATGGGGGTATATCACTAGGATATGCCCCCATTGTCTGATAGGTGCGGGTCCCACCTCTAGGACCCGCACCTACAACGAGAACAGAGCGGGGAGAGTTGTGGCCGGAGAACCCTGGCCACCACATAGCGCTGCTCTCATACAAGTGAATGGGAGCACACCGCACATGCGCGGCCCCCGCTCCCATTGATTTCTATAGGGCCAACGGAAATAGCCAATGCTATCAGAAATAGCAGGCTCTGCCCCATAGAAATGAATGGAGGGCGGCTGCGCATGCGCAGTGCACCCTCCACTACTTTCTCCGTCCCTTTCTCCAAGTAGGGGCGGGTCCCAGAGGTGGGACCCACACCTATCAGACAATGGGGGCATATCCTAGCGAATGCGATATTACCCTATTGTCTGTGATGGGAATACCCCTTTAAGGATAAAGGCTATTTTGGCCTAAAGGACGGAGCCCTGTTTTTCAAACCAATGTGTCACGTTAGCTGGTAATAGCTTTGGAAAGCTTCTACATATCCAAGCAATTCTGACACTGTTTTTTGTGACATATTATACTTCAGGTTGGTGGCAAATTTGGTTTCCTATGATTTGTGTTTTTGTTTAAAAAAAAAAAAAATTAACAAAAATTTGGAAAAAATATGAATTTTGAAGATCTGAAACTGTATGCTTTTAAGGCTAGTTACAGACAAGCACATTATATGTGGGAAGCTCCTGAATTGTTCTGACATTATGCCAACAGTGTAGTTCAATAGATACAGGTCTAGCAGGGTCACACAGCATTATAAATCATTATAATGCCATTTGATCCTGTCAGGGGAGCAGAGGACAGAAAATGGTAATCAGGCTGCCACACACAGAGTGTTTCTCGCATTGAACTTGCTCATCCGTAACTAGCCCAAGACAGATACCACACCAAATAGTTATTTTTAACATTTTCCATGTGCCTATTTTATGTTGGAATTATTTTTGAAAAGTACTTTTATTTTTTGGGGGGCCATCAGAGGGCTTATAAATTTAGCAGCAATTTTACAAATTTTAAAGATAATTTCCAAATCCTATTTTTCTAAGGACCAATTCAGTTCTGAAGTGTGTTTGAGAGGCCCACACATAATAACCCCCATAAAAATCACTTATTTAAAAAAAAACTACACCCCGCAAGTATTAAAAATGGCTTTTAGAACGTTTGTTAACCCTTTAGGTGTTTCATGGGAATTAATATAAAATGGAGGGGAAATTTAAAAATTTCATTTTAATTTGCAGATTTTCAATTTTAAGGCTAGACAGGCACGAGTGAGTTGAACTCGAGGAGCTTGCAGTGTGTCAGTGAAAGCTCCCATTCTGACCTCCCCCTCCTCTCACAGGATCCCACGGTGTTAGGGCTCATGCACACAAACCTATATTTTTTTTCTGCATCTGATCTGCATTTTTTGCGGATTGGATGCAGACCCATTCACTCCTGCAAAATAATAGACCAACAAAAAAACTGAACATGTCCTATTCTTGTCCGTTTTACGGACAAGGATAGGACAGTTCTATTCTGGCATGGGCATTTTGCGGAATGCACATGGCCAGTATCCGTGTTTTGCCGAATTTGCAATTTACTGACTGCAAAAACGGCTATGGCCGGGAGCCAATATACTGATTTATAATGCTGTGTGACCCTGAGAGTCCTGAAATCTATTTTATAACACTGACAACATAATGTCAGTGTAAGCCCTCATACAAACGAATGTTGTTTGGGTCCGCATCCAAGCCGCATTTTCTGCGGCTTGGATGCAGACCCATTCACTTCAAGGGGGCTGTAAAAGATGCGTTTGCTGTCCACATCCGTTGCTGTGTTCCGTGGCCCCGTTTGGTGGACAAGAATAGGCATTTCTATTATGAGCGGCCCATTCCATATTCCATTCCGCAAATGTGTGACATCCATATTTTGCAGATCTGCAATTTGTGGACCACAAAACGCAGAACGGTTGTGTGCATGAGGCCTAATTCAGTAGATTTTAGGACTCTAATAGTGGATTTACACATGCCAATAGTCGGCCAGATTATCGAGGACAAACATTCCTGCGATCTCTCGTTCCCGAAATCTGCCCATCTAAAAGGTGCGGCCGATCACCCGATAAACGAGAGAAACACTCGTTCATTGTGTGAAACTAATTCGTGCAGGCACTTAAATTATCGTTTCTGGGCAGCAGATCATGCTGTATAAACAGCACTCTGCTGCCCAGAAACAATGCAGCTGTATGAGGACGAGCGATCGTAATAGCAAAGTCAATGCAGTGCTTCACTCCTAACTGAACGAGCAGCCAGTTGTCGCGAAGGAACAGCAAAATTGCCTACTTCTCGGCATGTGTAAATCCACCATAAGCGTTACACAGCATTAGAAATTATTATAATGCTGTGCGGTCCTGTCATAGGAGGGGAGGTTAGAACGGGACCTCGCCACTGACACACAGTGTGAGTTCCTCGCATTAAACTCATTTATGTGTGTCCAGCCTAATACATTTTTTGGAACACAGGAGGTGGAACAAAGCAGGCCAAAATGGAACTAATAATAGTAGCAGTGAGCATTCTAACCCCACAGGTGTTTCACAGAATTTATTACAATTGGGGCATGAAAATCAAAAATTGCATGTTAACAATAATATGAAGTTTTAGCTCAAATTTTTTTATTTTTACAAGGGTTAACAAGAGAAAAAGCACATCAAGAATTGTTACACCATGTCTTCCAAGTATGGCAATACCCCATATGTGGTCGGAACTAGGGCTAAAACGATGACTCAATTGAATTGAGTAATTTGACACAAAAAAAATCCTTGATGCTAATTTTTGGCATCGAGGATTCGTTTGGGTCATGTGACCACGAAGCGGGAGTGAAGCACTTGCTATTACTTACCGCTCCATGGTCACCCGCCGGCCCTTACCGCACTGCACTGGTTCGTGACACATCGTCAGGTCATAATGCATATAAGCGCGCACTATGACCCGACCCTGTGTGATGTCAGGTTCCAGTGCAGAGCGCGGAGAAGAAGAGGAAGGAGCTGTGAAGCGGCGCCCCTAAAGGAAAGGTAAGTATTTTATTTCACTGGCGCTGGGGACCTGGCACTGAAGGGTGACAGCCGGCAATGGATGGCACGGAGGGCAGATGGCAGTGGGGGACATGGAGGGGCTGATCTGATGGCACTGGAGGAGTGGGGGACATGGATGGGCTGATCTGATGGCACTGGGGGAGTGGGGGACATGGCAATGGATGGCATGGAGGGGCACGGCACTGGGGGAGTGGAGCTGAACGCATTGGGGGAACGGAGCTGATGGCACTGGGGTGGGGGGGAGCTGATGACACTGTGGGAACTGATGCACTGATGCTGATCACACAGGAGGGAATGAAGGGTGTTGGGTACTGATGGCAGGGGGTCTGATGAGATTTTATCAAGGAAAACAGTCTATTAATTAATTTTTTCTTATTAGATTACTCGATTAATCGTAAGAAATATTCAATAGAATACTCGATTACTGGAATAATCCTTTACTGCAGCCCTAGTTGGAACTTGCTGTTTAGGACACACAGCTGGGATCAGAAGAAAGGAACGCCATGTTGAACTTGCAGCAACCCTGAGGTGCAATTTCTCCTGACTACAGATATACTCCATATGTGGTCATAAACCGCTGTGGGGGAACGGGAGCCCTCAGAAGGGAAGAAGCGACATCTGCAGTTCTAACATGGAACTTGCTGAAAGAGTTTTTAAGAACCATAACTTTTTTTATCTTTTGTTTTGGCTCCTTTAACACTCCTTTAATCAGTGTTTCCGTAAAAACCTTCAGTTTTTCTTACAAAAGTGCATCAACATCCATTCCGTGTTTCCTCAAAAATAAAAAAGGAAGGAGGAATAGATGCTACTAGGGTACCACAAAAAAAAAAAAAAGATGTTAAAAAGGAAGGAGGAATAGATGTTGCTAGGGTACCACCAAAAAAGATGTTAAGCCTCTTGCACATGGTCCACAATGCATGGGCACCGACCGTGGGAAAGTCGCATGCGGATTGTGAAACCATTCACTTGACGATCCGCATCCAACGGTCCAAAAAATAGTTTCGATTAGGGACTCACAAGAGATTGAGGACCCTTGACGTGGGCTTGTGAGGTATTGTGTAAAATCCAATAAAAAAAAAATAATTGGTGTAAATACCTTCTAATACCTCATTTTTAATTACGTCAATTAACATTTTTTATATATTGTGCGGCCGTTCCGTGTATTGAGGACCGCAAATTGTGGTCCCCAATGCACGGAACAGATTCACAACTTTCTTGTACATGAGGCCTTATTTAATAATAATGACCTAGTTACATAATATGTAATCAATATTAAAAACAAACATAATTTTAAATTAAAAAATTAGAACTTTTTTTATTAATAATTTGTAATAAAAGATTAAAAGTATATATTTTTTTATTATTAACAAAAAAATGTTTTTTAAAGGTCATACAATTCCCTCATAAAAGGGCCCGGTGCTTGCATAATTGGTGGATCAGGGCGATGACAGGAAGGAAGATTAAACTGTTCTCTTCTAGATGTATTGAGATATTCTTCCAGGTGATGTGGCTCCTGGGGGGCATCGAACCGATCAAGAACTTGAACCATAGCAGAAATGCACCGTGCATGCCGCTCTTCTGGCACACAACGCAAAAGGTAACCTAGGCTTTTTAACAAAGTTTCCTCTTTGGCTTCAGAGCGATTCCGGGTTAGATATTCCATCACCATTGTATCCACCTGGGTTCGAAGATCTACACCGGGATCATTCTGTTGCTGTTGCTGTCGTCTGCCAGAACGACACACCGGATCATTAGCTGCTACAGGAGTTACTTGTTCTGGACGAGGAATTTCTTCTGGTATTTCCTCGATTACTACTGAAGGCTGCAGTGGTGGATCTTGTTCTGTAGCCTCCTGGTTATCCTCTCCAATTATTTCCTCCATATCGGCAGACATTTGTTCAGATCCGTGTGCTTCTGACAGAGCATGAGATTCTGAAAGAGCTTGAGATCCATGAGCTTCTGACTGAGCTTCAGATCCAGTAGCTTCTGACACTGCTTGATGAGATCTCGTAGCTTAGGAAAGATTGTCCACGGTTCTGTTTAAAAAATATTATAATTAATACATTTTATATTACAATTTTTAGGGCTCATTCACATGACCATTGGTGTTCCGTTCCCGTTTTGCAGATAGCATTTGCGATTCTGCAATACACGGCCACCGTTCCATTGTTGCTCCGCATCATGGATGTGGACCTATTCATTTCAAATCCGGAGATGCAGGACGGAAGCACGGAACGGAACCCTACGGAAGCGGTATGGAGTGCATTCTGGGGTTCTGTTCTGTGCCTGGGAACATGCTCTATCTTTTTGCAGAGTTGAGGGATCGGGAACCTATTCAAGTGAATGGGTCTGCGATCCCAATGCGGCTGGGCCACGGAAGTTGCCCGTACATTGTGGACCGCAATTTGCGGTCCACAGCAAGGGCTTCACACGGTTGTGTGGACAAGCCCTTTTTATGTAATGTTTAACATTCTTAAATAAACTTTACTTACGCTCTCATTTCCATTATTGGCTTTAAAAATCCAAGAAGTCGGGGTATACATGTGTGGTTTCTTGTTTTTTAAACCTTCTTCACTCTTTTGTTTAGCATTTATTTCTCGCCGGTATTGGTCCCGGCTGGTGTTCCACCGCTTTTTTAGTTGCTGTACTATAAAAAAAAAAAAAGAGAAATATTATAAATAAAATTTTTTAAAAATAATTAAGTGTGGGTTCACACTAGCGTTAGGGATTCCGTTATGGCTTTCCGTTATAACATAACGGAAAATAACGGAATTCCCACACATAATGCAAAACAGAAGCCTTTAAAAGGCATTCCGTTTTGCATTCTGTGTGGGGGAATTCCATTATGTTATAACGGAAAGCCATAACGGAATCCCTAACGCTAGTGTGAACCCACACTTACAAAACAACATATGTATTGAAAGTCAAAAGGCAATGATATTTATAAAAAAAAAATTTTTTATACCTTGCCCCAAATAAAGTGTAATATAAAGTAACCAAAAATAGTACCTACAAAATTGCAACCTCATCCCGTAAATTCCAAAATGGAGTCACTTTTCTAAAGTTTTTTACTGTAGGGGTGCATCAGGGGGGCTTAAAATGTGACAAGGTGTCATAAAACCAGTACAGCAAAATCTGAATTCCAAAAACAATATGGCGTTCATTTACTTCAGTCCCTGCTGTTTGGCCAAACAGCAGTTTACAACAACATATGGGGTGTTTCTGTATCAGGGCAATTTACGTCGTTTTATTTGGCTGTTAACCCTTGCTTTGTTACAGTATAAAATTCATTAAAAATGTTAAAATGTAGCTGTTTTCACACCATTTTTGTATTTACAACGTTCACCTGACAGGTTAGATTATCTGTAATTTTTATAGAGACTTTTTTTAATTTATTTTAATTTAAATAAGAAAGCATTTTTGAAAAAAAAAATGTGTTCATTTCTCAACATTAATAAAGCCAATTTTTTTGTGGGGGGCAACTGCCTCATAGGAGCTCATTTTTTGTGGGATGAGTTGAAGGTTAGATTGTTAATATTTTTGGGTGCACACAAATGATGCATAGCAACTAATGACGCCGTGCACTCCTGCACTCAGCAGCATGGCAGGCCGGGTTTTCCGGAGCCAGCATCACGGAAGTGCGGATGCGGACAGCAAATCCGCATCTTTTACTGCCCCATTGAAATGAATGGAATCGCACCCGTTCTGAAAAATTTCAGAACGGATGCGGATTGAAAATTGCGGACGTATGAATAGAGCCTTACTGAGCAGTGTGGGGGTCATTTTTGTGGTAGTTTTGATTGGTATCATTTTTTAATACATTTTTTTTTTTATTACTTTTTATTTCATTCTTTTGGGCGGTGAGGTGGGCTGATTCTGTCATAGTTTTATTTAAAAAAATTTATGCGGTTTCCCATGCAGTATTTATGATAGGGTTTAAAGGATCATGGTGATACCAGATTTAAGAAAAACAGTTTTTCCATGTTTTACTACTTTTGCATCATAAAATCACTTTTTTTAATTTGAAAATCTGTTAATTTTTTTTTTTCATATACTAACATCCACAACATTTTTATTCTTCCATCAACATAGCTGTCTGAGGGCTTTTTTATTTTTTACTGGACAAGCTTTAGTTTTTATTGGTATCATTTTGGGGTGCATATGACTTTTTGATCTCTTTTTATATTATTTTTGTGGGAGATGAGGTGACGAAAACAGCAATTCGGTCATTTTTTTTACAGGCAAGATAAGTAACAATCTTTTTACAGGGCATTTTTTTTATTACGTTAAGGCCTCATGCACACGGCCATTGTTTTGGTCCGCATTCACTTCAATGGGGTCGCAAAAGATGCGGACAGCACTCCGTGTGCTGTCCGCATCCGTTGCTCCGTTCTGTGGCCCTGCTAAAAAAAATAACATGTCCTATTCTTGTCCGCGCTTTGCGGACAAGAATACACATTTATATTGAAGGCTGTCCGTGCCGTTCAGCAAATTGCCAACGCAAAACACACCACAGTCGTGTGCATGAGGCCTAATTTTTATTTATTTATTTTTACTTTTTTTTCCCACTTGTGGGATCATGTGTATAATACACGACAACAGTCATCTATTGCAGTGTATTGTACTGTAATTTTTTTTCACTGATATTTTGTCACACCAAGCACTGCCTCTGGCAGGGCCTGGCACGATTACATAAATGCAGAGGCCTTTGTAAGGCCTTAAGCCGCCATGGCAACCATTAGGACCCTGCGATTGCATCACAGGGGCCCATGGGGGAGAGAGGCAGATTGCCCCCTCTGTAAACCCCTTATAAATGCAGGGCCTGGTGTGGTATTGTTCAGCTTGCCATGCCATACATTTATGGCACGGAGCCACAAGGGGTCATACTGTACTGAGTTGGAAGTAGTTATTGTTGTACTTAGGATATGGATCCACAGGAGGTGTCCAAGACAACATATCTGAAATGTTGTCAGTTTTTCAGTAGTGCAGCCTTAGGCTTAGGTCTCATGCACACGACCGTTGTGTGCATCCGTGGCCGTTGTGCCGTTTTCAGTTTTTTTTCGCGGACCCATTGACTTTCAATGGGTCCGTGGAAAAATCTGAAAATGCACCGTTTTGCAGCCGAGACCGTGATCTGTGTATCCTGTCTGTCAAAAAAATATGACCTGTCCTATTTTTTTGACGGACAATGGTTCACGGACTCATTCAAGTAAATGGGTCCGTGAAAGAACACGGATGCACACAATATTGGCATCCGTGTCCGTGATCCGTGGCCGTAGGTTAATTTCATACAGAAGGATCCGAAGATCCGTCTGCATAAAAGCTTTTTCAGAGCTGAGTTTTCACTTCGTGAAAACTCAGATCCGACAGTATATTCTAACACAGAGGCGTTCCCATAGTGATGGGGACGCTTCAGGTTAGAATATACTGAAAAACTGTATACATGACTGCCCCCTGCTGCCTGGCAGGTGCTGCCAGGCAGCAGGGGGCAGACCCCCCCCCCTATTTTTAACTCATTGGTGGCCAGTGCGGCCGGCCCCCCCTCCCCCTGTAGTTAACTCATTGGTGGCCAGTGGGCCCCCCTCCCTCCCCTGTAGTTAACTCGTCGGTGGCCAGTGCCCCCCTCCCTCCCCTGTAGTTAACTCATTTGTAGCCAGTGGGCCCCCCCCTCCCTCCCCTGCAGTTAACTCGTTGGTGGCCAGTGGGCCCTCTCCCCTCCCTCCCCCTCCTAATTAAAATCTCCCCCCCCCTATCATTGGTGGCAGTGGAGAGTACCGATCGGAGTCCCAGTTTAATCGCTGGGGCTCCGATCGGTAACCATGGCAACCGGGACGCTACTGCAGTCCCGGTTGCCATGGTTACTTAGCAATTTGTAGAAGCATCATACTTACCTGCGAGCAGCGATGTCTGTGACCGGCCGGGAGCTCCTCCTACTGGTAAGTGACAGATCATTAGGCAATGCACCGCACAGACCTGTCACTTACCAGTAGGAGGAGCTCCCGGCCGGACACAGACATCGCAGCTCGCAGGTAAATATGATGCTTCTACAAATTGCTAAGTAACCATGGCAACCGGGACTGCAGTAGCGTCCCGGTTGCCATGGTTACCGATCGGAGCCCCAGCGATTAAACTGGGACTCCGATCGGTACTCTCTACTGCCACCAATGATAGGGGGGGCGATTTTAATTAGGAGGGGGAGGGAGGGGAGAGGGCCCACTGGCCACCAACGAGTTAACTACAGGGGAGGGAGGGGGGGGCCCACTGGCCACCAATGAGTTAACTACAGGGGAGGGAGGGGGGCCCACTAATGAGTTAACTACAGGGGAGGGAGGGGGGGGGGCCCACTGGCCACCAATGAGTTAACTACAGGGGAGGGAGGGGGGGCCCACTAGCTACAAATGAGTTAACTACAGGGGAGGGAGGGGGGGCTGGCTACCAACGAGTTAACTACAGGGGAGGGAGGGGGGCCCACTGGCCACCAATGAGTTAACTACAGGGGGGGAGGGGGGGGGGCCGGCCGCACTGGCCACCAATGAGTTAACAACAGGGGGGGGGGTCTGCCCCCTGCTGCCTGGCAGCACCTGCCAGGCAGCAGGGGGCAGTCATGTACACAGTTTTTTTGTATATTCTAACCTGAAGCGTCCCCATCACCATGGGAACGCCTCTGTGTTAGAATATACTGTCGGATCTGAGTTTCACGATGTAACTCATATCCGACAGTATATTCTAACATAGAGGCGTTCCCATGGTGATGGGGACGCTTCAAGTTAAAATATACCATCGGATTGGAGAAAACTCCGATGGTATAAAGGGACTCCTGTCTTTACATTGAAAGTCAATGGGGACGGATCCGTTTGCAATTGCACCATATTGTGTCAACGTCAAACGGATCCGTCCCCATTGACTTGCATTGTAATTCAGGACGGATCCGTTTGGCTCCGCACGGCCAGGCGGACACCAAAACTACTTTTTTTTCATGTCCGTGGATCCTCCAAAAATCAAGGAAGACCCACGGACCAAAAAACGGTCACGGATCACGGACCCCGTTTTTGCGGACCGTGAAAAAATACTGTTGTGTGCATGAGGCCTTAGTTCACACTTGGTCAGTGATTTCCATCAGTGATTGTGAGCCAAAACCAGGAATGGAGTCTACACATAGATAAGGTATAATGAAAGATATTCACCAGTTCTTTGTTTTTGACCAGCACCTGTTTTTGGCTCAAAGTCTCTAATGGAAATCTCTGATCAAATCACCGAAGTGTGAACTGGACCTTAGGCTGCTTTCAGACAAGCAATCTGGGAATTGTCCATGTTCTGGCTACAAAAACAGACGATTCTTCAAACAGACCACACACAATGATGTCCACGTGTTGTCCGTTTTTCTCATAAACCTCTTTGTTTTTATGGGCAAGTCTGGCATGAAAATGGGACCAAAATACTAGAGATGTGAATTGGTCCAATGACTATACTGTGTCAGTGTGCTGTCCGTTCTACACTTAAAGTTCACAGACGTGAACATTCCTTGTCTGAAAGTAGTCTCATGCACACGGCCATAGTTTTGGTCCGCATCTGATCCTCGTTTTTTGTTTTGCGGATCTGATGAGGATCCATTCATCTTAATAAGGCTGCTGTACTGTCAGCATCCATAAGTCATTTCCGCGGCCCCGCAAAAAATTGCGGACAAAAATAGGAAATTTGTGAAGTAACACAAAAAAATGGCAGCAGGCTCTCAGTTGGTATCTGTGTTTTGCGGACAGCAAAATTGGATACGGTCCTGTGCAGGAGCCCATCCCAAACCACAATGTAGTCATGGATCTGTCAAATGATGGATCCTCTAAATGTCTGGCAACCCTGATGGAAAATGGGCGCTGCATGCACAGCTATTTTTATTTTCAAAAGGGACATAATCTGTGTCAAATCTGATGGAATCTTCTTCCTCCTGTAGCAATTTTTTTTTTTTTTAATAACTACATTTGGCAATTTGTTAGTTTTCACACTAGCGCTAAACCGTTCCGGCAGGGGAACAGCCTGGTGGAAATCATAGTATCAGGCATAGCTGGATAATACCTTTCCCCGCTGGCGTTTATTTTGCCCTGTGCATCGACTGATAATTTGTGTCCAAAAAAAAATTCTCTGTGAAATCAATGGCAGGCCTAAAAATTACATCAAAATCTGTATGCATAAAAAAATGCATAAAAAATAGCACAGAAAATACAGATTCCACACCTAGGTTTTCAATGTGCTAATGTAACAGTGTGAATATACCCATACAGTACCAAAAAAGTAGACGAGATAAAAATCCACAAGTAACATCTACAGGTTTTGCGGCTATATAAAGGTTTTTAGTGTACGGACCCTCAAGTGGAAAAAAAAAAGTGCTTAGCGAGCTTAGTGAGCGAAGAGGAGAAAATGCGCCAGAAAGGTTCCCCATTGTGTTATGTTACATCCACCACCAGTCGGGGTGAATTCCCTTATAGAAAAGGCTGTCTGTATAGAAATGCATAGAATTGCTAATCATTAACATAAGCAACTGGAATGGGAATGAGAAGAAAAACACAGTAGTAGGGCATGTGCGCTCAGCGCTGGCAGAACACATTTATTGTATAGACAATAACCCTTTAAATATTTGCTGTGATAATCTCTGTCCTCCCATGATCCCACGAGTTTGTTTTTCTACATACCAGTAAAGTGGCATTACACCATTACTAGTGATGAGCGAGCATGCTCGGCCGAATAGCGGTTCGGCTCGAGCATCGCTATGCTCGGCACATGGCCGAGTACAGCATGTGCTTGAGCGCCATGCTCGAGTCTCCTCCCCGCACGTTTCGCGGCTGCTAAGCAGCCAATAAACGTTCTGGTAAGTACTACCATCACTAATGCCGTAGCCATGTTGGCTGCTGGCATTACAGTGATTGGCTGGCCGGAACGAGTCATCGGATGCTATATATCAGTCATAGTCAGGGAGAGCAGAGCGTAGGAAGGAAAGGCAGTGTAGGGAGCAAAATTCACAGTTATTATTCTAAGAAAGCCTTTCAAAGTCCCCAAACTCCTTTTAAGGACTAGTGTGTGTGTGTGTGTGTGTTTGACATCAGCAAGATATTTTTCTTTAATACCTATTACTGACATACAGTTGCAAGAAAAAGTATGTGAACCCTTTGGAATGATATGGATTTCTGCACAAATTGGTCATAAAATGTGACCTGATCTTCATCTAAGTCACAACAATAGACAATCACAGTGCGCTGAAACTAATAGCACACAAAGAATTAAATGTTACCATGTTTTTATTGAACACACCATGTAAACATTCACAGTGCAGGTGGAAAAAGTATGTGAACCTCTAGACTAATGACATCTCCAAGAGCTAAATGGAGTGAGGTGGAGGTGTTTGTTACATATGCCCTGCCCTATAAAAAACACACACCAGTTCTGGGTTTGCTTTTCACAAGCATTGCCTGATGTGAATGATGCCTCGCACAAAAGAGCTCTCAGAAGACCTACGATTAAGAATTGCTGACTTGCATAAAGCTGGAAAGAGTTATAAAAGTATCTCCAAAAGTCTTGCTGTTCATCAGTCCACGGTAAGACAAATTGTCTATAAATGGAGAAACGTCAGCACTGCTGCTGCTCTCCCTAGGAGTGGCCGTCCTGTAAAGATGACTGCAAGAGCACAGCGCAGACTGCTCAATGAGGTGAAGAAGAATCCTAGAGTGTCAGCTAAAGACTTACAAAAGTCTCTTGCATATGCTAACATCCCTGTTAGCGAATCTACGATAAGTAAAACACTAAACAAGAATGGATTTCATTGGGAGGATACCACTGAGGAAGCCACTGCTGTCCAAAAAAACCATTGCTGTACGTTTACAGTTTGCACAAGAGCACCTGGATGTTCCACAGCAGTACTGGCAAAATATTCTGTGGACAGATGAAACCAAAGTTGAGTTGTTTGGAAGAAACACACAACACTATGTGTGGAGAAAAAGAGGCACAGCACACCAACATCAAAACCTCATCCCAACTGTGAAGTATGGTGGTGGGGGCATCATGGTTTGGGGCTACTTTGCTGCGTCACGGCCTGGACAGATTGCTATCATCAAAGGAAAAATAAATTCCCAAGTTTACCAAGACATTTTGCAGGAGAACTTAAGGCCATCTGTCCACCAGCTGAAGCTCAACAGAAGATGGGTGTTGCAACAGGACAACGACCCAAAGCACCGAAGTAAATCAACAACAGAATGGCTTAAACAGAAGAAAATACACCTTCTGGAGTGGCCCTGTCAGAGTCTTGACCTCAACCCGATTGAGATGCTGTGGCATGACCTCAAGAAAGCGATTCACACCAGACATCCCAAGAATATTGTTAAACTGAAACAGTTCTGTAAAGAGGAATGGTCAAGAATTACTCCTGACCGTTGTGCACGTCTGATCTGCAACTACAGGAAACGTTTGGTTGAAGTTATTGCTGCCAAAGGAGGTTCAACCAGTTATTAAAGGGAGTCTGTCGCCAGCATTTCACTTTTTTAACCCTTCCCACAGCTCCCTAGCATGCTTACAGTTAATAAAAACGTTACCTCTGGCATCAATCCTGGACTTATAGAACCATCAAAAATGATCTTTATAAGATATGCTAATGAGGGCTCGCAAGTGCCCAGGGGCGGCGTTACTCTCTTAGGTGCCCTGCTTGCTCAGCCTTTTCATTGCGTCCCCCCGCCCCTTCCTACCCTCCGCCCGCCTATCCTTTCCCTCTGACCGCCTTTCTACTAACTTGTTATTCTGCCGATATCCTGCGCCTGCGCACTCATTCCTTTGGCCGGCGCATGCGCACTGCGATGCCCATTCCTTGTACGCCATCACAGTAACTATTGCGCATGTGCCGGCTAACTACGCAAAAACACAACAAAGGAGGCGGTCCATCGGCGCATGCGCATTAATTACTGTGATGCCATACAAGGAATGGGCATCGCAGTGCGCATGCGCTGGTCAAAGGAATAAGTGCGCAGGCGCGGGATATCGGCAGAATAACAAGTTACTAGAAAGGCGGTCAGAGGGAAAGGATGGGCGGGCGGAGGGTAGGAAGGCGGGGGGACGCAATGAAAAGGCTGAGCAAGCAGGGCACCTACGAGGGTAACGCCGCCCCTGGGCACTTGCAAGCCCTCATTTGCATATCTTATAAAGATTGTTTTTGATGGTTCTATAAGTCCAGGATTGATGCCAGAGGTAACGTTTTTATTAACTGTAAGCGTGCTAGGGAGCTGTGGGAAGGGTTAAAAAAGTGAAATGCTGGTGACAGACTCCCTTTAAATCCAAGGGTTCACATACTTTTTCCACCTGCACTGTGAATGTTTACATGGTGTGTTCAATAAAAACATGGTAACATTTAATTCTTTGTGTGTTATTAGTTTAAGCAGACTGTGATTGTCTATTGTTGTGACTTAGATGAAGATCAGATCACATTGTATGACCAATTTGTGCAGAAATCCATATCATTCTAAAGGGTTTACATACTTTTTCTTGCAACAGTATACTGTACATCATCCGCAGACTGTCTTTTTGCGTAAATTCAAATAATCAGTGCCACATTTATTGTCTATAGTGTGCTTATCATACACATCCGTGACATATACAGTACTCTATCCGAAAACCGTTTCTTTACCGTAAATTCCAATAATCTGGGCCTAATCTAGTGTTCATAGTGTGTTGTTTTCTGTGACATATACAGTACGCTATCCGAAAACTGTTTCTTTAGGGCAAATTTAACTAATCTGGGCCTAAGGCTTTCTGTGATATATACAGTACGCCATCCGAAAACTGTTTCTTTAGGGAAAATTCCAACAATCTGGGTCTAATATAGTGTCCATATTCTGTGGGTTTCTGTGACATATATACTGTCCTGCTATCGAAAACTGCGTCTTTAGCGGACTGTAAAACAATCTGCGCCACATCTAGTGACAAAACCATTAATATGAAGAAGGCGAGCACTAAGGGACAGGGAAGTGGGCGTGATGCTGATGCTGCACGTAGAGGCCGTGGCCCTGGGCGCAATGAAACTGTGCCTGCTGCCAGTGCACCAGAAAAAAATTATAAAAAACTTCCACCATACCCAGCTTCATGTCCAACTTAGCTGGGCGGCGCAGGACAACACTGTCCAAGTCGGACCAGTGTGAACAGTTGGTCGGTTGGATTGCTGAAGATAATGCTTCCAGTCGGTTAAGCACCACCCACTCTTCCACTAAGTCCGGTCTCTGTAGCCAAGAGTCTGGTCAACCGAATCCTCAGTCTGATCATCCTTCCTCCCACCATGGAGAGGCTTGCCAAACGAGTGATCCCACGCCGAGGAGTTCTTTCCAACACCTTTATTACATTTGGCCCTCGCGCCCAGCACGCTTGAAAAGGGACCCGAGATATTGTGTCCTGATTCCCAACCTCTTGAGCCTTCACAGTCTCAAGAAGATGAGGGTGGTGAACGGCAATCATTTGTTCATGAGGTGGATGATGAGACACAGTTGTCAATCACTGAGGTTGTGGTTAGGTCAAGTCAGGAGGATGAGCAGAGTGAGGAAATGGAAGAGGAGGTGGTTGACGATGAGGACACTGACCCAACATGGGAAGGTAAAAAGCCGAGCAAGGACAGCAGTACAGAGGGGGAGGAATCCGCAGCACCACAACAGGCTGGAAGAGGCAGTGGGGTTGCAAAAGGGAGAAGTCGGCCCACACCAAACAGGCCTGCAACCGTTACACCGAGCACCCCTATGCGTAAATCTACCTTGCCAAGAGGTAAGTGTTCCGCAGTATGGCGCTTTTTTGATGAAAGTGCAGACGACAAAAGAGTGGTAGTTTGCAACCTGTGCCGTACCAAAATGAGGCGGGGCGTGAACACTAGCAACCTCAGCACCACCAGCATGATCCACCACCTGGCATCCAAGCACCCTAATAAGTGGGCCGAACGCATGGGTCCACAATCTGGGTCAGCGGGCCACACCACTGCCTCCTCTTCCCCTGTGTTACGCACTGCTGGCCAATCCCCTGTCGAAGGTGCAGGCCCGGATGCCCCTCGCCCTGCACCTGGACCTTCAGCAAAAACATCCACTTCCCTGTCCCAGTGCAGCGTACAAATGTCCATAACACAGTCATTTGAACACAAGCGCAAATACCCACCCACAGGCCATAGCACTAAATGCGCAACTTTCCAAATTATGGCCTTTGAAATGTTGCCATTTAGGCTTGTGGACACTGAGGTATTCCGCAGCCTGATGTCGGCGGCCGCCCCTCGGTACACAGTCCCCAGCCGCCACTATTTTTCACGGTGTGCCGTGCCCGCCTTACACTAGCATGTCCTAGAACATCACCCGTGCCCTGACCAACGCAGTTATTGGGAAGGTCCACTTAACCACGAACACATGGACAAGTGCTGGTGGCCAGGGACGCCACATTTCCCTGACCGCACACTGGGTGAATGTTGTGGAGGCCGGGAGTGAGTCGTACCCTGGGATGGCACAGGTGCTACCCACGCCCAGGATTGCAGGCCCTACATCCATCCGGGTCTCCGCCAGCAGCTATGTTACTGGCTCCAACCCCCACTTCTCCTCCTCCTCCGCCGCCTCCTCCTCTACTTTCACCTCCAGCAGCAGTCAGCCATCAGTCGCTTGCTGGAAGCAGTGTAGCACTACTGTGGTTAAGCGTCAACAGGCCGTGCTGAAGTTGATCTGCTTAGGGGACAAACAGCACACCGCCACAGAGCTGTGGCAGGGTATAAGGGACCAGACCGAGCTGTGTCTCTCGCCATCAACCTACAAATCCGTTTGAAGATGCCACAATATGGCTCAATCTTCAGGCGGATCCGTCCCCCATTGACTTTACATTGAAAGTCTGGACGGATCCGTCCGAGGCTATTTTCACACTTAGCTGTTATATGCTAAAATAATGCAGACGGATCCGTTCTGAACGGAGCCTCCGTCTGCATTATTATGATCGGATCCGTTCAGAACGGATCCGATCGAACGCTAGTGTGAAAGTAGCCTAATATACGAGATAGACTCAGTATATGCAAAGTGACATATTTTAAACCTTTATTTGTTATAATTTGGATGATTATGGCTTATAGCTTATTAAAATCCCAAAGTCACAATTTTCAGGTACCCTTTGCTCAGGGGATATGGATTAATTAGCTGACTAGAGTTTGAGCTTTGAGCCTAGAATATTGAACCTTTTCACAAAATTCTAATTTTAAGCTGCATTAATGCAATTCCTTTTAAGTTGCATTACTGAAATAAATTGACTTTTGCACGATATTCTAATTTTTCGAGTTTCACCTGTATATGGTTGAATCTTGTTTTCTCCTCCTCCTCATCCAGATTGTATATATTCCCTCCACTCTAATTTTTTTAATAGGGTCAGCTCATCTGCAGGCCCTCAACTCAATTTTTTTTATAGGGTCAGCTAGGGTTGGGCGATATACCGGTGTTCACGATATACCGCGGTATTAAAAAAACGGCGATATGGCGATATCGCCGTTTCCTAATTACCGCGGTATTTTGTGACGTCATTGAAGCGGTCATGTGCGCTGACCGCTTCAAAAACTGCATCCGCGCCCGCCCTCCCCTGCATCATTACATACCAACTGCTTCCCGCAGCGGCCGACCAGGCTGCTCCTCGCTTGCTCCCGTGGTGCAGTCTCCACCCACCGACGTCTAACATCGGAATCAGCTGACGCCCAGGCTGAGCAGTGCAGTACAGGAGCGAGTGGCGGGAAAGTCAGTTAGAACTTAGTCCCACTCCGTCCGACCCCCACAGAATTCACTTCGCCTGCGGAGAGAGACCCTATATATCACAGCTGCCGGACGGGCAGCTATTAAAGGTGTAATGTCTCTGCCTATCAGATCATCCCAATTATATGTCTTCTGTCCAACCTTGGCCTACTCAGTCCTTCATGCCTGCCTGCCTGCAACTAGCTGCATGCTCCGCATTGCACACTGAAATAGCAGCCAGCAGGCAGGCAGGGAATGAGCCATCATGAGTCCCTCCCTCCCCCATGACATGACCAACAAGAAGGAATTACTGTATGGTAGTGGCAGGCAGGTCACACAGGTGGCCATAAGACATGGGGGGGGGGGGGCAGCACCTTGTGTCTGCTGCCCTCACTGTAATGCGTCCTTGTGGCTGTGCTGCTGCCCCCATACTGTATTGTCTCCTTGTGGCTGCTGCCCCGGCGAACACTGCCATACAGTGTGACAATTAATGTCTCCAAGTTGTTGCTGCCTGGCCGCTACACCAAGCCAATGTCTCCTTGTGGCCCCCATTATCCCCATAAAGTATAATGTCTCCTTGGGGCTGCCCTCATATGTCTCCTTGTGGCCCCCATACAGTATAACGTCTCCTTGTGGCCAGCCATACAGTATAATGTCTCCTGCTGGCTGCCCTATACAGTATAATGTCTCCTTGTGGCTGCCCCCATACGGTATAACGTCTCCTTGTGGCAGAGTTTTATCGCCAGTCGCAAAGACTGCCATAGGTGCGCCCCGGTGACAGGTTCCCTTTAATGATCCCTCTGTCATTTTCCCTACTTCCTTAGGGGAGGGACAACAAGGCTTCCTTTCATGGCTGTCCACTTTAAGGGCTCATGCACACGACCACTGGGTGTTTTGCAGTCCGCAAATTGCGTTCCACATATGGACAGCAAAAAAAAATAAAAAATGGAACATACATGGAAAAAAAAAATGTTCGTGTGCATGAGCCTTAACTCGAATGCACCAGCAAAAACGAAATAACGGTCAAGAGTGCATGGAAACTAGTAAATGTAAAACGCTAAAGTGGAGCTTAACCCCTTCAAGACTAAGCTAGTTTTCACCATAAGGACCAAGCCACATTTTGCAAATCTGACATGTTTCACTTTATGTGAGATTGTTTTCTCGTGACATATTGTGCTGGTGGTAACTTTGAGTCAATATGTTTCACCTTTATTTATTTTAAAAAAAAACTCCACTCCCTTACTGAAAATTTTGAAAAATTCACAATTTTTTTAATTTTGTCTCTGCTTTTAAAGTAGTTTTCAAATAGTTGTTACTATACATTTCCCAGATGTCTCTTTCATGTTGGCATCATTTTGTAAATGTCATTTTATTTTTTTAGGACGTCAGAAGGCTTCGAATTTTAGAAACATTTTCAAAACCCACTTTTTAACCCCTTAAGGACACAGCCCTATTTCACCTTAAGGACCAGGCCATTTTTTGCAAATCTGACCACTGTCACTTTAAGTGCTGATAACTTTAAAACGCTTTGACTTACCCAGGCTGTTCTGAGATTGTTTTTTCGTCGCATATTGTACTTCATGACACTGCTAAAATTGGGTCAAAAAAGTTAATTTTTTTGCATAAAAAAATACCATATTTACCAAAAATTTTGAAAAATTTGCAAATTTCAAAGTTTCAGTTTCTCTACTTCTGCAATACATAGTAATACCCCCAAAAATTGTGATGACTTTACATTCCCCATATGTCTACTTCATGTTTGTAGCATTTTGGGAATGATATTTTATTTTTTGGGGATGTTACAAGGCTTAGAAGTTTAGAAGCAAATTTTGAAATTTTCGGAAATCTTCAAAATCCCACTTTTTATGGACCAGTTCAGGTTTGAAGTCACTTTGTGAGGCTTACATAATAGAAACCACCCAAAAATGACCCCATTCTAGAAACTACACCCCTCAAGGTATTCAAAACTGTTTTTACAAACTTTGTTAACCCTTTAGGTCTTCCACAACACTTCATGGCAAATGGACATACATTTTTAGAATTTAGATTTTTTGGAAAATTTTCCAATATAATCAATTTTTTCCTGGAAAAAAACAAGGGTTAACTGCCAAACAAAACTCAAAATGGGTTGCCCTGATTCTGTAGTTTGCAGAAACACCCCATATGTGGTCGTAAACTACTGTTTGGCCGAACGGGAGGACATAGAAGGAGGGGAACACCATATGGGTTTTGGAAGGCAGATTTGGCAGGACTGGTTTTGTTTATACCATGTCCCATTTGAAGCCCCCTGTTGCACCCCTAGAATAGAAATTTCAAAAAAGTGACTCCATCTAAGAAAGTACACCCCTCAAGGTATTCAAAACTGGGTTTACAAACTTTGTTAACCCTTTAGGTGTTCCACAAGAGTTATTGGCAGATGGAGAAACAATTTAGAAATTTCTATTTTTTGGAAAATTTTCCAATATAATCAATTTTTTCCAGGAGTAAAACAAGGGTTAACTGCCAAACAAAACTCAAAATGGGTTGCCCTGATTCTGTAGTTTGCAAAAACACCCCATATGTGGTCGTAAACTACTGTTTGGCCGAACGGGAGGACATAGAAGGAGGGGAACACCATATGGGTTTTGGAAGGCAGATTTGGCAGGACTGGTTTTGTTTATACCATGTCCCATTTGAAGCCCCCTGTTGCACCCCTAGAATAGAAATTTCAAAAAAGTGACTCCATCTAAGAAAGTACACCCCTCAAGGTATTCAAAACTGGGTTTACAAACTTTGTTAACCCTTTAGGTGTTCCACAAGAGTTATTGGCAGATGGAGAAACAATTTAGAAATTTCTATTTTTTGGAAAATTTTCCAATATAATACATTTTTTCCAGGAGTAAAACAAGGGTTAACTGCCAAACAAAACTCAAAATGGGTTGCCCTGATTCTGTAGTTTGCAAAAACACCCCATATGTGGTCGTAAACTACTGTTTGGCCGAACGGGAGGACATAGAAGGAGGGGAACACCATATGGGTTTTGGAAGGCAGATTTTGCAGGACTGGTTTTGTTTATACCATGTCCCATTTGAAGCCCCCTGTTGTACCCCTAGAATAAAAATTTCAAAAAAAGTGACTCCATCTAAGAAAGTACACCCCTCAAGGTATTCAAAACTGGGTTTACAAACTTTGTTAACCCTTTAGGTGTTCCACAAGAGTTAATGGCAGATGGAGAAACAATTTAGAAATTTCTATTTTTTGGAAAATTTTCCATTTTAACCCATTTTTTCCAGCAATAAAGTAAGGGTTAACAGCCAAACAAAACTCAATATGGGTTGCCCTGATTCTGTAGTTTGCAAAAACACCCCATATGTGGTCGTAAACTACTGTTTGGCCAAACGGGAGCACGTAGAAAGAGGGGAACGCCATATGGGTTTTGGAAGGCAGATTTTGCAGGACTGGTTTTGTTTATACCATGTCCCATTTGAAGCCCCCTGTTGCACCCCTAGAATAGAAATTTCAAAAAAGTGACTCCATCTAAGAAAGTACACCCCTCAAGGTATTCAAAACTGGGTTTACAAACTTTGTTAACCCTTTAGGTGTTCCACAAGAGTTAATGGCAGATGGAGAAACAATTTAGAAATTTCTATTTTTTGGAAAATTTTCCATTTTAACCCTTACTTTATTACTGAAAAAAATGGGTTAACAGCCAAACAAAACTCAAAATGGGTTGCCCTGATTCTGTAGTTTGCAGAAACACCCCAAATGTGGTCGTAAACTACTATTTGGCTAAACGGCAGGACATAGAAGAAGGGGAACGCCATACGGTTTTTGGAAGGCAGATTTTGCTGGACTGGTTTATTTACACCATGTACCCTTTCAAGCCCCCTGATGCACCCCTAGAGTAGAAACTCCATAAAAGTGACCCCATCTAGGAAACTACGGGATAAGGTGGTTGTTGATTTGGTACTATTTTAGGGGTAAATATGATTTTTGGTTGCTCTATATTACACTTTTTTGAGGCAAGGTAACAAAAAAATTAAATTCTAAAATTTTTCTACATTTGCTATTTAGTTTTGTGGAACACCTAAAGGGTTAACAAAGTTTATAAAGTAACTTTTGAATACCTTGAGGGGTGTAGTTTCTTAGATGGGGTCACTTTTTTGGAGTTTCTAGTCTAGGCTACATCAGGGGGGGCTTCTAATGGGACGTGGTGTCAAAAAAAAAAACTGTCCATCAAAATCTGCCTTCCAGAAACCATATGGAGTTCCCTTCGTTCTATGCCCTGCCGTGCGGCTATATAGCCATTTACGACCACATATGGGGTGTTTCTGCAAACTACAGAATCAGGGCCATAAATATTGAGTTTTTTTTGGCTGTTAACCCTTGCTTTATTACTGGAAAAAAAGGATTCAAATGGAAATTTTGCCCAAAAATGGGTGTTTTGGCACCGTTTTTATTTTATATTTTTAACACCGTTCATCCGAGGGGTTTGGTCAAATGTTATTTTTATAGCGACGACTTTTACGCACGCGACGATGCCCAATATGTATGGCTCTCAGACTTTGGAGACACTAAGCAGGCATCCTAAAACTGCGGCCCTCCAGATGTTGTAAAACTACAATTCCCACCATGCCCTGCTGATGGCTGTAGGTTGTCTGGGCATGCTGGGAGTTATAGTTTTACAACATCTGGAGGGCCGCAGTTTGAGGATGCCTGCACTAAAACTAATATTTTTTGGGGGAAAAAAAATTGTTTCTGTGTCTCCAAAGTCTGAGAGTCATAGTGTTTTATGTTCTCTAGGGGACTGTTGGAGATTATAAAAATTTAGTACTCCATGGAAGTGTGATACTCCCTGAAGCAATCGATAATGCAGAGGCCCGGATGATCGGGGCAAGTGTCACACTGAGTAGTGGTGTCCTTCCGTATCCCCCTCTTGTGACACACTCTGCATCTTTTTTGGGTTCGTCCCTTCTTTCCAGTATGGGGGACCACACCTGGAAAGTGTTGGCCAGGGACGATCCGGGCGCCTCCAGTTCCCGAGGTACTCCGGCCTGCTCTTTCCCGGTCCGAAAAGATCAGGTCTTTGAGGACTGCCTCATAGAATTGGAGGAATGTCCCTGTGCTGCCAGCGTTTCGGGATAGTACAAAAGAGTTGTACATGGCAACCTGCACCATGTAGACCGCAACTTTTTTGTACCATGCCCGGGTTTTGCGCATGGCATTATATGGCTTGAGGACTTGATCAGAGAGATCAACTCCTCCCATATACCGATTGTAGGCGACGATACAATCGGGCTTGAGGACCGTTGCCGTGGTACCTCGCACAGAGACTGGGGTGGTGCTGTTACCGTGGATTGTGGACAGCATAAGGACATCCCTCTTGTCCTTATACCTGACCAGCAACAGGTTTCCACTGGTAAGTGCACGGGTCTCACCCCTGGGGATAGGTACCTGGAGGGGGTGGGCAGGGAGGCCGCGTTGATTTTTCCGCACGGTCCCACAAGCGAACGTGGATCTGGCGGCAAGGGACCTGAACAAGGGAATGCTGGTATAAAAGTTGTCCACGTACAAGTGGTAACCCTTATCCAGCAGTGGGTACATAAGGTCCCACACGAGTTTCCCGGTAACACCCAGAGTGGGGGGACATTCTGGTGGTTGAATCCGGGAATCTCGCCCCTCGTACACACGAAATTTGTAAGTGTACCCTGAGGTACTCTCACAAATTTTGTATAGCTTCACGCCATACCTCGCCCGCTTTGTGGGAATGTATTGGCGGAAACTGAGTCTCCCCTTGAACGCAACGAGAGACTCATCAACCGCGACCTCCCTTCCAGGTACGTAGGCCTGCTGAAATGTGGCCCCAAAGTGATCGATGACCGGCCGTATCTTGTACAGCCGGTCATAGGCAGGATCACTTCGGGGGGGACATGCTGCATTATCGGAATAATGCAGACATTTCCGGATGGCCTCAAACCGGGAGCGTGTCATGGCCGTACTGTACAGTGGGGTCTGGTATAGGACGTCCCCACTCCAGTACAGCCTGACACTGGGTTTTTGCACTAGACCCATATGCAGCACGAGGCCCCAAAATGTCCTCATCTCGGCTGCACTGACCGGCGTCCAGCCACCGGGTCTAGCCAAAAATGAGCCCGGGTTTTGAGCGACGAACTGTTGGGCGTACAGATTCGTCTGCTCCACCATCAGATTCACCAGTGGGTTACTGAAAAAAAAACTAAAAAAGTCTATTTCAGTAAACCCCACTGTGGGAATCTGGATTCCAGGATTGCCAGCGAAATCCGGAATCTCAGGCTCAAAGTCCACTGGGGGACACCAGCTAAGTTCATCGGCAGGGGGCTCCGGTGAACTTATTTGGTGGGCCGGGAAACCAGTACGAACCCCAGGGCGGCTCGTACTAGGGTGGGCCACAGGATCCCTAGCATGTGTGGCCCCTGGCTCCGCCTGGCGGCGTCTCCGCTGCCTTGGTGGCTCATCGTCATCCGATGATGATGAGGAGGATGCGGATGACAAAAGGAACGTGGGGTCATCCTCATCCTCACTGGGGCTCTCAGAGTCGGAGGCAATCTGGGCATATGAAAAAGAATCTGGGCATATGCCTCCTCGGCCGAGAACACCCGGCGGGCCATGGGTGTGTGTGTGTGCGTGTGTATGTGCGTGCGTGTAAACCTTTATTCTATGTGCGTGTGTGTGGGGGCACGGGTGTTCACGTACTAAAAGTCCAGGCAAAAAAAATGGGCAAGTGTTAGAAAAAAAAAAAAAAAAAGTTCAAACTTGCTGATCAGCGGTTCAACGCTGATCAGCGGTCGGTGGGGTGGTGGGGCGGTGGGGCGGGCGATGCGCTAACAGTGGACGGACGCTAAAAAGTGCCGGCCAGTCAGCGCACGCAGAAAAAAAAAAGTGGTGGTGGGGGGGTCTGGTGGGGGGGGGGGGGGGCGGGTGGGCGGGGGGGGCTGGTGGTGAGGGGGGGGCTGGTGGTGGGGGGGATGCGGGGGGGGGGCAAGTGGCAGGGGGGTCTGGGGTCTGGTAGCTGAAAAAAAAAAGTTTGGAATAAATGTGATTTTTTTTTTTTTTTCTAACTTTTCCCTTCTATCCCTGCCTAAAGGTGCCTCTCCCTCACTGACCCTAACCTACCTGGGTGGCGATGGGTGCAGGAGGGTGATGGATGGCGATTAGGGGGACACAGGAGCTGGTGCTGGACGATGCTGCCGGGTGCTCGTGCAGAACAGGAAGAGGAGGGGAGAGAGGAGCGCAGGAAGTTTGAATCTCGCGCCTCTCTCCCCTGCACCAATCAGCACCCTGGACAGCGGCGTTCAGCATCAGGGCCAGCTCCGCCTCTGCAAATCCTCGGACTGCGATTGGTGGTGTAAAATTACGCCACCGATCGCAGTCTTTTTCCGGTTCATCGGGTCACAGGACACCCGAATGGACCGGAAACGCAGAAAACCGCAGGTCTGAATTGACCTGCGGTTTTCTGCGATCGTCGATGCGGGGGGGTCAAATGACCCCCCCCTGCATTGTTACAGGATGCCGGCTGAATGATTTCAGCCGGCATCCCGTTCCGATTAACCCCCGCGGCGCCGGCATCGCTATTTAAAGCCATGACGTACCGGTACGTCATGTGTCCTTAAGGACTCGGGAAACATGCCGTACCGGTACGTCATGTGTCCTTAAGGGGTTAAGGACCAGTTCAGGTCTGGAGTCACTTTGTGGGGCTTACATAGTAGAAACCACCCATAAATGACCTCATTTTAGAAACTACACACTTCAAGTTATTCAAAACTGATTTGAAAAACTTTGTTAACCCTTTAGGTGTTCCACAAGAATGAAAGGAAACTGGAGGTGAAATTTCAAAATTTCCCTTTTTTTGCAGATTTTCCATTTTTATCTATTTTTCCCTGTAACACAGCAAGGGTTAACAGCCAAAGAAAACTCAATATTTATTACCCTGATTCTGCAGTTAACAGAAACACCCCATATGTGGTCGCAAACTGCTGTATGGGCACACAGCAGGGCGCAGAGGGAAAGGAGCGCCTTATGGATTTTGGAAGGCAGATGTCGCTGGGATAATTTTAAGTTGCCATGTCACATTTGAAGAGCCCCTGATGCACCCCTAGAGTAGAAACTTCCAAAAAGTGACCCCATTTTGTAAACTATGGGATGAAGTGACAGTTTTATTGGTACTATTTTTGGGTACATGATTTTTGTTTGCTCGATATTACTCTTTTTGTTAGTCTCAGGTAACCAAAAAATGGCACAGTTATTATTTTTAGTTTATTACAGAGTTCTCTTGACAGGATAGATCATGTGTTGCTTTTATAGATCAGGTTGATACAGACGCGACAATACCAAATATGTGTATTTTTTTGTTGTTTCAGTTTTGCAGGGGCTCTTTTTTTGCAGGAAGAGCTGACATTTTTATTGGTACTATTTTTGGGTACATATGATTTTTTTGATCATTCATTATGACACTTTTTGGGGGCAAGGTGATCAAAAAAAGACTATTTTGGCACAGTTTTTATTTATTATTTTTTTAACAACGTTCAACTGTGGGGGTAGATTATGTGATATTTTTATAGGGCAGGTCATTACGGACATAGCAATACCTAATATGTCTATTTTTATTTTATACAATAAAAGCATTTGTGTCACCATTTTCTGAAAGCTATATATTTTTCTGCTGATCGCCTTGTGTGGGGGCTCATTTTTTGCGGAAAGAGTTGACGTTTTTAAAGGTAGCATTTTTGGGTACATATGATTTTTTTTAACACTCAATATTACACTTTATGTGGCAAAGTGACCAAAACTAAGATTTAGACTTACCGGTAAATGGTTTTCCAGAAGTCCGACATGACGGCCCGATTGGACAGGTACTGTCATGTCGGACTCCTGGAAAACCATTTACCGGTAAGACTAAATCTTAGACTCCAGGAAGTCCCTCCATGACAGCACCACTGGAGAACTATCAAATTAAACAGAACTAGGGGGGACCACTGCCTGGAGGACTTTCCGTCCAAATGCCAGGTCTTGGTTGGCTAGTACGTCTAGCCTATAATGTTTAGCAAAAGTAAAACTAGACTAAGTAGCTGCCTTGCAGATTTGGTAAACAGAGGCCTCAGCTTTCTCTGCCTATGAGGCGGCCATGGCTCTGGTCGAATGGGCTCTCACAGTCAAAAGGCAGGATACACCCTGAAGTCTGTAGGATTCCATGATTGTCTCTTTTATCCATCTAGCCAAGGTCTGTTTCGATTAGCCGATTTCCCCCAGGATTCTGTTCTCTCAAGATATGCCAGGATTATTTTTCTGATGTCTAGACAATGGAAACGCTCCTCCTGCACCTTTTTTTTTTTGGGGGGGGGGGGGGGGGGGGGCACAAAAAGAAGGAAGAATTATTTCCTTTTCTCTATGAAAAGGAGAGACCACCTTTGGTAAGAAAGACGGATCCAGCCTTAGTATTATACGGTTCTCTAAGATCTTCAAGTATGGTTCAGCAATCGACAAGGCCTAAATCTCTCCTATTCTACGGGCCGTAGTTATAGCTACCAGGAACGAGGCTTTGAGGAACAAAAGCTTATCAGATATATGTTCTACTGGTTCAAACAGTGTATTACAAAGGACATTTAGGACTACATTTAAATCCCACGCTGGAACCATTTGTCTAAATGTAGGTCTCATCCTAGACACTGCCTTTACAAATCTTTTTATTCATCTACTTTCTGCCAACGGAGTGTCCAGAAAACAGGCTAACGCCGAAATCTGAACTTTTAGGGTACTAGGTTTTAGCCCCATATCTAATCCCATCTGAAGAAAATCCAGAATGTTACCTATTGAGGGGAAAGCATTATCTGGACGATTAAGAGACAGCCATGATTTAAACTTCTTCCAAAGGGATTTCCCACTGGTCCGCCAGTGCCAAATGTTTTAAACTGGGGAACCAGCTCCTCTTGGACCAGAGGGGAGTTATCAGGATTATTGTGGCGGTCTCTCTTTGGATCTTCTGAATTATCCGGGGGATAAGGGGTATTGGAGGGAACGCGTATGCTAGCTTCCAATTCCAGCTTATTGAAAAAGCGTCTACTGCCCAAGGCTTGTCCCTTGGATTTAGGGAACAAAAGAGATCTACTTGGGCATTTTCTTTTGAAGCAAATAGATCTATTTCTGGGAGGCCCCATCTGGAGACTATCCTCCGGAAGATGCCTCTGTTTAGAGACCACTCTATTGCCTCTATTCTTCTCCTGCTGAGGTAGTCTGCCTCTATGTTCTCCGAACCTTTTAAGTGGATTGCAGATAATGATAGGGAATTTTCTTCTGCCCAGGTGAGAATCTTCCTTGCTATTTCTTCTAATGGGGTAGATCTTGTACCCCCTTGGTGTTTTAGATAGCTACTGTTACGTTGTCGGACAGAACTTTCAGATGCTAACCTCTTAAAAGCCAATCCCCTTTCTTTAGAGACATGAGGACCTGAAGTTGGAGGAACTTCTCTTTATGTTTTCTGGCCAGGTGCCCTGAAAGAAACAGATGCTTGCATCTGTTATCAATTAAACTTCTGTCTGTCTGAACCAACTCACTCCCTGGAGCAGTGGAAACTCCTTCTGAGTTTCCACCAATCGAGATCGGAGTTCACCCGCTGAGGTATCTGGATCTTCCTGTCCAAATC
The DNA here is from genome assembly GCF_014858855.1 of Bufo gargarizans. Taxonomy (NCBI): domain Eukaryota; kingdom Metazoa; phylum Chordata; class Amphibia; order Anura; family Bufonidae; genus Bufo; species Bufo gargarizans. The sequence goes on along the minus strand of NC_058083.1, from coordinate 13,672,085 downwards.
CAACTGGCTCCTGTTCCATTCTTTCAGGATCAAACTTTGAGTTATTCTTGAGTGTGCCTGGCTCCAAGGGACAGAAATTAAACAGGCCATTAAATTCCCTAGCAGACTCATTGCTTCTCTTATTGAACATTTGTGAGCTTTTTGAAATCTTAAATTTTTTGGGATAAGACCTTCTGCTTTGTCCGGTGGTAGGATGGTTTTTTGAGAGTCCGAATGTAATTCTACTCCAAGGAATCTTATCCTTTTTGATGGAGTGAGGGAAGACTTCTTTTAGGTTTATAATCCAACCCAATAATTGAAAGGATGTTTAGGAATCTTTGGGTTGCTGCAATATTCCCTTCCTTTCATCGGGCGATAATCAGGAAGTCGTCGAGGTAGGGAATAATGATTAAACCTTCTTTGCGAAGGTAAGCGACCATTTCTACTACTAGATTCGTGAATATTCCGGGAGCGGAGGAGATGCTGAATGGAAGGGCAACATACTGGAAGTGATGTAAGGTGCCTCTTGGATCCTTTATTGTAAAATAGAGGAATTTTCGTGAGGGATGGTGGATGGGAATGTGATAGTAGGCATCTTTGAGGTCTATTGAAGACATGAATGCCCCTTTCGGAATGAGTGGTATTGTAGATCTGATGGATTCAATTTTGAATCTTCTGTACAGAACAGATCTGTTTAGCGGTTTTAGGTTTATAATGGTACGATAGGACAGGTCTGGCTTTTTTTTACTAGGAAAAGGTTTGAATAGAATACAACCCTTTTTCTAGATCTGGGACTTTTTGAACTATGCCTGAGCTACTGAATCCCCTTCCATAACTTGAGTAAGTCTGACCTGTCCCAAGGCGAGCTAAGGAATCTGAGGGGAACTGAAGAGAATTCTATCTTGTATCCCTGTGCAATAATATTTAATGCCGAGGGATTTGATGTGATCTGCTCCCATAAAGATAGAAACCCCAACAGTCTGCCCCCCACTTTGCTGTCATTGCTTATTAAGCTGTCTGTTTTGAGGGTAAAGGATGAAACCCCTAACTCTCCCCCATTTGGGGTATCTCCATCTGCCCCTTTACCTTTTCCCCTATAGGATCTCTGCTGGGGTTGAAACTGACGAAAGGGCTTTTTCTTTAAATAGCTATCTTCCGGAAAACCTTTTTTCTTGTTCGCTGCCTTCTCCCAAATTTTGTCTAAGGTAGGGCCAAAAACAAACTCTCCTGAGAAGGGGATTGAACACAACGTAGCTTTAGAAGCTTTGTCACCGGACCAGGCTTTCATCCATAAAGCCCTATGGGTGGCATGTGATAGTGCTCCCTCTTTAGCGGAGAAACAAATGGTTTCTGCAGAGGCGTCAGCTAAGAAGGCAGTCGCAGATTTAAGTAAAGGGATTGCATCTCTTATGTCTTCTCTTGGCGTTTTGTTTTTAAGATGTTCATCCAGCTCCCCTAACCAGATATACATGGCCCTAGCAACATATGTTGCAGCTATGTTGGCCTTAACGCTAAACATGGATGATTCCCAGGCCTTTTTTAATAAGCCATCAGCTTTGCGGTCCATGGGATCGCCTAGTTGGGAGGAGTCCTCAAATGGAAGTACAGTTCTTTTAACTACTTTCGCCACTTGAATATCTACCTTAGGGGTCTCATTAAAGATTTTACACTCAGACTGGTCGAAACAAAGCCTGTTTCTAAATTCTTTAGAGACACCCAGCCTCTTCTCTGGATCTAGCCACTCGTCCATGATCATCTCTCTAATGTTCTCATTTATCAGGGAAACAATAGATTTTTCTTTATCTAAGACCTCCTTCCTGGACCGTGCTTGGTTTAGGCGTGTCCTCTATCCCCATAGTTGATCTAACGGATCTTAAAAGTTCGTCCATTTGATCGGATGAGAAAAAACACTTCTTATCCTCCTCTATAACTTCTCCCTCAGATAAGGGATCTTCCTCCATAATCTGTTTAGATGAGACCGAGATCTCCTCTGCCTGATCTGCGTCAGATGAGGACTGGACAGAAAGTTTACGCTTTTTGGGCGGATGAAGGGGGCCCTCGGGCGCGGATATAGAGGCTAAGGAGGACTTTATTTCATCCTGAATAAAGGATTTCATCTCAGAAAAAATACTTGGTTGTCCCTCCTTCCATAACTCAGAAAGATACGACTTGCAAAGTTTTTTTCTTGTAATTCTCAGGAAGCTTTTTAGAGCAGGCATTACATTTTAGTATCCTAGACTTTGATCTAGGTTCCTTTGTGCCCTGGAAACAAGGAACAACCAAGCATACACCAATTAATACCGCTAGAACGTCTGTCTACAAAAGAGGAATCTAGCATTAAAAAACCCCCGCAGGGAACTCACAGTACATGTGCTTGTAGAGGGGTCCCGGACCTCTTGACGGGGAGTAGGTGTCTCCGACATCATGGATGATCTGCAGGCAAGTGCTGAGAGGAGCCCGCGATCTTTTCAAATTTCCGGCGTCTTACGTCATCAAACTGCGCCTCGGCTGCCGGCTCGTTCATGCGCCGCATTGCCCTCAGCCTCAGCGCTTCATGCGCCACACCTGCTCCCCTCACTGGTCACTTGTTGTAATAAGAGGACGCCGCACTCGCGCGCGCGTGCCTCTCAGTGAGTCCGGCGCAGCTGACTGCTTCCTCCAGAGGAAGGAGGTCTGTTGAAAAGGAAGGACCGCAGGCCCCAGCATAAGCCGGAACGAGGTTCCTCGATGCTCCAGCTGCCCAGCCTAAGCCCCTGCCGCGGGAGGACAGCCGGAGATCCGGTAAAGGAGTGGAATTTATTTTCTTCTTCCCTCCATCAGGAGGGCTCTCTCCATGTGTTAACCCCCGTAGGGGCAGGAAAACACTGAGAGGGTCGAGGGGTGGGGGGAAGTTAAACTCTCTCTGTGTGTTCCTGCCCCTACAGAGATCAAGGGTTAATCTAATTGTGGCTGTCATGGTGGATGAGGTGGAAAGATTCATTGCTCTGGCTACTGTTGTGTTGTTAGACACAGCCGAGGATTCCCACGCTTTCCTCAATAATCCATCTATCTTACGACCCATTGGATCCCTAATCCGAGGCGAGTCTTCAAAGGGAATCGTGGCTTTCTTTGCCACCTTTGCTACTTGAATGTCGGCTTTAGGGATCTCTTCCCATATTTTTGTCTCTTCCGGATTGAATAGAAATATGCATTTAAATTCACGCGGTAAATACAGTTTCTTTTCCGCATCTTTCCACTCCTCCTTTATTAATTCTTTCAAATTTGAGTTTACTGGAAAGAATTTCTTCTTTTTCGCTCTCAGGCCTCCGAACATCTCATCCCAAATAGTTCAGGCCTGTTCCTCATCTTCTACCGCCATAGTTTGTCTTACTGAGGTTAGAAAGGGATCTACCGTAGATCCTCGCAGGAAAAGAGGTACCTCCTAGATTCTTCTGAAAAGGAGGAAGGGAAAAGCTGATCATCTTCCTCCAATTCTCCTTCTGAATACTATAAGCCATCGTCTTAAGAGTCGGAACCCATTTGAACCCTGGGTCTTTTAGAGGGTGGCGAGGAGGGAACTGGGGATGGAACCAGGTTAGACACAGACGCCTGAACTTCCTCTCTTATCATAACTGTCAAGTCCGACAAAAAAAAGGCTGCTCCTCTTTAAGAATTTTTATAAGGCAGTCAGGGCATAATTTCTTCTAGTAAGACTTCAGAAGCCTTTTAGAACAGGTCACACATTTTCTTCTTTCTTATTTCTACATGGGACTTCTGTCCTATCTTTTTCTCAACCTAAAGGGGGGAGAGAGAGAAAGAACAAGAGATTCCTATAGTCCATACATTATGCCGGACAAACAGGACAGGGAAAGTAACTTACATAACCCTGGGCAAGGGAATCTGTACTAGCCTCCTGCTTTCCAGATACCTGGACCTCCATGATGCACAGACTGAACCCCTCAGCTGCTGTCATATAATTGGACTTACCCAATTATGTCCGCCCCCCTGCCCCTCCTCCTCTTCCTGGGGGACTCATTCCATAGGGAAGAGTCGACCCCCCCATGCAAGACCTCACTAAAGCAAGGCCTCCAGCATGCAACGACGGGCGCCACCATCTTCTTCCGTCGCATGCGCCTGCTCTTCTGCACACGTGACCTGCGCGCACAGATGAGACGAAGGAGCCGCAGCCAAGCCCTGAGCTCCCTCAAGAGGAGAGGCAATGGCTTACCCGCTACTGCGTCTTCCTCCAAAGAGATGATGCAGAGGTTTTGGATCGGACACTTCACCAAGCTCCCTACAAGTATCAGGGTAGAGCTAGGGGACCCCTTCCCAGAGGGGTGCTAGCTCAGGCTACCGGAGACTGTGAGGAGAGGCATAAACCCCCCGACCCAGCCTCAGCCTTCTTTTCCTAAATAGGGTACTTCTTCTCTGCTTCCCTATCCCTGTAGGGACAGGAAGAACACTGGAGAGTGGGGACGGGGAGGGGCATTTTAATCTCTCTTGCTTCCTATTCCTACAGATATCAATAGGGCGTCATCTAGTGGTGCTGTCCTGGAAAAATTGGTTGTTTTGGCAGAGTTTATGAATAATATTTTTTTATGGAATTCACCTTAGATCATGTGATATTTTTATAGAGTAGGTTGTTATGGATGCGGCGATACCTAATATGTCAACTTTTTTATGTATTTCAGTTTTACACAATAAAAGCATTTTTGAAAAAAAAATCATGTTTTAGCAACTCTATATTCTGAGAGCCATATTTTTATTATTTTTTGGGCGATTGTCTTTTTTGCAAGAGATGAGATGACGGTTTGATTGGTACTATTTTGGGTTGCATATGACTTTTTGATCACTTGGTATTACACTTGGCATTTTTGGCACAGTTTTTTTTATGGTGTTCACCTTAGGGGGTAAGTCATAATATTTTTATAGAGCAGGTCATTACGGACGTGGAGATAAGCAATACGTCTACTTTTTTTGAAATTTATTTCAGTTTAACACTATAAAAGCATTTTTGAAGGGAAAAAAAATAAATCATGTTTTAGTGTCTCCATTTTCTGAAAACCATTTTTTTTAAACTTTTGGGCGATTGTCTTATGTAGGAGCTCATTTATTGCAGAAAGAGATGACGGTTTGATTGGTACAATTTTGGGGTGTGTAGGATTTTTTAATTGCATGGAATTCCACTTTTTGTGATGAAGGTGACCAAAAATAAATAATAAGGCATTTTTGGCACCGTTTATTTCACTGCGTTCACCGGAGGGGGTAGATCATGTGTTATTTTTATAGAGCAGGTTGTTACAGTTGCAGTGATACCTAATATATTTTGTACATCTATTTCAGTTTTACATTATAAATGCATTTTTGAAGACAAAACAAATCCATGTTTTAGTGTCTCCATTTTCTGAAATTATTTTATCTTTTGGGCGATTGTCTTAGGTAGGGTCTCAATTTTTGCGGGATGAGAAGACGGTTTGATTGGTATGATTTTGGGGTGCGTATGACTTTTTGATCGTTTGGAATTGCACTTAATTTTTTACAGAGTTCATCTGAGGTGGTAGATTACAGTATGTGACATTTTTATAGAGCATGTCGTTACGGATGTGGCGATACCTAATATGTCTGTTTTATGGTCAGGGGGCTATTTTTTTTTTTTTACTTGAAACTCAGATTTTTTTTTATTATAGAAAAACACTTTTTTTTGCATTTATTGTTGTCCCACTGTGGGATTTCACCTTTTCAGGGTTTTATCCCTGTTTCAATTCAGTACAATACATTATGTATTGTACTGAATTGTACTGTCAGCGTCTTACACAATAAGATGCTGACAGTCGCCTAGGAGGCCAAACATGCAGGCTGGATCTCCTGGGCTTCCGTAGCAGGCAGGCTCCGATGCCTGTGTAAGGCATCGGAGCTGCCATGGCAACCATCGGTCCCCTGTCACCGCAGCATGGAGGGCCCATGGAGTCAGAGGGAGCCCCCTCCCTCTGCAAACCCCGCTGTCAGCGCTGACCGCGGCATGTGAAAGGTATGTGGTGATGCCGGCAGATGGAGCAGGGGTATGGCTATCAGTAACATCCGGGTCCGTGCTGCTGATCAGGAGGGTGCAGCTACTGTACACATGCATATACGTATGCACGCACGCGAGGATGCGGAAATAAGCATGAAGGGGTTAAAGGGGTTGTCTCACTTAAGTAAATGACATTTATCATGTAGAGAAAGCTAATACAAGGCCCTTACTAATGTATTGTGATTGTCCATATTGCCTCCTTTGCTGGATAGATTCATTTTTCCATCACATTATACACTGCTCGTTTCCATGGTTACGACCAACCTGCAATCCATCAGTGGTGGCCGTGCTTGCACACTATAGGAAAAACACCAGCCTATATGCACTCCCATGGTCCTGGCCACTAGAGAGGCTGGCACTTTTTCCTATAGTGTGCCCGCAAGACCACCACTGCTGGATTGCACGGTGGTCGTAACCATGGAAACGAGCAGTGTATAATGTGATGGAAAAATGAATCCATCCAGCAAAGGAAGCAATATGGATAATAACAATACATTAGTAACTGCCTTGTATTAACTTTCTCTACATGATTAGTAGTTAAAGGCTGACATGTCAGCCTGCATTTGTGGGAGGGGCGTAGGCTCGCTTAAAAGGGAGCACGCCCCCTCCTTCACTTGCGTGCGTTTTCGGTGCTTTTCCCGCCCTGAAGCGTCACGCCTCTTGCTGCCGCACTGCTCGTTAGGTAAGTGTCTCCCTGCTCCCCCGAGGCTCGCCTGCCCATCCGGCTGTTACGGGTAAGTAATCTGCGTCTCTTTTTCAGCGCTGCTGTCACAGCCCCCCCCCCGGCTTGCCTGCCCGCCCGCTCCATCACCTCCGCTGTTCCTCCTCGCCGCTTCGGCCCTCGGCCCGGCGGCCGGCGCTGTCTCCACTCCCGGCGCCGGTCACGTGGGTCGTCATACGGGTTCGCGGCTCAGCGTCCTCGTTGCCGCGCAACAGCCGGCGTCTCTGTCAGCTCCCGCGGGTCTCTCTTCGCTTCCTGTTTGGCCGGGGTCACGTGGGAGCTGGGGGGCGTTTCTCCCATCAAGGCGCCGGTGCATTCCATGGCCCGGCGACCTTGGCATGGGGGTCGGAGCCGGCGTGGAAATGAGGCGCTCATGCGGCCGCGCCTCCGGTCCCCGCCTGTTCTCACGCCGGGGGCGGCGTTCCGGCCAGGCAGGCTCGGGGGTGGGCAGGCTGATTCTCCAGGCGGAGGCTTCGTTGCCTCGCCACCCTGCCCCGCGGCATGCTTGAAGCGCCCCCTCCTGGCTGGCAGGCGTCATGTCTGAAAAAAAAAAAAAAAAAAAAATTTCTAATAGATTTAAAGGAGGCTTGTTGTTGGTAATTGGGTGGACGCGTGCAGGTCCACGGTTCTCCCCCTCACGGCTTCTAATTCTTTCCCACACCACAGGTGCCACGCGTTTTCGGTGCGCATTAACCCCTTTTTTGCTCTCACTCGATCCAGTCCGAGCCGTCCGTCGCTCTGTCACTTCACGTTCCACGGAGTTTTGGTAAAATACCGTTATTTTGTTGGTTTTCATAATCTGTTGCCGGTTACGCTTCAGGCTTACGTTGTTATTCATAAATCTGCAGCCTGGTACGCTTCAGGCTTACGTTTTTCTTCCAGGTTGGGTGCCGTCCCGGTACAAAAAAAAAAAAAAAAAAAAATTGTGTATTTGTTATCTGTTGCCTGTTACGCTTCAGGCTTACGGTTGTTTTTTTCATAATCTGCGGCCTGTTACGCTTCAGGCTTACGTTTTTTCTTCCAGGTTGGGTGCCGTCCCGGTACAAAAAAAAAAAAAAAAAAAAATATATATTTGTTATCTGTTGCCTGTTACGCTTCAGGCTTACGGTTGTTTTTTCATAATCTGCGGCCTGTTACGCTTCAGGCTTACGTTTTTTCTTCCAGGTTGGGTGCCGTTCTCGGTTCAAAAAAAAAAAAAAAAAAAAATTAAGTTAAAATGTGTATTTGTTATCTGTTGCCTGTTACGTTTCAGGCTTACGGTTGTTTTTCATAAACTGCGGCCTGTTACGCTTCAGGCTTACGTTTTCCTTTCCAGGTGGGCCATCTGTCTCGTTTCAGGGTTAAGATAACTTGTTTCCGTTACCTGTCACGCTGCAGGTTATGTTTTACATTTATCATCATCATCTACTACCTATTACATTCAGGCACAGGTACCAAAACCCCGCGATTTCTATCTCGCTCTCGGGTCAGGCTCTCATGGCTAACGTACCATGTCTGTCATCTGTCTTGTGCCCGTTCTGCACCAGGCTTACGTTCATGTTTTGTGTTTGGCAAACTGTTGCGTTTCAGCATTGCTTCGTTATTTACCAATTCTGTCGCTTTTACGTTTCAGACTCGTTCCAATTGTCTCGTCGGTACTAATCCAGGTTTGATGTTTTATAAAAAAAAAAAAAAAAAATTTTTATAACAAAAGGGGTTAATTTCACGGCCTGGTAGCTGGTACGCCACTGCACACCTTAGTCGGGCAGGGTCCCCCACGGTAACGCCGTTTGTAGTACTAGGCACTAGCCACCTTAAACTCCTCATCCACCAGTCACGCCTCGGGTGTCGCCTGTCAGTACGGGGCCTCCAGCTCAGCTCCTTGTTCCTTTTGTTTTGGTTGTCACCCCACAGCTGCAGCATGTCGCATATCTCCAACATCGAGGAGGCCTCATCCATCCCCGAGACGCCCGCATCCGAGCAGCCCAGCTCCTCATCTCTAAGGAGTTGGACTATTGCAAAATTGGTCGCAGAGTTGAACAGAAGAGGGATTCAACACCCGGCTTCCGCCCGAAAAGCCGAATTATATAGGCTGCTCATGGCAGAACCGGCTGCCCCGGACTTGGAGCAAGTCTCTATGTCCACGTTGCAGGTGTCATTGACGCAGCTGCACGCCATGATGAACACTATTGCCTCCTCAGTCTCGGACGTGCAGTCCAGGCTCCTGGCTGTCGAGTCTCATCAGGGGCTGGCATCCGTCCATCCAGGGTCTCCTTTGCCTGTAGCCTCCACTTCCGGGCTCGTTCCCCCAGGTAGGGTCCCTTGCGCTCCCGAGGTAGCTCCGGCATACTTCATCCCCGGCAGCATCAAAAAGGACATTCTAGAGGGCAAGGACGTCAATCTGGCGTCCATCCTAATAGCTACTCATGACACAATAGAGAGCAAGACCATAGCCTGCGGCGACATGTCAATTGTTCTCAAAGCTAGGGATCCCCGCCTCAACAGGAAGCTATCCATCACGGAGTTCGTCCTGGCCTTTAGCTTGTTCAGGGATGTCATCTGTTCTGTCCATCCTGAGAGGCGGGAGGAGCTAGATACTTATCTTTACAGGGTCACGGACTTGGGCCACAGGTACGGGGGGCACGCCTTCTACGATTACCATCGCTCCTTTTCGGCCAAAGCGGCAGCCGCGCTGGTTCAATTCAAGCATATCACGAATTGGGCCGCTATGGACATGGAGCTCTTTTGCCGGCATTTCGCTGGGCTCAGGGCCCCAGCGTGCGCCTCCTGCCAATCAATTGCCCACTCCGCAGAGTGGTGCCCCAACTCAGGTCCCTCCACGTCCCAGGGCAGGTCCCTCCCCGGCAGCTCGGGGGCCCCTCAGCGGGCTGGCCCATCCACAGACAAGCTAGGGCGGCCGATAGTGTTCCTGGGCAACAGCCAGGTTTGTAATAACTTTAATCAGAACGCGTGTTATTACAATAAATGCAGGGCCCTTCACGTTTGCGCGGGCTGTTTCAGGGCTCACCCCCAGTTGGCTTGTCCTCAAAGGTCCAGGCCTTCCTGACTAAGCAGCGTCAATGTGGTTCTTCTAGCATCCCTGCTACAGAACCATCACAACCCTCAGTTCGTTCAGTTCCTGGTTTCCGGGTTCACAGCAGGGTTCCACACAGGCCTGATAGCTCTCCCTCAAGCTTCTTGGGAAGGGCCCAACCTGCTGTCGGCAACCAGTGAGCCTGAGCCGGTGGGTGCGCTGATCAGGTCTGAAGTAGAAAAGGGGTTCCTCATCGGCCCCTTTTCCTTCATACCCTTTGACCTTTGGAGGATAAACCCCGTGGGCATCGTGTCCAAACAGTTTTCTAATAAAAAGCGCTTAATTTACGATTTGTCCGCTCCACATGGCTCCAGCACACCCAGTCTGAATTCTTTGGTGCCCTCCGAGGAGTTTTCAATGAGCTACGCCACCATAGATGAAGCCATTCAGTTGATCCTCAAAGTAGGTCGGGGGGCGTGGTTGGCGAAGGCGGACATCGCCGACGCTTTTAAATTACTGCCCATTCATCCACAGCTCTGGAGGTTCTACGGCATCCGGTGGGAAGATCAGTTTTTCTTTGCCAATCGCCTAACGTTCGGGTCCAAGAGCAGCCCCTGGCTGTTCGACCAGTTCGCTCAGGCATTGCATTGGATCCTGGTCAACCACTGCGGTTGCCCTCTGGTCATCCATTACTTGGATGACTTTCTGTTAATTGAAAGCCCAGACTGCCGGCCAAGCAAGCTCCAGGCGCTGCTTCAGCTGTTCGACCAACTCAACGTTCCGGTGGCATCCTCCAAAACAGAAGGCCCGGCGACGGTAATCACTTTCCTGGGCATAATCCTGGATACAGGGAGGATGGAAGCTAGGTTGCCAGCCGTAAAGTTGGAAAAAATCAGGGAAGCCATTGCCAGGTCAGCGGGTAGCAGGACTTGCACCAAGGTAGAGTTGCAGTCCCTGCTCGGCATGCTCAATTTCGCCACCAGAGTCAGGCCCCAGGGCAGGGCCTTCATGTCCAGACTCCTGCAGCTACTCCCTTCTGCCCCCGAGCAAGACAGCCTCGTCACCTTGGACACCCAAGCCTTGGCCGACCTGGCCATGTGGCAGGACTTCATGGCCTCATGAAATGGGGTCTCCTTGTTCATACCTCAGCCGGGCCCAGCTTCCACATTGGTTTTTTCGGACGCCGCCGCCTCTAGAGGTTTCGCGGCTATCTGTGGAAACCAATGGTTCGCGGGTACCTGGCCAGCAGAGGTGTCATCCGCTAGAGCCGCATTGAAATCTTCCCCCTTGCTGGAAGTGTACCCGATTGTAGCAGCGGCCCAGGTTTGGGGCAGTACGTGGGCCAACTCTTCAGTAGTGTTTGTAACCGACAGTCAGGCAGTGGTGGACATAGTCGCCAGGGGCAGATCCCAGTCTCCCCAGATCATGTCCTTCGTCCGCAGGTTAGTCTGGCTTTCATTGGAACATAACTTCCATGTGGCTTGCAGACACATTCAAGGAGTGCATAATGTGGCCGCGGACGCCTTGTCACGCTTTAATTTCGACACTTTCTTTCAGGTCATGCCGGAGGCAGACCGGGTGGGGCTATCTCCTCCGTTGTACCAAAACCTGGTGATGGATTAAACTTTCTCATTAATTCAGCTAAATCTCTGATGCAGGAGTCTTTATCTCGTAACACCGCCAGAAACTACAGGACCGCATTGAACACCTTCAACAGGTTCACGGGTCTGCATCCGAGACGAGACACCGATATGACCACGTACATCACAGCTTTCATCGCCTACTGTCACCAGGATCTCAAGCTATCCTTCAACACTATCAAATTGTACTTATCCGGGGTCCAACATTTCGCCATGTTAGAAGACCCCGAAAGCAGGTCGGTTTTCCTTTCCCAGGCAGTCAGGGCAACCCTCAGGGGCGTTCAGAAAAACAACCTCGTGACCATCCCGTCCAGGCAGCCGGTGTCAGGGGATTTGTTCAGAAGGCTTTCCTCCTCCCTAGACGCCTTTCCTTTTGGGCTCCTTTCCAGCACAGTCATCAAGGCAGCAATGTACCTCGGTTTTTACGGGTTCTTAAGACCCGGTGAATTCACCCGTAGTTCAGCCAGGGCCAAGGGTTTAACCAGGGGTCAGCTGGCCTGGCATGACGACCATTTCTCCTTGTACCTCCTTACGTCCAAAACCATGCAGGTAGGTCCACCGGTGGAGGTACGCTTCTTCCAATCGGCCAACGCTTGGTGCCCGGTCCAGGTGCTGGGGAATCTGCTAGCAGCCTTGGGAGACGTGGGCCCGGACAGCCCGTTGCTCCCGTTCAAGGCCTTGCCCCTCACGACCTCCCAGTTCGTCTCGCACGTGCGCACTCTGGCTTCGGGTTTGGGTTTCGACCCAAAGGCCATTTCAGGGCACTCCTTCCGTATTGGAGCAGCATCCGCGGCTTCCAAGCATAACGTGCCCGGCCACGTCATCCGGAGAATGGGCCGCTGGCGCTCCTCTTGCTTCACTCGCTACATACCGAACCCCCAAGCTGAGATTTCACGGGCTTTTCATAGTTTGGTACTGTAATTGGTCATCACAATAAAAGGTCTCCCCTCCTACTCAGGTGTGGTTTTTGCCCCCTTTTAGGTCTACCCTCGGCATGGCTAAGGGCACACCTCCAGCCATTTTAGTCAGGTAACAGGTTCCTCTCTGACAGGTTCCCGGTTCGTCATAGCACTGGCTCTCGGCTGTAGCCTCGACCACAAGTAGTTAAAGGCTGACATGTCAGCCTGCATTTGTGGGAGGGGCGTAGGCTCGCTTAAAAGGGAGCACGCCCCCTCCTTCACTTGCGTGCGTTTTCGGTGCCCCACCCTCCCTCTCCTTTTCTCTCCTTGTTCATCAGGGTATGCCCCCTTTTAGGTCTACCCTCGGCATGGCTAAGGGCACACCTCCAGCCATTTTAGTCAGGTAACAGGTTCCTCTCTGACAGGTTCCCGGTTCGTCATAGCACTGGCTCTCGGCTGTAGCCTCGACCACAAATGCTATTAGCTGAAGTGAGACAACCCCTTTAATCTTCACCTTAAAGACCAAGTAGAAAAACAACTGTGATGATCCAAACAGACATATTACTCTCGGAGCAACAAACTCCCACAGCTCCCACCTTCCTAGATAATTAAAAAACCCTTATAACAATACACCCCTGTAACGTTACACATTGCTACTCCTGGAAATCTCTTAAAAGGGTTGTGTCACAAAACATATCCTACATTTTTCAAACCAGCACCTGAATGCAAATAATTTTGCAATTGCATGGAATTAAAAATTCAGTACAGCAAGTGAGATATTCACTGAAATCTATCTGTATAGCGCCACCTGCTGTTTGTTCTTGCCCATCTCACTGAGCTGATAAAACGTGCTCAGGTCAAATCTTCAACGGTGGCAGTTACAGGGAGAGAGCTGCAGCGGAAAGGACACGACCCATGAGCTGCCAGGCTAAAGATAATCTAGCAGAGCAACTGGAGAAATGAAGGTGGAGATCTCTGGATCCATGTGATTAGAGCTTTGTTGGAAAACTATTGTCGTGTACTATATGATACCTGATTTTTGATTTTTTACATCAATATTGGCATAACCCCATTAGTCAGTGGCACCGCCCCCCCCCCCCCTTATCCCTACAAACAAATATAGCAATGGTGCCAAAACATAAGCTGCCGACTACAGGCCCATATCAGTGCTGAATGTGGACATACTGTAACATGACCGGTAAAAACCTTAGCCGCCCCTGACCACATACCTGGGGTTATTCATTGACCCACATAGATGAGAGCAGAAGTCCTGGACGTAGGTTTCTCTCTAGATATCCATAAATCTTCAGACATAAATGTATATACTACGTAAATGAAATATCCGCCAGCGCTTCCTCTTCCACAAGGATGCGAGCACCGTACAATAGATCCGCAATCCTATATGAACACCATGATCCGGTCAGGGCAGTAGCAGTCGGCCCGGGAGATGAGGTCCTGTTTCCCGGGCCGATAACGGTCATGTGAATCAATAATCTGTTATCTCTTTCTCTCCATCCCTCACATAATAAGGCCTCATTTACATGACTGTCCAGCATCCATTCTGCATTTTTTGCATATAAGATGGGGGCCCATTCATTTCAAAGGGACCCAAAAAAAGCAGACCGCACACCGCGTGCTGTCCGCATCCGTATGTCCGTCCCGTGGCCCCGCTAAAAAGATAGAGCATGTCCTATTCTTATCCATTTTGCGCACAAGAACAGGCATTGTTACAGGAGTCCATAAAAAAACAAAACAAAAAAACGAATGCAACGTGGACGTCATCCGTGTTTTTTTGCAGACCACAAAGTACATACAGTTGTGTGAATGCACCCTAAACTTTCCGCTCAGAAAAATGATGATTTCTTCAGTTGACCCGTCTCAGTGCCTTGCAAAAGTATTCACCCCCCTTGACTTTTTTCGTGTTTTGTTACATTACAGCCTTAAAGGGAACCTGTCACCGGGATTTTGTGTATAGAGCTGAGGACATGGGTTGCTAGATGGCCGCTAGTACCTATAGCTCTGTGTGCTTTTATTGTGTAAAAAACCCAATTTGATACATATGCAAATTAACCTGAGATAAGTCCTGTCCCTAAGAATAAGTCCAGCGTGAGGGAGCGCAGCATCACCCCGCATCCTCAGAATCTCCTCCTTGCTCCCCGACGTCACAAAGCTAGAGTGCCATAATCTCACGATGCGCGAGCTAGCGCATGCGCTGTGTCAGCATAGTGTTCCTTCCCTGTGCTGGCATCAGCATCAGGGAATGAACTGCGCATGCGATAGATTACGGCGCTCTAGCTTTCTGACGTCGGGAAGCAAGGAGGAGATTCTGAGGATGCGGGGCGATGCTGGGCTCCTTCACGTTGGACTCATTTCACGTACAGGACACATCTCAGGGTAATTTGCATATGTATCAAATCGGGGTTTACATAATAAAAGCACACAGAGCTATGGGGACTGGGTATTGCGGATGTGCTAGCGGCGATCTAGCAACCCATGTCCTCAGCTCTATACCCAAAATCCCGGTGACAGGTTCCCTTTACGTTCAATGTTTTGTAAATCAGAATTTTATGTGACGGATCAGAACACAATGGTCTAAGTTGGTGAAGTGAAATGAGAAAAATATATAAATAAAACTATTGTTTAGAATTAGAAAACAGAAAATTGGCATGTGCGTATGTATTCACCCCCTTTGTTAGGAAGCCCATAAAAGGCTCTAGTGCAACCAATTACTTTCAGAAGTCACATAATTAGGGAAATGATGTCCACCTGTGCGCAATCTAAGTGTTACATGATCTGTCATTACATATACACACTTTTTTTGAAAGGCCCCAGAGGCTGCAACACCTAAGCAAGAGGCATCACTAACCAAACACTGCCATGAAGACCAAGGAACTCTCCAAACAAGTAAGGGACAATGTTGTTGACAAGTACAAGTCAGGGTTAGGCTATAAAAAAATATGCAAATCTTTGATGATCCCCAGGAGCACAATCAAATCTATCATAACCAAATGGAAAGAACATGGCACAACAGCAAACCTGCCAAGAGACGGCCGCCCACCAAAACTCCCGGACCGGGCAAGGAGGGCATTAATCAGAGAGGCAGCACAGAGACCTAAGGTAATCCTGGAGGAGCTGCAGAGTTCCACGGAAGAGACTGCAGTATCTGTACATAGGACGACAATAAGCCGTACGCTCCATAGAGTTGGGCTTTATGGCAGAGTGGCCAGGAGAAAGCCATTACTTTCAGCTAAAAACAAAAAGGCACGTTGTGAGTTTGCGAAAAGGCCTGTGGGAGACTCCCAAAATGTATGGAGGAAGGTGCTCTGGTCTGATGAGACTAAAATTGAACTTTTCAGCCAAAGAAAACGCTATGTCTGGTGCAAACCCAACACATCACATCACCCAAAGAACACCATCCCCACAGTGAAACATGGTGGTGGCAGCATCATACTGGGGGATGGGACTGGGAAACTGGTCAGAGTTGAGGGAAAGATGGATGGTGCTAAATACAGGGATATTCTTGAGCAAAACCTGTACCACTCTGTGCGTGATCTGAGGCTAGGACGGAGATTCACCTTCCAGCAGAACAATGGCCCCAAACACACGGCTAAAGCAACACTTGAGTGGTTTAAGGGGAAACATGTAAATGTGTTGGAATGGCCTAGTCAAAGCCCAGATCTCAATCCAATAGAACAGGGGTGGCCAACCTGTGGCTCTTGAGCCGCATGTGGCTCTTTGCTTCTTCAAGTGCGGCTCCAGCTGTGGTGCCGGGAAGCAGTCAGGCCGGCTCACTCTCCACCCCATGCTCATCTCTTTTCCTGATCGGGCACTGTTGCTACTTTGCAGCTCCATCTCACTCCCCAGTACATCCTGATGCACACAGTGTGAGAACGTAGTATGTGGGGACACGCACTATGACCTGACGTTGTGCTCATCGGGTCACAGTAGAAAGCGTGCCAGACCTGCAGAGTAGCAGGTGCCCAAGCAGGAGACCAGTGCCTGATCAGGAGAGGGAAGAGATTTTTTAAAATCATAGAACTGAGCATGGGGGGTTCTGATCTGAGCATGGGGGGTCCTGGTCTGGGCAATGGGGGTCCTGATCTAAGCAATGGGGATCTGATCTGAGCAATAGGGATCTGATCTGAGCAATGGGGGTCAGATCTGAGCATTGGGGATCAGATCTGAGCTTGGGGGGTCAGATCTAAACATGGGGGGGAGATCTGAGCATGGGGGGAGATCTGAGCATGGGGGGAGATCTGACACTGGGAGTCTGATTTGTGTTGCCCGATCCGAGCATTGGGGGTCTGATTTGGAGGTCTGATGAGGTTTGGGGATCTTATTTTAGGTCAGATGAGGATTGGGGATCTAATTTAGGAGTCTGATCTGAGGTCTGATAAAAAAAATATATTTTTTCTTTTTTTCTCTGCTAATGAAAAATAAGAAACAAATATTTTTTATCAGACCTCAGATCAGATGAAAAAAAATTTCTTTCTCTTATTTTTCTTTGTTAAAACCTAGGTGCATCTTGTAGGGCAAAATATATGGTGACTTGTGTGTAAATGTATAGCTTGTGGCTCCTGGTAGTCATACGTTTTTCTGTGGGGGCTCTTTGTGTCTGTAAGGTTGGCCACCCCTGCAATAGAACATCTGTGGCCAGAGTTAAAGATTGCTGTTCACAAGCGCAAACCATCCAACCTGAAGGAGCTGGAGCAGTTTTGCAAGGAGGAATGGGCAAAAATCCCAGTGGTAAGATGTGGCAACTGCTCATAGAGACTTAGCCAATACGACTGGGAGCTGTCATTGCCGCAAAAGGTGGCTCTACAAAGTATTGACTTTAGGGGGGTGAATAGTTATGCACATTGACTTTTTCTGTTATTTTGTCCTATTTGTTGTTTGCTTCACAATAAAAAACAAACAAAAACATCTTCAGTTGTGGGCAATCCATGTTCTGTAAATGACATGATGCAAATCCTCAAACAATCCATGTTAATTCCAGGCACTAAAATACGAAAAAAAAGTCAAGGGGGGTGAATACTTTTGCAAGGCACTGTACTTGTACCCCCCATGTAGTAATTCAGGAGCATCTATTCTTATGACTCTATGTTGTACCATTCCTGTATTATTCCTGCTATAAGTTTACAAATACATTTCCAGCAGTCCGCAGTAAGGGTACCGCTGGGTGTTACCAATAGGGGGGGTGTTCTGACTCTGTCCAATCAGTGATGCTGGTGTCAGCCCCAACTGGTTACACCTATCTGGACCTTTATTGCAAGCTGCTGACAATTCATTCATAAGAGTAGAGGCTCCAGAATTGCTATTACATGGGGAATGCAAGTAGTTACTAAACCAGTGTTTCCCAACCAGTGTGCCTCCAGCTGTTGCAAAACTACAACTCCCAGCATGCCCGGACAGCATTTGGCTGTGCGGGCATGCTGGGAGTTGTAGTTTTGTAACAGCTGGAGGCACACTGGTTGGGAAACACTGTACTAAACAGCCTTGTCTTGAGAGGTGAAAGGTTCTCTAACCCATTCCGGGCATGTTATACACAGCAGAGGCCCAGTGCTAATGTCTGTGATCGGCGATAATGTTGATTGTGGACATTTAACCTCTCAGATACTGTGGTCAAATGTGACCACGGAATCTGAGAGCTCTAAAACTGGGAGTTGCCTCGTTGCCAGCCCGGGTCACCTTCCCCCTGACTGAGATCAGGGAAGGCTATCTGTACAAGGCTTGGACCTTGGATAAACACACATCTATCCTAAGATTAAAAACAAATCTATAAATAAATAATCAGATCAGACTAGTACCAGGTGGTCATTTTCTGCCGTCGATCTTCTGTTTTTCTAGGGGCCCATTTCTGTTCGGAAAGGATGCGGACCCATTAAAGGGGTTAACCTCTATAATGCCCCCCCCCCCGCCCCAAATGCCCGATGCCCTTGTATAGATTATACTTAACCCGCTCCCTGGCACCTGTGTCGCTCCTGATCCCTGCATCCCTCAATGACGGGTAACGCCAGGGAGATGCAGCGGGGGCCGTGTAGAGATCAGGAGCGACACAGGTGCCAGGGAGCGGGTTAAGTATAATCTATACAAGGGGACCGGGCACTGGGGGGGGGGGGGGGGATCATTATAGGATTTAGAACTCCCCTTTAAGGCTACTTTCACACTCGCGTTTGGTGCGGATCCGTTCAGATAATACAACCGTCTGCATCGGTTGAGAACGGATCCGTTTGTATTATCTGTAACATAGCCAAGACAGATCCGTCTTGAACACCAATGAAAGTCAATAGAGGACGGATCCGTTTTCTATTGTGCCAGATTGCGTCATAGAAAATGGATCCGTCCCCATTGACTTACATTGTGTGTCAGGACGGATCCGTTTGGCTCAGCTTTGTCAGACGGACACCAAAACGCTGCAAGCAACGCTTTGGTGTCCGTCTCCAGAGCGGAATGGAGACGAAACGGAGGCAAACTGACGCATTCTGAGCGGATCCTTTTCCATTTAGAATGCATTAGGGGCAAAACTGATCCGTTTTGGACCGCGTGTGAGACCCCAAGATTGATCTCACAAACGTAAACCAAAACGCCAGTGTGAAAGTAGCCTACGTTCAAGAATACCGCAAAAGATGCGGACGGCACACCGTGTCCTGTCCACATCCGGAATTCTGTTCCATGGCCCTGGAAAAAAAATGGAACATGTCCTATTCTTGTCTGTTTTGTGGACACGGATAGGACATTTCTGCAGGCTAGGCTGGGATCCGTGTTTTGTGGATCCGTGATTTCCGGACCGCACAACACTTACAGCTGCATCCGTGAGCCCTTATCGTCTGCTTGGATTTTAGTCGTTCTCTTTCCCTTTTCCATCTAAAATGTAGCCTAGAAAAAAGGTAAAACCCTCGCCACGTGAAGCCTGGAACACAATACACCGACGAACAACAATGGTGCCACATGGACTCTCCTATCGCACAGGGGCCAGCGGACACAACCACGGACATTGCCTTTCTCTAAGTAGAATCTCTCTCGGAGCCGTCAGCCAGATCCAACAAAAATAAAATCTACAGTAGGTGGAACTTCTTTGTGGATTCAAGCAATTTACGGATTGTTTATAATAAGGTTTTATTATTTATTTGCTATGAAATCAGACATTAATAAAACATATATGCTGCAATTTATTATGGCATACGACGCGTTTCATGCCTGCATGGGCACAAAACACATAGTACGGCTCCTGTAGATACCAGGTGGGGCTCCAGCAAGTGTAAACCATCCCCTCCCCCGAATAACAAGAAGGAATCTGCTCCAGCCATAGGAAAGCAGGAGGAGGGTATTTATAATGTCCTGGCCAGAGATGACCCCATGTATACGGCATTACCGCCAGAGATGACCCCATGTATACGGCATTACAGCCAGAGATGACCCCTATGTATACGGCATTACAGCCAGAGATGACCCCTATGTATACGGCATTACCGCCAGAGATAACCCCCATGTATACGGCATTACAGCCAGAGATTACCCCTATGTATACGGCATTACAGCCAGAGATAACCCCCATGTATACGGCATTACAGCCAGAGATGACCCCTATGTATACGGCATTACAGCCAGAGATGACCCCTATGTATACAGCATTACAGCCAGAGATGACCCCTATGTATACGGCATTACAGCCAGAGATTACCTCTATGTATACGGCATTACAGCCAGAGATGACCCCTATGTATACGGCATTACAGCCAGAGATGACCCCATGTATACGGCATTACAGCCAGAGATGACCCCTATGTATACGGCATTACAGCCAGAGATGACCCCTATGTATACGGCATTACAGCCAGAGATTACCTCTATGTATACGGCATTACAGCCAGAGATGACCCCTATGTATACGGCATTACAGCCAGAGATGACCCCATGTATACGGCATTACCGCCAGAGATGACCCCATGTATACGGCATTACAGCCAGAGATCACCCCTATGTATACGGCATTACCGCCAGAGATGACCCCTATGTATACGGCATTACAGCCAGAGATGACCCCTATGTATACGGCATTACAGCCAGAGATGACCCCTATGTATACGGCATTACAGCCAGAGATGACCCCTATGTATACGGCATTACAGCCAGAGATCACCCCTATGTATACGGCATTACAGCCAGAGATTACCCCTATGTATACGGCATTACAGCCAGAGATGACCCCTATGTATACGGCATTACAGCCAGAGATAACCCCTATGTATACGGCATTACAGCCAGAGATGACCCCTATGTATACGGCATTTCAGCCAGAGATTACCCCTATGTATACGGCATTACAGCCAGAGATAACCCCTATGTATACGGCATTACAGCCAGAGATGACCCCTATGTATACGGCATTTCAGCCAGAGATGACCCCTATGTATACGGCATTACAGCCAGAGATGACCCCTATGTATACGGCATTACAGCCAGAGATTACCTCTATGTATACGGCATTACAGCCAGAGATGACCCCTATGTATACGGCATTACAGCCAGAGATGACCCCATGTATACGGCATTACCGCCAGAGATGACCCCATGTATACGGCATTACAGCCAGAGATCACCCCTATGTATACGGCATTACCGCCAGAGATGACCCCTATGTATACGGCATTACAGCCAGAGATGACCCCTATGTATACGGCATTACAGCCAGAGATGACCCCTATGTATACGGCATTACAGCCAGAGATGACCCCTATGTATACGGCATTACAGCCAGAGATCACCCCTATGTATACGGCATTACAGCCAGAGATTACCCCTATGTATACGGCATTACAGCCAGAGATGACCCCTATGTATACGGCATTACAGCCAGAGATAACCCCTATGTATACGGCATTACAGCCAGAGATGACCCCTATGTATACGGCATTTCAGCCAGAGATTACCCCTATGTATACGGCATTACAGCTAGAGATGACCCCTATGTATACGGCATTACAGCCAGAGATAACCCCTATGTATACGGCATTACAGCCAGAGATGACCCCTATGTATACGGCATTTCAGCCAGAGATGACCCCTATGTATACGGCATTACAGCCAGAGATGACCCCTATGTATACAGCATTTCAGCCAGAGATTACCCCTATGTATACGGCATTTCAGCCAGAGATTACCCCTATGTATACGGCATTACAGCTAGAGATGACCCCTATGTATACGGCATTACCGCCAGAGATGACCCCTATGTATACGGCATTACAGCCAGAGATGACCCCTATGTATACGGCATTACAGCCAGAGATGACCCCTATGTATACGGCATTACAGCCAGAGATGACCCCTATGTATACGGCATTACAGCCAGAAATTACCTCTATGTATATGGCATTACAGCCAGAGATGACCCCTATGTATACGGCATTACAGCCAGAGATCACCCCTATGTATACGGCATTACAGCCAGAGATAACCCCTATGTATACGGCATTACAGCCAGAGATGACCCCTATGTATACGGCATTACAGCCAGAGATGACCCCTATGTATACGGCATTACCGCCAGAGATGACCCCTATGTATACGGCATTACAGCCAGAGATGACCCCTATGTATACGGCATTACAGCCAGAGATAACCCCTATGTATACGGCATTACAGCCAGAGATGACCCCTATGTATACGGCATTACAGCCAGAGATAACCCCTATGTATACGGCATTACAGCCAGAGATGACCCCTATGTATACGGCATTACAGCCAGAGATGACCCCTATGTATACGGCATTACCGCCAGAGATGACCCCTATGTATACGGCATTACAGCCAGAGATCACCCCTATGTATACGGCATTACAGCCAGAGATCACCCCTATGTATACGGCATTACAGCCAGAGATCACCCCCATGTATACGGCATTACAGCCAGAGATCACCCCCATGTATACGGCATTACAGCCAGAGATTACCCCATGTATACGGCATTACAGCCAGAGATGACCCCTATGTATACGGCATTACCGCCAGAGATGACCCCTATGTATACGGCATTACAGCCAGAGATGACCCCTATGTATACGGCATTACAGCCAGAGATTACCCCTATGTAAACGGCATTACAGCCAGAGATGACCCCTATGTATACGGCATTACAGCCAGAGATGACCCCTATGTATACGGCATTACAGCCAGAGATGACCCCTATGTATACGGCATTACAGCCAGAGATCACCTCTATGTATACCGCATTACAGCCAGAGATGACCCCTATGTATACGGCATTACCGCCAGAGATGACCCCATGTATACGGCATTACAGCCAGAGATGACCCCTATGTATACGGCATTACAGCCAGAGATGACCCCTATGTATACGGCATTACAGCCAGTGATGACCCCTATGTATACGGCATTACCGCTAGAGATGACCCCTATGTATACGGCATTACAGCCAGAGATGACCCCTATGTATACGGCATTACAGCCAGAGATTACCTCTATGTATACGGCATTACAGCCAGAGATTACCCCTATGTATACGGCATTACAGCCAGAGATGACCCCTATGTATACAGCATTACAGCCAGAGATCACCCCTATGTATACGGCATTACCGCCAGAGATTACCCCTATGTATACGGCATTACAGCCAGAGATGACCCCTATGTATACGGCATTACAGCCAGAGATGACCCCTATGTATATGGCATTACAGCCAGAGATGACCCCTATGTATACGGCATTACCGCCAGAGATGACCCCTATGTATACGGCATTACAGCCAGAGATGACCCCTATGTATACGGCATTACAGCCAGAGATTACCTCTATGTATACGGCATTACAGCCAGAGATTACCCCTATGTATACGGCATTACAGCCAGAGATGACCCCTATGTATACGGCATTACAGCCAGAGATCACCCCTATGTATACGGCATTACCGCCAGAGATTACCCCTATGTATACGGCATTACAGCCAGAGATGACCCCTATGTATACGGCATTACAGCCAGAGATGACCCCTATGTATATGGCATTACAGCCAGAGATCACCCCTATGTATACGGCATTACCGCCAGAGATCACCCCTATGTATACGGCATTACCGCCAGAGATGACCTCTATGTATACGGCATTACAGCCAGAGATTACCTCTATGTATACGGCATTACAGCCAGAGATCACCCCTATGTATACGGCATTACAGCCAGAGATAACCCCTATGTATACGGCATTACAGCCAGAGATCACCCCTATGTATACGGCATTACCGCCAGAGATGACCCCTATGTATACGGCATTACCGCCAGAGATGACCCCTATGTATACGGCATTACCGCCAGAGATTACCCCTATGTATACGGCATTACAGCCAGAGATAACCCCTATGTATACGGCATTACAGCCAGAGATAACCCCTATGTATACGGCATTACAGCCAGAGATTACCCCTATGTATACGGCATTACAGCCAGAGATAACCCCTATGTATACGGCATTACCGCCAGAGATGACCCCTATGTATACGGCATTACCGCCAGAGATGACCCCTATGTATACGGCATTACAGCCAGAGATTACCTCTATGTATACGGCATTACAGCCAGAGATGACCCCTATGTATACGGCATTACAGCCAGAGATGACCCCTATGTATACGGCATTACAGCCAGAGATGACCCCTATGTATACGGCATTACCGCCAGAGATCACCCCTATGTATACGGCATTACCGCCAGAGATGACCCCATGTATACGGCATTACAGCCAGAGATTACCTCTATGTATACGGCATTACAGCCAGAGATGACCCCTATGTATACGGCATTACCGCCAGAGATCACCCCTATGTATACGGCATTACCGCCAGAGATGACCCCATGTATACGGCATTACAGTCAGAGATCACCCCTATGTATACGGCATTACAGCCAGAGATTACCCCTATGTATACGGCATTACCGCCAGAGATGACCCCTATGTATACGGCATTACCGCCAGAGATGACCCCTATGTATACGGCATTACCGCCAGAGATCACCCCTATGTATACGGCATTACCGCCAGAGATGACCCCTCAGTGGTCGCTGGTTGCAGCTCCCTTATTACAGAGCGGATGATCTCCCCGGCCCCTGCGTCACGACGTTCTGTGTGGGCGGAGCTTCCTGCCCCTGACTGCTGGCTCCGCCCTCCGGCCTGGGCTGTCACGTGCAGAGTCGGGGACTCTCTCCCCTCCATCACTGCCCGGTGAGTCAGTCCGTCCGGCCGCACCGTCCAGAGGAGGAGCCCCCATGGGCTGACACTGGTCGTGGGTGTTTAGGGAGAGAGGTGAGCAGTCCAGCGCTGGGGACTACCTCCTCTAGGCCGTACATGTACGATCACTTGCTATGGAGGGGTCTTTCCCGTCAGTGACCAGTCAGGAGACATTGTGCGCATGTTACTGAGGGTAAGGGTTCACACTGAGGTTTTTCAGCTAAAGCCAGAAGTGGGATCTGAAGGAATGGGACATAAGGGAAGGCCTTCCTTCTACTTCCTCTGGACCCACTTCTGGCTTTGCAGGAAATTCTTCCTCAAAACCTCCTCCAAAAGACTATGTGAACCTCAGGGCGCAACCATACAGGTGAGGTCATGTGGTGTCCGGGACGCGGCCGTGCTGCCGTCAGGAACCGCACCGCCTTAGGCCTCTTTCACACGACCGTGTCCGTGCTGCTGACTGCAAAATGCACGGACCGTGGGGCAGCCGCATGCGTATCGCAAACTCATTCACTTGAATGGGTCTGCGTTCCGCAAAAAGATAGAACAAGTTCAATTTTTTTTTTTTTTTGCGGAACGGAAGCACGGAACCACTCCGTAGTGCCTCCATGGGTTTCCGTTCCGTGCTTCCGTTCCGCACCGCATGTCCGGATTTGCATCGGTGATGCGGAATGCACACGGCCGGCGCCCCGTGTATTGCGGAACCGCCGTATACGGCCAGCACGTGGTCGTGTGAAAGAGGCTTTAATCAAACTAACGAGGCGGCGCTGTTCAGCCGGTCGGCCATGTTGCTGGTGCTGACCTTCGGATGTTACACCTGAAGTCGCTCCTTTATGATACTGTGCGGAGATCCGTCTCTGTACAGTGCTAGAATGTATGGGCTCCGATGAGCCGAAGTCAGTTATTCACTTCGTGACTTTGTTGAATAACTTCAGTAATTGATTTTTAAAGTGCACTTGGAACCGAACTCGGCCTCGGTTCTGACCGGTACCTCGGAACCGATGAAGCGTTTGGTTTCCAAGTGGTTTTCCACTTTAAAAATAAATTACTGAAGTTATTCAACGAAGTCACGAAGTGAATAACTAACTTCGGCTCATCGGAGCCCATACGGTCTAATACCGTACGGAGACGGATCTCTGTATGCTGCTATTCCGAAATTTTGAACGAATGAAACATCTGCAGCTCGCTTCGCTCCACACCAGTAACGGCCCCTGAGATACAGCGCGACCGTAAACAATGCAGGGCAGCTGAGACAGTGCGCGGTCATTAGTTCACCTAGCGCCTGAGCGGCCACACCGTCAGTAGCACCACGTTCGTACGCTAAGAGCTCATGCACATGGGCGTTGGTGTTTTGCGGTCCGCAAATTACGGCCGTGTTCATTCGGCGTTTTACGGAACGGCCGGCTACAAATGGAACTGGTCCTATACTTGTCCGTAATGCAGAGCATGATAGGACGAGTTCTATTTTTTGCGGAGCAGACATATGGAAACGGAATGCACACATTCAGTTTTTTTTGCGGCCCCGTTAAAGTTAATGGTTCTGCGTATAGGGCCACAGAATAAAAATAAAAAAAACGAACGGACATGAACAAAAAAAATACGTTTGTGTGCGTGAACCCCAAGTGCACAGTCACACGCGGCGGGTCCGCTGCAGATTTTATGTAATTTAAAAGGAATCTGTCACCAGATACGTCGTAAATCCACCTTATAGTTCCGGAGACAGCGCACACCGAGAGGCGTCAGGACTAAAAGTACTGCATGCGTGTGCTGCCGCCGAAACTATAGTCAATGGGGACATAGCGGCAGTCCGGGGGCACACGTGAACTAGCGGCAGGACGGATACAACAGGCTGTTCACCCGCCAGAACAGCCTGACAGGATTCCTTGCCGCTTG
Organism: Bufo gargarizans; assembly: GCF_014858855.1. Lineage (NCBI taxonomy): Eukaryota > Metazoa > Chordata > Amphibia > Anura > Bufonidae > Bufo > Bufo gargarizans. The sequence goes on along the minus strand of NC_058083.1, from coordinate 13,645,651 downwards.
TGTGAAAGTAGCCTAAGGTAGTAATTAATCAAACCGTTGTAAAGTAGAACTGGCTTAGTTGCCCATAGCAACCAATCAGATTTCACCTTTCGTTTTTGACAGCTTCTGAAATGAAAGAAGGAATCTGGTTGCTAGGGGCAACTAAGCCAGTTCTACTTTACACCGGTTTGATAAATGACCCCCTAAGGCTAGGTGCGGATCCGTCTGGTATCGGCACAGACGGATCCGCACCTATAAATGCAAACAATGGTATCCGTTCAGTGCGGATCCGTCTGCATAACAGCTTTTTCAGATCTGAGTTTTCACCATGGGGGAACGCCTCTATGTTATAATATACCTTCGGATTTGAGTTATTCGGATTTTATCGTGAAAAAAAACTCTGATCCGACAGTATATTCTAACACAGAGGCGTTCCCATGGTGATGGGGACGCTTCAAGTTAGAGTATACTAAGAACTGTGTACATGACTGCTGCCTGGCACCACCCGATCTCTTACAGGGGGCTGTGATCCGCACAGGGGTTAATTGTGCGGATCTCAGCCCCCTGATCGTGTGCTGCCAGGCAGCAGGGGCCAGACCCCCCCTCCTTCCCCAGTATTCAAAACATTGGTGGTCAGTGCGGGCTCCCTCCCCAGTATTAAAAGCATTGGTGGCCAGTGCGGCCCCCCCTCCCTCCCCAGTATTAAAAGCATTGGTGGCAGTGGCCACAGGCTAACAACCCACCCCCCATCATTGGTGGCAGCGGAGCGGCATTTCCAATCGGAGTCCCAGTTTAATCGCTGGGGCTCTGATCGGTTACCATGGCAGCCAGGACACTACTGCAGTCTTGGCTGCCATGGTTACTTAGCTTATACTTGCCTGCACTATCTGTGGTCAGCCGGCGCTCCTCCTACTGGTAAGTGACAGGTCTGTGCCACTCCGCTGCCACCAATGATGGGGGGGTTAGCCTGTGGCCACTGCCACCAATGCTTTTAATACTGGGGAGGGAGGGGAGTGCGGCACCTGAGGGATTAATTGTGCGGATCACAGCCCCCTGTAAGAGATCGGATGCTGCCAGGCAGCAGGGGGCAGTCATGTCCACAGTTCTTAGTATATTCTAACTTGAAGCGTCCCCATCACCATAGGAACGCCTCTGTGTTAGAATATACTGTCGGATCTGAGTTTTTTCCACTATCTAACTCAAATCCGAAGTTATATTCTAACATAGAGGCGTTCCTATGGTGATGGGGACGTTTCAAGTTAAAATATACCATCAGATTGGAGAAAACTCCGATGGTATATTAATAGGGACTCCTGACTTTACATTGAAAGTCAATGGGGGACGGATCCGTTTGCAATTGAGCCATATTGTGTCAACGTCAAACGGATCCGTCCCCATTGTCTTCCATTGTAAGTCAGGACGGATCCGTTTGGCTCCGCATGGCCAGGCGGACACCCGAACGCTGCAAGCTGCGTTTTGGTGTCCGCCTCCAGAGCGGAATGGAGGCGGAATGGAGCCAAACTGATGCATTCTGAGAGGATCCGCATCCATTCAGAATGCATTGGGGTTGAACGGATCCGTTCGGGGCCGCTTGTGAGAGCCTTCAAACGGAACTCACAAGTGGAACTCCAAACGCAAGTGTGAAAGTAGCCTAAGACTGGTAGAATTAGTATACGCATAGAAATGTGGCGCATGTGAGCTGAGAATAGCCGCACGTTTCCTTGAAAGTGCGACTTCTTGTGCAAAATGTGGCTCAACTTACCGCTCAAAACGGACGAAGAAAAATACACCAGCCCTGTAGTGGAGTAGAAATTAGACGGTTTTTGAGACTAAAACAGGCATAAAAAAAAACGTACCTACGTAAAAAAGAATAGGTGAACGAGGCTCGGAAGCCTCCAAAACAGATGCAATTTCAGTAGTAAAAACATAAAACTGTCTAACTCCTAAAATCAGGTGCAGACACCATAGTAGATGTGCCCCAGCGCCCCCTCGTTTCATTGTAGTTGAGCGGCCCCTTTCACTAGTGGGATCATTTGTGTAGTTACCGTGCAGTAAGGACCGCACTAAGCAGACTGGGCCCCATAGCACATTTCTGCACCAGATCTGCCACATGTGAATTTGTCCCCTTCATCTGAACGGGGTATGCAGGAATCCATGCCCAGCGGGGGATGTGCCCACTGACCTGTCACCTGACCTTGCCGGCAGGGCCACCAACCAGAAATTTTCTTTCTTCTGGACAACTTATTCCAAAATCACAGACGGACAAAAAGAATTTCTGGACAAACTGGAAAACCATAATGAGTGATAAAGATAAGTAACTAGCAGAAGGACCCGGCTTAGGTCGGGTATATTCCTCTATTTCATGTAATGTTTGTGTGATATCCACAGTATCCCCCCCTAACAGTGACCTGTACAGTACCCGCCCCACTGTCTGCTGAGCTGTGTATCTAATCCTATCCTGTGTGATACTGTCTGCTGAGCTGTGTATCTAATCCTATCCTGTGTGATACTGTCTGCCGAGCTGTGTATCTAATCCTATCCTGTGTGATACTGTCCGCTGAGCTGTGTATCTAATCTTATGTTGTGTGATACTGTCTGCTGAGCTGTGTATCTAATCCTATCCTGTGTGATACTGTCTGCTGAGCTGTGTATCTAATCCTATCCTGTGTGATACTGTCTGCTGAGCTGTGTATCTAATCCTATCCTGTGTGATACTGTCTGCTGAGCTGTGTATCTAATCCTATCCTGTGTGATACTGTCTGCTGAGCTGTGTATCTAATCCTATCCTGTGTGATACTGTCTGCTGAGCTGTGTATCTAATCCTCTCCTGTGTGATACTGTCTGCTGAGCTGTGTATCTAATCCTATCCTGTGTGATACTGTCTGCTGAGCTGTGTATCTAATCCTCTCCTGTGTGATACTGTCTGCTGAGCTGTGTATCTAATCCTATCCTGTGTGATACTGTCTGCTGAGCTGTGTATCTAATCCTATCCTGTGTGATACTGTCTGCTGAGCTGTGTATCTAATCCTCTCCTGTGTGATACTGTCTGCTGAGCTGTGTATCTAATCCTATCCTGTGTGATACTGTCTGCTGAGCTGTGTATCTAATCCTCTCCTGTGTGATACTGTCTGCTGAGCTGTGTATCTAATCCTATCCTGTGTGATACTGTCTGCTGAGCTGTGTATCTAATCCTATCCTGTGTGATACTGTCTGCTGAGCTGTGTATCTAATCTTATGTTGTGTGATACTGTCTGCTGAGCTGTGTATCTAATCCTATCCTGTGTGATACTGTCTGCTGAGCTGTGTATCTAATCCTGACACGTCGTATGACTGAATATTTAAGGACCTGTGAACTGCTAAAACCTGTGATCAGTTGTTATGGAAACCTGGAGTAGGACCTGCGAGCTTCTATTGGCTGATAAGGGACATGTGACCGTGTGTATGGCAGTTGGCATATCAAGAGAAACACTTGCAGGCTTTTTATTAGCTAATGCAGGTAATATCTTAGGAACGGTAGGTCCTAGAGAGCTAAGACCCGGTCTGAAACCTTCCCGGACACATCATGTACCTGTGTGCTAAATTTGGTGAAGATCGGTTCAGTCGTTTGGTCGCGCATAAAGAACGTCTAGACAGATAGACAGACAGAAACTAATTTTTATATATATGAGACTAGTAGAAGGACCCAGCTTCGCACACGTATATTTAATCTATTTCATTTCATGTTTCTGTGTGTCGTAAAAAGATATCAACAGTTTCCCCCTTTAACAGTGACCTCCGCGGTGCCCGCCCCTTTAACAGTGAAATTCACAGCGGCCATCCATTTAATAGTAGCCTCTTACCCCCCCCTCCCCCCGTGCATGTAGCAGTGTAGTTTTGCCGTCATACGACTGAATATTTAAGGACCTGCAAACTGCTAAAACCTGTGATCAGTTGTTATGGTAACCTGGAGTAGGACCTGCGATCTTCTATTGGCTAATAAGGGACATGTGACCGTGTAAATGGCAGTTCAAATTTGAGTGAAAGGCTTGCTGGCTTCTATTGGCCAATGCAGGTAATAATCTCAGGATCGGTAAGTCTTAGAGAGCTGACACCCGGTCTAAAACCTTCCCGGACACCTCATGTACCTGTGTGCCAAATTTGGTGAAGATCGGTCCAGTCGTTTTGGTCGTGCATAAAGAACGTCTAGACAGACAGACAGACAGAAACTAATTTTTAGAATATATGAGACTAGCACAGGTATATTTCATCTATTTCATTTAACGTTTCCTTGTGTCGTTAAAAGATATTGACGGTATCCCCCATAACAGCGACCTCTACAGTACCACAGCCCCTTAACACTGACCCCCCCCCCAGTTTCCTGCCTCCTTAAAATGGGACCTCCACAGCAGCCCATCCCCTTTAACAGTGAGTTTCACAGCAGCCCACTCCCTTTAAGGCCTCATTTCACGGTCCGCAATAACGGGGTCCGTAGGTCCGTGATCCGAGACCGTTTTTACGTCCGTGGGTCTTCCTTGATTTTTGGAGGATCCACGGACATGAAAAACATGAAAAAAAAGTTGTTTTGGTGTCCGCCTGGCCGTGCGGAGCCAAACGGATCCGTCCTGAATTACAATGCAAGTCAATGGGGACGGATCCGTTTGACGTTGACACAATATAGTGCCATTTCAAACGGATCCGTCCCCATTGACTTTCAATGTAAAGTCTGGAGTTCTTTTAATATATGAGCTAGATCGTGAAACTCAGATCAGACAGTATATTCTAACACAGAGGCGTTCCCATGGTGATGGGGACGCTTCAGGTTAGAATATACTGAAAAACTGTACATGACTGCCCCCTGCTGCCTGGCAGGTGCTGCCAGGCAGCAGGGGGCAGACCCCCCTCCCTCCCCTGTAGTTAACTCATTGGTGTCCAGTGGGCCCCCCCTCCCTCCCCTGTAGATAACTCATTGGTGTCCAGTGGGCCCCCCCTCCCTCCCCTGTAGTTAACTCATTGGTGTCCAGTGGGCCCCCCCTCCCTCCCCTGTAGTTAACTCATTGGTGTCCAGTGGACCCCCCCTCCCTCCCCTGTAGTTAACTCGTTGGTGGCCAGTGGGCCCTCTCCCCTCCCTCCCCCTCCTAATTAAAATCGCCCCCCCTATCATTGGTGGCAGTGGAGAGTACCGATCGGAGTCCCAGTGTAATCGCTGGGGCTCCGATCGGTAACCATGGCAACCAGGACGCTACTGCAGTCCTGGTTGCCATGGTAGCTTAGCAATTTGTAGAAGCTTCATACTTACCTGCGAGCTGCGATGTCTGTGTCCGGCCGGGAGCTCCTCCTACTGGTAAGTGACAGATCATTAGGCAATGAGCCGCACAGACCTGTCACTTACCAGTAGGAGGAGCTCCCGGCCGGACACAGACATCGCTGCTCACAGGTAAGTATGAAGCTTCTACAAATTGCTAAGCTACCATGGCAACCGGTACTGCAGTAGCGTCCTGGTTGCCATGGTTACCGATCGGAGCCCCAGCGATTACACTGGGACTCCGATCGGTACTCACCACTGCCACCAATGATAGGGGGGGCGATTTTAATTAGGAGGGGGAGGGAGGGGAGAGGGCCCACTGGCCACCAACGAGTTATCTACAGGGGAGGGAGGGGGGCCCACTGGACACCAACGAGTTAACTACAGGGGAGGGAGGGGCCCACTGGACACCAATGAGTTAACTACAGGGGAGGGAGGGGCCCACTGGACACCAATGAGTTAACTACAGGGGAGGGGGGGGGGGCCCACTGGACACCAATGAGTTAACTACAGGGGAGGGGGGGGCGGCGGCACTGGCCACCAATGAGTTAACTACAGGGGAGGGAGGGGGGGGGGGCGCCGCACTTTGCCACCAATGAGTTAACTACAGGGGAGGGGGGGGGGGCCGCCGCACTGGCCACCAATGAGTTAAAAAGCAGGTGACATCTACATTATATGTACTCAGAGCTATCATTGTGTTATCTGTGGTGTTACATAGGACTGCAGGTAACGTCTCCCCCCTTTTCCTGCTACCTCTACATTGCTGTGTCCCTCAATTTATCATCTTGCTGCTTTCTTAACACATTAATTCCTTTTAGAATTTGGAGCGTATATGTTTGATAAATGGGGGCCCAGAGCCCCCGCCGATCATCACACTGAAGGTAACATGGCGCTCCTGTGAGTCCTGCGCCCCCTTCACCCATGTACTTATGGCTGGATCTGTGTGTTTTCACTTTAAAGGAATCTGTCACCAGGTTTATGCTGCCCGATTCAGTCAGCGCGTGCCAATGAGTCCTGATATTCATGAGCTCACGGCTCTCCCCGCCCAGCTGTCTCTGACAGATTTTTCCAAGTGAATCGGCAACAGGTGGGCGGGGAGAGCCCAGAGCTCATGGATATCAGGACTCATTGGCACGCGCTGGTGCTTTTCAATACAAGTTTTTAGCAAAACACTTTGTGTGAATTAAAAAGTGACCCAGCATTTTCCTAAGGGTATCTGTCAGTAGTTTATGCTGTTCTTAGTTAGGACACCGTAAAACTGCTGTCAGTTTCCCTATAAGAGGACAAGATGCAGTGTTCGGCACAGTCCTCATATGGAGGAGCCACTGGGGGACAATTATTAAAACTGGTGTAAGGATATCTGGCTTAGTTGCCCATAGCAACCAATCAGATCCCACCTTTCATTTTTCAGGGGTTAACTGGCGCGGTTCAGCTGATCGCAGCGCCCTGTCATAGAGGCCGGGTATGTGATACGACCGGCACCCACAGCCTACATTTGTATTTTAAGGTTAATCATATGGATCAGTGGCACAGTGGCCTCCCCCCTCAGTATTATAAACATGTTAATTATCTTTATTGGTGGCAGTGGCCACAAGGTCCCCCCCCCCTCAGTATGTTCATTGGTGGCAGCTTCTGATCGGAGCCCCAGCAGTGAAATTGCGGGGTTTCTATCGGTTACCATGGCAGCCCGGATGGTACTGAAGCCATCTATGGCTGCCATGGTAAGCTCCCTACTGCTGTGTGCACAAAGCCCCGGGCAGCAGGGACAGTGTGAGGTCCTATTCACCCTAAAATATGGATTGCTTTTTAGGCGTTTTATTTTTGTCGCATAGTATCGACTCGAGTATCTCAATACTTTTTTATGGGATTGAAATAGAATAAAAATGTTGGTATCATGACAACCCTATTAGTAAGAGCCTTGTATTAACATCCTCCACATAGTAAATGCTATTTGCTGAAGTGAGACAACCCCTTTAAGGCCTCATGCACACGACCCTAGTGCCTTCCGCAATTTGCAGAACTGAACGATCGGGCCATTGTAGAAATGCCTATTTTCATGTACATCAGTGCTGTCCGCATCTTTTGCGGCCCTATTAAAGTGAATGGGTCCGCACCCGAGCCACAAAAACTGTGGCTTGGATGCGGACCCGAAAAAACGGTCGTGTGCATGAGGCCTAAGGAGCTGACTAGCCTGTGCCCACCATATGGTGTTCATTGTGCGGTTTCTTTTTTGCTGCTGTAAGGCCATTTAATATCTGTCCTGGATAACTGTTAGCCAGATCTTCTAGTCTGGTCCTAAAGCTCCTCTTCGCTATCTAACAGCCGTCAGTGCGAGAGATGAGGCTGGAGACTGTCAGTGACATCCAGGCGTCTGGCAGAGATGACTCTAACGTCATTTTGTGCTCCTTGAATTTAGTCCAGCCCTGATGTGTGTGCACCCCTGATATTCCTCAGGGCCCTTCTGTTAGACCTTCTAGCCATCATCTGCCGTGGTCTGCACTGGCCTCAATAAAGGGGTCTTTGATGTCCATGTGGCCTAATAAGTCATAAAGACACAAGTTTTCTACTCCCTCCTTGAATTCACCAATCAAAAGCATTTAAAAGTTTTCCAGGATTTCCATATTGGGATATGTCATCAATATGAGATCAGCGGGGGTCCGATGCCCAGCACCCATGCCGATCAGCTGTTTGAGGAAGCAGCGGCACTTACCGGAGCTCTGGTGAGCGCTGCAGCCTCCTTGCAACTCGCCAAGCACAGTGCCGTCCATTGGATAGTGGCCGTGCTTTGTATTGCAGCTCAGCCCTGTTTACTGAAATGGAACTGAGTGGCGTTTAGGTCATTTGACCGATGAATGTGACATTAAAAGTCTAGGAAGACGCTACAGCGCATACGGCTGATCAGTCAGGAGTCAGACCACTGCTGATCTTATATTAATGACACATCATGAGGGTTGGCCATCTATATGAAAATCCCAGAATACACCTGTAAAAGTTATGGACACCTTTGATAATTACCTTTTACTCATTTTGGGCTAAAATCATTTTTTTAATTGGTCTTTATTAAAAATGTTCAGCCGTTTCTGAGATACAAGGGTTAAAATTCAGTCTATTTGCAAGCTTGTCATTGTGTTTTCTTTCAATCCCGTCATCTGATGGCTCACATGTAGCTCTTACCTCCTGACCTCATAAACACTCATTATAGCGCAATTCGTATCACACTGATAAGAATACGGCTTAAAGGGAACCTGTCACCGGGATTTTGTGTATAGAGCTGAGGACATGGGCTGCTAGATGGCCACTAGCACATCCGCAATACCCAGTCCCCATAGCTTTGTGTGCTTTTATTGTGTAAAAAACCTGATTTGATACATATGCAAATTAACCTGAGATGAGTCCTCTATGTGAGATGAGTCAGGGACAGGACTCATCCCAGGTTCATTTGCATATGTATCAAATCGTTTTTTTTACACAATAAAAGCACACAGAGCTATGGGGACTGGGTATTGCGGATGTGCTAGTGGCCATCTAGCAACCCATGTCCTCAGCTCTATACCCAAAATCCAGGTGACGGGTTCCCTTTAAATAAGTGTTTGAGGTCAGGAGATCACAGATGAAAGCTACACGTGAGCTGTCAGATGATGGGATTCTCAGAAACAGCTGAATGTTTTAAATAAAGTCCAATAGAAAAATAAATAAAATTGTAGCCCTAAATGAGTAAAATGCAATCATCAAAAAATGCCCCTGAAGGTGTGCATAGCCTTAAAGGAGTTGTCTCATGAAGGCCACCCCTGTCCTTATGTCCCATTTTTAAAGACCACCTGTCAGCAGGATAACCCTTATTAAACGAGCACACAGCCTTGACAGGGTTTATCCTGCTGATTAAAATGATACCTGGCCATAACTTCCCCAGCAAAATAATCTATTTACCGGGGGATCAGGAACCTGGGCGATCAGGTGATCACCTCGACAGCCACTTTTTGAATGTGTTGCCAATTTGCTGTGTTGAGAAGACTTACGGTCGTGCTTCCTCTACTGTAAGGTCATTTGCCGTGCCTTAATACGCGATACCATCCAGCTCTATTCTGAGGTATAACCCTCAGCATGTTCTCCTGTAGGTGGACATACACATCCATACAGAAAGTTCCTAACTACTCTGATAAAGCTACATCCAGGTGATGGTGAACCATAGGAGACCACTGAGTGTGATTTGTTCTTTAGATTTATATCCATTTTTATCCAGGTCACTAATGTACAGCGGCGCAGCCCGAGGATGTATGCCAGAACCTTTACGTGGTGACACAGCAATTACTCATTGACTATTTTAACCAAAGCAGTCGCTGCCGCACTCATGATTCATTGATATTTAACAATAAATAGAAATGTTGTTGTGCAGGGGTTTTTCTGGGGAAATTCTCCTGAATGTCAAGCCCTTCGGCGAGCACAGTAAATTACCAGCGCTTTCTTACAAACATTAAGTGCTTTTGAAACAATGGGATGTGTTTTTTTGCTAATGACTCCAGGTACAGTCGCCTCGAATTTGTTTTCTCACTTCAGGAATAATGGATTGCTAAATACAAAAGTTTCTTAAAGCCTTCTTTTCCGCACCACTTAACAGTTTATATATAGGCACAGTCTACGTCAGGCATGCTCAACCTGCGGCCCTCCAGCTGTTGCAAAACTACAACTCCCAGCATGCCTGAACAGCCTACAGCAGGGCATTGTGGGAGTTGTAGTTTTACAACAGCTGGAGGGCCGCAGGGGTTGTCAGGGTTAAAAGTTTATTACACTAATCTGCTGTGGGGTCACCACCTTCACCCACCCCACTCATCCAGCACTGCTGCTTCTTCCTCACCCCCGGGCTGCAGCAGTAATATCCTGTATACCGCTGCAGCCAATCCCTGCTCCAAGTGATGTACCGCTCACCAAGACTGCTGAGGCCAACGATCGGCTGTAGCAGCATACAGGCTGTCACCACTGCAGCCTGGGGAAAAGGAATATATATCGGCGCTGGATCGGAGTAGCTGGTAAAGGTAAGGCTACTTTCACACTAGCGGCACGGACCTCCGGAATGCGGTTTTGTCGGGTGAACAGCCTGTCGGATCCATCCTGCCGCTAGTGAACATGTGCACCCGGACTGCCGCTCCGTCCCCATTGACTATAGCGGAGGCGGAGTTCCAGCAGAGGCACGGTGAGAGGCTGCAGGAATAAAACTACGACATGTTCGACATTTATTCCGCCGGAACACCGCCCGCCCCCATTATAGTCAATGGGGACAGAGCTGCAGTCCGGGGGCACACGTTCACTAGCGGCAGGACGGATCTGACAGCCTGCCGGAGGTCCGTGCCGCTAGTGTGAAAGTAGCCTAAGGGAAGTTTATTTTATCATTTTACCACTCCCAAATGAGATTAGTTTGATAAGATTGTAACGCGGAGAACCCCTTTTACAAGGATTGTCCTCAAATGAAATAAACTCCTTAACGGGGTTTTCTGAGACTTTTATACTCATGACCTATCCTTCGGATAGGTTATCAATCTGATCGTTGGGGGTCTGACATCCAGAACCCCTGCCGATCAGCTGTTTGAGAAGGCACCAGAGCTCACAATAGCGCCGTGGCCTTCTCTTAGCTCACCACGCACAGCGCCGTACATTGTATAGTGGCTGTGCTTGGTATTGCAGTTTGGCTCCATTCACTTCAGTGGGACTGAGCTGCGCCTAGGCCATGTGACCGATGAAGGTGAAGTCACATGGCCTAGGCAAAGCTGCGAGAAGGCCGCGACACTACTAGTGCCTTCTGAAACAGCAGATCGGTGGGGGTCCTGGGTGTTGGACCCACACCGATCAGATTCTGATGACTTATCAAGAGGATAGGTCATCAGTATAAAAGTCTTGAAAACCCCTTTAAGCCTCCGTGATGTCATGGATCGGCTTGTCGCAGGATCCCTGCTTTGACTGACAGCTAGGTTCCCGCTGTAACAACCGGGATCAGAAATAACTAACGACCGTGGCATCTAGATGATTAGACAGAATGCAAGATTTTGATTGTTGCCATGGCAGCCAAGGGTCTTCCCAAATGCCCCCTGGCCTGCCACAGCTGTATGTCTGTGAGGGCACGCCCTAATAAGATCTATTTATTTTTTTTGCGGTGCAGAGGCACGAAGAGAAACCCCATGGAATGCTTCTGTGCCTCCGTTCCACGCCGGATTGCGGACCCATTCAAGTGAAATACGGGCTGGTACGTGGCCGTCCAGATGAGCCCTTAAACTGACAGACAATAATGCTTCGGGACACTACGCTAAAGCATTATAAAAAATTATACGCTGGACACTACAGGGCCTTACGCTAGACAGGGAAGAGCAGGGGCTCAGCTTTCCTATGACAGCTGAATGCCTGCTCTATAGGCCAGATCGACAGGACTGCCAGTCTGATGTCAGGCAGGGACACACAGCTTTATAAAGCTGTAACATTACGAGAGCAGAGAGCGCGGAGCTTGTATCTAGCAGTCGGCTCGTCTGTTGAAACTGGCCTAAGAAATGCAAAAACTGCAGGAATGCACCAACCAACTTTTGCATTCAAGTATTAGAATTCTGTAGTGTATAATTTCCCATCGCCTGTACAAACAGTAATACCAAGTAAGGGCTCTTTCACATCCGCGTTAATTATTACCATTATTCAGCTCTGTCATAGGAGCAGAACAACTAAAATAACGGATGTGCCAGATTCGGCACATTACTGAAGCAAACAGACCCCATTGAGTATAATGAGATCTGGGGTTTTTTTTCCACTCGGGAGAACACTTTTTTAGCAGAGGAAAAAGTCCTGGATGCAGGACTATTTTTCTGTGCTATTTTTAACTAATTCTGTGATGGAGGCCCAAACGGTGTGAACATAGCCTAACAATGCAAAATTCCTAAAATGACACACATCTGAATACTGTTGTGTGTTTTTTTTTTTTTACTATATAAATTGAAAATGCTCATTTATTGTGACCTTAAATAAGCATTTGTCAGAAATAGATTAAATTCCTCTATTTTACTCTATAGATCCCCATAGGTGACAGTCTTGATGGGTGAAGGGGTTTAATAACATGCACAGAAGTCCATGTTTCCCTCCCACAGGGAGATCTACATTTACACAGGGATAGACACTGTCTCTTAGGCTAGGTCTACACGACGAAATTTGTCGCGCAACAAAAAGTCGCGCGACAGATAGGGCGCAACAGTTGTCGCGCGACATTTTGTTGCACCAATGTCGCGCGACAATTTTTATAATGGCGGTCTATGGTGTCGCACTGCAACATGCGACATGTTGCGACTGCGACGCGACAGTCGCAGAAAAATCCATCTTGAATGGATTTTCTGCGACTGTCGCGTCGCAGTCGCAGCATGTCGCATGTTGCAGTGCGACACCATAGACTGCCATTATAAAAATTGTCGTGCAACAAAATGTCGCGCGACAAATGTCGTCGTGTAGACCTAGCCTTACTGTGCAGCCTCTCAGCACCACTGGCCTTTCCTCTCCTCTTGCACACTGGCTGACAGCTCAGCTGGCTGAAGGGGGGGGGGGGGTGATTTCTATTGGTTTATGTTTGGCGGTTTCAAGCCAAGGCTTGTTTTAAAGACGACAATCTTAGCTTCAAAACAAGACCAAGATCACCAGTTACAGCTCTTAGAAATCGACTCAGGAACGACGGGTGCAGGTATCTTATTGATTAGAAAAGATATGACTTTTCATGGTAGACATAGCTGCGTTGCTCAGGTGTTTACATGGCCCCTCATCACTCTCTGTGCAATGTACAGGACGCCCAAGAAAGGGTGTCCCTGGTGCGGGTGTGTCATATGAAAGTTTGACTAGCCTACAGCAGGGCAGCCTTTTGTGTGAAATGCATGGGTGACCAGTACTTGGCACAGAGAGTGAGAGGGGCAACACCTGAGCAGCACTGCTATGTTTACATCTAGCAGCTTCAGGTCAGCGGGTGTAGGAGGAAAGTTTTTTTTTTTTTTATGGGAAAAAAACCATTCGCCACTTGATTGCGGCTAGTTACGCTTAATGAGAAATTTCTTGGGGTTTATATTAGGACTAAATTTTCAACCGTTCTTTATCCTTGTTGAAGGCTAATATTTCTGGTAGTAGTTTGATGGCTTGACGCCAGGATATTGGGGGTTGTCCTTGGTTAATAAATAATGGCTGTGTGAGTTTATATCAAACATTTCCAGGTACAGACAGTTTGAAGTGAATACCGAAGGGAACAGACCTGCGATGATAACATTTTGATGTCTCAACCGCTGGCACTGTACCAGTATAAAGCTGGGGCGATAACCTGGTGCACGATGAGGGTTGTGGGGGCTGACCACTCTGGTTCACTCGCTGTGTTTATAAACAGACGAACGTTTAATGATTCATTTTTTCATTTTCTGGTTGAATGCGCAAAGAAAATGCTGTGAACGAGCACGGTGAGCTCCTGTCGCTGCTGCTCCGGCCGGGCAACATGATCACTTTTGATGTCGCACCCTCTGCACTTTGACAGGTGCAGATGGTGAAAAAATCACACCTAGCCACAATAATCAAAGTGCAGAGGGTGGCGGCAGTTGCACAGATAGAAGAGCCTCTAGGTGCAACGTCCTGCTTGCTCCTAAAGGCTTTGTGGGTGTTCCTGTTGATTTCACATGCACAAGCGCTGCTGCCCCTCCCCCACATCCTGTTGATTTCACATGCACAAGCTCTGCTGCCCCTCCCCCACATCCTGTTACACAGCACAGCTTTAATGCCCCTCCCCCACATCCTGTTACACAGCACAGCTTTAATGCTCCGCCCCCACATCCTGTTACACAGCACAGCTCTGCAGCCCTGCCCCCACATCCTGTTGCACAGCTCTGCTGCCCCGCCCCCACATCCTGTTGCACAGCTCTGCTGCCCCGCCCCCACATCCTGTTGCACAGCTCTGCTGCCCCGCCCCCACATCCTGTTGCACAGCTCTGCTGCCCCGCCCCCACATCCTGTTGCACAGCTCTGCTGCCCCGCCCCCACATCCTGTTGCACAGCTCTGCTGCCCCGCCCCCACATCCTGTTGCACAGCTCTGCTGCCCCGCCCCCACATCCTGTTGCACAGCTCTGCTGCCCCGCCCCCACATCCTGTTGCACAGCTCTGCTGCCCCGCCCCACATCCTGTTGCACAGCTCTGCTGCTCCGCCCCCACATCCTGTTGCACAGCTCTGCTGCCCCGCCCCACATCCTGTTACACAGCACAGCTTTAATGCCCCTCCCCCACATCCTGTTACACAGCACAGCTTTAATGCTCCGCCCCCACATCCTGTTACACAGCACAGCTCTGCAGCCCCGCCCCCACATCCTGTTGCACAGCTCTGCCGCCCCGCCACCACATCCTGTTGCACAGCTCTGCTGCCCCGCCCCCACATCCTGTTGCACAGCTCTGCTGCCCCGCCCCCACATCCTGTTGCACAGCTCTGCTGCCCCGCCCCCACATCCTGTTGCACAGCTCTGCTGCCCCGCCCCACATCCTGTTGCACTGCACAGCTCTGCTGCCCCGCCCCCACATCTATCAGCTACTTACATACAGACTGCTTGTAATCAGCAGATCTATTTCTCACTTTCCATTCTGTAGAAAGTTCATAATTTGTAGGCAGCAATAGATATTTCTGCATAACTAGAGATGAGCAAATTTCATATTTTGAAGAGTCCTCTCCTGCATAACGGAAATTGGACGTATCCATTATACAGGCCATAGACTTTTATTATGACAGAATGAATAAGGGAAAGCCTCTAAAGGCATTCTGTCATGGAATTGCGTTATGGATTCCGTTACCACGGACCATAACGCAATTCACTAAATACCCCAAAATGAACCGCAAAAAATTTCAAAATGATATCATTAGTGCAGCGATCTACAGTTAGAACCGTGGCGTTATAAGCAGGATATAGATCTCACCACTGACGCTCTCCCTACCTGCACTCTTCTGAATACAGTATTGTGCTCACTTGTCCCACACAGATCAGTACAGTGTGATGACACACAATGCCATGTACACATAGAAGTACACGGGGGGATTTAATAAAAATTAGTGCAAAGGAAAACTGGCTTGGTTGCCCATAGCAACCAATAAGATTCCTCCTTTCATTTTCCAATGAAGCTGTGAAAAATGAAAGGTTGAATCTGATTGGATGCTATGGGCAACTAAGCCAGGACTACTTTACACCAGTTTGAAAAATGACTATATAGAAAGAAAAAAATGTCCGCACTCTCAAATACTATTCACCCCTGTGGTCGCACTGTTTTCAGCTCATTCGCAGCTTTTTTAATTTTTTTTCAAGCTATGAGCTAAAAAGTTGCGACTAGTGTTGAGTGAACATGTGTTTCAAGTTCGGCGTACAAGGCTCAGGTTATCTAAGAATTCCGCTACCACGGACCAGAAGTTATGGTCCGTGGTAGCAAAATCAATAGCTGAGTTCTTAGATACCCTGAACCTTGTACCCCGAACTTGAAATCACAAGTTCACTCTTCACTAATTGCGACCACAGGGGTGAATAAAGTGTTTTCTCGCCCATATTCATTGGGGGACACAGAAACCGTGGGTATAGCTATGTCCTCTAGGAGGCGCTGAAACTAGTAAAAGCTGTTAGCTCCTCCCCTGGCAGCTACACCCCCTCCAGCCTGGAGAGAGAGCTTCAGTTTTTTCTAGTGTCAATAGGAGGCAAGAGCTCCCTGCTCTGCAGGGATCTTCAGAAGATTTCTTATTTTAGTTTTATTATTTTTTTTCCTTCTTTTTTTCAGATGGGACAACAGTGGTCGCCTCGCCTCCCTGTTTTCCCGGGGTCGAGTTGCGCCAGTGCCGGTCATCCGCACTGCTGCCTCCCCCACAGAAGACAAGGTGGACCAGGGCAGCCTCGCTCCCCTGCCTCCTGCCAGCCAAGGGGTCCCGTCCAAGCCCCTCTTTCAGCTTCCTGCCACTGGACCAGAGGAAGGGTGAAGATGGCGGCTGGACAGAAGATGAGGTGAGTACACGGGACTAGGTGAGTATTAACCTCTTCCCCCTCCCTACCTCCCTCTTGGCTTAGTTTTCCCCTGGTGCCCTCAAGAGAAGGGGACACAGCAAGGCACAAGGTGCCTGGGAACCCCTCATCTTAACCCTGAACAAAAGGGATAATTTTCCTGGTCTTTTTATCCAAGAGAGGAGTGCTTAATTCAGTCCCTCACACTCCCCCTCTGGGGTATGGGGTTAATGGATGGGGATAATTGTTTCACACTCAGCGGGAGAGAGAGGAGCGCAACGGCTCCCTCTCCCCGCTATCCAGCTCATATTCCACCCCTGTCGGGAGCGGGCTCCATGCGCGCCGCTCCGAAGGGGTTAATAGCGGAAGTAAAGATAGGCCCCGGCTTGCGGTATATCGCGGACGCCTCGTGTGCCGCAAAATGAGTCGGCTGCGGGGGTGACTACCTGAGGGAATCACTTTCCTCACTGCCCGACTGATTCTGCGGCAGTTTCCTGCTCCTCCCGGGGGCGGGCACCCCAGGCCGGTGGGGGCGATCGCCGATGGGGGCCATCTGGGCACCGCCCCCAGAGGCCATCTGGGCACCTTTGTCTTAGCCACTTTTTAACCCTTCCTGGCCAGCCATTGTCTTGGGCTGGCGCCTGGCCTTCAAGGGGTTACATAAAAGTGCTGTTGCTTACTATAAAAAGTAACCCTTCATTTTCTTCAGTTAAAAAAATAAATAAAATTAAATAAAAGGGGAAAGAAAAGAGGAGCATTTCATACGGGCCTGCCCCCCTCAGCACACATCATAACCGCGCTGTACAGACGGGGCCCGTACCCTGTCCATGTCAGGAGGAGTCCCAATCCGCCCTACACGGCTGCTTGGTTGATACTTCTGCATGCACCTGCGCAATACAGGGAACCCTGAGGGATTCCCAATTCGGTCTCCGGGGTTGTTGGCTGACAATCCTCCACCTGCGGGGTCGTTTGGTCGATATTCTCCACCTGCACAATTTAATTGAGGACCTCTGACTTCCCAATCCACCCTTTTGGGTCGTTTGGTTGATAGTTCTCCACTAGCGCAATTCAATAGAGGACCCCTGACATTCCCAATCCGCCCTCCGTGTCGTTTGGTTGATATTTCTCCACCAGCACATTCACTAAAGGACCTCTGATATTCCCAATCCACCCTCCCTGGTCGTTGGGTTGATAATTCTCCACCAGCGCAATTCAATAAGGGATCTCTGGCACTCCCATCCACCCTCATGGGTCGTTTTGGTTGATAATTCCCTACCTGCGCAATCGAGTAGGGGTCCGCTAGAACTCCTAGTCCACCCTCTGTGGTCGTTTGGTTGATGTTTCTTCGCCGGCGCCATTCAGTTAAGGCCCTCTGACATTCCCAATCCACCCTCCCAGGTCGTTTGGGGGATATTTCTCTACCTATGCTTCCACACTGGAGTCGCTTGATTGATACTGCACCGCCTGCGAAATCCGGTAGACAGACCTATTCAAGTTCCCATCCCACCCCCTGGGTGGTTTGGCTGATAAGTCCCCGCCACGCAGTCCACTCCTGCCAGGGGCGAGATTCTGAGGAGTACACCTATGCGCGAGCGGAACACAGTACATCTTTTTCCTTGCAACCCCACCCTTCCTCCCTGGGTCACACTCAGACACACCCTCCCTCACTGGGGAGGGTCCGTCCGGAGGAGGGGGGAGAATCACTGATTCAGACCCTGACGTGAATCCAACGCAATCTCTTAAGATTGCGTCTAAGGTGGCCTGTAGTACTTGGAATGCATTAACCCTTCCTTAGGTGGAGTAATTGCCTTATACATTATCCCCTGCCATAGATGGACTCAGTACAATGACATGAGTTTCGGGACCTGCTCTGCATATCCATTCATGGCACGATGACGTTATCACTGGTACATAGTGCGCTGTATGCATTACCCCCTTAATTAGGTGCAACAATTGCACTCCCATGGGGTGCAGGACTCTCCATATGCACTAGTTTTGCCGTGGGCATTCGCCCACGTCATAGGTGAAGTATTCTCCCTAGTACTTGCCGTATGCATCCACCTTCCTTAGGTAGCTTGCACTACCATTATATACGGTTCCGACTGTCGCACTATCCTTCCATAGACGGAATGTTGCACATCACCGTGATTTCTGTCGCATTTCCCCCTTCCGCTAGTGCTCCACTAGCGGGGAAAAACTAAACATCTTCGGATGCTGCAATTCTGCGGCGCCACTGCTCGAGGTGCCTTCACTTATTTCCTTGGGGGGCGTGGCAACAGCCGGTACTCGCAGGTGCCCAGCACTCTTACCCTAGTGCTATATGGGTGCCACCAGTTGACACGGTGTCTATTCCTTCCTTTGGTGCTGGTTTCGTGCTTGGTTATAACATCTTCTGTCTTCTCAGGGGGTTCCTAGCATCACTTATGTCCTAGAGTACCTCCATCTCCATGGGCCTACGTTGTTCCAGTCGGTCATGATATTGTCTGCATCAATACGTAGTACGTACTCCATTGCACATATATGGTGAGTACGTTCCAGCGAGTCGAGTGTTTCACTTACTCGGTATTCTCTATCCACCAATTCCCCTTCTCTGGGAAAGTGGTTATGCTGGCACTCAGGTTTAGCTCCTACAGCTTGTTCTACTCCACAGATGCAGATTTTCGTTAATGCTTGAGTTCGTGGTCACTCCAGTGGGACATCCCCTTCAGGTAGGGGTCCTACCCTGGAGCTAGCTTGGCAGTTACGCCTGTTCAGCGCTCTTCCGGGTAGAGTTTTGAGGTTAGCTCTACTTCACTGGGGCAGTGTGGTACGTGGCTTCTACGGATAGTCTTAGGCCTCCCCCTCGGTTTCGCGCTGACTGGGCAAGCGCTGGCTATTACTGTGGGAACAGTGTTGCTTACCACTACATGCTTGGTTCTTACTGCACAGCTCTTTCGTCAGGCGGTGGACTCTTTAACACTGAATTCGGTGGCCTCCACGGGGGCCCCCTCCTCTGCTGGGGTATAGGGCTAGCAATACAGTGTGTCTCCTCTTGCTTGGCTTCCTCCTCAGGCTGTGTTTTTGCACAGCCATTTTGTCCTAGGCTACTTTGGTACGGTGCCGGTCTCAGACGGGGAATGGGCTCAAACCTAGCCTATTCTTATCCTGTCTTTCCCCCCCCTGGCTCAGGGTTCATAGCCGTCCCGCATGCCTTGGTAGTTCCTACGTTGCTACTTTCCCTCGTCTGCATTTGCACAGGGTATTAGTTTGGTGGACTTCCTTTCCAGGCTCGATCCGGTCCAGACTGGTGGACTGTGGCGCCCTCCACATTCCTCCTTCTACGGGGACTCTTCCATTGGTCCGGGTGAGCTAACGGTATCTACACGAAAGCTTCCCACCTTTTTTCTCCAGAGCCAGAGTTCTGGAAGTGTGCGACGGGACGCCCTGATTCTCCTTGGTGGGAGTTCTCCCTCCTTACGTGCTTCTTCTCTCCCTTCCCAGGGTTCTACGGAGGATTCAGATGGAGGACATTCCGACAAATCCTGGTCACTCCAAGTTGACTCCGTAGCGTGTGGTATGCTGACCTCGTTCTCCTTCCTGGAGACGTCACTGCCACTCAGAGACGCTCTTCTTTCACGGGGTCCGGTCTTACATCTGCATTTCAATGTCGGCGTGGCTATTGAAACCTCCGTTCTGATGTGAAGAGGGTTTTCGGCGGATGTCTTCCGCACTATGATTCAGGCAGGAAGTCTGCATCGCCCAGGGTCTATTGGGGGACCTGGAGGTCCTTCCTGGGCTTCTGCAAATGCCGAGACATCCCCTTCCTTCCTGTTTTTTCTCTCCCCACGGTCCTATCCTTCTATATTCAGGGTTGGACCTTCGTTTAGCCCTTAGTTCCTTGATGGGTCAGGTGTTGGCGCTTCTGTCCTGGGGCAGCTTCCAGCGTACTCTGGGTTCCCTGGTGCCTATGGAAACCTTCCTTCAGGGGCGGCTCATACGGTTACTCTGTACCGTCCTTACAGCCTTGGGATCTATATGTAGTTGTCTCAGCCTTCCAGTCTTCTCCACTCGGGCCCTTTCCTGTCCTGGATGGTAGTTTTTCTTGTGGCTATCACATCCATCAGGCGGATGTCTTAGTTGGGGGTGCTCTGTTGCAAGATCCCCTTCCTGGTTCTTCTCAGGGATACGGCAGTTCTCCAGCCCATTCCTTCTTCTCCCGAAGGTGGTCTCTGACTTCCATATCAATGAAGTAATTGTCCTTCCTTCCCTTTCCTTCGCACCCTACGGAAGGGAGTTACATTATTGGACGTTGTCAGAGTTCTACTCCTTGTTAGCAGCCTCCAGTCCCTCTCGGTGTACGAACCCCCATTTCGCTCCGAAAGGGCCTCGCTAGGGGTTGGCGGCCTCCAAAGGGCGATTGCGCGTTGTATTCGGTCTGCAAGTGCCGACGTATACCGCGCCCGGAGCAGGGTTCCACCCTTAGGTGTCATGGCTCGCTTCTTGGGCTCTGGGGCATCGCGCCTCAACTTCACAGTTGTGTAACGAGACTACCGTTCCTCCTTACACACATTCACAAAGTTTTTTCCAGGTGCATTCTTATGCATCGGCTGCCGCTGCTTAGCCCACAAGGTCTTGCAGGCGGCAGTTTCCTAGCTACCAGCAGGGACGCTTGCTTCCATGGGTCTGTGGTTTTTCCCTCCCCGTGGACTGCTCTGTAACGTCCCACGGTATCTGTGTCCGCCAATGAATATGGGCGAGAAAAGGAGATTTTTGTATAACTTACCAGTAAAATCTATTTCTCGCTCTTCATTGGGGGACACAGCACCCACCCGGTATTGTTGTCCGGCCACAGTGTGGCTGTTGCTGGTTTGGGCTCCGTTAGGTCCTTTGACATGGTTGGTTTTCCACGTGTTTTCTCTTTGGTTGGCTTGCTTCTCACAAACTGAAGCTCTCTCTCCAGGCTGGAGAGGGTATAGCTGCCAGGGGAGGAGCTAACAGCTTTTACTAGTGTCAACGCCTCCTAGAGGGCATAGCTTTACCCACGGTTTCTGTGTCCCCAAATGAAGAGCGAGAAAGAGATTTTACTGGTAAGTTATACAAAAATCATCTTTTTCTCTTCGCTAATTTTTTGTGAGTGCTGCCATATTTTTTTTTTTATTCTTATATTGTCTTATATTTGTTGCCAGATCCATTGGCCTGCTCCTCCATATTTATATTTGGCCTGATGCGCTGCCATTGTTATATATAGATATATAATTATTTGTTTCTGGGAAAAAAAAAAAAATATATATATATATATATATATATATATATATATATATAAATGAAGAAAAATGGCGGCACTGGCTCCCAAGTGAGAAAACGGGTGCACGTCCCAAAGGGAATGGACTGACTTCCCTGATGAATATTCTAGGAAAAATGAGCGGCACTCCAGAAGTTATATAATCACTGTCATTTGAGTTGTTTCTTTGCTTGAGGAAGGCTCGCGATCTGAGCCGAAACGTTGCACCACTGGTGTGAATAAAGGGTTCACCACTTTTACTTCTGGAGTGCCGCTCATTTTTCCTAGTGTATATATATATATATATATATATATATATATATATATATATATATATATATATAGCTAAAAAAGGGCAGCATTCCAAAAAATGTAAAGAAAACTATTTATTCACCCTGTGGTACATCAACGTTTCAGCTCAACAATAGAGCCTTTCTCAGGCTCTATTGTTGAGCTGAAATGTCGCTGTACCATTGGGTGAATAAATAGTTTTCTTTAAATTTTTTGGAGTGCTGCCCTTTTTCGCTTTTTATGTGTGGGTAATTGCTTATTGCCATTGGGCCTTGCACCTGTGTGCCATTAATGTTTATGCTGCCATTTTTTCTTTTGTGTGTGTGTATATGTGTATAATATATATATATATATATATATATATATATATTATATAATATTATATTAGGGATGTCACGATACCAGTATCAGGACCGATACCGGACATTTGCACGAGTACTTGTACTCGTGCAAATGTTCCCGATACCTGGTGGCCGTACAGTGGCGGGTCCAGTGTCATCTTGCCGTGATTCCGCCTCCCTTACTCACCGCCTTCATTTTGCAGACTGCGCATGTGCTGTTCAGTTCCATCGCGCTCGCGCCCGGCCGTTGCTACTCGTCTTTAGTATGAGCGTGATCACTGGCTTCAGGTGCTGGAGAACGCAAGCCAGTGATCACACTCATGCTAAAGATGAGAAGCGCCGGGCGTGAGCGCGATGGAACTGAACAGCGCGGTCTGCAAAATGAAGGCGGTGAGTGAGGGAGTCGGGATCGCGCTGTAACAGACGGCGCAAGCGCGAGAAGAGCGTGGTCCTGGCATCACGGCAAGATGTCCATCACAATGTAGAAAGGAGGGGTAAGGGGCTGACTTATCGTGCTTTAAAGCAAGGAGGCCGCCGCCCCCTTGACTTCAAGACTGACTTGGAGAAGGAGCCAACAGACATTAAAACTGCGATTTTAACAAATATGAGGAGACAGAATGAGGAAAGAAAATCCTGATTAGCAACACACTGGGGGATACTTTAAGGTACTGTGGTTGGTTTAATATGTGTTTTCCAGGTGACGGGTTCCCTTTAAAGCCACTTCCTCCCAGTACTCTGGTGCATCCGCATGGGAAGGATTACAGCAGGCCAGGTGGGTACGGTGCATGAAATGGAGGAGAAATCCAGTTATTCTCTCCATTTTATGTTCAAATAGTGAATATAAAATAAGGTGGTGGGGGGGGGGGGGGGAAGGGCATATAATAGTGATTCCGAACCAGTGTGCCTCCAGCTGTTGCAAAACTACACCTCCCAGCATGCCCGGACAGCATGCTGGGAGTTGTAGTTTGGCAACAGCTAGAGGCACGCTGGTTGGGAATCACTATTATATGCCCATTTATTAACCCTTGTACAAAGGAAAAGTAAAGCAGTTGTCCATAGCAACCAAATCCCAGCTTAAATTTTTTTCATTGCAATCGGCAACTGCGCCGCTGTTATAATTGGTATCGGTGAGTACTTAAAAAAAAAGTATCGGTACTCGGTCTTAAAAAATTGTATTGGGACACTATATATATGCGGAACGAAATTGCGGACGTGTGAATGGAGCCTAATTTGTGTAACTTGACGCCTCAGCCTCTGATCACACCAGAGTGGCGTTTGTCTGCAACTTTTGTGCTCTCCAACTCCCGCTCATTTCTCATGGACACACAGAAGACTTTTCTTGCAAAGACCGATATGTGGCACTTACCATATATATGTGAACACAGCACGTGTTCTCCATGACAGATTCATGACTGTATCTCAGATGTTCTCTGTGGAAGATCGGGGCGCAGATCACATGTAAGCACTATAATAGGGTGTGTCTAGATCTGATGGTCCAAGGGGCACCTTATCGTAATGACCACGGCTTGTGTTAAAAAATGACACTCAGCCAGGTCCAGTTCACTAGTCCTATGAACATTTTATTAGAATTAGAATGTTTTCTTACAAAATGACAAATGCAAAATCTTTTTTTTTTTTTTTTTTGGTAGTGTGAGGTCCTGCCGTGTCCCCACCACATTGTGTCCTGGACCACCAGCCACAAAAGAGGTAAGAGCTTTCTAGAGAGGCTGCAACTACAGTTAGGTATTTGGTTTTGGATGCAGCCAGCCCACTTACATTTTTAATTACCGTATATACTCGAGTATAAGACGAGTTTTTTGGCACATATTTTTGTGCTCAAAAAGCCCCCTCGTCTTATACTCGAGTCTAGGTCTGTATTTTCTTGATTGCGAAAATTCGCAAAAAAAAATCGCATTCAAATTTTCGCATAAAAATTTGCATGAACTGGTATTTTCCCAGAAATCGAATATTCGCTTTAGTTGGTTTTTGTACTGTTAAAGTTATTGTTGATACCATATTGTTTTTCTTTGAAATAAATATTCAAAAACCTTTAACCTACTGATGCCTCAATTAATGTAATTTTATTGGTACGGTATCTATTTTTATTTTTCAAATTTACCAGTAGCTGCTGCATTTCCCACCCTAGTCTTATACTCGAGTCAATAATTTTTCCCATTTTTTGGGGGTAAAATTAGGTGCCTCGGCTTATACTCTAGTATATACGGTATTTATTTTTTGCAGGTACATTGCTCAGTAAGTGACCATACACAATAATAATACTAATCTTTATTTATATAGCGCCAACATATTCCTCAGCGCCTTAAAGTTCAGGGGTTTATGTCAAATAACATAGCAACAGACAAGTCGATTACTACAACAAGAGGAATGAGGACCCTGCTCGCAAGACCTTACAATCTATGAGGGGATAGGGGTGACACAAAAGGTAGAAGTGCTTGTTATGTATGATAGTCCAGCCATCTTTGTGGACGAGCAAATTGAATTGGATTCTATAGTGTATGGGTAGCGAGTGCAATGACTGACACAGGGCGGAGGCATCAGGGTAGCGGCTGCTGCATTAAGAATAGATTGGAGAGGGGAGAGTCTGGTGAGGGGGAGGCCAATTAATAGTGAGTTGCAGTAATCAAGGCAGGAGTGGATCAGGGCAACAGTGAGAGTTTTCTGTTTCCATAGTGAGAAAGGGGCGGATACTAGAGATGTTTTTGAGGTGCCGGCGGCATGAGCAGGAGAGCGATTGAATATAGGGGGTGAAAGAAAGATCAGTGTCAAAAGTCACCCCGAGACAGCGGGCGTGCTGCCTAGGAGTGATGACGGTGTTGCACACCGAGAGGCAGATATCAGGTTTAGGTAGGTTAGTAGATGCAGAGAACACAAGAAGTTTAGTTACACAATGTGACAATACGCAATGCTTTTAGAAGTTATTGCTTCCATTTTTTGTAAAAAGAAACGCAAGAAAAAACCTGTGTGTTAAACCAGAGCTACATTGTGGTCTTATTGGTGTTATGCTGTCACACCTGTGACAGGTGTTAGAAGGTCTGAAAGACTGACTGCACATTAGTGATCTGACAGCCTCTTTTGGTTTCACTTTGTCTATGTTTTGCTGGTATGTCCACACCTCCTGTTCAGGTGTGGATCATGTGACCTTTACCTATCCCTATTTAGTCTGACATTACCCAGCACTCCTTGCTCTGGATAGCTTCAGTTGGTCTTGGAAGAGCTGGAGTGTGGAGCTCATAGAAGTCCTGTTCATCCATCATCCTTAGAAGTTGTGTTCCGCTTGTTGTGTTTTGTCTTCTCCCCCTGGTTGTTGTTGTTTACTAGGCCTCAGCAAGACGCTGGTTCCTTCACCTGGGAAGGAGCTGGTTGTCTCTGCCCTGTCATTACCTTAAGGGCATTCGAGGGTCTTCAGGGTTTTCTAGGTTACAGTGTATGGGCATCTCTACTATCGAGGGGTGCCCATACGGATAGGTGTTAGGGCCAGGAACAGGGTTTTATAGGTGGTGACCCTTTTCCTTCCCTAGCGGTTAGGCCTAGTGTCTTTCACCTTCCCTCTTGTTGTTTTATTGGTGTTTCTCCCCTACTACATCCGTGACACATGCTTCCCATCATTTTGACACTGATCCTGGATACTACTGTGTGCATGAGGATTAAAATGTTTTCTCCTTCTCTTCTGTGTATCGCTGACCGAATATAGTACAGCACTAGCTAGAAAGCTAAACCATGGGACTAATTGATCTTCCAAATCTTGCCTCTTTGCAAACACTCTAGAACAAATGTTGCTTCATGTGGCGGTTTTCCAGCATCTCGAGCAAATAGGTGCAAAGTACAATCAGGCATCAGACAAATATCTTCTGTGTAATTGTTTTGTTAGGTTTTAGGAAATTGATTGTAAGGTATAGAAAATAATTTAAAAAGATCCCGAACAGCAGTTCACATGTGGTTCTCAGTCCAAAAAAGGTTTAGCGGTGGGAGACTTTTTGATCAGGTTCACAAGGGTCGGGTTGGTGCTGTTTTTGGTGTATTTACATTTAATTATTTAACTGTATCCAAATGCCCAACATAAATTTATGCTGGGGGTCGATTGTTTAAATATGGCTGCCGGGTACCTGCTGTTTGAAAAGGGCTTATGTATGCAATCAATGACTTGAATGGGTCCACAATCCAGAAGGAGCGCTTCTGCAGGGTTTCTCTTTGTGCCATGTTAAATTTTTTGGGTGGTGCGGACGGATCACAGACCATTTAAAAAATTGCGGTCCTCCATGCACAGAACGGCCGACCAACGGCCGTCTGGTTAAGCCCTAAGGGCCCATGCACATGAATGTCTTTTCTTTCCGTGTACGGAAGTTACTCTGGGTGCATTCTATGTCAGTTTCCGTATGTCTCCGTTCCGCAAAACAATAGAACATGTCCTATTATTGTCCACATTAGGGTTGCACCTGTGTGGAGGAGGGGAGGGGCTGTGGCCACTGCACCACCAATGAAGATAATTAACCTGTTAGTACAGGTATTGGATGCGGCTGCCGGCGGTATCACATACCTGGCACCTGCCCTCTATGACGAGGTGCTGCAATCCGCCAGACCGTAGCAATTAACTCCTCAGGTGCTGCATCTGAGGGGTTAATTGATGAAGTTCTCAGCACCTTGTCATAGAGGCCGGGTATGTGATACCGCCAGCACTCTCATCCCACATTTGTATTATCTTCATTGGTGGCGCAGTGCACCCCCCCAGTATTATAGTCATTGGTGGCAGTGGCCACAGGATCCCCTCCTCTTTGGTGGCAGTGGCAGCTTCAGATCGGAGCCCAGCAGTGAAATTGCGGGGCTCGGAATGGTTACCATCAACTTGCTCATGTGTGTCTGACCTAAGGGAGGAAAAGCAAGGTCTCGTTCATGGGCCTTAGGCCCCTTTCACACTGGCGAGTTTTCCGCGCAGGTGCAATGCGTGAAGGGAACGCATTGCACCCGCACTGAATCCGGACCCATTCACTTCTATGGGGCTGTGCACATGAGCGGTGATTTTCACGCATCACTTGTGCGTTGCGAGAAAATCGCAGCAGGCTCTATATTGTGCGTTTTTCACACAACGCAGGCCCCATAGAAGTGGGGCCCCATTGTGCGATTTTCACTCACGGTTGCTAGCCGACAATAGGCATGGGGACCCGATCATTATTATTTTCCCTTATAACATGGTTATAAGGGAAAATAATAGCATTCTTAACCACCTCCGGACCGCCTAACGCACATGTGCGTTCCGGAGGTGGCAGGCTGGCGCACAGTCACGCATATACGCGTCATCTCGCGATACGCAAGATTTCCTGTGAACGCGCGCACACAGGCGCGCGCGCTCACAGGAACGGAAGGTAAGCGAGTGGATCTCCAGCATGCCAGCGGCGATCGTTCGCTGGCAGGCTGGAGATCCGAATTTTTTAACCCCTAACAGGTATATTAGACGCTGTTTTCATAACAGCGTCTAATATACCTCCTACCTGGTCCTCTGGTGGTCCCTTTTGTTAGGATCGACCACCAGAGGACTCAGGTAGGTCAGTACAGTCGCACCAAACACCACACTACACTACACCCCCCCCCCCCCCCCCGTCACTTATTAACCCCTTATAAACCCCTGATCACCCATGATCACCCCATATAAACTCCCTGATCACCCCCCTGTCATTGATCACCGCCCTGTCATTGATCACCCCCCTGTCATTGATCACCCCCCTGTCAGGCTCCGTTCAGACGTCCGTATGATTTTTACGGATCCACGGATGCATGGATCGGATCCGCAAAACGCATACGGACGTCTAAATGGAGCCTTACAGGGGGGTGATCAATGACAGGCGGGTGATCACACATATACACTCCCTGATCACCCCCCTGTCATTGATCACCCCCCTGTCATTGATCACCCCCCTGTAAGGCTCCATTCAGACGTCCGCATGATTTTTACGGATCCATGGATACATGGATCGGATCCGCAAAACACATGCGGACGTCTGAATGGAGCCTTACAGGGGGGTGATCACCCATATACACTCCCTGATCACCCCCTGTCATTGATCACCCCCCTGTAAGGCTCCATTCAGACGTCCGCATGATTTTTACGGATCCATGGATACATGGATCGGATCCGCAAAACACATGCGGACGTCTGAATGGAGCCTTACAGGGGGTGATCAATGACAGGCGGGTGATCACCCATATACACTCCCTGATCACCCCCCTGTCATTGATCACCCCCCTGTAAGGCTCCATTCAGACGTCCGCATTTTTTTTGTGGATCCGTACAGGAGCCTTACAGGGGGGGTGATCAGTGACAGGGGGGTGATCACCCTGATCACCCTGATCACCCCCTGTCATTGATAACCCCCCTGTAAGGCTCCATTCAGACGTCCGCATGTTTTTTGTGGATCCGATCCATGTATCCATGGATCCGTAAAAAATCATGCGGATGTCTGAATGGAGCCTTACAGGGGGGGTGATCAGTGACAGGGGGGTGATCACCCTGATCACCCCCTGTCATTGATAACCCCCCTGTAAGGCTCCATTCAGACGTCCGCATGTTTTTTGTGGATCCGATCCATGTATCCATGGATCCGTAAAAAATCATGCGGATGTCTGAATGGAGCCTTACAGGGGGGGTGATCAGTGACAGGGGGGTGATCACCCCCTGTCATTGATAACCCCCCTGTAAGGCTCCATTCAGACGTCCGCATGTTTTTTGTGGATCCGATCCATGTATCCATGGATCCGTAAAAAATCATGCGGATGTCTGAATGGAGCCTTACAGGGGGGGGTGATCAGTGACAGGGGGGTGATCACCCCCTGTCATTGATAACCCCCCTGTAAGGCTCCATTCAGACGTCCGCATGTTTTTTGTGGATCCGATCCATGTATCCATGGATCCGTAAAAAATCATGCGGATGTCTGAATGGAGCCTTACAGGGGGGGTGATCAGTGACAGGGGGGTGATCACCCTGATCACCCTGATCACCCCCTGTCATTGATAACCCCCCTGTAAGGCTCCATTCAGACGTCCGCATGTTTTTTGTGGATCCGATCCATGTATCCATGGATCCGTAAAAAATCATGCGGATGTCTGAATGGAGCCCTACAGGGGGGGTGATCAGTGACAGGGGGGTGATCACCCTGATTACCCTGATCACCCCCTGTCATTGATAACCCCCCCCTGTAAGGCTCCATTCAGACGTCCGCATGTTTTTTGTGGATCCGATCCATGTATCCATGGATCCGTAAAAAATCATGCGGATGTCTGAATGGAACCTTACAGGGGGGGTGATCAGTGACAGGGGGGTGATCACCCCCTGTCATTGATCACCCCCCTGTAAGGCTCCATTCAGACGTCCGCATGTTTTTTGTGGATCCGATCCATGTATCCATGGATCCGTAAAAAATCATGCGGATGTCTGAATGGAGCCTTACAGGGGGGGTGATCAGTGACAGGGGGGTGATCACCCTGATCACCCCCTGTCATTGATAACCCCCCTGTAAGGCTCCATTCAGACGTCCGCATGTGTTTTGCGGATCCGATCCATGTATCCATGGATCCGTAAAAAATCATGCGGATGTCTGAATGGAGCCTTACAGGGGGGGTGATCAGTGACAGGGGGGTGATCCGGGAGTCTATATGGGTGATTACCCCCCTGTCATTGATCACCCCCCTGTCATTGATCACCCCCCCTGTCATTGATCACCCCCCCTGTAAGGCTCCATTCAGACATTTTTTTTGGCACAAGTTAGCAGAATTTTTTTTTTTGTTTTTGTTTTTTCTTACTAAGTCTCATATTCTACTAACTTGTGTCAAAAAATAAAATCTCACATGAACTCGCCGTACCCCTCACGGAATCCAAATGCGTAAACATTTTTAGACATTTATATTCCAGACTTCTTCTCACGCTTTAGGGCCCCTAAAAAGCCAGGGCAGTATAAATACCCCACATGTGACCCCATTTCGGAAAGAAGACACCCCAAGGTATTCGCTGAGGGGCATATTGAGTCCATGAAAGATTGAAATTTTTGTCCTAAGTTAGCGGAAAGTGAGACTTTGTGAGAAAAAAACCAAAAAAATCAATTTCCGCTAACTTATGCAAAAAATAAAAAATTTCTAGGAACTCGCCAGGCCCCTCATTGAATACCTTGGGGTGTCTTCTTTCCAAAGTGGGGTCACATGTGGGGTATTTATACTGCCCTGGCTTTTTAGGGGCCCGAAAGTGTGAGAAGAAGTCTGGGATCCAAATGTCTAAAAATGCCCTCCTAAAAGGAATTTGGGCCCCTTTGCGCATCTAGGCTGCAAAAAAGTGTGACATATCTGGTATCGCCGTACTCAGGAGAAGTTGGGGAATGTGTTTTGGGGTGTCATTTTACATATACCCATGCTGGGTGAGAAAAATATCTTGGTCAAATGCCAACTTTGTATAAAAAAAATAGGAAAAGTTGTCTTTTGCCAAGATATTTCTCTCACCCAGCATGGTTATATGTAAAATGGCACCCCAAAACACATTCCCCAACTTCTCCTGAGTACGGCGATACCACATGTGTGACACTTTTTTGCAGCCAAGGTGGGCAAAGGGGCACACATTCCAAAGTGCACCTTTCGGATTTCACAGGCCATTTATTACAGATTTTGATTGCAAGGTACTTCTTACACATTTGGGCCCCTAAATTGCCAGGGCAGTATAACTACGCCACAAGTGACCCCATTTTGGAAAGAAGACACCCCAAGGTATTCCGTGAGGGGCATGGCGAGTTCCTAGAATTTTTTATTTTTTGTCACAAGTTAGCGGAAAATGATGATTTTTCTTTTTTTTTCTTTTTTCCTTACAAAGTCTCATATTCCACTAACTTGCGACAAAAAAAAAAAAAATCTAGGAACTGGCCATGCCCCTCACAGAATACCTTGGGGTGTCTTCTTTCCAAAATGGGGTCACTTGTGGCGTAGTTATACTGCCCTGGCAATTTAGGGGCCCAAATGTGTGAGAAGAACTTTGCAATCAAAACGTGTAAAAAATGGCCTGCGAAATCCGAAAGGTGCACTTTGGAATATGTGCCCCTTTGCCCACCTTGGCAGCAAAAAAGTGTCACACATCTGGTATCGCCGTACTCAGGAGAAGCTGGGGAATGTGTTTTGGGGTCTCATTTTACATATACCCATGCTGGGTGAGAAAAATATCTTGGTCAAATGCCAACTTTGTATAAAAAAATGGGAAAAGTTGTCTTTTGCCAAGATATTTCTCTCATCCAGCATGGGTATATGTAAAATGACACCCCAAAACACATTCCCCAACTTCTCCTGAGTACGGCGATACCAGATGTGTCACACTTTTTTGCTGCCAAGGTGGGCAAAGGGGCACATATTCCAAAGTGCACCTTTCAGATTTTGCAGGCCATTTTTTACAGATTTTGATTGCAAGGTACTTCTTACACATTTGGGCCCCTAAATTGCCAGGGCAGTATAACTACGCCACAAGTGACCCCATTTTGGAAAGAAGACACCCCAAGGTATTCCGTGAGGGGCATGGCGAGTTCCTAGAATTTTTTATTTTTTGTCGCAAGTTAGTGAAATATGAGACTTTGTAAGGAAAAAAGAGAAAAAAAATAAAAATCATCATCATTTTCCGCTAACTTGTGACAAAAAATAAAAAGTTCTATGAACTCACTATGCCCATCAGCGAATACCTTAGGGTGTCTACTTTCCGAAATGGGGTCATTTGTGGGGTGTTTCTACTGTCTGGGCATTGTAGAACCTCTGGAATCATGACAGGTGCTCAGAAAGTCAGAGCTGTTTCAAAAAGCGGAAATTCACATTTTTGTACCATAGTTTGTAAATGCTATAACTTTTACCCAAACCATTTTTTTTTTGCCCAAACATTTTTTTTTTATCAAAGACATGTAGAACAATAAATTTGGCGAAAAATTTATATATGGATGTCGTTTTTTTTGCAAAATTTTACAGCTGAAAGTGAAAAATGTCATTTTTTTGCAAAAAAATCGTTACATTTTGATTAATAACAAAAAAAGTAAAAATGTCAGCAGCAATAAAATACCACCAAATGAAAGCTCCATTAGTGAGAAGAAAAGGAGGTAAAATTCATTTGGGTGGTAAGTTGCATGACCGAGCGATAAACGGTGAAAGGAGTGTAGTGCCGAAGTGTAAAAAGTGCTCTGGTCATGAAGGGGGTTTCACCTAGCGGGGCTGAAGTGGTCATACAGAATGCTTAGTACAATAGGGCTGGAGGGGTTAAAAAATAATAATAAAAAATTTAACTCTCCTTAATCCACTTGTTCACGCAGCCGGCATCTCTTCTGTCTTCTTTGAGGAAAAGGACCTGTGGTGACGTCACTGCGCTCATCACATGGTCCATCACATGATCCATCACCATAGGGGCTGCGTGAACAAGTGGATTAAGGCGAGTTAAATTTTTTTTATTTTTTTTTAACCCCTCCATCCTTATTGTACTATGCATTCTGTATTAACATTTTCACATCCAATGCTGCATCCAGTAACTGGCTTCAGCAGTGACATGACCCAGCAGTAACATGCCACTTGGGGGTATGTCACTGCTGAATCCGGTCCATAAACTGGGAACCGGAAGATGGCCAAGATTCACCTTCCTGCCCAGGCCTATTTTTCCAAATCCGACTTCACTTTAAGTGGTAAAACTTTGGAATACTTTCTCAGAATCTGTTAGATAAGTAATAGTTTTGTTGTGATACATTGTACTTCATGTTAGTGGTAAAATTGGGTCAATATTTTTTTCCTTTACTTAAAAAATAATAATCCAATTTCGATGAGCCGAAATTAGTTATTTGCCAAGTCGCGTGTGACTTCGTTAAATAACTTTGTTAGTTGATTTTTAAAGTGGAAAACTAGTTTAAAACTTTAAACTGAACTCTATTTCGGTTCCGAGTTACCGAGTTCAGTTTCAAGTGTTGTAGTGGTTTTTAACTTAAAAAATCAACTACCGACGTTATTCAATGAAGTCACGCGCGACTTTGCGAATAACTAATTTCAGCTTATCGGAGCCCATACATTTTAATACTGTACGGAGACAGATCTCCATACAGCATTAAAGGGGTTATCCCGTCTTGGACAATGGGGGCATATCGCTTGGATATGCCACCATTGTCTGATAGGTGCAGGTCCCATCTCTGGGACCCGCACCTACAAGGAGAATGGAGCGGAGAAATTTGAGGCGGGCGCACTGCGCATACGCAGCCGCCCTCCATTCATTTCTATGGAGCCGACGAAAACAGCCGGCTATTTTAGTCGGCCCCATAGAAATGAATGGGATCGGTGGCCGCGCATGAGCACTGCGCTTCCATTCACAGCAAAGGGAGAGGCGAGGAGCTGCACCTGGTGGACGGACCTGGGGTCATCCAGCCACAACTCTCCCCGGCTCCGTTCTCCTTGTAGGTTCGGGTCCCAACGGTGAAACCCGCACCTATCAGATAATGGGGGCATATTTTAGTCGGCCCCATAGAAATGAATGGGAGCGGTGGCCGCGCATGAGCACTGCGCTTCCATTCACAGCAAAGGGAGAGGTGGGGAGCTGCACCTGGTGGACGGACCTGGGGTCATCCAGCCACAACTCTCCCCGGCTCCGTTCTCCTTGTAGGTTCGGGTCCCAACGGTGAAACCCGCACCTATCAGATAATGGGGGCATATTTTAGTCGGCCCCATAGAAATGAATGGGAGCGGTGGCCGCGCATGAGCACTGCGCTTCCATTCACAGCAAAGGGAGAGGTGGGGAGCTGCACCTGGTGGACGGACCTGGGGTCATCCAGCCACAACTCTCCCCGGCTCCGTTCTCCTTGTAGGTTCGGGTCCCAACGGTGAAACCCGCACCTATCAGATAATGGGGGCATATCCTAGCGATATGCCCCCATTGTTTAAGGTGGGATAACCCCTTTAGGCCTCATGCACACGACCGTTGTGTGCATCCGTGGCCGTTGTGCCGTTTTCCGTTTTTTTTCACGGACCCATTGACTTTCAATGGGTCCGTGGAAAAATCGGAAAATGCACCGTTTGGCAGCCGCATCCGTGAGCTGTGTTTCCTGGCCGTGAAAAAAATATGACCTGTCCTATTTTTTTCACGGCCAACGGTTCACGGGCCCATTCAAGTCAATGGGTCCGTGAAAGAACACGGATGCACACAAGATTGGCATCCGTGTCCGTGATCCGTGGCCGTAGGTTTTAGTTTCATACAGACGGATCCGAAGATCAGTCTGCATAAAAGCTTTTTCAGAGCTGAGTTTTCACTTCGTGAAAACTCAGATCCGACAGTATATTCTAACACAGAGGCGTTCCCATGGTGATGGGACGCTTCTAGTTAGAATACACTACAAACTGTGTACAAGACTGCCCCCTGCTGCCTGGCAGCACCCGATCTCTTACAGGGGGATATGATAGTACAATTAACCCCATCAGGTGCGGCACCTGAAGGGGTTAATTGTACTATCATATCCCCCTGTAAGAGATCAGGGCTGCCAGGCAGCAGGGGGCAGACCCCCCCCCCCCCCCTCCCCAGTTTGAATATCATTGTGCGGCCCCCCCCCCTCCCCTGTTGTTAACTCGTTGGTGGCCAGTGTGCGCACCCCCCTCCCTCCCTCTATTGTTTTAATACATTGGGGCCAGTGTGCGCACCCCCCCAACCCCCCCCCCCCCCTCCCTCCCTCCCTCCCTCTATTGTAATAATAGCATTGGGGCCAGTGTGCAGTTGAACTCAATGGCTTAATATCTTCATAATCGAGACGGGACTCATCGCTACATTAGCCATTCACTGGGTTCAGAGCGTAAAGGTGCATCAGGAGGCGCGCTCACCCCCCCCCCCCCCCCGGCAGAGACAGACCCCAGGGCTGCACTGGTACCTGGGCATCAGCGTTACTTGCTTTACATCGCATCGGTGGCAGCGGAGTAGAAGATTTTCATACTTACCTGGTTGCTGGCTGCTGCGATGTCTGCGTCCGGCCGGGAGCTCCTCCTACTGGTAAGTGACAGCAATGCGCCGCACAGACCTGTCACTTACCAGTAGGAGGAGCTCCCGGCCGGACACAGAGATCGCAGCAGCCAGCAGCCAGGTAAGTATGAATCTTCTACTCCGCTGCCACCGATGATCGGGGGGGGGGGGGGGGGGGGCACACTGGCCCCAATGCTATTATTACAATAGAGGGAGGGAGGGAGGGGGTGCCGCACACGGGCCACCAACGAGTTAACAACAGGGGAGGGGGGGCCCACTGGCCACCAATGAGTTAAAAACAGGGGGGGGGGTCTGCCCCCTGCTGCCTGGCAGCACCTGCCAGGCAGCAGGGGACAGTCATGTACACAGTTTTTTTGTATATTCTAACCTGAAGCGTCTCCATCACCATGGGAACGCCTCTGTGTTAGAATATACTGTCGGAAATGAGTTTCACGATGTAGCTCATATCCGACAGTATATTCTAACATAGAGGCGTTCCCATGGTGATGGGGACGCTACAAGTTAAAATATACCATCGGATTGGAGAAAACTCCAATCCGATGGTATAACAGAACTCCAGACTTTACATTGAAAAGTCAATGGGGACGGATCCGTTTGAAATGGCACCATATTGTGTCAACATCAAACGGATCCGTCCCCATTGACTTGCATTGTAATTCAGGATGGATCCGTTTGGCTCCGCACGGCCAGGCGGACACCAAAATGACTTTTTTTTCATGTCCGTGGATCCTCCAAAAATCAAGGAAGACCCACGGACGGAAAAACGGTCACGGATCACGGACCAACGGAACCCCGTTTTGCGGACCGTGAAAAAAAACGTCCGTGTGCATGAGGCCTTAATCTGAAGTTGGGAACGAAGCAACTTCAGGTGTATCATCTGAAGCTCTCTTCGTTCCTCACCAATTACAATCCCGGAAAACCCCTTTAAAAGTTGTTTATTTTTCATGGACGATAAATTGCGCCAGTGTCTAGCTGTCGTCATCTTAAAGATGTTCTAATGATTCTTTATTTGGATGATTTCCTGATTTCTGCAGATTCGTGAGAGAATCTTCGTTTTCATCTCAACTGATCCAGCAGACACCAACTGGGGTGGTTAATGAATCTGGAGAATTTGGACCTGTGTCCTAGCAGGTGAATAATCTTCTTGGGTGTACGTAGTTGCTCATAATTAGAGATGGGCGAATCAAAGCTGACTATATGGAATTAGATCCGAATTTCAGGAAAAATTAAATTTGCAATAAATGCGAATTTCCTTGTGCTTCGTGGTAACAAATCACATTTTTCCTAAATTGGCTGTTGCATGTGTGATGACATGGAGAAAGGAAGTATGGGAAGGCGGGATCACCCAGACTGACATGCATGATGCAGCCAATCAGCAGCAAGCCAGCCCTGTGTTGTCACAGCCCTATAAATACGGCGGCCATCTTAGATTCAGACATTTTCCAGCGTTCTAAGTGCAGGGACAGATGTGAGAAGACACTAGGAACAGCAATAGGAAAAACCTCATTGTGAAAAAAACTGAAAAAACGATTTATAAGTGCAGGGAAAGGATTAAGAAGGAATCATTTCACAGCATCTTGGTGCAGGGAGAGACGTCAGAAGGCGCTAGGGATAGTGCTAGAAAAGCGATTTACAAGTGCGGGGAAAGATTATTTGGGGATCCAATTAGCCATTATACAGCTCTGTCATTCCAGCAATTAGTTTCTGCTATTGGGGTGCAAGTTCTATGTTGAAAAGCCTTTAGTGGCCTATTTTAGTACAGAAAGAAAAATATATACGCACTTCACTTCGGCGGTTATATGTATCGAAAGCATGGCTGGGAGTCAGCAGGACTTTGGCGGTTATATGTATTGAAAGCATGGCTGGGAGTTAGCAGGGTGGCAGCAGTGCGAGGTCAGGAGCCAAACGTGCCCGGGGTAGACCACCTGCTTCGCAGCAGTCTACCTGCCCGGGAAGTAGTGGTGCAGGGGTTCACGGAAGCAGCGGCGGTAGCAGTCAGTCAGTGCGGACTGTTGGGAGGGGAAATCACCTACTTGGTGGTGTGGCAGTTTTTTGTTAAACCGCCGGAGAAGGTTAACATGGCCATATGTAGAATATGTGGGCAGAAGGTGAAGTGTGGCCAGGGTGCCAATGTTGGCACCACAGCCCTGTGTCAAC
This sequence comes from Bufo gargarizans, assembly GCF_014858855.1. NCBI lineage: Eukaryota > Metazoa > Chordata > Amphibia > Anura > Bufonidae > Bufo > Bufo gargarizans. The sequence goes on along the minus strand of NC_058083.1, from coordinate 13,608,325 downwards.
ATATGCAGCGTCACCATATGTGGTATGCTGCTGCTACTGCCATCTCCACACTGTCACCTTGCCACTCTGTGGTATCCTCCTGATGCTGCTGTCGCCACCTCCAGACTCTGTCATTGGCCACTCTGTGGTCTCCTCATGCTGCTGCCAACTCCAGACTCTGACACCTCCACAATCTTTCATCGTCGTGCCACTCTGTGGCCTCCTGATGCTGCTGCCCCTTCACTACTATGTCATAGGTCCACTCTGTGAACTTCTAATGCTGTTCCAACACTCTCCATTTCATGACTGGGCCACTATTTTGCCTTTCGGCCTGGCTGACATCATTTATTTGACCTTTCTTCTGACCTGTCAGAAGGAAGGAAAAATGAGACACACAATGAATCCTGCCTGTGTAGCAGCTGTAAGGCCTGTATGGTCCTATCAGAATTGGCTTGTGATTTGGTAGCCAAAAGCAGGAGTGGGTACAAAACATAGAAGACATGCAAAAATTCTATTCACGTGTCATCTCTGTTTTATATCCACTCCTGTTTTTTGGGGGCATTAGCAATACTGATGTATTACTGACCAAATGCTGAGAGAAGGCTTATGCTCCACAGACGGGATCTGTTTTTTGTGGGTTATTATTCTGACTGATCAGAGGAAAGGCAAAATAATCAGTGATGTCAACACAAACTTACTGCTGACACCCTCTCCACTCTGTTGGGGGGGCTCTATTTGTATAAGCGTTTAATAGAACAGGTTCTGTAGACATCTATGTGGAATCGGCTGACGACGGTGTAAAAGGAGTGTGCTTCTTCTTGGCTCTAACGTTGACCTGTAAGGCTGAGTTCACACTTGAGTTATTTGGTCATTTTTGACCCAGTGACTGCACAAATAAGTGAAGTGTGCAGTGATTCTAAGAGCGACACCTGTCATCTGCATGTCATACTGACTCACAGTATTATTTCACTACCAGAACAGACTCCCTATGCGTGTTAGTGCAAGGCACAGTGTTCTACACCGCTATTACGGCTCTCTGCAGCCAGGAAATAGCCGTTTTTTTTTAATGTAATTTGCCGGGAATATATTCGTATAGAACCACATTTTTCCCAAAAAATTAGGCGAACTTTTGAAAAATTCACTCATCTCTATCCATAATCCATAGAATATCTTCCTTCCTGTTCAGTTTCCGTCAGAGACGTCATTACCATTCTGACATCAATCATTTCCGCTTTCAAGTGAGCTCAAGCTCACAGGTGAAGATCCCTCACCATTTTAATAACTTTTCTGTTGATGGCTGATCAAGGGAGAACAGGGGGTACAGTGCCGGCATTAAAAATCAGGTGGCCACAGATGCCAGTATCAATTTTTTTTGCTGCATATTCAAATGAGTCCTATGTTATTACGGGTTCAGGTAAGGACGAGGATGTTCAAATTGCTGTTCTCAATTTATTTTCTTGTCCCTAGGGAGGCAGGGATACCCTAGGGTAGTAATGGCTAATGCGATTGTGGAGGCTATTGGAAAAGAAAATTACCTGTAAGATAAATTGTCATCATTTCTCATCCGTATCATTGGAAGGCACAGGCTTGACCATAAGTATAGCTGCTGCCACTAGGAGGCGGACACTAAGCACAAAAGTGTGAGTTCCTCCCTCCAGCTATACCGTTCCTACAGGGACTAGGGTAAAACCGTTTTAGCCGAGGAAGTCTTAGCACGGCTGTGTGTCTCTTCTCTCCCTTCAGGGACGGGATGGAGCGGACCTGCCGCATCCACACGTGATCCCCAGGCCGACATTCGTTCATGGGGATGGGGCATGAGGTGCATCCCCCCCCCTTCCTTCAGTCCATCTTCTTCTGGTGCGAATTCTTGGCGCTCTTTTCTGCACTCCGCCCGCCTCCTGCTTAAAAAGGACCTCTGCAGGACTCTAACACTCATCCTCTCCACATGGCGCTCTGAACAAGCTACATTAAGGGACACAGGCCAGGTAAGCTACTCTCCCCTTCCTACAGGGTATAGCCTACCCCCTCATCCTCCTACTTGTCACTGCAGGGCAAGCACTATGTCCGAGCCCAGGCCCCAAAACAGGAGGCAACTTCTGCGCGCCATTTTCCATGTGCTTCTTGTCGCTCTAAATTCCCATGAGGTCAGTTAGATCCCCTCTGCGCGTCGTGCTTTGCCCCACCACCAAGTAGCTCTGACCCTGACCCAGTCGCCCATCCTGCTCAGCCCATAGTAGAACCGGAGTGGGCACGTTCCCTGTCAAAGATAGTACAGGACTTCACCCATACCAGCAAAGCCATCGTGGAAATACTGGGGCGTTTGTCCGCTAGGCAGTCCTCTGATCAGTCTGACTCTGAAGATCCTGTTGCTAATGCCCATCGTGGTCGCCCTGCAAAACGGGCCAGACCATCCTCCACCAGAAGGATGACTGCATCCCCCGTTTCTTCTGTCTCATCACCGCCTCCCAGAGAGTTTCGCTCGGATGTGTCCTCCCTGGAAGAGGCTTGTTCCAGGGAGAAATTTTTAGATGCTGACTTGGTCTCCTGAGGACCAGTCTTCAAAACTGTCCTCTATGGTAGACAATCTCATTTCAGCGGTTGTAGAAACCTTACAGGTTGAGGACCCTGCATCCTTATCGTCCGGCTCCAGTTTTTTCTTCAGGCGTTCCTGTCGCTCGCCAAAATGTTTCCTCTTCCACCAGCAGTTTGATTCCTCTCTTTCCAAGGAGTAGAATTTCCTTGACAGACTTTTTACACTTAGACTTCTTATACCCTTTTCAGGAAGATTTGACAAAGAAGTAGTTGTCCTCCCCTATTGTGGACCCTCCTGCATCCCGCTTGGCTAAACATACCACCTTGCCTATGGCGGACAGGGCTTTCTTTTCCGACCACAGGGATCAAACATTGGAATCTTTTGTGAAGTTATCCTTTGAAGCAGTGGGCACAGCACTTATTCCAGTTTTTGCCTCTACATGGGTGAGCAAAGCTATGGGTGAGTGGGCAAATAAACTATGCCAGGGCCTCTCCTCTGGGGACCACTCGGAAGAACTTTCTGAGATTGCCCTGCAGCTTTCCCAGGCCAGTCCTTAAGTTTGTGAAACCTCTCTAGACGTGCACAGACTTATGGCCTGCTCATCAACTTTCTTGGTGGCTATTCTTTGTACCCTTTGGCTCTCCTGTTGGGCGGCAGATAATGCATCAAAATAAGCCTTGACGGCCCTCCCCTTTGCCGGCTGCAGACTTTTTGGCAAACGCCTGGATGAAATCATCTCTAACGCTACAGCACTCATTTAGCACTTTTTTACCACCAAACAGGACACGCTTCAACAGATCAAAAAACGTAGGCATCTTTTTCCAGTCCTAAGCGGCCAGCCGACAAGGCTACCCCAGCCCTGGTGTCTCCGCCAACAGGGCTCCAAGTCCTATACCCCCAAGACTTCCTTGGGGATGACAGGCGGCTTTCAACTCTCCCCAATCGGGTGGGAGCCCACTTTCATCTGTTTCGTCATGTCTGGCTGGCTCACATCTCGGATGCAGGGTGAGAGAAGTCATCTCAGAGGGTTACAAGCTGGAGTTCAGCTCCCCCCTCCACCACGATTCTTCAGCTCATCTCCCTCAACCTCTCCCTTTGCTGCCCATTCCTTTTTTTTTTTTTTTTCAGGCTATTCTCACCCTTCTGCGTCAGGGAGTGATCATCCCATTTCCTGCTCAAGACTGTTTTCGCGGGTTTCACTCCAATCTCTTTGTGGTCCCCTAAAAGGAAGGTACATTCCGTGGCCATCCTGGTCCTCAAAGCCCTCAACCGCTTTCTTTGGATCCGCCTCTTCCGGATGGAGTTCTTGAGATCGTTCATCGCGTCTATGGAACTGGGGGAGTTCCTGGCCTCAATAGACATGAAGGATGCTTACGTATATATCTCCATTTGTCAGTCACCAGAAATTTCACCGATTCGCAGTGGGTCCTTTTCACTACCAGTTTGTGGCTCTCCCGTTCGGGCTGGCCACAGCTCCCAGAGTCTTTACAAAGGTTCTGGCCTCGGTCATGGCTCTGCTCCATGCCAGGGGAATAGTAGCAATTCCATACTTGGATGAAATCCTCATAAAGGGTCTATCATTCCGGGCAACGGCGGACAGCCTGCACATTGTCCCGGACACCCTGGAACGCTTCGGATGGGTTCTGAACCGGCCAAAGTCATGTCTCCATCCATCTCAGAGGCTTACTTTTCTGGGCATGTTATTCGATACCTTTTACCTTTCAGGCCAAGGTATTCTTGCCCCCGGAGAAGCTATCCACTCTCTGGCTTCAGATTCTTCCCCTGTTGCGGCCCTATCCTCTCCCAATTCGGGGTGGGGCGGGGGCTGACGACAACTACAATATCTCTGTTCAGGGCACCTGGTTGCGCGAGGAACGCTTTCTTCCGATCAATATTCTGGATTTGCTGGCAATTCATCTCTCTCTGCTTCATTGGACGGGACTGTCTCCAGGGACATCCAGTTCGAGTTCAGTCCTACAACTCCACGGCAGTCTCATACCTCAACCACCAAGGCGGCACACCGAGCCCCGCAGCCATGTCAGAAGCGGCGCTTATTTTTTACTGGGCGGAGAACCATGTTCCCGATCTGTCGGCAGTTCACAATTCCAGCGTCAACTTCTGGATCGCCAACTTTCTCAGCCGGGAGACTCTCCCGGCAAATGGGCTCTGCATCCGCAGGTCTTTCCTTGCGATTTGTGAGCGGTAAGGTCACCTGGATGTGGATCTCATGGCCTCCCACTTCGTCGCCAGGTCGAAGGATCCTCTGGCTCTGGCATCGGACACCCTAGTAATTCCGTAGTCAGTTCACATTTCCCTACGTGTTCTCTCCTCTTCCACTTATTCCTCATCTTCTTCGGTCTGCCCGTCATTCTCGTGGCACCGGACTGGCCACGTCGAGTGTGGCACGCATCCCTGGTCTCCCTCCTTGCTGACGAACCCTGGCTTCTTCCCCTTCAGGAGGACCTCTTGTCGCAGGGACTGATCTTTCACCCAAATTTAAGGTCTCTACATTTAACGGCATGGCTGTTGAAGCCGCCGTACTAAGGACTCAGGGTTTCTCGGATGCTGTTGTCCAGACCATAATTTGTGCCAGAAAGACGTCATCCTCCCAGATCTACCACCAGACCTGGAAATCCTACTCTAGTTGGCGCGAACGCCACTAGCTGTCTCCCATTTGTTTCCTGCAGTCGGGCATGGACTTGGGGCTGGCTATCAGTTCTCTCAAAGGGCAAGTTTACTCTTTCCTTTATATTACAGTGGAACTTGGCTTCGCTTTCTGCTGTTCGGACCTTTTTGCAGGGGGTTGCGCACACTGCGCCCTATTACCGTCCTCCGTTGAATCCTTGGGACCTTAATTGGATGCTCAGTGCTCTCCAGTCTTCACTGTTTGAGCCTTCGCAGCAGGTGTCCCTTCGCTTCCTGTCCTACAAGGTAGAAAATGAAAGTACGCTGGACCTTATAGGTCGAACGTATGGACAGCAAGAGGTGCACTTTTACAACCAGTTGTTTAGCAATTTTCTGTTTATTTGTAGACAACGCGTTTCGGGGTGCTACTGACCCCTCTATCAAGTTTAAAAAATACCAATAATAAATATGCAAAATACACAACACTGTATGTGTGGGAGTATAAATAAAAGATGTATAACATATAAATATACATATACAAATACGACTATGTTATAAAAAGTCTGATGATGTAAAAACATGGGGGGGGGGTTGATTATAATCAATCATAAGATTATTTTGTTTAGATAAAAATTCATTTGGTTCCAAAAATTAATCTGAATAAATCTTATATAATGTATAAGAAAATATATAAAAACACACATGTGTATGTATATGTCCCAAGGAGACATAAACTCATGATGGTCCGATAACGGTAAAAATATATAAAAAATAAGATTAGGGGTATTGGTTGATTCGCTGTTAATAGTGAATAAGAGTCTTAGTGTAATTTAAATATAGTCAATGGATAACAGTGAATAAGGAGGGGAATCTTGGTTACCTGAAGCTGATCTGCAGAGCGGATAGCACGGCTGGTGTGCGGCAGCAGGTGGAGAACGCTGACTTACACAGTGCGTGCTCGCTACTGCGATAGAAGAGGAGTGGTGATCGTGCTCATTGGAGGAGCGTATGTGGCGGGTCTAGAACGGCTGCTCGTGAAGCAGCGGGGGAGAGAGAATCATATAAAAGTAGCATATCGCTACATACCAGGTGCTAGGGGAATAGGGGCCACTGATATGGGTGAAGGACTTGATGGGAAGCTAATAACACAAAAGTGTCTACCGGGGGAGTATACGTCCTGACACACTACTTAATAAATATGTGGTTAGATACATGATGGCTATCTTTTGGTGAACTGGAAATTGGGGATGATGGATATTGCTATGGATGAATAGGGGGTATTGGTGAATTAAAGGGATTCTGTCACCTCCCCTCAGCCAAAAAACGATTTAAAAGCAGCCATGCAGCACAGCTTACCTGGATTAGGCTGTGCTGTTTTATCTTGAAATCCGTCCAGCAGTTACTTCAAAAAACGACTTTGATCAATAAGGAAATGCGTCCTGAAGGTGCCCAGAGGGGCGTTTTTTTCTTCCTAGTGAGCCCAGTACCGCCCCTCTTTCAGTGCCCAGCCCGCCTTCCTTGTATTTTCTAACCGCCGCCCCCAGCCTGCCACAGCCTCCCCTCCCTCTCCTCCCCCTCCCTCACGCCGAACGAAGTCTCGCACAGGCGCAGTACCCACTGAGGGCTGCGCCTGTGCGATCATCAGGAGACTGAGGGCGGCAGCTTCATCTTCGTCACTGGGCATGCGCCGAGCCCAGTGACGTCCGATGCTCGCTCTTCCCTCAGTCAGCAGGGAAGAGCGAGCATCGGACGTCACTGGGCTCGGCGCATGCCCAGTGACGAAGATGAAGCTGCCGCCCTCAGTCTCCTGATGATCGCACAGGCGCAGCCCTCAGTGGGTACTGCGCCTGTGCGAGACTTCGTTCGGCGTGAGGGAGAGGGAGGGGAGGCTGTGGCAGGCTGGGGGCGGCGGTTAGAAAATACAAGGAAGGCGGGCTGGGCACTGAAAGAGGGGCGGTACTGGGCTCACTAGGAAGAAAAAAACGCCCCTCTGGGCACCTTCAGGACGCATTTCCTTATTGATCAAAGTCGTTTTTTGCAGTAACTGCTGGACGGATTTCAAGATAAAACAGCACAGCTTAATCCAGGTAAGCTGTGCTGCATGGCTGCTTTTAAATCGTTTTTTGGCTGAGGGGAGGTGACAGAATCCCTTTAAGGATGGGGTGAATGTGTAAGATGGAGGTTTTGATGGGAAAATGATAAATTGGATAATGGGGATAACATTCCCCTATTGCTCGTCTGTAGATGTCAAGATGGGTAATGAAGGGAGGGGGGGATATACGGGATCTATTGGATATATTGATAGGTGCTATATGTAATTATTACTATAGGAAGTAGCGACGCGGTTCGTCACATATAGTATAGCTGATAGAAGCGAGCGGTGGAGGGCAATTGCTGTGTGTGTAAGTGAGGGTAATTGGTGATGGGGAATAAGAGGGGGGGGGGGGGGGGCCCAAATTGGAATCGGAAATATTTTCAGAGAGGGTCAAACACTTGCTTTCTAGATTTTAATTTAATCCATAGAGTTCCAGAGTTTGCAGCTTGAAGATCCAGAACATTTCCCCTTTTTGTAACGTTCTGAATCTATCTGAGACAGTTTCAGTGACGCATTCGATGGGTGTGATTGTCAGTTTTTAGAAGGGTCCTTCTTATGGATGGAAAGAAAATGTCAGGAGACACTGTGCTTGAGATACTCCCGCATAATATTCCAACGGTGTTTATTCAATCTTTCTCTTAGGGACTGGATGGTGCGACCCACACATACTGCTTTTCTTTATTCTAAGTCCCTTTTAGAGACCCTCTGGATATTTCTTACAATACAAAAACGGTCTGTAGGACCAATAATCCCTTTAGGGGTCCCTAACTGATATTTTAAAATTCTTATCTTTATTTAATTAATCATAGACATACAAACAATAAAGAAACCTATGTAAAATTATCAGGGTCCAGTGAGATAGTATTAGGCAATTTGTATTGTTACTGTTTACTCTCAGTAGCCTTATATATACTCATTTATGCCTATCGGGTGCATTGTTTTGGGCATATTACAGTCCGTCCTATTAGGGATCCATTATAAGCTTCACTGTGGGGCAATTTGGTCGATCAGTATATTCAACCTTTATATTTAGGTTGTTGTGTGTCACTTTAATTGCTATATTGCTGTCCATCTACTTGAGTGCTATTGATTGTAACACATTTCCCATGTGTTAGGCCTCTTTCACACTTGCGTTGTCCGGATCCGGCGTGTACTCCACTTGCCGGAATTAGACGCCGGATCCGGAAAAACGCAAGTGTACTGAAAGCATTTGAAGACTGATCCGTCTTCAAAATGCTTTCAGTGTTACTATGGCACCCAGGACGCTATTAAAGTCCTGGTTGCCATAGTAGTAGTGGGGAGCGGGGGAGCAGCATACTTACCATCCGTGCGGCTCCCGGGGCGCTCCAGAATGACGTCAGAGCGCCCCATGCGCATGGATGACGTGTCCATGCGATCACGTGATCCATGCGCTTGGGGCGCCCTGACGTCACTCTAGAGCGCCCCAGGAGCCGCACGGACGGTAAGTATGCTGCTCCCCGCTACACTTTACCATGGCTGCCAGGACTTTAGCGTCCCGGCAGCCATGGTAACCATTGAGAAAAAGCTAAACGTCGCATCCGGCAATGCGCCGAAACGACGTTTAGCTTAAGGCCGGATCCGGATCAATGCCTTTCAATGGGCATTCATTCCGGATCCGGCCTTGCGGCAAGTGTTCCGGATTTTTGGCCGGAGCAAAAAGCGCAGCATGCTGCGCTATTTGCTGCGGCCAAAAAACGTTCCGTTCCGGAACGGAAGACATCCTGATGCATCCTGAAGGACGGACTGTCCATTCAGAATGCATTAGGAAAATCCTGATCAGTAGTCTTCCGGCATAGAGCCCCGACGACGGAACTCTATGCCGGAAGACTATAACGCAGGTGTGAAAGAGCCCTTACAAACGTTTCGATCTGTCGGAGCAGCTCCTGTATATATCTCATATGGTCCCTAACTGAGGGTTCCGTTATTGGCAACAGTGTACTGACTACTCAAATTTCTATTAGATGCTCCACTGATCGGCACTTGACACAGGGGTGTACTACACACTCCTATTGTTGGCTGCAATTTGGACCCTAGAGGGTACTGGGTGTTATTACATATACCACGGTCGATTTTCCCTCACTAGCTATGCCACCATCAATGCTCCCTTTGCTGCTCACTTGCCCTGTCTAAAAAGCACGCTACACTAAAACACCCCTCCCGACATGTTTCGCCACATGCGTGGCTTCGTCAGGGGAAGTGGGGTATAGACGTGCGCGCGCTCAAAATGATCTCCTTTTATGCATCGCTAGGTTCCACCCATCCCTCCGCTACTACCAATAATGTATCATCCTTTCCCATTGACCTCGGCGATATCCAATCAGAGCAAGGCGCGTCTTCTGACGCGTATACCATGCGCTCCTAACTCTACACTCCATCATAGGTTCCCGCCTGTAGGGGCGCGTCCTATTACGTATGCACTCCTGCATCTGAATGGTAAGGCCGATATCCTGAAAGCCACCCCTTTTAGATGACGTATCACCTCCTAATGACAACAATCTTAACCCGTTCTTGCCGCTTACTAAGGGCACCTAAGGTATCCATAGATTAATATTACACAGCACTCCAAGGATAACCCAGTATCTTTTTCATGGCGATTAAAAATAGCCTATTCCTTACGATCTATGGATGCCGTGTTGTTATTGATCAATTTAGTTCTTTGATTAGATAATTCGTCATCTTTTATGAAGGGATCATTTATATGGGACGAACATAGATTGTACAATAGCCGATGTCCATAGACACTCGCCAGTGCACGGATGATCTATCATAAACGTATACATTATAATTGCTTTTGCAATAAAGATGGGATATGCTAGCCTCACCTATAATTTTGGGTCTGGTGACGTTATCTCTTTTTTGTCAGTTTTTTCAACAATCTTACATTTATATATTATTTTACTATGTTAGATGAAGGCCATGAATGAGAATCCTTCATTAAGGCCTCTTGGGCTCAAAGTCTGTAATTTGTGTATCCACTTAGCTTCTTCCTGCAGGAGTTTCTGGTCTAGGTTGCCACCTCTTGGTCCTAGGGTCATTTTGGTCAGTCCCCAGAATTTTGATACCTCAAGATTCCCACCATGTACATGGGTAATATGCCTATAGAGTGACGTGTCTTTGCCAGTGTTGATGGCACTTATGTGTCCTGATATCCTCCGCCTTAGCTCTTGCGTGGTTTTACCCACATATAGTTTTTCGTAGTTACATGAGGCGACATGGATAATGCCGCTACTCCAACAATTGAAAAAAATCTCTTTTTATTATATACTCGCGTCCATCTAATGCAGTGGTGGCGAACCTATGGCACGGGCGCCGGAGGCGGCACTCAAAGCCCTCTCTGTGGGCACCCATGCCCTGGAAAAAGTCTAAGGCATTCCTCTATTTCTTGCCATTCATCAACGCAGGGCAGCACATTCAATGCAGTCAGGCTATATAGCTAAATGACAAAGTGCATGGAACATATACTATATTGAACTGTAGTATTCAGGTTAAATTGCTGTGTTGGCACTTTGCGATAAATAAGTTGGTTTTGTGTTGCAGTTTGGGCACTCAGTCTCTAAAAGGTTCGCCATCACTGATCTATTGGGTTTTTAAAAAAAATTTCCACTCTGGGTAGATACCTACAAAACGTACAATTGCCACATGGGAAGGAACCAATGATACTAGATCTTAACCAGTTTGTGTTCGTTATCTCTCTTCTAGGAAGGAAGCTGTGGACAAGTTTATCCATCAGGTTTTGTCCCCTTCTATACGTGACGTTGGGATATGGTGACAATACACTACTCAGCTCATCATCACTGGTGAGTACCTTCCAGTGTTTTTTAGGATCTTCATTACCTGTTGATTGTTAGTCGTAAGTTCCAATGCATCTTATCCTTTTTTCCTCCTGTGTCTGATCTTTACCACATTTTTTAGATATTAGATCTTCCCTGTTGGCACTTTTGACACGATTAAACGCTTTTTTAAGGCATTTTCGTGGGTAGCCTCTGGCTCCAAATCGTTTGAAGAGCTAGTCTGCTTCCTTTTTGAAGGATTCTTCTGTGGTACAGTTTCTACTTGCTCTCAAGTACTGCCCCACAGGTATCCCCTTCTTTAGAGCCGTTGGGTGCCAACTCGTCCAGTAAAGCAGACTATTTGTGGAGGTCGGCTTGCGATAGATTTGTTAAAATCTGCCCATCCACACCTTTCTGGATCATTAAATCCAAAAAGCAGATTTGACTTTAATGGATTTCAAAGGTGAAGTGCATCCCTATCTCATTTTGATTGTGTGTCAACGAAATTAATGAATTCCTGTTTTCCACCCTCCCAGAATAACAAAATATCATCAATAAACCTCCCCCAAAATAATATGTGACTTGTGAATTGTGCAAATGTGTCAGAAAAAACTATAGTGTTCTCCCACCACCCCAAAAATAAATTTGCAAAGGTCAATGCGCAGGGGGTCCCCATAGCGGTACCCTTCATCTGACGATAGAAAGCATAGGAAATAATTGTGAGTAAGACTTAATCTTAACAAACAAATTACTAAATCATTGTGCTCGTGAAAACTAGTGCTTTTCATATCCAGGAAATATTTAGTAGCTTTTATGCCCAGCTCATGATCAATATTGCTGTATAAGGCCTCCACATCCAGGCTAGCCAGGTATGTGGATGGTGACAGTGAGATTTCCTTAATTTTAGTCAGTACTTCGGTGGTATCCTTTATATGTGAAGATAGTGATGTCACAAAAGGTCTCAGTATCTCATCCACATATTCACTAGCTGGTTGACTCAGGGAGTCATTCCCTGATACTATCGGGCGCCCAGGTATTGGGTTCTTCCTTTTATGCACTTTTGGCAGTGCATAGAATGTAGGGATAGTGGGGCTTTTATTATACAGAAAATCAAATTCTTCTTTAGATATCAAACACTGGTCTCTCGCAGACTTCAAGATTTCTTTGAGGTCCTCCAGATATCTCTTGGTTAGATTTTCTTGTAAGGCAGTGCTCCAGACTAAAAAAAAATACCTAGTAGCCATTGGCGCCAAGTCAAATTTTTAGTCGCCAAATCGAAACCGAATCAAAATTTTGGTATCGTGACAACGCTACGCCGATCAGATCGGAGTAGGGTTGTTTTGATACCAAAATTTGGATTCGCTTTCGTCACCATAAAAAAGTATTGCGATACTCAATAATGCGCAAAAAAAATCCTATTTTTTTGGGGTGACAAGGTGACTAAAAAATGGCGAATGCTCACCGCATAGGAGATATTTTTTAATAATTTAATAGTTTGGACAGCGCTGTGTAATATGTTTATTTATTGTTTATATATTTTATATGTAAAATTGGGAAAGGGGGGATTTAAACATAATATTTTAGGGCACTTTCACACTAGCGGTTTTCTTTTCCGGCATAGAGTTCCATCCTAGGGGCTCAATACCAGAAAAGAACTGATCAGTTTTATCACCATGCATTCTGAATGGAGAGCAATCCGTTCAGGATGTCTTCAGTTCAGTCATTTTGACTGATCAGGCAAAAGATAAAACCGCAGCATGCTGCGGTTTTAGCTCCGGCGAAAAAAAAAACCGTAAGATTTGCCTGAATGCCGGACCCAGCATTTTTCCCCAAAGGAATGTATTAGTGCCAGATCCGGCATTCAAAATACCGGAATGCACCCGCACTAAATCCGGACCCATTCACTTTTATGGGGCTGTGCACATGAGCGGTGATTTTCACACATCACTTGTGCGTTGCGTGAAAATCGCAGCATGCTCTGTTGTGCGTTTTTCACGCAACGCAGGCCCCATAGAAGTTAATGGGGCTGCGTGAAAATTGCAAGCAAGTGCGGATGCAGTGCGATTTTCACGCATGGTTGCTAGGATGAAAGTCTATTCACTGTATTATTTTCCCTTAACATTGTTATAAGGGAAAATAATAGCATTCTGAATACAGAATGCATAGTAGAAGGTCAATATAATAAACATTGGTGGCGCAGTGCACCCCCCAACACCCCAGTATAATAAACATTGGTGGCGCAGTGCGCCCCCCCCCCCCCAATATAATAAACATTGGTGGCGCAGTGCACCCCCCAACACCCCAGTATAATAAACATTGGTGGAGCAGTGCGCCCCCCACCAATATAATAAACATTGGTGGCGCAGTGCGCCCCCCAATATAATAAACATTGGTGGCGCAGTGGGCAGTGCCAATGAGGGTTAAAAAATAAATAAATAAATAATTAACTCTCCTCCTCCAATTGATCGTCTCCTGTTCTTTCTTCAGGACCTGTCAAAGGACCTGTGGTGACATCACTGTGCTCATCACATGATACATCACATGATCCATCACAATGGTAATTGACCATGTGATGAGCTCAGTGACTTCACCACAGGTCCTGAAGAAAGAACAGGAGACCGGCAGCTACGCGGTCAACTGGAGGAGGCGAGTAAATTTTTTAACCCTCATTGGCACTTCCCACTGAGCCACCAATGTTTCTTATACTGGGGTGTTGGGGGAGGCGCACTGTGCCACCAATGTTTCTTATACTGGGGTGTTGGGGGGCGCACTGTGCCACCAATGTTTTATACTGGGGTGTTGGGGGGCGCACTGTGCCACCAATGTTTCTTATACAAATACAGGAGGCGGGTGCCGGAATCAAATAGCCGGCACCCGACCTCTATGACAGGGAGCTGCGATCAGCGGCAGTTAACCCCCCAGGTACCGCACCTGAAGGGTTAACTCAACTGCAGCTGATCGCAGCTCCCGGTCATAGAGGTCGGGTGTCGGCTATTTGATTCCAGCACCCGCCTCCTGTATTTGTATTAACAGGTCAGTTATCTTCATTGGTGGCGCAGTGGCCACAGCCCCTCCTCCTCCCGTCTCTCTCCTTATTGGGGGCGGAATCAGCACAGGGGGGAGGGAGAGACTCCTTCTCCACTGCGCTGCTGAGAATTCTAGAGTCTGACTCACGGTTCTTTTAACTCAAAGAATCGAATGAGTCTCTAACTAAGTCGGATCTTTAGATTCTTTTAACCTGTGACTCATTCAATTCTTAGACTCCCTGTACTGTGTGTGACTCAGACTCAGAGCTGCTAGTGCTTGCCTTGCCTCAGCTCTGATTGGTTGGTGGGCGGGGAGGGGAGGGGCTGGCAGCAGCAGCTTCCACTCTAGGATCAGATTACACTCCTCCCAGCCCCTCCCCTCCCTGCTGCCAGCGGCTCTGCTATTGTGTGCTGTGACAGAGCTGACAGACTGAGAAGAACATCGGCGGCGGCGGGGCAGAGAACTATCATCTCCTGTGCCCGCCGCTGTTCAACGGCAGAGCTGCGGTGGCGGGTCTAGTCGCAAATAGCGACAAGACTAAAAAGTCTTGTCGCCATTTGTAAATTCTAAGTCGCATTGGCGACCATTTTGGTTGCTATCTGGAGCCCTGTAAGGTCTGATATATTTTCCTATCCATCAACAGCCTATTTACCATTCCTTCATAGTCATCCCTATCTTGGATCACTATGTTACCCCCTTTATCACTTGGTTTTAGAATTATGTCCTTGTTTGTTCTCAATTCCTCCAATGCAATGATTTCCTCCTCTGTAAGGTTTTCAGGGATAGTATCCTTATTTGTTTTTAACTTATTGATATCTTGAGCTACCAATTGTACAAAGGCCTCTATTTGTCTGAGCTGTGAAATAGGTTTCTTTATTGTTTGTATGTCTATGATTAATTAAATAAAGATATCAGTTAGGGACCCCTAAAGGGATTATTGGTCCTACAGACCGTTTTTGTATTGCCACACATACTGCAACCCACATTCGCATTCCATCAGATACACAATATAAGAAGACGAGCAATTCAAAAAACATTATCTCCCTGCCTGCCGCCGTTCCCTCAAAATAAAGACTTTTATAATATGCTAATGAGCCTCTAGGTGCTAGTGGGGCGTTGCTGCAGCACCTAGAGGCTCCTTCTTCTCACCCTTTGGCACGCCCATGTCCAGTTGATTGACGTCCTAGTTCTCCTCTGTGCCCGTAAAATCCTGCGCCTGCACCGTCCCATTTAGTATTCGGCGCAGTGAGTGAAGGATGCTCTCCTGCTGCCGGCTTCACTCACTGCGCCTGCGCCGAATACTAAACGGGACGGCACAGGCGCAGAAACCCTTTAAACTTCTGCACACAATTTGAAATGCTACTGCAACACTTATATGTTGCAACCTATGGCTGCATTTATAGCTGCCAGTATAATTTGGATGACACATCGTATTGGTTGGAGCTAAAGCGACTTTCTTGTTTTTCAATTTGCTCGGTGCAAGTATATTCTTTAGCGTTCCTGCCCTCCTAAAAGTGATCTGTGGTTTGGATGGTATAATGTCTTTTTGATACAGATAATTTTTTAGTATATGCCAGTATTTCATTACGATGGTTCTTAGAGCCTCGTGGTTGGAGTTGTCAGTAGTGATAAATGAGGTTTTGTATTTTTTGGGTATTCCCCGTTTCTACGGGTTTACTCTTCTCTCTGGTGTTTAGGCATTCTTCCTGGCTTTGACTGCTTGCTCTCATGAAGGCGTTTTCTATAATCCTCCTGGGATATTTTTTTTTGTTTTGTGAATCTGGAACGTAATATCTCACTCTGAGAGAGGAAGTCGCTGTTATCAGTACAATTTCTTCTGATTCGTTTGAACTGGCTAAACGAGATGTTGTCCTTCCATTTCTTTTAGTGGGCACTTCTATAGTCGAGGTAACTATTACCATCAACCTTTTTAAAATATGTCTTGGATCTGAAGATCAAATCTAAATATTCAGTAGATGAGGCTGTCAGATTGGAAGTAAAAGAGAGATTCCATGAGTTCCTATTGAGGTGGGACACAAATGCCTGGGCTTCTTCATTGGAGCCGTTCCAGATCGAGATCAAATCATAAATATATTGTTTATAAAAGATGATACGGTCTTTCCAGCAATGACTGTCGTAAACAAATTCATCTTCAAAGCGGCCCATATATAGGTTTGCGAAACATGTCCCCATCGTGGTTCCGTTCTGTTGCCTGTAGATCTTCCCCTCAAATGAAAACACATTGTGTGTAAGAATAAAATTAATTGCATCCCCAAAAAACTTTTTATGATTGAGAGAAAGGCGGTTATCGGTTTCCAGATAATGGCTCGCAGTTTTTAAAACCTGCTGCATGTGGAATGTCGGAATAGAGGGCTGTTGCGTCCATTGTCGGAATAGAGGGCTGTTGCGTCCAGTGTCGGACTAGAGGGCTGCTACGTCCAGTGTCGGACTAGAGGGCTGCTACGTCCAGTGTCGGACTAGAGGGCTGCTACGTCCAGTGTCGGACTAGAGGGCTGCTACGTCCAGTGTCGGACTAGAGGGCTGCTACGTCCAGTGTCGGACTAGAGGGCTGCTACGTCCAGTGTCGGACTAGAGGGCTGCTACGTCCAGTGTCGGACTAGAGGGCTGCTACGTCCAGTGTCGGACTAGAGGGCTGCTACGTCCAGTGTCGGACTAGAGGGCTGCCACGTCCAGTGTCGGAATAGAGGGCTGAGTGTCGGACTAGAGGGCTGCTACGTCCAGTGTCGGACTAGAGGGCTGCTACGTCCAGTGTCGGACTAGAGGGCTGCTACGTCCAGTGTCGGACTAGAGGGCTGCTACGTCCAGTGTCGGAATAGAGGGCTGCCCTCTATTCCAACATTCCACATGCAGCAAGTATCAAAACTGCAAGCCATTATCTGGAAACAGATAGCTGCCTTTCCCCCCCGTGCGGCCGCGTGCGTGAGGTCTTAGTCAGTGTTCTCCACGTGCTGCCGCACACCAGCCGTTCTATCCGTTCTGCTGATCAGCTTCAGATAACCAAGATTCCCCTCCTTATTCACCGTTATCCATGGACTATATTTGAATTACACTAAGACTCTCCTAACAGGGAATCAACCAATACCCCTAATCTTATTTTTTTTTTATATATTTTTACTTTTATCGGACCATCATGAGTTTGTCTCCTTGGGACATATACATACACAAGTGTGTTTTTATATATTTTCTTATACTTTATACATTATATAAGATTTATTCAGATTCATTTTTGTAACCAAATTAATTTTTGTTATAAAAGTCAAAGGTTTGAGCAGCTCTCACCTGCCGAGGATTCCACTGGTATAGCACGGAACAACTCCTTCACCCGATTCAGGAGAAATACGTAAGTATGAAGAAAAATAGGTTTTGTCCAGCTTGTGTTTGTGGTAATCCAAAGGCTTTTATTCAATAATCGATAAAATCCAGGTACAGAAATGCAGGTCTACATGTTTCGGGCACAATTCGATTTTAGCTAGGGAGTAAGGGCTAAAATCGAATTGTGCCCGAAACATGTAGACCTGCATTTCTGTACCTGGATTTTATCGATTATTGAATAAAAGCCTTTGGATTACCACAAACACAAGCTGGACAAAACCTCTTTTTCTTCAAATTAATTTTTATCTAATCAAAATAAGCTTTTATTGAACCCCCCCCCCCCCCATGTTTTTACATCATCTGACTTTTTATAACCTAGTCGTATATTTATGTGATACATCTTTTATTTATACTTCCACACATACAGTGTTGTTTATTTTGCATATTTATTATTATTGGTATTTTTTAGACTTGTCAAAGGGGTCAGTAGCACCCCAAAACGCGTTGTCTACAAATAAACTGAAAATTGCTAAACAACCGGTTGTGAAAGTACGCCTCTTGCTGTCCATACGTTCGACCTATAAGGTCCAGCATCCTTTCATTTTCCTCTGTCTGACCCGAGTGGTAGGGTGGCTCCCGCCCAAGTTCATTGGACCAATCCAGCCTGCACCAACAGTCAACCATCTCTACTTGGCCTTCATTGTGGTTGCGTCCAAATTGGTGCCACCCCAATAGGTGAGCAAACCATTTTCTAATTGTGGATATTTCATTTATCAAACATACTCGTCCTATGAGCGCCTTCTATATCCTTCGGCCACTATTTGCTGTCCTACAAGGTGGCCTTTTTGGTGGCAATCCCTTCCATCATTCGGGTGTCGGAACTTGTGGCTCTTTCCTGTCGGTCGCCCTTCCTGATCCTTCATCAGGACAAAGTTGTTCTTCGCCCTGTTCAGTCCTTCCTTCCGAAGGTTGTGTCAGCATTCCATCTCAATGTAGAGATCCTTCTACGTTCTTTTGTCCTGCCCTGTATCATCCTCGTGAGCAGTAGCTCCACACTCTGGATTTGGTACAAGCCGTTTGCATCTATCTGTCTCAGACGTCATCTTTCCGACGGGCTGATTCTCTGTTCGTTCATTTAAGAGGGGCCGAGACGAAATCTGGCTGCGTCCAAAGCTTCCATTTCCAGATGGATTAGTTTGGCCATTGTGGAAGCGTACCACATCAGTAACTGGGCCCCACAATTCTGGGTTACTTATTCTGCTTGGGCAGTGCATCATAGGGCTTCAGCCCTTTAGGTATGCAAGGCGGCTACCTGTCGTCTTTGCACACTTTTTCAAAATTTTATAGAGTACACACCTTTTGTGTCTTCTGACACTTCTCTGGGGTGTAGAGTTTTGCAGATAGCGGTTCTCTGATTGGCCGGAGGGCTTCTTAGTTTATGACCCACTTTTTGGGACTGCTCTGTAACGTCCCATGGTCAAGCCTTTGTCCCCCAATGATACGGATGAGAAAACGAGATTTTTGTACTTACCATATAATCTGTTTCTCTTCTGTTCATTGGGGGGGACAGCTTCCACCCGTTATCTTTTTTCATGGGCCTCTTTGTGGCCTGCATGGTTCTGGATTTGTACATTGTTTGGTTTTCCAGTTTTTTTTCTCTTGCTTCTCCTACTGCTTTTGCACAAACTGTTTTAGCTTGGTGCCTGTAGGAAGGGTATAGCTGGAGGGAGGAGCTCACACTCTTGTCCTTAGTGTCCTCCTCCTAGTGGCAGCAGCTATACCCATGGTCGAGACCCCCCCTCCCCTCCCCCAATAAACAGAGTAGAAACAGATTTTACGTCATAGTCTGGAGACTCTGACGCTTCATATGGCATCACTCGCCCTCCACTCCCTGTTAGGGTCTGCGTATTACCTTGAAGTTTGAACCCCATTTCTTTCTTACATGTGCATTCATGTCAATTCGTTACTTTATACATACAAATTGTAGGGGGCAATTATGATTATATAAAGAATTGCTCTGCATGCATTCCCTTATGCTAAATTTTGTCTTCACATTATGTTAGGCTGCATTCACGTTTCAGAGATCCGCTGCCTGATCCGGCGCAAGTGCCGGCTGTTAGTCAGACAAAAACAAAACCCCTGAGACTGTTTTTGTCCATCCCAACCCTGGCATTTATGCCATTAACCGGCCGGACCTCATTGTAGTCAGTGCCAGAACAGCCTGCCGGATCTCCTAATGGAGAATGTGAAGGAAGCTTTAGAGGGGTTCTCCGGGAATTAAGAAAATAAATACTTTAGTATTACTTTATTATAAACCTACTAGACATTAAGCCCGTTACAATAACAAGCGCTAGAACATTAGTAGGAACAGTCTATATTAAATGGCATTGACTGGTGGCAGAGACTGCTGGCGCTGTGGCTGATGGCACTGACGGCTGAGACTGCTGGCACTGACTGATGGCTGAGACGGCTGGCACCATGACTGGGGGCACTGACTGATGGCTGAGACTGCTGGCACTGACTGGACCCCGGGTATCTGTCAGCACAGGGGGCACATGTTAGTCCCCGCAGCGGCCGCATCCTCCTCCCTCCTATTTCGTCCTAACCCCGCCCACCAAAGTCAGGAAATGGCCGCACAGTAGCAAGTGAGGGAAGCTATCACAGGCAGGGAGCATTACACACGTATTACGCTCCAAGCCCCATCATAATTCTTCACCCTCTAAGCCCAGTAACGCCCCCCTGCAGTGCCTAGACCGCCTTTATTTAGAGCCCAAGCACGCCGCCTCCTCGCTATGCAGTATCGTCCCACAGCCTAGTTTAACAGTGCCGCCCCCTCAGCTACGTCAGCTAATTTATTCAAGCCACGCACCTGGAATCTTCAGTTCGTCGGGCTGGAATCTCGCGCAGGCGCAGTACCTGCGCCTGTGTGATCCAACCGCGCCTGAGGGCAATAGCGATTAAAAGACATCACTGGGCTCGGCGCATGACCCATGACCAGTGACACTTTTGAGACTGTTGCCCTTAGGAGCGGTGGAATCGCACAGGCAATAGGCGGGCCTGCGCGAGATTCCGGCCGGACGAACTGAAGATTCCAGGTGCGTGGCTTGAATGAATTAGCTGACGTAGCTGAGGGGGCGGCGCCGTTAAACTAGGCTGTGGGACGATACTGCATAGCGAGGAGGCGGCGTGCTTGGGCTCTAAATAAAGGCGATCTAGGCACTGCAGGGGGGCGTTACTGGGCTTAGAGGGTGAAGAATTACGCCCCTCTGGGCACCTTCAGGGTTTATTTGCATAATACAAAGATCGCTTTTTTAGCAAAATGAAAGCATGAATATAAGAAAGAAAACCACTGCAGGAGATGAGGTATTTTATTACACATGGCAATGGTGAGAGCTTAATATGGTCAAACCAGGTGACAGATTCCCTTTAAAAATCACCACCGCTGTTGGATTATCTCACCCGACAACCACTTTAATTTTGGTGTACTTCAGTTGTCGGTTAAATATTCCCCTTGCACCAGAAATAGGGGTCCATGTTTGAGTTGATGTGGGGTACAATAGGTATTCAATATGAGTTTGCCCTTCTTAAAGAGAAACGGTCACAGGGATTTTAGGTATAGAGCTGAGGACATGGGTTGCTAGATGGCCACTAGCACGTCCGCAATACCCAGTCCCCATAGCTCTGTGTGCTTTTATTGTGTTAAAAAAAACAGATTTGATACATATGTAAATTAACATAAGAGTCATATATTACTTGTGTGACCAGAGAAGAGTCATATTTTCAAGCTCTGACTCATCTCAGGTTAATTTGCACATGTATCAAATAGTTTTTTTTTTACACAATAAAAGCACACAGAGCTATGGGGACTGGGTATTGCAGATGTGCTAGCGGCCATCTAGCAACCCATGTCCTCAGCTCTATACCCAAAATCCCGGTGACAGGTTCCCTTTTAAAGCAATTTTTCCCATCTGCTTTTCAAGATCATGGCAATATCATGGAGGCGGGCTCCCCACTTGGCAAACCCTCTATTTGGCCAGACCTGTAAAGGAAAGATTTCTTGCCTGCTTCCTAGTGCTGGCACCCCGCTCCTTCTGCTCCAGCCCTGCAATGCTCTTCTTGGCACCCTCGATGTCAACATCCAGTTTGAAATCGCTGCAGCCAATCACCGGCCGCGGCAGGAGACCTGTTCCTGATGTGCGGAAATGTCAATCCCGATGGTTAATATTGAGGGAACCCAGTGGAGCATCGCATGACTGGAGGAGCAGGGAGCTAGTATCGGGAAGCAGGTAAGTCATCTTTCCTTCACAGGCCAAGTGTGTAAGCATATTAGAAAAATATAGTCCTAATTGATAAATCTTTGTACTGTATATGTCGTTATTTTAAAGCATTCTTGTGGAGCTTTTATTTTACATTGGAGTAACTGCTTATATTTCTTTTTCAGATATAATGGACTATATGGCTTTAACAGAAAAGTGTGACTTGGAAATGCACTTGAAGATCTCATCTATCAGTTGCCAACCTGGAGATGTCCTGCTAAAATTCCAAGGAACATATATCTCTGATTCTGAATTTGACTATCATATACTACAGAAAGAAATACAACTAGTTCCAAAAAACCATGAGGACATTGATATTGGGCAGTTTTGCTTGGCACAAGATAAACCTCTTGGAATATGGCACAGAGGAAAAGTTTTGGATAAAGTCAATCAAAAATTTGAAGTTGTGCTAATAGATCAAGGCAATGTCCTCAAAGTTCCTGCTCAACAAATTGCTTCCGCTACTGGTGAATTATTCACTCTCCCTCCTAAGGTGGTCAGCGGAATAATTTCCAATTTACTTCCACTTGAAAAGAAGTGGACTTCACGAGCCGTAAATTATTTTTCCTCCTTGGTCGGTCAGCAGCTTCATGGAAACGTGAAAACCTTCTTACCTCATCAAGTTCTTTTAGAAATACCAAAAATCATTAGCTATGCCATTGAGCTCAGTTTAGCAAAATATATCGATTCGGAGTCCTTTTGCCTTCTCGTAGAAATTTTACACAAGTTCCCAGCAAACTCTCACTGCAAACAAATGCCGGACTTGCTGCAACAAAAGGAAATAGGCTCTGATGTCACGTTTACAACTTCTGACAGTCTTCCACGTTTTCAAAAGATGCTAGATCACCTGAGACCTGAATTGTGTGCCGGTACCATGGAAAAAATTAAAATTTCTGCTGCCATAAGCCCAGATCGTTTTTTTTGTCATATCCTGTCATGGGAGATAGAGTTGGGTAAATTGACCTCTTCTATGTGCTCTTATTATGAGACTGCAGTAACAGGACCAAGTTCCACACTTGGTAGTTTTGGTGTACTCTGCTCTGCCAAGCGGAGAGATGGCTTATGGTATAGAGGAGTTATCCAGAAATTAATCTCTTGTAATGACGTGAAGGTCTGGTTTATTGATATTGGTTGTAGTGAAATCATACAATCCACCAACGTGCAGAGGCTGCAGCAAGAATTCTTGTCTTTACCCATGATGGCTATCCCATGTGCATTATCTCGGGACAATGACCATATAGAAGGTGTTGGAAATTTGCAGCTAGCTCTTTTTAAAGAAGCCCTGATGGGACATGTTGTCATTGGTCACATAAAAGACTTTTGCAGTGAAGATCGTTTGTATTATTTATCATTACACGCAAAAGAGTTCGAATTCAGTGCAGACTGTCATTTGACGAACAAGGAAGTTCCATTTTTTTCTCCGCGTTCATGTACAGGCAATACAAATTCAGTCGTTAATGAGAGCTGTCAAAGCACCTCTTCTCCTGAGACCTTCACAACCATGGAGATGGAATACATTGAAACCGTTTCTTACAAATCAGTGAAGATGGACTTAGATGCAGTCCACATAGTCTATGTTGAGTATGTAGTAAACCCCTCAAATTTTTGGATAAGAGTTGACGAGTATCAAAAGGAGTTTACTGACATGATGGCTGAGATTGCAAAAAAATACAATAAATGTGAGCTTATGGAGATGGTTTTGCAAGATCCCAAACCTGGTCAACTTTGCTGTGCCCTTTACGCTTTAGACGGACATTATTACAGGGCTATCATCACTGATGTGCTTAGTCCGCAAATTACAGTTTTCTTTTTTGACTTTGGGAATACAGAGACCATTCCTTTCTACGATGTAAAGGTGTTGTTGCCGGAGTTAAGCGTCTTGCCTGCATTTGCAATGTGCTGCTCTCTAGCATATGCCTATCCTGTCGATGACGTGTGGGTTAAGAGTGCAAATGCCTTTTTTAAAGAAACCATAGACGGGAAAGCTCTTCTTTGCCATGTTCTTGCAAAACAAAAGTCCAAGTACGTGGTGGAAATGCGGCTGTCTGAGAGCTCTTCAGATATTGTCAGTCTTTTGGTTCAAGCTGGATTTGCAGAATTCTGGAAAGTGGACTTAAATTCTAACTCGCTAAACCTGGGCTGCCAGTCCCCAGACAACGATACAAAAAATAGCAAAAACGTTGCCAAACCTAAAGGAACCATTGCTCATTCCATACGTGCAGATGCACACTTATCCTTGGGTACTCTGGCCATGAAACTCAAACCAGTGCAGCGGACCTCTCCATTTTGTACACCAGCCAACAGTTTGCAAACACCTGGATTTACCCCAATTTGTTACAAACAATATATGTTCAAACCTGGGGCTATTATGGATGTAGAATGTTCTTATGTGGACTCGCCAGCCTGTTTCTGGTGTCAAATGCCAGAAAATACCTCCAAACTATCAACCTTAATGAAAGAAATGCAGAAATGTTATAGTTGTTGTGACAACAGATACCAACATGGACAAGTTGCCTGTGCTGCAAAGTCCTCCAGCAGTGGCAAGTATGTTCGAGCAGTCGTTTCAAAATATGTTTCGGCTGATGAAGTTGAGGTTATTTCAATTGACTTTGGGAATACCGAAAAAGTGTTTATTTCCGAACTTCGTGCAATTGAACCTCAGTTTCTTAAACTGGAAGGCCAAGCTTTTCGATGCTGTTTGAGTCAATTGTTTTCTCCCCCATACGTTCACTATGAATGGTCTGCTAAAGCGGTTGAAGATTTTCAAAGTCTTGTTCGGTCTGCTTCCAATGTAATGAAATGCACCGTGATTTCTGTGTTCATTAATAGTTTTGGGGATCTGTGTAATGTTGTAAACTTGGAAACAAGTCTTGGTAATGCAAACAAAATATTGACTGACAAGGGTCATCTAGTTTTAAGAAAACACATTCCCTCTCTCCATTTGCATACATTTTGCTACTCCAGTTTTGACCTTAAAGTAGGAAGCGTAGAAGAGGTCTACGTGACTTTCATATATAAAACTGGAAGGTTTTACTGCCATCTTGCAAGAAATGAAAACCTCTTTGAGATATTGATGAAGAAAGTAGCTAAGATAGGTGATCAGTTAAAGCCAGCGATGAAACCAAATGAGCTCTGCATTGTTAAATACGTTGATGGCAATTTTTACAGGGCATTAATATTCCCCATGGATTCCTCGTCTCTCTTTCTAGCATTTTTTGTAGATTTTGGAGATAGCCAGCAGGTGGAAAAGAGTGAATTGATTGCTATTCCAGAAGATGCTTATGATATTTTACTTGAACCAATGCAAGCTATTCCATGCTATCTGGCCGGCATGAAAGAATCCCCTCTTACAGTGGAGGCCAAGGCCTGGTTTGAAGAGGAATACCTTGGTGAACCATTAAGGGCTGTTGTAGTGGATAAAGACCACGAAGGACATTTGGAGCTGGAATTATATAGTGGAAGTATCTCCATAAACCAAAAAATTGCATTATTGTTAGGGGTTAAATCCATTCCAAGCAAAGCTAAACAATCGGAGACAAAAAATCTGCATCGTGTAGACAGTCTTGATTCTTTACCTAAAAGCACATTGCAAAAAAAGACTGATAGAACTGTAGTAAAATCTGTAGACCCTATCAATGACAAGAACATTTCTTGCAATACAAAGTTTTTAAAAGCTGTTGATCTTCCTCAAACATCTATAGATCCAGATACCACTTGTCTTGTTTATGCTTCCCACATAGACAGTCCCTCAAGTTTTTTTGTGCAACTTGTCAAACAAGAGAAAGAGGTCATTCACCTGGTTGAAGAGCTGAATAAAATGTCATTCCAAGTCATTGATAAACAAAACTTTGAGAAAGGTCTTCTAGTTGTCGCTCAGTATCCGGATGATGATGCATACTATCGAGCAGAAATTAAAGACTTTCTCCAAGACCGTTTTTGTGTCGAGTTTATTGATTATGGTAATGTAGCCAGTGTGGATTCTTCATGCATTTTCATTCTTCCTGAAAGGTTCTCAAATATACCCAGATTAAGTGTCCCTGTCTTCCTCACTGGGGTACAGAAACTACAAGGCCATACTGAGTGGAGTAAAAGTGTTACTAAAATGTTTTCTGAGAAAGTTAAAAGTGAACCATTCAATTGCAAGTTCATTTGCAAACATGGCCTTCAGTGGGAGGTCGGTATAACCTTAGGACAGTCACTTTCAGAAGAACTTCTTAGAAGCTTTGAGTGTTCTTCCAAAATACCTTCTGCAGTTACCAAAGACAGTGTTCCAAAATCGGACCCGAGCCCTTTTAATAGCTCATGTGAAAGCACACAAGGGGAAGCTGCTGCCGATAAAAACAATGGCAGATTTTGTATCAAGACAGTAAAGCCTGGCCTAATGGAAGAAGTAAAAAACATACATATTTCCGAGTTTGGAACACTTTTTGTCACCTTAGTCAATTTTCCTGAGGAATCCGAATTAAATTCACACATTGCTGCCACTGTCAAGCAAGTTGGCAACCGACTTTTAGTCAAGGATATATCTGAGGGAATGATCTGTTTGGCAAAATCTGAAAAGATGCAAATTTGGCTCCGAGCCTGTGTTGAAAAACTCATCCCAAACACAAGGAAGATGCTAGTATTATTTGTTGACCATGGTGCACATGAAATAATTAGCATGCACAATGCCAAAAAGCTCTCTTTGGAAGGGATTTCTATTCCTAGGCAAGCACTAGTGTGTAAATGGCCTGGGACTGAACAAATTGGTGAAAATGTGATTGCAGCACAATTAAAATCAATTTTGCAGAGAAAAATTAAAATAATATTTCTTGAATTTGTGGAATCTATCAGTGCATGGAAAGTGGAGATATTAATTGATGGACTTCTTCTATTGCATTACCTTCAAAGTGTTCAGAGCTCAGCTGATGTACAGCTTGATAGGCCAAAGTCTCAATCAGAGGCCAGTGTTTCTTTATCACAAATTCCAAGGAAGGATCTTAAATCTTTAGAGGTTTATCCCGGATTTGTTACTTCATTTCATGACCCCTCCAGTTTTTTTGTTCAGCGCACATGCTCTCTTGATACGATGGACACTTTATCACAGTTGATGCAACTACCAGATGACCTTACCCCTCTAGCTGGTGATCTAGTAAAACCAGGTTCTCCATGTCTTGTACAGTCATTTGATGAAAAAGAGTGGTGCAGGGCAGAAATAAGGAGCATTAACAGGAATTTTATTTTATTGTACCTGCTTGACTATGGAGTTGACAAAGTCATTCCTTACTCAGATTATGGAAAGCTGAAAAGGATTCCCGCAGAACTTTCTTGCCTCCCAGCACTGACCTACCATTGCACACTACATGGTGTGAGGCCAGATAATGGAAACTGTTGGTCCCAAGATGCCATTAGATATTGCATCAGTTTTGTTCAAAACCAGGACTTGATCATTTTGCCTGTTAAAAAGCTTGGAAATAGCAATTTGGAAGTATCTGTTTATGGCCAAAAAAATCTGGCCTTTGATTTAGTTAAAAGGGGTCTTGCTAAGGTTGCTGAAGACAGTGAAAAATCGGAAATAATGTGCAATTCTCCCTCATTTGTCTCAAAAGCTAATCAGAATTTAGAAAATGTTGACCACGGTGGACATTCAACCAACTTTGAGCGCTCTTCATGCAAAGAAAAACGGGGTCCTCCAAGACTAAATGTATATAAAGAGTTGAGACAGGATAGTAAGGCTGATGCTCAACTTCAGCAGAACTTCAGGAATAATGCTAGTCATCTTTCCCCAAAGAAAATTTGTAAGTATTTCATGTATTCTTTAATAAACCTTTCACTTGAAGAGTAGAACATTTCTGATATACAGATCTTTCCTCTCTCAGCATATGTCTGAACCAGACATATTCCAGGATGTATGATATGAGATTTTGAAAGGAATGTGTCATCAGAAAATGACCTATTTGTTAAATTACTTTTTTGTGTTGAACTTTTTTTATTTTTTGTTATTTTACTGTGTTTTCATTTTCCACGTCACTATATTTTAATGTACAGTTTGGACACACCTTCTCATTCAAAGAGTTTTTTTCTTTATTTTCATGACTATGAAAATTGTAGATTCACACTGAAGGCATCAAAACTATGAATTAACACATGTGGAATTATATACATAACAAAAAAGTGTGAAACTGGAAATATGTCATATTCTAGGTTCTTCAAAGTAGCCACCTTTTGCCTTGATTACTGCTTTGCACACTCTTGGCATTCTCTTGATGAGCTTCAAGAGGTAGTCACATGAAATGGTTTCCACTTCACAGGTGTGCCCTGTCAGGTTTAACAAGTGGGATTTCTTGCCTTATAAATGGGGTTGGAACCATCAGTTGCGTTGTGGAGAAGTCAGGTGGATACACAGCTGATAGTCCTACTGAATAGACTGTTAGAATTTGTATTATGGCAAGAAAAAAGCAGCTAAGTAAAGAAAAACGAGTGGCCATCATTACTTTAAGAAATGAAGGTCAGTCAGTCTGAAAAATTGGGAAAACTTTGAAAGTGTCCCCAAGTGCAGTCACAAAAACCATCAAGCGCTACAAAGAAACTGGCTGACATGCGGACCGCCCCAGGAAAGGAAGACCAAGAGTCACCTCTGCTGCGGAGGATAAGTTCATCCGAGTCACCAGCCTCAGAAATCGCAGGTTAACAGCTGCTCAGATTAGAGACCAGGTCAATGCCACACAGAGTTCTAGGAGCAGACACATCTCTAGAACAACTGTTAGGAGACTGTGTGAATCAGGCCTTAATGGTAGAATATCTGCTAGGAAACCACTGCTAAGGACAGGCAACAAGCAGAAGAGACTTGTTTGGACTAAAGAACACAAGGAATGGACATTAGACCAGTGGAAATCTGTGCTTTGGTCTGATGAGTCCAAATTTGAGATCTTTGGTTCCAACCACCGAGTCTTTGTGCGACGCAGAAAAGGTGAACGGATGGACTCTACATGCCTAGTTCCCACCGTGAAGCATGGAGGAGGAGGTGTGAATGTGTGGGGGTGCTTTGCTGGTGACACTGTTGGGGATTTATTCAAAATTGAAGGCATACTGAACCAGCATGGCTACCAGAGCATCTTGCAGCGGCATGCTATTCCATCCGGTTTGCGTTTAGTTGGACCATCATTTATTTTTCCACAGGACAATGACCCCAAACACACCTCAAGGCTGTGTAAGGGCTATTTGACTATGAAGGAGAGTGATGGGGTGCTTCGCCAGATGACCTGGCCTCCACAGTCACCGGACCTGAACCCAATCGAGATGGTTTGGGGTGAGCTGGACCGCAGAGTGAAGGCAAAAGGGCCAACAAGTGCTAAGCATCTCTGGGAACTCCTTCAAGACTGTTGGAAGACCATTTCAGGTGACTACCTCTTGAAGCTCATCAAGAGAATGCCAAGAGTGTGCAAAGCAGTAATCGAAGTAAAAGGTGGCTACTTTGAAGAACCTAGAATATGACATATTTTCAGTTGTTTCATACTTTTATATAATTCCACATGTGTTAATTCATAGTTTTGATGCCTTCAGTGTGAATCTACAATTTTTATAGTCATGAAAATAAAGAAAACTCTTTGAATGAGAAGGTGTCCAAACTTTTGGTCTGTACTGTATATACCGTAATCCTAGTTTGTGGGAAAAGATCCAGAGTAACTATATAACACCGTTTGCATTCTCTACTTGTTCCGAACTTAGGAGTCCAATGGGTGGTTTCACTAAATGGCTGACATACTTTCCTTTTCCTAAAAACAAACAAAAAAAGTGTCTGCTCAAGTCCTTCTGCTCTGTAACATTATACTTTCAGATCAGACTGCTTGATTGTTGTGACGCGTTTCCATGAAAGGGTTTATCCAACACTAACAAATGCTCCCCCATATGCTGGGCCCCTCACATTGATTCTACTTACCTACTGTAACTCCTCGCGCCTCTCCTGGTCCCCGCACCGCCGCTGCTGCTCCTCCCCGTGCATGGATGAAAACATCAGGTTTTGAGAGGCGGTGACGGGGACGAGCCTCCCTAGCGTCACCGGCGATACTAGGGAAGCTCGTCACCGCCTGACATTGGCTGCTCCCCCCTCCCAACACACAGGGAGAAGCAGCGGCAGGTGTGGGCAACAGGTGAGGCGCAGGGAGCCAGGTAAGTAGAATCATTGTGTCGGATAAGGTTGTCCACATCATTATCTTATATTTTCATTTTATTGCTTAAAAGAAAATATATCCAATTGACATAGATAAGTGTCCTGCATCATGGTCAGTAGACTAAAGGCCAAAATATGAAAAATAGATTGATACAAGAAGGAAAGGACTATGTATGAAAAGTAGTGCTCACCACAGGCAGTGCATAACTGTCCATATATACTGTATAGCAGCTTGCCAATGCCTGTAGTGAGCGCTTACCGCTCGGTTAGGCACCGCTCCCGGCGGCTGGTTCATTACCCAGCACGCCGGAGGTACAGGGGGGAAGCTCACTGGCGGCGCTGGCCATGCTGGTCAGTGAGCATAAACTTAGTGTAGAAGTCCTTTTTTCTCGTGCTTTTTTCCATTGGGGGACACAGACCATGGGTATAGCTTAGAGGTATTAGTAGGAGGGACACTATGCAAATGAAAGAGCTCCTCCTCCTCGGGCTATACCCCCAGACTCCACCAGGAGGAACTCAGTCTTTGCTTAGTGTCTGGTGAAGGAGGTTGACACTCTCTGATTCTACTCCTTTTTGTTATTTTTATTCTAGATGGGGACACAGGTCGGCATGGCGCCTTCCTGGTCCCCCGTGGAGTGCCCGCCGCCGTCTTTGGGACGTTGCCTGGCTGCCTCCATTTCCCCCCAAGAAGATAAGTGGATCCGGGCTCGACCTGTTAGCTCCGGCATCCCACCAGCTGCTGGGACGCCTGCTGCCTACCCTCCTCCAGAGCACTGTTCTCCTGGATTGGAGTCAGAAGTCTGAAGAGGCGCATCCCTGCTGGTCTGGACATCGAGGGAGCATGCTGAGCAGATAAGTGTTGCCCAATCCCTCCCCCTCCCTCTGTGTCTATTTGTCTGTGGCTACCTGGGTGAGCTTGAAGAAGGATCCTGATGGGGCACTTTCTTCATTTTGGCACTGGAGTACTGGCATCTCTTCCCCCTTAAACTGTGGGCTTCAGCGCTTCTCTCGTCGGGCCTTGGCTGCTGCGCTCCCTCAGCGCCCGCCGGCAGGCCGCTCCTCCACGTGGTGTTTGTTTAAATCACGCGCGCGCTTATTTCCGCGCGCGTGCGCTTATTTTCGCGCATATTTTAGCGCGTGCGCTTATTTTCGCGCTTATTTTTCGTGCGCGTGCTTATTTTCGCACGCTTTTTTCGCGCCATAATGACGCGTTCGGGGAGGCGGAGCCTCGGCATGCCGCTCTGACTCTCCTTGCACCGGAGACTCTGTTTGCTCATGGCCGTGCAGCTCCTCATCACTCTACTCCGTTTTGTGCCAGGCAAGCTGGTAGCTCAGTGGTACTGCTGCTGCTGCCCCATGTCCAGGCTTTCTGAGTTCAAAGCCCCTTTCAGCCTTCAAAAATTGTTTATATTATTCTAGATGGGGACACAGGTCGGCATGGCGCCTTCCTGGTCCCCCGTGGAATGCCCGCTGCCGTCCTTGGACGCTGCCTGGCTGCCTCCATTGCCCCCCAAAGAAGACAAGTGGATCCGGGCTCGACCTGCAGCTCCGGTATCCCACCAGCTACTGGGTCTCCTGCTGCCACCCTCCACCAGAACACTGCACTCCTGGACAAGGAGTCAGAAGCCTGATGAGGTGCATCCCTGCTGGTCCTGGAGTCGAGGGAGAAGTTCTGCAGGAGCAGATAAGTATTACCTGCATCCCTGCCTTACCCCCCTCCTCCACCCCTCCTCCACGTCCCTGGGGGCCTGCGGTCCCCGCTTGGGCATCTGCCATGTCCAGCGCGGCCGCTAAATTGGTCTTAGTCGCCAAGGCAACCATGTCCTTTAATCCTGTGGCGCTAACGACTCCATCTCTCTCAGTGGTCCCCACAGTGGGTGACTGACTACGAAGAGGCAGCGTGAGCGGCAGCATCCCACCTCGGATGTCTCCGTCTCTCCACCCCCCTCACCTCGCCGGTGGCGCTTGCGGACTGCTCTTCCCCCTCCCTAGGGAGAGTAATCCGAAGGAGAATTATCCGGCTCGGACGAGCCAGGTCCTTTTTGGACTATAGGGCATTTTCAAATCCTGTGACGCCAACCACCTCTCTAAGTGGTTTTCCACAGAAGACGCCCGACTACTAACAGGGAGCGTGAGCAGCAGCATCCCTCCTCGGATGGCTCTGGCTCTCCCCCCCCCCCCCCCCCCCCCCTCGTCTAGAGGCGCGTTCGGGCGACTCTCCCCTCCCTTAGGGAGCGCAAGTCTGAAGGAGAATTTCCGGCTCTGATTAGGTCATGGAGCGGGACCCCTCGCCTAAGCTCTCCACCAGGGTGGCTGACTTAGTGGTGACTGTCCGAGACACCTTTATTCTCCAAGGGGATTCTCCTCCTTCCACTGGTCAGGAGTTCCCCCTTTTTCCGTCCAGGCAGTCGGAGACTACCATGTTCCGGTCCATGAGGGATTTTTCCGCGGTCATGTCCAGGGCCTGGGGTGGTCTTAATAGGGTTCTCGACCACCCAGCGCATGAATATACTTTCCTTTCCCTGCTGACGGCGAGGAGAGGTGTCTCCTCCCCCTAAGGTGGATCCTCCGGTGGCCGGATTAGCCAATTATGTGGCCCTTCCTGTCTTAGTCAGTTCCTCTTTCCAGGATGCTGTAGACAGACGCATAGACTCTCTTCCAGGTCCTTTTTTCGCTGGCAGCGCGTCCCTGTGACCTACCTTTCACTCAGCAGGGGTAGCCAGTGCTCTCTCGGTGTGGTTACAACACCACCACCAGGAACTGGCGGTACGAGATGCGGCTACTAACACACTGGAGTTGGTTCTCCAGATGTCTCAGACTTCTAAGATTCTTTGCGAAGCTTCTAGGGACATTGTTTCCCTCTTTGCCCGCAGGTTGGCCATCTCTGTCACTCAGCGCGAAGAGATCTGATTGAAGGTGTGGGACGCTGACGCCTCCACCAAGCGTTCCCTTGCTAATCTCCCCTTTGGGGTTTCCAGACCTTATGGGGATCAGCTGGACGAGTTCATCTCTGCATGCCTTTTGCCGTTTCTCATCTGGTAGGCCGTCGCCTGCTTCCTCCGCCGGGGGTCTCAGGTCGCCCGCAAAGAGGCCTTCCTTTGCACCAGCCTTCCCGGCACTAGAGGGCCCAGTCAGCCCGCCCTGCTGCTCCTAGGCCTATCACATGTCCCGATTGCGGAATCCCACCATCGATTCCTGCGCTTCGCCATTATGGGTCGACACTGTCAGTTTGTCGCCCTTCCTTCGGGTTGGCGACCACCCCGCGGGTCCTTGCCACGGTCCTGGACCGCTCATGGCGCTTCTTCGTACCAGGGGCATTCCTTTGCTGCCCTATCGGGACGATATCCGGATAGAGGCCCCCCTCTCTACCGCAGACCACGGACAGCGTCCGGATCACTGTTCAGACCCTGGAACGGTTCGGCTGGCTGGTAACTTTCCCAAACTCCTGCCTCTTCCCGTCCCAGAGGCTCTCCTTCCGGAGGGTGATTTTGGACACCTCGGCTGCCAAAGTATTCTACCAGCCTTCAAGTCCTCCCAGGTCCAGGGGGCAGTGTCGCATCTGCTGCGCTCCCCGTGCCTCTCCATTCGGGAATACTTGCAGGTCCTGGGTCTTATGGTAGCCTCTTTCGAGGCCTTCCATATGCCCAGTTTCACACTCGCCTGGCGCAACAGGAGATCCTTTACTTTTCAGCGGGTTCGGGCAGCTCTCCCTTGGTGGCTGTTCCCAAAGAACCTGAGGTCGGGGAGTTCCTTTCTTGCATTCTCCTGGACGATCGCCGCCACCGATGCCAGCATCCTGGGTTGGGGGGGCGTTTTCCAGTCTCGCACGGTTCAAGGAATTTGGTCGGCGGCAGAGTCTCGCCTTCCAATCAACTTTCTGGAACTGAGGGCGATTTTTTCCGCTCTCTCTCTCCTATTGGACCTCTCTCCTTGCGGGCCTCCCAGTGCGGGTTCAAACGGGCAATGCCGCGGCCGTGGCCTATATCGACCATCAGGGCGGGACCCGCAGCCGGATGGTGATGCAGGAGGTGAAGAGAATTCTGACGTGGGCGGAGACGCACGTTCCGGTGTTGTCAGCAGTTTGCATTCCAGGAGTGGACAACTGGACAGCGGACTTTCTAAGCCACAACACGGTGGATCCAAGCGAGTGGTCTCTGCATCCAGAAGGGTTCGAAGAAATCTGCCACAGATGGGACCGTCCGGATGTGGACTTAATTGCGTCCGGGTTCAACAACAAGATCCCAGTGGTCCTGGCTCGCGCCCGAGATCCGGAGGCGTACGGATGGATGCGCAGGTGTCTCCGTGGCAGGACTTCAGCCTCCTCTGTTTTCCTCTCCTACCAAAGGGTCTACGCCAGTTCGAGGCGGAAGGGACTCCGACCGTTCTCATCACCCCAGAGTGGCCTCGCCGCGCGTGGTTTTTTCGGACGTGGCTCGGTTGCTGGCGGACGCCCCATGGCCTCTTCCCGACGGACAGGACCTACTGTCTCAGGGCCCGTTCTTCCACCGGAATTTGCGGTCTCTTCGTTTACCGGCGTGACTGTTGAAACCGCCATCCTGATAAAGATGGGGTTCTCGGATTCAGTGGTTAGGACCATGATCAGTCCGGGGAAGTCTTCTTCCTCCCGGATTTACTATCGTACCTGGATGGCCTTCCTATCCTTTTTTGAGGGTTCGGGGTTCCCTCCCCTTCGGTTTTCCATCTTGATGGTACTGTCTTTTCTTCAGTCTGGGCTTGTGCAGGGACTGTCGCTTAGTTCCCTGTAAGGTCAGGTTTCGGCGCGGGCCGTCAGAGGTCCCTTGCTCTTAAGGGTCCGGTGGTGACCTTTCTTCGGGGGTGGCGCATTCGGTTCCCCGTATGTTCCCCCTTTGTCTCCTTGGGATCTCAATTTGGTTCTGCGCGCTCTGCAGTCGGCCCCCTTCGAGCCTTTGAGGAGGGTCTCTCTGACTGTTCTCATCTGGACTTCCTTGTGACCATAGCTTCTGATACAGCTACATAGCGTAGTGATTAAAGTTCTGGGCTATTATGCAGTGGCTGTGAGTTCACGTCCCATCACGAGCTTTTAAGTCAGACTGGTGTCGGAGCTGGCCGCTCTTTCCTGTCAGGAGCCTTTCTGGTTTTCCACCAGGATTAGGTTGTGCTCCGTCCAGTCCCCTTCTTTTTGCCCAGGGTGGTCTCTCCCTTCCACCTTGATGAGGATCTTGTCCTGCCTTCCTTTTGTCCTTCTCCGGCTAACCCCAAGGAACGCACTCTGCATTCCCTGGATGTTGTATGGGTCCTGAAGGTGTGTCTCGCGGCTACTGCTTCCGTCCGCCGTTCTTGGCGCTCTGGATCTGCTTGGCTATTTCCGCGGCTTGTCACGCTTGTGGTGGAGTTCCCCCGGCTAGAATTGCCGCTCACTCCTTTGGGGCGGAGGGGGCTTCCTGGGCAAGACGCAGTCGTGCCTCTGCGTCTCAGCTGTGTACGGCGGCCACCTGGTCGTCCTTGCATACCTTTGCAAATTTTTGTCAGTTGCATTCACTGGCTTCGGCTGATGCGGCTTTGGCCGCAGGGTTTTGCAGGCTGTGGTTCCTGTTTGACCGTTGGGGCGTTCCTCCTGGCGGTGCTGATATTTTTTCCCACCCCATGGACTGCTTTTGGACGTCCCATGGTCTGTGTCCCCCAATGGAAAAAAGCACGAGAAAAGGAGATTTTTGTGAAACTCACCTGTAAAATCTTTTTCTCGTCTTTTCCATTGGGGGACACAGCTCCCACCCATTATTCCTGTTGCAGGAGGGGTCTTTAGTTCAGTTTTTCTGTTTCTGGTTGGACCTTATGGCTTGGTCCGATGGTTTCCATGATTTTTTCTTGCTCCTTCTCCTACTGCTTGTGCAACGCCTGAGTTCCTCCTGGTGGAGTCTGGGGGTATAGCCCGAGGAGGAGGAGCTCTTTCATTTGCATAGTGTCCCTCCTACTAATACCTCTAAGCTATACCCATGGTCTGTGTCCCCCAATGGAAAAGACGAGAAAAAGATTTTACAGGTGAGTTTCACAAAAATCTCCTTTTAATAAGTGTGTAAACCAGGCTGTGAGGGAGCAATGCAGGCAGTGGCCTGCGCTCCCGTCACAGCCCGTCTTCCTAGTCAGTACAGTACTATGCTGATAGACGGATGGCCCTCAGCAATGCTCATTTGAGAGCACGCTGCTAAGGGACTTTTCAGCCCAAGTTTTCTACCATAAATAAACATTTTCCCTAAATAAAGTATAATGCGCAAATGTTCTTCGTCACTGTCCCTACACATTAGAAAAAAATAAAACAGCAGTTGCACTTAACAACACCAAATGTGAAAGAGATCGCTTTTGGCTCAGCAACGGCCAGAGTAGCGGTGTAGTATACATCACATGACCACTGAAGCCAGTTGCTCAGCAGTTTAACATTGAGGACAGTGATTGGCTGCAGTGGTCACTTGCCATACAGGGTTGGTGACGTGCAGGTGTTCGGCACATAACCTTTGCTGCCAATTAGTTATACCTTGTATCTACTGCACCTGAATGAACCTGAGCTGTGGTACCCTGTAGGTGAATGGGTTTCTGATATGCCCTATGCCTCCTGAACTTCTAGAACCCCCTTCCC
Organism: Bufo gargarizans; assembly: GCF_014858855.1. Classification (NCBI taxonomy): domain Eukaryota; kingdom Metazoa; phylum Chordata; class Amphibia; order Anura; family Bufonidae; genus Bufo; species Bufo gargarizans. The sequence goes on along the minus strand of NC_058083.1, from coordinate 13,571,864 downwards.
TTCTTCCTTTTTTCATAATTACAGTATTTTTCACCCTATAAGACACACACTTTTTTTTCCCCCACAAAAAAGTCGGGGGGGAAATGTCAGTGCGTCTTACAGGGCAAATACTAATGAAAGCTTTAATTATAGAAGTGCTCATTAGTACAAATGGGATCGGGAAGTGGTGAATACAGCACTCCTTGTGCTAGCTTTGTTCACACTGCTCCCTGGTCTTCTGCCGGCTGCCGCACCCTGTGCTGCGACCTGCACATAATGTAAGGATGTAGGCGTGCTCTGTGACCTCACACTGTAACATTTTAGGTCACAGTGTGGAAGGCAGAGCACTGGATCTCAGGAGGGACACTGCCGTTTGGAACAGGAGAGGGGAGTTGATTTTATTTTTTTTATATTTTTTTTTTTAATCCAATGCCTGATTAATATTGGAGGTCTGATCTGAGGTTTGGTTGGGGGTCTGATTAACATTGGGGTCTCTGATCCAGAGTCAGAGCTGGGGTGTAATTAACATTGATGGTCTCATCTGAGGTCTGTTTGAGGGTCTAACGGAACGGAAAGCCAAAACGCGAGTGTGAAAGTAGCCTTACTTTGACAGTTGTAAAGCATTTTGGGTTTTCTGGAGGCTATATTATTTTGAATCGCCATTATTGACCTGCATGTGAAAAAAGGTTTAAGTACATAAGACAGAAAAACAAGTACAATAAACATTATAGACTATTTCACTGGCATCTTATGCCCAGTGCTGGGCTCAGCCAGTCCCACTGTTTACTTGATGGTCAGGGTCCACTCATCTTCTTTCCTCTCTGTGGTAGACCTGGCTGCCGGAGTCTTCGATGTATACTGCAGGATGTGGCCTGCATTCTCTTGGGAAGGCCTCCAGGCCTGTTACAGGTCCATCTGAAGCAGTCTTGGCACCAGTGCCTCCTCCTCTAGCTGTACTTACTGGAGCTTCTGGCTGTCGTTTATTATGAAGGTGACCTCAAGTCGTGTCGAGGATTCATAATTCAGTGCACAGTTCACTTAAAATTGCTGTCCTAGCAATTCTCCACAGACTAGGCCTTTATGATTTACCATTTGTCAGGAGAAGCTCTAGCCCTGGCAAACCCATTGTGGGAGAGGAGTGATCCGATTCTGAATAATCTTCAAGAATTTCTGTATACGTTTCAGAGTTTTTGAGAAACCTGAGCGAACTTTTTCCGCTGCCTCTTCTCTACTGAGAGGGGGGGGGGGTACTGTCAATTAAAATTAAAGTTGGTTAGTTGTGACATTCCATCTACTTTGGAAGCCTTGATTTCCCTTGCTACCTGCACTGACCTACAGTTCTGGGAGCGTGCCAGAGAGGCAGGTCGTGAGATTAGACATTTTCGTCTGGCACCTACATTTCAGAGACAGCAGTCACCTTCTTCTGTTTCTGCTGCTGCACCAGAGCCTATGCAGGTGAACAGCGTTGGATTGATGAAGAAAAAGCATATGTTCAGGCGTTCCAACAACATGTGTATGTAATGTGCAGATAAGGAGCACTATGCCCATACATGTCTTCTCAAGCCAAGAAACTTCAAAGCCTGGGTGAAGATCATTCCTCTGCTAGGTTGACATTACCCGGCTTTTCTGGATTCTTGTTCGGCAGGAAACTTCCTGCATCAGGCCTTGAGAAGCCGTGCCTGGTGAATTCTCTCGATGGGAGGGCTCTCACTGAGTCCTTACAGTTTGTCACCGTGCCTTTGGTTTTACAAATAGGTGCACTCTACTTAGAAAAGATCTCCATGCTTGTTCTTCTGAAGTGTCAATTGCTCTGTTACTGGGACTAACCTGGCTCCGCCTGTGTTGCCCTGTCCAGGATTGGAATTCTGGACATATTCTACATTGGAGATCAGCCTGTCATTCTGGATGTATGACTTCTGTACCGCCTGCATGACTTCCTCCAGTACCCCAAAACCTGCAAGAGTTACCAGCCTCTTCCCATTGTCCTTACGATTGTCCAGTCGATTTAGTTCCTGGGACCACACCTCAGCGAGTTTGTGTATATCTGTTATCCTTGCCTGAAACTCAAGCCATGTCTGATTGCATCAAAGAAACTCTAGAGAGCGGATTCATCCTCAAATCTTCATCACTAGCTGGAGCTGAATTCTTCTTTGTTAAAAAGGATGGGTCACTCTGAGCCTGCATAGACTATTGTAACTTAAAAAAAAAATAACTGAAAAAAACAAAACAAATATTCTCAGCTGTTGATCCCAGAGTTTTGAGGTGCCAGGATCTTCTCTAAGTTGGATCTGTGTGGAGCCTACAATCTGATCCGTATCTGCAAAGTCAGTGATTGGAAAACTTATTTCAATACTCATGATCTCATGATGGCCACTATAAGTATTTAGTTATTCCCTTTGCTCCAGCAGTCCTCAAGGAGTTTGGGTATGACATCTTCCGGGATCTTCTGTATATTTGTATTGTAGCATAACTGGATGACCTCTTGATTTTTCTCTCCTGATCTAATATCTCATTGTAAGCATGTCCATACTCCAGCATTTAAAGGAAAATAGACTAGCAAAATTTGAAGTGTGTTTTTAAGAGGATCTCTCTTCCCTTCCTTTGTTATATTATTAGATCCTGAAAAATGATCTGCTGTGTAGTTCTCAGCCGTCTTGCACATAATCCAACGATTCTTGGGCTTTGCAAACTATTATAGACAGTTTATTCCCCACTTTTCCATAAATGTAAAAATCACCTCTCTAAACCGCAAGGGATCTGATGCCATAAAATGGACACCAGAGACAGATTTTGCTTTTCAAACCATGAAACAAGCTTTTACCTCTTCCCCTGTACTTCATTGTCAAGATATTACAAAAAATGCTTTCTGGAGGTGGATGCATCCTCCACAGAAGCAGGAGCAGTAATAATGCAGAGATCTCCTTTTTTTTTTTATAACTCCAGAACATAATTATTCCATTGGAGAGAGACAATTCTTGGCCATTAAGCTGGCCTTGGTGATGGGGCAAAATTGTTCATGAAACTGATCTTCCTTCTCCATGAGTTTCTTTGTCATATTGTTTCCGATGGGGGAGTGCAATTTACTTTGCTGTTCTGGAGAGCAATCTGTAAACTTCTCTGCTTACCATCCTCAGACCAATGGACAAGTGGAGCGCATCAATTAGATTTTAACTACCTGCACAATTTTACTAATTCTCATCAGGATGACTGGATCTCTTTGCTTTCATGGCCAGAATTCTCTCACTGTAACCATGCGAGTGAGTCTACAGGAATTTTTTTTTTGTGTTCTATATGACTTCCAAATCAGGGTTCCTTTTCCTGTTTCTGTTGCCTTTGGGGTACTGGCAGCCGACTCTTTAGTTGATAGTTTTTCTCAGATCTGGCAAGAGACCATGAGTAGGGTTGAGCAAACCCAAACTGCAAAGTTCGGGAACCCGAACCCGGGCTTTTTCATTGAAGTTCGTGTTTGGGTGATTTTTATTATTTTCCATTATAACATGGTTATAACGGAAAATAGCATTCTTAAGACAGATTGCTAAATAAAATAGCCATTGAGTGGTTCAATAAAAAAATACAAAAAAAAAATCCTCATCCACTTGATCACATAGCCAGTAATACTCTGCTTTCTGCAGGACCTGCGATGATGTCATCGTTATAACGAAAAATAATAAAGTAAAGTTCGGGTCCCCATTGACTTTAACCGCCTCCGGACCGCCTAACGCAGGATCACGTTTCGGAGGCGGTCGATTTGTTCCTCGGTGAGGCATCTGTGCGTCATCACGCGAGATTACGCACACAGCCGGCCCGCGCATGCGCATTGCGGGCCGTCAAAAGTTAAAGGAGTATTTCGTCACCAGCCTGCCAGCCAATGATCATCGCTGTCAGGCTGGTGATTTTCAAAAAAATGAATCAAAAGCCTTTTAACACCTTATATTTATAAATATAAGGTGTTAAATGGCTTCTGTGCTCCTCTGCTGGTCCTTTTCGTCGCTTGGTCCCAGAAGAGGAGCACAAATCACTGTAAGTACACCAAACACTACACTTAGCCCCAAATCACCCCGATTAACCCCTTGATCACCCCTGTCAATCACTAGTGAAAGGGAAAAAAGTGATCAGTGTAAACTGTCACATTTTTTTCCCACTAGTATTGACTGTTAGGTTTTAGGATAGTGTAGGCCCCTTTGTTAGGTGGTTAGCACCCAGCCCACCACACCGCAGTCGCTGATTAGCGTATCGCTAATCAGCACTGGTACTTTTATAGTATCTGTAAGTGATCAGAACTGATCACAGTCAGATCTATAATAGTATTAGTGTCACCTTAGCTCGCCCTCCACCCAAAACGCAGTGTTTGCCCGATCAGACCTGATCGGCTGCCCACACGTGCGTTCACCCACACCCGCCCCGCCGCAGTGACAAAATTTTATTTTAGTTTTTAGCACTGCACAATCACTTTTACACGCGCTGTGGCGATAAAAAAATCAGTTTTGATATTTTTTATCAATCGCAGCGTCTTCCAGTACTTCGCTAGCCTCCCATTTGTAAGACAGGCTTGCTTTTTTTCTTGGGTAGTCTCAGGGAATACCCCCTAAATTTAGTTGACCAAATGGCAAGTAAGGGGTATTCTTCTAAAGAGGCCTACAGGCTTCTGACCCAGTCGGATGAGGAATGGGAACCCTCATCTGACGAATCCAGCGGGTCAGAATGCGAACCTGTAGAAAGCAGTGGCAGTCTGACCCAAAGTTCGGACGATCAGGTTGAGGTCCCTGATACCACCAGGTGTACCCGGCCCCGTGTTGCTAGACCACAGGTTGCGCAGGATCCGCTTCAAGGGCAGCAGAGTGTGGCTGGCGCTGTCGGATTACGTGGTGAGGCATACACCAGCAGCGCAGCCCATCCTGGACCTAGTACCAGCACTTGCCATACAACATGGTGAAGTGGCGAGCACCAGAAGGGCAGTTGAAGCTGGTACGGTGGCACGTGCAGTAGTTCCCCCGTCGCAGCCACCACACAGACAGGCCCGTAGAGCCCCTAGAATCCCTGAGGTGCTGGCAAACCCTGATTGGCAGCCCCCAACTTCAGCCGCACCAGTAGTTCCCCCTTTCACCGCCTAGTCTGGAGTTCGGGTTAAGACAGATCGGATCGGCACTGGGATTTTTTGAGCTGTTCTTGACTGCAGAGCTCTTGGACTTAGTCGTGGCAGTAACAAATCGGTAAAAGGGTGAATACCAGTGGACCCCCAGGACATCACCCATAGGTTTAGCTAAACTGGTTTGTTGGAACAGTGGGTCCAGGCCCTCTGTTCGTAACAAAGACAGACTGATATAGAGCGAAAACCCTGCCCACAAGAACTTAGTCTGCAGTGTATTAGGAAAGGAGACCAGAGGCAAGCGTTGAAGTTTCTCAGATGATTGTGTAGTAGCAGCAGGGATATTGTAGGTTGCAAACTTTTCAGTAGAGAATGGTCTGACACCTACTGCTTGGGTACTTACTGTATTTTTCACCCCATAAGACATTTTTTTTTTTCCCCTGCGTCTTATGGGGTAAATACTAATGATGGCTTCCATTATGGAAGCGCTCATTAGGACTAGGAAGCGCTGAGGGCTCTGTACTCACTGCTTCCTGGTCCTCAGCTGTCAGCTGTGCTGTGGCTGTGCACAGTGTGAGGGTGCTCTGTATCGTTCACAGCACAGCCGACGGCAGGAAGAGTGCTGGAGGAGAGGAGCGGCAGCGTCTGGAGCAGGAGAGGTAAGTATTTTTTTTTTTTTGGTGGCTGACAAGAGGCATGAGGGCTGATATTAGGGCTAATGAGAGACATGGGGGCTGATGAGAGGCAGAGGCTGATATGAGGCAAGGGGGTCTTATCTGAGGTCTGATTGGGGGTCATTCACATTGGGATCTGATCTGTGGTCTTATTGGGGTCTTATTAACATTGTGGGTCTGATTGGTGGTCTGACCTGAGGTCTAATGATTAAATATTTTTTTCTTATTGTCTCCTCTAAAACCTAGGTGCGTCTTAGGCCCCTTTCATACGGGCGGGTATGATGCGCGAGTTGAACGCATTGCACCCGCACTGAATCCCGACCCATTCATTTCTATGGGGCTGTTCACATGAGCGGTGATTTTCACGCATCACTTATGCGTTGCATGAAAATCGCAGCAAGCTCTATTGTGCGTTTTTCACATAACGCAGGCCCCATAGAAATGAATGGGGTTGCGTGAAAATCGCAAGCATCCGCAAGCAAGTGCGGATGCGGTGCGATTTTCACGCACGGTTGCTATGAGACTATTATTATTTTATAACATGGTTATAAGGGAAAATAATAGCATTCTGAATACAGAATGCATAGTAAAATAGTTGTGATGGGGTTAAAAAAAAAATATATAATTTAACTCACCTTAGTCCACTTGCTCGCGCAGGCCGCATCTCCCCCTGTCTTCATCTTAGCTGCGTGCAGTAACAGGACCTGTGGTGACATCACTCCGGTAATCACATGGTCCATCACCATGGTAAAAGATCATTTGATGGATCATGTGATGACCGGAGTGATGTCACCACAGGTCCTGTTCCTACACAGCTAAGATGAAGACAGAAGGAGACGCCGGGCTGCGCGATCAATTGGATTAAGGTGAGTTAAATTATTATTATTTTTTTTTTTTAACCCCTCCAGCGCTATTTTACTATGCATTCTGTATTCAGAATGTATTATTTTCCCTTATAACATGGTTATAAGGGAAAATAATAGCAATCTACAGAACACCGATCCCAAGCCCGAACTTCTGTGAAGAAGTTCAGGTTTGGGTACCAAACATGCACGATTTTTCTCACGCATTACAATGTTTTGCACTCGCGCTGAAAAATTGTGCGTGTTCCCGCAACGCACCCACACATTTTCCCGCAATGCCCGTGTGAAAGAGGCCTTACAGGGTGAAAAATATGGTATACCCTATTTGCTTGTCTCTAATGAACATAAAGTAAGGATTCAGTACATTATAATGTAATGAACTTTAGTGCTAGGTAATTAGTAGGTAATTATTAATAAAGTAATATGAATTCAGATTTTCAAGAAGCTAGTCTTTGCAGGTAAAGCTTTGCTCATCTAATGTGTTGTCTTTTTATATTTCGTCATTTTTTCATATTTTTTTTTATACATGTAAGGCTGTTCACACCAGCGTTCAGCCTTTCCGTTCTCCTGCATGCAGGACTTTTGTCTCCGCTCCCATTATAGTCTATGGGGTCCGTAGGCTCCGCTCGCCTCAGTTATGTGCCCAATCCGTCCTTTCCATTCTCCTGCTCCTATAACGGAGCAGGAGAACGGAAAGGCTGAACGCTGATGTGAACGAGGCCTAACTTTTGTGTTTTTTTTTTTGTTTGTTTGTTTTTTTATCAACAATTCATGAAATTTGTGGTTTGTTTCAGGAATTTCCGGAGACTGTCAAAGAAGTTATTACACAAGTTAATTTAATATGAATGTTTCTGTAAAGGAAAGAGTGGAGTGATTGACGGGGCATACAGTGAAACAAATACTCGATTCCTTTCCAATTTTTTGCTGTTGATTATATGATGGACTAAGGTCACACATACATTTTTGCAGTTTAGTTTTGTCATGTAGTGTCTATGATCTTCAGTATTACTTCTGTTCAGCGTTTGTTAATAAATTGAAAATGTAATTGGCATGTAATAAGTTGCTTGTAATAAAGCTTATTATGCCCTAATTATTAAATGACTTACTTGGTTAGTGTGCTGTTTTACATAGGGACAAATGATTGTGTTCATTGTCTGGTAATTTACTAAGTTTAATGCCCCATGCCCACTATACCAAGTCTGTATGGCAGCACATAGACCACCACATGGTAAGATACAGGTTATGTAGGATGCCATATGTGTGGTGCACTCTACAATGTTCCATCTAATTGAGTATTGCACAATTTCATATTTCTTTTTTATTGTTACAGAATCTATCAGAAAAAAGCACGTAATCCTACCCATGATCAGAAGTTCTATTACTTCACCCTACAAGATGGTACTGTAATATGACTATGCGAATAAGACCTTAAAAGGGTTGTCCACAATTTTCTAAATGTGCCTAAGAGTAGGGAATGGGACAAAATAAAACAAAGCCGTATTTACATGGCCTGATGTTTCCGCCAATTATTTGAAATGCTGGTCGTTACGAAAACTCGATACCCGATAATCGTCCCGTGTAAAGGTGCCACTGGTCACCTGAAGAATGTAAGAAACGTTTTTCATCAGGTGAAATTATCTGAGGTGCGGACACCTCAATCATTGTTCCAGGACCAGGAACAATGATTTTGTATGATGATGAACTATAGTAGTGGCCATCAGTCACCCTAATACTGTGGAGGTGATCACTGTATGTAAATGGAGTGCTTCACCTCCACTCAACGAGCAGCCGATTGTCTGTAAAGAATGCCTCCTTCACGACAATCAGCTGCTCCTCACAGCATCTAAATAGGCCTTAAGTAATACCCAACTAATGCTCATCCAGTTCTGCAGCACTGATGTCAATTACATCGTTCTACATGGCCGCTGCAGCCAATCAATGGTCCCCTAGTACATGCAATGTATTTTATGTCATTGCATCTGGACTCAAACAAATCCCAGCAGGCGGGTTGGTTTCTCAATGCTTTATTAATCCATATAACAGGACGCATTTACAGCCTTCCTCAACTGCACATTAACAACTGATAGCATATGGTATTTATAGGTCTAGGCACGTGACGCCACCAATACATTCAAGCAGGAAATGTCATCATATCAAAATGTGTATAAATGGTACCCTTGCGAATATTACAACGGAAAACATCTTCCACTCATGATCGCGTTGTAGTAGTCTGCAAGAAAACATATAATTTTTTTTTATTAAAAACACATCCCTTCATAATCCCTATTGAGACCCTTAGGGTGTAAAGTGTCAAGGGTGTGTATCCAGAACGCCTCCCTTTTGAGTAGTAACTTTTTCAATGTACCCGCTCAATGACTTGATATTTCAATTGTGCTATGGAATGGTTGTGATGGAAATGAAACGGTATAGGAAATAGGAGATTTTTATTCCTAATTGTCGATTTGTGTTTGTTAATCCGATCCCTCACTTTCTGCATTGTTTCCCCTACATACAACATGCCGCAGGGGCACTTTATTAAATAAACAACATTAGTTGTTTCACAGGTATAATAACCTTTTGATTTTGTAAGATTTTCCAGTACGGGGATGTTGAAAATACTGGCCCTTCTGCACTTTGCTACATTGCATGCAGTGGAGACAAGGGAACGTGCCTCCTTTCTGGTTGGTGAGTGCCCTCTGCAATGGAGTCTTCTCCATCGTACCAATATCTGAGTGAACGAGATGATCCCTCAAACTGGGATTACGTCTATTACATAGAAGTGGTGGGTTCTTAAACTCTACAATAGTGGGATACGCCTTCTCCAAAATGTGCCACTGTTTACGCACCACATTATAAAGTTGGTGATTTAACGGATGGTATTTATGTATGAGCGCTATGCGTTCACTGTTTCTTGGTGGAGTTCGTATCCCACTAGCACCTTTTGCCATAGTTAGAACCTCCCGAGGGTAACCCCTCTCCAAAAACCGGGACGTCATCTCGTCCACCCTCATCTGCTGTATCTCCGGATCCTTCAAAATCTTCCTAACTCATGAATTGAGACTTTGGGACAGACCTTTTAAGAGAAGGAGGGTGTGCACTGCGATAATGTAGAATACTATTCCTATCCGTGTTTTTCCTATATAAATCAGTGCGCAAAGTCCCCCCTTCCTGTTTCTGTATTGTGACATCCAGAAAGTGTACAGATTTCTGATCCTAGGTAATGGTAAACTTCTTCCCAGACCCCATTCAGATGCTCAAACAACTGGAGGAAGAGCGCGAGTGGCCCCGTCCATACGCCAAACATGTCGTCAATGAACCTTTTCCACACCAGTGCGAATTTGGGTACAAAGCTCAGGGAATCATTGATGAGAAGTTGAGCGAATTTTTGGTCAATCATTCACCAGTGACACCTGTGTTTTATATATAACCAAAGGTGCATAAAACCTTGATAAATCCCCCAGGCCGACCCATTGTGGTTTCGGTCGATTAAGTGTTATCACCTTTGGCAATAGTTCTGGTAAAGGCGTTTACGCCATTAGTTAAGAACACCAGTTCTTTTCTTTTGGATACGTCTCATTTTTTACAGGTGATCAGGTGTTTGGAAAATATCCCTGAGGATAGCTGGCTGGTGACTATAGACGTGGTTAGTCTATACACGTCAATTGAGCACCAAAAAGGTATAGCGGCAATTACATCAATGTTACAGCAGAGTCATTACTCTATGGAACAACAGCGATTTTTGCTGGATCTGTTGACCCTAGTCCTCCATGAAAACCATTTCCTTTTTGGTAATCAATTTTATGTACAGCAGCGTGGGACGGCGATGGGCGCGAAAGTGGCCCCGCCCTACACAAATATATATATGTCGTTGTTCGAACATCACTTTGTATATTCTAATGAACATTACCAAAAATTTGTACTGGGGTGGAAAAGGTTCATTGATGACATTTTTGGCGTATGGGCGGCCACTCGCGCCCTTCCTCCAGCTGTTTGAGCATCTGAATGGGGTCTGGGAAGAAGTGCTAGTGGGATACGAACTCCACCAAGAAACGGTGAACGCATAGCGCTCATACATAAATACCATCTGTTAAATTACCAACTTTATAATGTGGTGCGTAAACAGTGGCACATTTTGGAGAAGGCGTATACCACTATTGTAGAGTTTAAGAACCCACCACTTCTATGTAATAGACGTAATCCCAGTTTGAGGGATCATCTCGTTCACTCAGATATTGGTACGATGGAGAAGGCTCCATTGCAGAGTGCACTAACCAGAAAGGAGGCACGTTCCCTTGTCTCCACTGCATGCAATGTAGCAAAGTGCAGAAGGGCCAGTATTTTCAACATCCCCGTACTGGAAAATCTTACAAAATCAAAGGTTATTATACCTGTGAAACAACTAATGTTGTTTATTTAATAAAGTGCCCCTGCGGCATGTTGTATGTAGGGGAAACAATGCAGAAAGTGAGGGATCGGATTAACAAACACAAATCGACAATTAGGAATAAAAATCTCCTATTTCCTATACCGTTTCATTTCCATCACAACCATTCCATAGCACAATTGAAATATCAAGTCATTGAGCGGGTACATTGAAAAAGTTACTACTCAAAAGGGAGGCGTTCTGGATACACACCCTTGACACTTTACACCCGAAGGGTCTCAATAGGAATTATGAAGGGATGTGTTTTTAATAAAATGTATATGTTTTCTTGCAGACTACTAAAACGCGATCATGAGTGGAAGATGTTTTCCGTTGTAAAATTCTCAGGGGTACCATTTATACACATTTTGATATGATGTCATTTCCTGCTTGAATTGATTGGTGGTGTCATGTGACTATACCTATAGATACCATAGGCTATCAGTTGTTAATGTGCAGGTGAGGAAGGCTGGACGGGCCGAAACGCGTTGTTATATGGATTAATAAAGCATTGAGAAACCAACACGCCTGCTGGGATTTGTTTGATTTTGGAATTGGGAGCCATCCCTTCCCGTGCAAGCGATATTTATTAACAGAGAGTGGTGAGCAGTCTCTTTTTTGATTGAATTGCATCTGGACTGGCTGGAACCATAGGAGCAGCAGAGGATTTAACAATTGAGCATTCATTTTTATTTTCACATTACCTACTCTGATATTTTTGAAAATCACAGACAAGCCCTTTAAAAGCTTGAGGTTCAGTGAGGGCTTTGATCAATTACATTTACAGTTATTCAGTAGTGAACAGGTGACGTGGCAGGCCAATCAGCTGAGAGAGAGGCCGCTGAACAATGTATTCTGTGGGCTGGGCAGGTTTATATTTAAAAGCGGATACAGCTTAGGAGAATAGAAAGTTATTTAAAAAAAAAAGAAGCTTTTGGTGCAAAATATATCATTTTTGGATGATTACTCAAAAAAAAAAAAAAAAAGTGTTTGGAGAAAGATACAGTTGTTAGCTCCACTGCTGTCTGCATTCTGCTAAAATACTTCAGCTATGGTTTTTGTCATTGGTCACCAGGATGAAAGATTGTTCACCATTCAAAATATCACCACATGGTGGCAGTACCGTTCTGTGTAGGCGTCCCTTAGGCTGCATTGTGGTATTAATTACAGTGACATGCCAAATGAAGAATAAAATAAAGGTTTAGAGCAAGTGTTCTTTTACCTAATGGACTATTTAGATTTAAGCGTGAATTTTGTGTAAGAAAATGGTTTAGTGACTTAGGTCGCTTTCACACAGTGTTTGGTCAGTGATTTACATTGGCGATTGTGATCCAAAGCCAGATGCGACTCAGGACAACATAGGACAGGTGAAAATCTTTCCATTATACCTTATGTCCGTGTAGGCTCCACGCCTGATAATCACTGATGAAACCTTGACCAAAGCACTGACTTGTGAAAGAGGCCTTAAGATGTTGGGAGAAAGACAGATCAGGCATAGTAGATTTTTATTTGCCGTATCCTCTTGAAGTAAATCCGCTGTTAGAGGGGTCTGCCAGCTGCACATTCTCCATTGAATTAAATTGTTTCAAGAAATGATCATCGGAAAGTTATGTCTTTCACATCCTGCACTAGTCATTACCTTCCTATTCAATGCTAAAATACTACTTACATTTTAAACCCATCGTACATGCTGCCTATAGGAGTCTGCGGAGAAGGAGAGAGAAAATGGAGACATGCAGAGATGCTGCTGCAGGCTCCGTTTTCTATCTCCCAGTGTTCATGTCACAGATTTACTGCTCATTTCTGCTGTATAATGTTCTCCATTCTGCTGCTGCTTCTGAGAGTGTGCTACAGAGACATGGGAGAGCAGGATCTCTGTGAGCAGTGTATGGGAGACATCATAGCAGCTATTTTTCATGCATTTGCTCAGGGAAATTAAAAATAGAACCTACAGATGGGGATCACTGGTGACTAAATTCAGGACACAAGTGATATAATGGCCAGATGTAGTGCTATTCCTCATGTGCACACAACCTTTTGTGAAAAGTCAACAAGTATTAGCACAGATATACAAGGTGGGAACGGAGAATGCACTAGAGGGGTCAAACAGAGATGGATACTTTCCCTGGTGTGACCCTACTTGACCTGGTCTAATCTATACAGTATGTCCAGGTAGTGGAGCACCCACCCTGAAAAGAGCTACTCTTAGCTTGACTACATCTGTACCCTTCTGGACCGGTCCTAATATGGTATATAACTGTTCCTATACTTTCTAGAACTCCTTCTCTCTATTGCCCTGCCCTCTATACTTATTGTTGGTCAGGTTTTCCTTAGCAACACTTATTTACAGATTGCTGGTAAAGGACAACTTAAGCCATATTTTTGCTAATAGAAACGTGCAAATTCATCTACTAAAGTATACAAAACATTCCAAATCTCTTTCCCCACCACATAAAAAAAAACAAATCAAATGACCGTTACACTTTAAGGCTTTTCTGGGAATTCTTCACTATTTACATATGACTCTTAGAGTGTATGACCTAATGAGAAGACTCATTACAGTACTTACCTGCTCCCTGCTGTTTGGCCATCTTTCAGTCCCCAGCTTATATATTTCCAGCCAGGGTGTGGACATGGTCATCACCTGTGATATTCTAGCCAATGACTGGATTCAGCGGTCAGGTGTCCCTAAGCAGATTTTTGTTTATTTCAAAGCCGTGGCATGTACCCCAGGAGGTTGCAGGGTGTGCAGCTTGTTGAGCACCATTGATCTAAACCAGGGATCAGCAGCCTTCGATATTCCAGCTGCTGGGAAACTACAACTCCCATCATGATCCCTGATCTAAGCAAGTGAAGCTACAGACCAATGTTTGTAAATATACAATACTAGATACCTTAGAGCAGGGATGCCCAACCTATGGCCCTCCAGCTTTTGCAAAACTGCAACTCCCAGCAAACTTGGACAGCCTACAGTTATTAGGGCATGCTGGGAGTTGTAGTTTAGCAACAGCTGGAGGGCCGCAGGTTGAGCATTCCTGTCTTAGAGGATACCTTGACTAAATGTCCGAGTTAAACTGCCATCTAGTGCAGGGGTAGGCAACCTCCGGCACTCCAGCTGTTGTGAAACTACAACTCCCAGCATCCCTACTTACTCTTATCTTCTCTGAACTCCCATAGAAATTAATGGAGCACGCTGGGAATTGTAGTTTCCCAGCAGCTGGAGTGCCAAAGTTTGCTGACCCCTGCTCTAGTGTCTCATACTGGGAGCTGTCTGTCCCAAACAGCAGCTCTGCCCCCGTATACAATGTTTTCCTGTTTGGACACGTACAATGTAACTAGCTGAACCATGAAACCCTGATATAGGATTTCTGGAGGATTTTCTTGTCTCCAAAATAAGGCAATATCCTAGAGAAAAATGAAGCAATGAAGACTTCTGCTGTGCCTTGACCCTGAAGAATATTTTTAAGTGAAAACATTTGAATATATACATTTGGTTTATGTTGGACTCTGTGTGTGTGCACCTTAGCTGATCTAATGGAAGGATATTCAGGACACCCTGAATATATTATTCATTATAAGCAGCAACAGGGAACACATGAGTGAATCTTATAAGCAAAATAATTCACCATAGTCCCATTTAAAGAGGGGTTTAGATCACTTTATGTTCACTGGGGGTCCAAACTCTGAGCCTCGGCCACCTGCCTGCCTGCAGATGAGCTGCATCGTGTCAGCTACAGCAGTTCCCTGCACTGCTGGGTGGCCGGGAGCAATGCTGTGCAGGGGGGAAAAAGGGAAGGGGTCAAAACGAAGCATTCTCAGGATCGGTGGGGATACTGGAGGTTGGACCGTACAGTAAGTGGCTGGGGCTCACATGCTGGTCCCCCACCATTCATAAAGTGCTATGTCTTCACTTTATGAGATAGTAATACACCTCCTAGCATCCATAAATAAACATTAGTACTATTCAATGCTAGACTACTGGAATAGTCAGCTTTGTGACCTCCTTCTTGATTGACCGGGCCAGACGAGATGACCATACAGGAACCTGGCACTGTCAATCAAAAAAGGAGAGGGGGGCTAGCAGAGGAGGAGGGAGGAGCAAGGGTGCACAGAGTGGCATAGGCTCCACCCATGGTTCACCTAACTGATCATTTGTTCAGTAATCAGCATGTTTAATATAGCTCACCTACCGGTATCGCTAAAGGCCCACACATCTTTAAAGAGGTTCTCTGGCCATTTAACTTAATTAGTAGTTTGTAATAACTTTTGGAGGGAAGCTTTTTTACATAGTACTTCCCCTCCCTTGTTCCCCAATGCTGCCATTTCCACTGTACTCACTGGGTCTTTCACCCAACTACGATGTGGCCACGTCTCTTTTCATTCAGCTATATTCACTGAACTGGACTGCATGTACAATATTGCTCTTTTTGTGTTTTGGCATACGATCTTTTGGGTGAATCAGTTGCTTCCTCAGTGTTTTGCCTGGTTTAAAACAGAAGGAGATCAATGTTGATAAAAAAAAATTCATCTGCACCTTCACAGGCAGTCTTGACATTCTTTTTTTCTTCATTTTTTAATTTCAATAAAAGCCCAGTCTGAATACCCGCAAATTCCAAGGGCCGCTTTGAGGGGTTCGAATTCTCTTGTCTTAGCCTCTATGCTGTTGAGATCTTTTAAGTCTAGTGGTGTAGGTTTCTGATGACCCCTAGTTTGTGAACCAGAGAATGGTGGGAGTGAAGCAGCAGGTACTGGTCCGTATGAGTAGGTTTCCTGTAGACTCCAGTTCCCAGCCTTCTTCCCTCTGCAACAGTTACCAAGTAGTCAAATAACCCAATGTGTTGTTCTTCCCATGTAAACCTGATGGTCCTCTGTGTTGAGGTCTTCAGTGATTGCATGTTCTTTTCTTTTATGAATTTTAACCCAGGTGTCATCCACATATCTAAACCAGCAACTGGATGCAATTCATTCCACCTCCGTGTACATGTTCCTCCATGTACAAGATCCCTTGGCACAGCCATGTTTCTGTTTGTAGAACTTAAAATAGGTGATTGAGCAAATTTCCAGCAAGGAACACACTTAATCTGGGTTAAGATTTATTCTGATCCTGAGGATGTTGTCTTGTATTAACCTTGTTCTCACTGTTTGAACTGCATCTGTAGAGGGTATGCATGTGAAAAGGGATGTAATGTCATAGGACACCATCGTTTCCTCTAGTCTTGGGAGTTCTGGATGTGCTGCTTTGTATTTCCAACCAGAGGGGCTAGGATGTTAAGTATTTAGAGATGCTGTAGGTCTCTGAGTAAATACGGCTGATATGCTGATAATAGGCCTGAGTGGGGTTAGTTCCTTGTGTATCTTATAAAGTCCATATTTACAAGGAGGGGCCTTTCCAGGGTAGAGGCAGTGGTACATGGCTGCATCAATAACTTAGTACTTTTTTAGCTGTTGTAAGAGTTCTATGACCTTTTTTGTAACCACTGGTTGGGTCTCTTCTTAGGGCTTCATATGTGTTGTTATCACTAAGAAGTGTGGTCACCTTAGTGTAGTAGTCAGATGTATTAAGTACAACCATGCATCTTCCTTTATGAGCAGGCAGGATGGTGGTGTTTGAATCTTTCTTGCGGGATGTAAAGGCCTTCCTTTCTTGTGTAGTCAGTTTTGTATATTCTGTACATTTTGACACTATTTACCAGCTATCACTGAGTAGCTGTGAAATCAAGCTCCGTTCTAGTCCATTCATGTTATGCATTAGGATATCAACTGTAAAACTGAAAAAAAGAAGAAAAAATAGAATGTCAAGATTGCCAGTGAAGGTATCAAGCAGGGCAGATAGGAGAAATTGGTTCTTCTGTTACATAGCTAGGGTATCTGAGAAACTCAGAGAAATTTTTAATAAACATTACATCCCTGTCTGCTTTAAACCTTGCAACATACTGAGGCAACAACTAGTTTACCCAAAAGACCCTGTGCCAAAACACAAAAAGAACAATATTGTGTATGCAGTCCAGTGCAGTGAGGAGCGCCAAGAATTGTACATCTACACCAACATATGGTCCATCACAGAAGGGCCATCACCTGCAGTCAGGACTCCGCTATGTACCTACTGTACATCTTAAGGAGAAAGGACACTTGTTTGAGGACAGCAAAGTTTGCATCTTAGACACAAAAGAGGACTGGTTCAAAAGAGGTGTGAAAGAAACTGTTGAAGAAACCAAGCTTGAATAGGGGTGGAGGGGGTGACATCTATTGTACGCCACTTACAATGCAGTTCTAGCATCTGTACCAAGGCAGTTTAGTCATACCTAATGGCTTAAGTCATGCAAATGCAATTAACATCTTACCTCCATTACTGAAGCATGAGTCACCAGTATTTAATGCAGGAGAATTCTCGTAGAAGCCATTCTAATTGAGAAAGGTAGTCAAATGACTAGCAAAACATCTTCAAGAAAAAAAATACAAGAGGTCCAGTTGCTCTGACTTATTACTACTGATATACTTTAGTGATATATCAAACTGTATCTTAGAACTGCTCCATCTGCAAATTACACTGTACATATTGGTGTTCTTCGCCCACCTTTTTTTTTACATTTTTTACATTTCATTTGTGTGCATGTTTATTACCTTGCAGTGCATTTGCTGTATTTGCAATTCCATGTGATTTTTTATATATATTCAGATAGATAGGTAGATATGCATATTCAGCCTTTATAATAAAAATATATAGCCAAAATTCAGCATATTTGGCCGGCTGATCTAAAGCTCACAGTGTGTTGTCTTCCATCAGAGTATTTCTGTATTATATTGACCTGTCCTTAAGATAGGATAAAAGACGGACACTCAAAAAAAAAGCAATCAGTTCAGTGTATACTTTTTACCCGGTGTGTTCCTTTAACTCCTACAGAAAGAAATTGACCTCCGACATGTATTCAGTGATTGATGACCACTACTGATGCAAGTGTGCACAAACTCTAGGACAGATCCTCCACGCATTGGAAGAAAAGTACATCTCTATATTCCAGCAAAGCGTCCTCCTGCTATCACAAAAACTTCATCTGCATACAAATTGAGCATTTAATAAGCTTTTCGTATGAAAACAGTCTCCCATTTATAAAAGGATGACATCCCCAACGTAAACAGCGTGCTGTAATGATCTATGTGTCCACCATCGTAAAAAAAAAAAAAGTTTTGCAGAAGGGTAACTTACACATTGGTTGGAATTCAAGGGCAAAGCGTCTATTAAAGCGACATCTTTATTCCAATTCCTTTTCATGCTTCACCGATAGCCTTAATAAATGATAATGGGTAATGCCTCCGATATTTTATTCTGCCACATCTCTCCACGCACAAATTACATATTACATACAAATAGAATTAACGTCACACCATGGCAAGGAGGAAATAGATGCGTGACACTGCCTTTCATCATTTCCATGCTCCCGGTAATAAACAAGCATAAAAAGAAATGAGTGTTTCCATAAAACAATGTTACTGTTAGGATCCAAATTATTTTTCATTCTCTTCCGTTGGCCTTGATGGATTTCATCTGTTCCTGTTCACAGTTTCTACTGCAAAGTGTCAGAAATTACAGTACATTTTCCATTCTAAACGGGCCAGTGTTACAAATTGGTCCCTTGCATTTGATTGGTATCATTCACTTCCGCAGTTTTGAGTAAAATTCATAAATACACTTACACCACCACCCAATTTCACGTTTTGTTTTTGAAAAATGAAATCTCATTTCTCCCTATGAGGCACATCAGCAGTGGCACCTTTTTATTAGATGAATGGCATTGATTAGATTTTTGTGACTTTTGCTTAGAAATAGTGGAAACAGCTACAGTATTAGGTATTTTAACCACCTCAGCCCCCTAGCTTAAACACCCTTAATGACCAGACCACTTTTTACAATTCTGCACTACACTACTTTCACCGTTTATTGCTCGGTCATGCAACTTACCACCCAAATGAATTTTACCTCCCTTTCTTCTCACTAATGGAGCTTTCATTTGGTGGTATTTCATTGCTGCTGACATTTTTACTTTTTTTGTTATTAATCACCTTCAGTTGTAAATTTTTTTTTTAAAAACGACATCTCTATATACATTTTTCTCAAAATTTATTGTTCTACATGTCTTTGATAAAAAAAAATGTTTGGGTAAAAAAACTAAATGGTTTGGGTAAAAGTTATAGCGTTTACACACTATGGTACGAAAATGTGAATTTCCGCACAAATGACCCCATTTCGGAAAGTATACACCCTAAGGTATTCGCTGATGGGCATAGTGAGTTCATAGAACTTTTTATTTTTTGTCACAAGTTAGCGGAAAATGATGATTTTTTTTATTTATTTTTTTCCTTACAAAGTCTCATATTCCACTAACTTGTGACAAAAAATAAAAACTTCCATGAACTCACTATGCCCATCACGAAATACCTTGGGGTGTCTTCTTTCCAAAATGGGGTCACTTGTAGGGTAGTTATACTGCCCTGGCATTTTAGGGGCCCTAATGTGTAAGAAGTAGTTTGAAATCAAAATGTGTAAAACATGCCCTGTGAAATCCTAAAGGTGCTCTTTGGAATGTGGGCCCCTTTGCCCACCTTGGCTGCAAAAAAGTGTCACACGTGGTATCGCCGTACTCAGGAGAAGTTGGGCAATGTGTTTTGGGGTGTCATTTTTCATATACCCATGCTGGGTGAGAGAAATATCTCGGTCAAATGCCAACTTTGTATAAAAAAAATGGGAAAAGTTGTCTTTTGCCGAGATATTTCTCTCACCCAGCATGGGTATATGTAAAATGACACCCCAAAACACATTGCTGACAGGGGGGTGATCACCACATATAGACTCCCTGATCACCCCCCTGTAAGGCTCCATTCAGACGTCCTTATGTGTTTTGCGGATGCGTGGATCCGCAAAGCACATACGGACGTCTGAATGGAGACTTACGGGGGGTGATCACCCCCCTGTCAGCAATGTGTTTTGGGGTGTCATTTTACATATACCCATGCTGGGTGAGAGAAATATCTCGGCAAAAGACAACTTTTCCCATTTTTTTTATAAGTTCAGTCCGCCCCACCGCAGTGACAGAATTTTTTTTCTTCTGATCACTGCAAAAACACCGTAAAATAGATGCGGCGCTCTAAAAAGATCACTTTTCCCATTTTTTTATACAAAGTTGTCATTTGACAGAGATATTTCTCTCACCCAGCATGGGTATATGTAAAAATACACCCCAAAACACATTGCCCTACTTCTTCTGAGTACGGCGATCCACATGTGTGACACTTTTTTGCAGCCTAGGTGCACAAAGGGGCCCAAATTCTAAAGAGTATCTTTACGATTTCACAGGGCATTTTTTACGCATTTGGATTCCAAACTACTTCTCATGCTTTAGGTTGCCTAAAATGCCAGGGCAGTATAACTACCCCACAAGCTACCTCGTTTTGGAAAGAAGACACCCCAAGGTATTCCGTGAGGGGTATGGTGAGTTCATGTAAAAAAAATTGTCACAAGTTAGTGGAATATGAGACTTTGTAAGAAAAAAAGAAAAACTAAATCATTTTCCGCTAACTTGTGACAAAAAATAAAAACTTCCATGAACTCACTATGTCCATCAGCGAATACCTTAGGGTGTCTACTTTCCAAAATGGGGTCATTTGTGGGGTGTTTCTACTGTCTGGGCATTGTAGAACCTCAGGAAACATGACAGGTGCTCAGAAAGTCAGAGCTGCTTTAAAATGCGGAAATTCACATTTTTGTACCATAGTTTGTAAACGCTATAACTTTCACCCAAACAAATAAATATACACTTATTGCATTTTTTTTTATCAAAGACATGTAGAACAATAAATTTAGAGAAAAAATTATATAGAAATGTAGTTAAAAAAAAAATAATTACAACCGAAAGAGAAAAATGTCATTTTTTCGCAAAAATTTCAGTCAATTTCAATTAATATGTAAAAATGTCAGCAGCAATGAAATACCACCAAATGAAAGCTCTATTAGTGAGAAGAAAAGGAGGTAAAATTCATTTGGGTGGTAAGTTGTATGACCGAGCAATAAACCGTGAAAGTAGTGTAGTGCAGAATTGTAAAAAGTGGTCTGGTCATTAAGGGGTTTAAGCTAGGGGAGCTGAGGTGGTTAAAGATGGCGCTCTCTCCATTTTAGAGATGTCAGGTGTTTGATGTTTCACACAGCGGACACCCATGGATAATGTCTGACCATGGCATCTGAAAGGCAAAAAAAACAGGAAACATGCTTTCCAGGCAGGAACACCTTCCCCTGGCTGAGATTGGGGAACATTGTTCTTTTACAGTAATAGGCCAGAGCCTGTACTAGGCTTCTAGGCCTATTACTGGTATATTGCAATTTAGGTCTGCAGGTGGCAACACTGCATTGGAATATACCGATTTTTGTATTCTGTAATGGATAAAATTCCATTACTTTATACAAATTTCAGTCTATTGATTGCATCATGGGGTCCACTTGGGGGCCAAAAAAAAAAAAAAGAAAGACAGTTTTCAAAAATAAAAACATTAAAATTTTAATTACCCCCTTTTCCTAAAATTAAAATAGAATTTAATAAACAATCAAAAAAATAAGCAAAATAGGCATCACCTCGGTCAAAAATGCCTGTACTCCTTGTCTTGGGAGTTCTGGATATGGTGCTTTATATTTCCAACCAGAGGGGCTAGGATGTTAACTATGTATTTAACAATGCTGTAGGTTTCTGAGTAAATGCTGCTGACAATAGGCCTGAGAGGGATTCCTCCCTTGTGTATCTTAGAAAACCGTTATTTACAAGGAGGGGCCTTTCCAGGGTAGAGGCAGTGGTACATGGCTGCATCAATAACTTGATCTTTTTCCATCTGTTCTTATAGTTCTATGACCTTTTTCTTGTAACCACTGGTTGGGTCTCTTCTTCATATGTGTGGTCACCTTAGCATGGTAGTCAGATGTATTAAAAAGGACCTTTCATGGGTCCAGACATTATGAAATAACTAGCAGGTTATGTAGGGCATATTGTAGGGATGTAATATCGCTTACTAGTTTGTCTGGTCGCCACTCCGTTCGCCCGCTGTGGCCCCCGTTCACTTTGCCCGCCTGGTATGCTAATGATTAGCATCGGTACAGGGAGGAGGAGACTGCCCTGTTTCTCAATGGGCATCTCCTTCTCCCTGGCTGTAGCGCGATCCAATCACAGTGGAGAGCATCACAGCCAGAGAAGGTGAGTTTTTTTTACTCCCTGGCAGGCAAAGTGAACGGGGGGAACATCTGACTACCATGCTAAGGTGACCACTGACCGCACATATGAAGAAGAGACCCAACCAGTGGTTACAAGAAAAAGGTCATAGAACTCTTAGAACAGATGATATTCATTACCAGGCGGGAAAAGTGAACGGGGGGCACAGCGGGCGAACGAAGCGGCGCCCTGTCAAACTTGTAAGCGATATTACATCCCTGTACTATGCCCCACATAACCTGCTAGTTATTTCATAATGTCTGAACCCATGATAGGTCCTCTCTAAGTACAACCATGCACCTTCCTTTATCAGCAGGCAGGATGGTGATGTTTGAATCTTTCTTGAGGAATGTAAAGGCCTTACTTTCTTGTGTGGTAAGGTTGGACGTTTTTTTGTTTAGCACTGGGTAAGGCTGCAGACAGTTTAAAACTGAGCTGAGCTGAGTTGTTCAGCCTCATCTTGTGCCATTTTGTTTCTATGGCTTCTGTGGTTGAGATAATATCCACCATTGGGATGGTATTGAGGGCAGTTGCAAAGTTCAACCCTTTAACCAGGATGTTCATCTCCAGCTGGCTAAGAACCCTATCTGACAAGTTCTTCACCCATTTTCCTTGGCTGTACTATTACAATAGAATTTTTTTTTTAAAGTTGAATAAAAAGTGATCAAAAAGTCATACACACCCCAAATGTTATCAATAAAAAGTACAGCTTGTCCTGCAAAACATAAGCCCTCACACAGTTCCATAAATGAAACTATAAAAAAAAGTTATGGGAGTCAGAATATGGCAATGGAAGGAAAAATGTTTTTTTTTTTTCAAAAGTTAGATTTTTTTTGTTTTCAGTATTAAAACACAAGAAAAACTATATAAATGTGGGCTTGACAATGTATTTTATTACGGGCACAGATTAATCCCAGTATGTCTTTGCACTGTTGAAGATTGTGTCTTAAGCTACTTTCAACAAAATCACAAAAAAGCAGTGGCCAATATGGGGGAGCTGCTCAAGCCCCAAACACTGTAGCGTGTTTCTCATTGGGCGAGCAGTCCCACCACATGTGAACCACAGAAATATAGTGGCAAATATGGGGGAGCTGCTCAAACCCCAAACACTGTAGCGTTTCTCATTGGGGGAGCAGTCTCACCGCATGTGGACCGCAGCAAACGACCATCCCGAGCAATTAATGCGTACAAAGGAGGACGCCAGCGCGGTCCACATGCACCACAAAAGCATCCTACACAGACCGGAGCATTGTGCGGATGAAAATACAATGATATAAATCACTGAAGAAAATGCACCAAACGGATATGCCACTGACTATACTAGCTGGTCATACAAGCAAAATATATTGGCAAAAGTCTCAGCTTTTAATATCTGCTCAGTTCCCCCATATTGGCCACTGCATTTCTGTGATGTTGTTTTATATGTATTGAATGGGCCTTTATCTGGCAATTGAACATTCCTTTGCACCTGGTGGCCTCCATCACATGGTCTGATATGGCAGTGGATTACAGTCTGGCTGTGTTCACATTGCATTAGCTGACCTGCTATGCGGTTGTGTGGAAGCTTGGCTGTGAGCTGGATTTCATCACCTTCAGACCGTGTTCACACCACAGTTAGCGCAGTGGTAGGACCCCGTGCCATGCTGAGTGACCGTGACGTGGTGCATGATGGGCTCCGATATCTTCCTGACAGGAATATATTGGCAAAAGTCTCAGCTTTTAATATCTGCTTGTATGACCAGCTAGTATAGTCAGTGACACATTCTATGTTTGGTGCATTTTCTTCAGTGATTTAGGCTACTTTCACACTCGCGTTTGTTGCGGATCCGTCATGGATCTGCACAAACACATCCATTCAGATAATACAACCGCATGCATCCATTCAGACCAGATCCGTTTCTATTATCTTTAACATAGCCATGACGGATCCGTCTTGAACACTATTGAAAGTCAATGGAGGACGGATCCATTTTCTTTTGTGCCAGATTGTGCCTGTGAAAACGGATCAGTTCCCATTGACTTACATTGAGTGCCAGGACAGATCCGTTTGGCTCAGTTTCGTCAGACGGACACCAAAACGCTGCAAGTAGCCTCCAAAGTGGAATAGAGACGGAACGGAGGCAAACTGATGCATTCTGAGCGGATCCTTTTCCATTCAGAATGCATTACGGCAAAACTGATCCGTTTTGGACCGCTTGTGAGAGCCCTAAACGGATCTCACAAACGGAAAGCCAAAACGCCAGTGTGAAAGTAGCCTTAGTGATTGGTAACATGGATTGCTGAGATGGGGTGGAGCCAAGGGTAACATCGGTGACCACGTGACAGAGATATCATGGTTGGCAGAACAATTTTTCTTGTGTCCTAAGGTCTAAAGCTATAGATCAGAGAAGACCTGCTTTACTGTCTGCACACACTTACTATATTATCACCAGGAAATTCATGAACACTGTAAAATTTTTATTTTTGGCATGAAATATGCTGTAAATTATTGCTAGAACTTTATTAAACTAGTATAATAACACAGGACACACAGTCACTAACCTTTTATATGTTGAGTATATGAGTATTGAACAACTACGGTAGCTGCCTGTATGCCATGAGTCTATAGGCAGTGTTTTTGTAGGAATATTATATTCTGTTTTTTTATTTCCAAATGTGAGATTATATTGCAGCCCATAAAATGAAAGTAACTAATTTATAAATCAGTGGAATTGCCAAAGTGAATATAAATCAAATCAAGTATCTTTCTATCTAAGACTATAAAAAGCCCTAAGGAAAAAAATAAGACATTACGATAAATGTCATGTTTCTTACCAAAAGTCATCCTTTATATTTATATACAAACTCAAAAAAAAAAATATGATGAATATATCCCGTAGACTTAAAATTTATTAAAATAACATCGGCAAAGGTCAGATTCTTAAATGAATTGCTTTGCATCTAAAGAGCATAAAGGGAAGAAGAAAATAAATAAAGAAACCAACAATGCATTATGAATTGGATTTACAATGAAAGTATGAACGAAAGTTGCATATTAAGAATAAGAGATCCGTCAACAGCAGCTCATTAATAGGTTCAGGTGGCAACCATGATTTACTTTTTTCAACACAACAAAAAGTGATGAAGCTAGTGAAAGCAAACATACACTGAACAAAAATATAAATGCAACACTTTCGCTTTTGCTCCCATTTTTCATGAGCTAAACGCAAAGATCTGAAACATTTTCTACATACACAAAGGACCCATTACTCTCAAATAATGTTCACAAATCTGTCTAAATTTGTGTTAGTGAGCACTTCTCCTTTGCCGAGATAATCCATCCCACCTCATAGGTGTGGCATATCAAGGTGCTGATTAGACAGCATGAATATTGCACAGGTGTGCCTTAGACTGCCCACAATAAAAGGTCACTCTGAAATGTGCAGTTTGATCACACAGCACAATGCCACAGATATCGCAACGTTTGAGGGAGCGTGCAATTAGCATGCTGGCTGCAGGAATGTCTACCAGAGCTGTTGCCCGTGCAATGAATGTTCATTTCTCTACCATAAGCCATCTCCAGTCAGAGAATTTGTCAGTACATCCAACAGACTTCACAACCGCAGACCACGTGTAACCACACCAGCCCAGGACCTCCACATCCAGCAGGTTCACCTCCATGAGCATCTGAGACCAGCCACCTGGACAGCTGCAGCAACAATCGGTTTTCATAACCAAAGAATTTCTGCACAAACTGTCAGAAACCTGTCTCAGGGAAGCTCATCTGCATGCGCGTCGTCCTCATCGGGGTCTGGACCTGACTGCACTTCGTCGTCGTAACCGACTTGAGTGGGCAAATGCTCACATTCAATGGCGTCTGGCACGTTGGAGAGGCATTCTGTTCATAGATGAGTCCCGGTTTTCACTGTTCAGGGCAGATGGCAGACAGCGTGTGTGGCGTCGTGTGGGTGAGCTGTTTGCTGACGTCAACGTTGTGGATTGAGTGGCCCATGGTGGCGGTGGGGTTATTGTATGGGCAGGCATATATTATGGACAACGAACACAGGTGCTATCACGCCGGTGACAGGTTTGAGAAGGTCTGAAAGATTATCTGCACATTAGTTATCTGACAGCCTCTTTTGGTTTCACTTTGTCTGTGTGTTGCTGGTATGTCCACACCCACTGTTCAGGTGTGGATCATGTGAGCTTCACCTCCCCCTATTTAGTCTGACTTTACCCATCACTCCTTGCTCTGGATAGCTTCATTTGGTTTTTGAAAGAGCTGGAGTGTGGTTCGTGGTGAAGTCCTGTTCGTCCATCATCCATCAGCCTCAGAAGTTAAGTGTTCCGCTTGTTGTGTTTTGTATTCCCCCCCACCTTTATTGTTTACTAGGCCTCAGCGAGACGCTGGTTCCTTCACCATAGAAGGAGCGGGTTGTCTCTGCCCTGTCATTACTATTAGGGCATCTGAGGGCCACCAGGGTTTTCTAGGTTCCTGTGTATGGGCATCTCTACCATCGAGAGGTGCCCATACGGATAGGAGTTAGGGCCAGGAGCAGGGTTTTATAGGTGGTGACCCTTTTCCTTCCCTAGCGGTGAGGTCTAGTGTTTTTTTCCTTCCTTCTTGTTGTCTTTTGGTGTTATCCCCTACAACAGGGGTGTCAAACTCAAATGCATCGGGGGCCGCATCAGCAGTTTGGTCACCCTCAAAGGGCCGGTTGTATCTGTAGGACTATGTGTCCACTCACTGTATAATCGAATCTCTAATAGTTAATGGTTACCGTATGTATATAATCGCATAAGGAGCGCTGACAGTGGCGTTGCTAGGGCTGGTGTCACCCGGTGCAGTAGAAAATGGTGTCACCCCCCCAAGCCCCCCCCCCCTAGTAGTTATTAACCCCTTTTAGCAGTCCCCTGCTGGGACTGCTGAAAGGGGTTAATTATAACTACTGTGGGAGCAAAAGAGGGAATAAATAACTACACTGAAGAGGGGACTGAAAGGGGTTAATAAATACTGTTAAGGAGGGACTGCTGAAAGAGATTAATAACTACTGTGAAGGGGCTTCACAGTAGTTATTAACCCCTTTCAGCAGCCCCCTTCACAGTAGTTATTTCCCCCTTTCAGCAGTCCCCCTTCACAGTAGTTATTAACCCCAGCAGTCCCCCCTTCACTGAAGGGGGACTGCTGAGTTTAATAAATACTGTGAAGACTGCTGAAAGGGGTTAACTACTGTGAAGGGGCTTCACAGTAGTTATTAACCCCTTTTTCAGCAGTCCCCCATTCACAGTATTTATTAACCCCTTTCAGTCCCCTCTTCAGTGTAGCTAATTATTCCCCCCTTTGCTCCCACAGTAGTTATAATTAACCCCTTTCAGCAGCGCCAGCCCAGTAGCCATTCACATACGGTCTTTCCCCCCTTTCAAGTTTCACAATCACTAGCCTTCACCTTTTTATTATCATTATCACTTACACTCGATACAGGAGCCGGGAGGATCAGCTGTGAGGGAGGCGGTACTTACATCTACAAGCGCTCGCCGAGAGGAGGGAGGAGGCAGGCTGGGAGGACAGGCGCTGGCAGTGTGAGTCATACAACATGCGCCCACGCCGCCTGCTTCATTTATAAAGTGGGCGGCGCAGGCGCGTGACGTATGACTCTCACTGCCAGCGCCCATCCTCCCAGCCTGCCTCCTCCCTCCTCTCAGCGAGCGATTGTAGATGTAGGTACCGCCTCCCTCACAGCTGATCCTCCCGGCTCCTGTATCGGGTGTAAGTGATAATGATAATAAAAAGGTGAAGGCTGGCGGGCCTTGTGTTTGACACCCGTGCGGTACAACAACCGTGACAGGTGCATTTTATTGATGGCATTTTGAATGCACAGGGATACCGTGACAAGATCCTGAGGCTCATTGATGTGCCATTCATCCACGACCATCACCTCATGTTGCAATGATAATGCACGGCCTCATATTGCAAGGATCTGTACACAATTCCTGGAAGCTGAAAACATCCCAGTTCTTGCATGGCCAGCAGACTCACCGGACATGTCACCCATTGAGCATGTTTAGGATGCTCTGGATCGGCTTATACGAGTGTGTGTTCCAGTTCCTGCCAATATTCTGCAACTTCGCACAGCTATTGAAGAGGAGTGAGTGGGCCAACATTCCACAGGTCACAATCAACAACCTAATCAACTGTATGTGACGGAGATTTGTTGCACTGTGTGAGGCAAATGGTGGCCACACCAGATACTGACTGGTTTTCTGACCCCCCCAGTAAGGGCAAAACTGCACATTTCAGAGTGACCTTTTATTTTGGGCAGTCTAAGGCACACCTGTGCAATATTCATGCTGTCTAATCAGCACCTTGATATGCCACACCTGTGAGGAGGAGGGATTATCTCGACGAAGGAGAAGTGCTCACTAACACAGATTTAGACAGATTTGTGAACAATATTTGAGAGTAATGGGTCTTTTGTGTATGTAGAAAATGTTTCAGATCTTTGAGTTCTGCTCATGCAAAATGGGAGCAAAACCGAAAGTGTTGTGTTTATATTTTTGTTCAGTGTAATAAACGAGAAATAAGTGAATTGCTAAAAATTCGACCGAATCGGTCAAATGATTTGACTCGGTCTAAATCAATTCTCCCCAAATCAAAAGTGCTCCAACTAGCTTTAAAATTTGTTGTGTCACTCTTAGGTCTCTTACAGCTCATATATTTTGTCTCTCAATTAAAAATAAATAAATAAATATATATATATTTTTTTTTTCTTCTGTCTCTCACTTCGCTTTTTGTCCCAAAAATTTGCCTGGATGAAATCACCAAAAATCCAGATTCAGATGCAATATGAATTTTCACAAAATTCTGGTCGAAGTTGATTAATTTAGAATCGATTCATTCATCTCTATTACAAACAAACGACGTAAGGGACACCTTATGTTCATGTTTTTGCAGCAATTTTGTGGGCATTATGTAGCAAATCGTGCTATATGACCCCAACGTGTAATTATACTCTTAGGCATTTCTCACCTCAGTTTTTATCTTATTTTTACGTAATAGTTTATATCCAGAAACACTAGAAAAGTGGATGTGTTGGACAGATACATGTTTTGTGTAGTTTGCAATTCTGTCCATAATTTTACCTATGTAACTGGATAGGAAAGTGATATTACAGCCACCAAAAAACGGATGTTGTACTCTGTCACAATCCAGCAAAAAAATTGTTTGAAAGTAATAGGAGGTTCCGTTTAATAGACTACATACAACAGTATGCATTTTTCAATCCTTCTAACGGATCTGTTAAAAAAAAAACACCCCTTGTCCAAAAAAATGCAAACCATTCAACCAATCACACGCAATCCAAACTCTACCTTTCTTATATATTTAGGCTACTTTCACACTTGCGGCAGTGTGATCCGGCGGCCAGTTCTGTCGTCAGAACTGGCCGCCGGATCCGCCGATCTGCTGCTGCCTGAAAGCATTTGTGAGACGGATCCGGATGCGGATCCGTCTCACAAATGCATTGCAAGGTCGGATCTGTCTCTCCGCTTGTCATGCGGACCGACGGATCCGTCTTGTACATTTTTCGCATTTTTACCGATCTGCGCATGCGCATGCCGGAACGACGGATCCGGCATTCCGGTATTCTGAATGCCGGATCCGGCGCTAATACATTCCTATGGGAAAAAATGCCGGATCCGGCGTTCAGGCATGTCTTCAGTTTTTTTCGCCGGAGATAAAACCGTAGAATGCTACAGTTTTCTCTTTTGCCTGATCAGTCAAAACGACTGAACTGAAGACATCCTGATGCATCCTGAACGGATTACTCTCCATTCAGAATGCATGGGGCTATGCCTGATCAGTTCTTTTCCGGTATAGAGCCCCTGTGACGGAACTCAGCGCCGGAAAAGAAAAACGCTAGTGTGAAAGTACCCTTACTTTGTTTTAAGGTAAACCTCTTAATGACCGGGCCATTTTGCACCTTCGTGACCAAGCTTATTTTTGAAATCTCACTTGTATCACTTTATGTGGTAATAGCTTTGGAACACTTTTACTTATCCAAGCCATTCTGAAATATATAAATCATAAATTTGAGTCAATATATTACCTTTATTTATGAAAAAATCCCAAATTTACCCAAATTTTTAAAAAATTAGCAATTTTTTAAATTTCTCTACTTTTAAAACAGAAAGTGATGTCTCATAAAATATTTATTACTTAACATTCCCCATATGTCCACTTTATGCTGGCATTATTTTGTAATTATCATTATTTTTTTTTGGGGATGTTAGAAGTCTTAGAATTTTAGAAGCAATTCTTAAGATTTTTAGAAAATTTCCAAAAGGCACATTTAACCACCTCCCGACCGCTGTACGCACCGATGCGTCCGGGAGGTGGTTGATTTACTCCTCCTGGACGCATCGGCGCGTCATCTCGCGAGACGCGAGATTTCGGTCACAGCCGGCCCGCGCATGCGCATCGCGGCCCGGCATTTCGTCAAGGAGTATTTCGTCAGCAACCTGCCAGCCAATGATCGCGGCTGGCAGGTTGCTGATTTTTAAAAAAAACAATCAGAGTGCCAGATAGCAGATCATATTTGTAAATATGATCTGTTATATGGCTGCCTGCTCCTCTGCTGGTCCTTTTCGTCGGTTGGATCCAGCAGAGGAGCAGGCTTCACAGTGAGTACACCAACACCACATACTAGCCCCAGATCACCCCCCTCAACCCCAATTAACCCTTTGATCACCCCTTTGATCGCCCCTGTCAATCACTAGTGAAAGGAAAAAAGTGATCAGTGTAAACTGTCACTTTTTTTTTTCACTGGTATTGACCGTTAGGTTTTAGGTATAGTTTAGGCCCCTTCGTTAGGTAGTTTAGGGATCAGTTAGCGCCCAGCCCACCGCACCGCAGTCCGTTATTCGCTGATTAGCGTATCGCTAATCAGCATTTGTACTTTTATAGTATCTGAAAGTGATCACGGTCAGATCTATAATTGTATTAGTGTCACTTTAGGTTCGCCCTCCACCCAAAACGCAGTGTTTGCCCGATCAGGCCTGATCGGTCGCCCACACGTGCGTTCACCCACGCCCGCCCCACCGCAGTGACAAAAAATATTTTTTTTTGATCACTGCACATTCACTTTACACGTGCTGCGGCGATAAAAAAATCAGTTTTGATATTTTTTATCAACCGCAGCGGCCTCCGGTACTTCGCTAGCCTCCCATTTGTAAGACAGGCTTGCTTTTTTTTCTTGGGTAGTCTCAGGGAATACCCCTAAATTTAGTTGCCCACATGTCAAACAGGGGGTATTCTTCTGAAGAGGCCTACAGGCTTCTGACCCAGTCGGATGAGGAATGGGAACCCTCATCTGATGAATCTAGCGGGTCAGAATACGAACCTGTAGAAAGCAGTGGCTCTCTGACCCAAAGTTCGGACGAGGAGGCTGAGGTCCCTGATAGCACCAGGCGTACCAGGCCCCGTGTCGCTAGACCGCAGGTTGCGCAGGATCCGCTTCAAGAGCAGCAGAGTGGGGCTGGTGCTGTCGGATTACGTGGTGAGGCATACACCAGCAGCGCAGCCCTTCCTGGACCTAGTACCAGCACTGCCGTACAACCTGGTGAAGTAGCGAGCACCAGAAGGGCAGTTGAAGCTGGTACGGTGGCACGTGCAGTAGTGACCCCGTCGCAGCCACCGCAAAGACGTGCCCGTAGAGCCCCTAGAATCCCTGAGGTGCTGGCAAACCCTGATTGGCAGGCCCCAACTTCATCCGCACCTGTAGTTCCCCCTTTCACCGCCCAGTCTGGAGTTCGGGTTGAGACAGCTCAGATCGGTTCGGCCCTGGGATTTTTTGAGCTGTTCTTGACTGCGGAGCTCTTAGACTTAGTTGTGGCAGAGACAAACCGGTATGCCACACAATTTATAACCGCCAACCCGGGAAGCTATTATGCCCAGCCTTTCCGGTGGAAACCAGTCCAAGTTTCCGAAATTAATTTTTTTTAGGCCTTCTCCTCAACATGGGTCTAACTAAAAAGCATGAATTGCGGTCATATTGGTCCACGAACCCAATTCATCACATGCCCATGTTCTCTGCTGCTATGTCCAGGACACGATTTGAGACCATCCTGCGTTTCCTGCACTTTAGTGATAACAGCACCTCCCGTCCCAGATGCCACACAGCTTTTGACCGGCTCCACAAAATTCGGCCCCTCATAGACCATTTCAACCTGAAATTTGCAGATTTGTATACCCCAGAGCAAAACATCTGCGTAGACGAGTCCCTGATACATTTTACCGGGCGCCTTGGCTTCAAACAATACATCCCAAGCAAGCGCGCCCGGTATGGGGTCAAATTGTATAAGCTCTGTGAAAGGGCCACAGGCTATACCCACAAATTTCGTGTCTATGAGGGAAAAGATCAGACCCTGGAGCCGGTTGGTTGCCCTGACTACCTGGGGAGCAGTGGGAAGATAGTCTGGGACTTGCTCCTGTAATTTGCCCACTGGCTCCTGGTATTTGCCCACTGGCACAGGTAGGAGAGTGTTAGGTCCCGGGCTACTTGAGAAACCTTGTCGCGGTGCCCGGGCTTAGACATGTCCTACACCGTAGGACATGTTGACTAATCTCTCAATTTTAAAACCAGTTTGAGGATTTAGTAATACCGCAGAGTGCACCTGTCTTTTGCTATTTTGTTATATTGTTATATTGATTATCACATCCACACAATTGTTACCTTGTGTAGGATGTCTATTGTGGTACTTGTGGTTCGCTGCGGGCATCCTCCACCGTATGCATGTTTGCTGGGGATTGCCATTAGCAACGGGCCACAAGTGCAGGATTTGCTCCCCTATATATATATGCACAACTGCATGTGGGTTTGAGCACCTCCTGCTATACCACGTCATTCCATTCAGTTTGTATATATAGAGATTCCTGGAGGTATATAAACTCCAATTTAAATGTGCCTGTTTTCCATCTACAGGCCACATTTAGGTGCACCTGTGAGGCCTGGGCCATACCAGACAGTCTTGAGTGGGACTTGCAGACTCCTCCCTCCTCCCATTGCAAGCATGGTTACATGCTGGAGGTAACTGGTGAGTTGTTTGTGAGTCGGCCTTATGCTCCTGTAATTTGCCCACTGGCTCCTGGTATTTGCCCACTGGCACAGGTAGGAGAGTGTTAGGTCCCGGGCTACTTGAGAAACCTTGTCGCGGTGCCCGGGCTTAGACATGTCCTACACCGTAGGACATGTTGACTAATCTCTCAATTTTAAAACCAGTTTGAGGATTTAGTAATACTGCAGAGTGCACCTGTCTTTGCTATTTTGTTATATTGTTATATTGATTATCACATCCACACAATTGTTACCTTGTGTAGGATGTCTATTGTGGTACTTGTGGTTCGCTGCGGGCATCCTCCACCGTATGCATGTTTGCTGGGGATTGCCATTAGCAACGGGCCACAAGTGCAGGATTTGCTCCCCTATATATATGCACGACTGCATGTGGGTTTGAGCACCTCCTGCTATACCACGTCATTCCATTCAGTTTGTATATATGGGACTTGGTGTCACCCTTATTCGGCAAAGGGTACCATCTTTATGTGGACAATTTCTACACAAGTGTGGCCCTCTTTAGGCATTTGTTTCTAGAACAGATTGGCGCCTGTGGTACCGCGCGAACTAGTCGCGCGGGCTTCCCCCAACGGCTCGTTACCACCAGTCTTGCAAGGGGGCAGAGGGCCGCACTGTGTAACGAAGAACTGCTCGCGGTGAAATGGAGAGACAAGCGTGACGTTTACATGCTCTCCTCCATTCACGCAGACACGACAACCCGTGTCATTGAAAAGCCCCTCTCAGTCCACGACTATACCCTTCACATGGGAGGGGTGGACTTCAATGACCAGATGTTGTCTCCGTATTTAGTTTCCCACAGAACCAGACGCTGGTATAAGAAGGTGTCTGTATATTTAATTCAATTGGCTCTGTATAATAGTTTTGTTCTCTACAGTAAGTCTGGGAGAACTGGATCCTTCCTCAAATTTCAGGAAGAGATCATCGCGAACCTTCTGTACCCATGCTGGGTGAGATAAATATCTTGGTCAAATGCCAACTTTGTATAAAAAAATGGGATTTCTACTCTGCAGTAACAGATACGTTTGCCGATGCATACGAGCTGAGGAGGAGGCGGCGTTCATATGCTTTGGCAAACACTTTGTATATAAAAAATAAAATAAAAATCCCGGCAATGATTTATTCATCCACATCGATTGATGTGAATGGAGAAATCTGGTTTGCCAGGGCATACCAGCTAAGTGGGTATGGATGTAGGGCGGAGCTCCTATGTCCTGGCAGACGCCTTTCCCCTCCTTTTTTTTTTTTGGCAGAGATTTTTTCATCCACATTGATCGATGCGAATGAAGAAATCTGTGCCGTTCATTTTTTTCTTTCAGCCCAGCGGCTGAACGGAAAAAAAAAATCTCATTACCTGTATGCTCAATATAAGGAGAATAGCAGAAACTCCTAATGCTGGCCATACATGTAATGATTGCGGAGACCCTCAAATGCCAGGGCAGTACAGACACCCCACAACTGACCCCATTTTGGAAAGAAGACACCCCAAGGTATTCGCTGAGATTTAAATTTTTGTCCTAAGTTAGCAGAAAGTGAGACTTTGTAAGAAAAAACTAAAAAAAATCAATTTCCGCTAACTTATGCCAAAAAAATACATTTCTATGAACTCACCATGCCCCTCATTGAATACCTTGGGGTGTCTTCTTTCCAAAGTGGGGTCACATGTGGGGTATTTATACTGCCCTGGCTTTTTAGGGGCCCTAAAGCGTGAGAAGCAGTCTGGGATCCAAATGTCTAAAAATGCCCTCCTAAAAGGAATTTGGGCACTTTTGCAGCCTAGATGCGCAAAAGTGTCACACATCTGGTATCGCCGTACTCAGGAGAAGCTGGGGAATGTGTTTTGGGGTGTCATTTTACATATACCCATGCTGGGTGAGATAAATATCTTGGTCAAATGCCAACTTTGTATAAAAAAATGGGAAAAGTTGTCTTTTGCCAAGATATTTCTCTCACCCAGCATGGGTATATGTAAAATGATTTTGCAGGCCATTTTTTACACATTTTGATTGCAAAGTACTTCTCACACATATGGGCCCCTAAATTGCCACGGCAGTATAACTACCCCACAAGTGACCCCATTTTGGAAAGAAGACACCCCAAGGTATTCCGTGAGGGGCATGGCGAGTTCCTAGAATTTTTTATTTTTTGTCGCAAGTTAGTGGAATATGAGACTTTGTAAGGAAAAAAAATAAATTAAAATCATCATTTTCCGCTAACTTGTGACAAAAAATAAAAAATTCTAGGAACTCGCCATGCCCCTCACGGAATACCTTGGGGTGTCTTCTTTCCAAAATGGGGTCTC
This sequence comes from Bufo gargarizans, assembly GCF_014858855.1. Lineage (NCBI taxonomy): Eukaryota > Metazoa > Chordata > Amphibia > Anura > Bufonidae > Bufo > Bufo gargarizans. The sequence continues at coordinate 13,536,186 of NC_058083.1, read as the reverse complement.
TTGTGGCGTAGTTATACTGCCCTGGCAATTTAGGGGCCCAAATGTGTGAGAAGTACTTTGCAATCAAAATGTGTAAAAAATGGCCTGCAAAATCCGAAAGGTGCTCTTTGGAATATGTGCCCCTTTGCCCACCTTGGCTGCAAAAAAGTGTCACACATCTGGTATCGCCGTACTCAGGAGAAGTTGGGGAATGTGTTTTGGGGTGTCATTTTACATATACCCATGCTGGGTGAGAAAAATATCTTGGTCAAATGCCAACTTTGTATAAAAAAATGGAAAAGTTGTCTTTTGCCAAGATATTTCTCTCACCCAGCATGGGTATATGTAAAATGACACCCCAAAGCACATTCTCCAACTTCTCCTGAGTACGGCGATACCAGATGTGTGACACTTTTTTGCAGCCAAGGTGGGCAAAGGGACCCACATTCCAAAGTGCACCTTTTGGATTTCGCAGGCCATTTTTTACAGATTTTGATTGCAAAGTTCTTCTCACACATTTGGGCCCCTAAATTGCCAGGGCAGTATAACTACCCCACAAGTGACCCCATTTTGGAAAGAAGACACCCCAAGGTATTCCGTGAGGGGCATGGCGAGTTCCTAGAATTTTTTATTTTTTGTCGCAAGTTAGTGGAATATGAGACTTTGTAAGAAAAAAAAAAAAAAAAAATCATAATTTTCCGCTAACTTGTGACAAAAAATAAAAAGTTCTATGAACTCACTATGCCCATCAGCGAATACCTTAGGGTGTCTACTTTCCGAAATGGGGTCATTTGTGGGGGTTTTCTACTGTTTGGGCATTGTAGAACCTCAGGAATCATGACAGGTGCTCAGAAAGTCAGAGCTGCTTCAAAATGCGGAAATTCACATTTTTGTACCATAGTGTGTAAACGCTATAACTTTTACCCAAACCATTTTTTTTTTTTTGCCCAAACATTTTTTTTTAATCAAAGACATGTAGAACAATAAATTTGGCGAAAAATATATATATATGGATGTCATTTTTTTTTGCAAAATTTTACAGCTGAAAGTGAAAAATGTCATTTTTTTGCAAAAAAATCGTTACATTTTGATTAATAACAAAAAAAGTAAAAATGTCAGCAGCAATGAAATACCACCAAATGAAAGCTCTGTTAGTGAGAAGAAAAGGAGGTAAAATTCATTTGGGTGGTAAGTTGCATGACCGAGCGATAAACGGTGAAAGTAGTGTAGTGCCGAAGTGTAAAACATTGTCTCCTCCAAAAGGAAACAAAGTGGATGGTTCTGCTCAACACTGTGACTCCTCATGGATTGTATGAGGCATTGAGTTTCAAATCCTTTATTTAGTTAAGTCTATATACTGAATCTTTTTCAGTGATTTTAACTATCTTTCTACTTATATAGTTTTCTGTGTGGCCATATAAAGTGATGATTGGAGAGTTGCGAGGAGAGAGATGATCCATATACATTGTGAACATGGAGATGGACATTGAACACACTGAATATGGAGATGGACTACGATGCAAATATCAGTATGGACCTTTATATTTAAGATTTGTATTTGATATATTTTATGACACCTATGTACTTGTGGCCTACTGTCACGGCTAAGCACTTGGTATCTTAAGGACACTATAGTTATTGTACAGCCGATGTGACTCATGATGTTAGGGCTTCGTTGCTCCAGTCACACTGTTTAGACAATAATCTCCTTCACCTAAATGATTAAGGAGAATTATTTTTGTACTTTTGTTGTTAATCACTTTTTATGCACGTAGCACTTTATATGGGAGGATATACACTGGATTTAGGCGGGTTGACAACAAGACTATGTTGTTCTTGCCAACTGGGGTATGCTCTTCACTATTAATTATGACAGTTTCACCATGATATTATTAAAAAGATTGCCTATACTAGATATTCGTGTATTAGGCAAGTAATCACTTTTTGTTTGTTATGGGTAAATATCACGTACTCTTTACTCTTTTTTATATTGGGGCTGGAGCAGGGGCGTACCTAGAGCATTTGGCACCCGGGGCGAACCCTTTGTTTTGCGGATCCGATCCATGTATCAGTGGATCCGTAAAAATCATACGGACCTCTGAATGGAGCCTTACAGGGGGGTAATCAATGACAGGGGGGTGATCAGGGAGTCTATATGGGGTGATCAGGGGTGATCAGTGGTTCAAAAGGGGTTAATAAGTGACAGGGGGGGGTGTAGTGTAGTGTAGTGGTGTTTTGTGGTACTTTACACAGCTACCTGTGTCCTCTGGTGGTCGATCCAAACAAAAGGGACCACCAGAGGACCAGGTAGCAGGTATATTAGACGCTGTTATCAAAACAGCGTCTAATATACCTGTTACGGGGTTAAAAAAATCACATCTCCAGCCTGCCAGGGAGCGAGCGATTGCCGCTGGCAGGCTGGAGATCCACTCGCTTACCTTCCGTACCTGTGTGCGCGCGTTCACAGGAAATCTCGCGTCTCGCGAGATGACGCGTATATGCGTCGCTGTGCGCAGCGCTGCCACCTCTGGACCGCACATATGCATTAGGCGGTCCGGAGGTGGTTAATAAAATAAAAACCTGCACCCCCTTAAAAAAAAATCACTTTCCATCTGCACCAATAAGAAAAAAAATCCAAATCCCCATCAATAAAATGAACAAATCCTGCACCCCCCCTTACTTACACCCTCTATTCTCCCCTTAATAACACCCCCCCTTAATTACACCCCCTCCCTCCCCACCTTAATTACACGGTACACCCCCCTTAATTACACAATTATTTACTTTACTCGTCGTCTCTCTCACATTTATTTTGATGATGCCCGCCGTCTGGCCGTCCGACCGCTGGTATAATGGAGATCCTTCTTCTGATCCGTGAAGGCGGCGGCGTCAGCGTCGTGACGTCGTCACGTCATGTTGCGCGCCGCCCGCCGCCGCAATAATCCTTCGCGTCGCAGCAGTGGATGGAGCCGGGGACGGGTGACTCCGTCAGGCACCCCCCTTGTGAGTGGCACCCGGGGCGGCCCGACCCCGCCGCCCCCCCTTGGTACACCACTGGGCTGGAGGACAGTGGGATACTATCATGATATGCGTGATTATATAATGTATACTATGTATTGTCTATGTCACTGGTGCTCTTATGATCATGTGTGGTATCTATTCATAACATGCATCATGACTATATTAACATGATATTATGTCTTTTGGATAAACTATGTAATATGTATAGTACCGTATGACATGATAAGATAATGATGATACTATGTAATTACTTCCTTTGAACAGTATTTATGCTCAGATGTGTGCAGATGTATTCAGCTCCGCAATAACTGTGATGTTGTATATCCACTCTTTCTCAATGACACTTATGCCTAAATGTATTCAGATGTATTCAGCTCTCCACTATCGCCCTGTACAATCGATATCCCCTATGTAGATTCTGCATATAGGGCTCCCCAGTGTGAAGGACTGTGGCTAATATGCTAGATACAGTTCGGACACCTCTATGATCGGATAGGCTGATACAGCGCTGTGCCGTGATGCGCTGTGCGCCGGGTCACGTGGTGGCGCCCCTACGTTTCCTTGGGAGGCAGGCTGGAATGCATAGCTTGCATTCCACCCTTCCTGATGAATGCGGCGTCGCCATGATGTACTCGGCGTGCATCATCAGGCACGGAGCGCTCAATAGTACGTATCAGCTGCTGCAATTATCTATTAGGATAACATGCCCTGGAGCTACATGGGGGATACAAATAGGGGGCTATGGTCACACTTTCATTCACCTCCTGACGAAGCTGAGGCGAAACGCGCTTCGAGGTTTCCAGCCTGTCCCGTGCCTGCTGCCTTTACCCTCCATCATGTCTTATGGCAGTGATAGTGAACCTTTTAGAGACCGAGTGCCCAAAACTGCAACCAAATACCCACTTATTTATCGCAAAGTGCCGACACGGCAATTTACCCTAAATACCAATATAATATATCTTTTATGTCCTTTATCATTTATCTATAATAGATTAATAGCCTACATTTATTGCGCTGCCTGTGCTGATTATAGTGTGTCCTGGGGATGATGAATGGCAGGAAAAGTCTAAAGCATATTGCTATACCATAGACTTTTTCCAGGGCATGGGTGCCCACATAGAGGGCTCCGAGTGCCGCTTCTGGCACCCGTGCCATAGGTTCGCCATCACTGTCTTATGGTATGCCCTAAATTTTCTATCAGGTGCCCACAGATGAGCTCTTTCATAGCCTTTACAATAAGGTTTGGTGCGCGTGGTCTCACTTATGTATATATCACATATATATTTTTTCATTCTTTTACTTTTGAATTACTAGGCTCTAGTGTTTGAGACTTATCTGGCGGCTATGCACTAGAGTGATGATCACAGTCATAACATTTGAACAGTCATATTTGTGTGCTATTTTTCTGTGAATCACCCTACTGCATAATATTGACATACCTGACATGTGTTCCATCTATTGGCTGGTAGCAGAGACACTGGCCAGTGGATTGCGGCATCCATTTTTTCTGCTGACTATTCATACTCTTCTTTGCTATCTCCAATATTTTAATAATTATGATTTGTTTATTATAATGAAATTAAGTATATATATATATATATATATATATATATATATATATTTTGAATACATTGGGCATTCATTTGTTGTTTGTATAACTATACTCTAGGTTTATAAGGCGACAGTTTTGTTGGTACTATTTTGGGGTACATATGATTTTTAATCGTTCTATATTATGTTTTTTGTGAGGCAAGGTAACCAAAGAATGAATGTTTTGGCACCGTTTTAATGTTTTGTTCATCTGGCCTATCTGACAGGTTAGATAATGTGCTATTTTTATAGAGCAGGTTGTTACAGATGCGATGATATTAAATATATCTACTTTGTTTGTTTGTTTCAGTTTTACATAATAAAGCATTTTTCTCCATTTTCTGAAAGCCATATATTTTTTTTTTTTCTGCCAATCGTTTTGTGCAGGGGCTCATTTTTTTTGCAGGAAGAGTTTATGTTTTTATTGGCACCATTTTTGGATACATATGATTTTTTGATCATTCATTATTATACTTTTTGGGGCAAGGAGACCCAAAAATTTATAATTTTGGCACATTTTTTTTTTTTTTTTTTTTTAACGGTGTTCACCTGAGGGGGTTAGGTCATGTGTTATTTTTATAGAGCAGGTCATTACGGACGTTGAAATACCTAATATGTATACTTTTTCTTATTTATTTAAGTTTTACACAATAATAGCATTTTTGAAACAAAAAAAATAATGTTTTAGTGTCTTCATAGTCTGAGAGTGATAGCTTTTTTACTTATTGGCCGATTGTCTTAGGTAGGTTCTAATTTTTTGAGGGATGAGGCGACAGTTTGATTGGTACTATTTTAGGGGGCATACACCCTTTTTATCGCTTGGTGTTGCACGTTTTGTCGATGGTAGGTGACAAAAAAATGTTTTTGGCACTGTCTTTATTTTTTTATTTTTACGGTGTTCATCTGAGGGGTTAGTTCATGGGATATTTTTATAGAGCTGGTTGTTACAGACATGGCGATACGAAACAGGGTATTTTCTTTTCTTAGTTTTTACCCAATTATAAATGTGTGTGTATGGGAAAATGTTGATTTTTTTACCCTTTTTTTTGTTTACACTTTTTTGACTCAGACCTACTTGGTTCTTTAAGATCCAGTGGGTCTTATGGCTATGCAATCGTTGCTCTGTTCTGTGGCCCTGCAAAAAAAAATAACATGTTCTATTTTTGTCTGTTTTGCGGACAAGTATAGGCATTTCTACAATGGGCCGCTTGTTCCGTTCCGCAAATTGCAGAAGGCACACAGCCGGCTTCCGTGTTTTGCGGATCTGCAATTTGCGGGCCACAAAAAACGGAACGGTCGTGTGCATGAGGCCTAAGCCTGATCTGGCTCCTGCCCTCTGGCAGGACCCTGTCAGGCTTGCATACCGTGTCAAGCCTGGATGCCTGTGTAAGGCATCCAGTTGCCATGGTTACCACCGGGGCGCTGCCACAGCAGAGCAACGGCCCAATGGTAGGGGGAAAGGAGGGAGCTCCCTCCCTCTGTTATGATCAATCGGGACGCTGCCACAGCAGCGCAGCACCCGATAGGGTAGGGAGCTTCCTCCCTGTTAAACCTTCCATATAGCGGTCCCTACAGACCATGGCATGGAAGGGGTTAAACTGCCAGCACCGATGTCAGCCGTTACAGTAGATTGTCAGCTGTATGTTACAGCTGACAATCTACTAAGCTCTGCCATCCTGAAAAATTGTGGGGGCGGGGAGGGGTCGGCCCCCTCATTATTACCTGGTCCCGCTAAGCCATCCTGAAGGGCACAGTAAACACAGCAGCGTAGCCCCGATCTCCTCAACACTCACTGAAAGGAGATTGGAGCTATACACTGCTAAACGCTGCAATTGGTCAGTCAAATCTGACTGACCAATCGCAGCGATCCAAAGTCAGGGACCGCTGTGATTGGTCCCCTGCCAGGTGTCCCCCGCCAGGGTAGCACCCGTTTAGATGCCGGTATCACCGCAAGTATACTTGTAGTGACACTTTGATCTCATGATGTACTGTGCACGTCATGATGCGGCAACTAACATGACATCTCTACAAAACTGATTCCCTGCTTGAAACCAAAAATGTTGTGTGAAAGGATCCTTAACCCGATCCAGACTGGGCCATTTATCCCCTTCCTGACAAAGCCTAATTTTGAAAATCTGACGTGTCACTTTATGTGGTAATAACTTTGGAACGCTTTTACTTATCCAAGCCATTCAGAGATTGTTTTCTTGTGACAAATTATACTTCATGTTAATGGTAAACTGTTTTCTAAATTTGAATCTTTCTGCTTTTAAGACAGATAGTGATGCCTCAAAAAATATTCATGAATTAACATTCCCCATATGTCTACTTTATGTTGGCATCATTTTAGTAATGTAATTTTATTTTTTTAGGACTCTAGAAGATTTTGAATTATAGAAAATTTCCAGTCATCTTTTTTAAACGCCTCCGGACCGCCTAATGCAGGATCGCGGTCCGGAGGCGGCTCTCCCAGGCTCAGCGGCGCATATACGCGTCATCGCGCGTGAGCCGAGATTTCCTGTGAACGCGCGCACACAGGCGCGCGCGTTCACAGGATCGGAAGGTAAGAGACAGGATCTCCAGCCTGCCAGCGGCGATCGTTCGCTGGGAGGCTGGAGATGCGATTTTTTTAACCCCTAACAGGTATATTAGACGCTGTTTTGATAACAGCGTCTAATATACCTGCTACCTGGTCCTCTGGTGGTCCCTTTTGCTTAGATCGACCACCAGAGGACACTAGGTAGCTCAGTAAAGTAGCACCAAACACCACTACACTACACCCCCCCCGTCACTTATTAACCCCTGATCACCCCATATAGATTCCCTGATCACCCCCCTGTCATTGATCACCCCCCTGTCATTGATCACCCCCCTGTCATTGATCACCCCCCTGTAAGGCTCCATTCAGACGTCCGTATGTTTTTTACGGATCCACGGATACATGGATCGGATTCAAAACACATACGGACGTCTGAATGGAGCCTTACAGGGGGGTGATCAGGGAGTCTATATGGGGTGATCACCCCCCTGTCATTGATCAATCCCCCTGTAAGGCTCCATTCAGACGTCCGTATGTGTTTTGCGGATCCGTGGATCCGCAAAACACGGACACCGCAGATCCACAAAACACATATGGACGTCTGAATGGAGCCTTACAGGGGGGTGATCAATGACAGGGTGGTGATCACCCCATACAGACTCCCTGATCACCCCCCTGTCATTGATCACCCCCTGTAAGGCTCCATTTAGACATTTTTTTGGCACAAGTTAGCGGAAATTTATATTTTATTTTTCTTTTATTTTTCTTACAAAGTCTCATATTCCACTAACTTGTGTCAAAAAATAAAATCTCACTTGAACTCAGCATACCCCTCACGGAATCCAAATGCATAGAATTTTTTAGACATTTATATTCCAGACTTCTTCTCACGCTTTAGGGCCTCTAAAATGCCAGGGCAGTATAAATACCCCACATGTGACCCCATTTCGGAAAGAAGACACCCCAAGGTATTCCGTGAGGGGCATATTGAGTCCATGAAAGATTTAAATTTTTGTCCCAAGTTAGCGGAAAGGGAGACTTTGTGAGAAAATACAAAAAAAAAAACAATTTCCACTAACTTGTGTCCAAAAAAAGAAATTTCTATGAACTCGCCATGCCCCTCATTGAATACCTTGGGGTGTCTTCTTTCCAAAATGGGGTCACATGTGGGGTATTTATACTTCCCTGGCATTTTAGGGGCCCGAAAGCGTGAGAAGAAGTCTGGGATCCAAATGTCTAAAAATGCCCTCCTAAAAGGAATTTGGGCCGCTTTGCGCATCTAGGCTGCAAAAAAGTGTCACACATCTGGTATCGACGTACTCAGGAGAAGTTGGGGAATGTGTTTTGGGGTGTCATTTTACATATACCCATGCTGGGTGAGATAAATATCTTGGTCAAATGCCAACTTTGTATAAAAAAATTGGAAAAGTTGTCTTTTACCAAGTTATTTCTCTCACCCAGCATGGGTATATGTAAAATGACACCCCAAAACACATTGCCCAACTTCTCCTGAGTACGGTGATACCACGTGTGACACTTTTTTGCCGCCTAGGTGGGCAAAGGGGCCCACATTCCAAAGAGCACCTTTAGGATTTCACAGGTCATTTTTTACAGATTTTGATTTCAAACTACTTACCACACATTAGGGCCCCTAGAATGCCAGGGCAGTATAACTACCCCACAAGTAACCCCATTTTGGAAAGAAGACACCCCAAGGTATTCTGTTAGGGGCATGGCGAGTTCCTAGAATTTTTTATTTTTTGTCACAAGTTAGCGGAAAATGATGATTTATTTATTTTTATTTTTTTCTTACAAAGTCTCATATTCCACTAACTTATGACAAAAAATTAAAAAATTCTAGGAACTCGCCATGCCCCTCACGGAATACCTTGGGGTGCCTTCTTTCCAAAATGGGGTCACTTGTGGGGTAGTTATACTGCCCTGGCAATTTAGGGGCCCTAATGTGTGCGAAGTAGTTTGAAATCAAAATCTGTAAAAAATGGCCGGTGAAATCCTAAAGGTGCTCTTTGGAATGTGGGCCCCTTTGCGCATCTAGACTGCAAAAAAGTGTCACACATCTGGTATCGCCGTACGCAGGAGAAGTTGGGCAATGTGTTTTGGGGTGTCATTTTACATATACCCATGCAGGGTGAGATAAATATCTTGGTCAAATGCCAACTTTGTATAAAAAAAATGGGAAAAGTTGTCGTTTGCCGAAATATTTATCTCACCCAGCATGGGTATATGTAAAAAGACAGCCCAAAACACATTGCCCTACTTCTTCTGAGTACGGCGATACCAGATGTGTGGCACTTTTTTTCCCCGCCTAGGTGGGCAAAGGGGCCCACATTCCAAAGAGCACCTTTCGGATTTCACAGGCCATTTTTTACAGATTTTGATTTCAAACTACTTCCCACACATTTGGGCCCCTAAAATGCCAGGGCAGTATAACTACCCCACAAGTGACCCCATTTTGGAAAGAAGACACCCCAAGGTATTTCATGATGGGCATAGTGAGTTTATGGAAGTTTTTATTTTTTTGTCACAAGTTAGTGGAATATGAGACTTTGTAAGAAAAAATAAATAAATCATCATTTTCCGCTAACTTGTGACCAAAAATAAAAACTTCTATGAACTCACTATGCCCATCAGCGAATACCTTAAGGCTGCTTTCACACTAGCGTTCGGGTTTCCGTTCGTGAGCTCCGTTTGAAGGAGCTCACGAGCGGACCCGAACGCAGCCGTCCAGCCCTGATGCAGTCTGAATGGAGGCGGATCCGCTCAGACTGCATCAGTCTGGCGGCGTTCAGCCTCCGCTCCGCTCGCCTCCGCACGGACAGGCGGACAGCTGAACGCTGCTTGCAGCGTTCGGGTGTCCGCCTGGCCGTGCGGAGGCGTGCGGATCCGTCCAGACTTACAATGTAAGTCAATGGGGACGGATCCGTTTGAAGATGCCACAATGTGGCTCAATCTTCAAGCGGATCCGTCCCCCATTGACTTTACATTGAAAGTCTGGACGGATCCGTCCCAGGCTATTTTCACACTTAGCTTTTTTTAGCTAATATAATGCAGACGGATCCGTTCTGAACGGAGCCTCCGTCTGCATTATTATGGGCGGATCCGTTCAGAACGGATCCGCCCGAACGCTAGTGTGAAAGTAGCCTTAGGTGTCTACTTTCCGAAATGGGGTAATTTGTGGGGGTTTTCTACTGTCTGGGCATTGTAGAACCTCAGGAAACATGACAGGTGCTCAGAAAGTCAGAGCTGCTTCAAAAAGTGGAAATTCACATTTTTGTACCATAGTTTGTAAACGCTATAACTTTTACCCAAACCATTTTTTTTTTATCCAAACATTTTTTTTTAATCAAAGACATGTAGAACAATAAATTTAGCGAAAATCTTTAAATTTCGATTAATAACAAAAAAAAAGTAAAAATGTCAGCAGCAATGAAATACCACCAAATGAAAGCTCTATTAGTGAGAAGAAAAGGAGGTAAAATTAATTTGGGTGGTAAGTTGCATGACCGAGCAATAAACGGTGAAAGTAGTGTAGTGCAGAAGTGTAAAAAGTGGCCTGGTCATTAAGGGGGTTTCAGCTAGCGGGGTTGAAGTGGTTAAGGACCAGTTTAGTTCTGAAGTCACTTTGTGGGGCTTACATAATAGAACCAACCTATAAATGACCCCATTTTAGAAATGACACCCTCAAACTATTCAATACAAATGTTGTTAACCCTTTAGGTATTTCACAGGAATTAAAGCAAAATAGAGGTGAAATTTCAAAATGTCACTTTTTTTTGCAGATTTTCCATTTTAATAATTTTTTTTCTTGCAACACATCAAGGGTTAACAACAAAACAAACCTCAATATTTGGAAATAACAAAAAATATAGAGGCTCACCCAATAGCTGCCACGGATATGGTGCTCTTGCCTGTTTGACTCACTCAGTCAAGACATAGATTGTGTTATAATAAGAATTGAAGGCAGACACTCTACATTTGGGATCATTCAGAAAAAAATATCAAAAGAGATAATAATAAAAAATCGAATTTATTAATAAAAATGAAAAAACAGACAAAAATAAACCATAAAAATTACAATAATTATAAAGATTTGGAAGGATGAATATAAAATAGTATGAGTGATAGAAATCCCGTATGGTATGATTATGATATTATATCAACAGCTGTATATATGACTTCACCAAATTAGTAGATAGCAAATCATACCATACTGCAGAAAATCTTAAAATATTCTAAAATATCTAAAAAGCGTACTGGTTCATAGGAATATTGTCCCTTTTATCAATGATTCAATCCCGATGGTACTGGTGCAGCTGCTACTTTGTTCAGCATATAAAGTGCATTTGTTATTTAGTTCACCATATGAGATACATTTAGATGTTAGTTGTATCTTGTAATCTCTATGTATTCATATAAATGATAGCACTAAAGCGTTTAACCGTTTCAAGAGTTAGTAATAGTGCAACACGCCAGACCTGCAGGGTATAGCGAAGTGAGGTCACGGTTATGGGCAATCGAGGGTTACTCACTATATTGGAGAACCCTGGGCAGGCATGTGGCAGTGAAGGAGAGGTAGACACGGTACCTCTGGGGCACACTCTGTATGTAGGGACCAGGCCTGATGGTGGATGAGGTGCCCTGGATGTTACGGGTATTTTGAGTGCCTGGGGCAAGGTCCCTATAAGGTTCGTGACGCCAGTGCATTTGACGGTGGCACACCGGTTGATAGTTGGAATAAGTGAGGTACACAGATGGTATAGTGAACCAAACGTTGCTTTACTAAACAGTCCAACTTTGTACATGCAGATGGTGACACAGTCTCTTAGTTCACAGATTTACAAGCAGGCTTATTTCACAAGATGGCAGGTATTGATTATGCAAGATACTCAGAGGGTAAATCCACAATGCACTCAGAATAAATTTTCCATTATTTCTCATAATTTTATTTTAGTCTAGTAAGGAATTTCTATAATTGCTAGAAAGACTGGTACATGATTAACACCCACACTTAATATTAGGGAGACGCTCCGGGCGTATAGCCAAGAGATGCTCATTTTAGATTGTAGTTTTAATGAGTTGTTCGATGTAAACGGTTAACTATGCCTCCAGTTGGAAATGATCCAGAAAAATGCTATATTAACCTCTGCTTTCTTTCAATAAAGTTAGAAACACTTTATACACAGCACTGCGCCTGTTGTCAGTTTCTCTATAAGTACTCATATAACTTCTAATTCGGAGTCCACCGCTCATCCGGCATTGGGGTCTTTGCCCCAACAAGTGTTTCAATTTATATGAATACATAGAGATCATAAGATACAACTAACATCTTAATGTATCCCATATGTAGAACTAAATAACAAATGCACTTTATATGCTGAAGGAAGTAGCAGCTGCACCAATACCATCGAGATTGAATCATTGATAAAAGGGACAATATTCCTATGAACCAGTACACTTTTTAGATATTTTAGAATATTTTAAGATTTTCTGCAGTATGGTATGATTTGTTATCTACTAATTTGTGACACCCTACATACCAAATTTTTAAAAAGCGCTAAAAAAAATATATGGGAAAATCAACACATATGTGTAATTCTCAGAGGAAATACTTATTTTATATTTTACCTATTGTGGCACCCCACCCATAAATGTTCCACTCACCTTCTTTTTCTTAATCTTCGATTGTTTTTATTTGTTTATTTTTGTTATTTATTTTTTATTTTAATGTAACATGCTATCTAATAAACCATATTAAGGTGGGCCTAATAAGGTAGCATTATTTCCCCTCACCCATGACGGCACCCCATGCGACCAGGGACCTCCCATCCGGGACAGGAAACCTGAGAAGATAAAAGGTTCACACCCCCACCAAGCACCAGTTCAGGTTTCCTGTCCTCCGGATAGGAAGTTCCTGGGAAGCTCTTAAGGATGGTTCTCACCGGCAGCTGGGGGGAGGCCCAGGTTCTGATCTGGTAGGTGGCTGAAGGCTCTCCGGGGCTGCTGCCTATAGTCTGTTTTTCCTCCGCATTCCGGCGCCGATCGCGAGGGAGTCGCTGTGGCCGTGTTAAGGCAGCTTCCATCATGCTGTTCGGCGTCTTTGCCCGGCTTCCTGTTGGCGTCAGGGGGCGTCTGCGCATGCGCGTGCTTCCGACGCGGCGGGGTGGGGCTTAACCCGGAAGTGGGGAAGAAGTGCCGGAATAGCCTAGGCGAGTCTTTTAAAATATAAATGTGGCTGCGGGGGGAATCCAGCCAGCTGATATAGCACACAGTGCTGTGCTGAAGAGGCTCGTTTTCCCTGCAAAGATGTCCGAGCCGGTAGATGGACGCGCCGAACCCCTGGAACCCTCGAGGCCTGCTAGTTCGGTACCAGTCCTGAGGAGTGGGGACAAAGATCAGTGGTGAGATGGATCTTTTTCTTTATTAATGGGGTGTTGTTTGCTTGGCTTGTTTAGGTTGCAAAGCCCCCTCAAAAAGCAACTTCAAAAACAAAACATAAGGTGTGTGCGGGATGTAAAGTGGCCCTGGCATTCTATTATTCTAAACCGTTATGCACCCCGTGTATTGATAGGTTGGTGGCGGAGGAATCTCAGAGCCTATCCAAAAACATGGGGTCCTTAATAAGATCTGAAGTCAGGGCCTCTTTAAAGTCATTGAATAAAAGCCGCCATAGGTCACCAGAGAAATCCCCGGAGGTTAGGGATTCTGATATAGACCGCTCCGACGTGGAGGAAAGAGAAGCAGGACAGTTATTTTCTAACGACGCTACATCGTCAGAAGATGAGGAAGCAGGGGGTTCCTTTTTTTCGCCGGAAGACACCCAAAACCTTCTTAAAGCTGTCAGAGCGACAATGCAACTGGAAGATGTCAAAGCAGGCTAAGTCTACAGCAGATATAGCTTTTCAGGGGTTAGGCCCCAGGAAGCATAGGGTTTTCACCATTCACGAAAATGTCTAAGCATTAATTAGGAAGGAATGGAAAAATCCTGATAGGAAGTTTTTTTTTATCCCAAATTCAGTTAAAAGGAAATATTTCTTTGATGAGAAAGTAGCAGCTATTTGGGACAAGGCCCCTACAGTAGACGCTCCGGTTGCAAAGATCGCCATGAAGTCTGCTCTACCATTTGATGATTTGGGTAGCCTGTCTGACCCTTTAGACAAGAAAGTGGATTTTTATTTAAAGAAGGCGTGGGAATCGTCCTCTACCTGCTTGAGACCTGATGTCGCAGCATCATGGGTTTCTAGATCACTGTATATCTGGTTGGAACAGTTAGAACAGCATCTCAGTGAGAAAAAGCCAAGAGAATAAGTTTTGGCCTCCCTTCCTACCTTTTTTAAGGCTGCCGACTTTCTAGCAGATGCCTCCACGGATATGATTAGGTTTTCGGCCAGATCATCCGCCATGTCCAATGCGCCTAGGAGAGCTATCTGGCTGAAATCCTGGAAAGCGGATCAGGGCTCGAAGGCTAGACTGTGCTCCATCCCTTGTGAGGGTGACAGACTTTTTGGGTCATCTCTTGATGACATACTTGAAAAAGCCTCAGACAAAAAGAAGGGCTTTCCATTTTCCCAACGCCCCCCCTTTTTTCGTAGATACCAGAATAAAAAACAAAGGGGTAGACAGTACGACAGAAGGGAAAAGGATAGATTTCCTAAGAAATCCGGCGGTTTTCTTTTTAAGCCCCAGGACCCAAGACCTAAGGATAAGCAATGACAGTTGAGTCAATATATATCACCTTTATTTATAAAAAAAATCCCAAATTTACCCCATAAAATATTTATTACATAACATTCCCCATATGTCTACTTTATGTTGGCATCATTTTGGAAATGTTATTTAATTTTTTTAGGACGTTACAAGGCTTAGAAGTTTAGAAGCAATTCTTAAAATTTTTACGAAAATTTCCAAAACCCACTTTTTAAGGACCAGTTCAGATCTGAAGTTACTTTGTGGGGCTTACATAGTGGAAACCCACCATAAATATATCACATCATCAACCCCGTCCAATGAACACCATAAAAAATAAAAAAGGTGTAAAAAAATAAGCAATTTTTGTCACCTTACATCACAAAAAGTGCATCTATGGGGTTACAGCAGTGTCAGCATCAGCATAGAGCTGACACACGCTGCTGATGGCGGCGGCTCAGGAATGGAGCCGCCGCCATCACACACAGAAGGGGGACTGATTGGGGGCAGCGCTGGAAAAGCGCGGGGGGGGGGGGGGGGCGACAGCATTCACAAACTACAGATCGGGGCAGGAGGGGGCGGACCGCATCGGAGGCAGGATACATGGATGGGGGGGCGGGGGCCGATGGCAGAGGCAGGGCTCACGATGATGGTGGGGGGTTGGAGGCTCACAAGAAGGGGGCACAGATCGGGGGCTTCAGGACACATTACATGATTTCAGGCTCTGATCTGCAGAGCGCAGCTTTGCAGCGTTTGGATTAAAGAACTGCAATGACGTCTATACACGTGATAGCTGCACGGGGCATGTGCAGCTATCTCGTATATATACGGATTGCAGTCGTGAAGGGGTTAATACTCCTTGCCATTATGCTATGCTTGAAGACAAACACAAATCTGTCTTCTTTTTCTACCTCACTCCCAGCCTTACACTTCTTGCGTTTCATTAGTGATCGCTGTGTGTGAGTCTTCGCCCTCTCCAGTGCTGTATCCAATTGCTGAGGTGGATACCCACGTTGGACTAATCTGTCCCTCAGTTCGCCCACCTGCCTAAGGAACACTATGTCCTGGCTATTAATGCGTCTGAGTCTCAAAAATTGTCCATAAGGGACTGACTCTGTTACGCTACGTGGATGATAGCTCCCATGGTGTAGCAGGGTGTTGGTGGCAGTGGGTTTACGATACCCTTCGGTATACAGTGCACCACCTTCCACGACGACACGAACGTCCAAGAACTCGATGGACAACCCCCCAAAATTGAGGGTGAACATCATGTTCATGTCGTTCGTGCCATTGAGATGGGACGCAAATTGCTCACACTCCTCCTGTGTCCCCGACCACACCATGAAGATATCATCCACGTAGCGCAATAATAGACGTATTGAACTGAGGAACGGGTTAGACGTTGAGAAGATATACTTATCCTCGAATCTACCTAGAAATATGTTCGCGAAGGTACACGAGACAGGTGCCCCCATGGCGGTCCCATAAGTTTGCCTGTACCACTGGTCATTGAAAAGAAACGTGTTATTCTCCAAAATGAACAAAAGTGACTCTTCCACAAACTCACAAAACAGAGGGTCTCTCCCTGAATGCTCAACAAGTTCCACTACTGCGTTAACACCCCCACGTTGCGGGATCCGGGTATAAAGATTAACCACATCCAGGGACACCAGACTCCAACCATCCTGCCACTGAAAATCCTCAAGTGCCAGGAGGAAGTCGTTGGTGTCACCTAAGTATGTCGGAAATCTGAATAAAGTGGGACGCAGTAACCAATCCAGGTACCTCGAACAGAGGTTCAGTCACTGACCCAACCCCCGACACAATAGGGCGTCCAGGGGGGTGGGTCAGTGACTTGTGTACCTTAGGGAGAAAATACCAGGATGGTCTACTAGGAAAAGGAGGAACCAATTTATCAATAGTAGATCCATGGAGCACACCTGCCTCAATGTACCTCCGCAATAGTTTAACCAGGTTGGACCTGGTCTCAGGAACCGGGTCCGAGGACAACTTCTCGTAAGTCGAGGCATCATTCAACTGCCTCCCTGCCTCAATGGCATAAAATTCACACGAAATCACAACAACATTACCCCCCTTGTCCGCCGGCTTGATGATAAGGTCTGAGTTACGTAGCCATTGTATGGCAGATAATTGCCTTTTACTCAAATTCTCTTTTTCTTTTGGATATATTAAGGCTTTTGTATCCCTTAGGATCCTTTTATAAAAAACATCAATTACCGAGCCGGCGGGCATAGGGGGGCAAAATGAGGATGGAATGCCTCCCCGGAAATCGCCATATGCAACGGTTGGTGCAGAACTCAGATCCATGTCTGTCAAAAATTCTAAACAGGCTACTTCTTGTGTATTAAACTGTTCAGAAATGTTATGCCCCAAAGGATCTAGAACCACGGGTTTGTCACCCTCTCTAAAAATGCTCTGGGTGATCGGAGCATTACTGAAGTGCTTCTTCAGGTACAATTTTCGAACATTCTTAAATAAATCAATCTCAAATGTGGCCCTGTCGAATTGCTCTGTTGGACTCAACCCCTGTCCCAAATTGAGGACTGAGGTACAGTCCGAGGGCAACTCGACCCCACTAATATTAATTACAAGGTTTGAGGAAACTCTGTCCCCTTCTGTTAGTTCCTCCACGAGACCTGTTTCTTTCTGCGTGCCGACCTGCGCACACCTTCTTCCCCGCCCCCCTCTCCTTGTTCTCCTCCTAAAGGGAGATTATTGCGGGGTTTCACAGATTGATTAGTGGAGTCATCAGACGCACTAGATTCAGATTCTGTTGTCCAAAAATCACTCTGAGACCTTGGTAAATTGGTAGATCAGAAACCAATATTGGCTTTTAAAAGATGCCGTACATTCACGGAGATCTTAGTGTGCAGCCGATACAGTGAGCGTAAACCACGCGATTGGTTGTCACTCGGTAAGCCGGTCGGCAACTTTCGCTGTGGTGATTGCTCCCAGTGTAGTTATATGCTCTAGGGTCGCCATCTCTTCTTCGGAGGTGTTGAACATTGTGTACATCAATTTATTAATTGCAGGACAACATTTGTAGTCTATGTATTGATCTGTGTTTGCGGATCTTTCTACGTAGGAAAGACAAAAAGATCTTTAATGGACCGGGTACGGGAGCACCACAATTCTATTAGGACAGGTAAGGGACGCACTCGCCTCATTGAGCACGTCTGATGCCAACATGGAGGAGATGCGAGTGTCATTCGATTTGCGGGCCTAGAACAGATGCCCCCATTGTCAAAGGGGGGTGATAGGAACCGTATCCTGCTCCAGAAGGAGGCCCGATACATCATAAAAACCGATGCTACTGGTAATTTGGGCCTCAATGAACGCAACGAGCTGACAGCATTTATTGAATAAGAGTCTGTATTGGTGTGTCCCCCCTTTTTAATGCAGCGTTGTTGGCAATGTATCATTTATCATAGAGAAACATTAATGCATTCCGTATGTAATTCATCTTTGATGAATAGGTAGGCACTATTCCCTCTATATGTGTTAGCCCTATGTTATTTTTGTATTACTTTTGTATCATTTTTGTAAAACTTGTTGCATGACTTTTTGTATCTAGTTCCTTACTGCTTTTAAATTGTAAGTAAATGTATCCACGCTCGTATGCTTCGTGACGTGTGCAGCTACCGCAGCGTCCTAGGTTTTCAAGTGATGGGTTGTTTGAACCCTCCCCTAGGTGACGCTATAAGTCAGCGCACGCACGATCTCTAGTGTGGTTTGAACAGCCGGAAGAAGCGGAGTATACCGCAAAACGTCCGTTTCTGTACATTGAGCCTCTGTGTGAGTCTGCCCCCCTTGTTAATACTCTGCAATAAAGAAGTGAAGTGAAGATTGACGGTGAGTGCGGCTGATCTTTTTATCTCGTATCATCCTGTCACAGAAACCTTTTGAACCCCTGTCAGAGATCCCCATAGATATGCTCTCCTTTAAGATGTCCTTTTTACTGGCCATTACTTCAGCTAGAAGGATTTCAGAGATTCAAGCCTTCTCAGCTTTTCCACCTTATACCCAGATCTTAGATGACAAAGTTATTATTAGGTCTCTCCCGTCCTTCCAGCCAAAAGTGGTTACGGACTTCCACAGAAGTCAAAATGTTATCCTTCCATCTTTCTGCACAAATCCTTCCAATGATTTAGAAAGGGAGTATCATTGCCTGGACGTCAGAAGATGTTTGTTAACTTATTTGGAGTCTACCTCGGCCTGGAGGTTGGACGAAAACCTCCTTTTTCATTTTTGGGGTAGAAATAAGGGGCGGAAAGCGTCCACAGCAGTCATTGCTAGATGGGTCAAAAGGGCCATTTCCGAAAGCCTATCTAGCACAGGGTCTCTCTCCCCCTTCAGGGTTTGGAGCTCACTCCACCTGAGCGGTGGCTACGTCCTGGGCTGAAAAGGTGGATGCCTCTCTGGCTCAAATTTGTAGAGCAGCAACGTGGAGTTCTCCACATATGTTTTTAAAGCATTACAGGCTCCAACTTCACGCGGATACCGCCTTTGGTAGGAAGGTGCTTCAGGCGGTGGTCACCTCCCTAGTTTCCTCATTAATAGTCTATCTCGCATGGGGTGCCGTCATGGGTGAGGGGAAAACAACATTGCTTACCGGTAATTGTTTTTCTCGATACCCATGACGGCACCCCCAAAAATTTTCCCAAAAAGCTTTATAGGTATTATAGTTACCTTAATAGGTTATATACGGAGTAGCCTGCTACTCCTTGATAGGATTCTTAGGGAAATTCCCTAATGTACAGTCTAGTTTAGAAGAGATATAATGTACCATATTGGATCTCTCTCTCTTAGTTTGAATGGTTGAAATGCTGTCATAACTCAAATAGAAAGGCTGTGAGTCCTGCTTCCCCTATACAATCATAGAGAAAGCCTGTGAGTCCTGCTTCCCCTATACAATCATAGAGAAAGCCTGTGAGTCCTGCTTCCCCTATACAATCATAGAGAAAGCCTGTGAGTCATGATTTGCCCAGCCACTCATAAAGGAGGCCTGTTTTTCCCACCCACTCACAGAAGAAGCTTGTGGCTCCTACTTCTTCTACCCACTCACAGGGAAACCCTGTGAATCCTGCTTCTTCCGCCAACTCAGAGAGAAGGCCTGTGAGTCCTGTTTCACCACACAGTTATAGAGATAGCCTGTGAGTTGTGGTTCTCCCACCTACTCATAAAGAAAGTCTGTAAGTCCTACTTCTTCTGCCCACTCATAGAAAAACCCTGTGTATCCTGCTTCTTCCACCAACTCCTAGAGAAAGCCTGTGAGTCCTCTTTCCCTCTTCCACTCATAGAGAAAGCCCGTTAGTCCTGCTTCTTTCACTCACTCATACAGAAAACCTGGTGAATCCTGCTTTTTCCACCATCTCATAGAGAGAGCCTGTTGGTCTTGTTTCCCTCTTCTACTCATAGAGAAAGCCTGTGAGTCCTGTTACCCCTCCCACTCATAGAGAAAGCCTGTGAGTCCTGTTACCCCTCCCACTCATAGGGAAAGCCTGTGAGTCCTGTTACCCCTCCCACTCATAGGGAAAGCCTGTGAGTCCTGTTACCCCTCCCACTCATAGAGAAAGCCTGTGAGTCCTGTTACCCCTCCCACTCATAGAGAAGGCCTGTGAGTCCTGTTACCCCTCCCACTCATAGAGAAAGCACGCGTCCTGCTTCTTCCACCCACTCACAGTATTTAATAGCTTTTACTGTGTATGCAGCAAGCAGTCCTCAAACATACAGCCTTGACTGGATTTCAAAATCTTTTTACATAGAAATTGTACATCAAACCATAGAAAGCTATATATCCCCAAGTTGTAAAACCCCCTTCCTCAGACAGAAGACTTGGCAGATCCGCTCTAATTCTCTGCCATCATCCACAGTGAGGTACTATATTTGCTAAACTATCTTCATGCTATATACCGCTTACCTGCTACCTAAAGCGAATGGGCTGCGATGCTCTGCAGACAGAGCTCTTGTCAGCTTGACTCAAGAGAGGTGAAGACGGGTCACAGAATTCAATTAATTAAGATTATTATGCGGAAGTTAAATGCCTTCTCAGGCCACACAGCAGCCCCATACGCCAGATTATAGCTATTCCCACAAATATCTAACAGATTTAAAATGCAAGACCCGTCATTTATATATCACTTCCACGCTGCTGAGAAATACAATGCATACAGCTCATAGCATCTTTACAAAAAATCTGCTCATACAATTAAGCGGTGGGAATTACATTCTACAAGGTTACATAATAGCAGGGTTCCGATAATACTATTTTTAAGAGCCCGGTTTCCATGCGACTGAGTTCTAGTAAAGAGATGTGCCACATAATTACAGTGAATAAATAGAGCTGATAACAGGCGTCCCAGACAATATGTTAATAAAATGGTGATGTAAATTTCTATGCAGAGGCATGGCTGCGGCAGCATCGATATAACGCACTTCGTAATCCGAACGCCCCCAGGAAAAAGCTGTTAATGTCATGGGTAGGATCGCACACGATTATATGCATTATATTAACTACGCAGTGAAGCCTTGGAAAAAAGTCAGATCACACTGGCAAGTGTGGATGGGGTTTCAGGAGATTGTCATATTCTGCGTAATGTGCAGATGTAGCAGAGTTGAATTGAGCTGCCGTTGAACAGTTCTTTTTGGGTCCTATAGCAAATCACTGATAGAAAGCAGAAATTGGAACTGTCACTTATGTTGTGTCACATAGTGGCCACAATTAGCAATTGCTTGTTGCTGCTCCATCTGCCCCTAAGGCTGCATTCACACGGACGTATTTAGTGTCTGTGTCCGTTTTTTTTTGCGTATAGAATGCGGGCCCATTCATTTCAATGGGTCCGCAAAAAATGCAGACAGCACACCGTGTGCTATCCGTATGTCCGTTCCGTAGCCCTGCAAAAAAGATAGAACATGTCCTATTCTTGTCCGTTTTGCTGACAAGAATAGGATAGACATTTTTACAATGGATCTGCAAAAAAAAAAAAAAACGGATGCCATACGGAACGTCTTCCGTTTGTTTTGCGGATCCGCAATTTGTGGACCGCAAAACACATACGGTTGTGTGAATGTAGCCTAAGGCCTCTTGCACATGAACGGGCACCGACCGTGGGTCAGCTGCATGCGGATCACGACCCCATTCACTTGAATGGGGTCCGCGATACGTCCGTTCTGCAAAAAGATAGGACAAGTTCTATTTTTTTTTGCGGAACAGAAGCACAGAACGAAATCACTCCGTAGTGCTTCTGTTCCGTAATTCTGTTCCGTTCCGCACCGCATCTCCGGATTTGCGGACCCCTTCAAGTGAATGAACACGGCCGGTGTCCCATGTATATGCGGGCCTAATACTGTGCCTTTTCTCATGGCACAGCACCCCCCAATTATTGTACTTCGGATAGGACATTGCGTCATGACTGTGTGTAACCCCCAAAAGAGTCCTGTAGCAGAAAAGCTTGGACTAGAATGGACAGTCCTCTCCCTATGATCCTGTTCTCTGTTACACAGACTGCTCCCCATGCCTCCCTCTTCCGTACACATATACTGATCCACACACCCTATCTCTCAAACAGACTGCTCTCCATTCCCCCAGCTCTCGCAGACTGCTCATTACACTTCTCTCGCAGACCGGTCCCTATACCCCCTCAGTTACATAGACTGTTCTTCATGTAGTTTCAAGATGCATGAAGGGGAGTGAACAGTGCTGAGAGTCCATTGGGGGTTGGGGTCCCTGCTCCTTCCAAACACTTCACTTTAAGACGATTTAGGAGGAAGTCATATTTACAGTTGTCATGAATTACAATATTTAGGGTCATAACAATGAAAAAAATTTTGCTGTGAAATTAGTTGTTTTACTTTCTTTAATGAAAGGAGTTGTCCCATTACAATAAATTATCCACAGGATAGAGGATGTGCCTGATCGGCAGGGGTCTGACTACTGGTGACCCCTCCGATCATGAGAATGGGGGCCAATGTTCCCTAATTTCAATGGCGTGACAGACATGCGTGGATCGGGTAATTGGCCAGTGGCATATGGTGCTGTGTAAATGCAATCTGCTACCGGGAGACAGAAGGGCGATGACATTAGCGATCACTCCTCCCCATACTCTGGAGGAGAACGGTGCATGTAAATGCACCAGTCTCCTCCACTAGAGATCAGCAGATTGTCGTGAAGGAACGCTTCACGACAATTGTAGTGTCCCACTAGGTAAATGTGGGCACTACACAAGGGTCAATTGGGCCACGTGGTACTCCTACTCCTGAGGGACAGTGGCAGTGTATTTCACAGTCCATTTTAATGCATTTTAATATGTATTTATGTGTATTTTCCCTGTGATATGTGTAGCAGGCCTATTAGGGTGTAGTTAAGCATCCTAGGCACTAGAGGGAGCTAGGGAACCCCTAGTATATATATTTAGGCCCAGACAGGGAGAGGAGAGTCGTCTGTGTAGTCAGGAGTCTGTGTAGAGCAGAAGTGAGAGGGCACCTTAGCCAGAGACAAGCTGAGGGCCTCCTCCTGACATGCAGCTAGACAGCCCAGGCTTCTAGTTGCCACCAGGAGGCTAGTGGATGCATTCCAGCCTGACTGAGGATATTGAGCCAGAGTTAGCTCAGAAGATTGTCACCAAGAGAAGAATTTACCTCTTGAGAGACCTGCAGTTCCCACAAAGCTAAGTGCAGAGCAGAGCAACCAACCAAGCTAAGGGCAGAATGATTATTTACCTAAAGCAAGGGATATATACCTGAGGGTTTTCTACCAAGGATAAAGCCAGCATTGGGTCATACGGGCCTTGGGATTGAGACAGCCAGTTCTGAGGAATAGTGCACAGGATTTCTGAGGAAAAGGTGCAGCCTGGTCTGTAAGTGTTGTTTTTACCCTCTGAGTATCTTGCAAAGAACATTGTACCTGCTATTGATGTAAAAGCCTGCTATTGATTGCTGCTGCCATGTGGAACTGAACCTAGCATGTAAAAAGTTAACTGTTCTCAGTAAAGAAAGTTTGGTTCACCACATCGTGTTCCTCACTTTTTACTACTATCAATCGGTGTGCCACCGTTACAGGCACTGGCTTCACGAATCTTAAAGGGACCTTGCCCTAGGCACATTAAACACCTGCAACATCCAGGGCACCTCACCCAACATCAGGCCTGGTCCCTACACACAGAGTGCCCCAGAGGACCCCTGTGCCAGCCTCTCCATCACTGCTGTACGCCTGCCCAGGGTCCCCCTACAAACTGTGAGTAACCCAGAGCAACCCTTGTATGCCTATTAACCGTGACCCCACATCGCAATACCCTGCAGGTTTGCATACTGCACAATCTGCTAGATTGTTGTCCCGTGGACCAAGGGACCCTTACTCTAGAGTTGCAATCTGCCACTGGTGGTGACATTAGCACAAGAACTTTACCTCAGGAACTTCATGAATTGGGTTTCCATGGTCTAGCCACATGACTGTGAATCAGAGGGTGCATGTTCTCTGAGAACTGTCTGGCAGTCACATGGATGAATCTGCATTTGGCAGAAGGTTACCTACCAGAATACATAGTGCCTACTAGAAAATCAGGTCGAAGAGAAGTAATGGAATGGGGCTGTTTTTTATGGTTTTGCCCTGTATTTCTAGTGAGGGGTAATGTGAATTCTGCATCATACACACATAGTTTAGACCAGTGTTTCCCAACCAATGTGTCTCCAGCTGTTACAAAACTACAACTCCCAGCATGCCCGCACAGCCAAATGCTGTCCGGGCATGCTGGGAGTTGTAGTTTTGCAACAGCTGGAGGCACACTGGTTGGGAAACACTGGTTTAGACTATCATCGCTTACATCTTTGTGACAATAGTTTCGGGGAAAACCCCTTCCTGTTTCAGCACGACTTTGCTTCTGTGCACAAAAGGAGCACCAAAGTGTGATAAGCCTGGCATAGAAGAACTGAAGTGGCTGAATAGAGTCCTGACCTGAACTCCATCAAGTACCTATGGGATGAACTGGAATGCCACTTGTGCGCCAGAGCTTGTCATCCAACTTCAGTAACATGACAAACATACGGTAGTAACATAGTCTGTAAGGCTTAAAAAGGAGACCTGTACATCCAGTTCAGCCTGTTATCTTACAAATTTGATCCAGAGGAAGGCAAACCTCCCCCCCAAGAAGTAGGAGCCAATTTTCCTCATTTTAAGGAAAAATGTGTTCCCAACTACAATCACGCAACTCCCTGGATCAACAATCCTTCTCCAGAAATCTAGTAACTATAACCTGTAATATTATTACACGCCAGAAAAGCATCCAGACCCCTCTTGGACTCTTTTAGTGAACTCACCATCACCACCTCCTCAGGTAGAGAGTTCCATAGTCTCACTGCTCTTACCATAAAGACTCCTCTTCTATGTTTGTGTAGAAACCTTTTTTCCTCTTGTCACGGATCAGCGGATGTGAACCCTCCGTGCCACTGAATGGCTATACTCTGGAGGGGCGTGTCTAAGCAATTACCTGCCACGAGTCAGTGGCAGCTGGTCCGGGCGGACCAGGAGATACCTGAGTAGGTACCTGAAGTATAAGCGTAGTGAGGCGAGCAGAGATGTAACCAAGAGCAATGGTGCAGGACCGAAGAATGTGGCAGAGACATGGTCAGACAGGCCAGGCAATAGGTCAGGGCAGGCGGCACAGATACAGGTCAGGCAATCCGGGTCCACAACAGGAGAGTAAATTCAAGAAGGCAGGGATCAGATGATAAGCAGTATCCAGGAACAAAATATAGGTCAGGAGCACATGTGAGCATCAGGAACTAACAAACGCAAGGACCTTGACACTGAGGCATCTGGGACTAGGGCTGAGCCACTTTAGTACCTGCAGGAGAGCCAGGGTTGGTCAACGAGGTCACCTGACCTAACCCACACAGCCCAGGGAGTGATGCGCTCTACCTTAGAGCAGTGAAACATGAAATTCAGTCTGAAGTTTAGGAAAAGTTTGATTCACAACAAAATGCGATTATCAATGAATAAGGACTATACAGTGGGGTCTTCATTACTAAATTTAAGGCAGCTGTGGGCTAAATGGCCGTGGCATTCTTCACCATAGCATGGTCGCAATCCGCCTACAGCACGACCGCTCTGTGTGGCCATACTCTAAGGCAGAGTGGCCTGGGTATACCTGATTTATAGCGATTTGTGATTAATTTGTAATGGATCAAATTTTTTTGTTTAACCTCGGCGAAGCTGCCAAATCAAATTTTTCTAATTTTTGCCCATTTCTAGTCCTTGGTATAAATAGATGATGGGAGAGATCTCTGTACTGACCTCTGATATATTTATACATAGTAATTAGATCTCCCCTCAGTCGTCTTTTTTCTAAAATGAATAACCCTAATTTTGATAATCTTTCAGGGTACTGTAGTTGCCCCATTCCAGTTATTACTTTAGTTGCCCTCCTCTGAACCCTCTCCAGCTCTGCTATGTCTGCTTTGTTCACTGGAGCCCAGAACTGTACACAGTACTCCATGTGTGGTCTGACTAATGATTTGTAAAGTGGTAGGACTATGTTCTCATCACGGGCATCTATGCCCCTTTTGATGCAACCCATTATCTTATTGGCCTTGGTAGCAGCTGCCGGACATTGGTTTCTACAGTTCAGTGTACGGTCAACAAAAATTTCTAAGTCCTTTTCCATGTCAGTGGAAGTATTTAGTATGTACGGGTGACTTGCTTTATTCCTTCTCATGTGCATAGCCTTACATTTGTCAGTGTTAAACCTCATCTGCCACTTATCTGCCCAAGCCTCCAATCTATCCAGATCCCTCTGTAGGTAGTATACTGTCCTCATCAGTGTAAATTACTTTACACAGTTTAGTGTCATCTGCGAAAATTGATATTTTACTATGCAAGCCTTCTACAAGATCATTAATAAATATATTGAAGAGAATAGGGCCCAATACTGACCCCTGTGGTACCCCACTAGTGACAGTGACCTAATCTGAGTGTGTACCGTTAATAACCTCCCTCTGTTTTCTATCCCTCAGCCAGTTACTTACCCACTTACAGACTATAATAGGCAGTACATACTTTGGCTATATAGTATATACTGTACTTCATAAAGCCTTATAAGAAACTTCATATCACATTTATTGTGCTACATTTTGCTAACCATACATTTGGAAAGTCTTCATACCCTTTTTCACTTTTTGTTATGTTGCTTGTGCTAAAATAATAAAAAAAACTAGTTTTCCAAATCATTCTGTACTTAACCGCCTCCGGACCGCCTAACGCAGATCTGCGGTCCGGAGGCGGCAGCTCTGCGCAGAGTGACACATATACGCGTCATCTCGCGAGAGCTGTGACTTCCTGTGAACGCGCGCACACATTCACAGGAACGGAAGGTAAGAGACAGGATCTCCAGCCTGCCAGCGGCAATCGTTCGCTGGCAGGCTGGAGATGTGATTTTTTTTAACCCCTAACAGGTATATTAGACGCTGTTTTGATAACAGCGTCTAATATATCTGCTGCCTGGTCCTCTGGTGGTCCCTTTTGTTTGGATCGACCACCAGAGGACACAGGTAGCTGTGTAAAGTACCACAAAACACTACACTACACTACACCCCCCCCTGTCACTTATTAACCCCTTATTAACCCCTGATCACCCCATATAGACTCCCTGATCACCCCCCTGTCAGGCTCCGTTCAGACGTCCGTATGATTTTTACGGATCCACGGATACATGGATCGCATCCGCAAAACACATACGGACGTCTGAATGGAGCCTTACAGGGGGGTGATCAATGACAGGGGGGTGATCACCTCATATACACTCCCTGATTACCCCCTGTCATTGATCACCCCCCTGTAAGGCTCCATTCAGACGTCCGTATGATTTTTACGGATCCACGGATACATGGATCGGATCCGCAAAACACATACGGACGTCTGAATGGAGCCTTACAGGGGGGTGATCAATGACAGGGGGGTGATCACCCATATAGACACCCTGATCACCCCCCTGTCATTGATCACCCCCCTGTCATTGATCACCCCCCTGTCAGGCTCCATTCAGACATCCGTATGATTTTTACGGATCCACGGATACATGGATCGGATCTGCAAAACACATACGGACGTCTGAATGGAGCCTTACAGGGGAGTGATCAATGACAGGGGGGTGATCAGGGAGTGTATATGGGTGATCACCCGCCTGTCATTGATCACCCCCTGTAAGGCTCCATTTAGACATTTTTTTGGGCACAAGTTAGCGGAAATAGATATTTTATTTTTCTTACAAAGTCTCATATTCCACTAACTTGTGTCAAAAAATAAAATCTCACATGAACTCACCATACCCCTCACGGAATCCAAATGCGTAAAAATTTTTAGACATTTATATTCCAGACTTCTTCTCACGCTTTTGGGCCCCTAAAATGCCAGGGCAGTATAAATACCCCACATGTGACCCCATTTTGGAAAGAAGACACCCCAAGGTATTCCGTGAGGGGCATATTGAGTCCATGAAAGATTGAAATTTTTGTCCCAAGTTAGCGGAAAGGGAGACTTTGTGAGAAAATACAAAAAAAAATCAATTCCGCTAACTTGTGCCAAAAAAAAAAAAATTCTATGAATATGCCAGGCCCCTCATTGAATACCTTGGGGTGTCTTCTTTCCAAAGTGGGGTCACATGTGGGGTATTTATACTGCCCTGGCTTTTTAGGGGCCCGAAAGCGTGAGAAGAAGTCTGGGATCCAAATGTCTAAAAATGCCCTCCTAAAAGGAATTTGGGCCGCTTTGCGCATCTAGGCTGCAAAAAAGTGTCACACATCTGGTATCGCCGTACTCAGGAGAAGTTGGGGAATGTGTTTTGGGGTGTCATTTTACATATACCCATGCTGGGTGAGAGAAATATCTTGGTCAAATGCCAACTTTGTATAAAAAAATGGGAAAAGTTGTGTTTTGCCAAGATATTTCTCTCACCCAGCATGGGTATATGTAAAATGACACCCCAAAACACATTTCCCAACTTCTCCTGAGTACGGCGATACCACATGTGTGACACTTTTTGCCGCCTAGGTGTGTAAAGGGACCCACATTTCAAAGAGCACCTTTAGGATTTCACAGGTCATTTTTTACACATTTTGATTTCAAACTACTTCGCACACATTAGGGCCCCTAGAATGCCAGGGAAGTATAACTACCCCACAAGTGATCCCATTTTGGAAAGAAGACACCTCAGGGTATTCCGTGAGGGGCATGGAGAGTTCCTAGAATTTTTTATTTTTTGTCACAAGTTAGTGGAATATGAGACTTTGTAAGAAAAAAATAAAATAAAAAATTAATCATCATTTTCCGCTAACTTGTGACAAAAAATAAAAAGTTCTATGAACTCACTATGCCCATCAGTGAATACCTTAGGGTGTCTACTTTCCGAAATGGGGTCATTTGTGGGGTGTTTGTACTGTCTGGGCATTGTAGAACCTCTGGAATCATGACAGGTGCTCAGAAAGTCAGAGCTGTTTCAAAAAGCAAAATTCACATTTTTGTACCATAGTTTGTAAACGCTATAACTTTTACCCAAACCATTTTTTTTTACCGAAACATTTTTTTTTATCAAAGACATGTAGAACAATAAATTTTGCGAAAAATTTATATATGGATGACGTTTCTTTTGCAAAATTTTACAACTTAAAGTGAAAAATGTCATTTTTTTGCAAAAAAATTGTTACATTTTGATTAATAACAAAAAAAGTGAAAATGTCAGCAGCAATGAAATACCACCAAATAAAATCTCTATTAGTGAGAAGAAAAGGAGGTAAAATTCATTTGGGTGGTAAGTTGCATGACCGAGCAATAAACGGTGAAAATAGTGTAGTGCAGAAGTGTAAAAAGTGGCCTGGTCATTAAGGGGGTTTTAGCTAGCGGGGTTGAAGTGGTTAATATCCCATAATGACAAAATGAAAACAGAATATTAGAAATCTTTGCTAATTTATTGAAAAAGAGCTAAAATCTTACATTGACATTTAGTTGAAGCACCTTTAGCAGTGATTACAGCCTCCAGTCTTCTTGGGTATGATGCCACAAGGTTTGCACACCTGGAGTATGGGATTTTCTGCTATTCTTCTTTGCAGATCCTCTCAAGCTCTGTCAGGTTGGATGGAGGACCTTCGGTGGAAAGTAATTTTTAGGTTTCTCCAAAGATGTTCTTTTGGGTTCAAGTTATGACTCTAAGCCTCTAAGCCACTCCTGTCTTGTCTTGGCTGTGTGCTTAGGGTTATTGTCTTGTTGGAAGGTAAACCTTTCGCCCAGTCTGAGGTCCAGAGAACTCTGGATCACGTTTTCAGTAATAATATTCAGCTTTTCCTCAACCCTTCCCAGCCTCTTTGTCCGAGCTGCTGAAAAACACCTCCACAGCAAGAATCTGCCCTCTCTATGCTTCACTGTAGGTATGGTATTGGGCAGGTTACGAGCAGTACCTGATTTTACTCCAGACATGATGCTTAGAAGCACTGAGACCTGTTAACATGTGACTGCTCTGTATGTCCTTAGACAGGAAGATACAGTGCAGGCACGGGATGATAGGTCTCAGCGCTTGCTCAGGTTTAATCTTCACTGTTTGGACCACAGTAAGAGAAATGATCTCTTCATTTCTCGATGCTAGGAGAGCAGCAGGCAATAGAAAAATAGCCCTGTCAATCCAGGGGGATGTGGGAGGGACTAAAGCTGATGGTGTAACAAACTGGTGCTCCAAGGGCTGTGGCCACCCCTCAGTGCTCCAGTTAGGCCATTTACATATAGATAAAAATACAGTTTTCTCAGTAATGATGCCATGGAGAGTCGTAATACGGGTATTGTTTTTTATTAGCATGATCAACCCTACCAAGCTGTGTGCCTGGGATGATAATGCAGACAGGTGCTCTTTGGAGAACAATGTAAACTTACCATAAAAGAAAAAGCTGGAAAGTAAAAATTCTATTTTCAGCCTTAACTTTTACTGAAAAAAAAAAAGTGATTCCTCAGGTGTTAGTGGGGTTTGAATTTATAGGACAGCTCCATTGTAAAGAGACAATTTTCGATGCTGAAAAAGCTACAGTGGAACTATACTGTATATTAGTAGATATTTTGCTTATGAAGGAAACTATAAGACATAAAAATGATATCTTTATAGCACAGCTTTTTAATAGAGAAGTGAGTAAGAGCTCGTTCACATCACCGTCTGGATTTCCGTTCTATTCATCCATTCAGAGGATGAATAAAACGTAAATAAACGGTTCCGTTTCAAATCCTATTCACTTCAATGGAGGTGATAAAGTGTCAGTTAAATAAACACACACTTGGGCCCTTGCTAGGACCCTCGGGATAATTACTGGCAACAAACAAAACGCTCCTCTGACCAAAAAAATCCCTTTAGGGGTCCTAACTATATACAGTATGTATCTAAAACTACATCTTTTATTGTATTCACTTAAAACTGCTATTATAGAAAAGAAAAAATGTGTATGATTAAAACTATCAGGACTAAACAGAGGGGCTCCGTTTTAACACCGATATATGGCAGTACTAAGATATGTGCTTTTTGTTGTAAGGCCTCATGCACACCACCGTTCAGTTTTTTGCGGTCCGCAAACCGCGGATCCGCAAAAAACAGAAGCCGTCCGTGTGCCTTCCGCAATTTGCGGAACGGGCGGCCCATTGTAGAAATGCCTATTCTTGTCCGCAAAATGGACAAGAATAGGACATGTTCTATTTTTTTTTGCGGGGCCACGGAACGGAAGCAATGGATGCGGACAGCACACGGAGTGCTGTCCACATCTTTTGCGGTCCCATTAAAGTGAATGGGTCCGGACCCGAGCCGCAAAAACTGTGGCTCGGATGCGGACCCGAACAACAGTCGTGTGCATGAGGCCTATCACTGTGTTTGATAATAAATGCTGCTTGTTGAAATCGGAGTGGTGTGTAGTTTTTTTTATTATTATTATAATATGAACACCTATAACCTTTTTGTATATTAACTTTTGCACCCTATGTGGTATTGCGGTGTATAGTGTAATGTGTTGCTGGTAACAGCAACAATATGTTCTAGGGGTGGTTATTAGCAGTGTGATTCAACTGGGATATTGATCGTTTGATGCACTATCACCTACACATTTGTAATCCACTACTATGCTAGTATAACAGTAGTCCGTTCAGTGCTTTATTTTATAGCGCTATTTTGTTAATAAACACTATTTTCAAGGGACGAACAGTGTGTTATTATTATGTGATATCAACCCCCCCACATGCAGCCTTTTAATGTATTAACATTTGCAGCCTGTTTAGACTTGCAATGTATGACACATTGTGCTATGGGGGCGAGAGACTCACAGTATAATGCTGCTGCGGTATTCACCGCTAAGTGTGCTATTACATGCGCACTGATTGTACACTCTGCTCGTTCACACATGCTATGTGGATTGTGATTTCAAGCACTGAGCGGATTGGTCACATACACACTTCACTGTCCACCTATATTTTCCTATCAATTCCAATTGGTGCCCTCTGCTATTCCCTGTCTAAAATACAACAGCAAACAGTGTCAGTTACACTCCGTTTGGCGCCATTCTGTCAGCTTTACGTTATTTTAGACGGAAAAAAAAAATCCTACATGCAGGACTTTTGCTCCCGTCTAGCACACTGCTAGTCAATTGCACAAAGATATAAGCAAATACTGAATAAAAAATATAACTGGTGGTGGCCATACTTACTGCAAGGGCAGTTAGAAGCTCTTTGTGCATATAATTGATCAAAAATATGTCGAGCCCATCTACCAGACGACAAGGTGGCTTCTAATCAGATGGGGCCTACTCTAACATGCCTCTCCTGGGCTTACAGCCTACAAGCTGGGCAAAGTAGCCCCCAGCTATATCTTACACATGCCTCTCCCAGGCTGGCAGCCTGCAATATTTGCATTAAAGTCAATGAGTGACGGATTGTAACGGATTGCTTTGTATGTGATCCGTTATGCAATCCGTTTTTCTGTTCTGTTTTTTTTTTTTCTGAGCATGCGCAAAAAAAAATTGTCTTCTGTCTGCAAAAGTTCTCTATTGAAGGAAAAAAGATCATGTGACCATCAGCTTACCCTCCCAGCGGCCATCTTTACAGCTATTATATATGGTAGCACACTGCTGCAAGTTTATATACCCCAAAAAATGTAAAGTCTGAAAAAGTGCTATAACATGTTCCTAGACAAAATGTATTACAATGTGGTGCAGGAGAGCAGAAAATATTTGCGTTTAGGAATGTCATCCACATCTCCGCACATCCACATCACTCCAGTGAATACCATGGACATAGCCACCATGTGTCTGAGGTTTTTTTTTAATTCCTGGTCTTAATGCTAGAAAAACTAGTCTACGCAGAATAACGTTATGGCTCTGTGCCCATATTGTGGACTGCACATGATGGGTCCACAGTACATAAGCACTGCCCCTGTGCACTCCATGTTGCGTATGCTTCTGTGCACTTTCTGGTCTGTGCCTCCACTCCTAAAATGGTCCTTTTGTGCGTACAGCAGACCCATGCAATTGGTCTGTAGCCAGGAGTTCACTTGTCCGATGCATCTACACACCCATAGTTTGCAGTCTGCTATACAGGCACGCATGCTCATTTTTAGGAGTCTTCAAACTAATTCTTCCCTTGTGCGATTTTGGTCCAATGTAACACAACTGTTTTATAGCAAAATATTGCTGTTTTCACATGCTCCAAATATAGAAAGCTATCTAACTAGTGCAATGTTCCCAGTATAGAAACTGGTCGTTATTCCTTCTTTTCTAACATGACACGTTTGGAATAATTGATGCCAATATAAGTGCATCGTTTTAAATCGTGTATTCCTATTGTTTTACAGAATTGTCAAACAGCAGTGACAGTAGTACACCACCGCTGGAGATTGTGGTAAATAGAAAAAATATTTATCTTTGTCCCTCAGTCTTTTCTCTCTCTCTCTCTATATATATATATATATGCTTACACATAGTGACTCACGGGGTATGGGCATTCCTCCAGTGTCTAAGATGGCGCTCAGAGAATGAGATAGTCACTGGGCATGCGCTGTAATCTACCGAGGCTGTAACGAAGTGCGTACACAACGCTGAACAGCCGCATGGAATATGCCTCCCGCTGGTGTTTGGTATGTCAATATGATTGTCTCCCTGCTCCGTCCCCTGCTTGTTATGTGTACACTGGACGCACGCATCGATTAGTCCTTTGTGCCCGATCGATGGGTCTGTCCTTATATCCATATGAAGCATGTAATTATGGGACATGTATATTTTTTGTCCTTTGCTTTATCACTTGTATTTTTACTGTGTTTACTGTTTCTTTTGTTTTCACTTGTTATTCTGTCATTGACATTTTTTGTGAACACACCCACCATGTGGGGTGTGACCTTATTACCTGCACATTGATTGATTCACTTATAAAATTCTCTTCACTCACATTGTATCTCTGCTTGAAAAAGGCTCATTCTAGAGCCAAAACGTTGCACCGGATGGTTGAATAAAGGAATCACTATTTCATTTTACCGGAGTGCCGTCCATTTTCTGGATACATTGGTGGGGTAAGGAGTCGATTCCCCAGGAACGTGCACCCATTTTTCCTGACTAAAGCCAGTGCCGCCATTTTTCTTCTATATATATATATATATATATATATATGTGTATATACATACACACACATTATTTGTCCACCGATATCTCAGGAGCAATCCTCAACTAGCAATGTTCCCAGGAAGCAATGGAGAAGACAAACAGAAACCAAATGGAGACAGTATATATTTAAAAAAATTGACATACTATTCTAAGTAAATGTGTTATAATAATTCCATAATAGACAAAAATATTTTTTTTGTAGGGGTCGAGCCTAACACAATCAGGAACTGCAGTAGGGAGAATTGGCGGTACATTGCCTCTAGAGCCAACCCAGGTATACTTGATTTTCAATGGAAAAAGACTTTAATAAAATTTGTGACATAATAATTTAGAACCATTTCTGTTCACTTTAGGATGAAACACCTGTTTCTCCTCAAGTTACAAGACCGAGAGGCTAGGGGTCGCAGAAGGAGATCTGTTTGTGGTGGTCAGGGCCGTGGTCGGCGTGGAACTGTGAGTAAATATATTTGCTTCCGTTATAAAAAGTTTGATTACAGTGGTGATGGGCAACCTCTGGCACTCCAGCTAGGGTTAAATTACAACTCCAACCCTGTTCCATTCTTTCCTATGATGTTCAAAGAACAGCTACCGAAGGGTGCATCCTGGAAGTCTTACTTTTACCACTGCTGGAGTGTCGGAGGTTTCCCATCAAACCTCTTTAATAACTATCAGTGTCATATAGGGTTCCAGAAGCCACAACCCAGCACCACTTTCGACCAGTAACTCCTCATCCATTTGGTGGAGTAGAGACCGGCACTGTGGGACCAGCTTCACGCAGACCACATAGCTACCCGGCGCATGTGGACTGAGATCTTTCGAGCTCTTCTGGAAAACTGGGACCAAAT
Source organism: Bufo gargarizans (assembly GCF_014858855.1). Taxonomy (NCBI): domain Eukaryota; kingdom Metazoa; phylum Chordata; class Amphibia; order Anura; family Bufonidae; genus Bufo; species Bufo gargarizans. The sequence continues at coordinate 13,500,837 of NC_058083.1, read as the reverse complement.
GAGTGAACGTGAAAAACTTGTGGTGAGTTAATTAAACTGATAACAGAACCTGTGATGTTTTTTGCATGTATACTGTAAGGGATCATCTCTTTTCAGGGGGTCACACTCACAGATATCTCACCAGACAACTGATTTTCATGTCCAAACTGTGCATTTATTTTGACAGTCTTCTTATAAAGGATAGTCCAGTTATACATCACTGGGTGGGGTGAGGTTCCCGCACCGCCAACACTTAAAACACAAATAAACTCCTGCCCGTCTAGGCGCTACCTAAACAAAATACGTCCCTACCTTGCTCATAGAGCACAGTTCACACATGGACATTATTTGTGGCTTTCCTCAGCCAACATCAATACTGCAGCCTCCAGGCTGTGGCAACTCCAGTACCTTTTGGTGGAGTGTGGCCCAGTAGTCCTCCAGACGCTGGGTGTGCAACCCTCGTTCTCTAGGTGTCGTTAGGTCCTCCAAACTTCAGGCTATTCAAAGCCTTGTGGCCCCTCAGTCCTCCTGACTGAGACCACACACAGAGCCTCTGCTTCACAAAACAGTCTTGCTCTCCCTCCTCCGACTGACCTACTCTGAGGCGCTTTATGCAGGCCTGATTACAGCAGGCCTCACCTGCGATCACCTCAGGTAGAAAGGAAAACCCATACTGGAAGGGTGTGGACTGGGAACTCCCTTTACCAAGCCTAGCCACCAGTCCAAGTAAAATCCAGCCCAGAAAATGTATACAAAAATGTCTCCGCAAACTATGCTTTGCTGAGACTACTGCAACTCTCTGGATTTTATCTGTCTCACATATCTGAGATACCTGAAGTGGGACAACACACCTTCCAGCACTGCTCACATTACCACATATCCCCCCCCTCTTCTTCAGACCGGAGGTCTGGGGATTTTCCCACATCGTACCATGCCCTCTGGAAGATGTGGTCAGTGTCACATATTTCTCTCTATTCTGCCACCCCCAGGCTAGCAGAGCTCGGTTTTTCATAAAGACTGACTTTCTACCTAGCAGACAGTGTCTAATGGACTCCTCCTTCTCCTCTTTGCTGGATAACTTTTTCTTAGCTTTCTGGCTTGCTCCTTTTCCAGATTTCTTCTTAGGTCCACGACCTCTAACTTCCGCAATCTTTACATCCGTGTTTTCCATGAGGAGCTCCCGCCTCCTCCTTTTGTTGGAGATCCGGCTGGTCAGTTTTATACCACCCTTTAGCCGCTCTGGTGTCACCTGGTCACACTCGCTTTGTTTCTTTCTTCTATCAACAGATAACACTTCTCTTTTTTCTTTTCTCCCCACAGGGTTTAGCTCAGGTTTGGCTTCAGTTTCAGAGTCTTCTGCTTCTTCAGTAGCTCTGCCCACTTCGGCAGATTCTTCTTCAGCCTTATCTTTGGTCTGTGGTACTTTAGAGAATCTCTCCCACTTCAACTCATCGGCCTTAGCTTCTTTAGCCTTTGAGTCTCCTTTGGAGTCTTCATTCCCTTTGTTGGCCTTCTTATCTTTCTCGGAGATGGCATATACTTGCATTCTTAACCCCTCCTCCTCTTTCTCATCAAGGTTGGAGGTACTGGAGACACCAGGGTCCTCATCAGACTCTTCCTCTTCTGGCATTCCCTCCAAAGGGTCACCCAGGATATTGTTCTCCTTTCGGGGAGGCTCTAGGAGAGCCATCTCACAGTAGTAGACAGCATCTATATACTGGCCATCTGTCTCCTCATATTTCTTCCCCAGCAGACCACCGACTTTCTGGAAGGCATTGACGGCAGAGGGGACATCTCTCATGACCCGGTCCTGGCTACTCATTGCCATGAGTCTCTTGACTTCTGCCTCCATATCAGCTTCATCAACTTGTTCAGTAGAAGCTTCTTCCATCTTCTCTGCCTCAGCCAGCTGTGCAGTGCCACAATCTTCAGGCCCATTCTTAACAGGCTTTGACTTCTTGGCATCTTTCAGAGGATGCTCCTCTTCAGGTTTCTCATTTTCCTTTGATCGATCCAACCTGTCATCTTGAGAAGCTCTTGCCTCTAACTGGTCAAGCTTAGTCTTCTCCAACTCATAGTTGTTCTTCCTGATGTCATCCTTTGAGCTCATGAGATCCTCCATCTCTGCTCTGGGTTGCTTATTCAGCCTCTCACATTTACCTCGCTCCTCAAGCGCTTCTTCAAGGGCTCTAACCAAAGAGAGGACCTTGGTCTCCTTCTCCCGAGCATCAGCCTCATCTCGGTCATATTCTTCAGCATATCGGGCCGAGCCGTATTTCTCTATATGAGACATAATTTGCCTCTGGTGGTCCAGGTCCACCATCAGATCATCCAATTCTCGCTGAAGTTTGTTTTTGGTTTTGCGCACAAACGTGATGGAAGCGCCCCGCTCTTTGGCCTCCTGTTCTAGCTGCTCCCTGATTTGCTCTGTTGCAGCAGCAGATGTAGGAGTATCACCATTCTCTTTTGGACACCCTGTGGGGGTTCTACCCAGAGTCTCTTTAAGCACATTGTCCATGTCTACCGCAGTTTTCTGTGCTTCTTTGGAGTCTTTACTCTTCATCTGGATATCAGGCAGTAGATCCTTCAGCTCACTCATCTCTTTCTGATTGCAGCTGTACTGACGCGTCTGGTCATCTACCACTGCCTGGTTATAGGTCTCAGTCACTAGGCTGACGTCTCCCCACTTAACTCTCGTCACATCATGTATAACTATTGTCTTGTCACTACTAGCAACTACTTTAATTTCGCAAGACCTTGACTAGGTAGCTTTTTTCTCTGAGTTGCTATCGGCTACGGCACATGCGTCACCTATATTACTTGTGTCATTATCAGTTCTGGCCTCTAGGTGCACTGATGCGCTACTCTCCACATTGGACACTTCCCCCGCAACCATAAAACCCTGTGGGTACTGCATATCCAGCCCTGGTACATGTGGTACACCCTCTGGGCTCACAACATTAACCAGCATTTTTGTATCACATATATTTTTACCAGAAAGGGGCACTTTTCGCCTGATCACATCCTGAAATGGAAAAGGCATGGCATCATCATATACTTCACATGACCTCACATTTTCACTTTTCACTTCAACTACATCACTGTTTTCAATGGTCCTTTCCCTTAAAGGGACAGGTACAAGTTCTGCAGGAGTTTTTGCACTCTCTGCAGAAGTGTCACCATTACTCCACAACTCCCAAAACAAGGGGAAATCACGGCCCAAAACTACATCAGCGCAAGCTTGTTTGCAACCTCAAATGTATAAGTCCCAGTTCCCACTGGAGTCTCACACTCCGTGAGAACCACTAGATAGTCCTTACCATCCGCACGATTGTTCCGCACATAGTCCCCAGCAACCAAGCTGGCATGTACCCGGCTCACCTGGCACCTTGCGTCCAACAACGCCTGGACTGAACTGCCATTCACCACAATGTTGCACATTTTCGGCGCAGTCTGTAGTCCCAGTGTCACACCTCCTGGCCCAGCATATAGCAACTGCCGCCAGCTCACACCACAGTTCACGGCCTCTGAGGTACCAGGGTCCCGGTCAGTCACATGCGCAACCTCCAGAGCCGTGCTCACTGTCACGTGGTCTGCTACACCAGCAATTACAGGAACGATCTTACCCATTGTCGCCTCGGGTTCGTCCCTCTCACGTGCAATACATCCATCTCCACAGTAGACATCCTTTTCCAGTCCCCCTGGAAATACTACTACCACACAGATAGTGCCCCCTTAAACAATTATTGGCACACAGTGCTCTAAAAAATAACTGCGTCCAGACACTAATAGTATAAAGATAATGTCCCCCAAAAATAATTGTGCTAAGCTGATACTATGCCAGGGTGCCCCCAAAGTAACAGTGCTCCCCAAAATCCCACCAATAGAAATAATTCTCTGCCAGAGCACACTTAGTAGTAGTAATAATGCCCCTATAGTGCCCTAGTAATCATGTTCCTCATAGCCCCCCAGTAGTAGTAAAGCTCCCCATAATACCCCCTAGTAGTACTAATTTTCCCTATAATATGACAGTACATGAAATACCCCCGCTTAGTGCCCGCAGTTGAGCTAATGTCCCCATAATGTATGCCAGTATAAAATACCCCTATATAGTGCCCCAGTAAATGCCCTCATACGGCTCCTCTCCCCATGGGCCCACACTGCAGAATCATTGTTTTCTGGGTCACTTAACTGTCACTGAACTACCTCAGCACGACCCTAGGCTTTGAAAAACCGCCATCGCCTGCAATCTCCCAAACGTGCGCATGAGCACAGTCATCACTGCACCAGGATTGACGCATAGAGGAATAAAATTTATGTCATAAGTGTGTCAACTATTCACAACTCTTTGCGGTTGTCTAAAAAATAGTTTTACTGTTTTAAATGCAAGCTACTGTGCCACCAGATATGAGTGGTGTGCACTGGCAGTAGTGGGCACAGTACATACTGTGGGCCTGACACATGCTGGCAGGCAACTGCAATTATATTACAGAGAAAAAAAAAAAGCAGACTGATGTACTAGCCCTAAAAAGGGCTTTTTGGGGTGCTGTCAGGACGCTGTCCTTACAGCAGATCAGATGAGTCTTTCAGGACTGCAGTGGACACTGAATACACTAGCCTAGCTATCGATTTCCCTATTAAATCAGCAGCAGCTGCACTGTCACTGCTCTCACTAACACTGCAGCTTCCGAATGAATCTAAGATGGATGCTGTCCTTGCTTTTTGATAGGAGGTGGAAGAGTCTGGGTGGGAGGGTTCGCTGCTGATTGGCTGGAATGTGTCTGCTGACTGTGAGGTACAGGGTCAAAGTTTGCTCAATGATGACAAATAGGGGGTGGATTGAACATCGCATATGTTCGCCCGCCGCGGCGAACGCGAACAAGCGATGTTCGTCGGGAACTGTTCACCAGCGAATAGTTCGGGACATCTCTACTGCCTATGTAGCTTTTATAGCTGAGTGGTTGAGTGTCCTGCCTCTAATGCAAAAAGTTGTGAGTTCAAATCCCAGCAGAATCTTTTCTGAAATGCAGGCTAAATTAGATTCAAATACACTGAGTGTCCCCAAGCACTGACTCCATATATGGAAATAGCTATATATAGAGTCAGAACAGGGACTCCTAAGCCGCAGACTCACTCAGAAGGATTCCCTCACTGTACAGCGATCTTCTGCATAGAAATAGAGGCTAAATTATATTTAAATACACTGACTCGAGCATCGCGCTCAAGCACGCCTGGTGTTCGGCCGACCATAGCGATGTTCGAGCCGAACTGGTGTTCGGCTGAGCATGCTTGCTCAACACTAATATTTGCCGCTCAGCGGTGCAGTTATCTGTCGTAAAACCTTTTGTGGTGTGTATTAGTGGAAAAAGAAAAAAATATATTTGCCGCTCAGCGGAGCAGTTATCTGTTGTAAAGCCTTTTGTAATGTGTATTAGTGGAAAAAGAAAAATATATTTGCCGTTCAGCGGTGCAGTTATATGTTCTAAAGCCCTTTTTTGCATGTATTAGTGGCACAAAAAAGTATTTGCCGTTGTGTGGTGAAGTGAGAAAATTACAGACTTTTTTTTTGGGTGGTTTAATTTCCTATTTATTTATTTGATCTAACAGTATGTCAGACAGAGAAGTGCCAGGGGAGTGGCAGAGGCCAAAATATTTCTGGCGCAGGCAGAGGTCGCAGCAGAGTAAGGGGGCATGGCAGCAGGGGTCGCAGCAAGAGGCCTGAGCTCCCTGGTGTCATCTAGCGATCGTGTCTTGACCAGCAACCCAGCGGTTCTTGAATGGTTGACTTGGTCATCCACTTCGTCCCAAGTGACCTCAGACACCCCCAGCCAAGAGTCGGTGGGATCCTCTGACACGATGCTTAGTTGGCGTGACCCGGGAGCAGGCCCTTTGCCCCCACCTTTCCTGAACCTTCCTTCATTTTCAGTTCCCTCAGCGCGATAAGTATTATATTCCCTTGACTCGGCTTCACTTTTCAGCGAGGACGAGGCGAGGACAGTCAGCAGCTACTGCCCACCCAAGATCTGGAGGAGACATCCGCCGCTTCCTCCGCTAGGCGGGCAAGTAGTGATGAGGAGAGTGGCGTGGGAGCTGGTGTTGTGAGCGGTCAGGCCCCTGACCCAGAGATAGTTGAGGAGGACATATAGTACTCGATGATGATGATGTAGCTGGTCGCACTTGGGAGCCGGGTGACGAAGGGGCTTCATCATCATCGGGAGAACAGGGTGGCAGCTTGCCCGTGAGCCAGTGGCGGAGCCAGCAAGTTGCTAGCATGGCTGGGAGTCAGCAGTGTGGCAGCAGTGGGAGGTCGGTAGACAAACATCCCCGGGGTAGACCACCCGCTTCGCAGAAGCCTACTTGCCCGGGAAGTAGTGGTTCACGGAGGCAGCGGCGGTAGCAGTCAGTCAGTGCGTAGTGTTAAAGGTAAAATCACCTACTCGGCAGTGTGCAGTTTTTTGTTAAGCTGCCGGAGGAGGTGCACTGCCCTGCGTCAACATAAGCAGTGTCACCATAAAGTGGCCTGGGAGAATCGTAGCTCCCATTTGGTGGTCCAGCCTGCTGCAGCAACCGCTGCATCACCCAGTGGCACACACCCGGTTTTAGGCAGTCAAGGCTCCACCACCTCAGCCGATGGGAGCTGTCTGTCCTTCCCATCATCTGCTGGTCCTAATGCTCCTGCTCCTCGCCCTCCCACTCCTTGTCAGTAGAGTTGAGCGAACACCTGGATGTTCGGGTTCGAGAAGTTCGGCCGAACATCCCGGAAATGTTCGGGTTCGGGATCCGAACCCGATCCGAACTTCGTCCCGAACCCGAACCCCATTGAAGTCAATGGGGACCCGAACTTTTCGGCACTAAAACGGCTGTAAAACAGCCCAGGAAAGGGCTAGAGGGCTGCAAAAGGCAGCAACATGTAGGTAAATCCCCTGCAAACAAATGTGGATAGGGAAATGAATTAAAATAAAAATTAAATAAATAAAAATTAACCAAAATCAATTGGAGAGAGGTTCCATAGCAGAGAATCTGGCTTCCCGTCACCCACCACTGGAACAGTCCATTCTCAGATATTTAGGCCCCGGCACCCAGGCAGAGGAGAGAGGTCCCGTAACAGACAATCTGGCTTCATGTCAGCAGAGAATCAGTCTTCATGTCATAGCAGAGAATCAGGCTTCACGTCAGCCACCACTGCAACAGTCCATTGTCATAAATTTAGGCCCAGCACCCAGGCAGAGTAGAGAGGTCCCGTAACAGAGGATCTGGCTTCATGTCAGCAGAGAATCAGTCTGCATGTCATAGCAGAGAATCAGGCTTCACGTCAGCCACCACTGCAACAGTCCATTGGCATATATTTAGGCCTAGCACCCAGGCAGAGGAGAGAGGTCCCGTAACAGACAATCTGGCTTCATGTCAGCAGAGAATCAGTCTGCATGTCATAGCAGAGAATCAGGCTTCACGTCAGCCACCACTGCAACAATCCATTGGCATATATTTAGGCCTAGCACACAGGCAGAGGAGAGAGGTCCCGTAACAGACAATCTGGCTTCATGTCAGCAGAGAATTAGTCTGCATGTCATAGCAGAGAATGAGGCTTCACGTCAGCCACCACTGCAACAGTCCATTGGCATATATTTAGGCCTAGCACACAGGCAGAGGAGAGAGGTCCCGTAACAGACAATCTGGCTTCATGTCAGCAGAGAATCAGTCTGCATGTCATAGCAGAGAATCAGGCTTCACGTCAGCCACCACTGCAACAGTCCATTGTCATAAATTTAGGCCCAGCACCCAGGCAGAGGAGAGAGGTCCCGTAACAGACAATCTGGCTTCATGTCAGCAGAGAATTAGTCTGCATGTCATAGCAGAGAATGAGGCTTCACGTCAGCCACCACTGCAACAGTCCATTGGCATATATTTAGGCCTAGCACACAGGCAGAGGAGAGAGGTCCCGTAACAGACAATCTGGCTTCATGTCAGCAGAGAATCAGTCTGCATGTCATAGCAGAGAATGAGGCTTCACGTCACCCACCACTGCAACAGTCCATTGGCATATATTTAGGCCTAGCACACAGGCAGAGCAGAGAGGTCCCGTAACAGACAATCTGGCTTCATGTCAGCAGAGAATCAGTCTGCATGTCATAGCAGAGAATGAGGCTTCACGTCACCCACCACTGCAACAGTCCATTGGCATATATTTAGGCCTAGCACACAGGCAGAGCAGAGAGGTCCCGTAACAGACAATCTGGCTTCATGTCAGCAGAGAATCAGTCTGCATGTCATAGCAGAGAATGAGGCTTCACGTCACCCACCACTGCAACAGTCCATTGGCATATATTTAGGCCTAGCACACAGGCAGAGCAGAGAGGTCCCGTAACAGACAATCTGGCTTCATGTCAGCAGAGAATCAGTCTGCATGTCATAGCAGAGAATGAGGCTTCACGTCACCCACCACTGCAACAGTCCATTGGCATATATTTAGGCCTAGCACACAGGCAGAGCAGAGAGGTCCCGTAACAGACAATCTGGCTTCATGTCAGCAGAGAATCAGTCTGCATGTCATAGCAGAGAATGAGGCTTCACGTCACCCACCACTGCAACAGTCCATTGGCATATATTTAGGCCTAGCACACAGGCAGAGCAGAGAGGTCCCGTAACAGACAATCTGGCTTCATGTCAGCAGAGAATCAGTCTGCATGTCATAGCAGAGAATGAGGCTTCACGTCACCCACCACTGCAACAGTCCATTGGCATATATTTAGGCCTAGCACACAGGCAGAGCAGAGAGGTCCCGTAACAGACAATCTGGCTTCATGTCAGCAGAGAATCAGTCTGCATGTCATAGCAGAGAATGAGGCTTCACGTCACCCACCACTGCAACAGTCCATTGGCATATATTTAGGCCTAGCACACAGGCAGAGCAGAGAGGTCCCGTAACAGACAATCTGGCTTCATGTCAGCAGAGAATCAGTCTGCATGTCATAGCAGAGAATGAGGCTTCACGTCACCCACCACTGCAACAGTCCATTGGCATATATTTAGGCCTAGCACACAGGCAGAGCAGAGAGGTCCCGTAACAGACAATCTGGCTTCATGTCAGCAGAGAATCAGTCTGCATGTCATAGCAGAGAATGAGGCTTCACGTCACCCACCACTGCAACAGTCCATTTTCATAAATTTAGGCCCAGCACCCAGGCAGAGGAGAGAGGTCCCGTAACAGAGGATCTGGCTTCATGTCAGCAGAGAATCAGTCTGCATGTCATAGCAGAGAATCAGGCTTCACGTCAGCCACCACTGCAACAGTCCATTGTCATAAATTTAGGCCCAGCACCCAGGCAGAGGAGAGAGGTCCCGTAACAGACAATCTGGCTTCATGTCAGCAGAGAATTAGTCTGCATGTCATAGCAGAGAATGAGGCTTCACGTCAGCCACCACTGCAACAGTCCATTGGCATATATTTAGGCCTAGCACACAGGCAGAGGAGAGGTTCATTCAACTTTGGGTAGCCTCGCAATATAATGGTAAAATGAAAATAAAAATAGGATTGAATGAGGAAGTGCCCTGGAGTCCAATAATATATGGTTATGGGGAGGTAGTTAATGTCTAATCTGGACAAGGGACAGACAGGTCCTGTGGGATCCATGCCTGGTTCATTTTTATGAACGTCAGCTTGTCCACATTGGCTGTAGACAGGCGGCTGCGTTTGTCTGTAATGACGCCCCCTGCCGTGCTGAATACACGTTCAGACAAAACGCTGGCTGCCGGGCAGGCCAGCACCTCCAAGGCATAAAAGGCTAGCTCTGGCCACGTGGACAATTTAGAGACCCAGAAGTTGAATGGGGCCGAACCATCAGTCAGTACGTGGAGGGGTGTGCACACGTACTGTTCCACCATGTTAGTGAAATGTTGCCTCCTGCTAACACGTTGCGTATCAGGTGGTGGTGCAGTTAGCTGTGGCGTGTTGACAAAAGTTTTCCACATCTCTGCCATGCTAACCCTGCCCTCAGAGGAGCTGGCCGTGACACAGCTGCCTTGGCGACCTCTTGCTCCTCCTCTGCCTTGGCCTTGGGCTTCCACTTGTTCCCCTGTGACATTTGGGAATGCTCTCAGTAGCGCGTCTACCAACGTGCGCTTGTACTCGCGCATCTTCCTATCACGCTCCAGTGCAGGAAGTAAGGTGGGCACATTGTCTTTGTAGCGTGGATCCAGCAGGGTGGCAACCCAGTAGTCCGCACAGGTTAAAATGTGGGCAACTCTGCTGTCGTTGCGCAGGCACTGCAGCATGTAGTCGCTCATGTGTGCCAGGCTGCCCAGGGGTAAGGACAAGCTGTCCTCTGTGGGAGGCGTATCGTCATCGTCCTGCCTTTCCCCCCAGCCACGCACCAGTGATGGACCCGAGCTGCGTTGGGTGCCACCCCGCTGTGACCATGCTTCTTCCTCATCCTCCTCCACCTCCTCCTCATCCTCGTCCTCCTCGTCCTCCAGTAGTGGGCCCTGGCTGGCCACATTTGTACCTGGCCTCTGCTGTTGCCAAAAACCTCCCTCTGAGTCACTTCGAAGAGACTGGCCTGAAAGTGCTAAAAATGACCCCTCTTCCTCCTCCTCCTCCTCCTCCTCCTGGGCCACCTCCTCTTCCATCATCGCCCTAAGTGTTTTCTCAAGGAGACATAGAAGTGGTATTGTAACGCTGATAACGGTGTCATCGCCACTGGCCATGTTGGTGGAGTACTCGAAACAGCGCAACAGGGCACACAGGTCTCGCATGGAGGCCCAGTCATTGGTGGTGAAGTGGTGCTGTTCTGTAGTGCGACTGACCCGTGCGTGCTGCAGCTGAAACTCCACTATGGCCTGCTGCTGCTCGCACAGTCTGTCCAGCATGTGCAAGGTGGAGTTCCACCTGGTGGGCACGTCGCATATGAGGCGGTGAGCGGGAAGGCCGAAGTTACGCTGTAGCGCAGACAGGCGAGCAGCAGCAGGATGTGAACGCCGGAAGCGCGAACAGACGGCCCGCACTTTATGCAGCAGCTCTGACATGTCGGGGTAGTTGTGAATGAACTTCTGCACCACCAAATTCAGCACATGCGCCAAGCAAGGGATGTGCGTCAAATTGGCTAGTCCCAGAGCTGCAACGAGATTTCGCCCATTATCACACACCACCAGGCCGGGCTTGAGGCTCACCGGCAGCAACCACTCGTCGGTCTGTTGTTCAATACCCCGCCACAACTCCTGTGCGGTGTGGGGCCTGTCCCCCAAACATATGAGTTTCAGAATGGCCTGCTGACGTTTACCCCGGGCTGTGCTGAAGTTGGTGGTGAAGGTGTGTGGCTGACTGGATGAGCAGGTGGAAGAAGAGGAGGAGGAAGCCGAGAAGGAGGAGGTGGCAACAGGAGGCAAAGAATGTTGCCCTGCGATCCTTGGCGGCGGAAGGACGTGCGCCAAACAGCTCTCCGCCTGGGGCCCAGCTGCCACTACATTTACCCAGTGTGCAGTTAGGGAGATATAGCGTCCCTGGCCGTGCTTACTGGTCCACGTATCTGTGGTTAGGTGGACCTTGCTACAGATGGCGTTGCGCAGTGCACACTTGATTTTATCGGATACTTGGTTGTGCAGGGAAGGCACGGCTCTCTTGGAGAAGTAGTGCCGGCTGGGAACAACATACTGTGGGACAGCAAGCGACATGAGCTGTTTGAAGCTGTCTGTGTCCACCAGCCTAAATGACAGCATTTCATAGGCCAGTAGTTTAGAAATGCTGGCATTCAGGGCCAGGGATCGAGGGTGGCTAGGTGGGAATTTACGCTTTCTATCAAATGTTTGTGAGATGGAGAGCTGAACGCTGGCGTGTGACATGGTTGAGACGCTTGGTGACGGAGGTGGTGGTGGTGGTGTTGGTGGTACATCCCCTGTTTGCTGGGCGGCAGGTGCCAACGTTCCTCCAGAGGCGGAGGAAGAGGCCGAGGCGGCAGCAGCAGAATAGGCCGAGGCGGCAGCAGCAGAAGAGGTAGCAGGGGGAGCCTGAGTGACTTCCTTGGTTTTAAGGTGTTTACTCCACTGCAGTTCATGCTTTGCATGCAGGTGCCTGGTCATGCAGGTTGTGCTCAGGTTCAGAACGTTAATGCCTCGCTTCAGGCTCTGATGGCACAGCGTGCAAACCACTCGGGTCTTGTCGTCAGCACATTGTTTGAAGAAGTGCCATGCCAGGGAACTCCTTGAAGCTGCCTTTGGGGTGCTCGGTCCCAGATGGCGGCGGTCAGTAGCAGGCGGAGTCTCTTGGCGGCGGGTGTTCTGCTTTTGCCCACTGCTCCCTCTTTTGCTACGCTGTTGGCTCGGTCTCACCACTGCCTCTTCCTCCGAACTGTGAAAGTCAGTGGCACGACCTTCATTCCATGTGGGGTCTAGGACCTCATCGTCCCCTGCATCGTCTTCCACCCAGTCTTGATCCCTGACCTCCTGTTCAGTCTGCACACTGCAGAAAGACGCAGCAGTTGGCACCTGTGTTTCGTCATCATCAGAGACATGCTGAGGTGGTATTCCCATGTCCTCATCATCAGGAAACATAAGTGGTTGTGCGTCAGTGCATTCTATGTCTTTCACCGCTGGGGAAGGGCTAGGTGGATGCCCTTGGGAAACCCTGCCAGCGGAGTCTTCAAACAGCATAAGAGACTGCTGCATAACTTGAGGCTGAGACAGTTTCCCTGGTATGCATGGGGGTGATGTGACAGACTGATGGGGTTGGTTTTCAGGCGCCATCTGTGCGCTTTCTGCAGAAGACTGGGTGGGAGATAATGTGAACGTGCTGGATCCACTGTCGGCCACCCAATTGACTAATGCCTGTACCTGCTCAGGCCTTACCATCCTTAGAACGGCATTGGGCCCCACCATATATCGCTGTAAATTCTGGCGGCTACTGGGACCTGAGGTAGTTGGTACACTAGGACGTGTGGATGTGGCAGAACGGCCACGTCCTCTCCCAGCACCAGAGGGTCCACTAACACCACCACGACCATGTCCACGTCCGCGTCCCTTACTAGATGTTTTTCTCATTGTTATGGTTCACCACAACAACAAATATATTATTTGGCCCAATGTATTGTATTCAAATTCAGCGGAATATAAATTTGAGGCCTAGTATTTAGGCGCTGGGTGACCGGTATGGATTTAGTGACAGAATTAGACTTGGAAATGCACAGAAGCGTGTGTGTGAAGTTATTCTGAATGACCCTATGTGCACCTTGAATATTATATACCCTTTTAGGGATAGATTTCAAATAGCTCTGATATAGCAGGAACCACTAAATTATGAAATTGCTAAATTGGGAATTGTACTTCAACCCAGAACAAAAAATGTGCTTTGACGGACACTAAATAACTTTCCCAGCTACAACAGGACAGCGGTAACGAGAGATTTAGCGGGATATAAATTTGAGGCCTAGTATTTAGGCGCTGGGTGACCGGTATGGATTTAGTGACAGAATTAGACTTGGAAATGCACAGAAGCGTGTGTGTGAAGTTATTCTGAATGACCCTATGTGCACCTTGAATATTATATACCCTTTTAGGGATAGATTTCAAATAGCTCTGATATAGCAGGAACCACTAAATTATGAAATTGCTAAATTGGGAATTGTACTTCAACCCAGAACAAAAAATGTGCTTTGACGGACACTAAATAACTTTCCCAGCTACAACAGGACAGCGGTAACGAGAGATTTAGCGGGATATAAATTTGAGGCCTAGTATTTAGGCGCTGGGTGACCGGTATGGATTTAGTGACAGAATTAGACTTGGAAATGCACAGTAGCGTGTGTGTGAAGTTATTCTGAATGACCCTATGTGCACCTTGAATATTATATACCCTTTTAGGGATAGATTTCAAATAGCTCTGATATAGCAGGAACCACTAAATTATGAAATTGCTAAATTGGGAATTGTACTTCAACCCAGAACAAAAAATGTGCTTTGACGGACACTAAATAACTTTCCCAGCTACAACAGGACAGCGGTAACGAGAGATTTAGCGGGATATAAATTTGAGGCCTAGTATTTAGGCGCTGGGTGACCGGTATGGATTTAGTGACAGAATTAGACTTGGAAATGCACAGAAGCGTGTGTGTGTGAAGTTATTCTGAATGACCCTATGTGCACCTTGAATATTATATACCCTTTTAGGGATAGATTTCAAATAGCTCTGATATAGCAGGAACCACTAAATTATGAAATTGCTAAATTGGGAATTGTACTTCAACCCAGAACAAAAAATGTGCTTTGACGGACACTAAATAACTTTCCCAGCTACAACAGGACAGCGGTAACGAGAGATTTAGCGGGATATAAATTTGAGGCCTAGTATTTAGGCGCTGGGTGACCGGTATGGATTTAGTGACAGAATTAGACTTGGAAATGCACAGAAGCGTGTGTGTGAAGTTATTCTGAATGACCCTATGTGCACCTTGAATATTATATACCCTTTTAGGGATAGATTTCAAATAGCTCTGATATAGCAGAAACCACTAAATTATGAAATTGCTAAATTGGGAATTGTACTTCAACCCAGAACAAAAAATGTGCTTTGACGGACACTAAATAACTTTCCCAGCTACAACAGGACAGCGGTAACGAGAGATTTAGCGGGATATAAATTTGAGGCCTAGTATTTAGGCGCTGGGTGACCGGTATGGATTTAGTGACAGAATTAGACTTGGAAATGCACAGTAGCGTGTGTGTGAAGTTATTCTGAATGACCCTATGTGCACCTTGAATATTATATACCCTTTTAGGGATAGATTTCAAATAGCTCTGATATAGCAGGAACCACTAAATTATGAAATTGCTAAATTGGGAATTGTACTTCAACCCAGAACAAAAAATGTGCTTTGACGGACACTAAATAACTTTCCCAGCTACAACAGGACAGCGGTAACGAGAGATTTAGCGGGATATAAATTTGAGGCCTAGTATTTAGGCGCTGGGTGACCGGTATGGATTTAGTGACAGAATTAGACTTGGAAATGCACAGAAGCGTGTGTGTGAAGTTATTCTGAATGACCCTATGTGCACCTTGAATATTATATACCCTTTTAGGGATAGATTTCAAATAGCTCTGATATAGCAGGAACCACTAAATTATGAAATTGCTAAATTGGGAATTGTACTTCAACCCAGAACAAAAAATGTGCTTTGACGGACACTAAATAACTTTCCCAGCTACAACAGGACAGCGGTAACGAGAGATTTAGCGGGATATAAATTTGAGGCCTAGTATTTAGGCGCTGGGTGACCGGTATGGATTTAGTGACAGAATTAGACTTGGAAATGCACAGTAGCGGGTGTGTGTGAAGTTATTCTGAATGACCCTATGTGCACCTTGAATATTATATACCCTTTTAGGGATAGATTTCAAATAGCTCTGATATAGCAGGAACCACTAAATTATGAAATTGCTAAATTGGGAATTGTACTTCAACCCAGAACAAAAAATGTGCTTTGACGGACACTAAATAACTTTCCCAGCTACAACAGGACAGCGGTAACGAGAGATTTAGCGGGATATAAATTTGAGGCCTAGTATTTAGGCGCTGGGTGACCGGTATGGATTTAGTGACAGAATTAGACTGGGATATGGCCAAAAAATAACCACACTATTGCTGGTTAAATGCACTTGGTGACGGGCGCAGCTTGCCCCTGATGTAGTATATGGCCAAAAAATGAACAGACTATTGCTGGTTAAATGCACTTGGTGTCACAGCTTGACCAACCACACTACTGAGGGTTAAATGCACTTGGTGACGGGCGCAGCTTGCCCCTGATGTAGTATATGGCCAAAAAATGAACAGACTATTGCTGGTTAAATGCACTTGGTGTGACAGCTTCACCCTGATGTAGGCTTTAGCCAAAAAACAACCACACCATTGAGGGTTAAATGCACTTGGTGACAGGCGCAGCTTGCCCCTGATTTAGTATATGGCCAAAAAATGAACAGACTATTGCTGGTTAAATGCACTTGGTGTGACAGCTTCACCCTGATGTAGGCTTTAGCCAAAAAACAACCACACCATTGAGGGTTAAATGCACTTGGTGACAGGCGCAGCTTGCCCCTGATTTAGTATATGGCCAAAAAATGAACAGACTATTGCTGGTTAAATGCACTTGGTGTGACAGCTTCACCCTGATGTAGGCTTTAGCCAAAAAACAACCACACCATTGAGGGTTAAATGCACTTGGTCGCAGCTTGGATGCACTTGGTCGCAGCACCGCACAAGACACAAAATGGCCGCCGATCACCCCATAAAAAAGTGACTGACAAACGGTCTGGGCAGCCTAAAAACAGTGAGTGAGCATTTGAGTATCAGCAGCTCAATGATGCACAGCTGCAGATCGATCGATTAATCAAGTGAAGTCCTTTGGAGGAGTTAATCTGCCTAATCTCGCCCTACTGTCGCATCCGCAACCTCTCCCTACGCTAATCAGAGCAGAGTGACGGGCGGCGCTATGTGACTCCAGCTTAAATAGAGGCTGGGTCACATGGTGCTCTGGCCAATCACAGCCATGCCAATAGTAGGCATGGCTGTGACGGCCTCTTGGGGCAAGTAGTATGACGCTTGTTGATTGGCTGCTTTGCAGCCTTTCAAAAAGCGCCAAGAAAGCGTCACAAAAGCGCCAAGAAAGCGACGAACACCGAACCCGAACCCGGACTTTTACGAAAATGTCCGGGTTCGGGTCCGTGTCACGGACACCCCAAAATTCGGTACGAACCCGAACTATACAGTTCGAGTTCGCTCATCCCTACTTGTCAGTCATTCCTTCAGCAATCGATCACCGAAGCGATTGCCAAGAGACAACAGTATGTGTGCACGCATCCAATGGTGCAGAAGCTGAATGTGCTCCTGTCCACATTGCTGGTGCTGCAGTCACTCCCTTTCCAAGTGGTGGACTCTGCACCTTTCAGAGAACGGATGGCTTGTAACAAGCCGAGGTGGAGAGTCCCAAGCCGTTATTTCTTTGCCAAAAAGGCAGTACCAGCTCTGCACACACATGTAGAACGGAAGTTGGGCCAGTCCTTAAGCCTGTCAGTGTCTGCCAAAGTGCACGGCAGCGCCGACGTCTGGAGCTGTAACTACAGTCAGGGACAATACATGTCCTTTACGGCCCACTGGGTGAATGTGGTTCCTGCACAGCCACACCAGCAACTTGGCCAGGTGACGTCGCTTCTGCCTCCACATTGCCACGCCGTTGGTCCTGCGACAATGTCCGCCTCTGCCTCCTCATCCTCCACCATGTCCTCAGCCTCCACTGCAGGGATAATTCACAGTGCCCCTCCAGTATACCACATGTGCAGAGCACAGCGGTGTCACACTGTTCTGTATCTCGTTTGTCTGGGCCAACAGAGTCACACAGGGGAGGAACTGCTCCGTGTCCTTCATCAAGAAATTGAATCCTGGCTTTCTCCACGACAACTGAAAATTGGAACCATGGTGACCGACAATGGGAAGAACATTGTGTCGGAACTGCGTCAAGGAGGGCTGAGCCATGCGCCCATCTGGTTGTCAAGCGGTTCCTGAAGTCTTCTACCCATCTGCAAGACATCCTAAAAATGTCCAGGAAACTTTGCATGCACTTAATCCACCCGTACACAGCAAAGCACACCCTCCTTGAGCTGCAGTGGCAGAACAGCTTCCCCACACATTGGCTGATATGTGACGTTTCCACCCTCCATATGTTGGACCGACTGTACGAACAGAGAAAGGCCATAATTGATTTCTTGATGATCCAAGCGGACAGGAGAACTCCTCTGTATAACCTCAATGTCAGCCAGTGGCAGCTCATGCGTGAAACCTGCCGTTTGCTCAGGCCATTTGAGGAGGCCACGTTATTTGTCAGTCGCCAGGACTATGGGATGAACGATGTCATTCCACTGCTTCATGTCCTGGAACAGATGCTGATAAATCTGACTGGTCAGGGGACTAGAGATGTGGCGCCTTGATTTCACGGACACATGAGCCTTGTGGGGGCTGAACTGGAGGAGGAGGAGGACATTGGAGCACAAGCAATGTGTAGCAAAATGGATGTTTTTCTACACAGGTGACAGAAGAGGAGGAGCAGGACCAGCCACAGGAGCTACAGGGCGATGAGGAAGATGAGGCAGAGGACCCAGACACACCGTGGCAGTATGCAGTGGAGATGGAGGCAGGGAGTCCCTCCGAGTCACTTGCACAAATGGCCCGACGCATGCTCACTTGCTTGCGCAGTGACAGCCGAATTGTCACTATTTGGCAGAGGGATGACTTCTGGCTCTCCACCTTGTTGGACCCTCGCTACTGGTCCAAAATGGCTGCCTTTTTTACACCCGCTGAGAGGGAGGACAAACTGGGAGGGATTAAGTATTGTTTGGGGTGCTCCCCTTCTAAACAAATCTCCACAAATTGTCTTAATGTCAAGACTGTACAATCCCCTGCCCCCTCAATGTAATGGTACTGTCGGTTCCATATCAATGCCTGAAGGCCAGGACACACATACTGTATATGTAACAGCAATAATTAGCATAAATGGTCAACAGAAATGCTGTTTTGATACATCGGATCCCATAGACTGATTTGGATAAGTGTACACTAATGGTTAATTTGATCAGACAAAGACAGGGCAAACCCTTTAGGCCAAATCAGTCCGAATTAACCTTAAACTATGATCATTTTGTTGAATTATGATCAAGTAGCACTTATACATGTTAATCTTGCCCAAATATAGATTGCAAAGAACACTATCATAAACAGTTTAGAATTTCTAAAAGAGCTTGATCGTCACAGGCGCTGTCAGTGCTCTGACAGCGCTGGCATAAACAGGAAGTGAGCGGCAAGGCATTCTGCCGGGGACGCGTCGTAAGATCCTCATAGAAACAAGTCTGCCCCTGGATGTGCTTCACTCCCAGTAAGCGGGGTGGGGCGGGCAAGGACGGCTCAGTACTGCCTGTTGGCCCTCCTCTGCCTCCCAAGGATTGGTGAGCGTCACCTGAGTGGGTGGGGCTAGTACTATAAAAGGAGACAGAATCTTTTAGCAAGCTGCCATTGCCATTTTATATGAAGAAGCTCGGCCACTGCACTGATCGCTCCCTGATGAGCCATTGTATTATGGTGAAACGCGTCGGATAGAACTTGCAGGCAGTTGTTAGAAGAAGGGATAATTAGGTCAGGCCCGAGGTTCCAGCGGCTGGGGGTCGCTTTTTCAGGGAGAGTGCTCCGACTACAGCCAGTTAGCCTCCCCACTCAAGACCAGAGTTGGGGTCAGAGACAAGTAGGCTTAGCTGTACAGCGAATACTGAGCATCATCCACAGATCTCACCTGGAAGCAACCCCCACCACAAACCGCCAAGCACTCACTAGGACAAAAGACCATATAAACACCCCTCTTCTATCAAAAGAGCCATGCGCACTAAAGTGCGTGTTTAAGAATTTTAGTAACACTGTCTCATTTATTTTAAAGAGATTAATAAAGGTTACATATTATTATATCTCACAAGGTACACTCAGCTCACGACATAATAATTATTGAGACTACTAAGCTATTAGATAGTCTGTCAAGAAAAGACAGCCTATCCTACATGGGTTATTCATATATCCTGTATTAGTTCATAAAGTGCATAATGTCCATAAATTGGTAAATGGCTCAATTTTTTTCCCTTCATTTCAGTAATATACTATTTTATATTATACCTATGAAGAAAATAGTTTTTTTTTTAATAAGTTGGTCTTTATTAAAAATGTCTGTTTGCAAGCTGTGACAGTCTGTTTTCTTTGAATCCCGTCATCTGACATGACATCTCTTATCTTTGATTTCCTGAACTCATAAACCCTTTTTTAAGCCATATTCTTATCAGTTTGATAAGAATTGAGCTATAATACGTGTTTATGAGGACAAGAGATCAGCGATAAGAGCTGTCAGATGACGGGATTTAAAGAAAGAAGAGCTGTATCTTTGTTCAACCATATTAACTAGTGTTGGTCGAGCACCAAAGTGCAAGGGTGCTCGAGTAGAACACCTCGGGATGCTCAGGTGCTCGGTAGAGCACAATGGAAGTCAATGGGAGAACCTGAGCATTAAACCAGGCACCCTTTGCTCTGAAGAGGGGAGGGTGTCTGGTTCATAGTAAAAGGAAATTGATGGAAACATCACTGAAATTTGGAGGATGGCTGGATGCATCTTGGACTCCCAGGTCGCTGCTGGGAACAATGTTGTCCAAGTAGTAGGCCACTTTTACAGACTGACAGTAATACGCACCAAACTGAAGATAAAATCGATTTTAGTGGAAAAATTGTTAGGAAACATTTTTTCCTGTATATTTACTTGTATATAAAGTGCAAGTGCTGCCAAAAATTACAAGGAAGAGGCACTCCGATACAACCTGTATATCACATAAAGGAGGGCCTCATTCACATTGTGGTACAATTGTTCAGGTAGTGGGACTCCTACACTCATAAAGCCTATGCACTAAGTGAAAGGGCTGCCAAAAATTACAAGGAAACGGCATCCAGTACACCCTTTATTACACATAAAGGAGGGCATCATACACACCCTTAAATAATTATGATTGATGGCCTGCTGGTGACCCTCAAAAACATTAGGAGCAAGGGCCTGCTGCTGATCTGACCATCTAAATAATTAGGGGTGAGGGTCTGCTGCTGAGCTGACCATCTAAAACATTAGGGGTGAAGGCCTGCTGCCAAGCTGACCATCTGAAACATTATGGGCGTGGGCCTGCTGCTGAGCTGACCATCTAAAAACTTTTGTGGGTGAGGGCCTGCTGCCGAGCTGACCATCAGAAATTTTGTGGAAGAGGGCCTGCTGCCGAGATGACCATAGAAACATTTTTGTGGGTGATGGGCTTGCTGCTGAGCTGACCATCTAAAAAATTTTGTGGGCGAGGGCCTGCTGCCGGGCCGACCATCTTTAAAATTTTGTGGGTGAGGGCCTGCTGGAGAGCTGACCATTTAAAAATTTAGGGGTGAGGGTCTGCTGCTGCCAGTACACCCTTTATTACACATAAAGGAGGGCATCATACACACCCTTAAATAATTATGATTGATGGCCTGCTGGTGACCCTCAAAAACATTAGGAGCAAGGGCCTGCTGCTGATCTGACCATCTAAATAATTAGGGGTGAGGGTCTGCTGCTGAGCTGACCCTCTAAAACATTATGGTTGAGGGCCTGCTGGTGACCTTCAAAAACATTTTGGGTGAGGGCCTACTGCTGAGCTGACCCTCTAAAACATTAGGAGTGAGGGCAGCCTAATAAGCATGTTGATATAATGGTGGAGGAGGAGGAGGATGAGGAAAAGGGAGATTAAACCATATACCCTTTTTAGTGGTGGAAGGGGTTCATGGGAATACAGAGTATTCAATACACCATAAAAGCCACATTTAGAGTGCCTTTATGTTCAGCTGCTTTCCTCTGGTGGAGTAGAGAAGTCAGAGGAAATCCAGGCCTTGTTCATTTTTATAAGAGTCAACCAGTCAGCATTTTCAGTTCACAGGCGGATGCGTTTATGAGTTATTATGCCCCCAGCAGCACTAAATACCCGCTGTGACAAAACGCTGGTGGCAGGGCAGGCCAGCACCTCCAAGGCATCGAGCGCCAGTTCATCCCACGTGTCCAGCTTGGACACCCAATAGTTGTAAGGCACACAGGGATCACTGAGGACTCTGACACCGTCTGCTACGTACTCCACCATCTTCCAAAATGTTTCCCTCCTTGTGACACTAGGCCGCGCATCAGGTTAAGGGTGCTGGCAATTTCCTCATCCTCTTCCTCCTCTTCAGCCCATCCACGCTGAACAGATGAAATAAAACTTCCATGGGTACTACCCTCTGTAACAGAGGCAACCGTCTCCTGCTCCTCCTCCTCATCATCCAATTAGCGCTGAGAAGACGAACTGTGGATGGTCTGGCTATCACCCTTTGTACTTTCTTCCCCCATTTCCAACTCTTCCACATGCAAAGCGTCCGCCTTAATTGTGAGCAGCGAGCGTTTGAGTATACACAGAAGTGGGATGGTTACACTGATAATAACGTTATTGCCGCTCACCATCTCTGTTGATTCTTTAAAGTTGCGTAAAACCTGAAGCCAGACATCAATGCCCACTCGTCGCTTGTGAAGAGCGGAAGCTGACTGGAAAGGCGACGACCATGTTGCAGCTGGTATTCCACTACTGCCCTCTGCTGCTCACAAAGCCTGGCCAACATGTGGAACGTTGAGTTTCAGTGCGTGCTCACGTCGCACAACAGTCAGTGAGCTGGCAATTGCAAGCGCTGCTGCAGCGTTGCCAGACCATCTGAAGCTGTCAATGACTTGCGTAAATGGGCACACACACGGCGCACCTTCACCAGTAGCTCAGGCAAATTGGAGTAGGTTTTGAGAAACCTCTGAACCACTAGGTTGAACACGTGGGCTAGTCATGGTATGTATGTGAGCTTGCCGAGCTCCAAAGCTGCCACCAAGTTACGGCCATTATCAGACACAACCATGCCTGTTTGTACACTACGTGCAGAATTATTAGGCAAATGAGTATTTTGACCACATCATCCTCTTTATTCATGTTGTCTTACTCCAAGCTGTATAGGCTCGAAAGCCTACTACCAATTAAGCATATTAGGTGATGTGCATCTCTGTAATGAGAAGGGGTGTGGCCTAATGACATCAACACCCTATATCAGGTGTGCATAATTATTAGGTAACTTCCTTTCCTTTGGCAAAATGGGTCAAAAGAAGGACTTGACAGGCTCAGAAAAGTCAAAAATAGTAAGATATCTTGCAGAGGGATGCAGCACTCTTAAAATTGCAAAGCTTCTGAAGCGTGATCATCGAACAATCAAGCGTTTCATTCAAAATAGTCAACAGGGTCGCAAGAAGCGTGTGGAAAAACCAAGACGCAAAATAACTGCCCATGAACTGAGAAAAGTCAAGCGTGCAGCTGCCAAGATGCCACTTGCCACCAGTTTGGCCATATTTCAGAGCTGCAACATCACTGGAGTGCCAAAAAGCACAAGGTGTGCAATACTGAGAGACATGGCCAAGGTAAGAAAGGCTGAAAGACGACCACCACTGAACAAGACACACAAGCTGAAACGTCAAGACTGGGCCAAGAAATATCTCAAGACTGATTTTTCTAAGGTTTTATGGACTGATGAAATGAGAGTGAGTCTTGATGGGCCAGATGGCTGGATTGGTAAAGGGCAGAGAGCTCCAGTCCGACTCAGACGCCAGCAAGGTGGAGGTGGAGTACTGGTTTGGGCTGGTATCATCAAAGATGAGCTTGTGGGGCCTTTTTGGGTTGAGGATGGAGTCAAGCTCAACTCCCAGTCCTACTGCCAGTTTCTGGAAGACACCTTCTTCAAGCAGTGGTACAGGAAGAAGTCTGCAAGGTAAGAAAAACATGATTTTCATGCAGGACAATGCTCCATCACACGCGTCCAAGTACTCCACAACGTGGCTGGCAAGAAAGGGTATAAAAGAAGAAAATCTAATGACATGGCCTCCTTGTTCACCTGATCTGAACCCCATTGAGAACCTGTGGTCCATCATCAAATGTGAGATTTACAAGGAGGGAAAACAGTACACCTCTCTGAACAGTGTCTGGGAGGCTGTGGTTGCTGCTGCATGCAATGTTGATGGTGAACAGATCAAAACACTGACAGAATCCATGGATGGCAGGCTTTTGAGTGTCCTTGCAAAGAAAGGTGGCTATATTGGTCACTGATTTGTTTTTGTTTTGTTTTTGAATGTCAGAAATGTATATTTGTGAATGTTGAGATGTTATATTGGTTTCACTGGTAAAAATAAATAATTGAAATGGGTATATATTTGTTTTTTGTTAAGTTGCCTAATAATTATGTACAGTAATAGTCACCTGCACACACAGATATCCCCTTAAAATAGCTAAAACTAAAAACAAACTAAAAACTACTTCCAAAAATATTCAGCTTTGATATTAATGAGTTTTTTGGGTTCATTGAGAACATGGTTGTTGTTCAATAATAAAATTAATCCTCAAAAATACAACTTGCCTAATAATTCTGCACTCCCTGTAGGTTGAGTAGCGAGAGCCACAGCTCAGTCTGGTCTCTTATCCCCTGCCACAGCTCTGCGGCGGTGTGCTGTTTGTCACCTAAGCAGATCAGTTTAAGCACGGCGTGTTTCCGCTTCCCCACTGCAGTGCTACACTGCTTCCAGCTACTGATTAATGCCTGACTGGTGCTGCAAGATGATCATTCAGAGGTGGATGTGGAGGAAGAGGCGGAGGAGTAGAAAGGGGGATTGCAGCCACTCACGTAGGTGGCGGTAGAAACCCTGATGGAAGTAGGGCCTGCAATACTTGGCGTCGGTAGCACCTGTGCCATCCCAGGGTACGACTCGCTCCCAGCCTTCACAATGTTCACCTAGTGTGCCGTTAGGGAAATGTAGCGTCCCTGGCCAAAAGCACTTGTCCATGTGTCAGTCGTTAAGTGGAACTTTCCCAATAATTGCGTTAATCAGGGCACGGATGATGCTTCGGGCACATGCTGGTGTAAGACTAAGACTGCACACTCTGAAAAATATTGGCACCTGGGGACAGAGTACCACGGGACAGCCGCCGCCATCAGGCTGCGGAAAGCCTCATGTCCACAAGCCTAAATGGCAACATTTCCAAAGCCAGCAATTTAGAAAGGTGCGCATTTAGTGTTATGGTCTGTGGGTGGGTGGCTGGGTATTTGCGCTTTTGTTCAAAAGCCTGGGGTATAGACATCTGTACACTGTGCTGCGACACAGAAGTGGATGTGCTAGCTGATGGTGCTTGCGAAGGTCCAAGTGCTTGGCAGGAGGCATCCGGGCCTGCATCTTGGACAGGGGATTGGCCAGCACGTAACACAGGGGAAGAGGAGACAATGGTGTGACCCGCAGTAACTGGTTGTGGACCTAGGCGTTCGGCCCACCTATTAGGGTGCTTTGATGCTATGTGGCGGATCATGCTGGTGGTGGTGAGGTTACTAGTGTTCACGCCCCTGCTCATTTTTGTATGGCGCAGGTTGCAAATGACAATTCGTCCGCACTTTCCTCAAAAAAGCGCCAGACTGCGGAACACCTACCCCTTGGCAAGTGAGATTGCCGCAAGGGGGTGCTCCGGGGGAACAGTTGCGGGCCAGTTTGGTGTGGCCCGCCTTCTCCCTTTTGCCACCCCACTGCCTCTTCCAGCCTGTTGCGGTGCTGCGGATCCCTTCCCTCTGTTCTGCTGTCCTCGCTCGGCTTGCCAACTTCCCAGGTTGGGTCAGTGACCTGTGACGAGTTACAAGACCTGTGACGAGTTACAAGAAGAAGGAGCGCCATGCGGCCACAGCGCATGTAAGTATGCTGCAGAGTAACTGGCCATGGCAGACAGGACTTCAGTAGCGTCCTGGCTGCCATGGTAACCGATCGGAGACCCAGCATTACACTGCTGGGACTCCGATCGGAACTGCCGCTGCCACTAAAAATGCCGCTGCCACTAAAAATGATTTTAATACAGGGGAGGGCACACTGCCCACCAATGATTTTAATACTGCGGGGGGGGGGCAGGGTGCCCTGCCCACCAATGATTTTAATACCGAGGAGGGGAGGGTGCACTGCCCACCAATGATTTTAATACCGAGGGGGGGTGCACTGCCCACCAATGATTTTACTACTGGGGAGGGCGCACCGGGGCCTGATGGAGATGGTACTGGGGGCTGGTGAGAAGCACTGGGGGCTGGTGGAGATGGTACTGTGGGCTGGTGGAGAGGGTACTGTGGGCTGGTGAGAGGCCTCTCTGTACTGTCTCTGAGCTTCCCGCCCTGACCCTTTGAATATTTAGGGATTGCATGAACTCTGCCTGCCCTGACCTTGGCCTGTCTCTCACAATGTTTTTTTGATGGACAGGCACTGGGGGCTGGTGAGAGGCGCTGGAGCTGATGGAGAGGCACTGGGAGCTGGTGAGAGGCACTGGGGGCTGGTGAGAGGCACTGGGGGCTGCTATGAGGCTACTGGGGGCTGCTATGAGGCATGGGGCTCTTATCTGAGGTCTGATTGGGGGTCATTAATATTGGGGTCTGAGCTGAGGTGTGATCTGAGTTCTTATTGGGGTCTTATTAACATTGGGGATCTTATTGGGGCTGTTAGCTGAGGTCTGATTAATATGGGGGTCTGATTGGTGGTCTGACCTGAGGTGTAATGATAATTATTTTCCGGAGCAGCTTGGAGAAAAAAGGCCTCACAGTCTCCCACACTCCTTCTGCCCGGCCAAGCCTGTCAGCACCCCTTAGACCAAGCCTGTCAGCACCCCTTAGGCCAAGCCAGCCAGCACCCCTGAGGCCAATCCTGTCAGCACCCGTGAGGCCAAGACTGTCAGCACCCCTGAGTCTTCAGAACTGTAAGTAAATTATATATAAGGGGAGCTTATAATATGAAGGAGACAAATTATGTCAGAGCCGCTCTTCACCTACACGTATATCAGCACTAGATATACCCCTTACTCTCCCTAATAACCAAACTACACAAGATACATATCCCTACCTTCTGTCTAATACACATATACACCCCACGATATGTGCTTTCACCTTCTTGTGTTACAGACCCCTGTACAATGTAACAATCTTCTTTAATATACAGACATTTAGATTCATACATTTTCTACACTGACACAAATGCGTTGCCAGTGACCAACTGTCTGTGCTCAGTCCTACGCGTAACCGTCGCAAGTGCATGAGGAGCTGCGGATGTGGTGGCGAGGTCCGAGAGGTATGCGGGGGTGGGAGATCCAGGGGAGGGGGGGCCCATAAATTTTTGTTGCTATGGGGCCCAGTCATTTCTAGCTATGCCCCTGTGCCCAGGGATTCTGAGCAGAGTATAAATATAGCTGGTTCCTACACTGCCCTGAACATTGTAGGCTTAGGTTAGTCCCAACAGATGCAGTTCTGTTTAGTGTTAGGTACCCATCTGCAGAAGCCACTTTGATGCCGGTAGATGGGCCCGATACACGTTTGATCAAAAATGTGTGCAAAGAGCTTCCATTTTTCATGTATAGTCGGCATAGTACCACTTTAATCCAGAATCATCCCTAATTTCCTAGTTCTATTGTTTGCATGTGTAGTGGTGTGCTGCCATACGTTGTTGTTTGCTGTCTGTCTGTGTCTACCCCCACTTGTCTCCTCTGGGGGGCATAGCTGCTGTTTCGCCTACTGGCTTCACCATTCCAGGTTTCTGGTGGTCCATGATGACCGTCATCTCTCTCCCCATTCCTGGCCGTCCACCAATGTTCTCAACACATAGGCTGTGGCCTGCTTCTTGACAGCTCCCCCTCTCACTGCTTGTAGGGTGTACAAATTTTTTTTCTGGCTCATAAAGAGCCAGCACATTTCAATCTTCCCCAGCCTAAGGCTGGCTACCCCAGGGTACTTTATGCACTTTCTTCTGTGGGATGGTGCCTGAACAATAGGTTCTAGTACTTTAGTGTCCTGCAAAGGTGCGCCATTAGCTAGTTTGTCTTTCCTTGTACCAACTTCTGCTTGTCTTCTGTATTTGACCCTTCGCTGCCTAACCTGACCTCTGCCTAATCTCTGTACTGTCTCTGAGCTTCCCGCCCTGACCCTTTGAATATTTAGGGATTGCATGAACTCTGCCTGCCCTGACCTTGGCCTGTCTCTCACAACGGTTTTGCCTGATCACTCTGTTCTCTGCATTGGTGTCTCTTGACCCCCGTGGGTCAGCTGTCACTTGAACAGCGACTACCCCAAGGAGGTAGCCACCTGATGATTCTCCTACAGAAGATTCCTGATTCATGTACAGGAGTTAAAAGGGGAAGACCAGGGAGGCTACTTAGCTAGCACCCTTAAGGGTGGCCCCAAGCCACATCAGACGCACATATACTGCTGATGCCTAGCATCTATATTATCAATAAAGTTTAATAGGTAAAAAAAATATAGACCCTAGTGGCAAGTGACAAGCTCTAAAGGCAGCCAAATGTTTTTTTTCTTCTTCTGGATCTTTGTGGCTCAATTATGGTATCAGAGTCTTGGCCCACCGAAGGATCCTATGGTACTCTGGTGGGTCATTCTATCCAGAAAAAAAGTCTGAAAAGGTTCCATTCACACATCCATAATAGTTTTGCGGTCTGCAAATTGTGGATCCACAAAACACGGACACCGGCCATGTGCGTTCCGCATTTTGCGGTCCGCACATGGCTGGCACTATGATAAAAATGCCTATTCTTGTCCGTAGCTGCGGACAAGAATAGGACATGCTCTATCTTTTTTGCAGGGCCGCGGAAGGGAACTACGAATGTGAACAGCACACAGTGATTTTTTGCTGCCCCATTGAACTTAAATGGGTCCGCACCTAAAAATTGCGGAACGGATGCGGACTCATTGATGCGGATGTGTGAATGGACCCTAACTGTGAGATTATTATTTTGTTTCTCTTATTATGGGCAATAACACTTTTTGGCTAACACGGTAACTCTTTTTTTCTTTAGAGTCAATGCCTGATGAAAATAGATGCAAAAGTATTACAAATACAAAATAACAGGGTATTGGCGGTATATGCTTTGGAATTACATAAGAAACAATGGTATATTAATAAAATCTTTTGTTAAAAGTTGAGAGGAAAGGCATTTAGCAATTTCCAGCCAAATGTGTGTTTTCAGTTCATTGTAAATGCATATAGAGTGGCTTGTGTCATTTCACACCAGGATTAACATGATGACATATTGAAATAACCTTTCAGAAAACGTGTTCCCAATGTTTTATTAATCTGTGTACTCTGGGTGAACCTGCTCTTAGCATGTACATAGGCTTTCATAGGGAGCCCTTGCAATCATCTGTTAAATTTGGCACTGCACAGGAACTTACAGCGCGTGGTGTATTTTCTGCTATTATTGTGCAATCCTTTACACTCCTGTATAGGCTCAGCGTACCCGGCAGTGGTTATCAGCAGTTTTTATTACAGTATTTTTCCATAATGCAAAGGTTAGGTGAGGGACTATGCACAGCAGGCAGAAGAACATAACCTCACATTTGGTATTGTTAATCCTTTCGTAATAAAAGAACAATGGTAGTGTCGCAGGTAGTGTGGAGGAAAGTATTGATTCTATCTCAGTTTATTTTTCGTAAATTCATAAACTAGAGATCTAAACTTTTGTAAAAACCAATACAATAAACTTAAAATTTATTTTAAGGGAAATGCACAACGTCAAAAAATAAACATTTCGGAATTGCTTTTTTTATACATTTTCTATGTACCATTTCCGTGAAACCATTGGGCTTTCTATGGATTCATACACTACACGCTCTATGCTATAGGCACACAACCTGCGGCCCGGGGGCCACATGCGGCCCTTGATGTCATTCTGTGCGGCCCCCAACCATTTGGTAACAGACATACAGTATGTATATGTCTATGTCTTGTGGCTACTATCATACATTTTTCATGTATTCTCCCATTAGATGGGAGTACTAGAAATGTAAAAATACATTTATAGTGTATAATGTGTGAACAATAGGCCAGAAATTACAGTATTTCAGTTGTTAATACCCCTTTAAATTTTATTTTCGGCCCTTGACGTTGATTCAGTCTGACAATGTGGCCCCCAACCGGAAAACGTTGTGCACCCGCTATGTTCTGCTGTTCAAGGGGAGTGGAGCAAAAGCAAATCAAAGCCAAAGTGGTGCAACACATAGCTGAGCGATTCTGCCCCTTCGTTTCAATGATTGGCAGGATCTCAGCAATCACCTATAAAAATTTCTGGCATGTCACAATGACATTTCAACAGTTATGAAATGATTAGGGGTGGATTATAATAAGATAACTTTTGGGAAAGGGCCTGGGGCCCTTGGAACTTTGCCCTTATTAGATTTTTCCCCTGAAAGCAGCATTGCACATCAGAAAGTACAGCAGAACTCAGCACAGGGGCGCCAGGACCGATGGGTTACGGCAGCAATAGATGTCATCAATGACTGGCTGCTCCTGTGACGTTCCAGCTGCTCCACCTGCTTTCCAGCGGTCCAGACGCCATGCTCTTTTTTATACTGTCTGATATACCTGCTAGAAGTGAATTGCTGTCCTATGATCCTCCGACCATGCCCAACCAGTTTGGCCTGTGGAATGTGAAAATGGCTTACGGTGGGCCTCCTGGTCCACTCCCTGTCTCACTTGCTCCAAGCTGCTGCCAGCTATAAGCTATATATATATATATATATATACATATACATATATATATATATACACTCACCTAAAGAATTATTAGGAACACCATACTAATACGGTGTTGGACCCCCTTTTGCCTTCAGAACTGCCTTAATTCTACGTGGCATTGATTCAACAAGGTGCTGATAGCATTCTTTAGAAATGTTGGCCCATATTGATAGGATAGCATCTTGCAGTTGATGGAGATTTGAGGGATGCACATCCAGGGCACAAAGCTCCCGTTCCACCACATCCCAAAGATGCTCTATTGGGTTGAGATCTGGTGACTGTGGGGGCCATTTTAGTACAGTGAACTCATTGTCATGTTCAAGAAACCAATTTGAAATGATTCGAGCTTTGTGACATGGTGCATTATCCTGCTGGAAGTAGCCATCAGAGGATGGGTACATGGTGGTCATGAAGGGATTGACATGGTCAGAAACAATGCTCAGGTAGCCTGTGGCATTTAAACGATGGCCAATTGGCATTAAGGGGCCTAAAGTGTTCCCAGAAAACATCCCCCACACCATTACACCACCACCACCAGCCTGCACAGTGGTAACAAGGCATGATGGATACATGTTCTCATTCTGTTTACGCCAAATTCGGAATCTACCATTTGAATGTCTCAACAGAAATCGAGACTCATCAGACCAGGCAACATTTTTCCAGTCTTCAACAGTCCAATTTTGGTGAGCTCGTGAGAATTGTAGCCTCTTTTTCCTATTTGTAGTGGAGATGAGTGGTACCCGGTGGGGTCTTCTGCTGTTGTAGCCCACCTTTCTTTCCCATTTTGACATTCAGTTTGGAGTTCAGGAGATTGTCTTGACCAGGACCACAACCCTACATGCATTGAAGCAACTGCCATGTGATTGGTTGACTAGATAATCGCATTAATGAGAAATAGAACAGGTGTTCCTAATAATTATTTTGGTGAGTGTATGTATATATATATATATATACAGTTGCAAGAACAGTTGCTCTCCACCTTGTTGGACCCTCGCTACTGGTCCAAAATGGCTGCCTTTTTTACACCCGCTGAGAGGGAGGACAAACTGGGAGGGATTAAGTATTGTTTGGGGTGCTCCCTTTCTAAACAAATCTCCACAAATTGTCTTAATGTCAAGACTGTACAATCCCCTGCCCCCTCAATGTAATGGTACTGTTGGTTCCATATCAATGCCTGAAGGCCAGGACACACATACAGTTGCAAGAAAAAGTATGTGAACCCTTTTGAATGATATGGATTTCTGCACAAATTGGTCATAAAATGTGATCTGATCTTCATCTAAGTCACAACAATAGACAATCACAGTCTGCTTAAACTAATAACACACAAAGAATTAAATGTTACCATGTTTTTATTGAACACACCATGTAAACATTCACAGTGCAGGTGGAAAAAGTATGTGAACCCTTGTATTTAAAAACTGGTTGAACCTCCTTTGGCAGCAATAACTTCAACCAAACGTTTCCTGTAGTTGCAGATCAGACGTGCACAACGGTCAGGAGTAATTCTTGACCATTCCTTTTCAAAGAACTGTTTCAGTTCAGCAATATTCTTGGGATGTCTGGGGTGAATTGCTTTCTTGAGGTCATGCCACAGCATCTCAATCGGGTTGAGGTTAGGACTTTGACTGGGCCACTCCAGAAGGCGTATGTTCTTCTATTTAAGCCATTCTGTTGTTGATTTACTTCTATGCTTTGGGTCGTTGTCCTGTTGCAACACCCATCTTCTGTTGAGCTTCAGCTGGTGGACAGATGGCCTTAAGTTCTCCTGCAAAATGTCTTGATAAACTTGGGAATTCATTTTTTCTTCGATGATAGCAATCCGTCCAGGCCCTGACGCAGCAAAGCAGCCCCAAACCATGATGCCCCCATCACCATACTTCACAGTTGGGATGAGGTTTTGATGTTGGTGTGCTGTGCCTCTTTTTCTCCACACATAGTGTTGTGTGTTTCTTCCAAACAACTCAACTTTGGTTTCATCTGTCCACAGAATATTTTGCCAGTACTGCTGTGGAACATCCAGGTGCTCTTCTGCAAACTGTAAACGTGGAGCAATGTTTTTTTGGACAGCAGTGGCTTCCTCTTTAGTGTTTTACGTATCGTAGATTCGCTAACAGGGATGTTAGCATATGCCAGAGACTTTTGTAAGTCTTTAGCTGACACTCTAGGATTCTTCTTCACCTCATTGAGCAGTCTGCACTGTGCTCCTGCAGTCATCTTTACAGGACGGCCACTCCTAGGGAAAGTAGCAGCAGTGCTGAACTTTCTCCATTTATAGACAACTTGTCTTACCGTGGACTGATGAACAGCAAGGCATTTGGAGATACTTTTATAACCCTTTCCAGCTTTATGCAAGTCAACAATTCTTAATCGTAGGTCTTCTGAGAGCTCTTTTGTGCGAGGCTTCATTCACATCAGGCAATGCTTCTTGTGAAAAGCAAACCCAGAACTGGTGTGTGTTTTTTTTTATAGGGCAGGGCAGCTGTAACCAACACCTCCAATCTCATCTCATTGATTGGACTCCAGTTGGCTGACACCTCACTCCAATTAGCTCTTGGAGATGTCATTAGTCTAGGGGTTCACATACTTTTTCCACCTGCACTGTGAATGTTTACATGGTGTGTTCAATAAAAACATGGTAACATTCAATTCTTTGTGTTATTAGTTTAAGCAGACTGTGATTGTCTATTGTTGTGATTTAGATGAAGATCAGATCACATTTTATGACCAATTTGTGCAGAAATCCATATCATTCCAAAGGGTTCACGTACTTTTTCTTGCAACTGTATATATATAGTGTTTATGTGCACATATATACATACATACATTGTGTATATATTACTCTACATATGTGTATAATATCTCCAGTGAGTGTGTTATATGTCTTTTTGGTGAACATTCATATAAGTGCTTTCATGTGGTGAGTATGAGTGTGAGTATGAGTGTATCCATGTGTGGGGAGTATCAGTGCTTCCATTTATGTGGCAAAGGTGTATGTATGAGTGCGTCCATGTGTATGGTGAGCGTGGCTTTGCATGCAGTGAGTGCGTCCATGTGTGCGATGAGAGTGGCTTTGGGAGCGGTGGGATAGCAGGGGCAAAAGTGCACAAGAATGCTACTCCCCATATAATAGGAGCACAGTAAGACTTGCAGGTGCCACTTCTTTAATAGCAGGGTCTGCTCTCCTAAATGTCAATGCCCAATGGAATTGGTAGGTTTAGAGTAGGTCCTGCCTGAATGAGACCACCTTGCTGCGGGTAGATGGGCAGAGATTTGTTTTGATTAAAATATATTGGCTGAGTGTCTTAGTCAATATATAATGTTTGCTTCTATTGTGTTAGCGCATTATCTTCTATGGCTTAAAAGGTATCTTACTATGGCAGGCCTGGCAGCCTTCACAAGGCCCTAGGCTGTCATGGCATCGAATTGGAGCACAACAAGTTTGCCACGGGGCTTCAATCAGAGGACAGAGAGAGCCCTCAGAGGCTAAAGTTACTATTGACGGCAGCATCCGAGGGGTTATATGACCAGGATTAGAGTCATCTGTTCCATTATATTATCTCCACCAATTGAATATGTAATGAGCTCCGCTCCTGAGCCTGTTCCATACAATCCCCTAACGCATATGACGTACATGCATGTGATTATGTGTTAAGGGGTTAAAGGCTCTTCAACACAGGCCAATACTCAGGTAGATGATCAGCATTGACAATTTGTTCCCAATTATTGCCAGCTTATTCACTGGCAAACATCCTGCCTGTTTACTGGCTGCACATCCCTGTTTACACAGGACAATCTGCTTCAAACAAACAATGATTTTAGGGGCCACATGGAAGTCAATCCCCAAATGAACAAACATTTGCTCATTCTTCATTTGCACTGGGCAGTTATTGGAAACGCACATTTATACAATTGCTCATCCCCGATCATTTTTGTGATCCTCGGTCCTTGTACAAAAGGCCCTAAGGCCCTAAGGCCCAGCATATGGATCAGGTAGAATTAGTTAAATCAGAAGCAGCTAACTTGATGGTTTTCTTTCTTTTCTTTTCTATTTTTTAGGAAGAAAAAAACGCAACGTTTCATAGCCAAGTTGCAATATCATTTTACGCAACATTTCATTGACTGCTAAAGAATTTGGCATATTTTATGACCTTAAGAACTATATATGTTCAATTTCTTATTCTGTACCGGAGCCAATGTTTTTAATATCTGTTCCACATATGTGCTTTTAATGAAGTCCTGTCGCTCTGAAGAGCTTCCTACACTCTGGAGAATTGATGACCTTCAACAATAACTTTTTTCTAATGATGATTCATGAAATAAAAAGCAAATATGTTTTCTTGTAACGTTCGGTCATCGGGCAGAATTTTTACACAGGTAAGCGCTTGTCTCGCACAATTTTTTATATCAAGGACACAGTTTCATAAAAATAAAGAGGAGGCGTGCATGAAATAAGATAACGCTTTGGCAGAATGCCACCTAATTAAATGAACACTTATAGATAAACGGTGAATAACATGAAAACAAAGCAGGAAACTTTTTTCTCTTTAATTGTAGACCCCAATGTTGGAGGTCACCGAGGAGGGACTTAGATATACAAAGCCATTCAGATGTGAAGAAAATGAGGAAAATTCACACAGAGGGCCAAAACTGTGAGAGACAAGTGAGAAGAAATATGAGTCCTAGGAGACCTTAGAGTTTCATACAAAACTTTTCATGCCATTTGGAACACTTTTGGATTCAGGTAGAATGAATTCAGACCCAGTTTGTATCGGTCAACTGATTTGGCCCAACTGAACCCAAATAGAATTTTTAGCAATTTGCTTATCTCTAAAGATCACTTTAAGGCCTCATGCACACGGGCGTTGTTTGGGTCCGAATCCGAGTCGCAGTTTTGGCAGCTCGGATGCGGACCCATTCACTTCAATGGGGCCGCAAAAGATGCGGACAGCACTCTCTGTGCTGTCCGCATCCGTGGCTCTGTTCTGCGGCCCCGATAAAAAAATATAACACGTGGGCTGGATCTACAGCCTGCCAGGAGGGGTTCCTGTATAGAAACAGAGAGAAGAGGAAGCAACCTGCAAAACTCCTGCTCCTGTTACCAAATTCTCCAGAGAACTACTCCAATTGTCCTCAAGTGAAGCCTTGAGATTCCAGACAGCAGAGTGAACTTCTACATCAGGATCTAAAGACACTGCTGTAAGGTGAGGGACTACAGCCAAGCCACCCATCACCAAATAACCACTAGGCCAGCATCACCTAAGTGCAGAATTGTAGCCATCCAACTGGAGTCCAGATTCCTTGTTGGTACCAGGGAAGAATTGAACTTAAAGCCTGCAGCTACTGTATGTATTTCAAGCTCTATACTTTGTTACGTCTAACTCTGGCCTCATTCTTCAGTACTATATTTTCATTCCATTGATCCCCCGAGGGAGTACACTGTGACACAACACTTCATCAGGGCCACTACAACTCCTATCCTCTACACCAGCTCCTCAGGGGGTCGCTGCAGAAGGATGTGGCATTTGGAATTTAACATTCTAGATCCTTATATCTGTAAAAAATAAATCAAGGCAACTGGACGTACTGTAGATTTCTTGAAAACGTTTCACTCGTTCTTCCAACGAGCTTTTTCAATTTTGAGTGATTGTACAAAAAATTCTGGGAATAAATATGTAACTGAATCCACATCTGGTAATTAGACCCAGCATTGGGTCAAAGGTGTTGATTCCATTATACTAATTGGAGTCAGTAGGTGATAAAGACTTCCCAGAAAAAGGTGTCAAGACAGCATTGTATGTGGCAGACAATAGATGTCTAACCCCCCCACCTCTATTCAAGCTTGGCTTCTCCATTTTTACGTAGATGGCCTCCATCTATTGTCTGCCACGTATAATGCTGTCTTGACACCTTTTTCTGGGAAGTCTTTATCACCTACTGACT
Source organism: Bufo gargarizans (assembly GCF_014858855.1). Taxonomy (NCBI): domain Eukaryota; kingdom Metazoa; phylum Chordata; class Amphibia; order Anura; family Bufonidae; genus Bufo; species Bufo gargarizans. The sequence continues at coordinate 13,464,708 of NC_058083.1, read as the reverse complement.
CCAATTAGGATAATGGAATCAACACCTTTGACCCAATGCTGGGTATAATGACCTCTGACCCCATGCTGGGTCTAATTACCAGATGTGGATTCAGTTACATATTTATTCCCAAAATTTTTTGTACAATCACTCAGAATTGAGAAAGCTCGTTGGAAGAACGAGTGAAACGTTTTCAAGAAATCTACAGTACGTCCAGTTGCCTTGATTTATTCTTTACAAATATATACTATGACCTGGATAAATGAGAACCTTCACAGACATTCTAGATCCTTTTCTTATCAGGGAACATAAGCTACCGCCAGAGGTGCTTGGGCGAGATCTAATGTATACAGCCAGCTTTAGGCAACCCTTAGAAGAATGGAGAGAAATGATTGGCTGAGAAAAGCATGAAAAAGATTTGCAAAGATGTGTGGAATTCCCCTTTAAAAGGCATCTGTCAGCAGATTTGTACCTATTACACTGGCTGACCTGTTACATGTGCGCTTGGCAGCTGAAGGCATATGTGTTGGTCCCATGTTCATATGTGCCGACATTGCTGAGAAAAATGATGTTTTAACAAATGCAAATGAGCCTCTAAGAGCATTGGGGGTGTTGCCATTACACCTAGAGGTTTTGCTCTCTCTACAACTGATGCGTCCTCTGTACTTTGATTGACAGCTCCAGACAGTGTAAACATAATCACAACTGCCTCTGTCAGAAAAAATTGAGAGGTTTGCTGCAGTTGCAGAGAGAGCAGAGCCCCCATGGTAATGCCCCCATTGCTCTTAGAGGCTCATTTGCATATATGAAACCATAGTTTTCTCAGCAGTGCGGACACATATGAACAGGGGACCAACACAGATGCCTTCAGCTGCCAAGCTCACATGCAACAGGTCAGCCAGTGTCATAGGTACAAATCTGCTGACAGATGCCCTTTAAATCAGTTAGCATTTTAATTTTTGAATTTGTACTGTGGGGGAGATTTATGAAAGCTTTAACTCCACTTTTGATTTGTTAAAAATGTACAGATTATGGTGCATGCCATATTTGTACCATAATTTGCAATCTCTTATGCTACTTTTTTTTTAAAGGAGTTATGCTATAACTGATGCAAAAATGTTAAATCAAACGTCCTGTAGTACATGACCTACCTTTCTAACAAGAACTAGTCTTGTACCTCACATGGATCCAGAGATCTCTCCATTTATTGCTCTAATAGCTCAGTGGGTGTATCCTTGGTGAAAGTTGAAGGATAGAACTGAGCCTGTGCAACCACCTCAGCAGGTGGACATGCACATTACTATACAGATTAAGCACCAGGGGGCACTAGTGTAATGAAGTAAAGAGAATATCTCACAACTGAAGCATTTTTGTAGCAGAAGGTAAATTAAAAAGGTAATTCGTTTTTCATGCTGAATTATATTAAAATAATATGTAATGGTGCATAACCATAGCTTTTTATATTGATGACCTATCGTCAGGAGATGAGGAGATGGCTCTCCATGCGAGCGCTGCCTCCTGGTCATTACACTGCCTGTCTTCTTGGAAGTTTCGGCGGTGCAGTGTAATCACAAGTATTCGTTCTGTTCACCTGGATGGAGAGAGTACTAGTATTTACTGTACACCATTGTGCCACAGGAGATGACGTGTAGTCTAATAAAGAGGAAGTGGCGCTCATACCCTCCCGATCCACTGTTTGATGTGGAGAAGGCACTCAAAGTGAGCGGCGCTTCCTCTTCATTACACTACGCGTCGTCTACTGTGGACTATTCAAATTAATAGAGTGTTGTCATGGTCTTACCTCCTTGCTGTCCTCCTTCGTTTGACATGTGCTGGCGGCCATCTTGGTTTCTGGGTTTCTTGTAGCCTCCCACCCTGCGGCTCCTCCTTCCCACTGGGAGGAGCTGGATGCCTAGCTCATATATATAGGAGGTCTGTGGCTTCAGTTCCTTGCTTGGTCCTCCTGTGCTCACATGCTTCTAAGACTGCTGCTGCTTCGGGTTCCTGATCCTGGCTTCGTCTGACTACCCTGCTGATTCCTGATCCTGGCTTCGTCTGACTACCCTGCTGATTCCTGATCCTGGCTTCGTCTGACTACCCTTCTGGTTCCTGATCCCTGGTTTCGCAAGACCCTGCTTCGGTTTAGCCATCCGTTTGGACTTTTGCCTTACAGCTTTATTTTCAATAAAGCCTTCTTATTTCCACTCATCTCTTGTTGTACGTCTGGTTCATGGTTCCATGACATTAGGACCAAGCCATGAATTCTGACGGTACAGGGCCATCCTCGCTACCTACGCTGGTTGCCAGACTTGATCAGCAGGATCACCTGTTGGGTCGGTTCGCTGTGGCGTTGCAAACCCTGCTTGAACGCACGGCTCATTTAGCTTCCGTTGCCGATGGGTCGGTTGTCGCTCCTGGGCCCGCTCCTACTGCCGCTCCGGTTGTTGCGCCAGAGTCTACCCCGACACCTGTTGCTGCGCCTGCGGTGTTATGGGGTATGACCGGTTCTGCCCCCCTTCCACAGCGCTTTGGGGGAGAGCCAACTCAGTGCCGAGGTTTCCTTAACCAGGTGGGCATTTACTTCGAGTTGCTGCCACATGCCTTTCCTACTGAGAGATCAAAGGTGGGCTTCTTGATCTCACTGCTCTCGGACAAGGCCTTGGCCTGGGCCAGCCCTTTATGGGAGAACAACAATCCGGTGGTTGCCGAGTTTTCTGGTTTTGTTGCTTCTCTTCGGAAGGTATTCGATGTGCCGGCTCGTGCTGCCTCTGCTGCGAAGCTCCTTATGTCCATCAGACAGGGTTCACGATCCGTAGCTGAATACGCCATTGAGTTTCGTACCCTGGCAGCAGAGGTGGGCTGGAATAATGAGGCTCTGGTCGCTGCTTTCTCTCATGGTCTCTCGGATGCCTTGAAGGATGAGGTTGCAGCTAAGGACCTACCAGTGGAGCTCGAGTCTCTTATTTCTTTCCTGATTTTGATTGACACCAGACTCAGGGAGAGACCTTCCTTTAAGGAGAGCCTGCGGAGGCCTTCTAACAGATTGGCGCCTACGTTTGCTGTCCCACCCGTGCCTACCTCTCCTCCCACGCCTCCTGGGGATGACTTGTCTGGGGGTGAACCCATGCAGCTGGGGTTTGCTCGCCTGTCAGAGGGGGAGAGGGTACTCCGGAGACGCGAGGGCCGATGCATGTACTGTGGTCTCGGTGGGCATTTTCGGTTGGCATGCCCGAACCGTCCGGGAAACGCTCGCACCTGAGATCCTGTCGGGGGCAGATCTTGGGTGGAGTCTCCTCGTCCCCGGTTTCCCGTGTTGACAAACCACTGATTACTGTTGTCCTCTCCTGGGTCGGGGGCTCGGTGACGACCCAGGCGTTGGTGGACTCTGGTGCTGGTGGTTTGTTCATTGATAGTGTGTTCGCTGCCGCCAATTCCATTCCTCTGCAGCCTCGAGGTTCCCCACTGGCTCTTGAGGCGATAGACGGCAGACCCCTTCTGCCGCCACACGTGACTCATGAGACCCTTCCAGTGGGGATGGCCATTGGTGCCGTTCACAGAGAGTCGGTCTGTCTCCAGGTTATTTCGTCTCCACACTACTCGGTGGTCTTGGGGTACCCCTGGCTCCAGAAGCATAATCCGACTTTCGATTGGAAATCGGCCGAGATCCTCTCGTGGTCACCGCAGTGTGGGGCTAGTTGCATCCATGGGCCTGTCAAGTTGCTGTGTACTTCCTCGGACTCTCTGTTGCCTCCTGAATACGAGGAGTACCGGGATGTATTCGATAAGGTGCGTGCGGTTGCCCTACCTCCGCACCGCCCATACGATTGTGCCATAGAGTTACAATCTGGTGCCGTTCCGCCTCGTGGCAAAGTCTATCCACTGTCGGTAGCGGAGAATGAGGCCATGGAGGAGTACGTGAGGGAGGCGCTTTCACGCGGACACATTCGCAAATCCTCGTCCCCGGCAGGGGCTGGATTTTTCTTTGTGAAAAAGAAGGGCGGTGAGTTGAGGCCTTGCATCGATTACAGGGGTCTCAATCGCATCACGATCAAGAACGCTTACCCGATACCCTTGATTTCCGAGCTGTTCGATCGCCTCAAAGGGGCCACAGTCTTTACCAAACTCGACCTGAGGGCGGCATATAACCTGGTAAGGATCAAGGCGGGCGATGAGTGGAAGACCGCGTTTAACACCAGGACCGGTCATTATGAATCCTTGGTTATGCCCTTTGGGTTGTGCAATGCGCCCGCAGTCTTCCAGGAATTCATCAACGATGTTTTCCGTGACCTGTTGCAGCAGTGTGTGGTGGTCTATTTGGATGACATCTTGGTATATTCTGAATCCATGGAGGCCCACATTCTGGATGTCAGACGAGTGTTGCAACGGTTACGAGAGAACAAGCTGTTCGGTAAGCTTGAGAAATGCGAATTTCACCGATCCCAGGTAACCTTCTTAGGTTACATCATTTCCGCTGAGGGGTTCTCCATGGATCCTGAGAAGGTTTCGGCTATCTTACAGTGGCCCCAGCCCAGTGGTCTTCGTGCCCTGCAGCGCTTTTTGGGCTTCGCCAATTATTATCGGAAGTTCATCAGGGACTTTTCCAGGCTAGCCAAGCCTCTCACGGATCTGACCAAGAAGGGCAGTAATCCCCAGGTCTGGCCGCCCGAGGCCATCCGAGCTTTTGAGGCTCTAAAGTCCGCCTTTGTGTCGGCTCCGATTCTGTCGCATCCCAACCCTGGGTTGCCGTTTGTCCTCGAGGTGGACGCGTCTGAGACGGGAGTAGGTGCCCTCCTGTCTCAGCATAGAACACCAGAGGGTCCTCTGCTTCCTTGTGGGTTTTACTCCCGGAAACTGTCTTCCGCGGAGTGCAACTACCAGATTGGTGACAGGGAGTTATTGGCCATCGTGCAGGCCCTTAAAGAATGGAGGCACTTGCTCGAGGGCTCGGTGGTTCCGGTTCTCATCCTGACGGACCACAAGAATCTGACCTACCTCTCTGAGGCCAAGAGATTGACACCACGTCAGGCCAGATGGGCTCTGTTCTTGTCACGTTTTAATTACGTGGTCTCCTACCTACCCGGTTCCAGGAACATCAGAGCGGATGCCTTATCACGGCAGTACTCCGAGCTGTCCGGGGAGGAGTCGATTCCGACTTCGGTCATACCTCCGAATCAGATCCTGGCCGCCATTCGCACCAGCCTGACCTCTTCCCTGAGTGAGCAGATTTTGGCGGCTCAATCTGGTGCTCCCTCTGGGAGACGCAACGGCAGGTGTTTTGTGCCTGAGGAGTTGCGCACTCGGTTGTTGCGAACCTACCATAACTCCAAGGCCGCGGGGCATCCTGGAAAGAATCAGCTGTCCTGGGCTGTTTCACGTCTGTTCTGGTGGCCTTCTCTACGTTCCGACATCGCCGCATATGTAGCGGCATGCTCCGTTTGTGCCCAGAGTAAGTCCCCTCGGCACCTTCCGTTGGGCCTTTTGCAACCCATAGCCACCGGGGAGCGTCCATGGTCACACCTGGGGATGGATTTCATTGTGGACCTCCCTGCATCCCGAGGCCATACGGTCATTCTCATGATAGTGGATCGGTTTTCCAAAATGTGCCACTGTGTTCCTCTTAAGAAGTTACCCTCTGCACAAGAGTTGGCCTCGATTTTTGCCAGGGAGGTCTTCCGGTTGCACGGTTTGCCCAAGGAGATTGTGTCGGATCGGGGGAGTCAGTTTGTGTCCAGGTTCTGGCGCGCCTTTTGCTCCCAGTTGGGGATTCATCTCTCTTTCTCCTCGGCCTACCACCCTCAGTCCAATGGGGCCGCAGAACGATCCAATCAGGCCTTGGAGCAATTCCTTCGTTGCTATGTCTCCGATCACCAAGACAATTGGGTTGACCTCCTGCCTTGGGCTGAGTTTGCCAGGAACACGGCGGTGAACTCTTCCTCTGGGACGTCTCCCTTCATGGCCAATTATGGGTTCCAACCTGCCATGTTACCGGAGGTATTCTCTCCCCAGGATATTCCGGCTGTGGAGGATCACCTTTCCGTCCTACGTGCTTCTTGGGTACAGATCCAGAGGTCCCTTGAGGTCTCTGCGCAGCGCCAGAGACTCCAGGCTGATCGCAGACGAGCGCCCGCTCCTTCCTACCAGGTCGGAGACCGCGTATGGTTGTCCACCCGCAACCTCAACCTTCGAGTGCCCACTCCCAAGCTGGCGCCTCGCTTTGTTGGTCCCTTCCGAGTGCTTCGCAGGGTAAACCCGGTAGCCTATGCCCTTGCGCTTCCTCCCGGCATGCGGATCTCCAACGTGTTTCATGTCTCCCTGTTGAAGCCACTGGTGTGTAATCGTTTCACTTCCTCGATTCCTCTGCCTCGTCCGGTCCAAGTGGGCAATCGTGAGGAGTATGAGGTGAGCAATATCCTGGACTCACGCCTGGTCCGCGGCCGGGTGCAGTTTTTGGTCCATTGCCGTGGTTATGGTCTAGAGGAGCGTTCCTGGGTTCCCTCCGCAGATGTCCATGCTCCTGCCTTGCTCCGAGCCTTCCACGCACGCTTCCCTCAGAAACCGTTCCTTACTCCGCGGAGGAGGGGCCCTTGAGGGGGAGGTACTGTCATGGTCTTACCTCCTTGCTGTCCTCCTTCGTTTGACATGTGCTGGCGGCCATCTTGGTTTCTGGGTTTCTGGGTTTCTTGTAGCCTCCCACCCTGCGGCTCCTCCTTCCCACTGGGAGGAGCTGGATGCCTAGCTCATATATATAGGAGGTCTGTGGCTTCAGTTCCTTGCTTGGTCCTCCTGTGCTCACATGCTTCTAAGACTGCTGCTGCTTCTGGTTCCTGATCCTGGCTTCGTCTGACTACCCTGCTGATTCCTGATCCTGGCTTCGTCTGACTACCCTGCTGATTCCTGATCCTGGCTTTGTCTGACTACCCTTCTGGTTCCTGATCCCTGGTTTCGCAAGACCCTGCTTCGGTTTAGCCATCCGTTTGGACTTTTGCCTTACAGCTTTATTTTCAATAAAGCCTTCTTATTTCCACTCATCTCTTGTTGTACGTCTGGTTCATGGTTCCATGACAAGTGTGTACTTGTGATTACACTGCACCGCCGAAACTTCCAAGAGGATGGGCAGTGTAATGAACAGGAAATGGTGCTTGCATGGAGAGGAGAGGAAGGGGAGAAAGTCCCAAAAAAGAGGAGTCTTAGTCACAAAATTCCCTTGGATCAAACCAATAGAGGAGTTTTTAGAGTAACTTCCAGGCGCCAACAGGTGGAAAGTTAGAAAAGGGGGAGATGGTCAGTGGTTTTAAAGAGATAGTGGAAGGCTGCCTGAGGTGGTTAGATATGTAACAGGCAGAAACATATCATCATGAGGAAAAAGGAAAAGAGGGCCTAACCACCACGTGGGAGCCAATCCACAAATTATACTCTGGTCAAATTGATATTCTAGATCCGTGAGTCTACAACGAACATACAATATATAAAAATTGAGGTCTAAGAAATAGAAATCTAAAAGTGGAGCTAATACTGGAGATAAAAGAATAGACCTAAAATATACAGGTAGTGCAGAATTATTAGGCAAATGAGTATTTTGGCCACATCATCCTCTTTATGCATGTTGTCTTACTCCAAGCTGTATAGGCTCGAAAGCCTACTACCAATTAAGCATATTAGGTGATGTGCATCTCTGTAATGAGAAGGGGTGTGGTCTAATGACATCAACACCCTATATCAGGTGTGCATAATTATTAGGCAACTTCCTTTCCTTTGGCAAAATGGGTCAAAAGAAGGACTTGACAGGCTCAGAAAAGGCAAAAATAGTGAGATATCTTGCAGAGGGATGCAGCACTCTTAAAATTGCAAAGCTTCTGAAGCGTGATCATCGAACAATCAAGTGTTTCATTCAAAATAGTCAACAGGGTCGCAAGAAGCGTGTGGAAAAACCAAGGCGCAAAATAACTGCCCATGAACTGAGAAAAGTCAAGCGTGCAGCTGCCAAGATGCCACTTGCCACCATTTTGGCCATATTTCAGAGCTGCAACATCACTGGAGTGCCCAAAAGCACAAGGTGTGCAATACTCAGAGACATGGCCAAGGTAAGAAAGGCTGAAAGACGACCACCACTGAACAAGACACACAAGCTGAAAAGTCAAGACTGGGCCAAGAAATATCTCAAGACTGATTTTTCTAAGGTTTTATGGACTGATGAAATGAGAGTGAGTCTTGATGGGCCCGTGGCTGGATTGGTAAAGGGCAGAGAGCTCCAGTCCGACTCAGACGCCAGCAAGGTGGAGGTGGAGTACTGGTTTGGGCTGGTATCATCAAAGATGAGCTTGTGGGGCCTTTTCGGGTTGAGGATGGAGTCAAGCTCAACTCCCAGTCCTACTGCCAGTTTCTGGAAGACACCTTCTTCAAGCAGTGGTACAGGAAGAAGTCTGCATCCTTCAAGAAAAACATGATTTTCATGCAGGACAATGCTCCATCACACGCGTCCAAATACTCCACAGCGTGGCTGGCAAGAAAGGGTATAAAAGAAGAAAATCTAATGACATGGCCTCCTTGTTCACCTGATCTGAACCCCATTGAGAACCTGTGGTCCATCATCAAATGTGAGATTTACAAGGAGGGAAAACAGTACACCTCTCTGAACAGTGTCTGGGAGGCTGTGGTTGCTGCTGCATGCAATGTTGACGGTGAACAGATCAAAACACTGACAGAATCCATGGATGGCAGGCTTTTGAGTGTCCTTGCAAAGAAAGGTGGCTATATTGGTCACTGATTTGTTTTTGTTTTGTTTTTGAATGTCAGAAATGTATATTTGTGAATGTTGAGATGTTATATTGGCTTCACTGGTAAAAATAAATAATTGAAATGGGTATATATTTGTTTTATGTTAAGTTGCCTAATAATTATGCACAGTAATAGTCACCTGCACACACAGATATCCCCCTAAAATAGCTAAAACTAAAAACAAACTAAAAACTACTTCCAAAAATATTCAGCTTTGATATTAATGAGTTTTTGGGGTTCATTGAGAACATGGTTGTTGTTCAATAATAAAATTAATCCTCAAAAATACAACTTGCCTAATAATTCTGCACTCCCTGTATTTAAGTAGGACGTTCTCTATGATCAAAGGGGAATAGTATCTGGAGAGGCTTTCGCCACTATCCATGCATGGAGAGTCATTTCCTATACAAAAAGCTGATCAGCGGGGATGCTGGTTGTCGGGAAAGTAGCACAACCCCTTTAAGGCTAAGCCAGCCACTAGATGTGCCTAATTTATTAAAAGCCATCGCCACTTAATAAATTAGACACTTTTCACTGCAACGCACAGGAGATCAAGACTAGCATATGGGAATACTGGTCTTGATAAATCTTCCCTTTGTCTGTTGATTTTATTGTCGTCATACTTTACCACTTACAGTGTTTCTATGATGACAGTATTTTCTAGGAATTACTTTTTTTTTTTTCTTTAGTTCCTTAAATTCAAGTACCCTCAGAATCATCTCACAATAGAAACATCTGCAGCAATCCTAGGATTTCCTGAGAAGCCACTAAAATAATTAGCCATAACCCCATAATCTCCAATTTTGATTACTACAATTCATTGCTAATTGGTTAAACCCATAATTCAGCTACTGGAGCTCCAGTCACTTACTGTAAATGCGGCTTCTCTAATTATCTGTACTAATCACTTCAGTAAAGATATAAACCAGTCATTCAATCAGAGCACTAGATTTCTGGCATCATGTGAAGAAGATGTGAAATTCAGAGGCTTGCCTTCAAAGCTTTCAGTAATACTGTAGCTATGGGTGTATTAACATCTTGATGCCTTGCTTCTGAACAACTTCTGGTCAATAATAGAAAAATGATTGGAGATAATAGTAAACCCCCCCACATTTCCAGGACTGGGGGCTAGTCCAGATGTAGTACCCCAGAGAGGGCACTACTATTCTTACACCTAGCTACTGTCTCTAATGGTTAACAAATAATGTAATCTGTGTATTTGATTCCAGGTCCTTCAATACTGTACCTTAATACCATTGCTATGTAACTTATGTATTGTATTTCATGCACTGTGCCTGGTTGTCCAGCAGTGGCAGTGTATCTGGCAGAGTACCTTTAGATAGAATGGAACTTAACATTCCATTCTCCCTCCTTTTTCGGAAGAAGTTGGCTAGTCCTGCTTCCCACCTAGGGAGGGGTTTCAGGAGGCTGTGTTTTAGTTGAGAGTTGGAAGAAGACCAGACATTGCGAAGTGAGGGGAGCATCCCCCTTCTGCTGCAGGAGCCCTGGGAAGCAGCTTGTAGAGCACCATGGCTCCAGGCAGTATGAGTATTAGGCCTCTTTCACACGGGTGTCTTATTTTTGGCCCGGATAAGACGCGGGTGCGTTGCGGGAACACGCACAATTTTTCCGCGTGAGTGCAAAACATTGTAATGCGTTTTGCACTCGCGTGAGAAAAATCGCGCATGTTTGGTACCCAAACCCGAACTTCTTCACAGAAGTTCGGGCTTGGGATTGATGTTCTGAAGATTGTATTATTTTCCCTTATAACATGGTGTCACTGTGGTGACATCAGATCACATGCTCCAATCACATGGTCCATCGCCGTGGTGATGGAGCATGTGATCTGACATCACCACAGGTCCTTTAGCCCACAGCTCATCATTAAAGAAGTAAAGAAACCGGGAACTACGCGATCAAGAGGAGAAGGTGAGTTAACTTTTTAATTTTTTTTAACCCCTCCAGCACTATTATACTATGCATCCTGTATTCAGAATGCTATTATTTTCCCTTATAACCATGTTATAAGGGAAAATAATACAGTGAATAGACTGTCACCTAGCAACCATGCGTGAAAATCGCACCGCATCCGCACTTGCTTGCGGATGCTTGCGATTTTCACGCAACCCTCACCACTGAGGAAGGGGCAACGTTAAGCCCCGAAACGCGTTTGGTTCAAGACCCCCAGTCCACTTATATGATTCTGTGTTGAATATACTGCAAATTATCCCAGGTTGACGCTGCAAGAAACCAGAGTATCCTGTAAGCAAAGAGATCCCGGCGAGCTGACTTACTACAAACACTGATCAATCAAGATCCCAGCACGAGATTATCTAACATCGTGCCTGCAAAGTTAACTCAGCGTGGAAGCAGGGTGACTATAGGCTTGGAGGACACCGGCTCTTCACCAAAATGGAGCGGTGCCCAAAGCCATAGAGACCGGCAGCAGACGAACCTGGGAGCAAGTTTTTGACGACACAGTGAACCGGAACTTCAGCAGTGAAATACTGCAAAAGGAATCACCGAACAGTGAGTAAGAGCGGGACGTCGCTTTAAACACTCATTGTAAAGTGGACTTTTAGAGACGCAGAGACTCTGTCCCAACCAGCGGACCCCAATCCTGCATGTAGATAACACTGGCAGCAATTTAATGACTCTTGTCACTACATTCTATCATCCTAAGTGATCAAGGTTTCTAGCCGCAAGGCAACTATTGTGGTCACACTGATGTACAACTAATCTAATACGTAAGGCATCATCTTACCTACTCTCGGAGTGTCCTTTTAGTTGCAAGATAAGCTATTGTGGTTATACCGATGTTAATTAATCCACCATTTTAGTTATTATTAATTTTTAGGTTGTTCTTATTATATTATTAATTGTGGGGACATTATATTTCTATATATGTCAATGTATGGTTATGTCAATAAACTTATTAATTGAAGCTCATAGTATCTATCACTTGGTTCCACATACAGTGTGAGTGCCCAGTATACTTTATATTTTATTCTCAAGTATTGTTTGGATGACACAAGTTTATTGCAAGTTTATTCAAGTAAACCTGTTAAAAGTCTGGACTTTTTCCACCATCTACAACTCCTTTGTTGCTATGGCGCCTAACCCTGGGGAACGACAGTATCCACGTAGGAGCACCGTCACACAAAACTATTGAGGCCGCATCATCACTCAGCATTCCTAAAACCTGGGACTTGGTTGGCCCTTGGAGCGGCATATTGCACAGACTCTGCAGTAAGGCTGTCCATACACATGCATGCTCGGTTCTACCACAGGATAGGGCATACTTATTAGATTGTTGGGAGTCTAACCACTGGGAGCTCCACTAATCACGAGAACTGAAATTCTATACCCAGTTGGCCCCCCTGTAATAAATGGAGCAACAGTTTGGGCACTGCCACAATATTCATGTCTATGGGACTGCCAGGAATAGTGCCTGTACTTGGCTGACTTACCCTGTGGGGTAAGTGGTTCCCATTCTCTTGATCAGCGGGGGTGCCAGTGATCCTCACTGATCTAATAGTTATATCCTATTCTGTCAATAAGATATAACTTGTTATAATTTGAATTTTTCTTTTAGTCATTTGCCCCAGCAAACGTATTCAGTATATCAAGGCTGGATGCAATTAATAGATGAAAGTCATATCTATCACACTAACCTACATTAACAACCTACAACCCCAGGAGCAAACTGAATTTTTAGAGACTTCAAGTGCATTGGCACCCATGGTGAACATGGTAAAATGCTGCCCCCCCCCCCCCTTTCCCCATTAAAAGGACTTCCAGAAATTCACTTTATATAGGAAACCAGGTTATTATTTCATATTAAAATCCCGGACAACCCTATAACGGAGGAGGGTTAGCACTGGAAAATGTATCTATAATTTACTTCGGTCTAATCTTAATAGGTCCAAAATGGCATGGCAAAATCAATTTACTGTGTGCTCCCCCTAGTTGTGACAGAATTTTATCACAACTGAGCTTCTCACGGATTGCTTAGAGGGGGTTTCTAAGCACAGACAGTCGAGGTCCTTCATGGCTATATACTGTTTTCCCAAAATTCCGTAGTCTACTAATGAAATCTGGTAAGTACAGAATTGTGAGTCAGGGTGGGTTCACACTAGCGTTAGGGATTCCGTTATGGCTTTCCGTTAGAACAGGGTTATAACGGAACATAACAGAATCCATAAGACGGAAGGGCGGATCCGTTTTGCTGCCAATAGACTTGCATTATGACGGAATGCAAAACGGACTCCTTTAAGAGTCATTCAGTTTTTCTCCTCCGTCCTAATAGAAGTCTATGGGAAAACATAACGGATCCGTCTGGGTCCTGTTAAGCAAGACGGAAAACAAAGTCCTGTCGACAGGACTTTTGTTTTCCGTCTTGCAAAACGGGAACCAGACGGATCCGTTTTGATTCCCATAGACTTCTATTAGAACGGAGAGCAAACGGAATGCCTTTTAAAGGCGTCCGTTTTGCATTCCGTCATAATGCAAGTCTATGGGCAGCAAAACGGATCCGCCCTTCCGTCTTATAGATTCCGTTATGTTCCGTTATAACCCTGTTATAACGGAAAGCCATAACGGAATCCCTAATGCTAGTGTGAACCCACCCTTACATGTTGTGACTGATGGTTGCAGAATGAGTGATGAAGTGTCTGATGTTAATAGCATGTTCAAGGTATGAGTGAAACATGTGTTAGTGATGTGTGTTGTGTACGGCATGTGTCCAGTGTATGAGTGATGTGTGTGTGGCACATCTCCACAGTGTTATTAATATGCGCAGCATATAGTGGCGGGTGAGTTTGGGAACCCTTCAGAATTTTCTTTATTTCTGCATACATTTTATCTGAACCTACATCAGATGTTATCACAAGTCCTAAAAGTAGATAAAGATAACTGAATCAAATAAAATGAGTCAAAAATGTTAGACTTGGTCATTTATTTACTGCGAAAATTGATCCAATATCCCGTGTCTGTGGGTGGTAAAAGTGTGTAGTAATAACTGCAAATAAATGTTTCCAGTGGTTGCTGATCAGTCCTGCACATTGGTTTGGAGAAATTTTAGTTCATTCCTCTGTACAAAACTGTTTCAGCTCTAATATGTTGGTGGGTTTCCATGAACTGCTCGCTTCAGTTTCGTTAGCAACACTTATATTGGATTTAAAGGGGTTGGCCACTTTCTGGCTATTGTTGACCAATGTGTTTGTGAGATGATGACATGGTACTTACTAACATTGTCTTTGTTGAAATTCTGAGGCATTTTTTTGTATTTCATAATGTATGCCTCCTTGTTTACACTGCTGTCCACACAGAGGCCTTGTCCATAAAATGGCTGCTTATGGAGAGTCATGTGACCAGGGAAATCACCTCCATGTGATGCCTCCTCCATTTGAGCACACTTCACCTGCCATCTGTACTTGTTCTGTTGGGAGTTTAGAGCAGGTGCAGTGTGTTTGAATGGAGGAGGCATCACATGGATGTGATTTGCCTGGTCACATGACCCTCCACCAGCAGCCATTTTATGGACAGATTCTGGACACCAGTGCAAAATCTATGACAGAGCCCTCCTGGCGTGCACTTTATATAATACCAGTTTCTGCTTATGCAGCACAAGGGTCTTTGGGCCCCCTCAGGCTCCTGGGCCCGGTAGCGACTGCTACCTCTGCACCCCCTATAGCTACGCCCCTGGTTATGTGTCTGAGGCTACTTTCAAACTCGCTGCAAGCAGCGTTTTGGTGTCCGCCTCCAAAGCGGAATGGAGAAGGAACGGAGGCAAACTGATGCATTCTGAGCGGATCCTTATCCATTCAGAATGCATTAAGGGCAAAACTGATTTGTTTTGGACCGCTTGTGAGAGCCCTGAATGGATCTCGCAAATGGAAACCAAAACTCCAGTGTGAAGGTAGCCTCATGTGTTAGTGGCAGGTGTGGCATGTGTCCAGCTACTACAGATTTGTGCACTGCTTTTGACATTTCCTCTCAGTTGCCATCCCTGCCCTGAATGTTAATGAGGCTTTTTTCTAGTAAATTAAGCTTGCTGATTGCAAAATGTAGAATTTATGCAATTTTGTAAATTATTTGTGACTCTATTCCAGTAAATGGGAAGACTTGCAGTCAAATGGAGTCCAAAGTTTAAAGTGAGTGATTCCTTTGCGCTGTTTCTGGGATGTCAAATATATACTCCAAATAGAGTATATATTACAATTACCATTAGGGGGTTATCAGAAGGCATCTAATTTTCAAATAAAACATGCATTGCAAGTATATCTACCCACAGATCCCTCTTGAGACGATTCCTATGCTTTTTTTTTTCCTAAAAACTTCCTGGTTGCGACTTCTAATAGAGCAGTCCAGTTGTGCTGCTCTAAGGCTAAAGACTAGCAAACCCATGAATCTTCGGTTCCTTTTCTCTCACCATCTACACTGTCCCTCCACCGACCTTTATGCAAAGCACAAATCCCGTTCAGAAGGAGCTGACTGCAAAGTAGAAAATGTTGTATCATCTGTGACATTTCTGAATGTCCTTGGAGCTGCATGGAGAGAGCGGGGACTGGTTGTCAGTGATAGGCAGACACCCCACAGAGATGAAAGAGATGGTTTATTGTCCCGACCGTCACAATCACTGTATAAACGCTGTTCATTGAGAACTGTGTATGCATTTCAAGAAGTGGCCATGACACTTCCTGCTCCCGTTCCAGCAATCTTGTGATCGCCAGCCAGCCCCTTAGGAGTCAGTGCAGAGGATGGGAGTGGTAGTGGCCCTGATGAGATGTTATTTCACAGTGTACTCCCTGGAGTTCGGAGCAGTAAAAAAGTTGGAGTGAAGGAAGTTGTAGAAGAACATCAAATGCTTTTCTTTAGTGGGTGCAAAGGAAAACACAACCGTTATCTGTACAAGGTGCAATGTCTTTATCCTCAGACAATAAGATGTGGTGCAAGCAAGATGGCAGATGAGAGCACTCTAGAGTAGTCTTTCTCTTCTGATTTCTGTTTGTTAACAGCAATAAACTGGCACTAGGTGTCCACTTGTGAAATGCAGGCTTTTGAATGTGCCTGTCCCGAATTGTGGTGATGGGTGTCTTAACTTGTTATCCCCTCACCCGCAGCACAGTCTGTATAGCTGTAGTGCCGATCACTCTGCTTTTTTTGCATGCTGTAACTTGAGGATCTTCTGGTACCGCTGGATCTTGCAGTCTCCCTGGAGTAGTGGTACCCACATATGAGCTGTAACTTCAGTCCCAAGGCCCATGGAGCAGGGCCAGGTGGAATGGCTCCCTAAGTCCAGTCTTGCTCAGCTAACTCTCCATAGAACTCTCTAGAGGTCCCCTTCCTGGCAGGTAGTAGAACAAGTCCACTCCCACCAAGACAACAGGAATGGAATGGTAAGTTCCATTCCTTATGCCAAAAATGTCTTATCATTCTGAAGTTTACATCCGATACATAAAACAATATGACCTTACAATCTATAATAAAGAATTGCAGATACCCCATCTAGGGTATTACAGGGATCTTATCAGACCTTAATCAGCTCTGCAGAGAAGCCCCAGAGGCCGCTCCACCTGTAACTCGGGCTAATATGTCACCCCCAGTTACAGGAGAAATCAGCAGTAAAGATAAAAGTCATATAATGTGTAAAGTAAAAAAATTAATAAAGATATAATCAAAATATGAAAAAAAAAGATCACCGCCACTAACCCACGCCGCAGCTCTTCTATCCCATCCATGACCATAAACTATATATCCTCTATATAAAATGACTGTATCAGATAGTGGTCACAATCTTGCAACTTGCAAATTGAGCTATAAAAAAATGGAAAAAATGCAAACTAGTAATTTTTCTGTAATTTTCTTGGGTATATAAAAACTACATAAAAGAAAGATCTGTTTGAATAAATAAACAGAAAATTTTTAATGCATTTGAACCCACATGTACTCAAACAACGGGAATCCGTCTGGCCATGAAATGGGTAAAATGGTCGATACAAAGGAGGAAGCTTCACACAAAATTTGACGTTTAGTTCGGGGAGTAATATGCACACAAAAGGAAACGCCATGTGATCAGTGCAATTTTGTACTATAGGCAACAAAATCACACAATCCAATTTTGAGTGATTGAATATAATAAAAAGTATTTTTTAAAGACTGGATGGCCCCTTTATTACATTAATAGACGGCGCTAAATTGGTAATTGTATGGGACATTACAGAACAAATCTTTAAAGGCGCCTTAAAAAAAATTATATTGTTCCTTAGGTCCTTTGATTGTTGTTTCCTATTATGTAGCTCCCATTTACGTTCTGGTTCCATTGTAGGAGAAGTAATGGGAAATCCATTGCTGTTCAGAATATTATCCATTATTCCTGTGATATGCTTACATAAGACACGAATGCTCCCAGTGATGACAAGTGTCAGGTTACTACTGTGATAAATACTACGTGTAATAAGCCATGTAAAGCACGTAAATTAGGGCTGTAGCCTGTCATTTATTCAGTTACTTTGTGACATCTTTACCCGGTGTTAATGCATATATTCAATACAAATGAGGCTATTTATGGCATGATTTCTTTATTCCACTCATTTTCCTCCATAAGGCAGGTAATATAACATTTTACTATAGCATTCAAGTGAAAATCTTGGCGCCATACTGTTTTTGAGCTGAGCGCATAGAAGCTCTTCTACAAAGGCCACAAATGGATGGAATTAAAGGGGTTGTCCGGGGGTGAAAAACTATTAGGAAAGGTCTCAGAGTGGGGTTCAAATAAAATAAGCCAGACTCACTCTCACCAATCCTTCACCTATCTCGTTTTGATGCTTATTGGGTCTTCAATTGTCTCTACTTCCTGGACCCATCTCAGCACACAGGAAGTACCTGAAGATGCCTGCTCAGCCAATCACTGGCTGAGGCAGGTCACTGCTTTGACAGAAGGGGCTTCTTTTATTTAATATATTTTAAAATTTTATTTTTACGGCTTCTTTTATTTTTATCCCACTTTGATGCTGTTCTTATTCATTTTAACCCCTTTGACAACCCTTTTGAACAAATTAAATTATACTAAAAGTAGCCCTGCCCTTTATATTTTGCCCAAAGGAACAAAATCTTATTGGTTGCACAAAGAAATCTAAAGGCAAATCAGAATTATTTAAACTCTACCCGTAGATGGACAGGATCAGAAAAACTGCCTATTATTCTGGCCATTAAAGCCCTTAGATGACTTGGGCAATAGGAGTTTCGTAAAGGGAGAGGATTCCCTCTATAATCCTAACGGATCCCTTTCCACAAGAATGCGGCATGCCAATGGATTACCATGATAGTCAGCCTAACAAATGCCTTCAGGTCTACCAAGTATCTCAAGGCGTTAAATATGCAATTGCTTTAAATTCCCAACAAAAAAGTAAAATTACATTAAAGGGGTTGTGCATCTTTGTGAGGGAGGGGGGAGGGAGGTGATAAACTTCCCCTTTTTGGCAAACCTGTGAAAGGAAGCATACTTACCTGCTTCCTCGCACTGGCTCTTTCTCTTCATGGCATTGGCTTCTCCACTCGGCTCCCAGGATGTAAACTTCACATTTTGACTCTGCTGCAGCCAATCATGGGCCACATCCATGATGCAAAGGGAGCAGATTACTGCAATTGGCTGCAGCTACGTCAGATTAGATGTTTCAATCCTGGGGACTGAGCAGAGAAGAAAAAGACGGGAAGAGAAGGAGCTGTGAGCCAGCTCCGGGAAGCAAGTGCGTATGTTTCCTATTACAGATCTGCCAAAGAGAGAGGTGTTTGCCAACCCCCCATCCCCCTCCCAAGGTGCACAACCCCTTAATTCATTAAAGTTTAATAAAAACAAAATAAAGGTTTTCTACCTAATAATAAACCAATGAACCTGCCCACTAGGCCAATCACTGGCCACAGCGAGGACCTGCCTCAGCCAGCTTGAGTGTGTAGTCCAAACACTCTCTGGTGTGTTGAGCCCAAGAAAAGAAAGTTAAGAGGAGTAGGGATTGGAGCAGCAGTCAGACAGAAGTGGCAGAGATCAGTGAAGGTCAGTACTCACCCCTTAGTGACCACACACATTTTTCCAAAATTGCATTCCAACAGCTATAATTTTATTTATTTATTTTTTTTGTGCCGCAAAGCACCACTCTCAGCATAGCGGTGCAGCCTGGGCACTTCTGTTATTGCTCTACAGCTGGGAAGGGCAGAGAGTGGTGTAATTACAAAGGGGGCATAACTGTTGTGAAGGGGGCACTAGCGGAGCATTCTTCTACAGGGGGCACTACAGGGCCAGGCAGTATACTTTAAAGTAAACTCTTGACTCCTCTTTCTGTCCAGCGCTACTAAGCATTTTGGGGGGTCATTTATTAAAGAGAAATATGGCTAAATTAGACCTATTTTTGGCGCCGATTGCGGTGCATTTGTGCCGCAATCTGCAACTTCTCCTCCCGCTAGGTCTAAGAAAGTGGGCATGGCATGTCCAGGGAAGGCCGTCTCACTCATCATTTTCTATGCCTGCTTTAGGCATATAAACTGGTCTAAATGTAAGACAGCAAGGAAGCTGTCTTACATTTAGAAGCGGTGGTGGGTTTGCCGAAGTTATGTAGAGACCTGCACCTCCACATAGCTCCGGTGGATCCACTGCCAGCTATTGGGGATGTTAAGACCGGTGTCTAAAATGCTGGTCTTAATAAATGTGCCCCTTTATTTTCTAATTTTTACATGACTGAGTAGGTGGAGGTTTGTATGGCGAGTCTGGCCAGCCTTGACCATTTACAGGAGGGAAGTGGGGTGCGCAAGGTTTTTTTGTATGATGGTGTACAGTATAGTAGTTGGTTGTTTTCCAGACACTCTTGAATTGTTCTCATCTTGTCTATCTGGAGTTCTATAAATGATTGCCACCTGCCTGAAGCTTGGCATATGTTTTAAACGTAATCACTCGACAGCTTGGCATGCAGCATGTGATAAAAAAAAACCTGTGATTATGACATTCTGTTTAGCAGGTTGCCAGAAATAGTTTGCAGATTTTTCCAAATGACATACTATTAAGAAACCTACTAGTCCACCCTAGATTCAGAAACAATATGGTTTCCAAGCTGTTACAAAACTACAACTCCCAGCATCTCTGGACAGCTGCAGGCTCGCCGTTCATGCAGAAATAAAAAAAAATCCTAACAGCTGGAAAGCCACAGGTTGGAGAACATGGCAGAAGTTCATTAGGTATTCTGTTAACCACTCATTTCAATCACATGAATGCAAGCTTCACTTACCGTATTTCCCAGGATTTTTAGAAATTACATTAAGTTTCACATACCGTATTTCCCAGGATTTTTAGAAATGACATTAAGTTTTTTTTGGGCAGCAACTTGCACTTTGTGATGCAGTACACTCCATTAGATGGGCAGGACGGTGGCTCAGTGATTAGAACAGTTTCCTGGATTTCAATCTGACCATCTGCTTTGCGTTCAGGGGTTGGCATACCATAAGTAGGGCTCAGGGAGGCCATCACCACCAAATGTTTTATTATTTTATTTATAGGGGTTTTCTGGTAATAATTAAGTTTTATCTAATGCCCGCACTCTGCCCTCTGAAGATTCATCCTTACCTGCTCCCTGCCGCGCCAGTCCTGTGCACTGCCTCTACTGTGTTCATGGTCTGATCCCAGGAGTGTTTACATCTGGCATGCTCACATTCCCTGCTGCAGCCCATGACTGGCTTCAGCAGTGATGTGCTGCTTGTGGCTTCCATTCCCCGGATCTAAGGTGCCGAGGAGAACTCCTGAAAAAACTACTCCAACAAACTTTATAGTTTGCACAATGGAGTCAACGAGTAACGTTATCCTGGCATTCGCAAACCCAGGCTCACGCATCAGACAGAGAAATGTGATTCATCACTCCACAAAATACAAACCGGATTCCCCAAAAGTTGGGACACTATACAAATCGTGAATAAAAACTGAATGCAATGATGTGGAGGTGCCAACTTCTAATATTTTATTCAGAATAGAACATAAATCACGGAACAAAAGTTTAAACTGAGAAAATTTACCATTTTAAGGGAAAAATATGTTGAATCAGAATTTCATGGTGTCAACAAATCCCCAAAAAGTTGGGACAAGGCCATTTTCACCACTGTGTGGCATCTCCCAGTTTCTCAAGTTTAGAAATAGGAATGCTCTCCCATTCTTGTCTAATACAGGCCTCTAACTGTTCAATCGTCTTGGGCCTTCTTTGTTGCACCTTCCTCTTTATAATGCGCCAAATGTTCTCTGTAGGTGAAAGATCTGGACTGCAGACTGGCCATTTCAGTACCCGGATCCTTCACCTTCGCAGCTATGATGTTGTGATTGATGCAGAATGTGGTCTGGCATTATCTTGTTGAAAAATGCAGGGTCTTCCCTGAAAGAGATGACGTCTGGATGGGAGCATATGTTGTTCTAGAACCTGAATATATTTTTCTGCATTGATGGTGCCTTTCCAGACATGCAAGCTGCCCATGCCACACGCACTCATGCAACCCCATACCATCAGAGATGCAGGCTTCTGAACTGAGCGTTGATAACAACTTGGGTTGTCCTTGTCCTCTTCGGTCCGGATGACATGGCGTCCCAGATTTCCAAAAAGAACTTCGAATCGTGACTCGTCTGACCACAGGACAGTCTTCCATTTTGCCACACTCCATTTTAAATGATCCCTGGCCCAGTGAAAACGCCTGAACTTGTGGATCTTGCTTAGAAATGGCTTCTTCTTTGCACTGTAGAGTTTCAGCTGGCAACGGTGGATGGCACGGTGGATTGTGTTCACTGACAATGGTTTCTGGAAGTATTCCTGAGCCCATTCTGTGATTTCCTTTACAGTAGCATTCCTGTTTGTGGTGCAGTGTCGTTTAAGGGCCCGGAGATCACGGGCATCCAGTATGGTTTTACGGCCTTGACCCTCACGCACAGAGATTGTTCCAGATTCTCTGAATCTTCGGATGATGTTATGCACAGTTGATGATGATAGATGCAAAGTCTTTGCAATTTTTCGCTGGGTAACACCTTTCTGATATTGCTCCACTATCTTTCTGCGCAACATTGTGGGAATTGGTGATCCTCTACCCATCTTGGCTTCTGAGAGACACTGCCACTCTGAGAAGCTCTTTTTATACCCAATCATGTTGCCAATTGACCTAATTAGTGTTAATTGGTCTTCCAGCTCTTCGTTATGCTCAAATTTACTTTTTCCAGCCTCTTATTGCTACTTGTCCCAACTTTTTGGGGATTTGTTGACACCGTGAAAATTTGAATCAACGTATTTTTCCTTTAAAATGATACATTTACTCGGATTAAACGTTTGATCTGTCATCTACGTTCTATTACAAATAAAATATTGACATTTGCCATCTCCACATCATTGCATTCAGTTTTTATTCACAATTTTTTTAGTGTCCCAACTTTTTGGGAATCCGGTTTGTTTGTTTCCACTGCTCCAGAGGCTTTACATCACTCCATCCAACGCTGACATTTTGCTTGGTGATGTAAGGGGTTTGCATGTAGCTGCTCGGCCATGGAAACCCATGCCAGGAAGCTCCCGGCACAGCACAGATTTTGTGCTGATGTTGATGACAGAGGAGGTCTGGACTCTACAGTTATGGGGTCAGCAGAGCTATGGTGACCCTGCTCTGTAACTTTATGTGGTCTCCATGTCATGGCTGACTTGCTGTTCCTTCCACTTTACAATAATACCGCTCACAGCTGATGGTGGAATATCTAGGAGGGAAGAAATTCCATGAACTGACTTGTGACAGCAGTGACATCCTAAGAATGGAGTGGCAATGGGAATGCTTTACTTGAGGCTCCATTTATATGAGGACACAGGAACCCTGTTCTTGTGATTGGTGTGGGTCCTAGTGGTCAGACCTCCACCAACCTGCTTGGTTCTTGGGACAACCCCTGTAAGTAGTAGTACCACTCATTGTCATATTAAATACAGCATCATCATTTAGTGCTCAAATAATAACACCATACAATGACTAAATAACAGCTCCATACACAATCTAATAATACAATTATAGAATAATGCTAATAATATTCACTCTATCTATCTATCTATCGATCGATCTGTCTGTCTATCAACTATCATAACTATGTCTCTATTTGTCTGTCTATCATTTATCTATCTGTCTGTCTATCTACCTTATACTATCTATCTATCTATCTATCTATCTATCATTTCATATCTATCTATCATTCATATCTATCTATCTATCTATCTATCTATCTTTTCATATCTATCTATCATTTATCTATTTGTCTATCTGTCTTATACTCTATCTATCTGTCTATCAGATATCATATTTATCTCTCTATATGTCTATCATTTATCTGTCTGTCTATATCATACTTTATCTATCTATCTATCTAGTTTTACCATTTAGCTAGCAGCAGTTTTGGAATCCCGTACAATCATCCTTTTTTCCATTGTTTGACCTTGTATCACTTATTTGCCAACATCACATTTCCCCTGTGTTTCACGCTCCTTACTATTTCTTTGTAACCTTTTTTCCTTTTTTTCCTCCTCTCCGCTATCCGTCATTGGCCTTTCTACGATTTCATAAGCTCTGCTAAATACTTTGGGAAATGGTCTACATGGAAGATTCTATTTGAAACAAAATTACTTTCCTACCTATCTTCACTTCAAGAGGAATTTAAACATTCTCAGATTGAAAAGCTAATGCATTTTGAAGGCAGTAAATAATAGATTTATTATTGTAGAAACAGTTCAAACAATTTCTAAAAGATTGTACTGAAAAGCAATAATAATGTTGGTCAAGCTTCTGTAGAATTCACTACTTGGTGAAATTTCGCATTAATCACATACTTATGTTCTATAAACAAGTTTTTACAACTTTTGCCCCCAAAGATATAATGTTCTATTTTAAGTCACTCCAGGCTTAAAAAGTTTTGAAAGGTTGAAGTGAACTCCATTATAATAGAACTTAGCTTAGAAAATGAAATTTTGGGGATTTTCTGTTGCTTTTTCAGTACTTAGATTTTACCATTTAAAAAACATTCTGGACAATAGCATCTTTTCTACTAGATAGCCTATAACTCTTAGATAACTATTACTTCCCACTAGAGTTGAGCGAACACCTGGATGTTCGGGTTCGAGAAGTTCGGCCGAACATCCCGGAAATGTTCGGGTTCGGGATCCGAACCCGATCCGAACTTCGTCCCGAACCCGAACCCCATTGAAGTCAATGGGGACCCGAACTTTTCGGCACTAAAAAGGCTGTAAAACAGCCCAGGAAAGAGCTAGAGGGCTGCAAAAGGCAGCAACATGTAGGTAAATCCCCTGCAAACAAATGTGGATAGGGAAATTAATTAAAATAAAAATTAAATAAATAAAAATTAACCAAAATCAATTGGAGAGAGGTTCCATAGCAGAGAATCTGGCTTCCCGTCACCCACCACTGGAACAGTCCATTCTCAGATATTTAGGCCCCGGCACCCAGGCAGAGGAGAGAGGTCCCGTAACAGAGAATCTGTCTTCATGTCAGCAGAGAATTAGTCTGCATGTCATAGCAGAGAATGAGGCTTCACGTCAGCCACCACTGCAACAGTCCATTGGCATATATTTAGGCCCAGCACCCAGGCAGAGGAGGGAGGTCCCGTAACAGAGAATCTGTCTTCATGTCAGCAGAGAATTAGTCTGCATGTCATAGCAGAGAATGAGGCTTCACGTCAGCCACCACTGCAACAGTCCATTGGCATATATTTAGGCCCAGCACACACACAGGCAGAGGAGAGAGGTCCCGTAACAGAGAATCTGGCTTCATGTCAGCAGAGAATCAGTCTGCATGTCATAGCAGAGAATGAGGCTTCACGTCAGCCACCACTGCAACAGTCCATTGGCATATATTTAGGCCCAGCACACACACAGGCAGAGGAGAGAGGTCCCGTAACAGAGAATCTGGCTTCATGTCAGCAGAGAATCAGTCTGCATGTCATAGCAGAGAATGAGGCTTCACGTCAGCCACCACTGCAACAGTCCATTGGCATATATTTAGGCCCAGCACCCAGGCAGAGGAGGGAGGTCCCGTAACAGAGAATCTGTCTTCATGTCAGCAGAGAATTAGTCTGCATGTCATAGCAGAGAATGAGGCTTCACGTCAGCCACCACTGCAACAGTCCATTGGCATATATTTAGGCCCAGCACACACACAGGCAGAGGAGAGAGGTCCCGTAACAGAGAATCTGGCTTCATGTCAGCAGAGAATCAGTCTGCATGTCATAGCAGAGAATGAGGCTTCACGTCACCCACCACTGCAACAGTCCATTGGCATATATTTAGGCCTAGCACACAGGCAGAGCAGAGAGGTCCCGTAACAGACAATCTGGCTTCATGACAGCAGAGAATTAGTCTGCATGTCATAGCAGAGAATGAGGCTTCACGTCAGCCACCACTGCAACAGTCCATTGGCATATATTTAGGCCCAGCACCCAGGCAGAGGAGAGAGGTCCCGTAACAGACAATCTGGCTTCATGTCAGCAGAGAATTAGTCTGCATGTCATAGCAGAGAATCAGGCTTCACGTCAGCCACCACTGCAACAGTCCATTGTCATAAATTTAGGCCCAGCACCCAGGCAGAGGAGAGAGGTCCCGTAACAGACAATCTGGCTTCATGTCAGCAGAGAATTAGTCTGCATGTCATAGCAGAGAATGAGGCTTCACGTCAGCCACCACTGCAACAGTCCATTGGCATATATTTAGGCCTAGCACACAGGCAGAGCAGAGAGGTCCCGTAACAGACAATCTGGCTTCATGACAGCAGAGAATCAGTCTGCATGTCATAGCAGAGAATCAGGCTTCACGTCAGCCACCACTGCAACAGTCCATTGTCATAAATTTAGGCCCAGCACCCAGGCAGAGGAGAGAGGTCCCGTAACAGAGAATCTGGCTTCATGTCAGCAGAGAATCAGTCTTCATATCATAGCAGAGAATCAGGCTTCACGTCACCCACCACTGTAAGAGTCAATTTTCATAAATTTAGGCCCAGAACCCAGGCAGAGGAGAAAGGTCCCGTAACAGACAATCTGGCTTCATGTCAGCAGAGAATCAGTCTTCATATCATAGCCTAGAATCAGGCTTCACGTCACCCACCACTGTAAGAGTCAATTTTCATAAATTTAGGCCCAGAACCCAGGCAGAGGAGAAAGGTCCCGTAACAGACAATCTGGCTTCATGTCAGCAGAGAATCAGTCTTCATATCATAGCAGAGAATCAGGCTTCACGTCACCCACCACTGCAACAGTCAATTGTCATAAATTTAGGCCCAGCACCCAGGCAGAGGAGAGAGCTCCCGTAACAGAGGATCTGGCTTCATGTCAGCAGAGAATCAGTCTGCATGTCATAGCAGAGAATGAGGCTTCACGTCACCCACCACTGCAACAGTCCATTGGCATATATTTAGGCCTAGCACACAGGCAGAGCAGAGAGGTCCCGTAACAGACAATCTGGCTTCATGTCAGCAGAGAATCAGTCTGCATGTCATAGCAGAGAATGAGGCTTCACGTCACCCACCACTGCAACAGTCCATTGGCATATATTTAGGCCTAGCACACAGGCAGAGCAGAGAGGTCCCGTAACAGACAATCTGGCTTCATGACAGCAGAGAATCAGTCTGCATGTCATAGCAGAGAATGAGGCTTCACGTCACCCACCACTGCAACAGTCCATTGGCATATATTTAGGCCTAGCACACAGGCAGAGCAGAGAGGTCCCGTAACAGACAATCTGGCTTCATGTCAGCAGAGAATCAGTCTGCATGTCATAGCAGAGAATGAGGCTTCACGTCACCCACCACTGCAACAGTCCATTGGCATATATTTAGGCCTAGCACACAGGCAGAGCAGAGAGGTCCCGTAACAGACAATCTGGCTTCATGACAGCAGAGAATCAGTCTGCATGTCATAGCAGAGAATGAGGCTTCACGTCACCCACCACTGCAACAGTCCATTGGCATATATTTAGGCCTAGCACACAGGCAGAGCAGAGAGGTCCCGTAACAGACAATCTGGCTTCATGTCAGCAGAGAATCAGTCTGCATGTCATAGCAGAGAATGAGGCTTCACGTCACCCACCACTGCAACAGTCCATTGGCATATATTTAGGCCTAGCACACAGGCAGAGCAGAGAGGTCCCGTAACAGACAATCTGGCTTCATGACAGCAGAGAATCAGTCTGCATGTCATAGCAGAGAATGAGGCTTCACGTCACCCACCACTGCAACAGTCCATTGGCATATATTTAGGCCTAGCACACAGGCAGAGCAGAGAGGTCCCGTAACAGACAATCTGGCTTCATGACAGCAGAGAATCAGTCTGCATGTCATAGCAGAGAATGAGGCTTCACGTCACCCACCACTGCAACAGTCCATTGGCATATATTTAGGCCTAGCACACAGGCAGAGCAGAGAGGTCCCGTAACAGACAATCTGGCTTCATGTCAGCAGAGAATCAGTCTGCATGTCATAGCAGAGAATGAGGCTTCACGTCACCCACCACTGCAACAGTCCATTGGCATATATTTAGGCCTAGCACACAGGCAGAGCAGAGAGGTCCCGTAACAGACGATCTGGCTTCATGTCAGCAGAGAATCAGTCTGCATGTCATAGCAGAGAATCAGGCTTCACGTCAGCCACCACTGCAACAGTCCATGGTCATAAATTTAGGCCCAGCACCCAGGCAGAGGAGAGAGGTCCCGTAACAGACAATCTGGCTTCATGTCAGCAGAGAATTAGTCTGCATGTCATAGCAGAGAATCAGGCTTCATGTCAGCCACCACTGCAACAGTCCATTGGCATATATTTAGGCCTAGCACACAGGCAGAGGAGAGGTTCATTCAACTTTGGGTAGCATCGCAATATAATGGTAAAATGAAAATAAAAATAGGATTGAATGAGGAAGTGCCCTGGAGTCCAATAATATATGGTTATGGGGAGGTAGTTAATGTCTAATCTGGACAAGGGACGGACAGGTCCTGTGGGATCCATGCCTGGTTCATTTTTATGAACGTCAGCTTGTCCACATTGGCTGTAGACAGGCGGCTGCGTTTGTCTGTAATGACGCCCCCTGCCGTGCTGAATACACGTTCAGACAAAACGCTGGCTGCCGGGCAGGCCAGCACCTCCAAGGCATAAAAGGCTAGCTCTGGCCACGTGGACAATTTAGAGACCCAGAAGTTGAATGGGGCCGAACCATCAGTCAGTACGTGGAGGGGTGTGCACACGTACTGTTCCACCATGTTAGTGAAATGTTGCCTCCTGCTAACACGTTGCGTATCAGGTGGTGGTGCAGTTAGCTGTGGCGTGTTGACAAAAGTTTTCCACATCTCTGCCATGCTAACCCTGCCCTCAGAGGAGCTGGCCGTGACACAGCTGCCTTGGCGACCTCTTGCTCCTCCTCTGCCTTGGCCTTGGGCTTCCACTTGTTCCCCTGTGACATTTGGGAATGCTCTCAGTAGCGCGTCTACCAACGTGCGCTTGTACTCGCGCATCTTCCTATCACGCTCCAGTGCAGGAAGTAAGGTGGGCACATTGTCTTTGTAGCGTGGATCCAGCAGGGTGGCAACCCAGTAGTCCGCACAGGTTAAAATGTGGGCAACTCTGCTGTCGTTGCGCAGGCACTGCAGCATGTAGTCGCTCATGTGTGCCAGGCTGCCCAGGGGTAAGGACAAGCTGTCCTCTGTGGGAGGCGTATCGTCATCGTCCTGCCTTTCCCCCCAGCCACGCACCAGTGATGGACCCGAGCTGCGTTGGGTGCCACCCCGCTGTGACCATGCTTCATCCTCATCCTCCTCCACCTCCTCCTCATCCTCGTCCTCCTCGTCCTCCAGTAGTGGGCCCTGGCTGGCCACATTTGTACCTGGCCTCTGCTGTTGCAAAAAACCTCCCTCTGAGTCACTTCGAAGAGACTGGCCTGAAAGTGCTAAAAATGACCCCTCTTCCTCATCCTCCTCCTCCTCCTCCTGGGCCACCTCCTGTTCCATCATCGCCCTAAGTGTTTTCTCAAGGAGACATAGAAGTGGTATTGTAACGCTGATAACGGTGTCATCGCCACTGGCCATGTTGGTGGAGTACTCGAAACAGCGCAACAGGGCACACAGGTCTCGCATGGAGGCCCAGTCATTGGTGGTGAAGTGGTGCTGTTCTGTAGTGCGACTGACCCGTGCGTGCTGCAGCTGAAACTCCACTATGGCCTGCTGCTGCTCGCACAGTCTGTCCAGCATGTGCAAGGTGGAGTTCCACCTGGTGGGCACGTCGCATATGAGGCGGTGAGCGGGAAGGCCGAAGTTACGCTGTAGCGCAGACAGGCGAGCAGCGGCAGGATGTGAACGCCGGAAGCGCGAACAGACGGCCCGCACTTTATGCAGCAGCTCTGACATGTCGGGGTAGTTGTGAATGAACTTCTGCACCACCAAATTCAGCACATGCGCCAAGCAAGGGATGTGCGTCAAATTGGCTAGTCCCAGAGCTGCAACGAGATTTCGCCCATTATCACACACCACCAGGCCGGGCTTGAGGCTCACCGGCAGCAACCACTCGTCGGTCTGTTGTTCAATACCCCGCCACAACTCCTGTGCGGTGTGGGGCCTGTCCCCCAAACATATGAGTTTCAGAATGGCCTGCTGACGTTTACCCCGGGCTGTGCTGAAGTTGGTGGTGAAGGTGTGTGGCTGACTGGATGAGCAGGTGGAAGAAGAGGAGGAGGAAGCCGAGAAGGAGGAGGTGGCAACAGGAGGCAAAGAATGTTGCCCTGCGATCCTTGGCGGCGGCAGGACGTGCGCCAAACAGCTCTCCGCCTGGGGCCCAGCTGCCACTACATTTACCCAGTGTGCAGTTAGGGAGATATAGCGTCCCTGGCCGTGCTTACTGGTCCACGTATCTGTGGTTAGGTGGACCTTGCTACAGATGGCGTTGCGCAGTGCACACTTGATTTTATCGGATACTTGGTTGTGCAGGGAAGGCACGGCTCTCTTGGAGAAGTAGTGCCGGCTGGGAACAACATACTGTGGGACAGCAAGCGACATGAGCTGTTTGAAGCTGTCTGTGTCCACCAGCCTAAATGACAGCATTTCATAGGCCAGTAGTTTAGAAATGCTGGCATTCAGGGCCAGGGATCGAGGGTGGCTAGGTGGGAATTTACGCTTTCTATCAAATGTTTGTGAGATGGAGAGCTGAACGCTGGCGTGTGACATGGTTGAGACGCTTGGTGACGGAGGTGGTGGTGGTGGTGTTGGTGGTACATCCCCTGTTTGCTGGGCGGCAGGTGCCAACGTTCCTCCAGAGGCGGAGGAAGAGGCCGAGGCGGCAGCAGCAGAATAGGCCGAGGCGGCAGCAGCAGAAGAGGTAGCAGGGGGAGCCTGAGTGACTTCCTTGGTTTTAAGGTGTTTACTCCACTGCAGTTCATGCTTTGCATGCAGGTGCCTGGTCATGCAGGTTGTGCTCAGGTTCAGAACGTTAATGCCTCGCTTCAGGCTCTGATGGCACAGCGTGCAAACCACTCGGGTCTTGTCGTCAGCACATTGTTTGAAGAAGTGCCATGCCAGGGAACTCCTTGAAGCTGCCTTTGGGGTGCTCGGTCCCAGATGGCGGCGGTCAGTAGCAGGCGGAGTCTCTTGGCGGCGGGTGTTCTGCTTTTGCCCACTGCTCCCTCTTTTGCTACGCTGTTGGCTCGGTCTCACCACTGCCTCTTCCTCCGAACTGTGAAAGTCAGTGGCACGACCTTCATTCCATGTGGGGTCTAGGACCTCATCGTCCCCTGCATCGTCTTCCACCCAGTCTTGATCCCTGACCTCCTGTTCAGTCTGCACACTGCAGAAAGACGCAGCAGTTGGCACCTGTGTTTCGTCATCATCAGAGACATGCTGAGGTGGTATTCCCATGTCCTCATCATCAGGAAACATAAGTGGTTGTGCGTCAGTGCATTCTATGTCTTTCACCGCTGGGGAAGGGCTAGGTGGATGCCCTTGGGAAACCCTGCCAGCGGAGTCTTCAAACAGCATAAGAGACTGCTGCATAACTTGAGGCTGAGACAGTTTCCCTGGTATGCATGGGGGTGATGTGACAGACTGATGGGGTTGGTTTTCAGGCGCCATCTGTGCGCTTTCTGCAGAAGACTGGGTGGGAGATAATGTGAACGTGCTGGATCCACTGTCGGCCACCCAATTGACTAATGCCTGTACCTGCTCAGGCCTTACCATCCTTAGAACGGCATTGGGCCCCACCATATATCGCTGTAAATTCTGGCGGCTACTGGGACCTGAGGTAGTTGGTACACTAGGACGTGTGGATGTGGCAGAACGGCCACGTCCTCTCCCAGCACCAGAGGGTCCACTAACACCACCACGACCATGTCCACGTCCGCGTCCCTTACTAGATGTTTTTCTCATTGTTATGGTTCACCACAACAACAAATATATTATTTGGCCCAATGTATTGTATTCAAAATCAGCGGGATATAAATTTGAGGCCTAGTATTTAGGCGCTGGGTGACCGGTATGGATTTAGTGACAGAATTAGACTTGGAAATGCACAGAAGCGTGTGTGTGAAGTTATTCTGAATGACCCTATGTGCACCTTCAATATTATATACCCTTTTAGGGATAGATTTCAAATAGCTCTGATATAGCAGAAACCACTAAATTATGAAATTGCTAAATTGGGAATTGTACTTCAACCCAGAACAAAAAATGTGCTTTGACGGACACTAAATATCTTGCCCAGCAACAACAGTACAGCGGTGGGTAACGAGAGATTTAGAGGGATTTAAATTTGAGGCCTAGTATTTAGGCGCTGGGTCACCGGTATGGATTTAGTGACAGAATTAGACTTGGAAATGCACAGAAGCGTGTGTGTGAAGTTATTCTGAATGACCCTATGTGCACCTTCAATATTATATACCCTTTTAGGGATAGATTTCAAATAGCTCTGATATAGCAGAAACCACTAAATTATGAAATTGCTAAATTGGGAATTGTACTTCAACCCAGAACAAAAAATGTGCTTTGACGGACACTAAATATCTTGCCCAGCAACAACAGTACAGCGGTGGGTAACGAGAGATTTAGAGGGATTTAAATTTGAGGCCTAGTATTTAGGCGCTGGGTCACCGGTATGGATTTAGTGACAGAATTAGACTTGGAAATGCACAGAAGCGTGTGTGTGAAGTTATTCTGAATGACCCTATGTGCACCTTCAATATTATATACCCTTTTAGGGATAGATTTCAAATAGCTCTGATATAGCAGAAACCACTAAATTATGAAATTGCTAAATTGGGAATTGTACTTCAACCCAGAACAAAAAATGTGCTTTGACGGACACTAAATATCTTGCCCAGCAACAACAGTACAGCGGTGGGTAACGAGAGATTTAGAGGGATTTAAATTTGAGGCCTAGTATTTAGGCGCTGGGTCACCGGTATGGATTTAGTGACAGAATTAGACTTGGAAATGCACAGAAGCGTGTGTGTGAAGTTATTCTGAATGACCCTATGTGCACCTTCAATATTATATACCCTTTTAGGGATAGATTTCAAATAGCTCTGATATAGCAGAAACCACTAAATTATGAAATTGCTAAATTGGGAATTGTACTTCAACCCAGAACAAAAAATGTGCTTTGACGGACACTAAATATCTTGCCCAGCAACAACAGTACAGCGGTGGGTAACGAGAGATTTAGAGGGATTTAAATTTGAGGCCTAGTATTTAGGCGCTGGGTCACCGGTATGGATTTAGTGACAGAATTAGACTTGGAAATGCACAGAAGCGTGTGTGTGAAGTTATTCTGAATGACCCTATGTGCACCTTCAATATTATATACCCTTTTAGGGATAGATTTCAAATAGCTCTGATATAGCAGAAACCACTAAATTATGAAATTGCTAAATTGGGAATTGTACTTCAACCCAGAACAAAAAATGTGCTTTGACGGACACTAAATATCTTGCCCAGCAACAACAGTACACCGGTGGGTAACGAGAGATTTAGAGGGAATTAAATTTGAGGCCTAGTATTTAGGCGCTGGGTCACCGGTATGGATTTAGTGACAGAATTAGACTTGGAAATACACAGTAGCGGGTGTGTGTGAAGTTATTCTGAATGACCCTATGTGCACCTTCAATATTATATACCCTTTTAGGGATAGATTTCAAATAGCTCTGATATAGCAGAAACCACTAAATTATGAAATTGCTAAATTGGGAATTGTACTTCAACCCAGAACAAAAAATGTGCTTTGACGGACACTAAATATCTTGCCCAGCAACAACAGTACAGCGGTGGGTAACGAGAGATTTAGAGGGAATTAAATTTGAGGCCTAGTATTTAGGCGCTGGGTCACCGGTATGGATTTAGTGACAGAATTAGACTTGGAAATGCACAGAAGCGTGTGTGTGAAGTTATTCTGAATGACCCTATGTGCACCTTCAATATTATATACCCTTTTAGGGATAGATTTCAAATAGCTCTGATATAGCAGAAACCACTAAATTATGAAATTGCTAAATTGGGAATTGTACTTCAACCCAGAACAAAAAATGTGCTTTGACGGACACTAAATATCTTGCCCAGCAACAACAGTACAGCGGTGGGTAACGAGAGATTTAGAGGGATTTAAATTTGAGGCCTAGTATTTAGGCGCTGGGTCACCGGTATGGATTTAGTGACAGAATTAGACTTGGAAATGCACAGAAGCGTGTGTGTGAAGTTATTCTGAATGACCCTATGTGCACCTTCAATATTATATACCCTTTTAGGGATAGATTTCAAATAGCTCTGATATAGCAGAAACCACTAAATTATGAAATTGCTAAATTGGGAATTGTACTTCAACCCAGAACAAAAAATGTGCTTTGACGGACACTAAATATCTTGCCCAGCAACAACAGTACAGTGGTGGGTAACGAGAGATTTAGAGGGATTTAAATTTGAGGCCTAGTATTTAGGCGCTGGGTCACCGGTATGGATTTAGTGACAGAATTAGACTTGGAAATGCACAGAAGCGTGTGTGTGAAGTTATTCTGAATGACCCTATGTGCACCTTCAATATTATATACCCTTTTAGGGATAGATTTCAAATAGCTCTGATATAGCAGAAACCACTAAATTATGAAATTGCTAAATTGGGAATTGTACTTCAACCCAGAACAAAAAATGTGCTTTGACGGACACTAAATATCTTGCCCAGCAACAACAGTACACCGGTGGGTAACGAGAGATTTAGAGGGAATTAAATTTGAGGCCTAGTATTTAGGCGCTGGGTCACCGGTATGGATTTAGTGACAGAATTAGACTTGGAAATACACAGTAGCGGGTGTGTGTGAAGTTATTCTGAATGACCCTATGTGCACCTTCAATATTATATACCCTTTTAGGGATAGATTTCAAATAGCTCTGATATAGCAGAAACCACTAAATTATGAAATTGCTAAATTGGGAATTGTACTTCAACCCAGAACAAAAAATGTGCTTTGACGGACACTAAATATCTTGCCCAGCAACAACAGTACAGCGGTGGGTAACGAGAGATTTAGAGGGAATTAAATTTGAGGCCTAGTATTTAGGCGCTGGGTCACCGGTATGGATTTAGTGACAGAATTAGACTTGGAAATACACAGTAGCGGGTGTGTGTGAAGTTATTCTGAATGACCCTATGTGCACCTTCAATATTATATACCCTTTTTGGGATAGATTTCAAATAGCTCTGATATAGCAGGAACCACTAAATTATGAAATTGCTAAATTGGGAATTGTACTTCAACCCAGAACAAAAAATGTGCTTTGACGGGCACTAAATAACTTTCCCAGCTACAACAGGACAACGGTAACGAGAGATTTAGAGGGATTTAAATTTGAGGCCTAGTATTTAGGCGCTGGGTGACAGGTATGGGTTTAGTGACAGAATTAGACTTGGAAATACACAGTAGCGGGTGTGTGTGAAGTTATTCTGAATGACCCTATGTGCACCTTCAATATTATATACCCTTTTTGGGATAGATTTCAAATAGCTCTGATATAGCAGAAACCACTAAATTATGAAATTGCTAAATTGGGAATTGTACTTCAACCCAGAACAAAAAATGTGCTTTGACGGACACTAAATATCTTGCCCAGCAACAACAGTACAGCGGTGGGTAACGAGAGATTTAGAGGGAATTAAATTTGAGGCCTAGTATTTAGGCGCTGGGTCACCGGTATGGATTTAGTGACAGAATTAGACTTGGAAATACACAGTAGCGGGTGTGTGTGAAGTTACTCTGAATGACCCTATGTGCACCTTCAATATTATATACCCTTTTTGGGATAGATTTCAAAGAGCTCTGATATAGCAGGAACCACTAAATTATGAAATTGCTAAATTGAGAATTGTATTTCAACCCAGAACAAGAAATGTGCTTGAACGGACACTAAATAACTCGCCCAGCTACAGCACTAGGGACAGATTTAGCTGGATATAAATTTGAGGCCTAGTATTTAGGCGCTGGGTGACCGGTATGGATTTAGTGACAGAATTAGACTGGGATATGGCCAAAAAATGAACAGACTATTGCTGGTTAAATGCACTTGGTGTGACAGCTTCACCCTGATGTAGGCTTTAGCCAAATAACAACCACACCATTGAGGGTTAAATGCACTTGGTGACAGGCGCAGCTTGCCCCTGATTTTGTATATGGCCAAAAAATGAACAGACTATTGCTGGTTAAATGCACTTGGTGTGACAGCTTCACCCTGATGTAGGCTTTAGCCAAATAACAACCACACCATTGAGGGTTAAATGCACTTGGTGACAGGCGCAGCTTGCCCCTGATTTTGTATATGGCCAAAAAATGAACAGACTATTGCTGGTTAAATGCACTTGGTGTGACAGCTTCACCCTGATGTAGGCTTTAGCCAAAAAACAACCACACCATTGAGGGTTAAATGCACTTGGTGACAGGCGCAGCTTGCCCCTGATTTTGTATATGGCCAAAAAATGAACAGACTATTGCTGGTTAAATGCACTTGGTGTGACAGCTTCACCCTGATGTAGGCTTTAGCCAAAAAACAACCACACCATTGAGGGTTAAATGCACTTGGTCGCAGCTTGTGCTGGCGCACCACAAGACACAAAATGGCCGCCGATCACCCCAGAAAAATGAGACTGACAAACGGTCTGTGCAGCCTAAAAACAGTGAGCAATTGAGGATCAGCAGCTCAATGATCCACAGCTGCAGATCGATCAGTTAATCAAGTCCTTTGGAGGAGTTAATCTGCCTAATCTCGCCCTACTGTCGCAGCCGCAACCTCTCCCTACGCTAATCAGAGCAGAGTGACGGGCGGCGCTATGTGACTCCAGCTTAAATAGAGGCTGGGTCACATGGTGCTCTGGCCAATCACAGCCATGCCAATAGTAGGCATGGCTGTGATGGCCTCTTGGGGCAAGTAGTATGACGCTTGTTGATTGGCTGCTTTGCAGCCTTTCAAAAAGCGCCAAGAAAGCGTCACAAAAGCGCCAAGAAAGCGACGAACACCGAACCCGAACCCGGACTTTTACGAAAATGTCCGGGTTCGGGTCCGTGTCACGGACACCCCAAAATTCGGTACGAACCCGAACTATACAGTTCGAGTTCGCTCATCCCTACTTCCCACCAATTGCCAGATTTTGACCCTCTTGACCCTATCCTATGACTGCAGAAAGTAGCAACTTGTATGGAGTGGTTGTAGAAGATGTACTGTTGCTCCGTACAACTCATCTATAACTCTCCTAAATGAGTTGCATAGAGTGACCACTAGTGTTGAGCGAATCGAGCTTCAGATCCGAGATCCACATTTTAAAATAGCAATATGAAGTCGGATGTGGTACCGGCTGGTACCTCAGTACTAAATCCGCCTTCGGGTAAGGACACAGATTTGATTACTGAATTAATTCACTGATGTCTTGCGTGACTTTCAGTGTAGCAAATTTTTGCCTACACGGAGGCAATGCATTTTAATGCTGTACAAAGACAGCATTAAAACCGAAGTGTTTGAGCGAATCGACTTTGGATCTTTGATCCGAAGCTCGATTCACTCAACACTAGTGACCACTGTTCCATGCAAATTCCTTTGTATTGTGGTCTTTCTTATGGATAGAAAGTAAATATTATGAAGCAAAGTACACTTGTTATGGCAGTGGGCGTGGAAGCACTGTGCCAACCAATGAATTTTTTTTTTTCAAATAAATTTTTATTGTCAAAGAGGCAAATGTAATGATCACAATTACAGTCTGGGCGCAGCCACTCAGATTGCAATATGTACGATACATAACATAACAATGTATAGTGGTCGCAGCCACTGATTAGAGAACATTGACCACATTTTTTTATATTAAAGAAGTTCTACAGCACCTGCCCAACCAATGAATTTGACCTAAGGACATTATCCTGTCAGTTCCCTGTTTCTCATCATTCAACAGGGATCTGGACTTTGCTGCAGGGAGTGCACCAGGCCACTACCTCCTTGAGTAGTCTACATGTGGTTGACTGCTGGCCCATGGGGGTCAAGGGACACAGGGGCATAGCAGTAAAAGGACAGGCAACACTCATTGTCAGTAACAGGCCAAGGTCAGGCATAGTATATGGAAATCCATGAAACAGTCTAAAGGACGGGGCAGGCAGCGAGGAGTCAATACGGTAATCAGGCAGAGGTTATGTCAGGCTGCAGAGAAACAGAGCCAGGAATTGGTAAGAAGTCAGTACACAGGCAGATAAATGAAAAAGCACACCTTTACATGAATTTGCAAGCTAGATTCACATATTGCTCAGGCACCTAACCCGGGGGGGAAGCCCCTTAAGTACCCCAGAGTTGTCAGCCCTTTAAGAGCCAGGGAGCGCGGGAATGCACATGCCCTATGGGCAGACTGGTGAGGCGTAGCCGGCTAGCACTGGCTACAGCCTGCAGCAGGAAACAAGACAACGTATTCTAGCAGCTGGGCCCACTGCTGGAGGGTAACTGAGGGCCAGTGGGTCATGACACCTGGAACGGAAGCAGTGGCAGAAACAAAGTGAGTAACCCAGCGCCCTTGCTCACCATCCGAGTGGCAGATGTCATAGAGAGCGCCACAATAAAAATATGTTAAATGTATTTATTTCACTGTGCCTTATAGTGGATTTCCATTTTGTGATGTATACAACATTTTATTGGCTTCATCTGACTTCACCTCCATCAGTACCCCCTGCAGCTTCCATGCCTGTAAAGAATATTAGACTTTTTGAAGTTCTGAATGGTTTAAGGCAGTGTCTAATGCTCCATACAATTCTTCTTACTGCTTTTGTACTTATGGATAAGTGATACATGTTACTACCCAGAATGTACCTTAACATTTACATGATGATATATACTGTAAAACAGCAGGCACTCGGCAGCTGTGGCACCTGCTCAACTCCTGAGTGGGCGCCATATTTGAAGACCAGACATTAGGCGTATATGTAGCTCCAATGTCAGGAATGGGTTAGGATATAATACAAACAGAGGATGGACATGGAAGCTTCACATCAGTGTATCCAGTGTAGAAACCATTTGCAGGCTGAGATTGAAGCATTCTTTTTCTTCCTCCTGCTTCGCTTCTATTATCACCTGTAATAGAGAAATTCTAATTTCTGCAGATTTTTTTAAGGGGTTGTTTTACCTCAGACATTGGTGGCATATCCCTATAGAAACCATCAGCACCCCTCAACTGTATTGCAGGAAGTGCCAGTGGAGTGACAGTGGGAGCGCCCTCCCTTTAACTTCTTAGATACCCCTGCAAGCCTGTAGCTGGCCAGCTAAGACCTGTCCTAGGTTGCTAATATAGCTTATATGTGTATACAGCTAGACCTGCCAATAACCTAAATACAGTTCCTATGTTTATGTGTTAAAGACAAAAGCAGAGTTATTTCTTCTCACACAGCAAGAGTTTTCACCAATCACAGCCAGCCTAACACGCAGCCTGCCTTGGAATCCCCACAGCTCCTGCTGCTAGAATCATTATTCACCAGAGACAGTAGCCGAAGAGACATTCACTCCACCGAGAGCTGTGTTTTTATAGAAGCAGGAGAGGCCAAAATAGGTATTTAAAACAGTTATATAATGTTCCTGTTGTTAGTATTGTGATTGGAACTGTATACTGGACTAGATATATATGTGTTTACTTACAGTTCCACCAATTACAACCATACTAGATCATACTCAACCAATCTGCAAATAGTCACTGCTAACTGCATACTGCAAGTTAACTATTAGTTAGACCTCAGATATACCTCTCAGAGAGATCATAAAGTGCTTAAATAACTTAAAGTGAGAGTACAGATACTCAAGAGATAAATATATCCACCTTTTTTTGTTGAATGACAAGATTGAACAGTTGAACCACCATCTTATGCATACTGCCATCTTGTGATATCTTTTCAACACGTGTTTTGTACATGGACTATCTGCTGCGGAGGCGGCAGTGTTATATATGAAGAAAAATTGAAGTTACATATTACAGCCAACTCCACTGCACCGACAGATCTCATAGAACAGGAATAGGTTAAGAAATGAATCTACAGAGAATGTTACACATAGGGTTGAACATGCAGAATTTGGGTATGGGTACTTATGGTGGATTCGGGAAACCTACATTCTGCATGATGTGGACAGACTTTTCATCTTCTGGAAGCATATAATGAAGGTTCCTATACAATAAGTACAGGCAGGGATCTTGAAAAACAGGGGGAACTAATATTGAAAGTATATTGTAGCCTACAAATACCTACAATTAAAGAGGTTGTGTCACCTCAGACATTGGTGGCATATCGCTATGATATGCTACCAATGTCAGATAGGGGTGGGTCCCAAGGGATCCGCTCCTATCTCCAGAACCGGATACTTAAAGTGAACGAAGAGAAACTGCACATGTGAGGCTGCCCACCATTTATATCTATGAGAGTTTCAAAAA
Source organism: Bufo gargarizans (assembly GCF_014858855.1). Taxonomy (NCBI): domain Eukaryota; kingdom Metazoa; phylum Chordata; class Amphibia; order Anura; family Bufonidae; genus Bufo; species Bufo gargarizans. The sequence continues at coordinate 13,424,967 of NC_058083.1, read as the reverse complement.
TAGTGTTGCACCACAGACCTGGGGGTACCACAATTGTAAATAGTTATGCTACACATGTATCAATAAGTATGGATGGCAAAGATTGGCTAGGAACAGGGTTTACCACCCTGCCCCCCCCCCCTTGGTAGGAGTGGGCTGGTCCTGTTTCCTGCCAGGAGAGACAGTTCCTGCGAAGAGAGGGAGGTGAGAGGAAGTACATACCAGAGCTCCTGCTCCTATAAGAGGTTCTCCAGAGATCAAAGATATACTGCCTCAAGTAAATCCTACCATGTATTTTATGTATTATGGCTGTGTCTATCAGTAAGGTATGGATAGCAAAGGTTGGCTAGGAACAGGGCTAACCAACCTGTTCCTTCCCTTTTGGTAGGAGTGGGCTGGTCCTGTTTCCTTTAAGGAGGGTGAGTTCCTATGAAGAAAAAGAGGAGAGAGGAAGCACATACCAGAGCTCCTGCTCATAAAAGAGCTTCATCAGAGAGATCGAAGATATACAGCCTCAACTAAATCCTTGAGAAGACCGCAGAGGGAACAGCTACAATCAGTATTAAAGACACTGCTCTGAGGTAAGGGACTACAGCTAAAATGCCTATCAGCCAGAATACTACTAGGTCAGTACAACACATAGTGTTAAACTGCAGCCATCCAACCTACCTCCATTTACCTTACTGGTGCCAGAAAATTGAACTTGAAATCAGCTGCTATTGAATGTATTTGAAGTTCTACACTGCACTTAGTAAAAGAGACTTTTATTTGTTTAATTCTGGCCTCATTCTTCAATACTACAGTACATTTCCACTGCAATGATCCCATTCCCCAGGTAGCAGTAGCTTGAGGGAGCACACTGTCACCCAACACTTCATCAGGGCCACTACCATTTCTATCCTCTGTACTTCTTCCGGGGCTCACTGCAGATGCCTTCCCTCGACTATTTTCAGCAGTCCCCCTATAAAGGTGAATGGAGCGGTAACCATGCTTGTGGATAGTGATGAGCGGGAGGTGCCATATTCAATTTCGCAAATATTCGATTGAATATTCGTCTTATATTCGCCGAAATCTAATATTTGTCATTATTCTATTTATTTCAAATAATATGCAATTTAATTTTTCGCATATTGCAATTTTCTTTAAACTGTATAAGGCAACTTTCATATTGGTTGGCTAATATGTGTATTTTACGAATATTCGCTGTATTGCTCTAACTTCGTTTTTTAGAATATTACGAATATTCGAAAAAACGAAGTTATAGCAATATAGCGAATATTCGTAATATACACATATAGACTGCAATTTAGCTAATATAGTGCTGTAGTATTTTTTTTAATAGTTTTTCCAAAAATGAAGTTCAGAAGAGACAAAAAAAGAGACTATAAAAAAGATTATAGCACTATATTAGCTAAATTGCAGTCTATATGTGTATTTTATGAATATTCGCTATATTGCAATAACTTCGTTTTTTCAAATATTTGTAATATTCTAAAAATCGAAGTTATAGCAATATAGCGAATATTCGTAAAAAATACACATATAGACTGCACTTTAGCTAATATATTGTTGTACATAAAGAGGAAAATTATAAATCAGCAACGATTCTCATTACTGATTTAGAATTTTCCTCTTCATGTAAGATAGTTTATGTTATGCAACAAATAGGCAATTACATATGCGAGTGAATCGGGTCGCATAAGGGCTGTATGCTATTGGGTTGGCTTGGTCGAATAGACGAAGATAGAGAATATAGCGCTATTTTCGCTATATTCGACATTCAACAATTCTACCAAGCCAACCGTTACTTACGGTTGGCTTGGTAGAATTGTCGAATATAGCGCTATAGTCTCTATCTTCATCTATTCGACCAAGCCAACCCAATAGCATACAGCCCTTATGCGACCCGATTCACTCGCATATTTAATTGCCGATTTATCGCATAACATAAACTATCTTACATGAAGAGGAAAATGATAAATTAGTAATGAGAATCGTTGCTGATTTATAATTTTCCTCTTTATTAGGGATGAGCGAACCCGAACTGTATAGTTCGGGTTCGTACCGAATTTTGGGGTGTCCGTGACACGGACCCGAACCCGGACATTTTCGTAAAAGTCCGGGTTCGGGTTCGGTGTTCGTCGCTTTCTTCGCGCTTTTGTGACGCTTTCTTGGCGCTTTTTGAAAGGCTGCAAAGCAGCCAATCAACAAGCGTCATACTACTTGCCCCAAGAGGCCATCACAGCCATGCCTACTATTGGCATGGCTGTGATTGGCCAGAGCACCATGTGACCCAGCCTCTATTTAAGCTGGAGTCACATAGCGCCGCCCGTCACTCTGCTCTGATTAGCGTAGGGAGAGGTTGCGGCTGCGACAGTAGGGCGAGATTAGGCAGATTAACTCCTCCAAAGGACTTGATTAACTGATCGATCTGCAGCTGTGGATCATTGAGCTGCTGATCCTCAATTGCTCACTGTTTTTAGGCTGCACAGACCGTTTGTCAGTCTCATTTTTCTGGGGTGATCGGCGGCCATTTTGTGTCTTGTGGTGCGCCAGCACAAGCTGCGACCAAGTGCATTTAACCCTCAATGGTGTGGTTGTTTTTTGGCTAAAGCCTACATCAGGGTGAAGCTGTGACACCAAGTGCATTTAACCAGCAATAGTCTGTTCATTTTTTGGCCATATACAAAATCAGGGGCAAGCTGCGCCTGTCACCAAGTGCATTTAACCCTCAATGGTGTGGTTGTTTTTTGGCTAAAGCCTACATCAGGGTGAAGCTGTCACACCAAGTGCATTTAACCAGCAATAGTCTGTTCATTTTTTGGCCATATACAAAATCAGGGGCAAGCTGCGCCTGTCACCAAGTGCATTTAACCCTCAATGGTGTGGTTGTTTTTTGGCTAAAGCCTACATCAGGGTGAAGCTGTCACACCAAGTGCATTTAACCAGCAATAGTCTGTTCATTTTTTGGCCATATACAAAATCAGGGGCAAGCTGCGCCTGTCACCAAGTGCATTTAACCCTCAATGGTGTGGTTGTTTTTTGGCTAAAGCCTACATCAGGGTGAAGCTGTCACACCAAGTGCATTTAACCAGCAATAGTCTGTTCATTTTTTGGCCATATCCCAGTCTAATTCTGTCACTAAATCCATACCGGTCACCCAGCGCCTAAATACTAGGCCTCAAATTTATATCCAGCTAAATCTGTCCCTAGTGCTGTAGCTGGGCGAGTTATTTAGTGTCCGTTCAAGCACATTTCTTGTTCTGGGTTGAAATACAATTCCCAATTTAGCAATTTCATAATTTAGTGGTTCCTGCTATATCAGAGCTCTTTGAAATCTATCCCAAAAAGGGTATATAATATTGAAGGTGCACATAGGGTCATTCAGAGTAACTTCACACACACCCGCTACTGTGTATTTCCAAGTCTAATTCTGTCACTAAATCCATACCGGTGACCCAGCGCCTAAATACTAGGCCTCAAATTTAATTCCCTCTAAATCTCTCGTTACCCACCGCTGTACTGTTGTTGCTGGGCAAGATATTTAGTGTCCGTCAAAGCACATTTTTTGTTCTGGGTTGAAGTACAATTCCCAATTTAGCAATTTCATAATTTAGTGGTTTCTGCTATATCAGAGCTATTTGAAATCTATCCCAAAAAGGGTATATAATATTGAAGGTGCACATAGGGTCATTCAGAATAACTTCACACACACCCGCTACTGTGTATTTCCAAGTCTAATTCTGTCACTAAACCCATACCTGTCACCCAGCGCCTAAATACTAGGCCTCAAATTTAAATCCCTCTAAATCTCTCGTTACCGTTGTCCTGTTGTAGCTGGGAAAGTTATTTAGTGCCCGTCAAAGCACATTTTTTGTTCTGGGTTGAAGTACAATTCCCAATTTAGCAATTTCATAATTTAGTGGTTCCTGCTATATCAGAGCTATTTGAAATCTATCCCAAAAAGGGTATATAATATTGAAGGTGCACATAGGGTCATTCAGAATAACTTCACACACACCCGCTACTGTGTATTTCCAAGTCTAATTCTGTCACTAAATCCATACCGGTGACCCAGCGCCTAAATACTAGGCCTCAAATTTAATTCCCTCTAAATCTCTCGTTACCCACCGCTGTACTGTTGTTGCTGGGCAAGATATTTAGTGTCCGTCAAAGCACATTTTTTGTTCTGGGTTGAAGTACAATTCCCAATTTAGCAATTTCATAATTTAGTGGTTTCTGCTATATCAGAGCTATTTGAAATCTATCCCTAAAAGGGTATATAATATTGAAGGTGCACATAGGGTCATTCAGAATAACTTCACACACACCCGCTACTGTGTATTTCCAAGTCTAATTCTGTCACTAAACCCATACCTGTCACCCAGCGCCTAAATACTAGGCCTCAAATTTATATCCAGCTAAATCTGTCCCTAGTGCTGTAGCTGGGCGAGTTATTTAGTGTCCGTTCAAGCACATTTCTTGTTCTGGGTTGAAATACAATTCCCAATTTAGCAATTTCATAATTTAGTGGTTCCTGCTATATCAGAGCTCTTTGAAATCTATCCCAAAAAGGGTATATAATATTGAAGGTGCACATAGGGTCATTCAGAGTAACTTCACACACACCCGCTACTGTGTATTTCCAAGTCTAATTCTGTCACTAAATCCATACCGGTGACCCAGCGCCTAAATACTAGGCCTCAAATTTAATTCCCTCTAAATCTCTCGTTACCCACCGCTGTACTGTTGTTGCTGGGCAAGATATTTAGTGTCCGTCAAAGCACATTTTTTGTTCTGGGTTGAAGTACAATTCCCAATTTAGCAATTTCATAATTTAGTGGTTTCTGCTATATCAGAGCTATTTGAAATCTATCCCAAAAAGGGTATATAATATTGAAGGTGCACATAGGGTCATTCAGAATAACTTCACACACACCCGCTACTGTGTATTTCCAAGTCTAATTCTGTCACTAAACCCATACCTGTCACCCAGCGCCTAAATACTAGGCCTCAAATTTAAATCCCTCTAAATCTCTCGTTACCGTTGTCCTGTTGTAGCTGGGAAAGTTATTTAGTGCCCGTCAAAGCACATTTTTTGTTCTGGGTTGAAGTACAATTCCCAATTTAGCAATTTCATAATTTAGTGGTTCCTGCTATATCAGAGCTATTTGAAATCTATCCCAAAAAGGGTATATAATATTGAAGGTGCACATAGGGTCATTCAGAATAACTTCACACACACCCGCTACTGTGTATTTCCAAGTCTAATTCTGTCACTAAATCCATACCGGTGACCCAGCGCCTAAATACTAGGCCTCAAATTTAATTCCCTCTAAATCTCTCGTTACCCACCGCTGTACTGTTGTTGCTGGGCAAGATATTTAGTGTCCGTCAAAGCACATTTTTTGTTCTGGGTTGAAGTACAATTCCCAATTTAGCAATTTCATAATTTAGTGGTTTCTGCTATATCAGAGCTATTTGAAATCTATCCCAAAAAGGGTATATAATATTGAAGGTGCACATAGGGTCATTCAGAATAACTTCACACACACCCGCTACTGTGTATTTCCAAGTCTAATTCTGTCACTAAACCCATACCTGTCACCCAGCGCCTAAATACTAGGCCTCAAATTTAAATCCCTCTAAATCTCTCGTTACCGTTGTCCTGTTGTAGCTGGGAAAGTTATTTAGTGCCCGTCAAAGCACATTTTTTGTTCTGGGTTGAAGTACAATTCCCAATTTAGCAATTTCATAATTTAGTGGTTCCTGCTATATCAGAGCTATTTGAAATCTATCCCAAAAAGGGTATATAATATTGAAGGTGCACATAGGGTCATTCAGAATAACTTCACACACACCCGCTACTGTGTATTTCCAAGTCTAATTCTGTCACTAAATCCATACCGGTGACCCAGCGCCTAAATACTAGGCCTCAAATTTAATTCCCTCTAAATCTCTCGTTACCCACCGCTGTACTGTTGTTGCTGGGCAAGATATTTAGTGTCCGTCAAAGCACATTTTTTGTTCTGGGTTGAAGTACAATTCCCAATTTAGCAATTTCATAATTTAGTGGTTTCTGCTATATCAGAGCTATTTGAAATCTATCCCTAAAAGGGTATATAATATTGAAGGTGCACATAGGGTCATTCAGAATAACTTCACACACACCCGCTACTGTGTATTTCCAAGTCTAATTCTGTCACTAAATCCATACCGGTGACCCAGCGCCTAAATACTAGGCCTCAAATTTAATTCCCTCTAAATCTCTCGTTACCCACCGTTGTACTGTTGTTGCTGGGCAAGATATTTAGTGTCCGTCAAAGCACATTTTTTGTTCTGGGTTGAAGTACAATTCCCAATTTAGCAATTTCATAATTTAGTGGTTTCTGCTATATCAGAGCTATTTGAAATCTATCCCTAAAAGGGTATATAATATTCAAGGTGCACATTGGGTCATTCAGAATAACTTCACACACACGCTTCTGTGCATTTCCAAGTCTAATTCTGTCACTAAATCCATACCGGTCACCCAGCGCCTAAATACTAGGCCTCAAATTTATATCCCGCTGAATTTGAATACAATACATTGGGCCAAATAATATATTTGTTGTTGTGGTGAACCATAACAATGAGAAAAACATCTAGTAAGGGACGCGGACGTGGACATGGTCGTGGTGGTGTTAGTGGACCCTCTGGTGCTGGGAGAGGACGTGGCCGTTCTGCCACATCCACACGTCCTAGTGTACCAACTACCTCAGGTCCCAGTAGCCGCCAGAATTTACAGCGATATATGGTGGGGCCCAATGCCGTTCTAAGGATGGTAAGGCCTGAGCAGGTACAGGCATTAGTCAATTGGGTGGCCGACAGTGGATCCAGCACGTTCACATTATCTCCCACCCAGTCTTCTGCAGAAAGCGCACAGATGGCGCCTGAAAACCAACCCCATCAGTCTGTCACATCACCCCCATGCATACCAGGGAAACTGTCTCAGCCTCAAGTTATGCAGCAGTCTCTTATGCTGTTTGAAGACTCCGCTGGCAGGGTTTCCCAAGGGCATCCACCTAGCCCTTCCCCAGCGGTGAAAGACATAGAATGCACTGACGCACAACCACTTATGTTTCCTGATGATGAGGACATGGGAATACCACCTCAGCATGTCTCTGATGATGACGAAACACAGGTGCCAACTGCTGCGTCTTTCTGCAGTGTGCAGACTGAACAGGAGGTCAGGGATCAAGACTGGGTGGAAGACGATGCAGGGGACGATGAGGTCCTAGACCCCACATGGAATGAAGGTCGTGCCACTGACTTTCACAGTTCGGAGGAAGAGGCAGTGGTGAGACCGAGCCAACAGCGTAGCAAAAGAGGGAGCAGTGGGCAAAAGCAGAACACCCGCCGCCAAGAGACTCCGCCTGCTACTGACCGCCGCCATCTGGGACCGAGCACCCCAAAGGCAGCTTCAAGGAGTTCCCTGGCATGGCACTTCTTCAAACAATGTGCTGACGACAAGACCCGAGTGGTTTGCACGCTGTGCCATCAGAGCCTGAAGCGAGGCATTAACGTTCTGAACCTGAGCACAACCTGCATGACCAGGCACCTGCATGCAAAGCATGAACTGCAGTGGAGTAAACACCTTAAAACCAAGGAAGTCACTCAGGCTCCCCCTGCTACCTCTTCTGCTGCTGCCGCCTCGGCCTATTCTGCTGCTGCCGCCTCGGCCTCTTCCTCCGCCTCTGGAGGAACGTTGGCACCTGCCGCCCAGCAAACAGGGGATGTACCACCAACACCACCACCACCACCTCCGTCACCAAGCGTCTCAACCATGTCACACGCCAGCGTTCAGCTCTCCATCTCACAAACATTTGATAGAAAGCGTAAATTCCCACCTAGCCACCCTCGATCCCTGGCCCTGAATGCCAGCATTTCTAAACTACTGGCCTATGAAATGCTGTCATTTAGGCTGGTGGACACAGACAGCTTCAAACAGCTCATGTCGCTTGCTGTCCCACAGTATGTTGTTCCCAGCCGGCACTACTTCTCCAAGAGAGCCGTGCCTTCCCTGCACAACCAAGTATCCGATAAAATCAAGTGTGCACTGCGCAACGCCATCTGTAGCAAGGTCCACCTAACCACAGATACGTGGACCAGTAAGCACGGCCAGGGACGCTATATCTCCCTAACTGCACACTGGGTAAATGTAGTGGCAGCTGGGCCCCAGGCGGAGAGCTGTTTGGCGCACGTCCTTCCGCCGCCAAGGATCGCAGGGCAACATTCTTTGCCTCCTGTTGCCACCTCCTCCTTCTCGGCTTCCTCCTCCTCTTCTTCCACCTGCTCATCCAGTCAGCCACACACCTTCACCACCAACTTCAGCACAGCCCGGGGTAAACGTCAGCAGGCCATTCTGAAACTCATATGTTTGGGGGACAGGCCCCACACCGCACAGGAGTTGTGGCGGGGTATAGAACAACAGACCGACGAGTGGTTGCTGCCGGTGAGCCTCAAGCCCGGCCTGGTGGTGTGTGATAATGGGCGAAATCTCGTTGCAGCTCTGGGACTAGCCAATTTGACGCACATCCCTTGCTTGGCGCATGTGCTGAATTTGGTGGTGCAGAAGTTCATTCACAACTACCCCGACATGTCAGAGCTGCTGCATAAAGTGCGGGCCGTCTGTTCGCGCTTCCGGCGTTCACATCCTGCTGCTGCTCGCCTGTCTGCGCTACAGCGTAACTTCGGCCTTCCCGCTCACCGCCTCATATGCGACGTGCCCACCAGGTGGAACTCCACCTTGCACATGCTGGACAGACTGTGCGAGCAGCAGCAGGCCATAGTGGAGTTTCAGCTGCAGCACGCACGGGTCAGTCGCACTACAGAACAGCACCACTTCACCACCAATGACTGGGCCTCCATGCGAGACCTGTGTGCCCTGTTGCGCTGTTTCGAGTACTCCACCAACATGGCCAGTGGCGATGACACCGTTATCAGCGTTACAATACCACTTCTATGTCTCCTTGAGAAAACACTTAGGGCGATGATGGAAGAGGAGGTGGCCCAGGAGGAGGAGGAGGAGGAGGAGGAAGAGGGGTCATTTTTAGCACTTTCAGGCCAGTCTCTTCGAAGTGACTCAGAGGGAGGTTTTTGGCAACAGCAGAGGCCAGGTACAAATGTGGCCAGCCAGGGCCCACTACTGGAGGACGAGGAGGACGAGGATGAGGAGGAGGTGGAGGAGGATGAGGATGAAGCATGGTCACAGCGGGGTGGCACCCAACGCAGCTCGGGTCCATCACTGGTGCGTGGCTGGGGGGAAAGGCAGGACGATGACGATACGCCTCCCACAGAGGACAGCTTGTCCTTATCCCTGGGCAGCCTGGCACACATGAGCGACTACATGCTGCAGTGCCTGCGCAACGACAGCAGAGTTGCCCACATTTTAACCTGTGCGGACTACTGGGTTGCCACCCTGCTGGATCCACGCTACAAAGACAATGTGCCCACCTTACTTCCTGCACTGGAGCGTGATAGGAAGATGCGCGAGTACAAGCGCACGTTGGTAGACACGCTACTGAGAGCATTCCCAAATGTCACAGGGGAACAAGTGGAAGCCCAAGGCCAAGGCAGAGGAGGAGCAAGAGGTCGCCAAGGCAGCTGTGTCACGGCCAGCTCCTCTGAGGGCAGGGTTAGCATGGCAGAGATGTGGAAAACTTTTGTCAACACGCCACAGCTAACTGCACCACCACCTGATACGCAACGTGTTAGCAGGAGGCAACATTTCACTAACATGGTGGAACAGTACGTGTGCACACCCCTCCACGTACTGACTGATGGTTCGGCCCCATTCAACTTCTGGGTCTCTAAATTGTCCACGTGGCCAGAGCTAGCCTTTTATGCCTTGGAGGTGCTGGCCTGCCCGGCAGCCAGCGTTTTGTCTGAACGTGTATTCAGCACGGCAGGGGGCGTCATTACAGACAAACGCAGCCGCCTGTCTACAGCCAATGTGGACAAGCTGACGTTCATAAAAATGAACCAGGCATGGATCCCACAGGACCTGTCCGTCCCTTGTCCAGATTAGACATTAACTACCTCCCCATAACCATATATTATTGGACTCCAGGGCACTTCCTCATTCAATCCTATTTTTATTTTCATTTTACCATTATATTGCGAGGCTACCCAAAGTTGAATGAACCTCTCCTCTGCCTGTGTGCTAGGCCTAAATATATGCCAATGGACTGTTGCAGTGGTGGGTGACGTGAAGCCTGATTCTCTGCTATGATATGAAGACTGATTCTCTGCTGACATGAAGCCAGATTGTCTGTTACGGGACCTTTCTCCTCTGCCTGGGTTCTGGGCCTAAATTTATGAAAATTGACTCTTACAGTGGTGGGTGACGTGAAGCCTGATTCTCTGCTATGATATGAAGACTGATTCTCTGCTGACATGAAGCCAGATTCTCTGTTACGGGACCTCTCTCCTCTGCCTGGGTGCTGGGCCTAAATTTATGACAATGGACTGTTGCAGTGGTGGCTGACGTGAAGCCTGATTCTCTGCTATGACATGCAGACTGATTCTCTGCTGTCATGAAGCCAGATTGTCTGTTACGGGACCTCTCTGCTCTGCCTGTGTGCTAGGCCTAAATATATGCCAATGGACTGTTGCAGTGGTGGCTGACGTGAAGCCTCATTCTCTGCTATGACATGCAGACTGATTCTCTGCTGTCATGAAGCCAGATTGTCTGTTACGGGACCTCTCTGCTCTGCCTGTGTGCTAGGCCTAAATATATGCCAATGGACTGTTGCAGTGGTGGGTGACGTGAAGCCTCATTCTCTGCTATGACATGCAGACTGATTCTCTGCTGACATGAAGCCAGATCCTCTGTTACGGGAGCTCTCTCCTCTGCCTGGGTGCTGGGCCTAAATTTATGACAATTGACTGTTGCAGTGGTGGGTGACGTGAAGCCTGATTCTCTGCTATGATATGAAGACTGATTCTCTGCTGACATGAAGCCAGATTGTCTGTTACGGGACCTTTCTCCTCTGCCTGGGTTCTGGGCCTAAATTTATGAAAATTGACTCTTACAGTGGTGGGTGACGTGAAGCCTGATTCTCTGCTATGATATGAAGACTGATTCTCTGCTGACATGAAGCCAGATTCTCTGTTACGGGACCTCTCTCCTCTGCCTGGGTGCTGGGTAGTGTTGAGCGCGAATATTCGAAAAGCAAATTTTTTTCGCGAATATCGCAACTTCGCGATTTCGCGAATATTTCGAATATAGTGCTATATATTCGTAAAAACGAATATTCGTTTTTTGTTTCCCCCCCCCCCCCCACAAAATTACAGTACACATATAATTGATTGTTTCCCAAAGGTCCAACAGCTCAGATCTTACTCACATTGCCTAGAAAGTGATTGAGGCGCGAATCTTCGTAAGGCGATTTTATTAGCGCACATGCGAATATCGGCACGTCCCAGAACAGAGGCAAAGGGCTTTGCATTCATACATTAGTGAATTGAGTTGCGAATCTTCGTAAGGCGATTTTATTAGCGCACATGCGAATATCTACACTTGTCCCAGAACAGAGGCAAAGGGCTTTGCATTCATACATTAGTGATTGAATTGAGCTGCGAATCTTCGTAAGGCGATTTTATTAACGCAAATGCAAATATCTACACTTGTCCCCAGAACAGAGAGGCAAAGGCCTGTGCATTCATATAGTATAGCACCATATTCGCGAATACGTAGAACTTCGTAAAAGTCGATTTACGAATATTCGTATTTTTTATTTTACTTTCCACCTTACAGATTACATTGATCTGTACTCTGTCAACTACTGTCATCACCCCCCACTGTATCTCGATTGATTCCCAAAAGTCTCACATTCCCTAGAAAGTGATTGAGGTGCGAATCTTCGTAAGGCGATTTTATTAGCGCACATGCGAATATCTACACTTGTCCCAGAACAGAGGCAAAGGGCATTGCATTCATACATTAGTGATTGAATTGAGTTGCGAATCTTCGTAAGGCGATTTCATTAGCGCACATGTGAATTTTGCATAGCATATGTATTATGCGATAATTCGAATTATCGCATATGCGAAATAATAACGAATTTGAATAATCGCGAATATTTTACGAATATTCTTTCGAATATTCACAAAATTTCGCGAATTCGAATATGGGACATGCCGCTCAACACTAGTGCTGGGCCTAAATTTATGACAATGGACTGTTGCAGTGGTGGGTGACGTGAAGCCTGATTCTCTGCTATGACATGCAGACTGATTCTCTGCTGACATGAAGCCAGATTGTCTGTTACGGGACCTCTCTCCTCTGCCTGGGTGCTGGGCCTAAATATATGCCAATGGACTGTTGCAGTGGTGGCTGACGTGAAGCCTCATTCTCTGCTATGACATGCAGACTAATTCTCTGCTGACATGAAGACAGATTCTCTGTTACGGGACCTCTCTCCTCTGCCTGGGTGCCGGGGCCTAAATATCTGAGAATGGACTGTTCCAGTGGTGGCTGACGTGAAGCCTCATTCTCTGCTATGACATGCAGACTAATTCTCTGCTGACATGAAGACAGATTCTCTGTTACGGGACCTCCCTCCTCTGCCTGGGTGCTGGGCCTAAATATATGCCAATGGACTGTTGCAGTGGTGGCTGACGTGAAGCCTCATTCTCTGCTATGACATGCAGACTAATTCTCTGCTGACATGAAGACAGATTCTCTGTTACGGGACCTCCCTCCTCTGCCTGGGTGCTGGGCCTAAATATATGCCAATGGACTGTTGCAGTGGTGGCTGACGTGAAGCCTCATTCTCTGCTATGACATGCAGACTGATTCTCTGCTGACATGAAGCCAGATTCTCTGTTACGGGACCTCTCTCCTCTGCCTGTGTGTGTGCTGGGCCTAAATATATGCCAATGGACTGTTGCAGTGGTGGCTGACGTGAAGCCTCATTCTCTGCTATGACATGCAGACTGATTCTCTGCTGACATGAAGCCAGATTCTCTGTTACGGGACCTCTCTCCTCTGCCTGTGTGTGTGCTGGGCCTAAATATATGCCAATGGACTGTTGCAGTGGTGGCTGACGTGAAGCCTCATTCTCTGCTATGACATGCAGACTAATTCTCTGCTGACATGAAGACAGATTCTCTGTTACGGGACCTCCCTCCTCTGCCTGGGTGCTGGGCCTAAATATATGCCAATGGACTGTTGCAGTGGTGGCTGACGTGAAGCCTCATTCTCTGCTATGACATGCAGACTGATTCTCTGCTGACATGAAGCCAGATTCTCTGTTACGGGACCTCTCTCCTCTGCCTGTGTGTGTGCTGGGCCTAAATATATGCCAATGGACTGTTGCAGTGGTGGCTGACGTGAAGCCTCATTCTCTGCTATGACATGCAGACTGATTCTCTGCTGACATGAAGCCAGATTCTCTGTTACGGGACCTCTCTCCTCTGCCTGTGTGTGTGCTGGGCCTAAATATATGCCAATGGACTGTTGCAGTGGTGGCTGACGTGAAGCCTCATTCTCTGCTATGACATGCAGACTAATTCTCTGCTGACATGAAGACAGATTCTCTGTTACGGGACCTCCCTCCTCTGCCTGGGTGCTGGGCCTAAATATATGCCAATGGACTGTTGCAGTGGTGGCTGACGTGAAGCCTCATTCTCTGCTATGACATGCAGACTAATTCTCTGCTGACATGAAGACAGATTCTCTGTTACGGGACCTCTCTCCTCTGCCTGGGTGCCGGGGCCTAAATATCTGAGAATGGACTGTTCCAGTGGTGGGTGACGGGAAGCCAGATTCTCTGCTATGGAACCTCTCTCCAATTGATTTTGGTTAATTTTTATTTATTTAATTTTTATTTTAATTCATTTCCCTATCCACATTTGTTTGCAGGGGATTTACCTACATGTTGCTGCCTTTTGCAGCCCTCTAGCTCTTTCCTGGGCTGTTTTACAGCCTTTTTAGTGCCGAAAAGTTCGGGTCCCCATTGACTTCAATGGGGTTCGGGTTCGGGACGAAGTTCGGATCGGGTTCGGATCCCGAACCCGAACATTTCCGGGATGTTCGGCCGAACTTCTCGAACCCGAACATCCAGGTGTTCGCTCAACTCTACTCTTTATGTAAGATAGTTTATGTTATGCGATAAATCGGCAATTAAATATGCAAGTGAATCGGGTCGCATAAGGGCTGTATGCTATTGGGTTGGCTTGGTCAAATAGACGAAGATAGAGAATATATAGTTATAACGAATATATCTTGATATATTCAAAATATTCACGAATTTACGAAGTTGTAATATTCGTACGAATATTTTGCTATTCTAATATTCGTGCTCATCCCTACTTGTGGAGTGTGCTGCACATTAACTTCTGAACTTCTGAAAACAGCCGTGCTCTATGCTTCTTCACTTTAGGGGCCCCGTTTTGTAGATAGGAGTGGGTCCCAGAGGTGGGACTCTCCTCTATCAGACATTGGTGGCATATCCTAGCGATATGCCACCAGTGTCTACGGTGACACAACCCTTTTATTGTTATTTAACCAATATACTTTCCATATTAGTTCCTCCTGTTTTTCAAGATCTCTGCTTGTACTCATTGAATGGGAACCTTAATTATATGCTCCCAGAGGATGAAAAATCTGTAAGCATTATACAGAATGTGGGTTTCCCAAATCTACCAAAAAAGAACCTATACCCAAATTCTGCCTGTTTAACCTTATGAGTTAAATTTTCTGCTGATTCATTTTTAACCCCTACCTGTACCTGTGCTAGTGCAGTGGAGCTGTCTGTAATATACTAGCTAGCTCGCAGTCAATTGTGATTGTGGTTTCTAAGCGGTTAGACAGAGGGGGTTCCTGCTGCCAAGTATGGAAGACTATTAGGTTGTGCAGGATTTAATGAAGATGAGGAGCAGTGCTAGTGATGCCACATAGACTATTATCTTATGCGTATTCATAAGAATTTTGAGCTACTGAGAAGATTTTGGGGAAGACTGGCCTTATAATATCATAAACCGAATGGCCCACTGGAATTTTTTCCTGTAGAGTCAATAATCAGTCTGCCTATTTTGGGGATTGTAGTTTGGCAGCAGTTAAGGAGCCACCAGACACCTCCAGACACCCTTGGTGGTGGCTTATCTTCCATGAGAAAAAATGAATTCAATTTGCCCCATCCTTCTTTCCCCCAACATCATCCATGGGTGGAGAATCAGAACATCATCATACACATTAAGAGGGCCATTCTTGCTATAATCGACAGATTTGTCTGAATTTGCTTTTATGTGTATGGTGGCATTAAGTTAATGAAATAATTATGGTGTGCTTGGTCTTTCTCTATCCTGTTGAGTAGTTTAAATACTGAAGTCAACCCTACACGTTATGCAGACCTTTCCAAGAGCATACACACAATAGAGGAAGACCATGCAACTATTTTGTCAACTTTAGAGAGAGGAGGAACAGCCTTGGTTGGCTTCATGCCCTTTGCTATTAGTTGGTAAGTACTTGCACAGGACTCCACTGTCCAGGGCAATTGCATTGTTTTGAGCAAGGGGGTGAACAATAGGGCCAAGGGTGATGAAAAGGAAGGAAAGGGGGAAGCAAACACCAGGCCCATCTGTTCTGAACTGCAAAACTTGGCACCTTGAATTTTATGATATGGGTAACCCGTTCCCTCTTTGTTCACAACTGCAGGTTTCTACCCTCAGGATTAGTTGGGTATCTTCTTGTGGTTGAGGTAATTTTGCAGGATAGAATTAGGTATAGCACACAGCATGTCATTCAGCCCCCACAACAGACCTATCACAGTTAATTGTGTAATGAGCCCCTGATGAACTGGAGCAAATGATAGGAGTGGTAGCAGCCCTGATGATGATGTGTCATGGTGTACTCCCTCAGGCCCTCGCTCCCTGGGGTCAGTGCAGTAAAGAAGGGGCATTCTATATTCGTTCGTGGTACTCCCTGTAGCTAGGGATCCTGCTTGATGGTAGTTTGGGGGTGCCCTTGATGTTAACTGTCCATGTGGGTGCAAAGCAGGGCCTGAAAATGATATAATGGCTAGAGTGTGGTGTTAGGAGAATAGTTAACCAGGCCAGATTAAACATAACAAAAGTTTCTCTCTACCATGCACCAAATAGGAGTTCACCAAAGAGTAGTACATCCAGAAATTATCTGTACGCAGTGCAGCCAGAAATCCAAGCATGAGCAAAACAATTACTTTTCAGCAATGGTCCTCTGATTGGTCTTTTTCTTGCTACAGTCTAGTATTAGGATCTCTGCAGGACTGGTGCAAGGATTTTTGCCACCCTAGGCAATAGCTAATTTTGCCACCCCCCTTGACTCCGTCTTTTGACCATGCCCTTTGATCCGCCCCTTTTTTGTCGCCCACCAATTTATACAGACTGTACCCTTCATTGTGGTAAGGCCACATTTTCTCCCTCCAGCTACATACCATGTCATCCATAGATCCCCATAAGTGTCATCCACAGATCCCCCATAAGTGTCATCCACAGATCCCCCATAAGTGTCATCCACAGATCCCCCTAAGTGTCATCCACAGTTCCCCTCCCCGTCCAGTGTCGCCTCCTAGCTAATTTATTCACCTCACTTGCCTCTGTGTAATCTTGCACAGGCACACTGGCAGAGGCATCGTTGAACGAGGTGCGCTGGAAGACGACGCATGCGCACTTTGCTCGATGATGCCTCTGCCAGTGCGCCTGTGTGAGATTACACAGAGGCAAGTAAAGTGAATAAATTAGCTAGGAGGTTGCGCCCCGGGCCGGGGGTCGGCGCCTCCACCAAGAGTGCGCTCTACGCTGTGGCTTTCCTTGCTTATGGGTGGCGCCGGCCCTGGATCTCTGGCTAGTATCTGTCACAATGTCTGCAATTCGCATGGCGGAGTAAGGTTCCAATAATACAACTGGCCAAAATTATACCTGAAGTGTGCAGGATGTCTGAACTCATTATCCCTGCACTGCAGTAGGCCCTGTGAATGCTGTACACTGATAACCTTGCTGACTAAAATGTTGTAGCCCTTGAATCCACAAATCTAGGGCGCATTGATTGTCTTGTTTCCCTGAAGTAACAGCAAAGTCTATAGTTTTCCACACTAGTGATTTTCAAGCTGTAGCCATGAAAATTCTCCAACATCTTCTCTCTCTATATGATGTTATTGGAGGATTCATGGGGTTCTGTTAGTCTTTGGAAGCATTGAAGCTGAATGCCTGAGAAGAGGAGCATATATTGTTTGTCCCCTGCCTTCTCAAGGCCCGTCCTCATACTGCCTAATCATAGCACAACTAGAATCTTCTGGGAATAGGGGGAGGGGCCAGAGAGGACTGGGCCAGGATTGTTAACTCTGAATATACTCATACTGGAACTTTCTGAGAATACAGTGCATTAGATTACATGAAGTGCATAACCTAACATTACAGTACAGTACATTATCAAACTATTGCAGATACCTGTGTCCTCTGGAGCATGCAATTGCTCCACCCTGTTTAAAACATCCACTACCTTGAGAAAACCTTTGATTCCAACCTCTCTTTAAAACCACACATCCTAGCCCTTACCATGTCCTGCTATCTCCAAATCATAAATTCTTTGCATCTGTTCTCAACTTAACCCCGAGTCAACAAAATGCTAGCACATGCCCTCATCATTTCCCACTTAGACTACTGCAACATCCTCCTCTGTGGCCTCCCATCTAACACTTATTGTGCCCTTGCCTGGTTAATCCTCACCTTCATTGGCTCCCCATTTCTCAGCTAATGCAGTTCAGGATTCTAAGAATAGCATACAAGACCATCCACTACTTGTCCCAGTCTTACATCCCTGGACTACTCCTCTGATACATCCTCACACATCCTCTGCCAATCCCTTCACTGGCTCCCCATTTCTCAGCTAATACAATTCAGGATTCTAAGAATAACATACAAGACTGTCCACAACTTGTCCCCACTTACATCCTTGACCTACCCCTCCAATACATCCTCACACATAATTCCGGTCCTCACAAGACCTTCTTCTTTGTTCTCTGCTCTTCACACAGTTATCTCTAACAATTCTCCCATGCATCCCCAATACTCTGGAACTCACCACCCAGAACATCTGATTTTCTCCCAAACTTTAGCTCCCTGGAATTAATGTCATTTTACAATACATAATACAGGGAGTGCAGAATTATTAGGCAAATGAGTATTTTGACCACATCATCCTCTTTATGCATGTTGTCTTACTCCAAGCTGTATAGGCTCGAAAGCCTACTACCAATTAAGCATATTAGGTGATGTGCATCTCTGTAATGAGAAGGGGTGTGATCTAATGACATCAACACCCTATATCAGGTGTGCATAATTATTAGGCAACTTCCTTTCCTTTGGCAAAATGGGTCAAAAGAAGGACTTGACAGGCTCAGAAAAGGCAAAAATAGTGAGATATCTTGCAGAGGGATGTAGCACTCTTAAAATTGCAAAGCTTCTGAAGCGTGATCATTGAACAATCAAGCGTTTCATTCAAAATAGTCAACAGGGTCGCAAGAAGCGTGTGGAAAAACCAAGGCGCAAAATAACTGCCCATGAACTGAGAAAAGTCAAGTGTGCAGCTGCCAAGATGCCACTTGCCACCAGTTTGGCCATATTTCAGAGCTGCAACATCACTGGAGTGCCCAAAAGCACAAGGTGTGCAATACTCAGAGACATGGCCAAGGTAAGAAAGGCTGAAAGACGACCACCACTGAACAAGACACACAAACTGAAACGTCAAGACTGGGCCAAGAAATATCTCAAGACTGATTTTTCTAAGGTTTTATGGACTGATGAAATGAGAGTGAGTCTCGATGGGCCAGATGGATGGGCCCGTGGCTGGATTGGTAAAGGGCAGAGAGCTCCAGTCTGACTCAGACGCCAGCAAGGTGGAGGTGGAGTACTGGTTTGGGCTGGTATCATCAAAGATGAGCTTGTGGGGCCTTTTCGGGTTGAGGATGGAGTCAAGCTCAACTCCCAGTCCTACTGCCAGTTTCTGGAAGACACCTTCTTCAAGCAGTGGTACAGGAAGAAGTCTGCATCCTTCAAGAAAAACATGATTTTCATGCAGGACAATACTCCATCACACGCGTCCAAGTACTCCACAGCGTGGCTGGCAAGAAAGGGTATAAAAGAAGAAAATCTAATGACATGGTCTCCTTGTTCACCTGATCTGAACCCCATTGAGAACCTGTGGTCCATCATCAAATGTGAGATTTACAAGGAGGGAAAACAGTACACCTCTCTGAACAGTGTCTGGGAGGCTGTGGTTGCTGCTGCACGCAATGTTGATGGTGAACAGATCAAAACACTAAAAGAATCCATGGATGGCAGGCTTTTGAGTGTCCTTGCAAAGAAAGGTGGCTATATTGGTCACTGATTTGTTTTTGTTTTGTTTTTGAATGTCAGAAATGTATATTTGTGAATGTTGAGATGTTATATTGGTTTCACTGGTAAAAATAAATAATTGAAATGGGTATATATTTGTTTTTTGTTAATTTGCCTAATAATTATGCACAGTAATAGTCACCTGCACACACAGATATCCCCCTAAAATAGCTAAAACTAAAAACAAACTAAAAACTACTTCCAAAAATATTCAGCTTTGATAATAATGAGTTTTTTGGGTTCATTGAGAACATGGTTGTTGTTCAATAATAAAATTAATCCTCAAAAATACAACTTGCCTAATAATTCTGCTCTCCCTGTAGTAATAATAACATATGTCTGTCTTATTCTGCAATATCCTTTCAAGATAGGGTTTCACATTTTGCTGCAAAGGTCAGAGCTACTTCACAAAGGTTGATTTGTAAGCTCTACACAAGCTAAATAATACACTTGTAATCATTTCAGCATAATGTCCACATCGTCACAGATGACTGATCCACCCGGCTGCCATCCTGTCCAAGCCCCTACATCACACCGCATTATGCAAATTGTTTTTACATTGTTCTGCACTTACACAACCAGACAGACGACGGATCTGTTAAACTCTGAAAAGTAACTGAGATAAACTTGGTAGAACTTAGAGATATTCATTTCCCCTCTGCCATGCTAGATGGCACTGTGGAATGTGAAATGAAAATATAAAGTTGTGAAACCTGCCGACTGTGCTCAACTTTGGCAATCTACTAGGAAAAATATTTATAGAGTTTTATTAATAAATGCACAATTTAGTTGAATGCTAATGAAAATGAAATGCAAGAAAGTTATTTGGCGTTTTGTGAAAATAAATCATGATGAAAAGTCACAAGGAGATCTCCTTGCTAATGTTATTACCTGCTGCTCAACTATATTGCATCTCATCTTAGATACAGTAGATGAGAAAGAAATAAGAAACATTCTTTCACCTTTTGCCACCCAACTGGAAGATTAACGAGCATCTGCCAGCATGGTCATCCTTATTAACCAGGCTTACTGCCTTGTAGGGATGATCATGCTAATTAAAACACTACCTTTGTTTGTTATATCTGTAGGTAGAACTGTTGTCAAGGTATTTGCATTTTAATATGTAAATAGGCTGGTTTGAGCACTAAGGGGCCGGACTGAGCCCTCGGAGCACCGCTCAATTGATCCGTTTATAACGAATGCAGATAGTTCTATTATCAGTAGCGGGAGCATTTTTGCTGAGTCCTGCGAGATCCAGCAAAAATGCTATTGTGAAAGTAGCCTAAAACAACAACAAAAAAAAGAACCCAACATGATAAATACACTGAAACATATAATCATTGGTGGCCCAGCTGTGTGGATCTACTGATAGTGCAGAATAAGTCATTGGTTCCAATATAAATGCGTGATTTGCTAATGGTCTCTAGATTTTATGCAGGTGGAAGGATAAGAGTGGTTGTGCAGGGCACTCTCTGGAGTTGGGTCTCCAGTCTGGTGGTAGTGTAGTTGGGGTGCCCTTAGTGTTAAGTTTTGATCTGGGTGCAAAGCAGGAGAGCAGGTACATTGGCCAGCAAATGATGATGGAGCCAGCAACCAGGCCAGTGAGTGTACAGTCGTGGCCAAAAGTTTTGAGAATGACACAAATATTAGTTTTCACAAAGTTTGCTGCTAAACTGCTTTTAGATCTTTGTTTCAGTTGTTTCTGTGATGTAGTGAAATATAATTACACGCACTTCATATGTTTCAAAGGCTTATATCGACAATTACATGACATTTATGCAAAGAGTCAATATTTGCAGTGTTGGCCCTTCTTTTTCAGGACCTCTGCAATTCGACTGGGCATGCTCTCAATCAACTTCTGAGCCAATTCCTGACTGATAGCAACCCATTCTTTCATAATCACTTCTTTGTCAGAATTAGTGGGTTTTTGTTTGTCCACCCGCCTCTTGAGGATTGACCACAAGTTCTCAATGGGATTAAGATCTGGGGAGTTTCCAGGCCATGGACCCAAAATGTCAACGTTTTGGTCCCTGAGCCACTTAGTTATCACTTTTGCCTTATGGCACGGTGCTCCATCGTGCTGGAAAATGCATTGTTCTTTACCAAACTGTTGTTGGATTGTTGGAAGAAGTTGCTGTTGGAGGGTGTTTTGGTACCATTCTTTATTCATAGCTGTGTTTTTGGGCAAAATTGTGAGTGAGCCCACTCCTTTGGATGAAAAGCAACCCCATACATGAATGGTCTCAGGATGCTTTACTGTTGGCATGACACAGGACTGATGGTAGCGCTCAGCTTTTCTTCTCCGGACAAGCCTTTTTCCTGATGCCCCAAACAATCGTAAAGAGGCTTCATCGGAGAATATGACTTTGCCCCAGTCCTAAGCAGTCCATTAACCACATTTTCTGCAGAAGATCAATCTGTCCTTAATGGTTTTTTTGGAGAGAAGTGGCTTATTTGCTGCCCTTCTTGACACCAGGCCATCTTCCAAAAGTCTTCGCCTCACTGTGCGTGCAGATGTGCTCACACCTGCCTGCTGCCATTCCTGAGCAAGATCTGCTCTGGTGGCACTCCGATCCCGCAGCTGAATCCTCTTTAGAAGACGATCCTGGCGGTTGCTGGACTTTCTTGGATGCCCTGAAGCCTTCTTAACAAGAATT
Organism: Bufo gargarizans; assembly: GCF_014858855.1. Taxonomy (NCBI): domain Eukaryota; kingdom Metazoa; phylum Chordata; class Amphibia; order Anura; family Bufonidae; genus Bufo; species Bufo gargarizans. Next base: position 13,402,912 of record NC_058083.1, on the reverse strand, counting down.
AAACCTCTTTCCTTGAAGTTCTGGAGGATCCTATAAATTGTAGATTGAGGTGCAATCTTAGTAGCCACAATATCCTTGCCTGTGAAGCCATTTTTATGCAACGCAATGATGACTGCACGGATTTCTTTGCAGGTAACCATGGTTAACAATGGAAGAACAATGATTTCAAGCATCACCCTCCTTTTAACAGGTCAAGTCTGCCATTTTAACCCAATCAGCCTTAAATAATGAGCCTTGTGCTTGTCAACATTCTCACCTGAGTTAACAAGACGATTACTGAAATGATCTCAGCAGGTCCTTTAATGACAGCAATGAAATGCAGTGGAAAGTTTTTTTTGGGATTAAGTTAATTTTCATGGCAAAGAAGGACTATGCAATTCATCTGATCACTCTTCATAACATTCTGGAGTATATGCAAATTGCTATTAAAAAAACTTAAGCAGCAACTTTTCCAATTTCCAATATTTATGTAATTTTAAAAACTTTGGCCACGACTGAAAATAAATAAGTCCCTCTTTACTAAAGTGCAGAATAGGAGTATCAGTACCTCCAACAGGAACAAGGCAGAGTTCCAAAGCAGATAACAAAGTCCACTAGCAGTGTATGCAGAACGTCAATGATGGAGGTTGTAGTACTTCTCTCTGTCTTTCTAAAGTCTCTTGGCAGAGCTATAGGCAGGCAATGAGGTTCCTGTAAATTCTCAGACTTAAGAAATTACTGGCCAAACCATCTCAAAGTGTGGAAACGTGTAGTACCAATGTTCTCATAGCTGTAATATCTTTCTGCCACAATACCTTGCTGACTGATTCCAATGCACAGCCGTGTAGATTCTGGACCTTATTATCTTGTGTTCTCTGGAGAACTTTTGATGATAAAGTAGCTTCCTTGGCTTTAGAAGTCTGAAAGATAAAGGTTCTCTGAGCTTGGTCCTAGCTCCTTTTTTACTTTTCATTTGCTCCTTTAATGTAAAATAAAGACGTTTTCTAAATAATATTCATTAAAAATGTCCTACACTGTTGCAGAGTTTGTGCAAATCCTTCACCTCTCTGTTGGTGTTGCTGAATCTGATATAAATCCATCAGAGCTCTCCTCCTGTTTCTGAGAGCTCTCTCTACTCTCCCCCTCTCTTCTCCTAGAGATAGCAGAAGGATGTTGTACACAGTGGATGAGGGGTGGGGGGGGGGGTGAGGATGCAGGGAGGGAAGCTCACACAGGCTGTAGATGGGCAGAAAAGCATACACAAGTCAGTTTGCAGTGGAAAGACAGCAGCATCCTGGATATACAAATCATGCTATTATGAGAGAGAAGCCTGATACTAGGAGCAGATGGTAAAGTGAATTTCAGGGGGTCTGAAAAGAAATGAAGGAATGTAGATTACAGATTGAAAGTTAGAGCAACTTTTTTATTTTTACTCAAGGTAATCACTAGAGATAAGCAAAGTTGTCACAAGGCGCATTTCTTTGGTTGTAGCGGGCGCAATGATGGGGAATGGTGCTGCCCCTGTCATTGAACCCCTCAGATGCCGCATTCATCACTAATCGTGGCATATAAGATTAACATTGAGAGCTTCCAGGGGTTAATCCGGAAAAAAAAATCTAATCTATTTTATTGTGTACAGGCCACCGTGGCCATTTTGATTAAAGGCGAGATACGAAAACTTGCCCAGTGACATGATGGCATCACGGCGGCCAGTGTGGTGACATCATACATCAATGGGCACTAGAATTTGCTCAATATCTTAAATCAAGATTGCCATGGGGGCCTCTTCATGCTCAAATGGATAATTTGAGTATGCCTTTTTTTTTTGTTTTTACCGCCATTTCAGTGAAAATGGATTTGTTACCATGAAGCGCAAGGAAACTTGGCTTTGTGATGAATCGATTTCTTCCTGAAATTCTGATCAAAGTCCACTTCGGATACTTCGATTCGCTTAACACTAGTTACCACTAGCAAATGGGAAAATCATTTTTTCTCATCAAAAGCATCCAAAGTCTTTAAAACAATGGAACCCAACAAGCCCTATTGTAAGTCAATGGGGTCAATTAGATGGTCTGATAATAATATAATAATCATTTTCGATAAATTTTACTTGTGATACCATACATAACTATACGCTGTGGTATATCCCATGTAGTGTAATGTTTTAAAGCTCCACCTAGTGGTGGAAATATTTAATGCAATTATTTTTGTATTCTTGGTTCTGGACACACAGTTGCCCACTAGGGACCTAAAAGGCCAATCTGCATGTCTCCTAGCCCAGAAGAAAAATTCATTACTTTGTTGTATGGGTATGTACCTAACTAAAAACACAAATGATGCTATATAAATGTGCACTACACCATTTTTTTCTTTTGACAATTTTTACAAAAGGGCTCAATGGAAATTTTCATCAACATGTGACTACCCCACAATATTTGTGAACCCGGTTAACCCAACTGCTGCACGCAGTCATCTGTACCTTGCTCTCACATCTCATGGTTATGATATGTTAATTAGTTCCCCTGAATTGTACTTAAGTATTGCAAATGCTAAGTTACTTATAACACCTTCGGAGATGACAAAAATACCCAGAAGAACATTGTGCATCAAATTATTTATTTTTTATCAAAGAAATTACACGTCCAGGCTGTTTCCCGAGGGATAAAGCCTGTGTTACATTCTGTCTCTCTTCAGTGCAGAAGTCCATTATGTACATGGATCATTATTGACATCCTGACATTTGTCATCGTCTTTCAAAGCTATTAATTTTTGTTTTTTATCTGTAAATGTCAACATGTCATTTATTCATAAAACGATTTGTATTCTCAAAGCCAAAAAAGCATGGCTTAATGGGAAAAGCTAGCATTGTATACTGAGGAAAAGTCATCTCAGAGATAAGAATGAGGAGTAGAAAAAACAAACAAACAGCAATACTAAAAAAAAGGTCTAAAAAATTCAAAAATGTTAGGTAATAAAAAGAGAATAATATAACTAATAATCTAATAAAATAAAAGATTAATAATAAAAAGAACATGTGTCTTGTGTGGACCCATGATTTTAAAATATATCAATGTCTTTTACCACCACACATGATAGAAGGAAAGTCATGAGGATGCTCAGGAACTTCATAGTGAAGCAGCGAGATTAGAACTAGATTGAGCAGGATACATAAGAAAAAAGTAGGCCGAACCTGAAAATTTTAGCAGAGCCAATCGTTTATCTCATGTATTTGGAATCTTACCAACTATCCCCCAGGAAGTAAGTCACTGCCAGAGGTGTCTGGCAGTGGCTTATTCTTCTCCACAGATTGACAACATATGCACACGCGGTTGAAACAAGAGTGCCTGTCTGTAGGGGAGTTGGAAGGAATAATTGTAGGACTAACAAGTGTTCAGCCAACAGTTTTTGAAGGTGTATAGGCATCTTACTGGAGTTTTCTACAAAAAAACACACCCTCTATCCACAGGGGATATATCTGATCAGTGATGTTCCGACCACTGTGGCCCTGTCGACCATGACAATTGTGTCCTGTGTTCCCCCAGTAAAAGTGATCATGCATGTCCATTGCCACTCCATAAATCACTATAGACTTTCTGGAGCTAGCCGTGTGTCCACTACCTCATTCCAAAGACAAAATAGTGGACCTTCGTTGTCATAATTGGTGAACCTCTGTTGATCAGACCACATACATTAGCCACTGATGAAGGAGCAAGTAAAGTCTCCGAAACGCCTTTGGCGGTCATCATACACTTGATAATGTGTTATTAAAGCTGGGAATATCATAGAGAATATTCGTTGATGTGATCCATGACTCGGCTATGAAAATAAGAGAAGCGCTTCACTTGGAGATCTAGAGAAGGTTGGAGTCCGCAATATGAACGGCACAACAAGAATCAATTAGCCAGCCGTCTCTCACTACAAGCACACGCAAATTTTGGGACACGTGGGACGCCGAGAGCACGCAACCCACAGCTCAGTCAGCGGAGATATTGGAGCCGCCATAGAGAAACAGTCTGGCACATATCACTAATAATGTTTACTGTGGAACGTACCCTCCTCACAAACAACCCAAACAAAGTACTTGCCACCCTTCGTCTCAGCACGAAACATTGCATCAATTGAGGTAAGCTTACCAACTTGACTACCACGTGGGACGACACGAATAGATGCAGACCTCACAACAGTGAGTATATCAGATATTACCAAACAGAGCATGAGATTCTAACCTGACTAATGTATTTTATCTGACTTACAAGCACTAGAGAAACACCTGGAGATTATTGAAGGACATATATATAAATCTTTTGGAACACATCTTATGTATTGTATATTATATTTTTTTTATATATTGACTACAAGGATTGATGGATATGGAATGACTAACTGGCAATGATAGGTTATGATAACTGTTATCCCTTTGAGAACACAATGACATTGTTCTCAAGGTGTCCCATTACTTATTGTGTACTACACTTATTCTACAGAGTACTCATACCAACTTATTGATTCTGCGCATAGATCCACTAATGCAATACCAACAGCTCAATTTACTATCTGGAGCTGCCTAATCCCAGGACATACCAGAAAATTCAAAGGCACCAGACACTGTATTTATCTATTCTATAACTAGAGAAGATATTATCAACTTGTGTACTCTATTATTCATTTTTACATCCCCCATTTTATATTATTCATTGTACATAATTTTTTTGAGCTTTTTATTGACTTTTGGTTGTTTTTATTATATTCAAATAAATTGTCTTTTATCTACCCTATATGATTCCCAATATATGAGTGCCTATCCATATATTTATTACATTAGACACATACATTAACCTGTGGATAGGGCATAAGTGTTTTTTGAGCAAATTTTTTTTAAGGGCTCTTTCACAGGAGTGGATGCCGTGCGGGTAATCCACTGCGTGAAAGAGAGCCAAGCCCTGTTCCGGACAGCAGAGACACGGAGAATTAACATGATTAATGCTCCATGCCCCTCTGTGATCCTTTTACTACAAAATCACAGTGAGATAAAGTTGTCACCATGATTTTGTAGTAAAAAGGTCACAGAGAGGCACAGAGCATTATCAATCATGTTAAAGCTCCATGTCTCTGCTGTCCAGAACAGGGCTTGGCACTCTTTCACGCAGTGGATTCCACGCACAGGATACGCTTCTGTGAAAGAGCCCTAAGACCTACACAACCAGCCAACCTATAACAACCCTTTATTCCTGGGCTCAAAAAACATGTAGAAGTCACCTAGATTCACACCAGTGACCATAAAAAAAACCTTAAGAAGCATGCACCTCTTAAATTTTGTGCATCTTACTGGTGTAATGTGTTTGAAATGGCAGTCTTTGGTAAATGTGCTCCTAAAGATTTGGAAGAACTGAAACTCCCAAAGTGCAAGCAACATACAAAAATGTATACAGGGGCAGAAAACATTAAATTGACATCTAACACAATACATTACATTGAAAATGTCATATTAATGTTTGCTACATCATCAATCGCTGCCTGTAGCGGATGGTGACCAGGGTTGCAACAGTCAAGAAATTTCTAGACGGTTTGTAAAAATAGGCACCTTTTTTTCCTGTGTTCGTGAAAAAAAATGTGTCCATGAGGGTTATTTGAGCAGGTGAATTTGGGGTAATTGTCTTTATTTTTGTTTCCTATCAATACTGGTCATGCCGATAATGAGCTCCTATCAGTATATTGAGCTATAGACTATCAGTATATTGAGCTATAGTCTTTATTATTCATTATGGTTTTCCAATTTGTCTTTTTGACAGATTTTTTTGAAAACTTGCCCAGTAAGGCCACGTTCACATCTCTGACAAGATGATACAGCTGCCTGACCCAACACGAATGCCGGCTTCTGGACGGATAAAAAAATCTATTTTAATCAATTCTCTGCCGGAACAGCCTGTCAGAAACGTTTAATGGAGATAGACAAGGCGGCAATCATAATGAGGTGGTTATTATGGGGGACTTCAACTACCCAGATATAGACTGGAAAACTGAAACTTGTATATCTCATAAAGGAATCAGGTTCTTGGCAATAACCAAAGACAATTACTTCTCAACTGGTTCAGGACCCGACTAGAGGGACGGACATACTGGACTTAGAATTAACCAATAGGCCTGACAAAACAACAGACGTGCAGGTTGGGGGACACCTGGGAAATAGTGACCATAAAGTAATAACCTTCCAATTATCATTCAAAAGATCATTTCTACATGGAGGAACAAAAATACTAAACTTCAAAAAAGCGAAATGTAGCCAACTAAGAGAGGCCATAAGTCTAACTAACTGGGACAAAGTCATCAAAAATAAAACTACAGCCACAAAATGGGATATCTTTAAAAGCATCCTAAAATCTCATTGTGAGAGGTACATACCATATGGGAATAAAAGGTTAAGTAACAAAAATAAACCAATGTGGATAAATAGAACTGTAAAGAAAGCAAAAATTGACAAAAAGAAAGCTTATAAATCACTAAAACAGGAGGGTAGCACGGAAGCACTGAAAAACTATAAGGAAAAAAAATAGAACATGTAAAAAACAAATAAAAGCGGCCAAACTAGAGACCGAGAGATTAATTGCCAAAGAGAGTAAAACTAACCCTAAAATGTTCTTCAATTATATAAATGTTTAAAAAAATTTAATCTGAAGGTGTCGGCCCTTTAAATAGTAATAAGGGGGGGAGTCGCAGAGAGCGACGAGGAGAAATAAATTCCCCATTAAAAGTGCCCTGTCTGACCCAGGAAGAAGTACAACAGCGACTTAAAAATATTAAAATAGAAAAATCGCCAGGACCGGATGGCATACACCCCCGTATCCTAAGGGAATTAAGTAATGTCATAGCCAGACCCTTATTTCTAATATTTGCAGACTCTATACTGACAGGGAATGTCCCACAGGATTGGCGCATGGCAAATGTGGTGCCAATATTAAAAAAGGGTCCAAAAATAGAGCCTGGAAACTATAGGCCGGTAAGTTTAACATCTGTTGTGGGTAAACAGTTTTTCTAAGAGATGGTTTCTTAGAGCATCTCAACGGAAATAAGCAAATAACGCCATATCAGCATGGCTTTGTGAGGGATCATCATGTCAAACTAATTTAATCAGTTTCTATGAGGACGTAAGTTCTAGACTTGACAGCGGCGAATCAATGGATGTCGTATATCTGGACTTCTCCAAAGCATTTGACACTGTACCACATAAAAGGTTAGTATATAAAATGAGAATGCTCGGACTGGGAGAAAACGTCTGTAAGTGGGTAAGTAACTGGCTCAATGATAGAAAACAGAGGGTGGTTATTAACGGTACACACTCAGATTGGGTCACTGTCACTAGTTGGGTACCTCAGGGGTCAGTATTGGGCCCTATCCTTTTCAATATATTTATTAATGATCCTGTAGAAGGCTTGCACAGTAAAGTATCAATTTTTGCAGATGACACTAAACTGTGTAAAGTAATTGACACTGAAGAGGACAGTATACTACTACAGAGGGATCTGGATAGATTGGAGGCTTGGTCAGAGAAGTGGCAGGTTATTCACTTTAGAAAAAAGACAACTGAGGGGAGATCTAATAACTATGTATAAATATATCAGGGGTCAGTACAGAGATCTATCCCATCAGCTATTTATCCCCAGGACTGTGACTGTGACGAGGGGACATCCTCTGCATCTGGAGGAAAGAAGGTTTGTACACAAACATAGAAGAGGATTCTTTACGGTAAGAGCAGTGAGACTATGGAACTCTCTGCCTGAGGAGGTGGTGATGGTGAGTACAATAAAGGAATTCAAGAGGGGCCTGGATGTATTTCTGGAGTGTAATAATATTACAGGCTATAGCTACTAGAGAGGGGTCTCTGATCCAGGGAGTTATTCTGATTGCCTGATTGGAGTTGGGAAGGAATTTTGTATTCCCCTAGAGTGAGGAAAATTGGCTTCTACCTCACAGTTTGTTTGTTTTTTGCCTTCCTCTGGATCAACTTGCAGGATGACAGGCCGAACTGGATGGACAAATGTCATTTTTCGGCCTTATGTACTATGTTACTATGTGAATGTGGCCTAAAAAGAAAAAATTCCAGTTGGCAACCCTGGTGGTTATCTGTCTTTGGCACTGACTGGCTGTGTGGCAATTTTCATCCATTTCCTATGACAAACCAGGAAGGTAGAAAGCAGCGGGGAGCTGAGTAATGTCTGAGGCAGTAGAGGATGAGGTAAGTGATTCTTATCTTTTATTTTAAACCCATTACTTCCTAATTTTCACTTTGCCTATCCTGTTACAGGGTTATCCCAATCCCGTGAATTTAAAACTGTTTTACTCACAATATCTTTCTTACCTTGCTGTGGGTGAGCAGAAGCTCATCAAACTCCTGCATCTCCAGGATGCATTTCAATCAGTTCTTGTTAGCCCCTTCATCCCCTGCATAGAAAGCAGATATAGATATAGTATACAGTATAATGCCCTCGCAATTCTCTTCTCCACTGTGTAGAGAGAGAGATGTACTTCTATGAATTTAGATGTAGGGATGAATAAATGAAAGGAGTATGAACCACTTCACTATGAGATCACTACACGGCACTAAGAGGAGGAGAGCAGGGAAGCTACTGAGCATGCTCATCCACCTCTGAATGCAGGAGAATGTGGACCAGAAGGATAAACAGCAGGGGGCACTACTAGAGAGAAAAATGTAATGTTTGCAATATTTTTATTGCATGCATATTGTAATATTTCATTTGAAATGCCCTATTCATTGCATACTAATACTTTTCATGGGATAACCTGTTATCGGTCATACAAAAAGAATGCAGCAGCTTCTGATAAACCAGCAAGAAGTAAAAATGTAAGCATAGTTTGATACTGAGTCAGACTACAATATAATGGTATCATTGCACACATAGGACATAGGACCAATAAGGTCTAATAGGTTATTTAGGAATCATCACATAAGAAATAGACTCTTGCCCTATTCATCCCTAAATTGGCTTGTCATTTGCTAAACCTTTGGAGACCATTATTGTGTCAGCACCTTGGCCCACCTAAGGATCTACTGTACTCTATTGGGACAGTCTTACCCTTTTTAGATACCCCCCCGCCAGTATAGGACAGAAAAAACTAAGGGGGTGGGGGTTTAATATCAGCAGGGGTCAGATTTCACCATCTGGTGTGCAGCTTAAGGATGCAAGGGAATTGAATAATATTTCCCCTTTATTTGCTGTATTACTTCAGACTTCACAACTAGTGTCGAGCGAGCATGCTCAGCCGAATACTAGTTCGGCTCGAGCATCGCTATGCTCGGCACATGGCGGTACTCGGCCGAGTACCGCATGTGCTCGAGCGCAATGCTCGCGTCTCCTCTCTGCACATCTTGCGGCTGCTAAGCAGACCAAAAAATGTGCAGGTAAGTACTGCCCTCACTGTAATGCCAGTAGCCATGTTGGCTACTGGCATTACAGTGATTGGATGGCCGGAACGCGTCATCGAGTGTAGGGAGTGTAATTGAATATTATTTCTGTATAAAAACGTTTCAGAGACCCAAAAGTCCTTGTAAGGACTATTGTGTGTGACAGCAGCAATGTTTGTAGCGCAACCTGCGCTAATTTGCTCAGTCTTACCGAGAGCTGTGCATAGGAAGGGACAGACAGCGTAGGGAGTGTAATAGGAAGATTTCTATATAAAAAACTTTTCAGAGACCCAAAAGTCATTTTAAGGACTATTGTGTGTGACAGCAGCAGCATCCTGCGCAAAATACCGTGTAATAGGCCGCTGCGCAGACGGTGTCCCATGCGGACAGTTAAATTATCTGCGCCACATCTCCTGTTTAAAGTGTGCACATGTCACGATAGGTGAGGGAAGGGAAGCAAACCAAATACAACAAAAGCAACAAAACACCAGGCTAGGCCCTAAAGCTAGGGAACAGGGAAAGGTCACCACCTTATAATCCCTGAGCCTTTCCCTGACTGCTGACAACATGAGCAAATCCTTAGGGTGGAAGAGCTCATGCGCTGGAACCTAAGCCTAGCTGAAACTAAAACAAACAAACAGCTAGGGAGCTGGAGATAAGACAACCGGTTCCTAGCGCTAGGTGCAGGAACCAGCGTCTCCCTGAGGCCTAGCCAGAACACACAACAAAAGGGAAGGAGTAGGACTTAGCTTAAGATGGACGGGGAGCAGGAGATCCAACAAACACCAGCTGAGAACTCCAAAAGCAAATATAAACCGCAAGGGCTATAGTGAGAGGTGGGTATAAATAGCACAACTAAATAGCTAATGAGCAGAAGGTGTGGGGAGGTGGGATCCTGCCCAAAACCACAACAAAGAGAAACAGAACAATCTGTCAGATAGACTCACGTGTAGCAAGTCTGTCAGATCTTCTCAGGCCTCTCACAGGGCAGGGCGTGTGATCCCTAAAATATCAGTGATATGCAGTACAGTTTTTTCGTACATGGTGTCCGCTTCTGACAGTGACTTTACCAGGCCCATATCTGATGTGTAACGTGTGCGCTTCCAAAAAAATTCTGGGACATAAAATTTCATTTTTCAATAGACGGTGTCCTCTTCTGACAGTTACCTGACCAGGCCCACATCTGCTGTGTAACGTGTGCACTTCTAAAATGTTTCTGTGACATAAAATTACATTTTTCAATAGACTCTGTCTGCTTATGACAGTCATCTGACCAGGCCCACATCTGCTGTGTAATGTGTGCGCTTCTAAAATTCCATAAAATTAAATTTTTCAATAGACAGTGTCCTTTTCTGATAGTTGGGAGTAGGTAATTTGCGTGCTCCCCACTTGCCTTCCTTGGATGTGGTAGCCATTTTTCAGGGTCCCTCTCCGGAATCAAACACTGATTCCCCATTTCCCGTCGTCACCATGTTAGGCACATAAAAGAACATCGAAAGTTGATAGGGCAGACATCCAAATGGATCATCGACGTCACGGGGACGTATGATCAGGCAGAAGTTATCTAGAATCAACAAAGCGTCAGCAGGCCCTCGCCCATAATGTTTGCGATGGTCAGCTTACCTGTAGGCCCTCGCATATCTGTGACATACAGTTAAATTTTTGTATAGACGCTGCAAACAGTGACATTACCTGTGGTACCTCTCCTGTATAATGTTTCCTTATCCTAAATACCAGTGACATTCCCTATAATTTTGTATTACTCATTCCAATAACAGGGCCTCTTAGAAGTATTGTTATTTATCGTCAATACCTCCCCGAGTCAGGAGTGGGTGATTTGCGCGCCCCTCGCTTGCCTTCCTTGGATGTGGTAGCCGTTTCTCAGGCTCCCTCTCTGGAATCAAACACTGATTCCCCATTACCCGTGGTCGCCATGTTAGGCGCATAACAAAACATCGAAAGTTGATAGGGCAGACATCCAAATGGATCATCGACGTCACGGGGACGTGCGATCAGGCAAAAGTTATCTAGAATCAACAGAGCGGCAGCAGGCCCTCGCCCATAATGTTTGCGATGGTCAGCTCACCTGCAGGCCCTCAACCATAATTTTTTCGATGGTCAGCTAAGCAGCAGGCACTCTCCCATAAGAGTCTGGTCAACATAATCCTCAACGCTGAGGGGAACGTAACTAATTAGCACGGAGAAGTCTCATTGGTTATCGGAATTAACCAGACAAATCGCTCCACCAACTCAGAATGGCCATGTACCACCACACACAGAATCGAGAAAGAGCTATCAATCTGTCAATCCTTTCCGTGTCCGGGGCGGGTGAGGTTTGCCGTGTTGAGTCAAATTAAGCTGCAGGCTTCACTCCTGGTGGTGCCCTTCCGTCAATCAGTTTAAGTTTCAGCTTTGCAACCATACTCCCCCCGGAACCCAAAGACTTTGGTTTCCCAGAAGCTGCTTGGCGGGTCATGTGAATAACTCCGCCGGATCGCCTGTCGGATCGTCTTCGGACCTCCGACTTTTGTTGTTTATTAATGAAAACATTCTTGGCAAATGCTTTAACTGTGGTTTGTCTTGTGCTGGTCCACGAATTTCACCTATAGCAGCGCAATACGGATGCCACCGGCCATCCCTCTTAATCATGGCCCCTGTTCCGAAAATCAACAAAATGTTTGGCTGAACTTGCACTTTATATACAAGTAAATACAAACCGGATTCCCAAAAAGTTGGGACACTATACAAATCGTGAATAAATACTGAATGCAATGATGTGGAGGTGCCAACTTCTAATATTTTATTCAGAATAGAACATAAATCACGGAACAAAAGTTTAAACGGAGAAAATGTACCATTTTAAGGGAAAAATATGTTGAATCAGAATTTCATGGTGTCAACAAATCCCCCAAAAGTTGGGACAAGGCCATTTTCACCACTGTGTGGCATCTCCCCTTCTTCTTACAACACTCAACAGATGTCTGGGGACCGAGGAGACCAGTTTCTCAAGTTTAAAAATAGGAATGCTCTCCCATTCTTGTCTAATACAGGCCTCTTACTGTTTAATCATCTTGGGCCTTCTTTGTTGCACCTTCCTCTTTATGATGCGCCAAATGTTCTCTATAGGTGAAAGATCTGGACTGCAGACTGGCCATTTCAGTACCCGGATCCTTCTCCTACGCAGCCATGATGTTGTGATTGATGCCTCATTATCTTGTTGAAAAATGCAGGGTCTTTCCTGAAAGAGATGACGTCTGGATGAGAGCATATGTTGTTCTAGAACCTGAATATATTTTTCTGCATTGATGGTGCCTTTCCAGACATGCAAGCTGCCCATGCCACACGCACTCATGCAACCCCATACCATCAGAGATGCAGGCTTTTGAACTGAGCGTTGATAACAACTTGGGTTGTCCTTGTCCTCTTTGGTCCGGATGACATGGCGTCCCAGATTTCCAAAAAGAACTTCGAATCGTGACTCGTTTGACCACAGAACAGTCTTCCATTTTGCCACACTCCATTTTAAAGATCCTGGCCCAGTGAAAACGCCTGAGAAATGGTTAGAAATGGCTTCTTCTTTGCACTGTAGAGTTTCAGCTGGCAACGGCGGATAGCACGGTGGATTGTGTTCACTGACAATGGTTTCTGGAAGTATTCCTGAGCCCATTCTGTGATTTCCTTTAAAGTAGCATTCCTGTTTGTGGTGCAGTGTTGTTTAAGGGCCCGGAGATCACGAGCATCCAGTATGGTTTTACGGCCTTGACCCTTACGCACAGAGATTGTTCCAGATTCTCTGAATCTTCAGATGATGTTATGCACAGTTGATGATGATAGATGCAAAGTCTTTGCAATTTTTCGCTGGGTAACACCTTTCCGATATTGCTCCACTATCTTTCTGCGCAACATTGTGGGAATTGGTGATCCTCTACCCATCTTGGCTTCTGAGAGACACTGCCAATCTGAGAAGCTCTTTTTATACCCAATCATGTTGCCAATTGACCTAATTAGTGTTTATTGGTCTTCCAGCTCTTCGTTATGCTCAAATTTACTTTTTCCAGCCTCTTATTGCTACTTGTCCCAACTTTTTGGGGATTTGTTGACACCGTGAAAATTTGAATCAACGTATTTTTCCTTTAAAATGATACATTTACTCGGATTAAACGTTTGATCTGTCATCTACGTTCTATTACAAATAAAATATTGACATTTGCCATCTCCACATCATTGCATTCAGTTTTTATTCACAATTTGTTTAGTGTCCCAACTTTTTGGGAATCCGGTTTGTATACAGGAAAGAATGTTTCCTAACAATTTTTCCTCTAAAATCGATTTCATCTTCGGTTTTGTTCGTATTATTGTCAGTCTATAAAAGTGGCGTGCTAATCGGACAACATTCCCAGCAGCGATCTGGGAGTCCAAGATGCATCCAGACATCCTCCCCATGCTGTTCCCGAACCATTTCAGTGGTGTTTCTATCAATTTCTGACATTTTCCTATGAACCAGGCACCCTCTTCAGAGCAGGGGGTGCCTGGTTTAGTGCTCGGGTTCTCCCATTGACTTCCATTATACTCGGCTGCTTGGTCGAGCACCCGAACATCCCGATGTGTTCGGCCTTAGCCTCCGAGCACTGCGGTGCTCAATCAACACTATTCACAACCTGTAATTGTTTATGCCTCCAAACAAAAAGATCAAGAATTTCTAGGAGACAATAATACGCACTGTCACCAGCCATTGTTCACCACTTCAGGCATTTTATATGGAGAATCTCTATGATGTTTTCCCAATTGCATCTACATAAAATCAATCATTTCATGAAATAAGTAACACTATCAGTTCAGTCATCCAGTCTGAATGCAGCTGAAATATCCTGTTATCAGATGCTGCATAAATTGTGTAGCGCTTATTTTAAATGTGTTTTCCCTTATCTTTAGAAAGAATTTGTAATATTGCAGTAGGTTGCCTGGCTCGCTAATGCTGACAAAGCTATCTGTACTCCAAAATAGAAGGGAATCTGGAGAGAAGAAAATTAGATCGGGATGTTACATGGAAATGTTGCATTAATGCAGATTCCCTTCAGAATAATTTGACAGATGACACAAACAATGGGAAAGTGTGTGGAAGTGATACATTGGGGTCGAAATTTGCAATTTTGGTGCAAAATTTGCAACTATTTGCCATTTTCTTGCCTTGCTGGAGGGAGTGAGACATGAGCAGGAAGAGGTGGTCCATGGGTGGGACCTAGGAGCATATGCAGTGAAGGAGCTGGAGCAGAGGAAGAGAGTTGTAGTGACTCTGGTTGTCACAGTCAATCACAGTGGCTTTCCTCACATTGTTGCTCCCCGGGGTTTTGAAGCAAAGGGAGAGCACACCCTTTCTTCCCCTGGGGCACATGTTGATGTTGGAGATCCTGCCTGATGGTAGTCAGGGTGCTTCTGATGTTGTGTTTGTATGGGTGTAAGGTGGGAAGTGTAGAGGGCAGGTGCCAGCATATGGTGTGGGAATAAGTAGCCAGGCTAGTTGTCGAAGAATAAACATCTCTCTTTACTGAGGTGCAGAATAGGAGTTGTAGTATATCTAGTGACAGCAAAACACAGTTCCCCCAATCTGCAGTGTGAATATTCCCAGATAGTTTTGTATGTATACAGCAAGGATAGAAATTATTGTTGTCTTTTCTCTATATATTTCTCAAGTCTCTTCCCGCAGAATCTATGGCTAACAATCTATCTTTTGCAATCATGCCTGTACTTAAAAACGGAGGCGTACAGGTTTTTTTAAGATATGACCGCTAAGTTATGTCCAAGTGTGAAGGGTGTCTTAACAGCACTCCCTTGACTGCAGTAAAGTCTAAAAATCTTAGGTATCGCAATACCATACTGACTCTACTGTTCAGTCCTTCCTTCCGTCTCTGTAGCTTGAGTCCAGTCTTGTGAGTAGTGAAGTACAGGGAGTTACTTCCTCACCCTTCCTCTACTTGCTGATACTCGCTAGACCCAGCCCTTTTATATAGTATTACATGCTCCGTGCTCCGTGCAACTTTATACTGTGCTACATGCTTTGTGCCCACATACTGTGCCACATGCTCTGTGTCCCCATAGTGTGCCACATGTTCTGTCCCCCCTTCTATAGTGCCACATGCCCTGTTCCCTTTTATATAGTGGTTTATGCTTTATATATGCTAAACTTGCAGCATAACAGGGTGAACTGGATGGACAGATTTCTTTTTTCAGCCTTACAAACTATGCTACTATGCTATGTGCTGCCTTATATAGTGCTACATGCTCTATGCCCCCATACTGTGCCTCATGCGCTGTACCCAGATACTGTATCACATGCTCTATGCCCCCTCCTATGTGCCTCCACGTTCTTTACCCTTGCTCTGTGCTCCTATGCTCTGTCATGCTCACATGCTCTATCTGTGCCCCCATGCTACCGTATGTCTGTGTTTCTACATGTACTGTGCAGACATGCTGTATGCCAACATATAATACTTACCTTTCCTCAATCTCACAACTTCCTCCAGAGATGCAGTGCAGGACTTTTCAGTCCAGGCCGGCATCTGAGAAATGTCGCAGGTGGAGCGAAAACATAATCATGCTGCTTCACAACAAAGGGCCGAGCAGCAGGACAAGAGAACCAATGGTTCCCTTGCCAGCACTGAGCAGAATGCTCATCTATTATCCGCAAGACACATATACAATTGAGTGCAGAGGCGCCTGGAAAATGGGTGAATCATCCCAGTTACTGAGTGCCCAGGTCCACCTTCAAGAGTATGGAGTGATGAACCCTGTGTGGCCATGCAGGTTACACACCCCTAAGGGTGTGGCCCTGGTGAAGATAATATATTTAGTTAGGTAGATTAAATTACCCAGTTAGTGTACTGGGATTGCGTGTCTTACAGTGAGGGCAGTTGCTGGAGCTATTCATGTCTTGCACTGTTTACACAAAGATCCTTAAAAAAAACAAGAAAAAGTATGTGAACCCTTTGGAATGATATGGATTTCTGCACAAATTGGTCATAAAATGTGATCTGATCTTCATCCAAGTCACAACAATTGACAATCACCTGATGGATTAGTCTTTTGCATGCAGGCTGAAAAGCTGGCTTTATTTTATTGGACTGTGTCCAGGTGCCAATTTTTTTTCTAAAAAAAATAATAAAAATTGTCTGGCAAAAACTGCATGTAAAAGGCCTCATGCACACGACCGTTGTGTGCACCCGTGGCCGTTGTTCCGTTTTCCGTGATTTTCTGTGGACGCATTGACTTTCAATGGGTCTGTTGAAAACTCGAAAAATGCACCGTTTGTCATCGGCCTCGGTGATCCGTGTATCCTGTCCGTCAAACAAATATGACCTGTCCTATTTTTTTGACGGACAACGGTTCACGGACCCATTCAAGTCAATGGGTCCGTGAAAAAACATGGATGCACGCAAGATTGGCATCCGTGTCCGTGATCCGTGTCCGTAGGTTACTTTCATACAGACGGATCCGAAGATCAGTCTGCATAAAAGCTTTTTCAGAGCTGAGTTTTCACTCCGACAGTATATTCTAATACAGAGGCGTTCCCATAGTGATAGGGACGCTTCAAGTTAGAATATACTATGAACTGTGCACATGACTGCCCCCTGCTGCCTGGCAGCACCCGATCTCTTACAGGGGGCTGTGATCCGCACAATTAACCCCTCAGGTGCCGCACCTGAAGGGGTTAATTGTGCGTATCATAGCCCCCTGTAAGAGATCAGGGGCTGCCAGTCAGCAGGGGGCAGACCCCCCTCCCTCCCTTCCCAGTTTTAATTTTATTGGTGGCCAGTGCGGCCCCCCTCCCTCTATTGTATTAATATCATTGGTGGCCAGTGTGCGGCCCCCCCGGATCCCCTCCTTCCCTCTATTGTATTAATATCATTGGTGGCCAGTGCGGCCCCTTCGGCCCCCCTCCCTCCCTTTATTGTATTATCATTGGTGGCCAGTGTGCGCCCCCCAGGACCCCCTCCCTCCCTCTATTGTATTATCATTGGTGGCCAGTGTGCGCCCCCCCTTCCTCCCTTTATTGTATTATCATTGGTGGCCAGTGTGCGGCCCCCCTCCCTCCCTCTATTGTATTAATATCATTGGTGGTCAGTGTGTGGCCTCCCCTCTCCCCCCCCCCCGATCATTGGTGGCAGCGGAGAGTTCTGATCGGAGTCCGAGTTTAATCGCTGGGGCTCTGATCGCTAACCATGGCAACCAGGCCGCTACTGCAGTCCTGGTTGCCATGGTTACTTAGCAATATTAGAAGCATCATACTTACCTGCTGCGCTGTGCGTGACCGGCCGGGAGCTCCTCCTACTGGTAAGTGACAGATCATTAAGCAATGCACCGCACAGACCTGTCACTTACCAGTAGGAGGAGCTGCCGGTCACAGACAGCGCAGCAGGTAAATATGGTCAGGTAGCAGGTAAATAGGTCTAATATTGCTAGGTAACCATGGCAACCAGGACTGCAGTAGCGTCCTGGTTGCCATGGTTACCGATCGGAGCCCCAGCGATTAAACTGGGACTCCGATCGGAACTGTCCGCTGCCACCAATGATCGGGGGGGGGGGGGGAGAGGGGAGGCCACACACTGGCCACCAATGATATTAATACAATAGAGGGAGGGAGGGGGGGCGCACACTGGCCACCAATGATAATACAATAGAGGGAGGGGGGCCGGGGGGGGGGACGCACACTGGCCACCAATGATAATACAATAGAGGGAGGGACGGGGGCCGCACTGGCCACCAATGAAATTAAAACTGGGGAGGGAGGGGGGTCTGCCCCCTGCTGCCTGGCAGCCCCTGATCTCTTACAGGGGACTATGATACGCACAATTAACCCCCCTCAGCTGTGGCACCTGAGTGGTTAATTGTGCTGATCACAGCCCCCTGTAAGAGATCAGGTGCTGCCAGGCAGCAGGGGCAGTCATGTACACAGTTCTTAGTATATTCTAACTTGAAGCGTCCCCATCACCATGGGAACGCCTCTGTGTTAGAATATACTGTCGGATCTGAGTTTCACGATCTAACTCATATCCGACAGTATATTCTAACATAGAGGCGTTCCCATGGTGATGGGGATGCTTCAAGTTAAAATATACCATCGGATTGGAGAATACTCCGATCCGATGGTATAATAGGGACTCCTGACTTTACATTGAAAGTTAATGGGGGACGGATCCGTTTGAAATTGCACCATATTGTGTCCACGTCAAACGGAACCGTCCCCATTGACTTGTATTGTAAGTCAGGACAGATCCGTTTGGGTCCGCACGGCCAGGAGGACACCAAAACAATTTTTTCTACATGTCTGTGGATCCTCCAAAAATCAAGGAAGACCCACGGAAGAAAAAACGGACACGGATCACGGACCTACGGACCCCGTTTTTGCGGACCTTAAAAAAAAACGGTGTGCATGAGGCCTAAGAGTCATGTGCCTGGGATGTGGCTTGACAGCAGAGTGAGATGGCTGCTTAAACCTTTAGCTCCTGCACAAAGCGACTCATAGCCTGGTTTCCCCTCTCTATTACCGCCTTATTCTGGCAAACTGTGCCTAAATACTCTCCACGATGCCCAGAGGCAAAAAAAGAGCCCACTCCAAGCAGGGCAAGCTTGACTTCTATTTTGACTAAGACACCGATGCTGTTGAACTAAGTAACAGCTCCATAAGTATCACTGAGATTGAATTATCTATAAAGGGGACAATATTTCTATAAACAAAACATTTGACTCGTGGGATAAATTAATATGATCTTATTTTAAGATGGCTTAAAGTATTATGCAGTTTGCTATCTATTATGAGCACTAGAGGTACCTATCATGATGTATTTTCTACAGCTGTGTGAATGATAATAACTAAATCCATATGCTACTACTAACAAGCAAGTCATACATACAGTTGTTGATACAATATCGCTATTATGTCATGTGGAACCCTCACTATTTTTATTATTTTTTATTTTAATGTTTTTTTTCATGTAGGATATATTTGTGACCTCCTATTCTTATTATTCTTTTTTTTTTTCCTCTGAATGATCTCAGATGTAGAATGCCTGCCTCTAATCTGTATTCAAATATAATTCCAAACTTTGACGAGGTGAGTCAAATAGGCAAGAGCACCATATCTGTGATAGCAACTGGGTGAGCACCTATATTTTCTCTTATCGTTAGTAACAAGCTTAATATATAACAGTGGGCCATAGAACTTATGATTAGTATGTTGTTTCTTGGGATCTACACTCATGTCTACTGCCCCATCCTCTTTTTATACTTTCTATTTCTTCCTCTGAATCTATTCCTGGTTCTGTAGGCTTGTAAAAAGCACCTCATCTCTCACACTGAGCCCTATTTCCAGGCGGAAACTGTACTGTATAGTTCCAATTAGGATCATGTATTTTCCTTGCCAAATAATATCTACTTTTACTTTCTTCATCATTTTAATCTCTTGACTAAGTACTTTCCCCACTTCTATTAGAGCAACCTGTCTTTCCCTCTACCCATCCACTCGCTTGTCATAATTATACCAGGTGCCAACCCTTGTTGCTATGTTCGTCTGCCACCACAGATATTTTGCCCATCCAGTTACCAGCAGCACTAGAGCCGTTTCCCTCTGCGGAGAATCTAATCTCAGAGGGGGCAGATCCCAGCAGGGTAAATCTAGTAGCTCCTTTTCTGAAAGAGGATTTGCAACATATGGCATGGAATTGGCAGAAATTGGTGAATGACTGCTGGAGGAAATACAGACCTGTTCTTGGCACAGTGCCAAACAATATCTCATAGGGACTTAATTGTGTTTTCCTATGAAGAGTTACTCTGACTGTTACAATGCTATAGGCAAACTCTCTGTCTATGGCTTACCAGTCTCAGCCATGACTTTCTGGATTTTAAGCTTGAAAGTTCCATTTGGGCATTCTACCTTTCCACTGCTTTGCAGCCTATGAGGTTTGTGGAATGCCTGCTCTATGCCTAGAGCATGAAGTATTTCCTGTAACACCTCTGAAGTGAAATGAGTTCCTCTGTCACTTTCAATCACTTTAGGAACTCCAAATCTACACACCACCTCAGACAAAAGAAATGTAGCTAATGTTTTTGCATTAGCTTTGGCTGTAGGCCAAGCTTCCGGCCAACCTGAGAAAAGGTCCACACATACCAGAACATACTCATATGTGCCTACTTTTGAAGTTGAATTAAGTCAATCTGCAGTCGCTGAAAAGGGTATAGTGGCTTTGGTGTGCACCTGGGGGCACCTTGATAGTCCTTGCGATGTTATGGCAAGTACAGACCATGCACCCCTGGACATACTTTGCAGTAGCATTGTTGAACCCTGGGGCCACGCATCCTTGACTTACCATTAGAGTTGAGCGAACACCTGGATGTTCGGGTTCGAGAAGTTCGGCCGAACATCCCGGAAATGTTCGGGTTCGGGATCCGAACCCGATCCGAACTTCGTCCCGAACCCGAACCCCATTGAAGTCAATGGGGACCCGAACTTTTCGGCACTAAAAAGGCTGTAAAACAGCCCAGGAAAGAGCTAGAGGGCTGCAAAAGGCAGCAACATGTAGGTAAATCCCCTGCAAACAAATGTGGATAGGGAAATGAATTAAAATAAAAATTAAATAAATAAAAATTAACCAAAATCAATTGGAGAGAGGTTCCATAGCAGAGAATCTGGCTTCCCGTCACCCACCACTGGAACAGTCCATTCTCAGATATTTAGGCCCCGGCACCCAGGCAGAGGAGAGAGGTCCCGTAACAGAGAATCTGTCTTCATGTCAGCAGAGAATTAGTCTGCATGTCATAGCAGAGAATGAGGCTTCACGTCAGCCACCACTGCAACAGTCCATTGGCATATATTTAGGCCCAGCACCCAGGCAGAGGAGGGAGGTCCCGTAACAGAGAATCTGTCTTCATGTCAGCAGAGAATTAGTCTGCATGTCATAGCAGAGAATGAGGCTTCACGTCAGCCACCACTGCAACAGTCCATTGGCATATATTTAGGCCCAGCACACACACAGGCAGAGGAGAGAGGTCCCGTAACAGAGAATCTGGCTTCATGTCAGCAGAGAATCAGTCTGCATGTCATAGCAGAGAATGAGGCTTCACGTCAGCCACCACTGCAACAGTCCATTGGCATATATTTAGGCCCAGCACACACACAGGCAGAGGAGAGAGGTCCCGTAACAGAGAATCTGGCTTCATGTCAGCAGAGAATCAGTCTGCATGTCATAGCAGAGAATGAGGCTTCACGTCAGCCACCACTGCAACAGTCCATTGGCATATATTTAGGCCCAGCACCCAGGCAGAGGAGGGAGGTCCCGTAACAGAGAATCTGTCTTCATGTCAGCAGAGAATTAGTCTGCATGTCATAGCAGAGAATGAGGCTTCACGTCAGCCACCACTGCAACAGTCCATTGGCATATATTTAGGCCCAGCACACACACAGGCAGAGGAGAGAGGTCCCGTAACAGAGAATCTGGCTTCATGTCAGCAGAGAATCAGTCTGCATGTCATAGCAGAGAATGAGGCTTCACGTCAGCCACCACTGCAACAGTCCATTGGCATATATTTAGGCCCAGCACACACACAGGCAGAGGAGAGAGGTCCCGTAACAGAGAATCTGGCTTCATGTCAGCAGAGAATCAGTCTGCATGTCATAGCAGAGAATGAGGCTTCACGTCAGCCACCACTGCAACAGTCCATTGGCATATATTTAGGCCCAGCACCCAGGCAGAGGAGGGAGGTCCCGTAACAGAGAATCTGTCTTCATGTCAGCAGAGAATTAGTCTGCATGTCATAGCAGAGAATGAGGCTTCACGTCAGCCACCACTGCAACAGTCCATTGGCATATATTTAGGCCCAGCACCCAGGCAGAGGAGGGAGGTCCCGTAACAGAGAATCTGTCTTCATGTCAGCAGAGAATTAGTCTGCATGTCATAGCAGAGAATGAGGCTTCACGTCAGCCACCACTGGAACAGTCCATTCTCAGATATTTAGGCCCCGGCACCCAGGCAGAGGAGAGAGGTCCCGTAACAGAGAATCTGTCTTCATGTCAGCAGAGAATTAGTCTGCATGTCATAGCAGAGAATGAGGCTTCACGTCAGCCACCACTGCAACAGTCCATTGGCATATATTTAGGCCCAGCACCCAGGCAGAGGAGAGAGGTCCCGTAACAGACAATCTGGCTTCATGTCAGCAGAGAATCAGTCTTCATATCATAGCAGAGAATCAGGCTTCACGTCACCCACCACTGTAAGAGTCAATTTTCATAAATTTAGGCCCAGAACCCAGGCAGAGGAGAAAGGTCCCGTAACAGACAATCTGGCTTCATGTCAGCAGAGAATCAGTCTTCATATCATAGCAGAGAATCAGGCTTCACGTCACCCACCACTGTAAGAGTCAATTTTCATAAATTTAGGCCCAGAACCCAGGCAGAGGAGAAAGGTCCCGTAACAGACAATCTGGCTTCATGTCAGCAGAGAATCAGTCTTCATATCATAGCAGAGAATCAGGCTTCACGTCACCCACCACTGTAAGAGTCAATTTTCATAAATTTAGGCCCAGAACCCAGGCAGAGGAGAAAGGTCCCGTAACAGACAATCTGGCTTCATGTCAGCAGAGAATCAGTCTTCATATCATAGCAGAGAATCAGGCTTCACGTCACCCACCACTGTAAGAGTCAATTTTCATAAATTTAGGCCCAGAACCCAGGCAGAGGAGAAAGGTCCCGTAACAGACAATCTGGCTTCATGTCAGCAGAGAATCAGTCTTCATATCATAGCAGAGAATCAGGCTTCACGTCACCCACCACTGTAAGAGTCAATTTTCATAAATTTAGGCCCAGAACCCAGGCAGAGGAGAAAGGTCCCGTAACAGACAATCTGGCTTCATGTCAGCAGAGAATCAGTCTTCATATCATAGCAGAGAATCAGGCTTCACGTCACCCACCACTGTAAGAGTCAATTTTCATAAATTTAGGCCCAGAACCCAGGTAGAGGAGAAAGGTCCCGTAACAGACAATCTGGCTTCATGACAGCAGAGAATCAGTCTGCATGTCATAGCAGAGAATCAGGCTTCACGTCAGCCACCACTGCAACAGTCCATTGTCATAAATTTAGGCCCAGCACCCAGGCAGAGGAGAGAGGTCCCGTAACAGACAATCTGGCTTCATGTCAGCAGAGAATTAGTCTGCATGTCATAGCAGAGAATCAGGCTTCATGTCAGCCACCACTGCAACAGTCCATTGGCATATATTTAGGCCTAGCACACAGGCAGAGGAGAGGTTCATTCAACTTTGGGTAGCATCGCAATATAATGGTAAAATGAAAATAAAAATAGGATTGAATGAGGAAGTGCCCTGGAGTCCAATAATATATGGTTATGGGGAGGTAGTTAATGTCTAATCTGGACAAGGGACGGACAGGTCCTGTGGGATCCATGCCTGGTTCATTTTTATGAACGTCAGCTTGTCCACATTGGCTGTAGACAGGCGGCTGCGTTTGTCTGTAATGACGCCCCCTGCCGTGCTGAATACACGTTCAGACAAAACGCTGGCTGCCGGGCAGGCCAGCACCTCCAAGGCATAAAAGGCTAGCTCTGGCCACGTGGACAATTTAGAGACCCAGAAGTTGAATGGGGCCGAACCATCAGTCAGTACGTGGAGGGGTGTGCACACGTACTGTTCCACCATGTTAGTAAAATGTTGCCTCCTGCTAACACGTTGCGTATCAGGTGGTGGTGCAGTTAGCTGTGGCGTGTTGACAAAAGTTTTCCACATCTCTGCCATGCTAACCCTGCCCTCAGAGGAGCTGGCCGTGACACAGCTGCCTTGGCGACCTCTTGCTCCTCCTCTGCCTTGGCCTTGGGCTTCCACTTGTTCCCCTGTGACATTTGGGAATGCTCTCAGTAGCGCGTCTACCAACGTGCGCTTGTACTCGCGCATCTTCCTATCACGCTCCAGTGCAGGAAGTAAGGTGGGCACATTGTCTTTGTAGCGTGGATCCAGCAGGGTGGCAACCCAGTAGTCCGCACAGGTTAAAATGTGGGCAACTCTGCTGTCGTTGCGCAGGCACTGCAGCATGTAGTCGCTCATGTGTGCCAGGCTGCCCAGGGGTAAGGACAAGCTGTCCTCTGTGGGAGGCGTATCGTCATCGTCCTGCCTTTCCCCCCAGCCACGCACCAGTGATGGACCCGAGCTGCGTTGGGTGCCACCCCGCTGTGACCATGCTTCATCCTCATCCTCCTCCACCTCCTCCTCATCCTCGTCCTCCTCGTCCTCCAGTAGTGGGCCCTGGCTGGCCACATTTGTACCTGGCCTCTGCTGTTGCAAAAAACCTCCCTCTGAGTCACTTCGAAGAGACTGGCCTGAAAGTGCTAAAAATGACCCCTCTTCCTCATCCTCCTCCTCCTCCTCCTGGGCCACCTCCTGTTCCATCATCGCCCTAAGTGTTTTCTCAAGGAGACATAGAAGTGGTATTGTAACGCTGATAACGGTGTCATCGCCACTGGCCATGTTGGTGGAGTACTCGAAACAGCGCAACAGGGCACACAGGTCTCGCATGGAGGCCCAGTCATTGGTGGTGAAGTGGTGCTGTTCTGTAGTGCGACTGACCCGTGCGTGCTGCAGCTGAAACTCCACTATGGCCTGCTGCTGCTCGCACAGTCTGTCCAGCATGTGCAAGGTGGAGTTCCACCTGGTGGGCACGTCGCATATGAGGCGGTGAGCGGGAAGGCCGAAGTTACGCTGTAGCGCAGACAGGCGAGCAGCAGCAGGATGTGAACGCCGGAAGCGCGAACAGACGGCCCGCACTTTATGCAGCAGCTCTGACATGTCGGGGTAGTTGTGAATGAACTTCTGCACCACCAAATTCAGCACATGCGCCAAGCAAGGGATGTGCGTCAAATTGGCTAGTCCCAGAGCTGCAACGAGATTTCGCCCATTATCACACACCACCAGGCCGGGCTTGAGGCTCACCGGCAGCAACCACTCGTCGGTCTGTTGTTCTATACCCCGCCACAACTCCTGTGCGGTGTGGGGCCTGTCCCCCAAACATATGAGTTTCAGAATGGCCTGCTGACGTTTACCCCGGGCTGTGCTGAAGTTGGTGGTGAAGGTGTGTGGCTGACTGGATGAGCAGGTGGAAGAAGAGGAGGAGGAAGCCGAGAAGGAGGAGGTGGCAACAGGAGGCAAAGAATGTTGCCCTGCGATCCTTGGCGGCGGAAGGACGTGCGCCAAACAGCTCTCCGCCTGGGGCCCAGCTGCCACTACATTTACCCAGTGTGCAGTTAGGGAGATATAGCGTCCCTGGCCGTGCTTACTGGTCCACGTATCTGTGGTTAGGTGGACCTTGCCACAGATGGCGTTGCGCAGTGCACACTTGATTTTATCGGATACTTGGTTGTGCAGGGAAGGCACGGCTCTCTTGGAGAAGTAGTGCCGGCTGGGAACAACATACTGTGGGACAGCAAGCGACATGAGCTGTTTGAAGCTGTCTGTGTCCACCAGCCTAAATGACAGCATTTCATAGGCCAGTAGTTTAGAAATGCTGGCATTCAGGGCCAGGGATCGAGGGTGGCTAGGTGGGAATTTACGCTTTCTATCAAATGTTTGTGAGATGGAGAGCTGAACGCTGGCGTGTGACATGGTTGAGACGCTTGGTGACGGAGGTGGTGGTGGTGGTGTTGGTGGTACATCCCCTGTTTGCTGGGCGGCAGGTGCCAACGTTCCTCCAGAGGCGGAGGAAGAGGCCGAGGCGGCAGCAGCAGAATAGGCCGAGGCGGCAGCAGCAGAAGAGGTAGCAGGGGGAGCCTGAGTGACTTCCTTGGTTTTAAGGTGTTTACTCCACTGCAGTTCATGCTTTGCATGCAGGTGCCTGGTCATGCAGGTTGTGCTCAGGTTCAGAACGTTAATGCCTCGCTTCAGGCTCTGATGGCACAGCGTGCAAACCACTCGGGTCTTGTCGTCAGCACATTGTTTGAAGAAGTGCCATGCCAGGGAACTCCTTGAAGCTGCCTTTGGGGTGCTCGGTCCCAGATGGCGGCGGTCAGTAGCAGGCGGAGTCTCTTGGCGGCGGGTGTTCTGCTTTTGCCCACTGCTCCCTCTTTTGCTACGCTGTTGGCTCGGTCTCACCACTGCCTCTTCCTCCGAACTGTGAAAGTCAGTGGCACGACCTTCATTCCATGTGGGGTCTAGGACCTCATCGTCCCCTGCATCGTCTTCCACCCAGTCTTGATCCCTGACCTCCTGTTCAGTCTGCACACTGCAGAAAGACGCAGCAGTTGGCACCTGTGTTTCGTCATCATCAGAGACATGCTGAGGTGGTATTCCCATGTCCTCATCATCAGGAAACATAAGTGGTTGTGCGTCAGTGCATTCTATGTCTTTCACCGCTGGGGAAGGGCTAGGTGGATGCCCTTGGGAAACCCTGCCAGCGGAGTCTTCAAACAGCATAAGAGACTGCTGCATAACTTGAGGCTGAGACAGTTTCCCTGGTATGCATGGGGGTGATGTGACAGACTGATGGGGTTGGTTTTCAGGCGCCATCTGTGCGCTTTCTGCAGAAGACTGGGTGGGAGATAATGTGAACGTGCTGGATCCACTGTCGGCCACCCAATTGACTAATGCCTGTACCTGCTCAGGCCTTACCATCCTTAGAACGGCATTGGGCCCCACCATATATCGCTGTAAATTCTGGCGGCTACTGGGACCTGAAGTAGTTGGTACACTAGGACGTGTGGATGTGGCAGAACGGCCACGTCCTCTCCCAGCACCAGAGGGTCCACTAACACCACCACGACCATGTCCACGTCCGCGTCCCTTACTAGATGTTTTTCTCATTGTTATGGTTCACCACAACAACAAATATATTATTTGGCCCAATGTATTGTATTCAAATTCAGCGGGATATAAATTTGAGGCCTAGTATTTAGGCGCTGGGTGACCGGTATGGATTTAGTGACAGAATTAGACTTGGAAATGCACAGAAGCGTGTGTGTGTGAAGTTATTCTGAATGACCCAATGTGCACCTTGAATATTATATACCCTTTTAGGGATAGATTTCAAATAGCTCTGATATAGCAGAAACCACTAAATTATGAAATTGCTAAATTGGGAATTGTACTTCAACCCAGAACAAAAAATGTGCTTTGACGGACACTAAATATCTTGCCCAGCAACAACAGTACAACGGTGGGTAACGAGAGATTTAGAGGGAATTAAATTTGAGGCCTAGTATTTAGGCGCTGGGTCACCGGTATGGATTTAGTGACAGAATTAGACTTGGAAATACACAGTAGCGGGTGTGTGTGAAGTTATTCTGAATGACCCTATGTGCACCTTCAATATTATATACCCTTTTAGGGATAGATTTCAAATAGCTCTGATATAGCAGAAACCACTAAATTATGAAATTGCTAAATTGGGAATTGTACTTCAACCCAGAACAAAAAATGTGCTTTGACGGACACTAAATATCTTGCCCAGCAACAACAGTACAGCGGTGGGTAACGAGAGATTTAGAGGGAATTAAATTTGAGGCCTAGTATTTAGGCGCTGGGTCACCGGTATGGATTTAGTGACAGAATTAGACTTGGAAATGCACAGAAGCGTGTGTGTGAAGTTATTCTGAATGACCCAATGTGCACCTTCAATATTATATACCCTTTTTGGGATAGATTTCAAATAGCTCTGATATAGCAGGAACCACTAAATTATGAAATTGCTAAATTGGGAATTGTACTTCAACCCAGAACAAAAAATGTGCTTTGACGGGCACTAAATAACTTTCCCAGCTACAACAGGACAACGGTAACGAGAGATTTAGAGGGATTTAAATTTGAGGCCTAGTATTTAGGCGCTGGGTGACAGGTATGGGTTTAGTGACAGAATTAGACTTGGAAATACACAGTAGCGGGTGTGTGTGAAGTTATTCTGAATGACCCTATGTGCACCTTCAATATTATATACCCTTTTAGGGATAGATTTCAAATAGCTCTGATATAGCAGAAACCACTAAATTATGAAATTGCTAAATTGGGAATTGTACTTCAA
The DNA here is from genome assembly GCF_014858855.1 of Bufo gargarizans. Classification (NCBI taxonomy): domain Eukaryota; kingdom Metazoa; phylum Chordata; class Amphibia; order Anura; family Bufonidae; genus Bufo; species Bufo gargarizans. Next base: position 13,374,457 of record NC_058083.1, on the reverse strand, counting down.
CCCAGAACAAAAAATGTGCTTTGACGGACACTAAATATCTTGCCCAGCAACAACAGTACACCGGTGGGTAACGAGAGATTTAGAGGGAATTAAATTTGAGGCCTAGTATTTAGGCGCTGGGTCACCGGTATGGATTTAGTGACAGAATTAGACTTGGAAATACACAGTAGCGGGTGTGTGTGAAGTTATTCTGAATGACCCTATGTGCACCTTCAATATTATATACCCTTTTTGGGATAGATTTCAAATAGCTCTGATATAGCAGGAACCACTAAATTATGAAATTGCTAAATTGGGAATTGTACTTCAACCCAGAACAAAAAATGTGCTTTGACGGGCACTAAATAACTTTCCCAGCTACAACAGGACAACGGTAACGAGAGATTTAGAGGGATTTAAATTTGAGGCCTAGTATTTAGGCGCTGGGTGACAGGTATGGGTTTAGTGACAGAATTAGACTTGGAAATACACAGTAGCGGGTGTGTGTGAAGTTATTCTGAATGACCCTATGTGCACCTTCAATATTATATACCCTTTTTGGGATAGATTTCAAATAGCTCTGATATAGCAGAAACCACTAAATTATGAAATTGCTAAATTGGGAATTGTACTTCAACCCAGAACAAAAAATGTGCTTTGACGGACACTAAATATCTTGCCCAGCAACAACAGTACAGCGGTGGGTAACGAGAGATTTAGAGGGAATTAAATTTGAGGCCTAGTATTTAGGCGCTGGGTCACCGGTATGGATTTAGTGACAGAATTAGACTTGGAAATACACAGTAGCGGGTGTGTGTGAAGTTACTCTGAATGACCCTATGTGCACCTTCAATATTATATACCCTTTTTGGGATAGATTTCAAAGAGCTCTGATATAGCAGGAACCACTAAATTATGAAATTGCTAAATTGGGAATTGTATTTCAACCCAGAACAAGAAATGTGCTTGAACGGACACTAAATAACTCGCCCAGCTACAGCACTAGGGACAGATTTAGCTGGATATAAATTTGAGGCCTAGTATTTAGGCGCTGGGTGACAGGTATGGGTTTAGTGACAGAATTAGACTTGGAAATACACAGTAGCGGGTGTGTGTGAAGTTATTCTGAATGACCCTATGTGCACCTTCAATATTATATACCCTTTTAGGGATAGATTTCAAATAGCTCTGATATAGCAGAAACCACTAAATTATGAAATTGCTAAATTGGGAATTGTACTTCAACCCAGAACAAAAAATGTGCTTTGACGGACACTAAATATCTTGCCCAGCAACAACAGTACAGCGGTGGGTAACGAGAGATTTAGAGGGAATTAAATTTGAGGCCTAGTATTTAGGCGCTGGGTCACCGGTATGGATTTAGTGACAGAATTAGACTTGGAAATACACAGTAGCGGGTGTGTGTGAAGTTATTCTGAATGACCCTATGTGCACCTTCAATATTATATACCCTTTTTGGGATAGATTTCAAATAGCTCTGATATAGCAGGAACCACTAAATTATGAAATTGCTAAATTGGGAATTGTACTTCAACCCAGAACAAAAAATGTGCTTTGACGGGCACTAAATAACTTTCCCAGCTACAACAGGACAACGGTAACGAGAGATTTAGAGGGATTTAAATTTGAGGCCTAGTATTTAGGCGCTGGGTGACAGGTATGGGTTTAGTGACAGAATTAGACTTGGAAATACACAGTAGCGGGTGTGTGTGAAGTTATTCTGAATGACCCTATGTGCACCTTCAATATTATATACCCTTTTTGGGATAGATTTCAAATAGCTCTGATATAGCAGAAACCACTAAATTATGAAATTGCTAAATTGGGAATTGTACTTCAACCCAGAACAAAAAATGTGCTTTGACGGACACTAAATATCTTGCCCAGCAACAACAGTACACCGGTGGGTAACGAGAGATTTAGAGGGAATTAAATTTGAGGCCTAGTATTTAGGCGCTGGGTCACCGGTATGGATTTAGTGACAGAATTAGACTTGGAAATACACAGTAGCGGGTGTGTGTGAAGTTATTCTGAATGACCCTATGTGCACCTTCAATATTATATACCCTTTTTGGGATAGATTTCAAATAGCTCTGATATAGCAGGAACCACTAAATTATGAAATTGCTAAATTGGGAATTGTACTTCAACCCAGAACAAAAAATGTGCTTTGACGGGCACTAAATAACTTTCCCAGCTACAACAGGACAACGGTAACGAGAGATTTAGAGGGATTTAAATTTGAGGCCTAGTATTTAGGCGCTGGGTGACAGGTATGGGTTTAGTGACAGAATTAGACTTGGAAATACACAGTAGCGGGTGTGTGTGAAGTTATTCTGAATGACCCTATGTGCACCTTCAATATTATATACCCTTTTTGGGATAGATTTCAAATAGCTCTGATATAGCAGAAACCACTAAATTATGAAATTGCTAAATTGGGAATTGTACTTCAACCCAGAACAAAAAATGTGCTTTGACGGACACTAAATATCTTGCCCAGCAACAACAGTACAGCGGTGGGTAACGAGAGATTTAGAGGGAATTAAATTTGAGGCCTAGTATTTAGGCGCTGGGTCACCGGTATGGATTTAGTGACAGAATTAGACTTGGAAATACACAGTAGCGGGTGTGTGTGAAGTTACTCTGAATGACCCTATGTGCACCTTCAATATTATATACCCTTTTTGGGATAGATTTCAAATAGCTCTGATATAGCAGGAACCACTAAATTATGAAATTGCTAAATTGGGAATTGTATTTCAACCCAGAACAAGAAATGTGCTTGAACGGACACTAAATAACTCGCCCAGCTACAGCACTAGGGACAGATTTAGCTGGATATAAATTTGAGGCCTAGTATTTAGGCGCTGGGTGACCGGTATGGATTTAGTGACAGAATTAGACTGGGATATGGCCAAAAAATGAACAGACTATTGCTGGTTAAATGCACTTGGTGTGACAGCTTCACCCTGATGTAGGCTTTAGCCAAAAAACAACCACACCATTGAGGGTTAAATGCACTTGGTGACAGGCGCAGCTTGCCCCTGATTTTGTATATGGCCAAAAAATGAACAGACTATTGCTGGTTAAATGCACTTGGTGTGACAGCTTCACCCTGATGTAGGCTTTAGCCAAAAAACAACCACACCATTGAGGGTTAAATGCACTTGGTGACAGGCGCAGCTTGCCCCTGATTTTGTATATGGCCAAAAAATGAACAGACTATTGCTGGTTAAATGCACTTGGTGTGACAGCTTCACCCTGATGTAGGCTTTAGCCAAAAAACAACCACACCATTGAGGGTTAAATGCACTTGGTGACAGGCGCAGCTTGCCCCTGATTTTGTATATGGCCAAAAAATGAACAGACTATTGCTGGTTAAATGCACTTGGTGTCACAGCTTCACCCTGATGTAGGCTTTAGCCAAAAAACAACCACACCATTGAGGGTTAAATGCACTTGGTCGCAGCTTGTGCTGGCGCACCACAAGACACAAAATGGCCGCCGATCACCCCAGAAAAATGAGACTGACAAACGGTCTGTGCAGCCTAAAAACAGTGAGCAATTGAGGATCAGCAGCTCAATGATCCACAGCTGCAGATCGATCAGTTAATCAAGTCCTTTGGAGGAGTTAATCTGCCTAATCTCGCCCTACTGTCGCAGCCGCAACCTCTCCCTACGCTAATCAGAGCAGAGTGACGGGCGGCGCTATGTGACTCCAGCTTAAATAGAGGCTGGGTCACATGGTGCTCTGGCCAATCACAGCCATGCCAATAGTAGGCATGGCTGTGATGGCCTCTTGGGGCAAGTAGTATGACGCTTGTTGATTGGCTGCTTTGCAGCCTTTCAAAAAGCGCCAAGAAAGCGTCACAAAAGCGCGAAGAAAGCGACGAACACCGAACCCGAACCCGGACTTTTACGAAAATGTCCGGGTTCGGGTCCGTGTCACGGACACCCCAAAATTCGGTACGAACCCGAACTATACAGTTCGAGTTCGCTCATCCCTACTTACCATCACTTTCTTGGACTGGTGGGTAAGGCCATGTGAAAGGGCACACATCATGGTGTACAGTACCCTGGAAACGGCACATTTTAGCATCTATGGCATACAAACCTTCCAGATTCTTCTCAGCCTTTCTTCTTACCCATTATTCCTCTTTTGATTTAGGAACTTGTTCCTGCAACTTCTGGAAGAGGGTTAAATCCACCTTCCCTTTTTGTGGAACTATATCCGCAGTGTGTCCCATCACGGGAGGAGGTAACAGAGCACCCTGCTTGGTGCCAACACCTACTCTATGGTTACCTTCAGCCTTCTTTGTTTGATCTTTGATGTGGGCCTGTACCTTGACAATGGCCACCATCTTAGGTAATTCTAATGCTCTGAACAACTGAGCTACAGAGTCTACATTTTTTATAGCCTTACCCGAGGATCCCACAAAGTCCCTGCTTCTCTAAATGGGACCATAGTCATGTGCTATGCCAAAAGCACAAAAGCATATCAGGGGTCAGTGTAAATGTTTACAGTCTGACCCTCAGCCATTATACATGTCTCAGTGAGTGCTTTCAACTCTGCTTCCTGTGCAGAGCATCCAGGTGGGAGTGATGCCTGTCTCACAACTTCCTCCAAGGTAGTCACAGCATATCCCGTGTATGGTTTTCCATCAAGGTAGTACCTGGATCCATCTACAAATAGCTCAAGATCAGCATTAGGTATTGGTATTTCTATTACATTATCAAGTTCTTTTGTTTCAGTTTTCATCAGTTCAAAACAGTCATGGTCATCGCTTATAGTACTTTCCTGCTCTACCTGATCTGACTTTGAAAGTAAGGTAGCTGGATAAAGGATTGTACATCTTTTGATTGTTATGTTTGGTGGAGTAAGAACTGTCACTTCATATTTTGTTAGTCTCACCATTGATAAATGTCGAATCTTTGCCTGTGACAATAGTTCCTGGACTGCATGAGGCACATAAATTGTTAGTGCATGATCCAGAACTATGTCAGCAACCTTTTCAGTCAGCAGGGCACAGGCTTCTACTGCCCGCACACAAGAGGGTGCACCCCTAGCCACTAGATGCACTAAGTAGTAGCCTAGTGGGTGGTGTTTGCCCCCATGTACCTGAGTCAAGACTTCTTTGGCATGTCCTATGCTTTCATGACAAAATAAGTTGAAACCAAGCTCATAATTTGGTATTCCCATTTATGGTGCGGATATGATGGGTTGTTTGAACTCCTGATACCCTTATTTTGCTTCTGAAGTAAGCAAGTAGGGCTGCCCTTTGTTGCAGGCTGCCAAGACATCAAAGAGCGGCTGCATGAGAGACAAAGCTGATGGAATCCACTCTCTGACATAACTGACTAGGCCCACAAATGTCCTCAATTCTCAGCCATTAGTAGGCTCAGTCAGCTGAGCAACTGCCTTCTTACGATCTGGTGTTATGTGTTTTGTCTGCTGCGAAACGCAATGTCCCAAAAACACCACTTTAAGTCTAGCAACTCGCAGTTTATGTTTTAAACTTTACATCCTGTTTGGGGCTGCCTAATACCTAATCACTTAATTGCTGGTCTACTGAGGCCAATTGACTTTGTGTACTGTTAAGGTTCATCTGGTTGTTCTGCCGTCTGGAGGGACAATCCTTTTTTATATGCCCTCGACCCCAGCATCCAAAACGCAATCCTCCTGTACTCTTCTACATTCACAGTCATTCCTTTCCTATTTTCATATGTATTCACTCTTTCATTAACTCTCCTCTGAGTCTGTCCTCCTGCCTGTGCAGCCCCCATTCCTTCTATCATTCCCCCTGTAGGAACCTTCTTTATTAGTGATAAGCGGCAGGGGTTATATTTGAATTTGTGATATTTCACAAATATTTTATAGAATATTCATTGAATATTCGCAAATTCGAATATTCGTTATATTCTACATTTTCTTACTCGAAAAATTGGCAAGGTAATGATCGCGTAATTTGCGATTATTACACGATCAATACAGGCATGGGTCAAAAACGAATATATAGCAGTATAGAATTTAGTGCTATATATTAGTTTTTTTGAATATTCTTTATTTTTTTTTCCATCTGAAGTCATGATTCCTCCCTGCTTAAGTTACTTAAGCAGGGAGGAATCATAACTTCAGATGGAAAAAAATTAAGAATATTCTAAAAAACAAATATATAGAGCAATATATCTAATATAGTGCTATATTCGTTTTTTAGAATATTCGTAATATTCTAAAACAAGAATATATATATATATATATATATATATATATATTCCCAAAAAAAAATATAGAACAATTTAGCTAATATAGTACTATAATCTTTGTTTTTAATAGTTTTAATTTTTTTCCAATCTGAACTTCAGATGAGAAAAAAATTGCAACTATTAGACAAAGAAGATATATTAGCAAAATTGCTCTACATTTGTTTTTTCGAATATTCGCTATATTGCTATATATTCTTGTTTTAGAATATTACGAATATTCAAAAAAACTAATATATAGCACTATATCGAATATATATATATTTTTTGAATATTCGTCTTTTTTTTTTTCAATCTGTACAGTTGTTGCACTTCGGCATACTCCTCCCCGACAAGCGTCCCCATCACTATGGGAACGCCTGGGGGTTAGAATATACCATCAGATCTGAGTTTTCACAATCTCACCAATTCTAGCACACATATTCTGCCTGCTCCAGGAGCAGCCATAAACGACTGGAGAGTGTCCAGCCTCCACACTTAAGCCTTAAGTTAATACAAGCAGAGCTTTTTAGTAGCAGATTTAAGAAAAACACAGAATTCCTCCTGACCCAATGCTTCCTTTCGGGTTGATCACCAGGAACTGCAGGAGCCCTATCCAGAATCACATGTACCTCCCCTGTTGCCAGGAGCTGCCACTTCACTCACACACTGTTCAGAGTTATTGCAATCAGCTAACCCTTCACAGGACACAGGATGACACGACAAAATTAATGTCGTCAAACACACGCTTTCTACAGTTTTTGAAAGTTAGTACACAGTAAAAATAGTTTTTACACAGTAAAAATACAATAACATTTCAAATCATTCAAAAACATTGAACTAAATCAATTAATTACAATCTACCTGAAATGATACCCAGACAATGCAAGTTGGACTAATCCTGAAGCACCTCACAGCTCTGGAAAGCAGTGAGTCAATGGCTCACTTACCTAGGATCAGCGTTCCTTGACCCATGCGTACTGCTCCCCTGTGGTTAAGTCCTGTTCAAGCAGGATTGGGTATCTCGCTGGGGCCTCCAAATTGGCAGAGTAGTTCAATTTTCAGGTAAAAAGTAATTAAGTCAGCAGACACAGAGACACAGACACAGTTGCTACATCTAAGGAGATCTGAGAGACCAACCTAAAAATCTTTATTATTATACCTTTATGATAATGGGAGTAACTGAGTCTTTCAAGGTGGTTACAATACTTAAAAATCAACGTGACACATTACATAATTGCACGTGATAACATATTGTCAATATCTTGTAATTTAAAACTGGGTAAAAGTTCATTTGGACAAGAATCTAGGTAAAAGTTAAATTCTCTAAAACTGGATTGAAATTTGGACACGTATGCCAACCATCTGGATCCATCATGTAGACAACATTTCCTAGAATCCCTGAGAACATAGCTATATATCTGTTCACACTACATATTTCTTAAACTTCTCCATTGTGTTCCAAATTGAGTGAAATACTCCCTTTTCCTCACAAGTATTCATGTTACAGCACAATTACATCTGGCCTTCAGAATGTAATTCTAAGGCCAAGTTGTTATAAGACAGTGGAATAAATGATAAACTTCACAGAGGATATACATATTATAGAAATAAGATTAATCTATACGAATATATGTATAACATAATCATTCATGTTATACATATTATATGAATATAATGTTGACAATTATCTCATTACTCTCACAGTTTGCATTTAAATGCAATGTACTTTTCAACTGTGTCACCATCTGTGCATATACTGTATGTACACTGTCCTTATACTCTGTGAAGCTTACCAGATGAATAGATTGAAAACAAAAAGAGTCATGTGCCTGACCTAATGTACATTGGCCAAAATGTACTAATCTGCCTGTGGCATGCCACAAATCTGTCTAAAAAGTATCTTATTACATTAGTAACTCTTCCAGCTGTCATTTTTATTTTTTTATTATATAAAATTGTCTCATTCTCCAAAATGTTTCACTATTGTTGTGTAGTTCTACTCCTTCACCAAAGTTTATTATTGAAATGCTATCATTAAAATAAAAAATTGTCTCATTCTCCAAAAGTGTTTCACTATTGTTGTCTTTCTGCTCCTTCACCAAAGTTTAATTCTGGTCTATGGCATTACTACTTCTGGCCAGCTGTCAATTTTTTTTAAACATTTTTTAAAATTGTCTTGCTCTCCAAAAAATTTCACAATTGTCGTGTAGGTCCAAACTACTACATCTTAACAAAAAATCAGTGGCGTAACTAGAAATTACTGGGCCCCACAGCATATTTTTGAATGGGGCCCCCCTCGCCCAGTAATTTTTTCACAACCCCTTCCTTTCATGCCGCCCCCATTCCTGTGGCTAGTAAAGATCGCTTTCTCAGACCAGGCCCGGCAGCTGTTCCATCTATTTTTTGTACACTGTCTATACTGTCACTGTATATAATTTCATTGTGTAATATTGTTGAGGGGGCCCTGACAAAATCTTTTAGTACTCCTCCTCCTGGATGGGCCCCTTTGGGGTCAGGGCCCCAAAGCAGCCGCTTCCCCTGCTTCCTCTATAGTTACGCCCCTGCAAAAAATCATTCTTCTGGCCATTTCTGGCAAGAAATTGTATAAAATCATATTGTTTTAAAAAAATAAAATAGTTTTGTCTCCCCAAAAAGTCTGTTTTCTCTAGAGTACCTGTATTTGCCAAGCCATCGTTATCTGCAAGCTTTATTTGTGCATTTTTTTCCCCATTACTGTGATGGCTAACCTCCGGCACACCAGCTGTTATAAAACTACAATTTCCAAAATGCACACTTGTTTGGCTGTTCTCAGAACTGTATAGAAATATATGGAGCATGCTGGGAGTTGTAGTCTCACCAAAGCTGAAGTGCCAGAGGTTAGCCATCACTGTCCTATTATTTCTCCAAAAAAAAGCCATCAATGCTTTGTACTTTCACAAGGTGGAGAATATGGAACTCTGGAACAAGCCTAGCAATTGTCACTGTGTGGCAAGGTGTATGCCACCATTGACACAAGAAACAGCTGTTACAGCCAGGGACATTACTTCAGGGCCCACTGGGTCAATGATAAGTGTGGCTGCGGCAATATAGGACCACAGTATCTGTGCTATTGACACCTCCATGTTTATGCTGGTCTGTTATCCACTTCCTCCTTCCACATCCATCTCAATGAGCTTCCACTCCCATGTCCTCCTTTCATATGTGTAAATTGAAGTGTTGACATGGCATGACATGACAACTGATGAGCCTGGGTGAGAGAAGCCACACAGTGGATCATTTGCTGATTTGCATGAGGCAAATACGTGCCAGGTGCCTGTTGTATCATACAGCAGGCATCTGGCTGCAATGACGGGGAATGGTGATCACCTGGATGCTGCTTTCAACACCAATCGTGGCATCTGTGAGGTAAAGCAGAGGGATGTGGCTCCCTCTGCCTTGTGATCAGAACCCACACCGAGAAATCGCAGGGCTCTGATCGGTTACCATGGCAGTCTGGACACTTCAGAATCTTCCCAGGCCAGCCATGGTAAGCTTCCTGCTGAACTATGCACGAGGCGTAGTTCAGCAGGGAGCATGTCAAAATCCTATTTATGCTAATAGATCTCTATTAGGATAAATAGGACCAGGAATCCAAAGAATAGTTATTAAATAAAAAGTGAAAAAAGTAAAAAATAAATAAAAAAACACACTGAAATTCTAAAAGAAAAACACTTAATTTTCCTTATTTTTTTTGTCACCTTGTTCCCCCCTGAAAATTCAATTACTGCGATCAAAAAAAATCACACCACAAAAATGGAACCATGGAAAACTACAGTTTGTTCTGTAAAAAACAAGCCATCATACAGCTCATACTGAAATATAAAAGAGTTATGACTGTCTGAAAATAGTGATGGAAAGAATATTATTTTTTTTCAAAGGTTTTTATTTTTTTTAAAGTAATTTTGTATAAATAAAAGCTATACAAGTTTGGTACTGCCATTAGTGTTGAGCGAAGCAAAACATTCAAAGTGGAATTTGGTCTGACATTTAAGAAAACTTTGATTCTAAATGAATCCAAATTTCCTCACGCTTTGTGGTAACGGATCATTTTTCCTAAAATGGTGGCTGCACATGTTAGAATGTCAAAGTAGGCATAGAGGAAACAAGCCCGGGAACGTGACATCACCCATAATGCTGAGCAACCAGTCCATCTGCAAGTAGCCACCCCCCTGTGATTCCAGCTTCAGTGCATAAAGAGGAAAAACACATCATCAGTGTGTGAAGAGTGGGAGAAGAGGGTTGCATTGACAATCCAACACAATGGGCTGCACATTGAACACATTTTATAAGTGTCAGAAACTTGTAAATAACTCATGAAAGAATAAATTTACGTTAAAACCAAGCACACCATTGTTTTTCTTGTGAAATGTCACATGACCCTCTTCCTATTGAAAAAACTAAAGTTGGATTCAAAATGGCCGACTTCAAAATGGCCGCCATGGTCACCACCCATCTTGAAAAGTTTCCCCCCTCACATATACTAATGTGCCACAAACAGGAAGTTAATATCACCAACCATTCCCATTTTATTAAGGTGTATCCATATAAATGGCCCACCCTGTATATTAGGCCTGCCTCTAATACTGACGCACAGTCAATGTTTCGCTAACAGAAGGGATTAGCTCTAAATGTCAATGCACTGCACAGTGATGTACACAACAATATATTAGACCTGCCACTAATCCGTTCTGTTAGCGATACAATTGTTATACACCAAATAATGATAGCCACCGGCTCTTTGCGGTTCAGTGACAATGAGCTTTGTGAGGATATTTAGCAGTTACAGGTCAGCCTAGACATGGAGAAGAGGTCCGCTGTGGACTCCTTTAGGTGTGCAACTGAAAGAAGGCCGAGGGCTGGGCCCACAGGTACAGAGGGTACACAATACCACACAGATACAGACAACGGTTCTTTCCCAGCAGTTGAGTTTACTGAACAATGTAGTGAACAAGAAGCTGAGAATATATAAAACAGATTGGAAGACAGAGAATAAACCAACAGTAAACGTAACACAGTCTAACAATGAACCAATAAATATGATGTTTTCCCCAAAGTCTATTAAGCAGCCTAGCTGCACTTGTATGTTCCTGGACGAGTTCTTCGTTGGGGTGCACCCTAAGTATTGCGCAATAATATTTGTAATCCACAGGAAAATGATGTCTGTCTCTTGTAACTTTAATCCTTACTCCAGCTCCCAGCATATACCACCCTATGATCAGCCAGAGAGATAGGAAGGTGTCAGCGTATTAGTCCCTTATGGCTAGGGCTATGCATTAGCTTGCAGTCCGTACACCGCAATGTAACTGTACTTGGAGCGTTATTGTATGTCCAAATGCCACTTCAACAGTGTGGTGCAATGTGACGCGGCAAAGCCGCACTTACAGTTCCTTGAGCAGGTTCTTGGTGCTTTTTCTTATTTCCTGGTCCACTCCAGAACTGGATCCTATAGACACGACACTCCTGGGGTCGTCACTGCAAAACTTCCCTTCGTGCTGTCGCCAGTCTCCACCATGAGCCGATCCATTCCCTTCCAGATTCAGCAGAGATGACCCCTTCTGGTTTACATCAGCACCAAGCACAGCCTCCGTCTGCTCCGTCTGCTCACTTCCTGCTTCTAGAGGAACCTCCGCCCCTTACACAGGGAGAGTGTGATGCAATTTTCAATAAGTCATTTTAAGTCAAGTGCAGTGTCAAACCTGCATATTCAGTTTGCTAACACACTTGTAAGGGTCCAAAACAGCCCATAAATTAGCTATTTTCCAACTTTGGAGAATATTGATATACAGTCCTGATCAAAAGTTTAAGACCACTTGAAAAATGGCAAAAAATCATATTATACATTGTTGGATCTTAACAAGGTTCCAAGTAGAGCTTCAACATGCAATAAGAAGAAATGAGAGTGAGACAAAACATTGGACGATCCTCGACCCAAATTAAGGCCCTTACTGGTGTTGACTGTAGCCCCATAACCATCAGACGGCATCTGAGACGGAAGGGCTTCAAAAACAAAAAACGTCTTCAAAGACCTCGTCTCCTTTGCAAGAGAGCACCAAACATGGGACATTCAAAGGTGGAAGAAAGTTTTATTCTCTGATGAGAAAAAATTTAACCTTGATGGTCCTGATGGTTTCCAACGTTACTGGCATGACAAGCAGATGCCACCTGAGATGTTTTCTACGCGCCACAGTGGAGGGGGCGCCATAATGGTCTGGGGTGCTTTTTCCTTCAGTGGAACAATGGAGCTTCAGTAAGTGCAGGGGCGTCAAACAGCCGCTGGCTATGTCCAGATGTTGCAGAGAGCATTCCTTATGACTGAGGGCCCTCGTCTTTGTGGTAACGACTGTTTTTTTCAACAGGACAACGCTACAGTACATAATGCCCGCAGGACAAGGGACTTCCAGGAGAATAACATCACTCTTTTGGCCCATCCTACGTGTTCCCCTGATCTAAATCCAATTGAGAACCTTTGGGGATGGATGGCAAGGGAAGTTTACAAAAATGGACAACAGTTCCAGACAGTAGATGGCCTTCGTGTGGCCGTCTTCACCACTTGGAGAAATGTTCCCACTCACCTCATGGAAATGCTTGCATCAAGCATGCCGAAACGAATTTTGGAAGTAATAAACAATAGCGGTGGAGCTACTCATTACTGAGTTCATGTTTGGAAGTTGGATTTCTGTTTTGGGGGGGTTTAGTTTTTTTTGGAGGTGTGATCCTAAACTTTTGATCAGCTGAAAAACAGCCTGTTTCAGTTTATTTGTTGTTTTCATTTAATTGAATGCTCAAAAAATGTTTTGTCTCTCTTCCATTTCTTGTTGCATGTTGAAGCTCTACTTGGAACCTTGTTAAGATCCAGCCATGCTAAATATTATTTTTTGCCATTTTTCAAGTGGTCTTAAACTTTTGATCAGGACTGTATTTCTTATATATTTTTATATACTTTTATATGTATTTTTTTTATCTATATGACCTTTTATTGTATATTTTATAGTAAAATTACAGCTGTATATATAGAATTATGCAGCATGGGGCAATTTCTTGGAAACAGCATAATGATGAAAAAATATAAAGCTTTGGGGTGTTTGAAATCCCTACACAGATGACTCGGAGGCGACAAATAATTCTTGGGACTTTGGAAGCCGAAAAGAATAAATAAATAAGATAAAAAAGGACAAAAATCCATGGAAAAATTCTGAGATTTTTCCGGATTCCACTCCGCTTTTCTTGGTTGACCTAGACACAATAAAAAGATCGCTGCCTATTGAGGTATGCATGTCTGGTGAACATGTCTGGTGAACAGTCTTTATTTTTCTTCTTTTTGGAACGCTGCTGGAGCGCTCCAAAAAGAAGAAAAATAAAGACTCATGGTAAACTGACCTTATCCCCATATATCATAAGTGGAACACCAGCAGCAAAGTAAAGAGGCAAACCAAATATCTGGTGGGTGAATCCGAACTACACAGAGATGCCACCATAACACGAGGGACGCCGAATCTGGAGAACAGCTGCGAGCGGAATTTCTAAAAAGAACGGGACAAAGGTCAGTCTGCTCTCCGAAATTGTGTCGGAAGCCGCACAAAGAGACAGCTAAACCGTGAGTAAAGATATCCACATTCTATCATATGCAACGGAGGAACTGGTTGCATTGAAAAGGTGTGATCTTATTGAAAAGATGCGATCATCTGAGCTATAAAGAGCCAAGTGCGACTCACATTGTATTTGCAAATATCAAGTCATCACCACTTATAGCTACCGCCATCAACAGCGTTGTTGCTGTTATCCTAATCAGCAGTACCAACGTTGTTGCAACATTATCAGCACATTGCACTTTATTTCTGCTGCTAATATCAACATAGTGTCATTTGAATACTGAGACACTTGTATTTTCTTCTATGATGAACTATTGCTAAGTTAAATCGGCCGATTAATGGGATGTTTATGCTGCTATTGCTTGACTATTTGCTGCTATTTACGTGCTGCTATCTACATATTATACTGCCATCAACCACCGCTACTATTGCCTGATTTTTATTGCTAATATTTTTTGTTGCTAGTTTTATGACTGTTCAAGTGCTATATGAATTGTTTTAATTGAATAAAAAATATTCTCACATATAAGCTATCTTCATACCCCATAATTAGAGTGCCTGCCTGCCACTATTATCATTATTAATTACACCAGCAACTTTACCAGGTGATGGCAATATTGCCTCCATGTTTTAATTGAGGAATTTCTGCACCAATATCCTCCTCTGCCTCCTCATCCACCATCTTGTCCTCACCCTCCCCTCTAAGCACAGTTCACAGTGGTTTTCCATTATATCACCTATGCAAAGCTAGATGTTGTCACACGTGGCAGCTCATGCGTGACACGTGCTGTTTGCACAGGCTGTGTTATGTCTTTATACACGTTCACACAGTTCAGCATAAACCATTCCTGTCTTCCAAATAAGAGGACTGTTCTCTGTGTTACATGACTAACTCTGGAACTTTGTATTTTTGTACTATTTGTAACTACCTTGTTACTTTTCAAAAATCTATTACAAAATACAATAAACATCGAATGTAGTCTAACTTTATTGGCAAAACAGGAATATTTGATGTGTGATCAAATGATTGGTAAAACTATAATAATACAAAAACTTGTATAAGAATAAGGCATAACATGTATCAGCAGAAAGCATAGAACAGCATGTATTATAACAGTACATTAACACTGGGCATATGTCCAAAATGGCTGCCTATACATAAGATTGCATGTCTAGCATCTAACAGTTATAACCTCTTTCCTCAGTAACACTTATACCTAGCTAAACACCACTGCATAACACATACCTGAGACAGAGGTAGATTTCTTACCAGATATGCTTGTACAAGGATGGTGGAATTTAAGAAGAAGATATGTAGAAGGACAGCTCTGCTGCTGTGTCCTTGATGACTGGAGACTGGACTTCTCTTCCCAGGATGCATTACAGTCCCACAATGCTTTACATCTCCCACAATACAATAATCTTTATTAACAGAAAAACAAGGTGTAATAAATTTTCACTACCGCTAGATGGTGCTGTAACCTAACTAATAACTAAAGAAATACTGGAATTACAGCAGAATGAATTAGAGAAGAAATAGACATGATCTGAAATGATTCTTAAACTCTGGCAAATGAACTAAGATCATTTTCTAGCCCTGATGGGCATAACACTCCCCGTCTGGCGTCAACGCCACTACTGGGTCCTTCTCTCTTAGCAACCCATTTTTGTCAATGGTGGGATCAAGCTTTTTCAAAGCGCTACCTTTGGAGACTGTTGGGCTTTTGCTAAGGTAGTCTATTTCCTTTGCATGACATTCAGGTTGTACAGTGCGAATTATTATGTTCTTGGACCTTTCCAGATTAGGAGTGGTAAAGGTATGTTTGCAATGATGCCAACCTTTGCAGGGCTTCTGGCTCATAGGTAATGTCTGAGCTTAGGTAAGTGAAAGAAATACAGCGGCTCACTCCCTCTCTGTATGGATAAGGTGCTCACCCTCAGGTCCCACCCTCAGGACCAGTGAGAGCAAAAGAAATGTAGACAAATATGAGGGGGCACACTCAAAGGGGAAACACACACGATGTATATAATATCAATGTACTTTAATATACTAAAATTCTAAGAACATACCCCTAAAAATTCATTGATAAAACCATACATATACCACATGCATATAGATTATGATTGGCATGGGAACTGTGTAACAAATACTGAATACACCCGCTGGATATAGCGACTATACAAGCGTGCACCAGTCACTGTAGCATACACCTATCGGCGTGACGGCAAAGTCCCAATCAAGTGGTAACGTGACCAGTCCCTGAAAATGCTAATGGAGCATATAACAGCGTACCAACACTGTCCCGATCAGATGAAGCAAATGGTGACGTATAGATTCTGTAGCAGTGTCTATGACACTATAGCCGGAACCGGACAAAACAGTGGTTATGTAATAGCACAGTCCAATGTCCGGCCCATTTGTTGTTCAGCGTCCGCAATAGTCAACTTGAATGACTCACAATAAGTAACAATGCTCAGAACGAGCCCGGTCTTACCCCTCTTTACTGTCTCTCCACAGCGCTGATCCCAGGTGGCCGCACACCAGCGGCGTCCCACGTGGTGTGCTCGGCCTGTGAGGGTAGTCCAAACAGTCGTCCACGTAGAAATCCTTTTCCACAAAGGATCTGACATCTAACCCATACTTTGCTTCACCCTCTTGGGCTGAATGCCTGAGACCGTAGATAGCGACTGCAGGGGAAGGACTGTTTCTGAAGATGTGCACTCTCATTCGGTACTCTACAATGTCTTCATTGGGATCGTTTTTGTGGTACCAGAAGAACCTCAAGTAGTTTCTATGTTCTTTCTTGACGAGGAAACAGTGGAACATCTGTTGTATGTTGGCCATAAATGCTAGGGAAACTCTGCGGAAGCGTAGAAGTACCTCCAGAAGTCTGTTGTTGAGGTCTGGACCAGACAGTAAGACATCCTTTAGGCTACTTTCACACTGGCGTTTTTGTTTTTGTTTGTGAGATCCGTTCAGGGCTCTCACAAGCGGTCCAAAACGGATCAGTTTTGCCCTAATGCATTCTGAATGGATAAGGATCTGCTCAGAATGCTTCAGTTTGCTTCCGTTCCACCTCCATTGCGCTCTGGAGGCGGACACCAAAACACTGCTTGCAGCGTCTTGGTGTCCACCTGACGATGCGGAGGCAAACGGATCCGTCCTGACACACAATGTAATCCAATGTGGACGGATCTGTTTTCACTGACACAATATGGCACAATGGATCCGTCCCCTATTGACTTTCAATGGTGTTTAAGACGGATCCGTTTTGGCTATGTTAAAGATAATACAAATGGATCTGTTCTGAACGGATGCATGCTGTTATATTATCTGAACAGAAGCATTTGTGCAGATCCATGATGGATCCACACCAAAACGCGAGTGTGAAAGTAGCCTTAGCAAGACTCCTTTGCATCTGGCGCTCGAGTCGAATACTACTTGTATCTGCCCTGGTTTTTTAGGATGATACACACCGAATATGGGTAAGTACCAACACTCCTCTGAGTCTTGGAGTGTGGGTGCCATTTCTACATAGTTGTTCTGGAATATTCTTTCCATGAAGGTAAAGAAACGTTCTCTCGTCTCTGGTGTTTGTGTTTGAGGGAGATGAATCGACTGTAGACAAGTTCTTTGTTGTTAGGTAAACGTTGTCTCTGGGGTTTAAATGGTAAAGGTGCGACCCAGCTTTTTGACTTGTCTTTTACTATTCCTTGATCCATGATCTCCAAGAACAGTCTGTCTTCTATGGACATTGCGACCCTGTTGTCTTCTCTTGTCCTGTGGAAAACTGTGCACTCTAAGTGATCTTGCTCATCATCGCAGGCGTGGTCTTCACAGGAGAGATCCACGAATGGACAAGGCACAGGAGCTCTGTGTGGCAATTCTTTTATCAGGAAACTGCTCTGGCATGGCTGGAATAGGGAAGGATGTCTATTTTTAAGTGTGTTGGTGAGCATACTGTTGACTGAGGTCAGCTTGTGTGCTCCTCCTAGATAGAAGTCTCCTATGATGACCCATCCTAGGTCAAGTCTCTGGGCGTATGGAGCATTCTGGGGACCGTTAATCTGTCCTCTAGCCTTGTGAACTCGTAGTATGTCTCTTCCAAGGAAAAAGACTATCGGGGCTTTTGGGTCCTGTTCTGGTATCAGGTGAGCTATACTCCTCAGGTGGTATGCTGCCACCTCTGGTGTAGGTATCTCAGACCGGTTGTCAGGTATGTGATTTTACTCCAGTATGGTTGGCAGTGCCAAGCAGGTCTGACCATCTATGGACTCTACCTTGTACCAGTTGCCTTCCTCCCCGCTGTCTCAATGGTAACTGCACATGTTCTTAAGGAGTAGAGAGAACCGGGCCCTACGATGTTGAAGGTGTCGAAGAAGGTGCATTTAGCTAAAGACCTGCTACTTTGATTATCTAAGATTGCGTATACCTTGATCGCCTTATCTAGGTGACCGACCTGACAAGACAGATTTTTTAGCAGGACTTCCCTGCTGAGAGTCCTTTACAGATCTCAGTACAGTGAGAAGTGACTACTGCTGTGTCTCTGTTAGTGTCTATCTGCTTTCCGTCATGCTCCTCTGTCTGGGGTGAATGGTGGGCAGAACAGGCTGTTTGAGAAAGACAATTTATTTGTCAGTCAGCAGAACTACGGGATGAATGATGTAACTCCACTCCTTCACATCCTGGAGGGGATGCTGAGAAATATGAATGGGGAGGGGACAGAAGACGTGGCGCCTACATCTTTCTACCAGCTTATCCCTGAGGAGGATGAACTGGCAGACGAGCAGGATGATCATGAGCAGGAGGACATAAACACCCAGCAATTTTATACATAACTAGGTTGGACAGGAGAGGAGTATGATGAGCTGGAGGGAGATGACGAAGACGACACAGATGACCCCGACAGATATGCAGCACAACCTCAATCAGCGAATGGTGGCATACTTGGACTGTACCTTGTCACCCATGATCCAAGATCACCTGGACTACTGGGCATGCAAACTTGCAGTGTGGCCACAATTGGCCAAGTTTGCAATGGGCATGAATTTCTGCCCGGCCAGTGGTGTGGCATCAGACCGGGTGTTTAGTGCGGCGGCGGGCATAGTTAACCCTAAGAGAACTTTCCTTTCCTCCCTAAATGTTGAGAGACTAACCTTAAGGCCTCATGCACACGACAGTGTTTTTTCACTGTCAGTGATTTGGCTTCAGTGGTCCGTGTCCGATTTTGCTTCAGTTGTGTTTCCTCGTGTCTTCCTTTTTTTTGTCTGACAGGGGAAAAAAAAGGAAGGTTAATGAAAAGTGTAATTTTATTGCACCATCTTGTAGAAAAAAATGGACCATACCAGTTGTGCATCCGGTTTTTTTGACTGACCCATTGACTAGAATGGATCCATCCTCTGTTTTCCACTGACAAGAATAGGACAGGTTATATTTTTTTGACGGACTGGAATCACGGATCACGGACGCAGAGAAAAAAAGGAGGACTATAAGTTTTTTTTCACAGCTCCATAGAAATGAATGGGACCTCCGCTAAACCGTGAAAAATTACGGAACGAACGCGGATGCACACAACGGTCGTGTGCGTGAGGCCTAATAAAGATGAATCAGGCCTGAATAAATCATGATTTGCAGACACGGGTGCCAGATGCAACAGAATAGATCATTCTGCCACTAATGATCATACTGTAGAGTGCAGGCACACTGGAATATTCAGCAAAATTAGCTGTTACTTCTGGCCACGTGATGTTGTCACCATTCTGATACTGCCATCTGCCTGATGCCCCCCGCCCGCTGCCTCTACTGCCATTCCTACAATGCGGCTTCTTGGCCTACAGATATGTACATGTAACATTTCTACAAGGATATGCATGCCACTGGGCCTTGCTATCACACTGCCACCGTCTTGTACTGTATGCCACTGCTGCTGCCCCCCCTTCACACTCTGTCATGGGGCCACTATTGTCACAGTTTGGCTATGTTCACATTACTGTTTATTTTGCCATTCTTCTGATCTGTCAGAAGATCAGGAAAAATAAAAAATGATCCTGTATTTTGAGCATCTGTAAGACCTCTTTCACACTGTCAGTATTTGGTCAGTATTCTGCATCAGTATTTGATCAATATTTGTACGCCAAAAGCAGGAGTGGGTCCAAAACACAGAAGAAATGCTAATATTTCCATTATATTTTCTCTCTTTAGGTTCCACTCCTTCTTTTGGTTTACAAATACTAATCAAATACTGATGCAAAATACTGACCAAATACTGACCATGCGAAAGAGGCCTTTCAGATGCTCAAAATACAGGATCTTTTTTTTCTTTAATTTTTTTTTTCTTTTGATGGATCAGAAGAATGGAAAAATAAACGGTGATGTGAACACAGCCTTACTGCCACTGCTGCTGCTGCCACCCTCCCCACTCTGTCATGTTAAGTCCACGGAGATTAGACCTGACACAGTGGCTTACATAGAGTAGTTAGGGCCCCAAAGCTAGGATCAAACCAGGCCCCCCACACAGGACAGAAGGGTTTCTGCCTAAACCCCTTTCAATGACCCTTTGGCCATTTTTCCACTGCTTCATTTGCTAAAAGTTGTTCCTTTAGAGGGCAGAGTCCTGACTAAGTTTTCACCTCCAGTAGAAGAAGAGATAATCCCAACCTAGACTAGGTCCCCCCTTGCCCTGGGCCCCATAGCAGTCGCATGGTCTTCCGCTATGGTAGTTATGTAATTCTGAAGCACAGTAAATCTACAGTTAGCAGAAGGGATTAAAAAGCATGTGTTTGGACTGCCACAACATAGATTAAAATAAAAATAATTTTCACCACTACTTTATTGACGCGGACTCCATTATTTTTTTTTTAGTTCCACAGTGGGTGCCATTTAATCACAGTGTAATAACCCATTACCAATCCTTTTGACACCTTGCTACCATTTCTTATGTGCTAATTCCTGTTATCTCATGTGTCTTATGTCATCTTCTAATAATGTGCATATTTACTCCATTTAAAAGTTATGTTCATGTAATGTACTTGGTGACCACAAGGTGGCAGCAAACATTTGGCAGTGCTAGAGCAGGGAATGGACTGGATTGTCCATTCTCTCTCTCCATCAAAATGGAGACGGAGAGGAGGAGTTAGTTAGTAGTGGGTTAGTCTAGCCTACCCCCTCCTGGGGAGAGGTCGTGTGTTGGCTAGCAGAGCTCTGCCTGCTCTCCTGGGCTTGCATTGCCTCCACCCAAGCTGAGCCGAAGCATGAGGTACTAATTGCCTTCACCCAAGCTAAGCCGAAGCTTGAGGTACTAAATACCAGGACAAAAGGGTTCCTAGGATTGCCTACAGAGAAAGAGACTACTACTACTGCTAGCATAGCATAGCTGAAAAAGCTACCGCAAAGCAGGGCTGAGATTGTTGCAGAGAAAGTATTTGCCTGCTGAAACCTATTGGAAACCAAGATAAAGTCTGGAAACTGTATGGATTACTGTTTATGCCAAGTAAAAGCAACTGTCAAACGTTTACCACGTCTGGACTCAACTTTGTTCTATGCCATCCAAGTTAACTACCCTTTTGCACTGCTTCGGTCGACCCCATCTGGGATCCACCCATATTAAGGTAGGAGCACTGTGACACAAGTGATACACAACATCTCCAGGGATATTGTGGCCTATTCAACACTACTCTGGCCTTCCTATACTGGGTACCAACATTACCATCTACAAAGGGGACCCCATGTTCCTGTTGCTTAACCGCAACTGGTGTCACGTTTACTTGCTCTATAAAAGGGACATATTTCGTAGAAACCTCCTAAGGGGCAAGGGATACCCCAAGCGCTGGGCTCGCCCGTTGCAACAGCACCTGCAGGGACGCAGACCTGTTTTTTGCTTTACTGGAGGGTGCTATATGCATTTCTTTTTGTTTACCAGAAGGGAATATCTATGAATCTTGGTGCACACTATAACTGCCACTGCTGCTGCCACCCTCTCCACTCTGTCATGGGGCCACTATTGTCACTTTTACTGCTGCTGCTGCCACCCTCACCACTCTGTCTTGGGGCCACTACTGTCACTGTTACTGCTGCCACCCTCTCCAGTCTGTCATGCATTGCACACTTGTGTACATGGTAATAAATTGTAGCAGAGTCTGTAGTTCAGCCGTCTCTTACACTCACTCTCCACTCTCCCTGCATTTTAACTTCCAAGCCTTCACACTGAGCTTGGGCCACCATGTGGGAAGAATATGATTAGGCAGATTGGCCTGGGTGTACCTGAGTTATCGCAATTCGGGACAAATTAATTCTGCACAAATCAAATTTATTGTTGAACTTCGGCAAAGCTGATGAATCTAATTTTTCAAAACTTCGCTCATCTCTAATCATCATAATTGTATTCAGCTTCAGAATAAGGATGTCATGTCATTTTTTGCACACAGTGAACACTGTGATGTCAAAACCTCAAAAACCTTGGCTGAATTGTGTTTCTTTTTTTCAATTTTACCACACAAAGAACTTTTTTTCTGTGTTCTAATACAATGGTAAATTAAATGTGGCGTTAAAGAGCGCATCTTGTCCTGCAAAGAATTAAGCCCTCATATGGCTATGTGAATGGAAATATAATATATAAAATGTAAAAATGAAAATAGGCTAGATCTTTAGGAGGATAATGCATCATTTTTGGATGCTTGTTAAGAACAAGGCACTATTTTTTTTTCAATAATAGCATGTGTTTATATAAATATGGTCAGGCATCTGCCCCTATTACGGCGCAATTTTTGGAAGCTTGTTCAGAATCAGCCACTGTTTCTTCTGATACTACCATTTGTGTGTATAAATATGGGAAGGTATCTGCCCCCATTAAGGCAAATGTTTGGGGTTGTTTGTTCATAACAAGCCACAGTTTTTTCCACTAACACCATATGTGTTCAAACGCCTTCTGCCCCCTATAAGGGATATTTTTTGTGACTTTTTAATTTTAAAAAGCATAACAAATCTGATGGCACAGTGTGTTTTTTTTTTTTTTAACCAGGCTGTTTGTTAAAGCTGTTAACTATGCATTTACTAATAGTGATATATGTTGCTTTAACCCTAAGATTATTTACTATTACAGTCATTAAAGCGGGGAGGCAGAGAAAAGAAACTAGAAAAAAAAGTTAAAAGAGAGAAAGACAAGAGGGAGAAACGATGGGGACATAATATCACAATTATCAGGCCAGCTGGAGCACTTTTGATTTGGGTAGGAATCGATACGTACCCAATTAGATTTTTCTGATTGGTTAGAATTGGACGCAATATATATATATATAATTGTTTACACAGTTTAAGGTTGTTGTGCAGTGCAGATAATGATGAGCTATCCCCAGAATATCTGATTGGCGAGGGTCCGCATCCCTGCTGAATAGATGTTTGTTGAAGGGGTAACAGTGCTCATGCCAGTGCTGTCTGTAGTCTCCTTTATAGAGGTGGCACAGTGTAATTACAACTCCTTGTCCCATTTACTTGTAATTATACTGTGTGGCCCCTGCAAATGAGATGGGGTACGGGTAATTTTGAAGCAGAAGCAGCACTCGCATGAGCACTACTACCCGATCAAAGAACAAGAGACAACCCAACTACACCCACTCGCCAATCTGATATTGATGACCTATCCTTAGGTCATTAATATCTTTGCACTGTACAAACCCTTTAATAAATATGAGCAGTTGTTTTAAAAGAAACAAAAATGATTCATGATTTTGTTTGTTCAAGTGAAATTGGAACATGATGATTATAAACTCTAAAGTTTTAAAATCTAATAAAAGTTGTTAAATATATTTTTTTTTTATTGTGTGGCCAAAGAAATATATTTCAAATATATATCAAAAAAGTGTTAGAAAGCAAATATGCAGTATAATAAGAATTTCCAAACAGTTGTTTTCTTTCTTTAAAAATTACAAAATTATCATTTCAAATATTAGCCCTATGACAGATGCTGATTACATTAATATTCATAAATCATTAACATTGTGATTAGCTTGATATTTATATATAGAAAGGAAGATCTTTTGAACAGCAGTAATGGTTATGATGATGTTGAGATATGGTTTAAAATGTATAACAGAGATAAAACCTCAGGTAATATGCTTCTCTAACAGTTTTTTTTGTATTGTAGCCAGGACCCCTCCTCATCCCTGTACATTGGTCTGTTCCAAATCACACATGTTTTCTCATCCAGCAGTCTATATATATGGGGCAAACCACTTCACATTTAGGAGAGTTCCTGACTACACTGAAAAAATGGTTAGTAAACTAAATTATAAGATGATTTTTCCTTCCTGGTGTCATGTGTGATGCTGCAGCCATTAACTGGCCTCAGCAAGTCGGCCTGAGGATCATGGAGAGAAAGAGTTGGTCGGCAGTCCTAGTCGCTGAAGGTGGTGCTCAGTGGTTAATGGTATTCAAAGTCAGACATAGTAAAACACGGCACTCTGTTGTATTGCAAAATAGTGAAGATTATTTTTTCCATCCAAAAATGATAAGAAGCCATTGGCTAACGTTTCGGTCTAACCTAGACCTTGTTCACGGCCGTAATACTGGCAGCCAATTAATTGTAGGGAGGACTTTCTTCCCTTTCTTTGGGTGGGCAGCAGCTCATCCAACATCTGCATCTTCCAAGATACACTGCAATTAGCTATTAACACCTTCTTTCCTCACGTTGAAAAAAAAGTCTCCAGAGATACATATGGTATGTAATGCCCCCACAATTTTATTCTCCATAGCGAGAATTTAGAAGTAGGGATGAATGAATGAATGAATGAATAAAAGGTGTCAGGGCAGCTTCACCTGCTGCTGTATGAGATCACTGGAGAGAGAGGAGTAGAGGCTACTGAGCATGTTCATCCACCATAATATAATGGAGAAGGTGGATCAGAAGTAAAAACAGCAGAGGGTGTTACCAGAGAGGAAAATGTAAGAAATAAAGGTTTTGGAAATAATATATGCATTATATTATATAGATTGTGAGTAGAATTGAGTGAACCCCACTCGTACCCCACTTTGCGAGTTCAGGTTCGGACTTTTTCACTGAAGTTCGGAGTTTGGGTGATTTAATTGGGCGCGGTGACGTCACCGCAGGTCGTGCTGAATGACGATAGAAGGACCTGCGGTGATGTCACCGCGCTCACCATGTGGTGAGCACTGTGACATCACCGCAGGTCCTTTTGCAGGTCCTTAAGAAAAGAGGATACCGGCTACGCGATCAAGTAGATGAGGTGTTTTTTTATTTTATTTTTTAACCCTTCACTAGACATTTTATTTAGTATTCTGTTTTAAGAATGCTATTATTTTCCATTATAACCATGTTTTAATGGAAAATAATAAAGTGAAGTTCGGGTCCCCATTGACTTAAATGGGGTCAGGGTTCGGGGTCAAGTTCGGGTCAAGTTCGGTACCCGAATTTCGACCTGAAGTTCGGCCAAACTTCCACTGGTTTGCTCAACCCTGATTATGAGGGATTTATTTGTGTGAATCAGAGATGGGTAGGTGACTGTATGTGTGTATACTTCATTAGAATGTATCTAGCTCCTTTCGTCCTACTCTGATTCTCACAGATAAAGGTCCTGGAATATCCTGTATCTCTTAAATATGCTGATTGGTAGTGAACAAAAGGTACCCAAAATGTGTGAATAGGAGCAAAGTGTCATAAAATACTATAATAACTGGTTGACCAAGATTTAGTTTCTGGGAAGGCCCACAGACTCTCAGATAACCGATATGGGGCGTTGGCAAGGAGGGGGTGTTGATAACTTTCAAGGGATAAAAGATCCATGCTTTTGGGCGATATGGAAGAAGCTGGAGGAGGCTGGAAGAAACTGGGGGAGCTGCAAGGAAGAGGGGACTGGAGAAGGCAGAGGAGAGACCTAAAAAGGCCATGTGTGGTGAATATGTACTGTAAGGTTTAAGTTGTACTGTTGTATAAGTTTTGTCATCTTGGATTAGTGAAGTAATTGTAATTATTGCTATGTGTGTATAAGTCTCTCTATATGTAATATGTAATTATTTTTGTTCCACTGTAACTCCATACTCCAACTCCAACTATCAATAATAATCCTGTAATATAAATTTTCCATATTATACAATATATATATATTTTTTATACGTTCACTCTTGTGTCTCATTTACTGCATCCAACCTTCGAATCAGACCCACTAAGAGTGTGTATTGTATATAGTATACAGTTAGGTCCATGTTTATTTGGACACTGACACAATTTTTATTTTATTTTTTACCTGTTTACTAAAACATATTCAAGTTATAGTTATAGCATGGCTGCATGGACATGAAGTCCAGACTTTTAGCTTTCATTTAAGGGTATCTACAATAAAATTGGATGAAGGGTTTAGGAGTTTCAGCTCCTTTACATGTGGCAGCCTGTTTTTAAAGGGACCAAAAGTAATTGGACAATTAACTCAAAGGCTGTTTCAAGGGCAGGTGTGGGCAATTCCTTCATTATTTAATTCTCAATTAAGCACATAAAAGGCCTGGAGTTGATTTGAGGGGTGGTGATTGTATTTTGAAGATTTTGCTGAGAAGTAAACATGCTGTCAAAAGAGCTCTCCATGAAGGTGAAACAAGCCATCCTTTATCTGCGAAAACATAAAAAAGCCATCCGATAAATTGCTACACTATTACGAGTGGCAAAATCTACAGTTTGGTACATCCTGAGAAAGAAAGAAAGCACTGGTGACCTCAACAATGCATAAAGACCTGGACGCCCACGGAAGAAAACAGTGGTGGATGATCGCCGAATAATTACCATGGTGAAGAGAAACCCCTTCACAACAGCCAAGGAAGTGAACAACACTCTCCAGAATATAGGCCTATCAAGATCCAAATCTACCATAAAGAGAAGACTCCATAAAAACTAAATACAGAGGGTTCACTGCACGGTGCAAGCCTCTCATAAGCCTCAAGAATAAGAAGGCTGGATTGGACTTTGCTAAAAAAAAATCTTAAAAAACCAGCACACTTCTGAAAGAACATTCTTTGGACAGATGAAACCAAGATCAACCTCTACCAGAATGATGAAAAGAAAAAAGTATGGCAAAGACATGGTACAGCTCATGATCCAAAGCATGCCACATCATCTGTAGAACACGGCGGAGGCAGTGTGATGGCTTGGGCATGCATGGCTGCCAGTGGCACTGGGTCCCTAGTGTTTATTGATGATGTGACACAGGACAGAAGCAGCCGGATAAATTCTGGGGTTTTCAGAGACATACTGTGCGCTCAAATCCAGCCAAAGTTATTGGTCTGAGTTCCATAATACAGATGGACAATGACTCAAAACAAAGCAATTTAGGAGCTTATTAAAGCAAAGAAGTGGGATATTCTTTAAAGGCCAAGTGAGTCACCTGATCTGAACCCAATAGAGCATTTCACTTGTCAAAGACTAAACGTCAGACAGAAAGGCCCACAAACAAACAGCAACTGAAAACCGCTGCAATAAAGGCTCGGCAGAGCATTAAACAGGAGGAAACACAGCGTCTGGTGATGTCCATGAGTTTAAGACTTCAGGCAGTCATTGCCAACAAAGGGTTTTCAACCAAGTATTAGAAATTCACATTTTATTTACAATTGTTTAGTTTGTCCTATTACTTTTGAGCCCCTGAAATGAAGGGATTGAGTTTAAAAAATGCTTTAGTTCCTCACATTTTTATGCAATCATTTTGATCAACCCACTGAATTAAAGCTGAAAGTCCGAACTGCAACTGCATCTGAATTGTTTTGTTCAAAATCCATTGTGGTAATGTACAGAACAAAAATTAGAAAAATGTTGTCTCTGTCCAAACATATATGGACCTAACTGTATATTTAATATACATTTATACATAATAATTTCTTACAAAATTGGCGAGGTAGGAGGTTGGAGTGTAGTTGTGAGGTGCATTTGTGAGTTTAATATTGTATAGTGACCAACTTTTGATGTATAGTTGGTTGAATAGTTGTTTGTGTAGAATTTACCATGGAGGGCTTTTTGAAAAAGATTGCAAAGGTCAAGGATACTAAAATGTTTGTAAATTTAATGGTGGGTTCTAGAGACCCCTGGTTACAAGTTTTGTGACCGATGCGATTTCTGTCAAAAAGTTTACAAAGTCAGAATAAAAAGATGCTCTTGTTTTTGCTGCATGTTGGATTGCAGAACAGTATTCCAAGCTAAAGGAGCAAAGGGAAATTCTACATAACAAAGTTGAGTGTCTAGATGAGTTATATGGAGGTATAGAGTTCAAAAATAAATTTTGAAGATTGTGTGAAAGTGCTAACTAGAGATATTGAAGCATTAAAAGTGTCTTCTAAAAGTGCTGCTGCTATGTCTGTTAGCAATCAGCTAATTGTAGCAGAGAACAAGTGTTTAAAATGAGGAGCTTACTGAGAGGCTGAAGGCACCATATTGTTGGGTCTACTGCTTCCTCCAGCACAGTTGATCAATCTAAAAGAGAAAGGTGTGAGACACAGGAGGATGGGGTCCAAGTGTCTTCTGTTAGAACTCTTGATACATATGGTGGACTCAAGCCTTATGTTCAGTATAAGCCAGTAAAATGCTTTTCTCGTGGTCAGCTGGGTCATATTGCTAAGTATTGCCAGTTTTCGGTTAGTGAGTCACAGGACAATAAGGTTAAGTGCTTTGAGTGTGGACATGTGGGTCACATTGCAATGTATTGCTCAGCACAAAAAGAAAGGAATTTGAAAACTTGCTATACTTGTAGTAAGACTGGTCATATTTCAAGAAATTGCTTCACAATAAAGGGTGCAGCAAGGGTCACAAAAGCTGGACAGAGTGAACCAAAAATGGAAGGAAAAGAGCGGGAAAATACTTCCTCATGGTGGAAGGATAGACAATGGCAATATGGCCGCCAAAGACCTTCCCACTGGGTTCCATTTCGTATGGTTAGGACACAAAATAAAAAAACGGAAAGGGAAATAAGGCAACTTACCGTAAATTGCAGGTAAGACCAGCAGAAAGTGAAGGTTTAAAATCGCCAAATTGTGTTAAGAAAGCGGAAGAGGGGCCTTCCAATTTGAACCTCTCTTGAGGGGGTTCTATCTGTTGTTATTAATGTTTTTTTTTTTTTTTTTTGTATTTCAGGGAAAAGTTGAGATTTACAGAAGAGTCTGGAGATGGGCAGTTTTAACTGTATTTTTCCTTGCAGGCAATACCTAGATATTAGAGGACCTTTTTGTATTGTTTTTGTTTTTCACTTTTTTTTTTTAAGGAGAAGTCTCTAAATTGACTAATTGAATGTACAGTCAGGCTGCTAAATTCTAAATTGACTTTTTATTTATTTAATTTTTTAGCCTGCACTGTAGTAGAAGAAAGTAGCTGCTATTATGAGGCAAATGTGATGGAGAGGACTGTATTTGGGGACAATCACTCCTCATGTAGCTAGGTAAAAATAAGGCATGGTCTCATTTACGCATTCTGTTGGTGCAGTAGTTTGCATATCTTTGAGGTTTTTTTTGCATTGGTCTCACTGTCAGCAAGTTGAATGATGTTTGTTTAACAGATTGCATGATCCTTTAATACAAGCAAAGTCATCCATAATAAATGAATGGTATAGGAAGCAGCATTCAATCTGGGATTTTTATTTTAACTTCTTGTTTGGTCGTCTATGTGTGTTGTGGAAGGTCTGTCTCAATAAACACATTGTCTGCTGTCTGGTTGTCTGTA
The DNA here is from genome assembly GCF_014858855.1 of Bufo gargarizans. NCBI lineage: Eukaryota > Metazoa > Chordata > Amphibia > Anura > Bufonidae > Bufo > Bufo gargarizans. The sequence goes on along the minus strand of NC_058083.1, from coordinate 13,344,888 downwards.
GCTCAAGAGCTATAATTACACAGTAGTTTGTTAATCAAGTATATGAAGCGTCATACACAATATTATGTGGTACATTTACACTACATTATGGATTTTCTACATTTCACAAGGTCTCTCCATAAGGTATTTTCTCAAAGTGAGCTCTCTTTCTTTAATAAACTATGTTTTGTTTTTATAATATATCTTGGAGCTGATTTAGAGTTGCTGAGAAATAGGTGACATGGACAGCCTTAGCAATTGGCTGGTAGTACATTACCCTAATTTTGGTTAGTTTACGAATAATTCCTGAAGCCACCAGTATCTAGAGTTATCTTCTACCACAGATGTCGTATGTGAATATGTTTGCATTTCTACTCCAACCTGAATAGTGACTGGTCCAACACCAGTGCGTCAGCGAGCAAAAATCTATCCTGCAAAATGTGCTGTGATGAACTAAGGCTGGTTTCACACGGGCGTTGCGGGAAAAGGTGCGGGTGTATTGTGGGAACATGCAAGTTTTTTCCGTGCGAGTGCAAAACATTGTAATGCGTAAGAAAAATCGGCATGTTTGGTACCCAAACCCGAACTTCTTCACAGAAGTTCGGGTTTGGGATCGGTGTTCTGTAGATTGTATTATTTTCCCTTATAACATGGTTATAAGGGAAAATGATAGCATTCTAAATACAGAATGCTTAGTAAAATAGGGCTGGAGGGGTTAAAAAAAAAATATAATTATTTAACTCACCTTAATCCATTTGATCGCGCAGCCGGCATCTCTTCTGTCTTCTTCTTTGCTGTGCACAGGAATAGGACCTTTGATGACATCACTGTGCTCATCACATGGTCCAATCACATGGTTCATCACCATGGTGAGGGACCATGTGATTGGATCATGTGATGTGACGTTACCACAGGTCCTTAGCAGGCAGCTCAACATTACAGAAGAAGACCGAGATCCGCAACTACGCGATCAAGTGGACTCGGTGAGGTAATTTTTTTATTTTTAAGCCCTCCATCACTATTTTACTTTGCATTCTGTATTCAGAATGCTATTATTTTCCCTTATAACCATGTTATAAGGGAAAATAATACAGATCGGGTTCCCAGCCCGATCGTCACCTAGCAACCATGCGTGAAAATCGCACCGCATCCGCACTTGCTTGCGGATGCTTGCGATTTTCACTCGGCCCCATTCACTTCTATGGGGCCTGCGTTGCGTGAAAAACGCAGAATATAGAGCTTGCTGCGATTTTCACGCAATGCACAAGTGATGCGTGAAAATCACAGCTCATGTGCACAGCCCCACAGAAATGCATGGGTCAGGATTCAGTGCGGGTGCAATGCGTTCAACTCACGCATTATACCCGCGCGGAATACTCACCCGTGTGAAAGGGGCCTAAAGACTGTGAAAGGGACTTAATGGTGTAAATGGCACCGAATAAAGGAACAAGCACAGTCAAGTGAGATCCTAGCAGATGACGGGAAGGAGCCTCAAAGGAACAGTGTGAGCTTGCATAACGGTGGTGATCACAAGTGTATTAAAGAGCAGAGAGTGTGGACTTTGTGGTGTTGAATGTAAAACATGTGTGTGGTGCGAGGTCTTATAAGGTGGCTGATGGAGCAAACAATACATTGAGGCAGGGGCGTAACTAGAAGTGACTGGGCCCCAAAGCAAATATTTGTAAGGGGCCCCCCAGCGTGCTTCGCACCTCCCTCCTCCTGTGTAAACCCCACTCCTTTGGCACAGTGTAGCGGCATACTGTATATTGTGGGGCACAGTGTAGCGGTATACTGTACATTGTGTGGCACAGTGTAGCGGTATACTGTATATTGTGGGACACAGTGTAGAGGTATACTGTATATTGTGTGGCACAGTGTAGCGGTATACTGTATATTGTGTGACACAGTGTAGCGGTATACTGTACATTGTGTGGCACAGTGTAGAGGTATACTGTATATTGTGGGGCACAGTGTAGAGGTATACTGTATATTGTGTGGCACAGTGTAGAGGTATACTGTATATTGTGTGGCACAGTGTAGAGGTATACTGTACATTGTGTGGCACAGTGTAGCGGTATACTGTATATTGTGGGACACAGTGTAGAGGTATACTGTATATTGTGTGGCACAGTGTAGCGGTATACTGTATATTGTGTGACACAGTGTAGCGGCATACTGTACATTGTGTGGCACAGTGTAGCGGTATACTGTATATTGTGTGGCACAGTGTAGCGGTATACTGTATATTGTGGGGCACAGTGTAGAGGTATACTGTATATTGTGGGGCACAGTGTAGAGGTATATTGTATATTGTGTGACACAGTGTAGAGGTATACTGTATATTGTAGGGCACAATGTAGAGGTATACTGTATATTGTGTGGCACAGCGTAGAGGTATACTGTATATTGTGTGGCACAGTGTAGAGGTATACTGTACATTGTGGGGCACAGTGTAGCGGTATACTGTATATTGTGGGGCACAGTGTAGAGGTATACTGTATATTGTGTGGCACAGTGTAGAGGTATACTGTATATTGTGTGACACAGTGTAGCGGTATACTGTACATTGTGTGGCACAGTGTAGCGGTATACTGTATATTGTGTGGCACAGTGTAGCGGTATATTGTATATTGTGGGGCACAGTGTAGCGGTATACTGTATATTGTGTGGCACAGTGTAGGCTATATGTGTATAACATAAACATATTTCATATGAAAACTTACAGTTACTTGGCCCTTGGGGATCTCGGACGCCACTTCCACACTTTGGCCGGGGGCTCGGTGGAGCTGATGATGTGTTTTATCCTAATTAAAAAGATTTCATAATAAGGATTTGGAGAAGGGGCAGAGGAATAGCAGAGCAGGGAGAGGCTGGTGCTGCTACTAGGGGGTCATACCACGGGGAAGTAATAAAGCCCACCATAATGTCCCTCAGTAGTAATAATTCTCCTTATAATGTGACAGTGCAAAAATACCCCCTTGTAATGCCCCCAGTTGAGCTAATGTCCCCATAGTGCCCCCATAATGTGCCAGTATAAAATACCCCTATATAGTGCCCCCAGTAAATTCCCCCATAGTGCTCCTCTCCCCCCTCCCTGCTAGTGCCCCCCATAATGTACCAGTATAAAATGCCCCATATATAGTGCCCCAGTAGATGCCCCTCAGTGTCCGACCTCTGATAGGCTGCCGCCCTAGTGTCCCCCATAATGCCCCCCAATAATGTGCCAGTAAGTGTCCCCATAGATGTCTCCCATCATGTGCCAGTATCAAGTGCCTCTCTCCCCCCCATGTACCAGTATCATAGTGCCAAACCCACCCATGTGCCAGTATCAAGTGCCAAACCCACCTCCCACGTGCCAGTATCAAGTGCCTCTCTCCTCCCCCCTATGTCTCAGTATCATAGTGCCATCTCCCCCCCCCCAAAAAAAGTGCCAGTATCAAGTGCCTCCCCCCCCCCATGTGCCAGTATCAGGTGCCAACCCCTCCCCCCATGTGCCAGTATCAAGTGCCTCTCTCTCTCCCCCCCCCATGTCCCAGTATCATAGTGCCACCCCCCCCCCAAAAAAAAAGTGCCAGTATCAAGTGCCTCCCCCCCCCATGTGCCAGTATCATAGTGCCAAACCCACCCATGTACCAGTATCAAGTGCCAAAAAAAAGTGCCAGTATCAAGTGCCTCCCGCTCCCCCCATGGCAATAACAGTCGGGTATTAAAAATAAAATAAAAAAAACACTTCTACTTACCTCCATGTCAGCGATGCGATGCGATGCGGCCTCTTCCTGTATGTCCATATATGGAGTCAGTGCTTGTATTTCAGAAAAGTTTCTGCTGGGGTTTGAACCCATGACCTTCTGTATCAGAGGCAAAGCAGCTAACCACAAGACCATAAGAGCAGCCTTGCGGCTGACTGAAAAAATATGAGAATTCTACTGTTATAGCTGGCTAAGTGTACATCTATACACATGACAGCTGCCCTAACACACCCAGCACTACTATATCTCTATATGACAGCTGTCCCAGCATACTCAGCTCTACTATATCTCTATATATGACAGCTGCCCCAGAAAACCCAGCTCTGCTACATCTATGCACATGACAGCTGCCCAAACACACCCAGCACTGCTATATCTCTATATGACAGCTGTCCCAGCACACTCAGCTCTGCTATATCTCTATATATGACAGCTGCCCCAGCAAACCCAGCTCTGCTACATCTATACACATGACAGCTGCCCAAACACAACCAACACTGCTATAGCTCTATATGACAGCTGTCCCAGCACACTCAGCTTTGCTATATCTCTATATATGACAGCTGCCCTAGCAAACCCAGCCCTGCTACATCTATGCACATGACAGCTGCCCAAACACACCCAGCACTGCTATATCTCTATATGACAGCTGTCCCAGCACACTCAGCTCTGCTATATCTCTATATATAACAGCTGCCCCAGCAAACCCAACTCTGCTACATCTATACACATGACAGCTGCCCAAACATACCCAGCACTGCAATATCTCTATATGACAGCTGTCCCAGCACACTCAGCTCTGCTATATCTCTATATTTGATAGCTGCCCCAGCACACCCAGCTCTGCTACATCTATATATCTCTAAGTATTGCTATACAGTAGATAGATATATAGAGATATAGCAGGCTGAGTGAGCCTGTCATGTGTATAGATGTAGCAGAGCTGTCTGTGTTTGGGCAGCTGTCAGGTGTATAGATGTAGAGCTGGGTTTGCTGGGGCAGCTGTCATATATAGAGATATAGTAGAGCTGAGTGTGCTGGGACAGCTGTCATGGTGTATAGATGTAGCAGAGCTGGGTGTGTTTGGGCAATTGTCATGTGTATAGATGTAGTAGAGCTGGGTTTGCTGGGGCAGCTGTCATATATAGAGATATAGCAGAGCTGGGTTTGCTGGGGAAGCTGTCATATATAGCGATATAGCAGAGCTGAGTGTGCTGGGACAGCTGTCATATAGAGATATAGCAGTGCTGGGTGTGTTGGGGCAGCTGTCATGTGTATAGATGTACACTTAGCCATCTATAACAGTAGAAGACTCATAGTTTTTCAATCAGTTGCAATGCAGCCTTTATGGCTGTGTGGGTTAATGCTTTGCCACTGATACATTGGAGGTTGTGGGTTCGAATCCAGACACATCAGGAGACAGTAAGATTAGATCACATTAGCGAGGGGGCCCTGAACTGAGAAAATAATTGATCATATTTAACTAACTTGAAAATAAACTGTCACACACGCTGACGGGGCGCCGGTAGTTACGGCTGCCTGTGTGTTAACACAAGGCGGCCCGGAAGGGCCCCATAGCCACTGCTATGGTTGCTATGGCGATCCCTACGCCACTGCATTGAGGTGTCTGTGAATAATATTTATGTGTGAAAATTTAACTTCACAGAACATGAAATTATATTGAAGGTTGTCAGGTTAAGTCTTTCTCAGTAATTATTTTCACTTCCAATAGTAAAGGTATCAGCCCAACTCCCGAAATATCAGTGCAACCCTATTACAACAATTGCTCATGTCAAGTTATCATTATGGATTACATTTATAGTATGTATTTAGAGGGCTCATTCCTCTGCGTGTTATTCGCCCTCTAGGTGGGGAATCTGTAAGGAATACAGGTTTTGGAAATAATATATGCATTATATTGCATTATATTTTATAGATTTTGAGGGATTTATTTGTGTGAATCAGAGACGAGTAGGTGACTGTATGTGTGTATACTTCATTAGAATGTATCTAGCTCCTTTTGTCTTACTCTGATTCTCACAGATAAAGGTCCTGGAATATCCTGTATCTCTTACATATGCTGATTGGTAGTGAACAAAAGGTACCCAAAATGTGTAAATAAGAGCAATGTGTCATAAAATGCTAAAATAACTAGTTGACCTAGATTCAATTTCTGGGAAGGCCCACAGACTCTCAGATAACCGATATGGGGCATTGACAAGGAGGTGGGTGTTGATAACTTTCAAGGGATAAAAGATCCATGCTTTGGGGGATATAGGAGAAGCCAGAGGAGGCTGGGAGAAACTGGGGGAGCTGCAAGGAAGGGGGGACTGGAGAGGGCAGTGGAGAGACCTACAAAGGCCATGTGTGGTAAATATGTACTGTAAGGTTTAAGGAGTTGTCTGTTGTATAAGGCCCCTTTCATGCGGGCGAGTATTCCGCGCGAATGCAATGCGCGAGTTGAACGCATTGCACCCGCACTGAATACCGACCCATTCATTTCTATGGGGCTGTTCACATGAGCGGTGATTTTCACGCATCACTTGTGCGTTGCGTGAAAATCGCAGCATGCTCTATATTCTGCGTTTTTCACGTAACGCAGGTCCCATAGAAGTGAATAGGGTTGCGTGAAAATCGCAAGTATCCGCAAGAAAGTGGGGATGCGGTGCGATTTTCACGCACGGTTGCTAGGATTATTATTTTCCCTTATAACATGGTTATAAAGGAAAATAATAGCATTCTGAATACAGAATGCATAGTAAAATAGCGCTGGAGGGGTTGAAAAAAATAAAAAATAATTTAACTCACCTTAATCCACTTGATCGCGCAGCCCGGCATCTCCTTCTGTCTTGATCTTAGCTGTGTGCAGTAACAGGACCTGTGGTGACATCACTCCAGTCATCACATGATCCATCACCATGGTAAAAGATCATGTGATGGATCATGTGATGACCGGAGTGATGTCACCACAGGTCCTTTTCCTGCACACAGCTAAGATCAAGACAGAAGGAGATGCCGGGCTTCGCGATCAAGTGGATTAAGGTGAGTTCAATTATTTTTTATTTTTTTTAACCCCTCCAGCGCTATTTTACTATGTATTCTGTATTCAGAATGCTATTATTTTCCCTTAGAACCATGTTATAAGGGAAAATAATACAATCTACAGAACACCGATCCCAAGCCCGAACTTCTGTGAAGAAGTTCAGGCTTGGGTACCAAACATGCGTGATTTTTCTCACGCGAGTGCAAAGCGCATTACAATGTTTTGCACTCGCGCGGAAAAATTGTGCGTGTTCCCGCAACGCACCCGCACCTTTTCCCGCAACGCCCGTGTGAAAGAGGCCTAGGTTTTGTCATCTTGGATTGGTGAAGTAATTGTAATTATTGCTATGTGTAAGTCTCTCTATATGTAATATTTATTACTTTTTGTTCCACTGTAACTCCATACTCATCAGTAATGATACTGTAATATACATTTTCCACATTATGCAATATATATTTTTTATACGTTCACTTTTGTGTCTCATTTATTGCATATAAAAGTATGGCAACAAGCAAAACCTCCCGATGCCTCCCATTAGATCTAACAGGAGGCATCGGTTTTGTTTGTTGCCAGTGCTATGGAATAAAGAGGAAGCAATCTTTTATGTTTCACTACGTGCTGGAAGTTTTTCTTTCAAGGTTTACTGCACAGAGCCGGCCTGGGCTCGCCCGTTGCACGGTGGAGATTTGGTGAGCTGGATTTTTTCTTTTTATGTTTGGTCATTTATTGCATCCAGCCTTCGAATCAGACCCAGTAAGAGGGTGTATTGTATATAGTATATATTTAATATATATTTATATATAATAATTTCTTACAATAAACAAAAAAATAAAATAAAACAAATTTAGGCTGGGTTTACAAGTGATGGAAAATTCAGTGGAAAAATCCACTGTAAATTTTGCTGGGTTTTGCATTAAAAACCACAACAAAACAGCATGTATTACATGAGGATTTTACCACAGAAAAGCCATCGATTTCACCCTCTCCATTGCAAAGGGTGAAATCTGCAGGAAAAATCTGTATTGATTGACATGGAGCGGATTTCAAATCAGCAATCCCGCACCGTTTCCACTGCAATTTTCGGATGCAGCTTGTGGATAAAAATTCTGGAATATCCACTTTGCTGGTACTGCAGAACTCAAGCGAAAATCCACTGCTATTCAGTCACATGTAAACCAGCCTTATTTCATGTATATTGCAATATTCGTTTTTTAGAAATACACTATTTATTGTATAGTAATACTTCCCATGGGATAACCCCTTTAAAAGGTTTCAGGTCTCGCTGTTGTATCATCCAGGCACCGCATGGAGACATTTTCCTATATATTACATAAAAAATGGGGAAAAAATAAAAAATAAATAGGTTATATTTTTACGGAAACATTCCCATCTGAAACACCCTATAAAAAGGCAGTTGCTTCTAAACATAATAGCAGTGTTTGGAAACCATATGATATACATATAAATAGAGGAACCAGCTGGAGTCATGTAATGATGAAAATCATCGCCTGCTGAATTGATGGCACAAGATGATTTACTTAGGAAGAAGCAGATGCATTACCAACCGGTTTTTGTATGATTAATTGCTAATGTCTAACAAAGTGAAAGGCACTTAAGGATATTTTGAACATCAATATGGATGCACTCGTATGTTTTCCGTTTAATGTAAAATGGTAATTTTTTATATTAAGAGTTTATATGCTTTTATGCTAAAATCTGGAAAAAAAAAAGTGCTAAAACATATTTTGTAGTTGTCAGGAGCCATGATAGTGGTAATCTTTTTGGAGAGACACTGGAAATAGGATTACGAGCATCCTGAATTATCCCTCTACATGTAATCAAGTGGATACATGAAATGAGGCTTATGCTGCACGCTGTTCTGCCTTTATCAGATTTGTGTTCCCAACACAGCAAAAAGAGCATTAGTTACCATCTAAAGCAACGATGCAGATGCATAGAGAGAAGAACCCCATTATTCAAAGGAACAGCAGAGAATTGGGTTTATTGTAATATTAGTAATCTTTCTATAAGGTTATTGCAATGGTGCAGAGGGGACAAAATGTGTTTTCTGCATTTTCACAGGTAGCAGTGGTTTTACCCCTCCGTATTCCCAACCATCAGGAGAACAGGAGTCTTGCATGACTGATTCTGTAACGTGTTTTCATCCAAGCTGGTTTTATTGATCATTTTGGGGGTCATTTATTGAAGGAGTTGTGTCACTTCAGCAAGTGGCTTTTATCATATACAGAAAGTTAATACAAGCCACTTACTAATTTATTGTGGTTGTCCATATTGCTTATTTTGCTGGATAGATTAATATTTCCCATCACATTATACACTGCTTGTTTCCATGGTTACGACCACCCTGCAATCCATCAGTGGTGGCCGTGCTGGCACACTAGAGCAAAAAGTGCTGGCCTTTCCTGTGGCCAGGACCGTGGGAGCTCACATTGGCTGGTGCTTTTTCTCATAGTGTGCAGGCACGGCCACCGATGCTGGATTGCAGGGTGGTCATAGCCATGGGAACAAGCAGTGCATAATTTCATGGAAAAATGAATCAAGCCATTAAAGGAAGCAATATGGATAAAAGCAATACATTAGTAAGTGCCTTATATTAACTTTATCTGCATAATAAATGCTACTTGCTGAAGTAAGGTAACTACTTTAAGACTTCCTCAGTGGAGGAAGGGGTCATCCAGATAACCCCGAAACGCGTATGGTTAATACCTTGTACCGGCATGCTGGGACAGTAGCTCCCCTGGACTTTGAAACCGAATAGCTGTGATCGAGAGCGACGAACACCGGAGGAATCCCTGCACAAATAGCCACAAACATAGTTTTGTGAGCGGATATCCAGGTGACATCGTGCCCACAGCGCATCTCCTTAGGTCCGGACATAGGATAAGGACATACCGGCCAGGTAAAACAAAGCAACATAGTTGCTCAAACAGGTGGGACGCCACCTTGGTGCACAGTTGCACTTTGTGACTACCGATCTAAGACCGGCAAATGTTCATAAGCCTTTTTACAATATATGGAATTGCGATTTCTTCCAGACTGGAATAAGGGTTGCGGTGTTTAAAATCCAAGCCGCATCGCTGCCTTAAATTATATGACTCACATTGCTGCTACTGATCAGTGTTTCTCTCATGTGAATTTGTGATTTTATGGCATTTTATATCATTTTATCTGTATATTTTATTGTTATTGTGGGAACCATCCCTTATTAGATAGTTTGATCAATTACTCCACATTGAGTGCCTGGTTTAACCTTGGTATTTTTCGCAATCTTTTTCTGTGACTGGGTGGGTCATATAAACCAAGAGCACCTTTAATCCATTACCCAGCTGTAGTGATCCACAGACACTTTATTATGGTTTAAACTATGCCAGCTACCTTGTTGCCGTAGTTTAAGACCATTTTCTATGCCATTAACTGGTATACAAAATGGTTAATAAGACGGGCCAGCTGGCCCTCCCTCTTCAACTCTCACGCCATGCGTCCTTTTTCCGCCACCTCGGAAAAGTGGCGTGGGCGGGGAAAAGTCACAGATTTTGCTGGAAAAACCCCATTTATAACAAAATCTGCACCTTAAGTATGCCAAAAAGTATTTATTAATAAATGACCCCCTTTGACTTTAGAATTTTATTTTAAGGAAACCATGGAATATTCTGTCAATTTCTTTTGATAGGTGAGGTCCCATCTCTGGGATACCCACATAGAATAGGTCATCATTAAAGGAAAAGCGGAGAACCTCTTTAATTCTGCAGATGGGCCTGCAGGAGATGCACCAACACGGATTTTGGCCTAGTTTTTCAAGCCACCACTCACAGCTACCCTTGTATTGTAAGACATGTATATGCTGGTTTTACAAACTTCAACCCCAAAAAATTTAATTGCAACTGTGTGGAGATGAAACAACGCTCACAGATATTTTTTTCCCCTACCCTGTGTATTGTAAGACACATATATGCCAGTTTTAAAAACTTCAACCCCCCAAATTTTTTTTATTTTAACTGGGTGGAGATGAAACAACACCGATTTCTGCCTACTATGTCTGTCACGTTCGGGTGTGGGAGGGAAACACCACACCGAACATAGTAGGGAAAGGGGTGAGGAAATAAGGCCTGGAAACTAGGGACAGGAGATGGACACCTCCTAGTAAAACCCTAATCAAGGTCCTGACTAACTACCAGTATGAACAGACCCCAGCGGTAGACGACTTCATACACAGGAATACCTAATGTCCTAACTCACCCTATAGGAACCTGGAACTAATGTCAGGATTGAGACAACCTGTTTCTCCAAAAGGAAGTATGAACAGTAGTGTTGATCGAGCACCAAAGTGCTTGGGTGCTCTGGTGCTCGAGTAGAACACTACAGAGCACAAGAGCACAATGGAAGTCAATGGGAGAACCAGAGCATTAAACCAGGCCTGCCCCTGCTCTGAAGAGGGGAGGGTGTCTGGTTCACAGGAAAAGGTCAGAAATTGATGTAAACACCACTGAAATTAGGGGTGAGGGCCTGCTGCTGATCTGACCATCTAAAACATTAGCGAGGGCAGCCTAATAAGCATGTTGATATGATGGAGGAGGAGAAGGACAACAAAAGGAAGATTGAACCATATACTCTTTTTTTTTGTGGTGGAAGGGGTGCATAGGAATACTACGGCATACATATTAGGACATCGTCAGACATCATCCACAACTCCATCCTCCGTCAGGCAAAACTCCATCAGCCCTCAGACATCAGACAAAACTCCATCCTCCGTCAGGCAAAACTCCATCAGACATCAGACAAAACTCCGTCCTCCCTCACCCAAAACACCATCAGACCTCAGACATCAGCCAAAACTCCGTCCTCCGTCACCCAAAACTCCATCAGACCTCAGACATCAGACAAAACTCCGTCCTCCGTCAGGCAAAACTCCATCAGACCTCAGACATCAGACAAAACTCCGTCCTCCGTCAGGCAAAACTCCATCAGACCTCAGACATCAGACAAAACTCTGTCCTCCGTCAGGCAAAACTCCATCAGACCTCAGACATCAGACAAAACTCCGTCCTCCGTCAGGCAAAACTCCATCAGACCTCAGACATCAGACAAAACTCCGTCCTCCGTCAGGCAAAACTCCATCAGACCTCAGACATCAGACAAAACTCTGTCCTCCGTCAGGCAAAACTCTATCAGACCTCAGACATCAGACAAAACTCCGTCCTCCCTCACCCAAAACTCCATCAGACCTCAGACATCAGCCAAAACTCTGTCCTCCCTAACTCAAAATACGCCCTACTACACACACTCTTCACCTGACGGAGCTGCTAGCTGCTGGAGAGGCAAAGGACCTGTGATGACGCCATGACCATGTGACGAGTCACGTGTGTGGGAGGGGTCAGATGTGCACAGCAGCTGGTAGAGTGTACAGAACAGTAGCCATCAAATAGAGCTCTGTACTAGAGATGTGTTTGTAACCTGCATGTAGCAGAGCTGTGTACTGTGTTACAGAGATGTATGTGTAACCTGCAGGTAGCAGATCTGTATGTGTAACCTGCAGGTAGCAGAGCTGTGTACTGTGTAGCAGATCTGTATGTGTAACCTGCATGTAGCAGAGCTGTGTACTGTGTTACAGAGATGTATGTGTAACCTGCAGGTAGCAGATCTGTATGTGTAACCTGCAGGTAGCAGAGCGGTGTACTGTGTAGCAGATCTGTATGTGTAACCTGCAGGTAGCAGAGCTGTGTACTGTGTTACAGAGATGTATGTGTAACCTGCAGGTAGCAGAGCTGTGTAATGTGTAGCAGATCTGTATGTGTAACCTGCAGGTAGCAGAGCTGTGTACTGTGTAGTAGATCTGTATGTGTAACCTGCATGTAGCAGGCTGTGTACTGTGTTACAGGGATGTATGTGCAACCTGCATGTAGCAGTGCTGTGTACTGTGTTACAGAGATGTGTGTGTAACCGCATGTAGCAGAGCTTTTTACTGTGTAACAGAGATGTGTGTGTAACCTGGGAACTATAAAAAAGTGTAAAATAAAACATAAACACCCCCCTTTTCCCAAAATGAAAATAAAAGAACTAAAAAAATACACATCATGGGTGTCGCAATGTGTAAAAACACCCATTGTATAAAAATATATTCCCCATACGGCAAACAGCAAAACAGAAGAAAAAAAAGAGTCCAAATGTCCGATTCGCCGTTTTTGGTCGCTTCATTTGCTACAAAAATGTAAATAAAAAGTGATCAAAAAGTCTTAAACACCCCAGAATGGTATCAGTGAAAAGTTCAGATTGCCCCCCAAAAAATGAGCCCCCATCCAGCTCTGTACACATAATTACAAAAAAGTTATAGAGCTCAAAATATGACGACAAAAAAATAAATCTGATTCTGTAAATCTCCTGTCACTCCGAGTTACTCAGAATTGGTAACCCTAATTAATAAATACATGCAACATGAATGCATATTTGCCGCTTCACGCAGATCACAAGTGTTAGGCCTCTTGCACATGAACGTTGTTGGTCCATTCCATGCATTGGGGACAGCAATTTGCAGTCCCCAATGCACGGGCAACGTGCGTGCAGCGGCCGGGACAGATCCAGACCCATTCAACTTGAATAGGTCCGTGAATATGTTCTACTTTTTTGCTGTGCGGAGGCATGGCCAGAAACACCACGGAAGCACTCTGTAGTGCTTCTGTGGGGATCCGATCCGTGTTTCTGTTCCGTTCAAGTGAATGGGTCGACATCACGGATGCGGGATGCACACGGCTGGTGCCCTGTGTATTGCGGAACCGCCGTATGTGGTCCACAATACGACCACAGGCACACAGCGACCATGTGCAAGAGGCCTTACAAAGATGGGATTTAAGGTGCACATCCTCTTGTGCTTCCCATATTCCACAGATTTATATCACACAGCTACTTACAGTTGTGCTGATAAGTTTACATACCCTTGCAGAATTTATGATTTCTTAAAGGGGTATTCTCATCTTCCATTTTTCATACTTACCTTCCTTGAGCGTGACGTTCACTTCCTGTATTCTTCTCCCGGCCGGGCCGCGCTTGCGCAGAAGACTGAGGATTCTCCCCCGACCGGGCAATGTCCTGAACGCGTACGGCGCTGCGCATGCGCCATGGTGACTTATTCCTGGCCTGTATAGTACAGAGTCAGCGTGCGCATTCGCGTCTCTGTACTATACTGGCCAGGAAGAAGTCATCATGGCGCATGCGCGGCGGCATGCTCGTTCAGGACATTGCGCGGCCCAGCCGGGAGAGAATTTTCCGTCTTCTGCGCAAGCGTGGCCCGGCTGGATTCGACAGGAGAGGTGGCCGTGACCAGGGGAGACCAAAGACAACATCAGGTAAGAGGGGACTTATTTTCTAAAAAAGGATGGGAATTGGGTAATAAAATGTATTTAGAAAAATTATCACTGTCAAATCATTAACAGATGTAACAGTGATCATTAAGATGAGAATACTCCTTTAACCATTGTTCAGAGAATATGAATTATAACACAGACACTTTTCTCTCGCTCATGGTTAGTGGTCGGCTGAAGCCATTTATGTCAAACAACGGTGTTTACTCTTTATAAATCATAATCACAACACAAACTCCCCAAATGACCCTGATCAGAAGTTTACACGCCCCAGTTATTAATACCATGTATTGCCCCCTTTAACATCAATGACAGCTTGAAGTCTTTTGTGGTAGTTGTGGGTGAGGGTCTTTATTTTCTCAGATGGTAAAACTGCCCATTCTTCCTGTTGAATAAAAAAAGCAATTCCACCACAGTTTTACGTGATTTTTATTTACGACATTCGATGTGCGATAAAACTGACTGGTTACTTTTATTCTACAGGTCAGATCGAATCCGGCAATACCTTATATGTATAGTTTTTCTTGCGTTTTAATAGTGATAAAAAAATAAAAATATCTGATTTTTTTTGTCGCCATATTTTGAGCCCCATAACCTTTTTGTAATTATGTGTACAGAGCTGGATGGGGGCTCATTTTTTGCGGGGCAATCTAAACTTTTTACTGATACCATTCTGGGGTGTTTAAGACTTTTTGATCACTTTTTATTTACATTTTTGTAGCAAATGAAGTAACCAAAAACGGCGAATCGGACATTTGGACTCTTTTTTTTTTTTCTGTTTTGCTGTTTGCCGTATGGGGAATATATTTTTATACAATGGGCGTTTTTACACATTGCGAAACCCATAATGTGTCTTTTATTTTAATTTTGGGAAAAGGGGGGTGATCTGAATATTTATGTTTTTTTTTTACACTTTTTTATAGTTCCCAGGTTACACACACATCTCTGTAACACAGTACACAGCTCTGCTACATGCGGTTAGACAAATTGCTCTATATACACAGTACACAGCTCTGCTACCTGCAGGTTGCACATACATCCCTGTAACACAGTACACAGCTCTGCTACATGCAGGTTACACATACAGCTCTGCTACACAGTACACAGCACTTCTACATGCAGGTTACACACACAACTCTGTAACACAGTACACAGCTCTGCTACATGCTGTTACACACACTGCTCTATATACACAGTACACAGCTCTGCTACATGCAGGTTACACACACATCTCTGTAACACAGTACACATCTCTGCTACACAGTACACAGCACTGCTACCTGCAGGTTGCACATACATCCCTGTAACACAGTACACAGCTCTGCTACATGCAGGTTACACATACAGCTCTGCTACACAGTACACAGCTCTGCTACATGCAGGTTACACATACAGATCTGCTACACAGTACACAGCTCTGCTACCTGCAGGTTACACGTACATCTCTGTAACACAGTACACAGCTCTGCTACATGCAGGTTACACATACATCTCTGTAACACAGTACACAGCTCTGCTACATGCAGGTTACACACACATCTCTAGTACAGAGCTCTATTTGATGGCTACTGTTCTGTACACTCTACCAGCTGCTGTGCACATCTGACCCCTCCCACACATGTGACTCGTCACATGGTCATGACGTCATCACAGGTCCTTTGCCTCTCCAGCAGCTAGCAGCTCCGTCAGGTGAAGAGTGTGTGTAGTAGGGCGTATTTTGAGTTAGGGAGGACGGAGTTTTGGCTGATGTCTGAGGGAGGACAGAGTTTTGTCTGATGTCTGAGGTCTGATGGAGTTTTGCCTGACGGAGGACGGAGTTTTGTCTGATGTCTGAGGTCTGATGGAGTTTTGCCTGACGGAGGACGGAGTTTTGTCTGATGTCTGAGGTCTGATGGAGTTTTGCCTGACGGAGGACGGAGTTTTGTCTGATGTCTGAGGTCTGATGGAGTTTTGCCTGACGGAGGACGGAGTTTTGTCTGATGTCTGAGGTCTGATGGAGTTTTGGGTGACGGAGGACGGAGTTTTGTCTGATGTCTGAGGGCTGATGGAGTTTTGTCTGACGGAGGACGGAGTTTTGTCTGAGGTCTGATGGAGTTTTGCCTGACGGAGGACGGAGTTTTGTCTGATGTCTGAGGTCTGATGGAGTTTTGCCTGACGGAGGATGGAGTTGTGGATGATGTCTGACGATGTCCTAATATGTATGCCATAGAATACAGTGTATTCAATACACCATAAAAGACACATTTAAAGTGCCTTTATGTTCAGCCGCCTTCCTCTAGTGGAATAGAGAAGTCAGGGGCAATCCAGGCCTTGTTCATTTTGATTAGAGTCAACCTGTCAGCATTTTCAGTTGACAGACGGATGTGCTTATCAGTTATTATGCCCCCAGCAGCAGTTATTATCAGTAGACACAGAAGTGGGATGGTTACGCTGATAATAGCGGCATCACCGCTCACCATCTTTGTTGATTCCTCAAAGTTGCGTAAAACCTCACAGAGGACAGGCATCCATGCCCACTCGTCGCTTGTGAAGAGCGGCAGCTGACTGGAAAGATGACGACCATGTTGCAGCTGGTATTCCACTACTGCCCTCTGCTGCTCACAAAGCCTGGCTAACATGTGGAACGTGGAGTTCCAGTGCGTTCTCACATCGCACAACAGTAGATGAGCTGGCAATTGCAAGCGCTGCTGCAGCTTTGCCAGACTGGCGGCAGCTGTAGATGACTTTCGGAAATGGGCACACACACAGCGCACCTTCACCAGTAGCTCAGACAAATTGGGGTAGGTTTGATAAACCGCTGAACCGCTAAGTTGAACACGTGGGCTAGGGAAGGGTATGTGTGTGAGCTTGCCGAGCTCCAAAGCTGCCACCAAGTTACGGACATTATCAGACACAACCATGCCTGGTTGTAGGTTGATTGGCGAGAGGCACAGCTCAGTATGGTCCCTTATACCCTGCCACAGCTCTGCGGTGGTGTGCTGTTTGTCACCCAAGCAAATTAGTTTCAGCATGGCTTCCCCACTGCAGTGCTGCACTGCTTCCAGCTACTGACTAATGGCTGACTGGTGCTGCAAGATGAGAATTCAGAGGTGGAAGTGGAGTTGGAGAAGGGGAGGTGCAGCCACAAGTATGGCTGCAATCCTTGTCGTTGGTAGTGCAACAGAGCAAAAGGACTGCAGTATGGTGCAGTGGGTCAGGATATGTATATATGTATTTTTGAGTAGTTCGTGACGCCAATTGCAGCTTGCGCAGTTACTGTAGCAGGGCTCTTTAAGATGTTACAACTCACGTACCAGGTGAGGATTGCCAGAGGAGGATAATGTCTCTGTGTAGCAGATATGGTAGTGTCAACGGTGTCTCCTACCTTGGTACGGCTGGACTCCTGGATCCTGGCTCACTTGCAATAAAATTTGTGTTGTGAATAGGAGTAATTGAGGAACTTTGGTAGCAGTAAATGAGTCCAGACTTGAAATATAATCCAACTTGTCTTTACTGAATGGCAGCTTTAAATCCATACGAGTTACAGCAATAGTCTTGGGTCCCAGCAGGTATAGGCAATGTATGGCAGGGATCAATATCTCTTCTGCTCTATGTGCCTGGAGAATCTGGCAGGTATTTATCTTCTGCTCTGTCTGTCTTCTGCTTGTAATGGGCCTGACTAGCTGAGGAGGAATTTGGCTTCTCCTGGACTCTGGATATGTACTCACAGCTTGGCTCACAGGGAATGCTTCTTCTTGGATGCTGGAGATGGCTGCTTTTCTTGTCAACCAGCTGAGGCTGATGGCTCAGGCTGGGAAGGGTGATCTTTGGCCTCAGCCGAGGCTAGATCCTGTCTTGGGATCCCTGTTTCTGGGAGCTCCTACTAACACAGCCTACCCCAAGTGGGGTTAGCTGGTACACTAACTTAACTTCCTTCTCCTCCCCATGAGACAGGACATGGGACCAGCCCACTTCTGCTCACAGAGGAGGGGGAGCTAAAACTGGAATGATCTATTCCAGTCTAGCAATACTAAACTGGCTATGGACCTGATCACACATTGCTGCCACCTGCTGGTGTACAGGGACATTACAGCATAATATAAAACAGGCCTAGAAATACATATAATGACAACAATGACCATATAATTATATAGACGGACAATAAAATTACACTTAACATGTTGTAGCAGGGAAAGAGAGTTTAGTAACATACTTTGGGATGTTACAGTAGCACCTGTGCCATCCCAGGATTCGACTCCCTCCTGGCCTCAACAAACGTTCACCCAGTGTGCCGTCAGGGTAATGTAGCGTCCCTGGCCAAAAGCACTTGTTCATGTGTTAGTCATTAAGTGGACCTCCCCAATAACTGCGTTGGTCAGGGCATGGGTGATGAAACGGACACATGCTGGTGTAAAGCGGGGACGGCACACCAGGAAAAATAGTGACGGCTGGGGACTGAGTAACGAGGGATGTCCGCCAACATCAGGCTGCGGAAAGCCTCAGTGTCCACAAGTCTAAATGGCAACATTTCCAGGGCCAGCAATTTGGAAAGGTGCGCATTTAGTGCTATGGCCTGTGGGTGGCTGGGTATTTGCGCTTTTGTTTAAAGGCCTGGGGTATGAACATCTGTACACTGCGCTGGGACACAAGTGGATGTGCTAGCTGATGGTGCTTGCAAAGATCCAGGTGCAGGGCAGGAGGCATCTGGGCCTGCGTCTTGGACAGGGGATTGGCCAGCATGTAACACAGGGGAAGAGGAGGCAGTGGTGTGACCCGCAGACACTGATTGTGGACCAAGGCATTTGGCCCACCTATTAGGGTGCTTTGATGCCATGTGGCAGATCATGCTGGTGGTGGTGAGGTTGCTAGTGTTCACGCCCCTGCTCATTTTGGTACAGCACAGGTTGCACTTTCGTCCGCACTTTCCTCAAAAAAGCGCCAGACTGCGGAACACCTACTTCTTGGCAAGGGAGATTGCCGCAAGGAGGTTCTCCGGGGAACAGTTGCAGGCCTGTTTGGTGTGGCCTGCCTTCTCTCTTTTTATTACAAATAGGTTACACAAAACATAGACATACACATAAACGATAATTAAATATACTATGTTGAATAAACCCGGAAAGAGTAAGTAAAAACCCACTCAGTGTACATAAATACACCAACCAACAAGAATAAACTGAGATTAAACGGGTATATCATGAAAAATAAATCCTTTATTGAATTAATGATACATAAAAACGAGACATGAGACAACAGATAAAAAATGGCTACATCTGAGGAGGTATGTCAACACAAATGAGACATGGGGGGGGAGGGGTTTAGGAGTATGCAATGTACAAAAGGCGGTAGAAAAAAGGAGTACAATGCCTCACTGATTTCTGTATGTATAAATGCAACCACAGATATAAAAATGCAAAAATGCAAATACTGAGTGGCAAAACACCATATAAAAAAAGTGGTTGCAGATGACACTGCGACATATGGATGTCTGATGGTTCCAAGTTATGGGACCATATAACAGCCAACAGAAGGATAAAGTGCAAGTGCATAGGAAGTCACTATATCAATGGTCAAATACCACAATTGTAGCTATGGTGACAGCTTAAACCTCCAAATACATACAAAGTTAAAGTGCAAGTGCATAAGAAGTCACCAACTCACCATATCAAATGGTCAGATACCACAATTGCAGCTGTGGTGACAACTTAAACCTCCAAATACATGCAAAACTGGCTCAGGTGCACAATAAACATCCACCTGTGGATAACCCAAGTGGGTATAGCTGAGCACCTAGAGCCAATAAGCACATCTCTCAAAGTCCACAACAATATAGCATGTCTACATACCCATAAATGTGGAGCTTTACACCTCAGGAGAGCCACGTAACCCCCTCTTTTTCCACCCCACTGCCTCTTCCAGCCTGTTGCAATGCTGCGGATCCCTCCCCCTCTGTACTGCTGTCCTCGCTCGGCTTGCCACCTTCCCAGGTTGGGTCAGTGATTTAATCGTCCACCACCTCCTCTTCCACTTCCTCACTCTGGTCATCCTCCTGACTTGTTGAACTAACAAGAACCTCTCTTATTGACAACTGTTTCTCATCCTCATCATCAACCTCTTGAGACACTAATTGCGATTGACTTATTGGCAACTGTGTCTCATCATCATCATCATCCACCTATTGCCGTTTCCCACCATCATCTTCTTCTGACTGTGGATGCTCAAGAGTTAGGGAATCAGTGCACAAGATCTCCTCACATCCCTTTTCAAGAAGGCTTGGCGAGAGACCCAAATCAAGGAATGGCGATGAAAAGAGCTCCTCGGAAGATCCGAGTGTGGGGTCACTTGTTTGCCAAGACTCTCCATGGTGGGAGGAAGGAGGATCAGGGTGAGGATTTTGTTGACCAGACTTTTGGCTACTGAGACTGCACTTTGTGGAAGACAGTGTGGTGCTTAACCGACTGGAAGCATTATCTGCTGCAATCCAACCAACCACCTGGTCGTACTGGTGTGACTTCAAGAGTGGTGTCCTGCGTTGCCCTGCAAACTGGGACATAAAGCTAGGTATCGTGGATGAGTGTGTATCTTGTGCTCTGGCAGCAGGCACAGTTTCACAGCACCCAGGGCCACGGCCTCTGTGTGCACCATCAGCAGCACGACTACTTCCCGGTCCCTTACTGCTCGCCTTGAGCATATTAAATGGTATATATGCTTGCAAGTATGTCACACGTACAGTAGCGCAGGCTTTGAAAGTGTATGCGCAAATAAATTACACAGAATGTCAGCACAGGTAATGTTGCTGTCACCAGTGGCTAAGAAAAAATTACACTGAATGTCACAGATATTTAGGATGAGCAAATGTTATACAGGAGATGTAACGCAGGTAATGTCACTGTCACCAGCTGCAAAAAAATTACACTGACTGTCACAGATATTTAGGATGCGCAAACGTTATACAGGAGATATAGCGCAGGAAATGTCACTGTCACCAGCTGCGAAAAAAATTACCTTGAATGTCACAGATATTTAGGATGCGCAAACGTTATACAGGAGATATAGCACAGGAAATGCCACTGTCACTAGCTGCGAAAAAAATTACCTTGAATGTCACAGATATTTAGGATGCGCAAACGTTATACAGCAGATGTAGCGCAGAAAATGTCGCTGTCAGCAGTGGCCAAACAATTGCGCTGAATGTCACAGATATTTAGGTATTTAGGATGCGCAAACATTATACAGGAGATGTATACGCAGCCATTAAACGTGCGGGGAAGCACTGGCACTCGCTCACTGTAATGCCGTAGCCATGTTGGTTACTGGCATAACAGTATTACACCAAGACTAACAAACAGGAGTCTCCCTCAGGGCTTAATACAAATGACATGGAAATGCAACAAACAAAATAATCCAAATAAAATACAAAAGGGAAATAAAACACTTAACTTGAATAGTAATAGTGCTCCTCATAGTCCCACCAAAAGTAATTCCGTTCTAGAATACCCTCATTAGTAATACTGCCCCCTACAGTGCCCCAAACAGTAATAATGCTCCCCAAGAGTGCCTTAATTAGTAGAAGAGAATAGAGAAGGACCGTGCCCCCTGCATGTGAACAGTGAACAGTTTTTGGAGAATGCCCTAATTGTCAGGGGCTTACAACTCACCAGATAAGGTTGTGCATGCCAGGCACAACGCTGGGAAGCGTGTGTGGAATAACTTGTGCCATATCAAAGCAGCTCCCTTCTGCCGCAGGCATCCAGAATAGGTCCCGATGATCAGAGGTAAATTTAAGGGGAAAAAAATGGCAGTAGTGCCAACGCACACTTTATTTTAGTATTAAACTAGAAACATAAACAATGTGATTAGGTCTTAGCTTCGTCAGATTCTTCAGGCCGGAGCGTGGGTGAAACGCGTAGCTAAACTAAGACCCGATCACTTTGTTTATGTTTCTAGTTTTATACTAAAATAAAGTGTGGCTAAATCTTAGCGCCTTGGCACTACTGCCATTTTTCTTCCTAAACTTACCTCCATTAGTAGAAGAGCCTTCCAGTATTAACCATGCCCTCAGAGAGCCCCCTTAGAAGTAAGCCCCTCCATTGTTCCCCCAGTGGTAATAAAGCTATCTACAGACCCCTCAGTAGTAATAAGTCGGATCTATAAGTCACTCCTATAGAGCCCTCAGTAGTAATAGTAGTAATAAGAATGCCTAATGTCTGCTGTATTTAAAATGTATTAATATCGCCCCCTACCGTTTTAATGCTTGCCCTGCAGTGCTCCCTGTGGTTATATTCCTCCCTTTAGTGTCATCAGAAATTATAATGCCTCAGCCCCTCCACCGTTCAGTCCCATGTAAATAACATTATTTCCCTACGCCATAGAGTCCCATGTAAATAACATCACACCATCTCTCCAGCCCATTCAATATATACAGTCCCATGTAAATAACATTCCTTCAAAATATAGTTCCATGTAAATAACATCACCCCTTCCCCAGCTGCCTTCAACATACAGTACCATGTAAATCAGGGATGCACAACCCGTGGCCCGTGGGCCACATGCGGCCCCAAGAGCCCTGTTTTGCGGCCCCCGTCCTTCTGGGCAGAAACACAGCTGACCGTGCGATCAGCTGTGTTTCTGCCTGAAGCGCCGAACTATTGCAGGAAAATGTGCAAAATAAAAAGTCAGTGTCCCCCAAAGGTCTTTTTGTAGTAGAAATATATTTAAAAAAATAAGTTAAAAAAGAAAAAAATTATAAAATACATAAAAGAAAAAAACACCCACACCAATTAAAACCATTACAATTATCACCCCATTCATGTGAAACTATACATATTATATAATAAAATGATCCAACACATATAGGAAACTAATTATAATAAGTTGAATATTTAAATAATGAGCTACAGTTTGAATAAAAAAGACTTAAAAAAAATTTTGGTACAGTTTTTCCCTAATAAAACAAAAAAATCTATTAAAAAGCCCTGTGTTATGTAATAAAAAGCTGCAAAATTTATTTTGTTAAGTGTTTGAACCATGTGCGCTAAATCACAAAACAGTGGTTATCCAATAAGTGCATTCCCCACTAGTCGGGCCCCATACACACGACCGTACCGTGTTTTGTGGTCCATGGATACCAGCCATGTGTGTTCTGCATTTTGCAGAACGGAGTAACAGATTGCTGTCTGCATATTTTGCGGCCCCAATAAAGTGAATGGGTCCACATCCGAGCTGCTAAAAAATGCGAATCAGATGCGGACCAAATTAATGGCCATGTGCGTGAGCCCATAGGGAAAGTGCTTTGAGCGCTATCCTCTGCAGTAAAGGAAAGCACTTACCGTATTGTTCGCCCTATAAGACGCACCGGCCCATAAGACGCACCTAGGTTTTTGGGGAGGAAAATAAGAAAAAAAATATTTTTAACCTAAAGGTGTGCTTTTGGTGGGTTTGGAACTAATGGTGGTCTGTGGATGACGGACACTGTTATGTGTGTCCATCATCCACGCCCCCTCACTCCTAATAGTACCGTATTTCCTAATTGCTTCTGTATAATGCCGGCAGGCAGGCTGGGCGGGCGGCAGCGTAACTCACTGACGTCACTTGCCTGCGCCGCCTACTTCATTCATAAAGTAGGCGGCGCAGGCACGTGACATTCAGGGAGTTACGCTGCCGCCCGCCCGGCCTGCCTGCCGGCATTATACAGAAGGAATTAGGATATACAGTACTATTAGGAGTGAGGGGGGCATGTTTAATAACTTTTAATTGAATAATAAATTTTATATTTGGGTAGCACTGGAGCGGCGGGACGGGGCTATAGTACAGTGACTGCACCGCCCGCCGCAATTGCCGGCACCCAGCTCCTCCTCCCAGTCCCTCCTCCGCTCGCACATCGCAGCCAGCGATGTTAAACATGTCAGCATTCACCCCATAAGACGCACGGGCATTTTCCTCTCATTTTTGGGGAGGAAAAAGTGTGTTTTATGGGGCGAAAAATACAGTATTTGTGAATAGAAGGCAGGAAGGTAGTGTCGCCACTTAAAGGGGTTTCCCAGTAAAAATGATTTTTAACAAGTTCCTGCAGCATAGTACCTGACACCGAAGATATATACTTTCCTGCTCCATGCTGCTCTTGCTGTCTCCCGAAACACCTCTCCACCTAATATCTGGCCGGTATAATCGTGCAGCTGATCAGTCGATAAACAAGAAATCACTTGTTTGTCGGCTGATTTGCATATTTTATCAGATAATCGTCAGCACATCTCCCTGTGTAATCAGGAATGTGCTACCGATAACCAATAGATGTGAATGAGTAAGCAATGACAGCCCCTTGAAATAGAGTGATGTGACAGTCCCATGTAAATAACATCACTTCCACAACAGCCATCAACATACAGTCCCATGTAAATAACATCACTCCTTCCATCAGCCGCCTTCAATATGGAATCCCATGTAAATAACATCACCCCCTCCGCACCCACCTACAACACTCAGTCTCATGTAAATAACATCACTCCCTCACTCAGCCCCCTTCAACATTCAGTCCCATATAAATAACATCACACCTTCCTACAGCCTCCATCAACATACAGTCCCATGTAAATAACATCACCTCCTCCCACAGCTGCCTTCAAAATACAGTCCTATGTAAATAACATCACCCACTCCCCAGCCACCTCCACACACAGTCCTGTTTAAATAACATCACTCCCTCCCTCTGCCCCCTCCAAAATACAGTCCCATGTAAATAACATCATCCTCTCCCCAGCCACCTCCAACACACTGTCCTACATAAATAACATCACCCTGACCCAACCACCTCCAACATGCAGTCCCATGTAAATAACATCACCCTGTCAACATTCAGTCCTATGTAAATAACATCACTCCACCTCACAGTCCCATGTAAATAGCATACCTCCCTTCAGCCCTAACATACAGCCCCAATTAAATAACCACAACTCCCAGCATTACCCTGCCTCTCACACTTAGAATCTATCTCTTCACTTACCTCTCCTCATGCCACAGACCTCAGCTTCTTCCCCAGCACTTCTCCTCTTTACTGCTGAGAGCCTTCCTCTCCTGCACTAGTCACATGATGGTGACATCATTGCAGGTTCTTCTCAACCACTGCCTTCAGCACTGATCACATGGACTGTGATGTAATCACAAGTCCTTCAGCTCTTGCAGTGGATCCTGAGGACGGCAATACAGTTTTATCTATCTGGCAGGCCCAGGATCCGAATGTGTTAACCTAGCAATGCCCCTGGTAAGAGGAGGATAATTCCTGGCCTGCACCGCTCCTCCCACACATCCAGCATCACAATGTGTGGACTCCTGGGGAGCACCAGAGCTCAGCAGGACAGTGAAGCAGGGATCAGATGGTTCCTTGCTTCACCATCTAAATCAACTGCCTGGGTGGGAGTGCCTTCAGCCCTTTGTGCCTGGGGCATGCACCGTTTGTCCTCCCACGCTACGCCCCTGAAGACAGTAATGGAACGTAGTAATGGATGCCCATTGACTGGCAGTTATGGTCAGAAAGCAATGGAGTGACACTGACCTACAGTAATGGATAGAAAGTAATGGACGCCCACTGACCAACAGTAATGGATGGAAAGTATTGTATGGAAAGTATTGTATGTCTAGTAATGGACGCCCACTGACTGACACAGTCTCCGATGAACAGTAATAGATGCCAACTGATGACAGTAACAGATGGACAGTAACGGGTGCCCACTGACTGACAATTACAGATGGACTATAACGGGTGCCCAATTTATGAAGTGTGTGAAGTTATTTGTGTTTTTTTTACAGTAAAGGGTGCAGCCAGGACAGTAGTCTGATCTCTCTCTTCTCCCAGAGCAACTGCACTGAGGGGAGAAACAAAGCCCCTGTCCTGGCTGTAGTTAGAAAATATACTGAATGAAATCGCCATGATAGGGATATCATGGAGATCACATGATCAGGTCCAATGGGCCATCCCTGCACGGCTGATCGTGTCCCAGGTTTATAGAAATGCCCAGTTGTGTGGTGTGGCCCCAATAGTTTTCTGTGTGTGTCATGGTGCTTCTACCTGGATACCGTCACTCTCCAGAGTTAGGCTCTGAAGCAATGGGGGGAGTAATCGTGGAGGTGGAGAAATAGTTGAGTCCAGACTTTTATAAAGTTCAACAGCTTTACTGGAATAAACTTGCATCCATACAATATTCTGACTTTCTCTTGGTTTTGGCATAAACTGGCAGGCAAACATGAATAATCTGCTTTACCTCTCTGCTGTGCTAAACTCAGCTTCTGTCTGGTAGCTTGACTGATCTGGTACCTTTAGAGTGGGGTGCCTTCGGCTGTTGGCCCCCGTTGTGACACTTTGTCTGTAAATCTGTAAGGAGTCATGGTGCTCTATGAGCTGCTTCCCGCTGGAGAGATTACTGCTGCAGGAGGGGGGCCTCCTCTCACTGATACATCTTGACACATCTGCTTCCAACACTAGCATCTACTAAGACTGACTAAGATTAACTAAACACTTCCTGCAGCCTGTCCCTTGGTATTAAGCAGGACTAGCCCACGTCTGCCCAAAAAGGGGGAGAATGGAATGTTAAGTTCCGTTATATCTAAAGAACTTTCTGCCATTTATCCGCTGCCACCTGCACCAGGCACATTACATGAACATAACAGTTACATAGAAACATTAGGAACACACAGTGTAGGAGGACCTGGAATAAATACACAGATGACATACTTGGTGTTAGCCATTAGAGACAGTAGTAGGGTGTAGGAATAGTGGTGGCACTCTGGGGTACTACATAGGCACCCATAGTAATGGTCCTTGATAATTACTGTTTTACAGGCAAACCCTAAGCATGGTAACCTACGGTACATGTGTGGACCATTTGGTTTCATGGGGTGGGGGGTAGCATTGTTTCCCAAAATCATGATTGACTTTTAAGGAGACATGTAACAATTGAGACATCTTCTTCTGGTTTGAAATCATTTTTATCCTGGCTCTACTACTTCATAAAATTTACTCTCCAGCCCCAGGGTATCACATCTGATATGGTAGGTAACATACGTGCGGCGCAGAAGGGAGGGAAGGGGAGTACCCTTTCACTAGGGAGAAGGAGGAGTGGTGACCCCTAACTCACCTAGCACTGACACCTGGCTGCCCTGATGTCCCTAGATGGGCTGCTCATCCGTACTCTGATCATGTGCCTCGTCTCTGGCTTACCCTGAAATAAGCCCTAGGTAGTGAATAGGGCGGTGGGAGCACTAGTCCTCACAACGGACTTCTAGGGTAACAACAGGGAAAGGACAAACAACACAAACACCAAATATAATCCCCGAAGGGAGACAACAGACAGGAGAGAGAACCGGAGATCCGACAGCACTAGTTCCAACACCTCCACAGCAACTTCAACTCCACCAGAGGTCAGAATAGAAGATCTGGAAAGAAAGTCTATATCTGGCAACAAGGGAAGCAGAAAGAGAGACTATTTAGTAGCTGGGAGTGGCTGACAGAGAACAGCTGAAAGGAAAAGCTACAGATTCCTAAATGGGACAAAAAGGATCGCAAATCTAAGCAGGAAAACCTGGACCGGAATCCAATCCCACCACTAGGTCATGGAGCGATCTCTTGAAACCCAGTGAGTAGCCACCCGATGCGACTTTCTGACCCCAGGCACAACAGGGTCAGCGATAGGTCGTAACACCCTCGTGACACAGGGTCTCCTTAAATATTTGTTTAGCCCTTAAAATAGCTGTGGGTCGTCTCAGTCACAAGTTAGTGATTAGTAATTACCTTATCAATATAGACATAATCCTGCTTTTGCTGCCCATTCCTCTAACACGACTTTATCCCTGAGGGAATTGGAAAATCTTTAACAACTTGACACCTTTTTGTCTTTTTAATCATATATAATGTACAATAGATGTTATTGATCACCACACAGGGTCCGATACGTCCAAGGCCATGAAGAACAGAAGCCTCTATCTTTTGATTTTCCTTTCTCTGCCAGAATAAAAACTATTCAATTGACAAGGAACATTTTCTTAACTTCAGGAATGAAATGTCTCTAGAAAAAAAAAAAAAAGGCGTCATTGTCTGAAAATCTGTCTGCCGGATCGCTTTTGTTGCAGAGATCAGTTAGTATAAAGAAACACAGCAGAAAATCTCCAACTAAAGAAAAGAAAATGCAGCCAAAAGTTTTTCCTTTAAAAAAATTGCATTTGATATGCTAACCAGTTGCCGGCCCCACACTAGTCCCAAGAGGCGGCTGCATAAGCATGACAAGAGCTGTATAACCCTATCACTGGAAGGAAGGAACCTGTAAATCTCCACTTGTATCACATAGGCATTAAAACATGAACATTAAATAGACTTGATGCCCATACATTTAGGTGGACAGAAACGGGGCTAGACGAGCATACAGACAAGGTCTCATGGCAAGAGCCATTGCTATTTGATTGTCTGTATGTTCTGCGATTATACGACTTTGCATACTCTGCTAAT
Organism: Bufo gargarizans; assembly: GCF_014858855.1. Taxonomy (NCBI): domain Eukaryota; kingdom Metazoa; phylum Chordata; class Amphibia; order Anura; family Bufonidae; genus Bufo; species Bufo gargarizans. The sequence goes on along the minus strand of NC_058083.1, from coordinate 13,316,277 downwards.
GTATGCTCTCTTATGTCATGTATGTTCTCTTACTGGATGCTCTGCTATTGCATTTTCTGTTACTGCATGCTCTGCTTGATCATGTTCTGTTAGAGTAAGTTCTATTGCTGCATGATCTGTTACGGCATGTGATTCTTCATGCTCTATTAAATTATGTTATGTTACTGCATGTTCTATTATGTCATGCTTTGTGATTGCATGCTCTGTTAGTGCATGTTCTGTTGCTGCATGCTTTGCTACTGCATGTTCTGTTACTGCATGCTCTGCTACTGCATGTTCAGTTACTGCATGCTCTGCTACTGCATGTTCAGTTGCAGTATGTTATGCTCTGCTACTGCATGTTCTGTTACCACCTGTTCTATTATGTTATGCACTGCTACTACATGTTCCATTATGGCATGCTTTGTTTTACATTGACTATCAGCACAGATCCCTCTCCTCTTATCTACCCGGTGCCTCAACTAACTAGGGACGTGCCAGGGAAATAGAGGAGATATGGGTAGTCAGCAATCAGCACTGACAAGTATACAAATTACGGAGAAAAGGGTTTTACATAACATAGGGACAGTTCTATACATATGATATAAGCAGCAGCAGCAGGGAGACCAGAGGCAGGCTGAGGGGCCTGCCTCTTTATGTATCAGTGAGCTGCCTTCAGTGTGAGTCACTTTTTTGGTTCACTTAAATACCGTATAGCATACCGGGTTCCAGTTCCCGAATATTCATCAGTCCATCAATCATCTGTGTTCACACAAATCTTTTTCCTTCTTTATTAACTAGATGTTGTATAAAATACATTAAATATAAAAAGTTAAAAAGACCTTACATAGATACAATGATTGAAATCACCATAAATGGTCAAACCGTGCACTCAGCTTGGCGTAGAGGTTGAGCAATTCATGAACATTCAGAGCAGCATACCCATCATCAAGTGTGATGCTAGGGAGGCTCATGACCGTCGTGGCCTGCAATCGGCTGCTCCCCCGTCGTCGGAGATGCAGCAGTGGCCATGAGGGGATCAGGAGTGACGTGGGTAGCAGGGAGTGGAGTAAGTATAATCTATTTGAGGGGCCTGGGCATTGGGGGCAAGTTTTATAGTTTGGATAATCCCTTTAAAACATACCTGATGAAATAGTGGTCGATACAAGTAATGTCACTGACAAAGAACACATTATCAACCTGTGAATAATATAGAAAAACTCCAAAGTTACATATTTCATTAGGACCCTGCAGTATCAGAGTTTCAATTATTTTAATCCAAAAGTCTTCTCTCAAAACCTCATCCCAACTGTGAAGTATGGTGGTGGGGGCATCATGGTTTGGGGCTGCTTTGCTGCGTTAGGGCCTGGACGGAGTGCTATCATCGAAGGAAAAATAAGTTCCCAAGTTTATCGAGACATTTTGCAGGAGAACTTAAGGCCATCTGTCCACCACCTGAAGCTCAACAGAAGATGGGTGTTGCAACAGGACAACGACCCGAAGCATAGAAGTAAATCATCAACAAAATGGCTTAAACAGAAGAAAATACGCCTTCTGGAGTGGCCCAGTCAGAATCCTGACCTCAACCCGATTGAGATGCTGTGGCATGACCTCAAGAAAGCGATTCACACCAGACATCCCAAGAATATTCCTGAACTGAAACAGTTCTGTAAAGAGGAATGGTCAAGAATTACTCCTGACCGTTGTCCACGTCTTATCTGTGTCATGGTCTTACCTTCTGCTGTTCTCCTTCGTTTGACATGTGCTGGCGGCCATCTTGGTTTCTGGGTTTCTTGTAGCCTCCCACCCTGCGGCTTCTCCTTCCCACTGGGAGGAGCTGGATGCCTAGCTCATATATATAGGAGGTCTGTGGCTTCAGTTCCTTGCTTGGTCCTCCTGTGTGCACATGCTTCTAAGACTGCTGCTGCTTCTGGTTCCTGATCCTGGCCTCGTCTGACTACCCCGCTGGTTCCTGATCCTGGCTTCGTCTGACTACCCTTCTGGTTCCTGATCCTGGCTTCGTCTGACTTCCCCTCTGGTTCCTGACCTCTGGCTTCGCAAGACCCTGCTCCGGTTTAGCCATCCGTTTGGACTTTTGCTTACAGCTTGATTTGCAATAAAGCCTTCTTATTTCCACGTATCTCTTGTTGTACGTCTGGTTCATGGTTCCTTGACATTAGGACCAAGCCATGAATTCTGACGGTACAGGGCCATCCTCGCTACCTACGCTGGTTGCCAGACTTGATCAGCAGGATCACCTGTTGGGTCGGTTCGCTGTGGCGTTGCAAACCCTGCTTGAACGCACGGCTCATTTCGCTTCCGTTGCCGATGGGTCGGTTGTCGCTCCTGGGCCCGCTCCTACTGCCGCTCCGGTTGTTGCGCCAGAGTCTACCCTGACACCTGTTACTGCGCCTGCGGTGTCTCGGGGTATGACCGGTTCTGCCCCCCTTCCACAGCGCTTTGGGGGAGAGCCAACTCAGTGCCGAGGTTTTCTTAACCAGGTGGGCATTTATTTCGAGTTGCTGCCACATGCCTTTCCTACTGAGAGATCAAAGGTGGGCTTCTTGATCTCGCTGCTCTCGGACAAGGCCTTGGCCTGGGCCAGCCCTTTATGGGAGAACAACAATCCGGTGGTTGCCGAGTTTTCCGGTTTTGTTGCTTCTCTTCGGAAGGTATTCGATGTGCCGGCTCGTGCTGCCTCTGCTGCGAAGCTCCTTATGTCCATCAGACAGGGTTCACGATCCGTAGCTGAATACGCCATTGAGTTTCGTACCCTGGCAGCAGAGGTGGGCTGGAATAATGAGGCTCTGGTCGCTGCTTTCTCTCATGGTCTCTCGGATGCCTTGAAGGATGAGGTTGCAGCTAAGGACCTACCAGTGGAGCTCGAGTCTCTTATTTCTTTCCTGATTTTGATTGACACCAGACTCAGGGAGAGACCTTCCTTTAAGGAGAGCCTGCGGAGGTCTTCTAACAGATTGGCGCCTACGTTTGCTGTCCCACCCGTGCCTCCCTCTCCTCCCACGCCTCCTGGGGATGACTTGTCTGGGGGTGAAACCATGCAGCTGGGGTTTGCTCGCCTGTCCGAGGGGGAGAGGGTACTCCGGAGACACGAGGGCCGATGCATGTACTGTGGTCTCGGTGGGCATTTTCGGTTGGCATGTCCGAACCGTCCGGGAAACGCTCGCACCTGAGATCCTGTCAGGGGCAGATCTTGGGTGGAGTCTCCTCGTCCCCGGTTTCCCGTGTTGACAAACCACTGATCACTGTTGTCCTCTCCTGGGTCGGGGGCTCGGTGACGACCCAGGCGTTGGTGGACTCTGGTGCTGGTGGTTTGTTCATTGATAGTGTGTTCGCTGCCGCCAATTCCATTCCTCTGCAGCCTCGAGGTTCCCCACTGGCTCTTGAGGCGATAGACGGCAGACCCCTTCTGCCACCACACGTGACTCATGAGACCCTTCCAGTGGGGATAGCCATTGGTGCCGTTCACAGAGAGTCGGTCTGTCTCCAGGTTATTTCGTCTCCACACTACTCGGTGGTCTTGGGGTACCCCTGGCTCCAGAAGCATAATCCGACTTTCGATTGGAGATCGGCCGAGATCCTCTCGTGGTCACCGCAGTGTGGGGCTAGTTGCATCCATGGGCCTGTCAAGTTGCTGTGTACTTCCTCGGACTCTCTGTTGCCTCCTGAATACGAAGAGTACCGGGATGTATTCGATAAGGTGCGCGCGGTTGCCCTACCTCCGCACCGCCCATACGATTGTGCCATAGAGTTACAATCTGGTGCCGTTCCTCCTCGTGGCAAGGTCTATCCACTGTCGGTAGCGGAGAATGAGGCCATGGAGGAGTACGTGAGGGAGGCGCTTTCACGCGGACACATCCGCAAATCCTCGTCCCCGGCAGGGGCTGGATTTTTCTTTGTGAAAAAGAAGGGCGGTGAGTTGAGGCCTTGCATCGATTACAGGGGTCTCAATCGCATCACGATCAAGAACGCTTACCCGATACCCTTGATTTCCGAGCTGTTCGATCGCCTCAAAGGGGCCACGGTCTTTACCAAACTCGACCTGAGGGCGGCATATAACCTGGTAAGGATCAAGGCGGGCGATGAGTGGAAGACAGCGTTTAACACCAGGACCGGTCATTATGAATCCTTGGTTATGCCCTTTGGGTTGTGCAATGCGCCCGCAGTCTTCCAGGAATTCATCAACGATGTTTTCCGTGACCTGTTGCAGCAGTGTGTGGTGGTCTATTTGGATGACATCTTGGTATATTCTGAATCCATGGAGGCCCACATTATGGATGTCAGACGAGTGTTGCAACGGTTACGAGAGAACAGGCTGTTCGGTAAGCTTGAGAAATGCGAATTTCACCGATCCCAGGTAACCTTCTTAGGTTACATCATTTCCGCTGAGGGGTTCTCCATGGATCCTGAGAAGGTTTCGGCTGTCTTACAGTGGCCCCAGCCCAGTGGTCTTCGTGCCCTGCAGCACTTTTTGGGCTTCGCCAATTATTATCGGAAGTTCATCAGGGACTTTTCTATGCTAGCCAAGCCTCTCACGGATCTGACCAGTAAGGGCAGTAATTTCCAGGTCTGGCCGCTCAAGGCCATCCGAGCTTTTGAGGCTCTAAAGTCCGCCTTTGTGTCGGCTCCGATTCTGTCGCATCCCAACCCTGGGTTGCCCTTTGTCCTCGAGGTGGACGCGTCTGAGACGGGAGTAGGCGCCCTTCTGTCTCAGCGTAGAACACCAGAGGGTCCTCTGCTTCCTTGTGGGTTTTACTCCCGGAAACTGTCTTCCGCGGAGTGCAACTATCAGATTGGTGACAGGGAGTTATTGGCCATCGTGCAGGCCCTTAAAGAATGGAGGCACTTGCTCGAGGGTTCGGTGGTTCCGGTTCTCATCCTGACGGACCACAAGAATCTGACCTACCTTTCTGAGGCCAAGAGATTGACACCACGTCAGGCCAGATGGGCTCTGTTCTTGTCACGTTTTAATTACGTGGTCTCCTACCTACCCGGTTCCAAGAACATCAGAGCGGATGCCTTATCACGGCAGTACTCCGAGCTGTCCAGGGAGGAGTCGATTCCGACTTCGGTCATACCTCCGAATCAGATCCTGGCCGCCATTTGCACCAGCCTGACCTCTCCCCTGGGTGAGCAGATTTTGGCGGCTCAATCTGGTGCTCCCTCTGGGAGACCCAACAGCAGATGTTTTGTGCCTGAGGAGTTGCGCACTCGGTTGTTGCGAACCTACCATAACTCCAAGGCCGCGGGGCATCCTGGAAAGAATCAGCTGTCCTGGGCTGTTTCACGTCTGTTCTGGTGGCCTTCTCTACGTTCCGACATCGCCGCATATGTAGCGGCATGCTCCGTTTGTGCCCAGAGTAAGTCCCCTCGGCACCTTCCGTTGGGCCTTTTGCAACCCATAGCCAACGGGGAGCGCCCATGGTCACACCTGGGGATGGATTTCATTGTGGACCTCCCTGCATCCCGAGGCCATACGGTCATTCTCATGATTGTGGATCGGTTTTCCAAAATGTGCCACTGTGTTCCTCTCAAGAAGTTACCCTCTGCACAAGAGTTGGCCACGATTTTCGCCAGGGAGGTCTTCCGGTTGCACGGTTTGCCCAAGGAGATTGTGTCGGATCGGGGGAGTCAGTTTGTGTCCAGGTTCTGGCGCGCCTTTTGCTCCCAGTTGGGGATTCATCTCTCTTTCTCCTCGGCCTACCACCCTCAGTCCAATGGGGCCGCAGAACGATCCAATCAGGCCTTGGAGCAATTCCTTCGTTGCTATGTCTCCGATCACCAAGACAATTGGGTTGACCTCCTGCCTTGGGCTGAGTTTGCCAGGAACACGGCGGTGAACTCTTCCTCTGGGACGTCTCCCTTCATGGCCAATTATGGGTTCCAACCTGCCGTGTTACCGGAGGTATTCTCTCCCCAGGATATTCCGGCTGTGGAGGATCACCTTTCCGTCCTACGTGCTTCTTGGGTACAGATCCAGAGGTCCCTTGAGGTCTCTGCGCAGCGCCAGAGACTCCAGGCTGATCGCAGACGAGCGCCCGCTCCTTCCTACCAGGTCGGAGACAGTGTATGGTTGTCCACCCGCAACCTCAACCTTCGAGTGCCCACTCCCAAGCTGGCGCCTCGCTTTGTTGGTCCCTTCCGAGTGCTTCGCAGGGTAAACCCGGTAGCCTATGCCCTTGCGCTTCCTCCTGGCATGCGGATCTCCAACGTGTTTCATGTCTCCCTGTTGAAGCCATTGGTGTGTAATCGTTTCACTTCCTCGGTTCCTCGGCCTCGTCCGGTCCAAGTGGGCAATCGTGAGGAGTATGAGGTGAGCAATATCCTGGACTCACGCCTGGTCCGCGGTCGGTTGCAGTTTTTGGTCCATTGGCGTGGTTATGGTCCAGAGGAGCGTTCCTGGGTTCCCTCCGCAGATGTCCATGCTCCTGCCTTGCTCCGAGCCTTCCACGCACGCTTCCCTCAGAAACCGTTCCTTACTCCGCGGAGGAGGGGCCCTTGAGGGGGAGGTACTGTCATGGTCTTACCTTCTGCTGTTCTCCTTCGTTTGACATGTGCTGGCGGCCATCTTGGTTTCTGGGTTTCTTGTAGCCTCCCACCCTGCGGCTTCTCCTTCCCACTGGGAGGAGCTGGATGCCTAGCTCATATATATAGGAGGTCTGTGGCTTCAGTTCCTTGCTTGGTCCTCCTGTGTGCACATGCTTCTAAGACTGCTGCTGCTTCTGGTTCCTGATCCTGGCCTCGTCTGACTACCCCGCTGGTTCCTGATCCTGGCTTCGTCTGACTACCCTTCTGGTTCCTGATCCTGGCTTCGTCTGACTACCCCTCTGGTTCCTGACCTCTGGCTTCGCAAGACCCTGCTCCGGTTTAGCCATCCGTTTGGACTTTTGCTTACAGCTTGATTTGCAATAAAGCCTTCTTATTTCCACGTATCTCTTGTTGTACGTCTGGTTCATGGTTCCTTGACAATCTGAAACTACAGGAAACATTTGGTTGAAGTTATTACTGACAAAGGTTGTTCAACCAGTTATTAAATCCAAGGGTTCACATACTTTTTCCACCTGCACTGTGAATGTTTACATGGCGTGTTCAATAATAACATGGTAACATTTCATTATTTGTGTGTTATTAGTTTAAGCAGACAGTGATTGTCTATTGTTGTGACTTAGATGAAGATTAGATCACATTTTATGCCCAATTTGTGCAGAAATCCATATCATTCCAAAGGGTTCACATACTTTTTCTTGCAACTGTATGCCATGTTTTTCCTCAATATCTTAACCTATAACCTTTCCTGTTTTTGGTCAATTAGGATTACCATAATAATTATTATTTGCCAAATGCCATAATAATGAGAGAGAGATAATGTTTTAAGGCATTTTTATTACTTTCTGCAATGTCAAAAGTTTACATACACTAAGATTACTATGCCTTTAAACAATTCTGGACTGCCCATATGATGATGTCATATGTTTGGAAGCTACTGTTAGGTTTGTTGGCAACATCTAAGTTAATTAGAGACACACCTGTGGATGTATTCAAATGTACACCTGAAACACACTGCTTCCTTGTGTAGCATCATGGGAAAGTCTAAAGAAATCAGCCAAGATATCAGGCAGAGAATTGTTATACGCAAGTACAAATAAGATAGGAATGTCCAGCCATCATACCACTCAGGAAGGAGACGGGTTCTGTGTCCCAGAGATGAACGTGCTTTGGTCTGATATGTGCATATCAACCCACAAACAAAAGTAAAAACCTTGTGAAGATGATGGCGGAAGCTGGTAAGATTGTGTCAATATCCACAGTACTAGTACTGTATTAACATGGGCTGAAAGGCCACTCTGCCAGGAAGAAGCCATTACTCCAAAAGAAACATAAAAAACACAGATTAATGTTTGCAAATGCATACAGTAACAAAGACCTACATTTCTGGAGACATGTCCTGTTGTCTGCTGAAACTAAAATTTAACTTTTTGGCCATAATGACCATCGTTATGTTTGGAGGTAAAAGGGAGAAGCTTGGAAGCCTAAGGGTACTTTCACACTTGCGTTAAAGTTTTCTGTTATTGAGTTCCGTCCTAGGGGCTCAATACCAGAAAAAAACTGATCAGTTTTATCATAATGCATTCTGAATGGAGAGCAATCCGTTCAGTATTCATCAGGATGTCTTCAGTTCAGTCACTCTTACGGTATTTGGCCAGAGAAAATACCGCAGCATGCGTCCAAGATTCTGGAACACTTGCCGGAATGCATTAATGCCGGCAAGTGTTCCGGCAAAACGGATCTGTTTTTCTGGTCTGCGCATGCGCAGACCTTTAAAAATGCAAAAAAATTAATAAAATACCGGATCCGTTTTTCTGGATGTCTTTTTATATAGTGTATGTAAACTTCTGGTTTCAACTCTATATATATACAGTATATATTTATTTTTTTTCTCCTAGAAAACCCTGTCACGTGTTGCCTTCTGATCAGGTTCTCCTATCTTTCCACGGTTTGAGTAAATTCACATGGTAAACCTGCTCCAGCTTTCACCACCCTGGCTGGTGTACCTTGTAGTTTACATCTCCAATTTTCTCGAGCACCTCGTAGGGCCCCTACCACCTAGCCAGGAACTTACTGTCCACGGTCGGCACCAGAACCAAAATCCGATCACCCGGGTTCAAGATCCAGACCCGAGCCTGCCGATTATAGACCCGACTCTGGGCTCTCTGAGCTGCCTCCATATGCTCCCTAACAAGAGGCAACACTGTCTCTATTCGATCTTGCATCTGGGTAACGTACTCAATGACACTTTTATGTGGAGTGGGTTGTTGTTCCCACACCTCTTTGGCCAAATCCAAGAGATCGCAAGGGTGTCTGCCATATAGCAGTTCGAAGGGCGAGAACCCAGAAGAGACCTGGGGTACCTCTCACACTGCGAACATGAGATATGGCCGAAGGAGGTCACAGTCCTCCCCATCTTTTTTAACATATTTTTTAATGTTTGGTTAAATCATTCTACCAGACAGTCCGTTTGTGGACTGTAAACGGACGTCTACAGTTGTTTTATGTGCAGCAACTTACAGAGTTCACTCATCACCTTGGACATAAAAGGGGTCCCTTGGTCGGTCAGAACCTCTTTAGGTAGTCCTACTCGGGAGAACACCTCCATTAACTCCTTAGCTATGAGTTTGGCTGAGGTATGTCACAGTGGCACCACCTCCGGGTACCGAGTGGCATAGTCTAGAATGACTAAGATGTGTTTATGCCCTCTGGCGGACTTTGGTACTGGGCCTATGAGGTCCATAGCTATTCGGTCAAACGGTACTTCGATAATCAGGAGAGGTACTAGGGGACTACGGAAATGTGGCTGGGGGCTAGTTATCTGGCAGGTCGGCCAAGACTCACAAAACTCTTCCACTTCTTTAAATATGCTGGGCCAGTAAAACTGCTGTAGAATATGATCCTGAGTTTTCTGAAGCCCCAGGTGACCCCCGAGAACATAGTGGTGGGCTATATCTAACTAAAGCTTGCGGTAAGCCTTGGGGACCACCAACTGTTCAATAGGCTCACCCTGTAGTTGGTTTACCCGATACAACATATCCTGATGAACCACAAAACAGGGAAACACTAACTCTGCTCCAGGTTGTTGTGGTTCACCATCTACTATTGACACATTTTCCCAGGCGCGGGATAGGGTTGGGTCTCGATGTTGGGTGGTATCAAAATTATCCCCAGAGACATTGAGGTCTGTCAATTCAGGACCTGGTGGCAAGTCCTTCACGTCTCCCACATCACACTTAGCAGGATTGTCTCCCTCTCGTCCACCGAAGTGTTGGTCACCCTACCACTGGCCCTTTGGTCTCAGGTTCCTAGGGTTCTGGTCTCCCCCCTGAGCTGGGCCACTCTGCTAGTGTTACCCCTGTCTCATGGGTATCAGTCACTCTCATAGCAGGCCACAGAGCTTTCTGGGCATCGTGGACGCTCTGGGTTGCTCCTGCTGTCTGCAAAGTCATCAAGTGTTGTAGCAGCAACTGGTAAGTCTCCTGCTGCTGCTTATTAGCCTAGCGTTGCCGCAGGTTTGTCTCTCGCTGCTGCAGATTAGCCTCCATGAGGGCCTGTACAACAGCCTCCATTTTGTCGTGGGGCACTGGTTGTTATACAGCTGGTTTAATGTACGATATACAACCGTGCCTGAAAAATGCAGAAACCAAAAATATCGGCATTCACGCCAGCCTCACTGCTCTTGCACGCATCAACCGCCAATTGTGGGGCTTCGCTCTGGTAGATAGGGTAAGCGGGTGCAGTACAAAGGCAAAATACAAGTTCTTAACTCAAAACATCAGTGTTTATTCACACTTGAGGCAATTGCACAAAACAGCATGTAACTTTGCAGTCTTGGTGTTAATTCACACACAATGGAAAGTCCTTTTAACACAAGTCACCTTGCTGGCAGTTCTGCCTCCAGTAGTCCACAGCAGGCTTTAGGGGGTCTGTTTCCCCAGCGTGCGTCTCTCAACCCTCCAGCACGGCACAAAGCCTCATATCCCAAAAACAGAGACATCTCTGCTGAGCCCAGCTGCCTATTTAAGGACAGCCAGGTGCTGCCAAAACTCCAGTCCGGTATTTGACCTCACCTGACTGGAAGCCAGCCCAGCCGCACATGCTGGGAGGAAAATACCTGCCTTGCCAGACACAACCCCTCACTGTGTCACAATAAATATATATATATATATATATATATATATATACCCACAAACTTAAATGTAATTAATGTGTTAAATTAAAAATATTGAAAACCATGTATCATTTTCCTTTCACTTCACACATACTTGCTACTTTGTGTTGGTTTATCACATAAAATCCCAATATAATACATTTAAGTTTGTGGGTGTAATGTGAAAAAATGTAGAAAAGTTCAAGAGGTATAATTTTGTGTCACATGTAAAGTGTTTTAATTCAATCTTTTTTCTACTCATAGGTAGAGTTGAGCGAACACCTGGATGTTCGGTTTCGAGAAGTTCGGCCGAACTTACCGAAAATGTTTGGGTTCGGGATCCGAACCCGACCCGAACCCCATTGAAGTCAATGGGGACCCGAACTTTTCGGCACTAAAGAGGCTGCAAAACAGCCCAGGAAAGGGCTAGAGGGCTGCAAAAGGCAGCAAGGTGTAGTTAAATCCCCTGCAAACAAATGTGGATAGGGAAATGAATAAAAATAAAAATAAAATAAATAAAAATTAACCAATATCAATTGGAGAGAGGTCCCATAGCAGAGAATCTGGCTTCATTTCAGCAGAGAATCAGTCTTCATGTCATAGCACAGAATCAGGCTTCACGTCACCCAACACTGGGACAGTCCATTGTCAGATATTTAGGCCCCGGCACCCAGACAGAGGAGAGAGGTCCCATAACAGAGATTCAGGCTTCATGTCAGCAGAGAATCAGTCTTCATGTCAGAGCAGAGAATCAGGCTTCACGTCACCCAACACTGAAACAGTCCATTGTCATATATTTAGGCCCCGGCACCCAGACAGAGGAGAGAGGTCCCATAACAGAGATTCAGTCTTCATGTCAGCAGAGAATCAGTCTTCATGTCATAGCAGAGAATCAGGCTTCACGTCACCTACCACTGGAACAGTCCATTGTCATATATTTAGGCCCCGGCACCCAGACAGAGGAGAGAGGTCCCATAACAGAGATTCAGGCTTCATGTCAGCAGAGAATCAGTCTTCATGTCATAGCAGAGAATCAGGCTTCACGTCACCCAACACTGGAACAGTCCATTGTCAGATATTTTTAGGCCCGGCACCCAGACAGAGGAGAGAGGTCCCATAACAGAGATTCAGGCTTCATGTCAGCAGAAAATCAGTCTTCATCTCATAGCAGAGAATCAGGCTTCACGTCACCCAACACTGGAACAGTCCATTGTCATATATTTAGGCCCCGGCATTCAGACAGAGGAGAGAGGTCCCATAACAGAGATTCAGGCTTCATGTCAGCAGAGAATCAGTCTTCATGTCATAGCAGAGAATCAGGCTTCACTTCACCCACCACTGGAACAGTACATTGTCATATATTTAGGCCCCGGCACCCAGACAGAGGAGAGAGGTCCCATAACAGAGATTCAGGCTTCATGCCAGCAGAGAATCAGTCTTCATGTCATAGCAGAGAATCAGGCTTCACGTCACCCAACACTGGAACAGTCCATTGTCAGATATTTTTAGGCCCCGGCACCCAGACAGAGGAGAGGCTCATTCAACTTTGGGTTGCTCCGCAATATAATGGTAAAATGAAAATAAAAATAAGATTGAATGAGGAAGTGCCCTGGAGTACAATAATATATGGTTAAGGGGAGGAAGTTATAAATGTCTAATCTGCACAATGGATAGACAGGTGCTGTGGGATCCATGCCTGGTTAATTTTTATGAACGTCAGCTTGTCCACATTGGCTGTAGACAGGCGGCTACGTTTTTCTGTAATGACGCCCCCTGCCGTGCTGAATACATGTTCAGACAAAACGCTGGCCGCCGGGCAGGCCAGCACCTCCAAGGCATAAAAGGCTAGCTCTGGCCACGTGGACAATTTGGAGACCCAGAAGTTGAATGGGGCCGAAACATCAATCATTACGTGGAGGGGTGTGCACACGTACTGTTCCACCATGTTAGTGAAATGTTGCCTCCTGCTAACACGTTCCGTATCAGGTGGTGGTGCAGTTAGCTGTGGCGTGTTGACAAAACTTTTCCACATCTCTGCCATGCTAACCCTGCCCTCAGAGGAGCTGGCCGTGACACAGCTGCCTTGGCGACCTCTTGCTCCTCCTCTGCCTTCGCCTTGGGCTTCCACTTGTTCCCCTGTGACATTTGGAAATGCTCTCAGTAGCGCGTCTACCAATAGCGCTTGTACTCGCGCATCTTCCTATCACGCTCCAGTGCAGGAAGTAAGGTGGGCACATTGTCTTTGTACCGTGGACCCATCAGGGTGGCAACCCAGTAGTCCGCACACGTTAAAATGTGGGCAACTCTGCTGTCGTTGCGCAGGCACTGCAGCATGTAGTTGCTCATGTGTGCCAGGCTGCCCAGAGGTAAGGACAAGCTGTCCTCTGTGGGAGGCGTATCATCATCGTCCTGCGTTTTCCCCCAGCCACGCACCAGTGATGAGCCCGAGCTGCGTTGGGTGCCACCCTGCTGTGAACATGCTTCATCCTCATCCTCCTCCACCTCCTCCTCATCCTCGTCCTCCTCGTCCTCCAGTAGTGGGCCCTGGCTGGCCACATTTGTACCTGGCCTCTGCTGTTGCAAAAAAACTCCCTCTGAGTCACTTCTAAGAGACTGGCCTGAAAGTGCTAAAAATGACCCCTCTTCCTCCTCCTCCTCCTCCTCCTCCTGGGCCACCTCCTCTTCCATCATCGCCCTAAGTGTTTTCTCAAGGAGACATAGAAGTGGTATTGTAATGCTGACAACGGCGTCACCGCCACTGGCCATGTTGGTGGAGTACTCAAAACAGCGCAACAAAGCACACAGGTCTCGCATGGAGGCCCAGTCATTGGTGATGAAGTGGTGCTGTTCCGCAGTGCGACTGACCCGTGCGTGCTGCAACTGAAACTCCTTTATGGCCTGCTGGGCACGTCGGAGTTCCACCTGGTAGGCACGTCGCATATGAGGCAGTGAGCGGGAAGGCCGAAGTTACGCTGTAGCGCAGACAGGCGAGAAGTGGCAGGATGTGGACGCCGGAAGCGCGAACAGACGGCCCGCACTTTATGCAGCAGCTCTGACATGTCGGGGTAGTTGTGAATTAACTTCTGCACCACCAAATTCAGCACATGCGCCAGGCAAGGGATGTGCGTCAAACCGGCTAGTCCCAGAGCTGCAACGAGATTTCACCCATTATCGCACACCACCCGGCCGGGCTTGAGGCTCACCGGCAGCAACCACTCGTCGGTCTGTTGTTCTATACCCCGCCACAACTCCTGTGTGGTGTGGGGCCTGTCCCCCAAACATATGAGTTTCAGAATGGCCTGCTGACGTTTACCCCGGGCTGTGCTGAAGTTGGTGGTGAAGGTGTGTGGCTGACTGGATGAGCAGGTGGAAGAAGAGGAGGAGGAAGCTGAGTAGGAGGAGGAGGCAACAGGAGGCAAAGAATGTTGCCCTGCGATCCTTGGCGGAGGAAGGACGTGCGCCAAACAGCTCTCCGCCTGGGGTCCAGCCGCCACTACATTTACCCAGTGTGCAGTTGGGGAGATATAGCGTCCCTGGACGTGCTTACTGGTCCACGTTTCTGTGGTTAGGTGGACCTTGCCACAGATGGCGTTGCGCAGTGCACACTTGATTTTATCGGATACTTGGTTGTGCAGGGAAGGCACGGCTCTCTTGGAGAAGTAGTGGCGGCTGGGAACAACATACTGTGGGACAGCAAGCGACATGAGCTGTTTGAAGCTGTCTGTGTCCACCAGCCTAAATGACAGCATTTCATAGGCCAGTAGTTTAGAAATGCTGGCATTCAGGGCCAGGGATCGAGGGTGACTAGGTGGGAATTTACGCTTTCTCTCAAATGTTTGAGAGATGGAGAGCTGAATGCTGCCATGTGACATGGTTGAGATGCTTGGTGACGGAGGTGGTGGTGTTGGTGGTACATCCCCTGTTTGCTGGGCGGCAGGTGCAAACGTTCCTCCAGAGGCGGAGGAAGAGGCCGAGGCGGCAGCAGCAGAAGAGGCCGAGGCGGCAGCAGCAAAAGAGGTAGCAGGGGGAGCCTGAGTGAGTTCCTTGTTTTTAAGGTGTTTCACTCCACTGCAGTTCATGCTTTGCATGCAGGTGCCTGGTCATGCAGGTTGTGCTAAGGTTCAGAACTTTAATGCCTCGCTTCAGGCTCTGATGGCACAGCGTGCAAACCACTCGGGTCTTGTCGTCAGCACATTGTTTGAAGAAGTGCCATGCCAGGGAACTCCTTGAAGCTGCCTTTGGGGTGCTCGGTCTCAGATGGCGGCGGTCAGTAGCAGACGGAGTCTCTTGGCGGCGGGTGTTCTGCTTTTGCACACTGCTCCCTCTTTTGTTACGCTGTTAGCTCGGTCTCACCACTGCCTCTTCCTCCAAACTGTGAAAGTCAGTGGCACGACCTTCATTCCATGTGGGGTCTAGGACCTCATCGTCCCCTGCATCGTCTTCCACCCAGTCTTGATCCCTGACCTCCTGTTCAGTCTGCACACTGCAGAAAGACGCAGCAGTTGGCACCTGTGTTTCGTCATCATCAGAGACGTGCTGAGGTGGTATTCCCATGTCCTCATCATCAGGAAACATAAGTGGTTGTGCGTCAGTGCATTCTATGTCTTCCACCGCTGGGGAAGAGCTAGGTGGATGCCCTTGGGAAACCCTGCCAGCAGAGTCTTCAAACAGCATAAGAGACTGCTGCATAACTTGAGGCTCAGACAGTTTCCCTGATATGCATGGGGGTGATGTGACAGACTGATGGGCTTGGTTTTCAGGCACCATCTGTGCGCTTTCTGCAGAAGACTGGGTGGGAGATAATGTGAACGTGCTGGATCCACTGTCGGCCACCCAATTGACTAATGCCTGTACCTGCTCAGGCCTTACCATCCTTAGAACGGCATTGGGCCCCACCAAATATCGCTGTAAATTCTGGCGGCTACTGGGACCTGAGGTAGTTGGTACACTAGGACGTGTGGCTGTGGCAGAACGGCCACGTCCTCTCCCAGCACCAGAGGGTCCACTAACACCACCACGACCATGTCCGCGTCCCTTACTAGATGTTTTCCTCATTGTTACCGTTCACCACAATAAGAAAAATATTATTTAGCCCAATGTATTGAATTCAAATTCAGGCCTTTTTTTACAGACACCTAACACTATCTGGCTATCTATTTAGGCTAATACAGGCACAGCAGTAACGACAGATTTAGCTGACTATAAATTTGAGGCCTATTATTTAGGCGCTGGGTGACAGGTATACGTTTACGGACAGAATTAGACTTGGAAATGCACGGTAGCGTGTGTGTGAAGTTATTGAGAATGACCCTATCTGCACCTTCAATCTAATATACCCTTTTATGGATAGATTTAAAGTAGGCCTGATACAGTAGAAACAACTGATTTAGGGAATTGCTAAGTTGGGAATTGTATTTCAACCCAGAACAAATATATCCTTTGCCAGACAGCAGACAGTATTACAATTGGCTGGCCACAGCTGAAACACCAGATTTAGGGTACTGCTATTTTGGCAATTGTATTTCACCCCTCAATAAAATAGCAAGCACAGCCAAGCCCCTGATGTAGGATATAGCAGAAAATAACCACACTATTGATGGTTAAATGGACTTGGTGGCAGCTTGCGCTGGCGCACCACAAGACACAAAATGGCCGCCGATCACCCCAGAAAAAAGTGACTGAAAAACGCTCTGGGCAGCCTAAAAACAGTGAGCAATTAAATAGCAGCAGTTCAATGATCCACAGCTGTAGATCGATCACTGAATTAAGTGTTTTTGAGGAGATAATCACTGCCTAATCTCGCCCTA
Source organism: Bufo gargarizans (assembly GCF_014858855.1). NCBI lineage: Eukaryota > Metazoa > Chordata > Amphibia > Anura > Bufonidae > Bufo > Bufo gargarizans. Next base: position 13,299,774 of record NC_058083.1, on the reverse strand, counting down.
ACGTCGCAGCTGCAACCTCTCCCTACACTGATCAGAGCAGAGTGACGTGCGGCGCTACGTGACTCCAGCTTAAATAGAGGCTGGGTCACATGCTGCACTAGCCAATCACAGCCATGCCAATAGCAGGCATGGCTGTGATAGCCTCTTGGGGCAAGTAGTATGACGCTTGTTGATTGGCTGCTTTGCAGCCTTTCAAAAAGCGCCAAGAAAGCGACGAACACCGAACCCAGACTTTTACGAAAATGTTCGGGTTCGGGTCCGTGTCACGTACACCTCAAAATTCGGTACGAACCCGAACTATACAGTTCGGGTTCGCTCATCCCTACTCATAGGATGATATACAATACAGGGAGTGCAGAATTATTAGGCAAATGAGTATTTTGACCACATCATCCTCTTTATGCATGTTGTCTTACTCCAAGCTGTATAGGCTCGAAAGCCTACTACCAATTAAGCATATTAGGTGATGTGCATCTCTGTAATGAGAAGGGGTGTGGTCTAATGACATCAACACCCAATATCAGGTGTGCATAATTATTAGGCAACTTCCTTTCCTTTGGCAAAATGGATCAAAAGAAGGACTTGACAGGCTCAGAAAAGTCAAAAATAGTGAGATATCTTGCAGAGGGATGCAGCAGTCTTAAAATTGCAAAGCTTCTGAAGCGTGATCATCGAACAATCAAGCGTTTCATTCAAAATAGTCAACAGGGTCGCAAGAAGCGTGTGGAAAAACCAAAGAAGCAAAATAACTGCCCATGAACTGAGAAAAGTCAAGCGTGCAGCTGCCAAGATGCCACTTGCCACCAGTTTGGCCATATTTCAGAGCTGCAACATCACTGGAGTGCCCAAAAGCACAAGGTGTGCAACACTCAGAGACATGGCCAAGGTAAGAAAGGCTGAAAGACGACCACCACTGAACAAGACACACAAGCTGAAATGTCAAGACTGGGCCAAGAAATATCTCAAGACTGATTTTTCTAAGGTTTTATGGACTGATGAAATGAGAGTGAGTCTTGATGGGCCCGTGGCTGGATTGGTAATGGGCAGAGAGCTCCAGTCCGACTCAGACGCCAGCAAGGTGGAGGTGGAGTACTGGTTTGGGCTGGTATCATCAAAGATGAGCTTGTGGGGCCTTTTCGGGTTGAGGATGGAGTCAAGCTCAACTCCCAGTCCTACTGCCAGTTTCTGGAAGACACCTTCTTCAAGCAGTGGTACAGGAAGAAGTCTGCATCCTTCAAGAAAAACATGATTTTCATGCAGGACAATGCTCCATCACACGCGTCCAAGTACTCCACAGCATGGCTGGCAAGAAAGGGTATAAAAGAAGAAAATCTAATGACATGGCCTCCTTGTTCACCTGATCTGAACCCCATTGAGAACCTGTGGTCCATCATCAAATGTGAGATTTACAAGGAGGGAAAACAGTACACCTCTCTGAACAGTGTCTGGGAGGCTGTGGTTGCTGCTGCACGCAATGTTGATGGTGAACAGATCAAAACACTGACAGAATCCATGGATGGCAGGCTTTTGAGTGTCCTTGCAAAGAAAGGTGGCTATATTGGTCACTGATTTGTTTTTGTTTTGTTTTTGAATGTCAGAAATGTATATTTGTGAATGTTGAGATGTTATATTGGTTTCACTGGTAAAAATAAATAATTGAAATGGGTATATATTTGTTTTTTGTTAAGTTGCCTAATAATTATGCACAGTAATAGTCACCTGCACACACAGATATCCCCCTAAAATAGCTAAAACTAAAAACAAACTAAAAACTACTTCCAAAAATATTCAGCTTTGATATTAATAAGTTTTTGGGGTTCATTGAGAACATGGTTGTTGTTCAATAATAAAATTAATCCTCAAAAATACAACTTGCCTAATAATTCTGCACTCCCTGTATTCTCCTTACTTATGGAATTAAAATGTTGACAATTTAGATATGCAAATGTGCCATTTTTCTCTGTTTACCGTATTTTTCGCCCTATAGGACGCACCGGCCCATAAGACGCAGCTAGGTTTTTGGGGAGGAAAATAAGAAAAATATTATTTTTAACCAAAAGGTGTGCTTTTGGTGGGTTTGGAACTAATGGTGGTCTGTGGGTGGCACTATTACTGGGGATCTGTGAAGGACACTGTTATGGGGGGATCTGTGGATGACAGACACTGTTATGGGGGGGATCTGTGGATGACGGACACTGTTATGGGGGGTATCTGTGGATGACGGACACTGTTATGGGGGGGATCTGTGGATGACGGACACTGTTATGGGGGGGATCTGTGGATGACGGACACTGTTATGGGGGGGATCTGTGGATGACGGACACTGTTATGGGGGGGATCTGTGGATGACGGACACTGTTATGGGGGGATCTGTGGATGACGGACACTGTTATGGGGGGGATCTGTGGATGACGGACACTGTTATGGGGGGATCTGTGGATGACGGACACTGTTATGGGGGGATCTGTGGATGACGGACACTGTTATGGGGGGATCTGTGGATGACGGACACTGTTATGGGGGGATCTGTGGATGACGGACACTGTTATGGGGGGATCTGTGGATGACGGACACTGTTATGGGGGGATCTGTGGATGACGGACACTGTTATGGGGGGATCTGTGGATGACGGACACTGTTATGGGGGGATCTGTGGATGACTGACACACTGTTACAGGGGGGGATCTGTGGATGGCATTGTTACAGGGGGGGGGATCTGTGGATAGCACTGTTACAGGGGGGATCTGTGGATGGCACTGTTACAGGGGGGATCTGTGGGTGGCACTGTTACATATGTGCCATCCACAGCCCCCCCACCCCATAACAGTGCCATCCACAGCCCCCCAGCCCATAACAGTGCCATCCACAGCCCCCCAGCCCATAACAGTGGCATCCACAGACCCCCCCCCTTAACTGTGCCATCCACCGATCATCCAATAGCTCCCCCCCCCCCCGCCGCCGCCGCCACCTGTATACTAATATTAAATGTCTTATTCAATTAAATTGTATTAGATATGCCCCCTCACTCCTATATTGCTAATCAAACCTTAAATCCTTTTCCTAGGTGCTGTAATGCAGGCCGGGCGGCCGGCGCGTCACTCGCTGACGTCACTTGCCTGCGCCTCCTGCTTCATTCATAAAGTAGGCGGCGCAGGCACGTGACATCAAGGAGTTACGCTGCCGCCCGCCCAGCCTGCATTACAGCACCTAGGAATAGGATTTAAGGTACGATTAGCAATATAGGAGTGAGGGGGCATATCTAATACATTTTAATCGAAAAAGGCATTTAATATTAGTATACCGGAGCGGCGGGGCGGGGCTATAGTACATTGATTGCACCGCCCCGCCGCTATTCCCGGCCCCCAGCTCCTCCTCCCAGTCCCTCCCCCGGCCCCAGCTCACGCTACATCGCATCCAGCGATGTTAAATTGTCAGCATTCGCCCCATAAGACGCAGGGGCATTTCCCCCCGATTTTTTGGGGGAGAAAAGTGCGTCTTATGGGGCGAAAAATACGGTAATCTGCTTTGGTTGCTCTTTTTATTCTTTTTTTTTACAGATGTCAGCTTTAACCACATAATGAATCACTTTCCCCTTTTTCTGTGCAATTAAAATGTCATTTTTAAAAAAGTGTACCATATTTAGGGTCTTTCTGCAATATTCCCCAGAACCTTTTTATAATCTGCTTGATTTTATTAGTATGTCTTACAAATACCATCCTATCTTTCTTTAGAATTTTTCTTTTTTATATACTGTTACTATCCTTCATTGTGTTAATCACTTTCCTAGGATATTTTCCTCTAAATATTCCACTGCATACTGTATTCTTTGTATTCTAGTACACTGACTCTTAGGCCTCATGCACACAGCCGTTGCCCAACCTTGCCTGTTTTGCGTCCCGCACGGATAGCGCCTATGCATTGGGGACTGAAAATTGCGGTGCCCAATGCACAGAACGGCCAAATGACGGCCGTGTGCATGAGGCCTAAGATATACTTGCAAATATTTGTGGTGCACAGTAGCTGGAATATTGTATCACATTGTTCTGATCGGTCTCCTCATATAATGTTATTTCAGATTTTCCATTCCCTCTAATTAATCTTCCATTCCATCCCCAAAAAAGTTATAGTGTCCTTGAATTTGGACAAAATGTAACATCATGAATTTGATTCAAATATTACACAAAACAATGTATTTTATATATCTAGTTAATGAAAGCTATTTAAAAAGAATAGGAAAAAAATATATAAAATGCATTGTGTGAACACAGCTGATTGACGAATTGCCTTCAGTGTGCACAGTACATGCCGAAGATGGATTTTCCTTAGCAGCGCTCATGTAGAGCTAATGAAAAATGTCAGTCTTTTTTTTTTTTTATGAAAGTGAACAAAATCCCTGAATAAAGTATGTTAGAAAATACTTGTAATCTCTTCCCCTACACATAAAAAAGTTGACGTGTCGGTTACACCTTAGGTTTTAGGGCCTCCTTCCTCCAATTGATAAGTCTACATTGATGGTCCAGTTAAGCCATAGTTTGTTGTCAGAAAGCAGTGATAAATAATTTACGTAACCATCATTCATTTCATTGTATTGTGGTCAGGGATAAGGAGCCACCTCTCTTTTGTTTTGTTTTTTCATCTTAAAGGGTTTAAGAGTAGTGATGAGTTGCAGGGGCAATATTAGAATTTGCGATATTTCGCTCCATTATTTTCTTAATTGCGAAAATCGCCAATGTAATATTCACGTAATGCGCGTGCAATACAGGCGTGGGTCATTTTTGCTACATTTTTCAAGCTGCTAGAAGTTTCCTGAGACTGGAGAAAATGGTTGGCACGGCAGAACCTTACAATAGCTTTATATGCAGTTAGAGTGCTCCAATATATTCACGATTGAGCAAATCGGCAATTAATAATGCACATATTTTGGCGCAACACGTGAAAATTCACATTTGAGCAGGTCTGAGTAGATATTACTAATTGGTGCACTAAGTATTGTTGTGACATCACAGCACTATGTCTGTGGCATGTATGTATTGTGACACAGTGAGACGTTTGGTCTGGGAAAACAGTTGTTTGCTGGGCTGATTTACAGCCAGGTGAGGTCAAATACCGAACCAAATTTTAAATGCCGGTCCGGGTTTTGTCAGCATCTGGCTGTCCTTAAATAGGCAGCTGGGCTCAGAAGTGATGTCTTTGTGTTGGGATCTGGGAGCCTTGTGTCTGGATGAAGGCTTGCTACCTGTTTGGCGTGAAAACAGGTTGGTGCTGCTATCAGCAAGGACTCTTTGAGGCAGAATTGTTTGCTTGAATATGACTGCTTGTTTTGTCACTTGCCTAAAGTGTGAATAAAACACTGAACTGTTTGATCCAAAGAACTTGTTGCCTCTATATTGCGTATGCTAATCCTGTCTACCAGAGCGAGTTTCCACAGTATGGACAGCAGAGAAACAGTAATTCCTATCACACTACCTAACACCCTGCACTGGAACCTATCAGCTACACTATTTCACTATCTAACCTACACTGACTATCTCCCACTAACTATCTGTATTATATATATATATATATATATATATATATATGTATATATATAAGCTAACTAAATATCCAATGTAATGACACAGCAAGGCACATAGCCCAGCAATGACGCTGCTGTCTCTCTCAGAACTCCATAAAACTACAGAAAATGGCTGCTGGGGAGGCTCTTATATAGTAAGGGGTAGGCAACTTTCCTATTGGTTTCTAGGGATGTTGCTAAGATCAGACAAAGACATTGCAGCCTTCTCATTGGCCACAAGAAAGAAGCAGTGAGGGATCATGGGTTCAGATGGAAAAAAAATCTAGAATATTCGCGAATAAGAATATATAGCACTATATTCTATAGCTTCGCAAATTCTCGAAGTGCCGATATTCACGATTAAAATTCACGATTTGAATATTCGCGATCAACACTAGTTAAGAGTATCTTATAAAAAAAAAAAGATGCTTACATCCCCCAATGATCAGCTGGAATCTGTTGGAAAACAGTCTGGGTATTGGCGATGGAGGATCAAGCAGGAGCCTCAGTCACCGATGAAATACCATTGCTTGCAGTGTTATTCTGTCTGGCAGAGTTCCAGTATGCATGTCAAAAGCTTAACGGACTCTATTATAGTCAGTGGGATCTGTTGGGTGCCTGTGTGCCCAAAATATGCCAGATCCAGCAATTCTGGCATTCTGATCCTATGCCAGGGCAAAATTCTGGAATTTTGGTGTATATTTGAACTTAGCCTAGCAGCAGGTGTTTATTTCCCTGCAGTGCCGCCATGTCTCTATTATAATCAATGGGTTGTCTGTGTAATGTAGGACAGGACAGGTCCTTCTTGTAACCATTCTCCCATCCGTCTAATAGATGAGGATCATGAACAGAGGACTCCCCACCTCACAAATGTCTAATGGGGTTAATGAAGATGGGTTTTCTAATCTGGACACCCTTTACCATGTGATAGCTACAGAAAATACTATCACCTGCTGACTGGTGGTGGAATGCCCACCAATCATGGTGCTCCAGTTTGCCTTGCCCCATCATACTAGCATGGAACCTCACTTTCCATTAAGCTATAGTTTATTGATCAGTGGTTTAGCTTGAAGCTTCTGGACCCCAAAATAATATGTGTAACTCAGCCCTCACCTACCATTTGTATACTGGTATCTTAAAGGGGTTATCCCGTAATTAATGGGAAAAATGAAAATAACACATAATCTAGTACATGACAACCTCTTTCTAACAAAGCTAAAACCAGCCCTGTATCTCACATGGATCAAGAGATCTCCTCATTCATTGTTCCAATTTTTCTGCTAGATTTATTTCAGGCTGGCAGGTTAGAGGGTATCTCCATTCTCAGAGGGCATGTCCTTTTTGCTGCACCTAGTGACAGTTGAAGTATGGAGCTAAGCATGTTCTTCCATCTAAGTAAGCAGGACAGAGAAATTAGAAAAAGAGCAAACAGCAGGTGGCGCTATACAAATAGATTTTATTGAATAACTCAGTAGCTATAATACATGGAATTACAAAAGTATTGAGATCCAAGTGCTGGTTTGAAAACAGTAGAATATTATTCGCGGGACAACTCTTTGAAGTAACAGAGTATCCTTTGGGTCTCCTCAGGCACCAGAGCCTGAGAGTGACTGCTTCCACTGCACCTCTTATAGCTAGGACCCTACCAAATATGTTACATTGCGTCCTTACAGTAGGTGAGAACACTTATAATATTACATACTTATAGGATTCATTAAAAAGGGAGGAGCAATTCCTAAATTTTAGAGTGTGTGGACAGCTTGGATTGCTTCTTTAGGCTTGGCCTCCCGGGAGCTCTAGAGGTACCATTTGAGCCAAGTATAGTCTAAAATGTATGTTCTCCTTCTGTTCCAATCCACTTGTGGGACTAGACTAGAGCAGGGTTTGTTAATTGTTGGTTCCATGTTTAATTTTCAACGGACTGACGCCATATTGAGAGAATCTTTAATGTTTACCATCTATGATATAACTGTCCTATGTGGTAAAAAAATTTTTGTTCCTGCATGTAATCTTTTAATTAAAGTATCTGGCTTTTGCAGAGATGGCAGTGCTGGATTTTCATTCTTATGTCCTACTGTATGTGCATGGGCATAGCTAAAGGCTCATAGGCTCTGGTGCAAGAGTTCAGCTTGGGCCCCCCTTCCCTCAGTGCTTTGTGGCCAGGGCCAGGGAAGCACGTAGCCTTCATGCTTGAGGCAAAAATTGAAATGGCACCCCCTATGCCAAATTCTTGATCTAACCCCTTCCCTCCAGCCAGAGGTGTAACTTGACGAGCATGCACTTTCTATAATACCAGTGTCTTTTTATGTGGCACACGGGTCTTCGGCCCCCTCAGGTTCCTGTGCCCGGTAGCGACTGCTACCTCTGCACCCCCTATAGTCACACCCCTGCCTATGTGGTATTTTCATGCATATGATGTATAGCTGTTTGAGGCAGCAATATTGGGAGGTGGAGGCTGGCAATGAAGTCAGCTGTGGATGGTGCGATAGTCTTTCCGGACTCTTACAGATTTGGTGTACTTTTTTTTTTTTTGCTTTTTTTTTGAGGGGGGGGGGGGGAGGGAGGGGAGTGATTCATTAATAAAAAGACACAATTTTCAAAAAGAATACTGCATTCTGAACAGCACCCCCAATAGGTGATGAGGAGTACACTCCCTAGATGCAATAGCGCCCACTAGTGCTAGATCTAATAGAACGCTCATGACATTGACTTGAACAAAAAATGAATTTCTTGTATATTTTACAAGCTTTTCTGGTGGTGTTTCTTTTATTCCGACAATTCCGACAAAAAGGAGTTTTTCAAGTGTTTCAAGTCCTAAAGAGAAGCTGGTGGGGAAGTGCCTGAAAAGAATGCCATACCCCAAGCATACTGGCTTTTGAATATCCACCTCGGACTCAAAAAAGGGAGAAAAGCAATGCGTGGATCCACCCATATGTCACCCTCTGCTCTGAAGCGTGTTCTCTTACATTCATGCAGTCAGATCTGTGTTTCACATTACAGAGCCAGTATGTGATTCTGACATTTTACCATTGACCTTTTTTTTTTCCCCTTCATTTTAAGAATATATTTAAATAACTTAATGAAAGGCGAGTTATTCTGTAAAAAGAACATCGATGTAATAACAATTTTGTCCCCACACAAAGAATTTCTGAAAGGGCAGGAATCTCACTGACAAAGACACCATTAGTGGGAATATGTTCAGATGGAGAATGAGGAGCACAAAATAAAGAAGGAGACATTTTTTCCATCATAGAAGTAAAAGGTCACCTGTCGAAAGGCCAACTCTAATGTGTTTTATTTTCAGCTTAAACTTCTACAAAATATTGTAACAAGGGAACGAAGCTTAAAATAGGCTGCATGCCGGCGTAGCCGCCTCCTGCTGACATTTCCTATATCAAGTACGAAGGGTTAATATGGGAATTTTTCTATACGCCAGTTTAAAGCTACAAAATCTTAAATCTATGCATTTCTAGCTATGGAAATCCAAAACATGGGGTGTAGATTTATGTGCCATTATTCCCGACGTACAATGGGCATTGTAAAACCATTAGTGGTTGTTACGCAGGAACTGGTCACAAAAGGACAATTCAGAAATGTTTATTTGTAGATCAAGGGTAGGCAACCTCCGGCCAGCTGTTAGGAAACTAAAACTCCCAGCATGAATAATTTCTCTAGTCTTCTCAAAACTCTCATAGAAATGAATCGAGCATGCTGGAAATTGTAGTTTCACAACAGCTGAAGTGCCGAAAGTTGCTGACCCCTGTTCTAGGTCATAGTTTGATTTTAGTGTGGAAAAAATGTCCTAAAAGGAGTCTGTCATCACTTCTGACCATGCTAAACTGTTGAAAGCACTAGTTAGGGGCTAGGGAGAGCAGCACAAACATAGCTTTTGAGGAGCTTTTATCACCAGGAGTAGGGTTAATAAGAAGTTTTATTCTGCCAGACTCTACTCCTGCATGTGACAAGGGTGGAGCTTCCCTGTGAAGTTCTCTCTGCATTCAGCTTCTCTACAACTCCGCCCAGTGGCGTAGTGTGTGTATGGGGGGCGGGTTGCCCCGGGCGCAAGACTGCAGGGGGCGCTGACCGCTGGCCTAAAATAATCTGTTAACTTTCGTTTTTTTTGCACTGCGCAGCACCGCAGAGTGAAGAACGGTTTCAGTAGAAGGAGCGCGCGCCCTGATGAATCACCAGGGTGCGCAGGGCAGTACGGCACTTCACTGATAGGCTCCGCCCACCTTCCGGACGGGAAAGACACTGCGAAGCCGGAACAAGAAGAAGAAGATGGCTGCCGCAGTGCCCCTTCAGGACAGGCTCCACAGGCAGGGGAGTGATTTATCTTACACGGGACTGTATGCTGGAGGGGATGAAGGCAGGGGGAGTGATGTATTTTACATGGGACTGTATGCTGGAGGAGCTGAAGGCAGCGGGAGTGATGTATTTTACATGGGACTGTATGCTGGAGGAGCGGAAAGCAGGGGGAGTGATATATTTTACATGGGACTGTTTGCAAGAAGGACTGAAGGCAGGGGGAGTGATGTATCTTACATGGGACTATATGCTGGAGGGGCTGAAGGCAGGGGAGTGATTTATCTTACGCGGGACTGGATGCTGGAGGGGCTGAAGGGGGCCATAATTATTACTATAATACAGAGGGGCCATAATCATTACAATGATACTACAGAGGTGGCCATTATATATTATAATTATTCAGAGGGCATTATACTTATAGGCACTACGGCACTACGGGGAGGGGAGGTCTGTTATCTGAGGATGGTAGTAAAGTGAGAAATAAAATAAAAATATGTGAAGCTCTACAGAGACGAGACTCGGCTGAAAGAAGTTATCATGACGGTCCTATCTCCGAATGAAGACGCTGAGGAAAGTCTACATCACAGGAGATGTCACTGGATGTAACAGGTATGGTGCGGTATTCTCCTGTATATTTCATAGCAATGTATGTTATGTCCATCCAAATATCTGTTTCACTGTAGGGTAGGGGGGAGGAGGTATATAGAATTTGGCCCACACTGCCTCAGCCCGGTCCCAGACTTCAGGTCACACTGTGTGTGTTCTGAATTCTGGGGCCTCACATCCATCTACTACATTATCTGTACTCAGAGAGCTATCACTGTGTTATCTGTGGTGTTACATTGGACTGCAAGTGATATCTACTGCATTATCTGTAAAAAGGGGCATGGCCACAGGTTGGGGGGTGCAATACTTGGCTTGCCCCGGGTGCTGGCTACCCACGCTACGCCACTGACTCCGCCCCCCTTCTCTGAGTGACAGGTGTACTGGTCCCTTGGTTGGATGCTACAGCTGTCACTCAGAGCAGAAGGAAGGGATAGTGAAGCAGCTCAGTGCAGAGAGCACTTCACATTGAAGCTCTCCACTTTCATTAAACTTGAGGAACGCAATCTAGCAGAATAGAAGTTCATATTCTCACAACTCCTGATGATACAAGCTTCACAACAGGTTACATAGTTACACAGTTTGCGAGGTTGAAAAAAGTGAAGTCCATCATGTTTAATCAAGGGATGGGTGAGGATGTGAATTTTAGGAATGGGGCGTGAGAATCAGATTTCGAAACATTTTCATAAACAGTAACGTTATTTAATTCTAAGAATTCAGCTAAACCTTTCTTTTTAACTGTCAACTGTTTCTACTGTGACAACATCGTGAGGTTAGTATTCCACAGATTTACAGTTCTTATAGTGAAGAAGCCTTGACATCTCTGGAGACTGAACTTTTTTTTTTTAGTGCAGACAGAAGCAGTGCCCCCTTGTCTTTTGAGGTATGTTTGTACTACTCCCACCAAGCCCGTACATAGCGCTGTCAGCAGTTTAGCATTGTCAAAACATGTTTGGACAATACACTTGCCGCAGGACAGGCCACACCTCCAAGGTGTAAAGGGCAAGCTCAGGCCATGTGTCCAATTTGGAGACTCAGAAGTTAAATGGGACAGACTCATCAGTGAGTACGTGCAGATGTGTTGACACGTACTTTTCAACCATGTTGCTGAAACGCTGCCTCCCGCTAATACAGTCCATACAGATGGTGGTGCTGGATATTGTGGCATGCTGACAAAGGTTTTCCACATTTCGCCATGCTAAGTCTCCCTTCTGAGGTTGTGTCGGTGCCCCAGCTGCATTGGTGACTTCCTCCACCTCGTGCTTTCAATGATTGCCCCGTCAGGTGGGAACGCCGTCAGTAGTGCATCTACCACCGTGCACTTGTATTCACGCATCTTCTGATAACACTTCAGTGACAGAAGTAAGGATGGCACGTTGTCCTTGTAGTAGGGATCCAGCAGGGTGGCCACCCACTAATCAGCACTGGTAAGAATCAGGGCAACTCTGCAATTTTTGCATAGGCACTGCAATATGTACTCGCTTATGTGTGCCAGGGTGCCCAGAGGCAATGACAAGCTGTCCTCGGTGGGAGGTGTTTTGTCTGTGTCCTCTGTATGACCGTGAGATGCATAGGGTGCCACTCTGCTGTGGACACGGTTCCTCCTCCTCGTCATTCTCCTCATCCTTCAAAACTGTGCCCTGGCTGGACAGTTGTGTACCTGGCCTTTGAAATGCTGCCATTCTGTCTGGTGGAGATGGACACTTTTAAAAACTTATGGTGGTGGCTGTCCCACAGTTGATGATTCCCAGCCGCCACTACTTTTCCAAGCGGACCATCCCTGCCCTGCTCGACAAAATCAGTTCAACGTTTCTATGGGACGGTATGGAGATGCTCAGTGATCCTGCTGGTGGTGGTGGTGCTGTCACATCCTCTGCTTGCGGGGTGGCAGATGCCACTGTCACTCCAGAGGGGGAGAAAGAGGCCGAGACCACAGCAGAAGAGGAAGCAGGAGGAGCCTCAGATCTTTTGTGGTTTTTCAGGTGTCTACTCCTCTGCAACTTGTGCTTTGCATTTAGATGCTTGGTCATGCAGGTGATGCTTAGGTTTAGAAAATTTATGCTTCGCTTCAGGCTCTGACTGCACAGCGTGTAAACCACTTGTGTCTTGTCATCAGTGGCATACCGCCAATATAGGCAGACCACGCTGTTGCTATGGGGCCCACGGCACAGGGGGACCCGAGCGCACAGAAGTTAATATGCGGCGCAGCGGCTCTTGTGTGTTCTTCTGTATGTGTGTGTCTGTCCCTGTTCGGGTTTGGGTGCCTAATTCCTCGCTGTTCGATATGAACACGAACTTTACAGTTTAGGCTCACTCATCATAGTTATTTTGCTTCTAACTTTGTCTGGTCATTGCTGGATTCAGTTGTACGGCCAGCAGCACAATGTTGTATAGCATTACATTTCCAAGCACCCCCTTACCTATATTACTGGAAATAAGATGAAATTTGCCTAAAATACAATTTATAAGGCCAGCTAAATAAAAGCAAAATGATAGGAGGACAGACAGGGTCATCTGTCGCCAGGCCGTGAATGCCGATCAGTGTATTGTCTGCCGGGTGCTCGGGTTCGGCATATTGCGGATCGGATTGACAGATTGCTGGGTGGGGCTGGGGAAGAGCCGGCGGTCATGGTACACATTGGCACCAATGACAAAGTCAGGGGGAGATGGAAGGTCCTTAAAAATGATTTTAGGGAACTAGGAGAGAAGCTCAAGTCCAGGACCTCCAAGGTAGTGTTTTCAGAAATACTACCAGTGCCACAAGCGTCACCAGAGAGACAACGGGAGCTTAGGAAGTTAAATAAGTGGTTCAGAAGCTGGTGCAGGAAGGAAGGGTTTGGGTTCATTGAGAACTGGGCCGACTTCTCTGTCGGTTACAGGCTCTACAGTAGGGACTGACTGCACCTTAATGGGGAGGGTGCAACTGCCCTGGGGGAAAAAAGGTTAGATGGCTGGAGGAGTTTTTAAACTAGGATCGGGGGGGAAGGTTGGGGGTTTATACTAATAAGGGGGTAGATAGTGTAGATAGAGAGTGGGGTATAGGAGGGGACAGTGGGGATTTAGTGGAGGCTGGGGTTAGTGAGGAAAGTAGGGAGAAGACTGGGCAGAACTATACACCGATGAAAAATAGAACTGCCGGTAACAAGAACCTATTACATACAAACATCAACCAATAGTAATTTAAAATGTTTTTCCACAAATGCCAGAAGTCTAGCTAGCAAAATAGGAGAGCTGGAGGCTATGGTACTAGAAGAACACATAGATGTAGTTGATGTAGCTGAGACATGGTTGGATTCTTCACATGACTGGGCTGTAAATATTGAAGGTTTTACACTATTTAGGAAAGACAGGGTCAATAGAAAAGGTGGTGGCGTGTGCCTGTATGTGAGGAGTGATCTGAAGACAAGTGTGAAAGAGGCAATTGTCGGTGAAGATGGTGAGGATGTGGAAACCTTCTGGGTGGAAGTTCAAAGGGATATAAACACTGAAAAAATAATACTTGGTGTAATCTATAGACCCCCTAACATCACAGAGGAGATAGAAACGCAACTGTATAACCAAATAGAGTGGCCTGCACAGGCTGGTACAGTGGTCATAATGGGAGATTTTAACTTCCCAGACATTGACTGGGGTCATGATTCTGCCTTAACTGCAAAGGGGAGAAAATTCCTCAACTTGCTGCAAGACCACTTTATGGACCTGTTTGTAGAAGCTCCCACTAGGGGCAATGCTCTGTTGGATCTGGTAATTTCTAATGATGCAGAGCTTGTTGGTAATGTTACTGTTCGAGAAACACTAGGTAATAGTGACCACAATATAATTATATTCCACCTAAACTATAAGAAGCAAAAACATTGAATTCTAAAAAGGCTAATTTCCCTGGGTTGAGGGCAGCATTTAAGTGCACACTTCACTTATTAGGGCAGTCACAGGGCCAAAACTCACCAAATAACTCAAGTATGAACTCAGCCTTACAGGTCGATGTTAGCGTCAAGAAGAAGCGCACTCCTTTTACACCGTCGTCAGCTTACTCCACATAGATGTCTACAGAACCTGTTCTATTAAAAGCTTATACAAGTAGGGCCCCTCACAGAGTGGAGGGTGTCAGCAGTAAGTTTGTGTTGACGTCACTGATTATTTTGCCCTTCCTCTGATCCATCAGAACAATAACCCACAAAAAACAGATCGGATCCTGTCTGTGAAGCATATGGCTTCACTCGGTCAGCATTTGCTCAATAATCCATCAGTATTGCTAATGCCATAAAAAAAACAGGAGTGGATGTAAAACAGAGATGACACGTGAATGGAATTTTTGCATGTCTTCTGTGATTTGTACCTACTCCTGCTTTTGGCTACCAAATCATAAGCCAATTCTGATGGAACCATACAGGCCTTACAGCTGCTATACAGACAGGATACGTTGTGCATCTCATTTTTCCTTCTTTCTGACAGATCAGAAGAAAGTTCAAATAAATGATGATGTCAGTTAGGCCGAAAGGCAAAATAGTGGCCAAGTCATGAAGTGGGGAGGTTGGGAACAGCATTAGAAGTCTACAGAATGGCCCTACAACATATTTATGAGGTGGAAGCAGCATCAGGATACCACAGAGTGGCAAGGTGAGAAAGTGTGGAGATGGCAGCAGCATCAGGAGACCACAGAGTGGCAAGGTGACATAGTGTGGAGATGGCAGCAGCAGGAGGATACCACAAAGTGGCATGGAGACATAGTGTGGAGATGGCAGCAGCAGCAGCAGGAGAATACCACAGTGTGGCAATGTGACATAGTGTGATATGGCAGCTGCAGGAGGATACCACCGAGTGGAAAGGTGACATAGTGTGGATATGGCAGCAGCTTAAGGAGACCACAGAGTGGCAAGGTGACATAGTGTGAATAAGGCAGCAGCAGGAGGATACCACAAAGTGGCAAAGTGACATAGCATGGAGATAGCAGCAGCTGCATCAGGAGACCACAAAGTGACCCGGTGACAGAGTGGGGCGGTGGGTGGCAATACCAGTACCCTCTGATGAAAGTGGCTGAAAGAAGGAGCACTTTGCATAAGATATGTGGCATCAGGCGGGTGGCAGCATCAGAGCAGTAGCTGAGGCAGGTAGTCAGAAGAAACCGGTCTCTTTTTATCAAAGTGTTGGTGTGGCACCATGGATGATCTAGTCTGATGCATCAGGAATTGGTGGGTGGAAATCCTGGATGATCCATGCCTGAATCATCTTGACAAAAACATAATCAGCCCTGGAAGAAACATGCCACCCTTACATCCGGGCTCCAACAGGAATGCACAGATGAGATCCACGAGACGCAACCCAAAAAAGTGACACAATTGGTTGTCAATACATCCTCAGTAGAACTGAGTGCTGATCAGATCCAGGTGTCCTCCCCTACAGGTGGACGTGTTTGGTTTAACCTTGAACTAGATCTACAGAGGTTTTTTAGGAGGTTACATTTGAAAAGTTATTTTTCATTGAGACATACTGATGATGCTCTGTCATATAATAAAGATAAAAAAAGAGGTTGAATTAGGCTTTAGTAGGTTTCAATTGATGAAGAAAAGTAATTTTTCTCCACCACACAATAATCATGTTGTTGAATCATATATTGAAGTTGTACATAAACAAATAGAAGCCTTGAATAATACTGAGGTCAAGGGTGTGAGGGGTAATCTCTCTGGACGGGAGAGACAAGCCGTCAAAACTCTCAAGCAAAATAGGTGTATCACTATCAAACCAGCTGACAAGGGAGGGTCCGTGGTCGTTATGGACACTGACAAGTATACAAAAGAGATCATGAGACAATTACAGGATATTGAGGTATGTGAGACACTGAAGGGTGATTTAAAATGGGAAATTATGCGGGACATAGGAGTGATTTTGGATAAGGCCTTGCAAGGTGACATAATTGATGATGATCTGTATGATTATCTGAAAGTGAGTTGTCCAGTCACTCCTATGTTATACATACTCCCAAAAATACATAAGCAATTGGAGGATCCACCTGGCCGACCTATTGTGTCGGGCAGGGGATCGGTGTTCAACCCCCTTCCTGTGTTTCTTGGTAAGTTACTTCAGTCTCATGCGACCGCGGCTTCTTTCTATGTCAAAGACACAGGACATTTTCTTACCAAGTTGCGTCAGTTACAGTCACCCGCACAGTTTTTGCTCGTGAGTTTTGATGTTGTCTCTCTTTACACATCTATAGATCATGTTTATGGATTAAATGTCAGCTATGTGGCCCTGGCCGGCACGGGGCTCTCCAGGGGGGCTGGCCGATTTGTCCTTCACCTACTGGAGGTGGCCCTGAGGAGGAATTATTTCCTCTTTGGGGACACCTTCTATCAACAGAAGCGTGGTCTGGCCATGGGGTCCAATGTGGCCCCAACCTACGCTAACATCTTCATGGCCGAGGTGGAGGACAGATTGGTCTACCAGTCCCCTGTTTTGGGAGAGTCCTGTGCTGGTGGGGCTACATCGACAACATTTTAATGGTCTGGAGTGGCACTACAGATGAACTGGACAGTTTTCATGCCCATTTGAATATGGCTGTTCCTGGTTTACAGTTCACTGTTACAGAATTAGAGAAAGAACTTCAATTTCTTGATGTATTGGTCTATGTGGTTGATGGGGAGATCAGGACTGATCTCTATCAGAAGCCTACAGATAGGTACAACCTACTTATACATGACAGCCAAATTTTGCGCGTGAGAAGAATTGTCTCTAATGATAATGACTTTTCTAAGAGAACAGACGAGATGTGTAATAAATTTATAGAAAGAGGTTACCCTAAGAAACTTCTGAGGAGAACACGGGAGAAGGTTATGTTGGTTGATAGGGAGTCCACACTCGACCGATCGTCTCGCTATGAAACAGGTGAAAGAATTCTATTTGTGTCTGTGTATGGACAAGATAGTGGTCATATTGCCAACATTTTTAGGAAGGAGTGGCATATCTTGCAGAGTGGGTTGCCTGAGATTAAGGAATTTAAAGTTCCCCTAATAATGGCATATAAAAGAAATACCAATTTACGTGACAAATTAGTAAAAACAGATGTTATAGGGTCACGTGAAGGTGGACAAATGTATTTGGCCCCATGAAGAAAGGTAACTTTCCATGTCTATCCTGTTGTAATTGCAGTAGTATCATGAAGGGAGATACATTCTCACATCCATATAGTGGCAAAACATTCCAGATTAATGGATTCTTCACCCGTAGATCTAAGTACGTTGTGTATATGATCCAATGTCCCTGCAGTCTCATATACATGGCGGAGACCACGATGGCGATCAGGGAACGGATCAATAAACACAAGAGTACAATTAGAAAGAAGATGTTGGACAAACCAGTGGCAAGGCATTTCGTCGAGTGTGGACACTCTATCAACCAGCTTCGGTTCCGAGTTATTGATGCAGTGGGGACACTTAAAAGAGGAGGTGATAAGGATAAAATATTGAGGAAAAAAGAACTCAAATGGATTTATACTCTAAGATCACTGCAGCCTTATGGACTCAATTTGGAGTTCAATGTTGCAGGGATGGATTAGATTACTCCTCTATGTATACACATATAGACTTTACATGCTTTCCCATATACATGTAGTAGTTGATTTTAATGTTTTTTTACTGTAATTGCCCCCTGAGATATACATTATGTCGGTTTTTATCCATTGCATTAGACAACATCTCATGTTTATTTTTGAGGTTATAGAGGTTGATTGCACCACTGAATGCCACAAGGGTCATTTTAGCTGTAATAACTACATTGATTGTGCGCATTTTCTCTTGTTTATGAAGGATTTGGAGGCACTCAGTATATAGCAGGCGCTGTGTCCTAGGCAACATGATGCAGTGTGATGTCGGACGTGTGGGAGGAGCGAACGGTTCGCAACACACAGGTCAGGTGACGAAGTTTGGTGATGCGGAGGCATGAACATGTGATCGCGAACGTGATCTCTCTAATTCCCTCAATGCTGGACTCACATGCAATGTTGCCATGAACACGCAGGAATGCTTTGTATTCTGACATGCGCAATAGCGCTTGACGGATGCCAAAGCTAGAAATGTACCGTGACATTCCGCCATGTCAACTCCTTTGAGGTAAGACCCCAGGTGCAATCAATAACTATGCAAAGTAAGCATTGAGATCTCTACCCAATGAGATATTTTCTGGATAGCAGGTATCTACCCACACACTAATGATTGGAGAGGATTGTTGGTGGCGGTGTATATGTGTTTTACTATTTATATGTGGAATCAATTGATTTGTATTGTATGCTTGACAAAGGCTGAGGACAGCCGAAACTTTGCATTGTCTGGTTGCACATATGCTTTGAAGTACCAATAAAGGAGATCGTTGGAGATGCTGCTGTAATACCCTTTTCTTCTTCATCTTGACAAAGGTCAGTCTCTCCACATTTTGGGTGGACAGGCGAGATCTCTTTGGGGTAAC
Source organism: Bufo gargarizans (assembly GCF_014858855.1). NCBI lineage: Eukaryota > Metazoa > Chordata > Amphibia > Anura > Bufonidae > Bufo > Bufo gargarizans. The sequence goes on along the minus strand of NC_058083.1, from coordinate 13,280,855 downwards.
TATGGCCCCCGCCGCACTAAACACCCACTCTGATGCCACACCACTGGCCAGACAGGACAGCTTTTCCAGGGAAAACTCTGCTAGTTGCAGCCGCAAATCCAGTTTGGCTGCCCAGTAGTCCAGCGGATCTTAAAATGGCAGACCTGGTTCTGTGCAGGAATTGTTGTGCTTTTATTTCAGGTTCCACTCTTCGGAGGTTTGGATGCTGTCTGATCTGTAGACAGCTCTCCGTAATGCATTAGGAAATGGCATTTTTGAAATCTGAGATTTGTAAATTAACTGTTAAACAAACTCAAGAGCAACATGGAGGATGGCTCAGGCACAGTGGGTGAGGAAAAATCATCTCCTATGCCTAAAGTATGCAAGACTTCAGCTAAAGACAGAAAGGATAAGGTGAGGACTGATAGTAAGAAGCTGTTGGTGGTCGATTCTATCATAAGCGGTGTGAAGTGTGAAGAAAATATTTTTGTGAGATGTCTACCTTGTGTTACCGCTAGCAGGCACAGACGAAATATCCTTAATATTGTTAGGCAAGCAAAGCAGGAAAGGGAGGTGGATGTTATTGTCCATCTTGGGACAAATTATCTGGCTTGAAATAAGGTTTTAAAGGTGAAGAAAGCTTTTCATGCACTTGGCAATGATATACGGGAGGTTGCATCGACTGTTTCATTCTCTGCAGTTTTGCCTGTGCATAACCTTCAGCATGACAGGCAGATGCTCATTAAGATAAATGGTGTCCAAACCAAGGGTTTGGCTTTGTGTCTCATGTTAGTTCCCGTTTGAATGGAAAAGAACTGTACAAGAAAGATGGTTTGCATCTTTCTCTTAAGGGAACGAATGTCCTCAGTGAACAGTTCAAAGAATTTGCAAAGGAGCATTTAAACTAGGAAATGAGGGCAATAAAGTGATAATCCAGCAGTCCGACTGCCCCCCGGAACAATGCCAGTAGCACATAGATTAAGAAATGACAAGCTCAGAGTCTTGTCTACAAATGCTTGCAGTTTAGGGAATAAGATCAATGAACTTGAGTGTTTAATGGCATCTGAGAATATAGATTTAGTGGCTGTTACTGAGACATGGTTTAATGGGAGTAATGACTGGGATATAACAATAGCAGGGTTCTCTCTATAGAGGAAAGACAGGGAGGGCAAGAAAGGGGGAGGGGTGGCCCTGTATTTGAAAGATAGCATAAAATCTAATTTAATACAAGTTAGCGAGACCAATTTAGAGTCAGTTTGGGTTATGTTGCAGCTTGATAATCATAAGGTAACTCGTATAGGTGTGATATATAGACCACCTGGCCAAGTCAAAGAATTAGATGATCTACTAGTTAAGGAAATAGCTAAAATTACATTGAAAGGGGAAGTTATCATTTCGGGAGACTTTAATCTTCCTCATGTAAACTGGAAAACCAAAATAGCTAGTTCTGCCAGGAGTACAGTTATTCTAAATTCCCTATAGGGATTATCTCTACAGAAAGTAGTTGAGGAGCCAACCCGGAAGGAAGCCATTTTATATTTAGTATTCAGAAATGGGAATTTGGTATCTGATATTACTGTAGGGGAAAGATTGGGATCTAGTGATCACCAGTCAGTGTGGTTTACTAAAAGTACAGTGACTGAGTCACACCACACAAAAACTGACTTTTCTAAAATTAGATTAGAGGTATATGAGTCCCTATCAGATTGGAACAGTTTCAATGGAGTCCAGGAGAAATGGGACTCTTTAAAAGTGGCATTATTGAAGGCAACAGATAATTGCATTAGGCTAGTCAGTACAAGCAAAAAAAGGAAGAGACCACTGTGGTACTCAGCAGAAGTGGCCAAAATCATTAAAAACAAAAAGATAGCATTTAGTAATTATAAAAAAAACAAAACAAGGATGACAGGGAAATTTATAAGATTAGGCAGAGAGAGACCAAGCAAGTTATAAATGCTTCTAAAGCACAGGCAGAAGAGAAATTAGCTTAGTCAGTGAAAAAAGATGATAATACATTCTTCAGATACATAAATGAAAAAAGGAAACTAAAACAAGGAATTACCAAATTAAAAACAAAAGAAGGAAGGTATATGGAAGAAGATAAGGAACTAGCTGACTCAATGAATACTTCTGTACAGTTTTTACAAATGAAAATAAAGGAAAAGGACCTCAGTTAGAGAGGAAGACTAATGCATCTTTTGATGCATGTGTCTTTAGAGAGGAAGAGGTTTGAAGTCAGCTGTCTAAAATTAATACGAATAAGACACAGGGGCCTGATGGGATACACCCAAAGCTATTAAAAGAGCTTAGCGGTGAACTACCAAAACCAATAACAGATTCATTTAACCAATCACTGGTAACAGGAGTCATCCTAAAAGATTGGAAATTAGCAAATGTTGTGCACATTCACAAGAAAGGTAGTAGGGACGAATCGGACAACTAGAGGCCAGTAAGCCTGACATCAATAGTGGGGAAATTAATGGAAACCATACTTAAGGAGTGGATTGTGGAACATCTAAAATCCCATGGATTGAAAGATGAAAAACAGCATGGGTTTACTTGAGGGAGATCATGTCAAACTAATCTTATAGATTTTTTTGATTGGGTGACTGAAATAATAGATGGCGGAGGTGAAGTAGACATTGCTTATCTAGACTTTAGTAAGGCTTTTGATACTGTCCCACATAGAAGGCTTATCAATAAAGTGCAGTCTTTGAGCTTGGACTCCCATATTGTTGAATGGATTAGGCAGTGGCTGAGGGACAGACAACAGAGGGTTGTAGTCAATGGAGTCTATTCAGACCATGGTCTTGTTACCAGTGGGGTACCTTAGGGATCTGTTCTGGGACCCATATTGTTTAATATCTTTATCAGCGAAATTGCAGAAGGCCTCGATGGTAAGGTGTGTCTTTTTGCTGATGACACAAAGATTTGTAACAGGGTTGATGTTCCTGGAGGGAAATTTAATGTTGATAAGTGCAAGATAATGCACCTGGGGCGTAAAAACCCAAGAGCAGAATATAAAATCAGTGATACAGTCCAGTATCTGAGGAAAGGGATTTAGGGGTCATTATTTCAGAAGACTTAAAGGTAGGCAGACAATGTCATAGAGCAGCAGGAAATGCTAGCAGAATTCTTGGGTGTATAGGGAGAGGCATTACCAGTAGAAAGAGGGAGGTGCTCATGCAGCTCTACAGAGCACTAGTGAGACGTCATTTGGAGTATTGTGCGCAGTACTGGAGACCATATCTCCAGAAGGATATTGATACTTTGGAGAGAGTTCAGAGAAGAGCTACTAAACTAGTACATGGATTGCAGGATAAAACTTACCAGGAAAGATTAAAGGACCTTAACATGTATAGCTTGGAAAAAAGACGAGACAGAGGGGATATGATAGAAACTTTTAAATACATAAAGGGAATCAACAAGGTAAAAGAGGAGAAAATATTTAAAAGAAGAAAAAGTGCTACAAGAGGACATAGTTTTAAATTAGAGGGGCAAAGGAGTTTAAGCATGCATGGGATAGGCATAAGGCCATCCTTTATATAAGATAGGGCCAGGGTCTAATCATATTATTCAGTATATTGGGCAAACTAGATGGGCCAGATGGTCCTTATCTGCTGACACTTTCTATGTTTCTATCTTCAATGTGGGTTGGCAGGGTGCTGTCCAAGTATGTCACCGCCTGCTGGTTCAGGTCCTGCTCCAGGTCTACCTGCTGCTGCTGCTGGTGAATAGTTTCTTCACTATGCAGGTGAAGAAAGCTACTCATCAGCTACTGTAGACTCAGGCTACTGCTGATGGAGCTGGTACTGTTCCTGCCACCCCACCCCTCCCCAGCAGCCATAGCAGAGGAATGTGAGCGCCCCCCGATCAGACCCGCGAGAGGATAGACGATGGCACAGATAGGCAGCGGTCAAGTGACTACATAGGATGTCTCTATAGTAGTTCAGTTTGCCCTCCCTCTCAGCGGGTGTAAAAAAGGCCCCCATTTTGGACCGGTAGTGAGGGTCCAACAAAGTGGAGAGCCAGAAGTAATCCCTCTGCCGAATGGTGACAATTCGACTGTCACTACGCAAGCAAGTGAGCACTCATTGGGCCATTTGCGCAAGTGACTCAGAGGGACTCCCTGCCTCCCTCTCTACTGCATACTGCCACTGTGTGTCTGGGTCCTCTGTCTCCTCTTCCTCATCGCCCTGTAGCTCCTCGGCTGCTCCTGCTCCATCTCTCCTGTCACCTAAGTAGAAAAACCACCCATTTGAATACACATTGCCTGTGCTCTAATGTCCTCCTCCCCCTCCTCCTCCTCTTCCAGTTCAGCCCCCTTAGGGCTCATGTGGCCGTGTGATCTAGGCACACGTCTCCTGTCCCTGACCAGCCATTGTTACCAGTAACTGTTCCAGGACATGAAGCAGTGAAATGACATCATTCAGCCTGTAGTCCTTGCGACTGACAAATAACGCGGCGCCCTCAAAGGGCCTGAGCAAACGGCAGGTGTCACACATGAGCTGCCACTGGCTGACATCGAAGTTACACAGGGGAGTACTCCTATCTGCTTGCATCAAGAAATCATTGATTGCCTTTCTCTGTTCGTATAGTCGGTCCAACATATGGAGGGTGGAATTCCAACGGTTTGAAACATAACATATAAGCCTGTGTTGGGTGATGCCGTTCTGCCGCTGCAGTTCAAGGAGGGTGTGCTTTGCAGTGTAAGAGTGGCTGAAGTGCATGCAAAGTTTACTGGCCATTTTTAGGATGTCTTGCAGATGGGTGGAACACTTTAGGAATCGCTTGACAACCAGATCGAACATGGTTCCAATTTTCAGTTGTCACAGAGAAAGCCAGGATTCGATTTCTTGATGAATCACACAGAGCAGGTCCTCCCCTGTGTGACTCCGTTCACCAAGGCAAACCAGGTGCAGAACAGTGTGACACAGCCGTGCCCTGCACATGTGGTATGCTGGAGGGGCTTGTCCCTGCAGTGGAGCCTGAGGACATGGTGGAGGAGGAAGAGGTGGATATTGTAGCAGGACCAACGGCGTGACAACGTGGAGGCAGAAGCGGCATCATCTGACCAAGTTGCCGGTGTGGCTGTGCAGGAACCATATTCACCCAGTGGGTCGTAAAGGACATGTAGTGTCCCTGACCGTAGTTACAGCTCCACACGTCGGCATTGCTGTGCACTCTGACAGACATCGACAGGCTGAAGGACTGGCCCACCTTCTGTTCGACATATTTGTGCAAGGCTGGTACTGCCTTTTTCACAAACAAATGACGGCTTGGGATTCTCCACCTTGGATCGGCACAAGCCATCAGTTCTCTGAAAGGTGCAGAGTCCACCACTTGGAAAGGGAGGGACTGCAGCACCAGTAACTTGGACAGGAGCACGTTCAGCTTCTGTGCCGTTGGATGCGTGCACGCATGCTACTGTCTCTTGGCAATCACTTTGGTGATAGATTGCTGACAGAATGACTGATGAGGAGTAGGAGCAGGAGCATCTGGACCAGCAGAAGATGGGAATGACAGACCGCTCCCTTCGGCTGAGGTGGTGGAGCCTTGACTGGCTAACACCAGGTGTGTGCCACTGGGTGATGCAGCGGTAGCTGCGGCAGGTTGGACCACCACATCAGAGCCACGGCTCTCCCAGGCCACTGAATGGCGATGCTGCATATGTTGACGCAGGGCCTTAGTGCCAACATTGGTACCCTGGCCACGCTTCACCTTCTGCCCACATATTCTACATGTGGCCACGTTAACCTAGGTGGCCTCATAGTTGATTTTCCCCCCAACAGTCTGCACTGACTGACTGCTACCGCCATTGCCTCCGTGAACTCCTGCACCACTACTTCCCGGACAGGTAGGCTGCTGTGAAGCCGGTGGTCTACCCCCTGCACGTTTGCCTCCTGACTTTCCACTGCTGCTATCCTGCTGACTCCCAGCCATGCTACCACCTTGCTGACTCAGCCACTGCCTCAAAGGCAAGCTACCATCCTCTTCTCCTGATGATGATGAAGCCCCTTCTGCAGCTGCCTCCCAAGTGCGATCGGCTTCATCATCATCAAGTAGTGTCTGCCCACCACTGATGTCCTTCTCAACGGTCTCTGGGTCAGGAGCCTGACCGCTCGCAACACAAGCTCCTGCGCCACTTTCCTCATCACTACTTGCCTGCCTAGCGGAGGAAGCGGCGGATGTCTCCTTCAGATTTTGGCTGGGCAGTAGCTGCTGACTGTCCTCTAGTAGCTCTTCCTCGCTGAAAAGTGGAGCTGAGTTCACAGCATATAGTAATTTTCGTGGTGAGGCAACAGGAAAGGACAGAGGCAGGTTGAGGACAGGTAAGGGCACAGGGCTTGCTCCCAGACCATGTCAATTAAGGATTGTGTCTGACGAACCCACCGACTGTTGGCTGGGGGTGTCTAATATCACTTGGGATGACGTGGATGACCGAGTTAACCAATCAAGAACCGCTGGGTTGCTGGTCAAGACACAACCACTAAATGACACCTGGAGCTCAGGCCTCTCTCTGCGACTCCTGCTGCCACGCCCCCTTACTCTGCTGCGACCTCTGTTTGCACCAGAAACATTTAGGCTTCTGCCATCCCTCTGTGCATGGCCTGGCACTTCTCTGCCTTACATACTTGAAGCTGAACTAAACAAATTAAATGGAAATTAAAACACCTCTAAAAGCGATTAATATATTTTTCTTTTTGTACTGAAATAGGCCACTAAACGCTTTTACCACAATTAACTGCAGGAGCGAACTGAGAATACATTTTTCTTGTTGAACTGAAATAGGCCACTATACGCTTTGACAAGAAAAACCTAAAGAGTAAAGTGTGTGTATATATTTTTCTTGTAGTACTGAAATACGCCACTATACGCTTTCACCAGAAATAACTGCAACAGTGCAGTGCGTATATATTTATCTTTTTTTTTACTATAATACACCCCTATATGCTTTCAACAAAAATAACTGCAGAAGTGAACTGAGAATATATTTTTCTTGTTGGACTGAAATAGGCCACCATACGCTTTGACCAGAAAAAAACTTACAGTCAAGTGCATATATATTTCTCTTGTACTACTGAAATATGCCCCTATATGCTTTCACCAGAAACAACTGCAACAGTGCAGTGCGTATATATTTTTAATTTCTTTTACTGAAATACGCCCCTATACGCTTTCACCAGAATTAACTGCAACAGTGCATTGCATATATATTTTTCTTTTTTTACTGTAATACGCCCCTATAAGCTTTCAACAGAAATAACTGCAGCATATATTTTTCTTGTTGGACTGAAATAGGCTACTATACGCTTTGACCAAAAAAAACTTAGAGTGAAGTGCATATATATTTTTCTTGTAGTACTGAAATACGCCCCTATACACTTTCACCAGAAAAAACTGCAACAGTGCAGTGCGTATATATTTCCCTTTTTTAACTGAAATATGCCCCTATACACTTTCACCAGAAACAACTGCAACAGTGCAGTGAGTATATATTTTTCATTTTTTTCCGGAAATATGCCCCTATACGCTTTCACCAGAAATAACTGCAACAGTGCAGTGCGTATATATTTTTCTTTTTTTACTGTAATACGCCCCTATACGCTTTCACCAGAAATAACTGCAACAGTGCAGTGCGTATATATTTTTCTTTTTTTTACTGTAATATGCCCCTATATGCTTTCAACAGAAATAACTGCAGAAGTTAACTGAGATTATATTTTTCTTGTTGGACTGAAATATGCCACTATATGCTTTCACCAGAAATAACTGCAATAGTGCAGTGCTTATATATTTTTCTTTTTTGTTACTGAAATACACCACTATAAGCTTTAAACAGAAATTACTGCAACAGTGCAGTGCGTATGTATTTTCTTTTTTTACTGAAATACACCACTATACGCTTTCAACAGAAATAACTGCAGAAGTGAACTGAGAATATATTTTTCTTGTTGGACTGAAATAGGCCACTATACGCTTTGACCAGTAAAACCTAAAGAGTGAGGTGCGTATATACTTTTCTTGCAGTACTAAAATATGCCCCTATACGCTTTCACCAGAAATAACTGCAACAGTGCAGTACATATACAGGTCCTTCTCAAAAAATTTGCATATTGTGATAAAGTTCATTATTTTCTGTAATGTACTGATAAACATTAGACTTTCATATATTTTAGATTCATTACACACCAACTGAAGTAGTTCAAGCCTTTTATTGTTTTAATATTGATGATTTTGGCATACAGCTCATGAAAACCCAAATTTCCTATCTCAAAAAATTAGCATATTTCATCCGACCAATAAAAGAAAAGTGTTTTTAATACAAAAAAAGTCAACCTTCAAACAATTATGTTCAGTTATGCACTCAATACTTGGTCGGGAATCCTTTTGCAGAAATGACTGCTTCAATGCGGCGTGGCATGGGGGCAATCAGCCTGTGGCACTGCTGAGGTGTTATGGAGGCCCAGGATGCTTCGATAGCGGCCTTAAGCTCATCCAGAGTGTTGGGTCTTGCGTCTCTCAACTTTCTCTTCCCAATATCCCACAGATTCTCTATGGGGTTCAGGTCAGGAGAGTTGGCAGGCCAATTGAGCACAGTAATACCATGGTCAGTAAACCATTTACCAGTGGTTTTGGCACTGTGAGCAGGTGCCAGGTCGTGCTGAAAAATGAAATCTTCATCTCCATAAAGCTTTTCAGCAGATGGAAGCATGAAGTGCTCCAAAATCTCCTGATAGCTAGCTGCATTGACCCTGCCCTTGATAAAACACAGTGGACCAACACCAGCAGCTGACATGGCACCCCAGACCATCACTGACTGTGGGTACTTGACACTGGACTTCAGGCATTTTGGCATTTCCCTTTCCCCAGTCTTCCTCCAGACTCTGGCACCTTGATTTCCGAATGACATGCAAAATGTTCTTTCATCCGAAAAAAGTACTTTGGACCACTGAGCAACAGTCCAGTGCTGCTTCTCTGTAGCCCAGGTCAGGCGCTTCTGCCGCTGTTTCTGGTTCAAAAGTGGCTTGACCTGGGGAATGCGGCACCTGTAGCCCATTTCCTGCACACGCCTGTACACGGTGGCTCTGGATGTTTCTACTCCAGACTCAGTCCACTGCTTCCGCAGGTCCCCCAAGGTCTGGAATCGGTCCTTCTCCACAATCTTCCTCAGGTCCGGTCACCTCTTCCTGTTGTGCAGCGTTTTCTGCCACACTTTTTCCTTCCCACAGACTTCCCACTGAGGTGCCTTGATACAGCACTCTGGGAACAGCCTATTCGTTCAGAAATTTCTTTCTGTGTCTTACCCTCTTGCTTGAGGGTGTCAATGATGGCCTTCTGGACAGCAGTCAGGTCAGCAGTCTTACCCATGATTGCGGTTTGGAGTAATGAACCAGGCTGGGAGTTTTTAAAAGCCTCAGGAATCTTTTGCAGGTGTTTAGAGTTAATTAGTTGATTCAGATGATTAGGTTAATAGCTCGTTTAGAGAACCTTTTCATGATATGCTAATTTTTTTAGATAGGAATTTGGGGTTTTCATGAGCTGTATGCCAAAATCAGGGCCGGCGTCATAACCCGGCATCCCCGGGCAAGTGCCGGGGCCCAATGCTGCTGGGGGGGCCCACTGAGCTGCTATGAGCACTTCCATCAATACAGATGGGAGCTCTCACTGCTGTCATTTCACTTACGCAGTACCCCTTTGGTGGGCCCTCTGAGCTGCAGAGGCTCAGACATGCCCCCTCTACACAGGACACGCCCCCTCTACACAGGACACATGCTGCCTGAGGAGAGAGACGCAGGGCTGGAGCTGGAGCAGAGAAGTGTGAAGACAGTCTGTGAGTGAGTCTGCACTGTGATTGTCTCTTGTCTGTGGGACAGAAGGGGGGGACTCTTCGATCGGCTGCTGCTTCATTCTATTTAGTTGTGTTACTGTTTGTCTCCATGACACCTGCCCCCCCCCCCCACATATCCTGTCCTATCTCATCCTCATGGAGCCCCTGCTGTCTCCTTTCCTCCCTCATGTATCCAGAGCTCCTGTCCCACCCTCCTATCTCCTATTGCTGCCCTGCACAGACCTCCTGCCACTACTTGTTGTATGAATCCCCCTCAGAGCCCCTTCAACCTACTTGCTGTGTCCACCCCTCCTGTCCATCCAGGGCCCCTGTCTCACTCCTCTGCCTCTCATTATGGTGGCATCTGAACAGCATTCACCATAAGGACCTTCTAACGTCACAGGGTCATGTGCCCCGTACTGTGCCCCTTTATAACCTGCATTGTGCCCTCTTACCACACCCTGTGCAGTGCCCATAGTCATTCCCTGTACTGTGCCCTCTTATACCCTTTTATCCGGTCACTGTATGGTGGTTTTATCATTGTATGGCGGTGTTATCACTATATGGCGGTGGTATCCAATAACTGCATGGCCATATTTGTATCCCCTTCCATGCCCACACCACTTTTTTTAGACCTGGCATGAGCGGGAAAAGATACAGATTGCGGTGTTAAGGACCTTTGCGCCACAATCTGTGTCAGAAATACGCCTAATATAGACGAATTTCTATATAATGACCCCCTAATTGTATTATTATTCGGGGGTAGGGCTAACATCTTTATATTATATAGATTCTAGTGTATTATACTGTGCCCTGTATTTCCCAGTAGAAAATGATCCTTGGTAAACACAGTCCTCACCACTGACCACCAGGACCAGGTAGCGCTCTGTCAGTACATGGCGGCCTCCCCTCTCCGCCACGCTGCTCCGCTGTGTACGGGTTCTTATTCTGACACTAGGGCTGGGTTAACATCCCATTTGTGCCATCCATTTAATGTATACCAAAAATGTATGCGTTAACAGATGCCTCAGACTGATGCCGTACAGTGGCGTCCGTTCACCATACAGTTCCATGGTAGAAAAAACATATACATCAACGTATGCATTTTTTACTTGACTCTGCAGGATACAAAAACGTGGAGTGCTTCACATTTGTATACATCAAACCGATAGGAAAAACGTGATGTGAACACACATTGGGGGGGAGGGGGGCGTACTAAAATTTGCTGTGGGGCCCAGTCAGTTCTAGCTACATCACTGCACATCTCCTTCTCTCCTCCAGGCCTGGCTCACTGCTGCAGCGGCCGCCGGAGAGAAGGAGCGCAAGGAGCTGTGGTTAGTGAATGACAGGACCGCCAGCTCCCCTGCAATGATAGGTATGTGAGGGGGCCACTGGGGGGGTCATTCATCACACTGTGAGGGCCCCTTACACAGTATAATGACTCCCAGTGCCCCCCATTTAGTATAATGATCCCCATTGACCCTCCATTTAGCATAATGACCACCAGAGCCCCCATTAAATATAATAACCCCTCGTGCCCCCTCCATACAGTATAACCCCCAGTGTGGGGGCGACTGGGGATCATTTTTCTGAATGGAGGGTCACTGTGGGGTCATTATACTGTGAGGGCCCTTTACATAGTATAATGACCCCGAGTGTCCCCCATTTAGTATAATGATCACCAATGACCCTCCATTCAGTATAATGACCCCCAGAGCCCCCTCCATACAGTATTCCCCCAGTGTGGGGGCTACTGGGGGTCATTATTCTGAATAAGGGCGACTTGGGGTTATTATTCTGAATGCAGGGCCACAGGTGGTCATTATACAGTGGGGGGGGGGATTGGGGGTTCATTATACTGTGTGAAGGGCCACTAGTAGTCATTATACTGTGTGAAGGGCCACTAGTAGTCATTATACTGTATAGGGGCCACTGGGGGTAATTATACCGTGTGGGAGCCACAGGGGGACATGTCAATGTAAAAAAATGCCTCATGGGGGCCCACTGGAATTTATCGCCCAAGGGCCCACATGAACCTGGAGCCGGCCCTGGCCAAAATCATCAATATTAAAACAATAAAAGGCTTGAACTACTTCAGTTGGTGTGTAATGAATCTAAAATATATGAAAGTCTAATGTTTATCAGTACATTACAGAAAATAATGAACTTTATCACAATATGCTAATTTTTTGAGAAGGACCTGTATATTTTTCTTCTTTTACTGTTATATGACCCTATATGCTTTCAACAGATATAACTGCAGAAGTGAACTGAGAATATATTTTTCTTGTTGAATTGAAATAGGCCACTATATGCTTTTACCAGAATTAACTGCAGAAATGCACTGAGAATATATTTTTCTTGTTGTTCTGAAATACGACCCTATACGCTTTCACCAGGAATAACTGCAACAGTGCAGTGTGTATATATATTTCCTTTTTTTCTGAAATACACCACTATACGCTTTCAACAGAAATAACTGCAGACGTGAACTAAGAATATATTTTTCTTGTTGGACTGAACTAGGCTACTATATGCTTTGATCACAGAAAAAAATGCAACAAACGGATATGCCACTGAATATACTAGCTAGTCATACAAGCAGATATTAAAAGCTGAGACTTTTGCCAATATATTCCTGTCAGGAAGATATCGGAGCCCATCATGCACCACGTCATGGTCTCTCAGCATGGCAAGGGTCCTACCACTATGCTAACTATGGTGTGAACACGGTTTGAAGGTGATGAAATCCAGCTCACAGCCAAGCTTCCACACAGCCGCATAGCAGGACAACTAATGCAATGTGAATAAAGCAAGACTGTAATCCACACCCATATCAGACCGTGTGATGGAGGTTACCAGGTGCAAAAGAATGTTTAAATGTCAGGTGAAGGCACATTCAATACATATAAAACAAAATCACAGAAATATGGTGGCAAATATGGGGGAACTGCTCAAACCCCAAACACTGTAGCGTGTTTCTCATTGGGGGAGCAGTCCCACCGCATGTGGACCGCAGCAAACGACCATCCCCAGCAAAAAATGCGTACAATGGAGGATGCCGGCGCGGTCCACAAAGGCATCCTACACAAAACGGAGCATTATGCGGATGAAAATATAATTATATAAATCACAGAAAAAAATGCACCAAATGGATATGCCACTGACTATGCTAGCTAGTCATACAAACAGATATTAAAAGCTGAGGCTTTTGCCAATATATTCCTGTCAGGAACACATCGGAGCCCATCATGCACCACGTCACGGTCTCTCAGCATGGCAAGGGTCCTACCACTAAGCTAACTATGGTGTGAACACAGTCTGAAGGTGATGAAATCCAGCTCACAGCCAAGCTTCCACACAACCGCATAGCAGGACAACTAATGCAATGTGAATATAGCAAGACTGAAAGCCACACCCATATCAGACCGTGTGATGGAGGTTACCAGGTGCAAAAGAATGTTTAAATGCCAGGTTAAGACCGTGTTCACACAATAGTTAGCGTAGTGGTAGGACCCTTGCCATGCTGAGAGACCGTGACGCGGTGCATGATGGGCTCCGATGTGTTCCTTACAGGAATATATTGGCAAAAGTCTCAGCTTTTAATATCTGCTTGTATGACTAGCTAGTATAGTCAGTGGCATATCCGTTTGGTGCATTTTTTTCTGTGATTTTTATAATTATATTTTCATCCGTTCCGTTTTGTGTAGGATGCCTTTGTGGTGCATGTGGACCGCGCTGGCATCCTCCATTGTACGCATTTTTTGCTGGGGATGGTCGTTTGCTGCAGTCCACATGCGGTGGGACTGCTTCCCCAATGAGAAACACGCTACAGTGTTTGGGGTTTGAGCAGTTCCCCCATATTTGCCACCATATTTCTGTGATTTTGTTTACTATACGCTTTGACCAGAAAAAAAGTGCGTAGAAATTTTTCTTGTAGTAATGAAATACGCCCCTATATGCTTTCACCAGAAATAACTGCAACAGTGCAGTGCATATATATTTTTTACATTTTTTTTACTGTAATACGCCCCTATATGCTTTCACCAGAAATACTGTAACTGCAGAAGTTTAATGCGTATATATTTTCTTGTAGTACTGATATAAGATACTAAAGATACTAAGATATAAGCTACTAAAGGCTTTTCAACATAAGCACTTGCAGCCGAAATAGCTGGAATGACAGAGCTGTCTAATGGCTCTTTGTATCTACAGATAATCTTTTCCTGCACTTGTAAATTGCTTTCCTATGAATGTCCTTAGCGCTTTCTGACATCTCTCCCTGCACTAAGATGCTGTGAATTGATTCCTCTCTATCCTTTCAATTATAAATCTTTTTTTTCTTCTCCACATTAAGGTTTTTCCAATAGCTGTCCCTAGCGCCTTAACACAGCTGTCCCTGCACTCTGAACGCTAGAAAATGTCTGACTGTAAGATGGCCGCCGTATTTATAGGGCTCTGACATCACAGGGCTGGCTGGCTGCTGATTGGCTGCATGCAGGCATGTCAATCTGGGTGATCCTGCCTTCTTAGAGTTCCTTGCCCCATGTCCTCAGTCCTCACATGTGTAGCCGCGATTTTAGGAAAAATGCGATTCGTTACCACAAAGCGCGAGGAAATTCGCATTTGTTGCAAATCAAATTTTTCCTGAAATTCGGATCGAATTCCACTTCATCAGCTTTGATTCACTCCTCTCTAGTATTTGCACTAAAAAATTTGTTACCTTTAGGTAACAAGTATAAACGGCTAAAATTAAACCCCCCATGGCTTACAGCTACAGAGCTACTGTAAAAAGGGCAATAAAAGACCAAAAAAGGTGCATTTAAAAAATACAAATCTGAGGGGTCAGATGTATAGTTTGAAGATTACAAAGGGCTTAATAAAATGTGGCAAAAGCGAGCAAAACAAATCCCCAAAAATTATTTAAATATATAAATGCTAAAAAAAACAAGGTCCAAGCAGATAGGTCCCCTAAATAATGGTAAAGAGGGGGTAGTCACTGAAGATAAGGAAAAGGCAGAGTTACTAAATAGGTTTTTTAGCTCTGTATATACAAAAGAAGAGAAAGGAGCTGATATCTGTGGTGCTGGGGCTGTTAGTATATCCAGTAATATACTCTATTGGCTAACTGTAGATATGGTCCAAAATAAGTTAAATAAGGTAAATGTGAACAAGGCTCCGGGTCCAGATGGATTACACCCAAGAGTGAAGAAAGTGAACCTAAAATATTTTTCTTTATCCTTTATATCTCTCTCCCTCTTATTCTCTTTGCCTTGATTGGCTCCCACTTCCTCATATATATATATATATTTTTTTTTTTTTCTTTCATCATACCCCTTTTCCTCAAACAGTTTTTTTTAATCAGTTTGCCCTGTTCTTCATAATCTTTTTTTTTTTTTCAGTGCAGTTCCTACATATTCTCATCAGTTGGCCTTTTGGGATGTTTTCTAGCCAAGGTCCAAAATGACAACTGGTTGTGTCAATGTAACCATTGACATCCGTGGGCTTGAAATAGGTTTTAGTTTTCAGGAAGTTCCCTTCTTGGATTTAACTATATCTATTGATAAACTGATAAAAAAAACTGATAAAGGATAAAGAAAAAGATTTTTGGTTCACTTTCTTCACTCAATTTTCTGCGCTTGCTGGTCCAATGAAAAATATGTTAAGAAAAAACTGGAAGGTCCTAAAAAATGATACAATTTTGGGGGACATAACTCCAGAAAAACCTAATATTTTATATCGCAGGGCCCCCAATATATGTAAGCTCATTGGCGCATAGTTATATTCCCATTGAAAGGAAAAAATAAATTACAAACCATTTCACATGGGGCGGTTTCGGCATTGATTGCAGAAACCGCTCCAAAGAGGACAAGAAGTGTCCGAATATATAAAAAGTGACTACTGACAATGGTGTAGAACATAATATTTAAGGAGAGATAAGCTGTGAACAAGCAGGGGTAATTTTATTTATTAAAGTGTCACTGCAACTATTTGTATGTAGAGAGGACACTATGTAAATTGAAAACACGGCATCAAGAACATATAAATAATATAAAAAAAGGTCTAGAGAGTCATAGCGTCTCGATGCATTTAAAAAAATGGCATAATAAGGATCCAAGAGGACTTTGGTTTGTGAGTTTGGAAAAGGTGGTTTAAAACTGGAGAGGTGGGGATCCAGTAAGCAATATTAACCGCAGAGAGGTTGAGTGGATCTACAGGTTAGATTTACTGCATCCCAGCGGATTAAAAATTGATTTTGACTTAAAAACTATGTTTGATCGAATAGTTTTTTTTCCTCCTGCAGTGTGAATAGGGATATCAGTGCAGGGAAAGAATGTAGGTATATGTGGTATATGGGAATAAGATAGTGGTGAAAAAAGGTATGTGTGGAAGAAAAAAAGAAAAAAAAAGAAAAATATAACATCTGATTGATAATAATAAGGAGGAATTTTTGGTATATAATTTTATAAATGAAAAAAGATGTGTAATATTGTATGGAGAATTTTATGTAGAATGTTTTTATATCTAGTTATATTTTAATGAACTAACAAAGGAAAGGAGGTGTGTTATATGGCTCCCTCCTTGGTATAAAGGATCGCCCAAGAAAGGGTTGGATATTCGCCCCTGACACAGCTATCCTGGTGAAACCCGGGTCTGTGCTACAGATTTTATTGTTTAAATGCCTGAATTTTGATGACTCTTGTGAGTATATTAAAAATTATTTGAGAGATAAAGATTCGTTGAACTTCACTATGTGTGGCGCAATTTTGTAATAATACATAATATTCGCAATAAATTAGCAAATTCTAGAATTCGTGATCTCCAGACATTATTTCCGCGATTGCACAAATCGGCCCTTATGATGCGCATATTTTTGGCGCAATACATGCAACTTTACATTTTATCAGGTCTGAGTAGATACCGTATTACTGGTGCACTAAGTATTGTTGCGACATCACAGCACTATGTCTGTAGCATGTATGTAATGGGGGGTTTTGCTCTGCTAGACAGGTTAGTGGACGCAGTATAGCGGCAAGGAACCAGGTTGTAAATCAACTTCAGTGTTTTATTCACACTAAGCAAAAACACAACAGTCTTGGTGCTTGTTCACACACAGCAAAACATAATAACATAATAGTCTTTGTGCTTGTTCACAGCAAGACAAAACAATGGTCACCTGGAATCCTAGGTGTCAGTTCACACCCGGCTGAATGCCGGATCGGCTCTACAGCCATACTAAATAACAAATAGTGTCAGTCAGCACTAACTGCCGCTGACACTTAAAATTACCGGCTCTTACCTCACCGAGGCCAGGAATCTGATGGACCCTTGCACCTTCCTACATACCTTCCCCCTTTGTTCAACCCTGAGGGGGTGAAGACTTGCTAGACAGTGTACGCGGGACAGGGCATCCGCGTTTCCCTGTAACTTGCCTGCCCTATGTTCCACAGAAAATTTAAAGTTTTGTAAAGACATGAACCACCTGGTGACCCGAGCATTCCTCTCTTTGGCTTGGCTCATCCACTTGAGAGAGGAGTGGTCGGTAACAAGACAGAACTTTCTCCCCAACAGATAATAGCGGAGTGACTCGAGGGCACACTTGATGGCCAGGCACTCTCTCTCCACTATACTGTACCTAGTCTCAGCTGGGGCAAGCTTTCGGCTCAGGAAAACAACACGATGTTCCTCCCCATTGATGTCCTCGGAGAGTACAGCTCTGAGGCCTACTTCAGAGGCATCGGTCTGTACTACAAACTGCCTCCTGAAGTTGGGTGTCACTAATACCGGGGACCCACACAGGGGCGACTTCAAAGTGGAGAAAGCCTTTTCCGCCTGCTCATTCCACTGGACCATCACTGACTTGCGACCCTTCAAAAGACCTGTCAATGGTGCGGCGACTGTAGCAAAATTGGGGACAAAACTCATATAGTACCTCACCATACCCAGGAACGACTTTACTTGCTGAGTAGTGACAGGTCGGGGCCAATTCCTTATTGCCTCAGTTTTGTTCACTTGAGGTTTGATCATTCTGCGCCCAATTACATACCCCAGGTACTTGGTCTCTTCCAACCCTATCGCGCACTTTTTTGGATTAGCGGTTAAGCCAGCCTTCATAAGGTAGGTGACTTTCCCAGTCGGTGCTATGGACAACGATATCATCCAGGTACGCCGAAGCATATCGATGATGTGGACGGAGTACAATGTCCATTAGCCTTTGAAACGTGGCGGGAGCGCCATGTAGACCAAAGGGTAATACTAATACAGCCCCTCTGGCATGATAAAAGACGCTTTTTCCTTGGCAGCCTCCGTCAAAGGTACCTGCCAGTACCCTTTGGTGAGGTCCAACACATAAAAATACCAGGCTTGGCCTAACTTCTCAATAAGCTCATCTACTCGGGGCATGGGATATGCGTCAAACTTGGACACCTCATTTAGTTTGCGGAAATCGTTACAGAGCCGCAATGTCCCATCCGGCTTGGGTATTAAGACTATTGGACTGGCCCATTCACTTTTTGATTCCTCGATGACCCCTGCACTTCTTCCGCGATTGCTTGTCGCGGAGCCTCGGGTACCTGGTACGGTTTAAACTGGACTTTTGCCTGAGGCTCAGTGACAATGTCATGTCGGATTATGGACGTGTGTTCCGACTAATGAACTCCCTGGCTTCCTGAGCCTGTTTAGAGGAGAGGCTGACAGCAATTTTTACTGTGGCAGACACTTCCCTTGCTTCAGACAGAGGGGCCGAAACTGCTTCCCCTAGGAACCCTGGTCGTGGGCTGTCTTCCGTACAGGTTTCCCTATCTTTCCAGGGTTTGAGCAGATTCACAAGGTACACCTGCTCTGGCTTTCGCCTCCCTGGCTGGTGTACCTTGTAATCTACCTCTCCAATTTTTTTAAGTACCTCTTAGGGCCCCTGCCACCTAGCTAGGAACTTACTGTCTATGGTCGGTACCAGAATCAACACCTGATCACCCGGGTTAAAGTTCTGGACCCGAGCCTGCCTATTATAGACCCTACTCTGGGCTCACTGTGCTGCCTCCATATGCTCCCTAACCAGAGGCAACACTGTTTCCATCCGTCCCTGCATCTGGGTGATGTACTCAACAACACTTTTGTGCGGTGTGGGCTGTTGTTCCCACACCTCTTTGGCGACGCGAGGGTGTCTGCCGTATAGCAGTTTAAAGGGCGACAACCCAGTAGAGGCCTGGGGAACTTCTGGCACTGCGAACATGAGATAGGGCAGAAGAAGGTTCCACATCCCTCCCATCCTTAGACACCATTCTTTTTAACATATTTTTTTGTGTTTGATTAAACCTCTCTACCAGGCCATCCGTTTGTGGATGATACACGGACGTCCGTAGCTGTTTTATGTGGAGCAACTTACAGAGTTGCCTCATGACCTTGGACATAAACGGGGTTCCTTGGTCAGTCAGAACCTCCTTAGGCAGACCCACTCTAGAAAACATCTCCATTGACTCCTTAGCTATGAGTTTGGCTGATGTACAGTCATGTGAAAAAATTAGGACACCCTTTGAAAGCATGTGGTTTTTTGTAACATTTTTAATAAAAGGTTATTTCATCTCCGTTTCAACAATACAGAGAGATTAAAGTAATCCAACTAAACAAAGAAAACTGAAGAAAAGTCTTTTCAAGATCTTCTGTAAATGTCATTCTACAAAAATGCCTATTCTAACTGAGGAAAAAGATAGGACACCCTCACATGTATTCCCTCTTAAATTGGCTCAGATCTCACACAGGTATATCACACCAGGTGCACATAATTAGTAGATCGTTACTCTGCATGTTGAATGAGGCTTGCCCTATTTAAACCTCAGACATTTAGTTTGGTGTGCTCCTGACTGTTGAAGTGAGAGTGAGCACCATGGTGAGAGCAAAAGAGCTGTCAGAGGACTTCAGAAAAAAGATTGTAGCAGCCTATGAGTCTGGGAAGGGATTTAAAAAGATCTCAAAAGATTTTGAAATCAGCCATTCCACTGTCCGGAAGATAGTCTACAAGTGGAGGGCTTTCAAAACAACTGCCAACATGCCCAGGACTGGTCGCCCCAGCAAATTCACCCCAAGAGCAGACCGCAAGATGCTAAAAGAGGTCTCCAAAAACCCTAAAGTGTCATCTCGAGAACTACAGCAGGCTCTGGCTACTGTTGATGTAGAAGTACATGCCTCTACAATCAGAAAGAGACTGTACAAGTTTAACTTGCATGGGAGGTGTGCAAGGAGGAAACCTTTGCTTTCCAAGAGAAACATCGAGGCCAGACTGACATTTGCCAGAGATAAAGTTGACAAAGACCAGGACTTCTGGAATAATGTTCTTTGGACAGATGAGTCCAAAATTGAATTATTTGGACACAACAGCAGAGGACATGTTTGGCGTAAACCAAACACAGCATTCCAAGAAAAGAACCTCATACCAACTGTGAAGCATGGAGGTGGAAGTGTCATGGTTTGGGGCTGCTTTGCTGCAGCAGGACCTGGTCAGCTCACCATCATAGAATCCACGATGAATTCTACTGTGTATCAGAAGGTGCTTGAAGAACATGTGAGACCATCAGTTAGAAAATTAAAGCTGAAGCGGAACTGGACCATGCAACATGACAATGACCCAAAACATACTAGTAAATCAACCAAAGATTGGCTGAAAAAGAAGAAATGGAGAGTCCTGGAATGGCCAAGTCAAAGTCCAGATTTGAATCCCATTGAGATGCTGTGGGGTGACTTGAAAAGGGCTGTACGTGCAAGAAACCCCTCAAACATCTCACAGCTGAAAAAGTTCTGCATTGAGGAGTGGGGTAAAATTTCCTCAGACCGATGTCGAAGACTGGTAGATGGCTACAAGAACCGTCTCACTGCAGTTATTTCAGCCAAAGGAGGTAACACTCGCTATTAGGGGCAAGGGTGTCCTATCTTTTTCCTCAGTTAGAATAGGCATTTTTGTAGAATGACATTTACAGAAGATCTTGAAAAGACTTTTCTTCAGTTTTCTTTGTTTAGTCGGATTACTTTAATCTCTCTGTATTGTTGAAACGGAGATGAAATAACCTTTTATTAAAAATGTTACAAAAAACCACATGCTTTCAAAGGGTGTCCTAATTTTTTCACATGACTGTATAATGCAGCGGCACCGCCTCCGGATACCGAGTGCCATAGTCAAGGACGAATAAGATGTGTTGCTGCCCTCTAGCGGACTTCGGTATTGGGCCTATGAGATCCATAGCGATCCGCTCGAATGGAACCTCAATAATCGGGAGAGGGACCAGGGGACTATGGAAATGTGGCCTCGGGGCTGGTTATCTGATAAGTTGGGCAAGACTTGCAATACTCTTCCACCTCTCTGAACACACTGGGCCATTAGAACCGCTGTAGAATCTGATCCTGCATATTCTGCTGGCCCAGGGGTCCCCCAAGAACATGTTGGTGGGCTAACTCCAACACGAGCTTGCAATATGCCTTGGGCACCACCAGCTGTTCAATATGCTCACCCCGAAGTTGATTTACCCGGTACAGCATCTCTTGTTGAACCAAAAAACGGGGGAACATAGACTCGGCCCCCGTTTGTTGCGGCTCACCCTGAACTACTACCACATTTTCCCAGGCTCGAGATAGAGTTGGGTCCTGGTGCTGTGCTGTACCAGAGTGATCTCCGGAGACGTTGAGGTCTGCCATCTCCGGACCCGGCGGCAAGTCCTCCACGTCTCCCACCATCACACTTAGTGGAGTTGTCTCCCCCTCTTGGAAACAACACTGGAAAATGTCGCGCTCATTCACAGGGAACCAGGAGCCCGGACCTCGCCCTGAACCTTGGCGCACAGTAAGTTCCAAAATAACAAGAAAAACGGTCCAGCTTCACTGTAGATACCTGAAGTATCTTCAGTGAAGCTGGACCGTTTTTCTTGTTATTTTGGAACTTTCTGTCTCCCCCTCTTACATCAAAGTGGCGGTCACCCCTACCGCTGGCCCTTCGGACTCAGGTTCCCAGGGTTCTGGTCTCTCCCCTAAGCCGGGCCACTCTGCTAGGGTTACATCTGTCTCCCGGGTATCGGTAACTTTCATATCCGGCCATAGTGCCGGGAAACCGGGGAAGTCTCTCCCAATTATTAGTTCATAATGCAACTTTGTGGCGACGGCCACCTCATGAGTCCACGTGCCGACCACCGTTGATAGTTACACGAGGGCGGTGGGATAGTCCTTTAAGTATCCATGGATGCACACTACACCTACTTTTCGGCCAGTATTCTCGGCGGGCCGCACTAGGGCAGCTTTTACCAGGGATACCAGGCTCCCTGAGTCCAGCAGCGCCACTGCCAGGGCATCTCCCACTTGCACCTGGCGCAGGTGACTATTGTCTCAGGGTTACCAGATGCACACAGCCTCCTGGCATACATTAAGGGGCGGTTGCCAAAGTTGGTGTCCATGGGTTCACCCTGATGGGGACAGTCGGCCCTTATGTGTCCAGGCTTGTGACACTGCCAGCAGACCACCGGGGCTCGGTCTGCAGGGGGTACGTCCCGGACAGGTTTGGCTGGACGGGCCTGGGGTGGAGATTTCCGGGGTTTGACTGGCTCCCTCCAAAAAGAACCCCCCTGCCGATTTCTGGTGGTCTCGTAGCACTCCACCAGGTCGACCATCTCTAGGGCATTACCAGGAGACCCCTGGCCAATCTAGTGCTGGAGAGGGTACATCAAAGCCCTCCAGAACACATCTGCCAACAGGTGGTCCAGCATAGCAATGGGACTCAGTACGTCAGGCTGCAGCCATTTTTGAAGCTGGTGTAAAAGATCATAATACTGTGGTCTGGCGGGTTCTCGAAGTGCCGATATTCGCGATGAAAATCTGCGATTAGAATATTCGCGATCAGCACTAATGGGCCATACAAAAAATACGGTAAAAATTGTTCCATCTAAAATGCCTTCAAAAGACAAGGGGGCACTGCCTTATACTGGAGAAGAAAAAGTTCAGTCTCCAGAAGCATCAAAGCTTCTTTACTATAAGAACTGTGAATCTGTGGAATAGACTTCCTCAGGACGTGGACACAGCAGGAACAGTGGACAGTTTTAAAAAGGGTTCAGATGAATTCTTAAAAGTAAACAGCATTAATGCTTATGAAAACGTGTAGAAACCTGAGTCTCACTTCCTTCTGGGATTCACTTCCCCAACTATCCCCTAGTTGAACTTGATGGACTTATGTCTTTTTTCAACCGTATCAACTATGTAACTATGTAACTATGATAAGAACCAAAACCAGATACAAATTTGCACCTGAAGCAAAACAAAAACTGTTAACAGTACTGTAGACTAGATCCTAAGCCAAAACATGAGGATGTGATGAAGACATCAGGCACAACTTTGTCCATCATAGGATTACCTATCATCTTTTTCTTATAGTTAGTTTCTGTTACATTCACTATTTGCTGTGTTTCTGGTGTATTTGGTTTATTTGCATGAGGCACTATGTACATTGGCATTAGGTTTCTTACACTGCACATGCACAACCCATAACTTTGGATCAGCATGACTCCGGGCACTACCATGATGACACTTGATGTCATTCTGTCATTGGAGCCCTCGTTCGGCATGTATTGGCCATGGTTGCGGAGTTCTGTAGAAAAAGATGACTCTCTTAGGCTACTTTCACACTTGCGTTCGGTGCGGATCCGTCTGGTATCTGCACAGATGGATCCGCACCTATAATGCAAACGCTTAGATCCGTTCAGAACGGATCCGTTTGCATTACCATGAACAAAAAATAAATAAAATAAAAATTATTATTATTATTTTTTTTTTTCATGATAATGCAAACGGATCCGTTTTGACTTTACATTGAAAGTCAATGGGGGACGGATCCGTTTGAAAATTGAGCCACAGTGTGTCATCTTCAAACGGATCCGTCCCCATTGACTTACATTGTAAGTCTGGACGGATCAGTTTGCCTCCGCACGGCCAGGCGGACACCCGAACGCTGCAAGCAGCGTTCAGGTGTCCGCCTGCTGAGCGTAGCGGAGGACAAACGGTGCCAGACTGATGCATTCTGAGCGGATCCGCATCCACTCAGAATGCATTAGGGCTGGACGGATCCATTCGGGGCCGCTTGTGAGAGCCTTCAAACGGAACTCACAAGCGGAGCCCCGAACGCTAGTGTGAAAGTAGCCTTATTCTGTATGTCAATCAGGGCTTCAGTCCATTGAGGGGTGTCACCAGAACTGGGAAGCTAAGGAGCTGAGGTCTTAGGGGCTAGGCCCCACCCCTTAGTGCACTGAAGCCCTAATTTGCATAAATAATGGAAAAATGTATTCTTGGGAACCCCATAACCGATTTTCACAAGCCATGTATCATTTTAATCAGCAGGATCAAACTTACTAGGCAGTATGTTGAGTTTAATAGAGTTGATCTTGCTCACAAATGCTCTTTAATGTATTTAGGTCTTTAACATCACAGTGTAATATACACTATGAGCAATATAAAGTGAGATACATATGAAATGAATTTACAATGGTGACATCTGAATCTAAAATATCTATGGGGCATCTGTGGTTTGAGCTGAGCAGTTGCTTAAAAAAAGGTTTTGCGAAAAATATGGACAGTGTGCTACATAACTTCTGGGTTTACCTTTCTCTACCTCTTCTCGCTTCTGAGGAAGGAGGGATTGGCCACTCATGAGATCTTTGCACTAGACCCACCAACGTTTTTGACCATTTCACCTCTGGAACAGAAAGCTGGATCACCTAAAGATGGGACATGTTATGTAACCAGATGTAAGGCACCATCTTGTTCTCAGGCACAATAGTGGACTCTTTTTAGCACCTCCTGACGGCTTCTCTCCGGTTCTTTATGTTTTCTCAAGCCAAGTACTTGTGCCTATGAAATGACAAAAATTGCAGCCTGGAAACACAGTTTTAAAGAAATATAAATTTCTAATAAAAAAAAAAAAGATAAAATAAAAGCACCTTTTCGAGTAAGAGAATGATTTTTGTAGCAGAGTGATTTTAAGGTCTAAAAAAAAGATACATGGAGAAAACAATAAATCTGCTGAAAAAACTCATTTGGAATCGACCATAAAACTTGCTTTTTATTTTACTTCCAAACCTAAGCCGCGTGTGGACGAAACAATAAATGTCACTTGATTCAGAATGTAAAATTAACCTTAAGAAGAGGAAAAGTCTTCGACGATATTGCAGCAATATTTCATAGTTCACCGGTTATTGTCACTTGCCAAAAGTAAGGTCAAGAAAGCAGCATTTCTTATTTGTAGCCTACAGTATCTCTGACTAAATGTTCATTGTCAAATATAACCTTTATCAAAAATTGCGCTGGGAATGCTATTCTCAGGTAGGTCTTTTTCTACCCGGAAAACAAATTCTCCAAAAATTAAAATAAAAAAATAAATAAAAAAAGAACAAAGAACAAACAAACAGGTTTTCAAGTCAGGAGTCAATATACTGTGTTGTCAAATGTAATGTACAGGTGAAAATGTACACAAGTAAAGAAGAAACCATATTACTAAAATGGGGCTTAAAAAGGAATATAATAAATTAAATAAATTTTACATAGCGAGAGCATATCTTGCATCTCTACAATTCTGGTTTGGCAGGAAATCTGAGATATCTGATAGGGGTTCATCTGTGACACACTCTAAGGGCATGTGTTTCAGTTATTCTAGGGCAGTGATGGTTAAACTTTGGCACTCCAGCTGTGGTAAAACTATAACTAAAATGTCCCCTTGCTTAGCTGTTCTCAGAGCTCCATAGAAATGAATGGAGCATGCTGGGAGCCGTAGTTTCACCACAGTTGGAGTGATGGAGGTTAGCCATCACTGCTCTAGGGGTTACCTTTGTGGCAGGCATGCTGTTATACCGAGGCAATGTGTAAGGTCATCTGCATTGGGCACTCTGGGACTTGTAGCTTGACTGAGGTTTGGTCTTTGGAGAACACTTGGTGTGGCTTCTCTGTGGTAGACACTCTAGTGACCGTGGGCTTGGCTTAGATATGACATTCTGTGCAAAAAATGTGGCAAAAGTAGGCACAATTTGGGAGTAAAATAAGCCCACAGGTAGTGTAAAGTAGACTAGATAGTCTAATGATGTACCAAATTTATGCTCCAGCATCAGGTGCTGTGATAAATCTGGTATAGGTGAAGACCGTCTAGTCTTAGTTTACACCATCTAACTTTTTAGGCAGTTTTAGTAACTCTGTACCACCGTATGGGTCCTCTGTAACTGATACTCTTTGAGGGAGGCAGACAAGAGTCATACTGGACAGTGAGGTGCTGTATTTTTTTAACCAGGTTGGGTAATATATGGACCATGGAATTTTGTTATGTGGCATACAGTGCTGCCCATAATTATTCATACCCTTGGCAAATTTTGACTTAAAGTTACTTTTACGCAATTTCCCAAGGGTGTACAGATTTTTGATTCTCCCCCTTTGGTTAAACAGCTATTAAAGGGTTCCTCCACTAAGGACCTTATATCCTTGCTATATAGACATAATATTGATACTTCCTCCTCCACTACTACCATTAAGGCAAAGGTCCAATGGGAAAAGGATCTTGGAGCATTGTCCCAGGAACAATGGACAGATATTCCGGCCCTTACTCCTTTTCAGTGAATCCAAGCGACTATCACAATTGTACCTTATACATCGAGTATATAGAACCCCACAATTTCTTTTCAGAATTGTGCGCACAGATTCAAAATGTCCTAGATGTGGGGAAGAGGGTGCAACATTGCTCCATATGATTTGGAACTGCTCACGATTGCGATCCTATTGGAGGATGTCAGAAGTATTATAGTGACAGCAACTCAGATACGTTTACCCGATGACCCTAGAGTCTGTATACTGGGGATACTAGACTCTCCGGGACTGGGAGACAGGAACTCTATGTATTCATAGACTCCTGTTCTAGGCTAGGGTACCTATAGCTAAACACTGGATATGAGAGGCCCCGCCCACAAAACGAGAGTTAATTAATAGGATGAATGTAATTCTGAGACTAGAAAAGGGAGTATATGCTAAACGAAAATGTCCAAATAAGTTCCTATCTTTATGGCAGGGATGGGTTCAGTCTGCGCAACTGGCTACTCAGGCATTAGTCCAAGACTGTATACGGGGTCAAATGTCTTTCTTACACTCCCTCTCCAGGGGAACTACATAGTTACTGTGTAATGTTTGAACGGCTGAGCCATTATAGCTCGGCAGAACTGATTTGGTGCCCAATTGTATGATTATCCTTAAATCTACAGACACTGATGTCTCTCTGCTCAAGTTGAGGTGGGGTGGGGGAAAGGGTGTTAATGTGTTATTGTATGCATTGTACAATACCTTAATCATTTAACTGTTGTAATGTTAACATGAATCTTGATCTCCCATAATGCCATGAGTGTCTGCGTACACCAATATCTTTGCAAGTTGTTGTACTTATTTTCAACTATACAAAAAACTACAAAATCCTTGATGATGTTCATGTGATATTGTTTATTTCAATAAAAAGTAAACTGATTTACAAAAAAGTTACTTTTATTCAACCAGCAAGTAATTTTTTGACGGGAAATGACATAGGTGTCTCCCAAAAGATAATAAGACGATGTACAAGAGGCATTATTGTGGAAAAAAAAAAACATTTCTCAGCTTTTATTTACATTTGAGCAAAAAATACAAGATGTTCCGCGGTGTGAAAAATCTCAGAGGACGTGGTCAGAAGCCAAAAGTGACACCTGTGCTGGCCAGGAGGATAGCTAGAGAGGTGGAAAAGAATCCAAGGATCCCCACCAAGGCCATCCTGGTGAATCTGGGCTCTGCTGGTGGCAATGTCTCAAGGCAGACAATCCAACGGACACTGCACACTGCTGGGTTCCACTTCTCCAGATAAGGCACAGAAAAGCTCGCTTGGCCTTTGCAAAAGCTGATCTGGACAAAGAAGAAGACTTCTGGTCTTCTGTGTTATGGTCATATGAAACAAAAAATGAATAGTTTGGTCACAATGATGTTTCCTTCATTTGGCGTAAAAAAGGAGAAGCCTTCAACCCAAAGAACACCATCCCCACTGTCAAACATGGAGGTGGAAACCTAATGCTTTGGGGGTGTTTTTCAGCCAATGGACCAGGGAACCTAATCACAGTAAACGGCACCATGAAAAAAGAGCAATACATGAGGATTATCAACGACAACATCAGGCAGCCTGCAGAGAAACTTGGAGTTGGGCACCAGTGGACATTTCAGCATGACAATGACCCAAAACACACAGCAAAAGTGGTGAAGAAATGGTTAGCAGACAACAATATTAACGTTTTGGAGTGGCCCAGCCAGAGTCCAGACTTGAATACAATTGAGAGTCTGTGGAGGGAGCTAAAGATCAGGATGATGGCAAGAAGACCCTCCAACCCAGTGTGGCAGCAATGTGGCAGCAGCCGGGCAGAGGTGGAGATGAGCGCTTCCATTGTGGAAGCGCTCATCTCCATATTCATCTGTATCGCCGTCCTCAGGACAGCGATGCAGATGAATGGAGCAGGGGAGAGGCGTCTCCCTTGCCCATTCCTCTGATAGGCTACAGGCACTAGGCCTGTAGCCTATTAAAAGGCCGGTGCAGGTGGAGCGATGACGTCATCGCGCACGCCGCCCGAGCCGTACAGTGCGGGACACAGGCCGGAAGAGGCCTGCATCGCATCGCTGACAGCAGCATGGAGGTAAGTATATGAGTTTATTGTTTTTATTATTTAATTTTATACTATACTGTGGCAAGAAGGGGGGTGGGGGCCCTATATACTGGCACAATATGGGGGGGTCGGCACTATGGAGAAGAGGGGAAGCACTATGGGGCCATATATACTGGCACAATATGGGGGGCACTATGGGGCCCTATATACTGGCACAATATGGGGGGGGGGCACTATGCAGAAGAGGGAAAGCACTATGGGGCCCTATATATTGGCACAATATGGGGGTGTCAGCACTATGGAGAAGAGGGGAAGCACTATGGGGCCATATATACTGGCACAATATGGGGGGCACTATGGAGAAGAGGGGAAGCACTATGGGGCTCTATATACTGGCACAACATGGGGGGCACTATGGAGAAGAGGGGAAGCACTATGGGGCCCTATTTACTGGCACAATATGGGGGCCCTATATACTGACACAATATGGGGGGGCACTATGGAGAAGAGGGGAAGCACTATGGGGCCCTATATATTGGCACAATACGGGGGCACTATGGAGAAGAGGGGAAGCACTATGGGGCCCTATATACTGGCACTATACGGAAACACTATGGAGAAGAGGGGAAGCACTATGGGGGCCCTATATACTTGCACATTATGGGGGGGCACTATGGAGCAGAGGGGAAGGAGCACTATGGGGGCATCTACTGGGGGCCCTATATACTGGCACGCATTATAGGTGGGCACTATGGAGAAGTGTGGGACAAGAGCACTATGAGGGCATTATATAGGGGCAATTAATACTGGCACCCATTTTGATGCCACTATGGGGAAGGGAGGAAAGGTGCATTATAGGGGTATCTATGTGGAGCAGTCTATAGGGGCATTTTATAGTGCCACATTATGGAGGGCACTATGGAGACGGGGAAGGAGCACTATGGGGGCATCTTCTGGGGGGACTATATAGGAGTATTTTATACTGGCACAAATTATAAGGTCACTATGGGCACTTAAGCTCAACTGGTGGCACTAAGTGTTTTTTGTAGTGGCACACAGTACGGGTAATTGGAACACATGAGGGCACTCTGGGGACATTGGCTCTACTGGGGGCACTAAGAGGAGGTATTTCTTTTTTACTGCCACACAATGGGGAATTTTTTGTACTGGTGCACATTATAAGGGGGGGGGGGGGGGTTCTACTGTCACACATAAAGAGAATTATTACTATCGGGGCATTATGGTGGGTTTTATTACAACTGGGGGACTATGGGAGCATTATTACTTGTGGGACACAATTACTGTTGGGGGCACTGTAGGAGCACTATTACTACTAAATGCACTCTGGCAAAGAAATAATTACTATTGTTGGGACTTTGGGAGCACCATTACTTTGGGGTCACCCTGGCACAGCATCAGCTTAGCACAGTTCTTTTTGCAGTATAGTTTTGGGGAGCACAGCTTCTCAGTATTGGGGTAGGATGATGGGATGTTAATTGGAGGATGATGGAAAAGTAGGAAACTAAGATGTCTGTCAAACTCTGCAGAGACGTGAGATGGCTGAAAGAAATTATCACGGTGGTCTGGTCTGAATGGAGAAGATGAAGAAAGAGAACATCTACATCAGAGGAGACGTCACTGGATATAAGAGGTATGGGGCGCTGTATTAGGCTACTTTCACATCTGCGTTAGTGATCCTGGCAGGCTGTTCCAGCTGAGAATTCACTGGATCCGGCACTGCTGGATGCAGACAGAATGCCCGCCAGCCCCATTAACTATAATAGGGTACGGCAGAGATCCGGCCACAATCCGGGAAAAATGCAGAGAATCAGCGGGACATAAACCGCTGCATGCTGTGCTTCGTGTCCAGTCGATTCCTTGCATTTTCTGCCGGATTAGGTGGCCAGATCGTACTAAGACCCCCTAATGTCACCTGGGGACCCCCAAAGAAGCTTGTGTGTTGGCTGAAGCCTTCCTATCCTGGTGGCTGGCCCTGCCCCTCAATTGTGCTTCCGGTTTTGGCCCCGCCCCTAGACTGCAAGGGGGTGGGGCCTGTCGGGGGTCATGTGATTGGGCTGCTCAGTCAAAAATGCCCGGACCTATTTTTTGTCCCAGTCCGGCCCTGCTCCAACCTGAAAGATTTGGAGCTCATTGCTAAAGATGAATGGGCAAAAATACCTGTGGAGACATGAAAAAAAGCTGGTCTGCAATTATAGGAAGCGTTTGATTGCTGTAATAGCCAATAAAGGCTTTTCTATTGATTATTGAGAGGGGTATGAATCATTTTGGACTGGACACTTTGCTCAAATGTAAATAAAAGGTGAGAAATGTTTTTTTTCCCCCACAATAATGCCTCTTGTACATCGTCTTATTATCTTTTGGGAGACACCTATGTCATTTCCCATCCAAAAATTACTTGCTGGTTGAATAAAAGTAACTTTAAGTCAAAATTTGCCAGGGGTATGAATAATTATGGGCAGCACTGTACATGTAGGCCTCTTGAAAAATGAAAGGGGTATTCCTATTTTGGACATTGGGGGCATATTAATAGGATATGAATCCAATGTCTGATAGATGCTGGTCCCACCTCAGGGCCCCTCACCTATACTTAGAAAGGAGCCCTCAAAGTGCCAAAGAGCACACCGTGCATGCGTGGCCACCCTCTATTCTTTTTTATGGAAATGCCCCATAGAAATAAATGGAACAATGGGCGCACTAGTGCATTGAGCTGCTCTGCTATTTTCGGCACTCCTATAGAAGTGAATTGAGGGCGGATACTCCTGCACGGTGCTCCCTCCAGCACTTTGCGGGCTCCATTCTAAGTGCAGGTGTGGGTCCCCCGCACCTATCAGACATTGCGGTCATATCTTAGAGATACTGTATGTCCCCAATTTCCAAGATGATAATACCTCTTCAAATTTTCCTGGCATACTTAAAATGGGGAATGTTAAGGGTCTAATGGTCTGGGGCAGTGAGTTCCACAGAATGGGTGCTGCACATGAGAAAAGCTGAGGACAAAATGAGAGGATAAAAGTCACAAATCAAAACTATAAATTTAAATTAATGACATAACTTATTAAATTAAGTCTGTCATCAGTTTCGACCATGCTAAACTGCTGACAGCAGTAGGTATGGTCTGGGGAGAAAGAGGTTTCAAACATACCTTTTCTTGAGCTTTTATTATCAGGAGTGGTGAGAATACAGCTTTATTTGGCCAGAATCTGCTCCTCAAGTGCCGAGGAGGTAGAGCTTTACTGTAAAGTGCTCTCTGGATTGAGTTGCTTCAAAGCCCCTTCAAACACTTAGTAGTTCATTTATTGTAATATCACCTAAGGGGGTAACAAAGCTAGAGTCAAAATGGAGGATGGAATAAGGAATTATTACATATATGAGTGATGGGTTACAGGATTTAGCTCCCATGTTGGAGTAGATTTCATTTTCTGATCCACCAAACTTCCAAAGATGCACCCCAATTATTACTTCTTAACAATTCTGGTGCATTGTACACCAGCGGGGTTTGTATTTAGACTGGCATTAGAGATGACAGCAATAATACATTCCTCCTTCTATACCTTAAACATTTCACACCATACATGGCATTGGGAAGAGGGATTTTTGGAACCCAGTATTGCATTGATTGCATCCATGGGACATGCACCCTTAAACAAGGACATACCGTAAATAGTTATCATCAGTCCCCATAGCTAAATTTTGAATGGGCCCCCTTCCATTGCAACCGAGATGTGGCAACTTTTAACGTGACAGACGGTGCGCAATGCTATTAATGCAGCACGCCATTCTAGTTGTGTATTAGAACGGTGAAGATAAATGGTCAAGTGAAAGACGGCTACATTTGTCCACACAGATAGATGTGCACATATATACATGCAGTATGTACAAAGATAAGACACACGTCAACACATTCATATATACATAAAAATCTGCATAGAAACATGAAAATAAAATAATACATACTGATACATGTGTGCACGTATGCAGACAAAAAATACTAATGAACACACATATCTACAAAGACATACACATAACTACACACTTATACACACACATGCATAGCAATATACATACACAAAGACAAGGACTGCTGGAGAGAGGGATTATCCACTGTGAGGACTACGACCACCCTCATTGCCACTGCTACCACTTCCATCCTCTTCAACTCCATCTACCACACTTCCCCTCCACGGGCCGGCGTGCTGCATATGGAGACTTATTTTTCAGGCAATGCATCATGGGAAACATCTTGCAAATCAGCTCATACCAGCCAAACCCGAGACACCCAACTATAGACAGAACTATTTTGGGGTTCTTGATGTTAATCAGTTGAAAGAAGGGTGCAGTTGACTGAAGACACAGAGCGGTGTATGGAGACTTCTTTTCTAGGCAAGACTCCATGCGGAAAAAAGCAACCTAATAAGCTACGTCTCTTCACTGAGAAACAGTGTGACCAGTAGGCAACTGAATAGAAGAGTAATTTGGTCAATGTATAGCACTTTCATCAGAGCATTAGACTTATAATTTGCTACTATATATACATATGGGACGGGGAAGAGGTGAAAAAAGAAGTTACCACCCAGGGCAGTATCCAACGTAAGGCCAGCCTTGCCTCTGGTGATGTATTCGAGGGAGCTATACCTGAAGCCATATTGGTTATCACACAGGACTACTGTTCACATAAGAAATGTCTGAATAGACTGAGGAGACAAGGTTTGAGTAAGCACGTTTTTGGGGAGAATAAACCAGAAGCCAAGCTGATGAATGTACAAAACTATATTACTAATGATATTTTTCACATTTTATTAAAAAATCCTGTAAGGCTGCCCTGTAATCTCCGAATACGAAATATTTTTCTTTTTCTAAGCCAATTACAGTCTACGAGCCAGCTCAGTCCGGTTGATTGAAGTAGTCATCAAGCATCCTTCATCTCAGCAATAACACTTCCGAATTATTAATGTTAATAATACTCAGGCCAGAATTCAGAATAAACCACGTTCCCACCTCACATACTGATTTACAGGACATCTCATCCAGCCACTTGAGACTACTGAACCCCGTCTAGGAAAACAAATTCCTTGCTCTACCTAAAATGATCATACACAATAATTATAATAGGGATAATGATAATAGCAATGTATATGTGACACAAACATATTCAACAGCCCTTTACTGTAATTAAGGCTAGTAGACCACCGAAAACAATAAAACGGAGGGAATTGACTAAAGGCTAAACAGGCTCTCCGGTATTAGAATGTTTTTCCCCTGAAACAGTGTTACACTTGTCCATGGGTTGTGTCTGATATTGCAGTTCAAGTGAGCTACGATATAAGATACATCCCAAAAATGAGTGGCATTGTTTCTAAAAAATGTATATATATTTTTTCCTTAATTGTAGGCAACCCCTCAAGCTTGAAGCTGTTGGGCTTTAATATGTACAACTACAAATGGTTTTTAAAGTCGGTGTCCTCTTTGGGACAATAGGTTATTGGTGTCTCTTATCCGTGTTAAATTCATCCGATTTAATTGAAATCATGAGATGCTCCTACAAACTAATGTGTATTGGGGCCACCCAATTGTCCATCAACTAAAGATAATATAACTGAACTCAACTGAAGATGGGATATAAAAAGGATGAGATACATTAGATCTCCCCTTGCAGATACCTTATTCCAGTGGCAGTGTGTATTATAATGACATATATTAGTACATAACATAGTAACATAGTACATAAGGCCGAAAAAAGACATTTGTCCATCCAGTTCGGCCTGTCATCCTGCAAGTTGATCCAGAGGAAGGCAAAAAAAAACTGTGAGGTAGAAGCCAATTTTCCTCACTTTAGGGGAATTTCCTCACTTTAGGGGATTGTTTGCTTTATTTGTACACTAGCAGAAGTATATTTCATCTATTTAATTTAATGCTTGTGTGTGTTATTAAAAGATATCGACAGTATCTCCCATAACAGTGACCTCTACAGCACCCTGCCCCTTTAACAGTGAACTCCACAGTCCCCCACCCCTTAACACTGACCCCCCCACAGTGCCCCGACACTTTAAAATGGGACCTCCACAGCAGCCCATCCCCTTAACTTTGACCGTCACAGCAGCCCACTCCTTTAACAGTGAGTTTCACAGCATCCCACTCCCATGACAGTGACCTCTTCAGGAGACCGCTCCCTTAACAGTGACCTCCACAGTACCCCGCTGCCTAAAAAGTGACCTCACAGTACCCTGCTGCCTTAAAAGTGACCTCCACAGCAATTGGCCCTTTAATATTGGCCCCTGCCCCCTTAACAGTGACCTCCACAGTGTCCACCCCTTTAACTGTGACCTCCACAGTGGCCTGCCCCCTTAACAGTAACATCCACAGTGAACGCCTCTTTAACAGTGACGTCCACAATGCCCTGCCACTTTAATGGTAGGACTACACGATGACATGTGTCACGCAACATTTTGTCTCAACAATTTTTGTAAAGATAGTCTATGGTGTTGCACTGCGACATGTGACATACTGCAACGTGACAGTCGGAAAAAATCCATCCACGATGGATTTTTCAACAACTGTCGCAGTCGCAGCATGTCACATGTCGCAGTGCAACACCATAGACTATCTTTACAAAAATTGTCGCGCAACATTGGTGCAACATCAATTTCACGCTGTAGTTGTGTCCTATGTGTCGTGCAACTTATTGTTGTCATGTAGCCCTAGCCTAAAGCTGACCTACAGCAGTGAAGAAAAATGGCTGGGTTGTTATGGAGACCTGGAGTACAACTGTGTGTATGTGGAGACTAAGGGCCTGCGAGCTTCTATTGGCTGATAAGGGACATGTGACCATGTGTATGGCAGCTGGGATATGAAGAGAAAGACTTGCAGGCTTGTAATGGCTAATGCAGGTCATTTTTGGGGAATATCTCAGGAACGGTACGTCCTAGAGAGCTGTGACCCCCACAAGATTTCTTTCCATGTAGCAAGGGATGTGTATACCAAGTTTTATTGAAATCGATGGTTGCGTTTTTGAGTGATCGCAAAACATACATATATACACGCACACACATATATACGTCCTTTTTATATAAATTGGCTTCTACCTCGTGAGTTTTTTTTTTGCCTTCCTGTGAATTAACTTTGAAGGATAACATGCTGGACTGGGTGGACGTTAGTCTTTTTTCAGCCTTACAAACGATGTTATAATTTACTATATATTATTACAATGGTGTGTATAAAGTTACATGTACACCATGGACCATGGATAGATTTTTCTTTATACATCATGTATTTTTGCACAGGTGCTCAGTACCCCAAGTTACAGATGATATAATATATATATATGCTCATATAGAACCAACTTATAGTGCAGTGCTGTATGAAGATTAAGACAAACTAATGCTAAAAAGCAAGAGTTTCTACAGCTGCACCCTGAAGACCCTAATACTGGATGAGTTAATTTTTAAAATTTACCCTCTACATTGATCATTCAAGGGATTTGTATTATTTATTTGAAAGTGCCATTAATTTCAAGGTGCTGAACATCTAAAAGGGGGTATACATGCATAATATGAAACAAAACAAGTGCAATAAACATGAACTTAATAAGCAATTTACAAGGAAAGATGGAAGGAGACAGTAGGCGAGGGTAAAAGCTGCTTATCTGGCCGAGTGATGGCAGCATGTTTGTTGTAGGCTTTCCTGAAGAGGTGGGTTTTTAGGTTGCTTTTGATGGTTTGGATGCTTGTCATGGAAGGTGTTACAGAAAACTAGAAGACAAAAATGAAGATCTGACTGACTTCATCCAAAACTAAGGAACCAAAGGGTAAGCTCTGTAACAGCCCTAGCTCTCTCCCTTACTGCTCAGCCTATGCAAAAATCTCAATGGTAGAAAATTGCATACCCTCGTTCCTCGACTGTATGACACCTGAACACCCTATAATAGTGAGGGGACACAACCACCGGCTCCCTACACTTAATACGGAGGGAGTCAGGGTCACCTAGGATCAAGCAAACAGGAAAACACAAATAAATGAACAGACTTATCTGTAGAAGCATCAGTTGTAGCATCCAGCATGCACACACTCTAGGTAGTTGTATAAACCGCAAAGTGATGCAGTATGGGAGGGGATTTAAAGGGATGCAATCAGTGCAACTAGATGACAGCTGAGAGAGGGAAACAGGATGACAAAACGAAAGCAAAACAAAAGAACCTCAATCAGGAGGTTCTGAAGAACGTCTGTCAGAGCTTCTCAGATGTCTGGCGGTGACAATGCTGGAGGAGAGTCTGATGTCCTGGGATAGTGAGTTCCAGAGTATGGGGGATGCACATGAGAAATTCTGTAGATGACTGTGTGAAGAGAGAAAATAAGGAGGTCTTGTGAGGATTGAAGATTACATGCAGGTATGCATCGGGGAAGTAGGTCAGAATTGTAAGGAGAGGACAATTTGTGGATGATCTTATATGTGGTTATTAGTATTTTGAACTGAATTTGCAGGTCAATGGGGAGTCATTGAAGAGTCATTGAAGAGATTGGCAGTGGCAGAGAAATTAGGGTAGAAGTGGATTAACTGGGCAGCAGAATTAAAGATAGATTGGGGGGTGAGAGTATTAGAGGAGAGGCAGGAGAGGAAGATGTTGCAGTAGTCCAGGTGGGAGATGATGAGGACAGGCACTAGTATTTTAGTTGAGTCAGGATGTAGAATGAGTGAATATAAGAGGTGTTCCTGATTTGAAGGCAGCAGGAGGTGGTGTTTGGATGTGTGGATTGAAGAAAAGGGCAGAATTAAATGTTTTCCCAAGGCAGTGGACTTGTGAGACTGGAGAAAGCAAAGCACAATTATCTGTAATTGATAAGGCTGAGTGACTGAGGGAAAGAAGAAGAATTCTGTTTCTGTTAAAAAGTGGGAGGAGAAGAATTAAGGAATAGCTAATAGACACACTGGGATTTTGGATAGCCAGAGAGGTATATTTGAATGTCATCAGCATAGAGATAGTATTGTAAGCCAGGGGACTCTATAAGTTGTTATTATAAATGGAGAAATGTAGGGGTCCCAGAATAGGGCCTTGAGAGACACCAACAGAGAGAAGGAGTGAAGAGGAGGTGAAGTATGAATAGGAGACATTGAAAGATATGTTAGCGATCTACAGGGAGATCCAGAAGTGGTCCAGGTCTCTGATTCCGAGGGATGAGAGAGTTTGCAACAGGAGAAAGTGGTTGACTGTGTCAAAGTCAGAGGACAAATGTAGAAAGAAGTCGGCCGGCACACGCTACAATGCACGCCGCTCAGGGATAAGGTTGATTCCACGTATAGTTGAAGAAAGATCCCAGCAGACGTGACTTTCAATGCTCTTAAAGAATTTATTTGCACATAGCAATATGTCCCATAGAAAAGGACGCGTTTCGGCTCAATTGCCTTTTTCAACAGTTGAAAAAGGCAATTGAGCCGAAACGCGTCCTTTTCTATGGGACATATTGCTATGTGCAAATAAATTCTTTAAGAGCATTGAAAGTCACGTCTGCTGGGATCTTTCTTCAAAGTCAGAGGACAGGCCAAGAAGGAGTAGTACAGAGTAATGACATCTAGTTTGTAGCTAGCAGATCATTTACAGCAACGGTTGCTGTAAAACCGTTGCTAATGGTTGTTCAATGTAGTGTAATGTAAAATGTAAAGTGCAAATCTAATTCCATAGCCTAAAGTTGGCCATACAATATCCCTCCATACACAGAAATGTGCATGGGTAGAGGGGAGCTGGTGGCAGCTTATCTCCTGAGAACAAAAGGATGTGGCATGTTGAAATCCAACTACCTAATCCTTGTCTCCCTGACATCTGCAATGAGAGGAGAGTTGTGATGTACCCATACCCATGAATAGTCTTGCTGTTCTTCAAAAACTGTAATGTGTATGACCACCTTTAGGTTATTTGGGGGGGGGGTTAAGACAATGTAGGTAAACATGTTTTGTGCTTTGCAAGCTTTTCAGAGGATGGCAGTTCCCAACTTATAATTTAATGTTAAGTTCTACATTGTGGCCACTGTGTTAAAATATGCACTTCTTGTATACTTCTTCCCTCATAGGACAGACTGTCTGGGTTTAAGAGAGCTTATTGTGGCAAAATGTATATTTTTGTTTAGTTGTGATGGTGGTTCTTCACCCAGTGATATGCCAGAATTGGTAGCATAGAGAAACGGGAGTCCTAGTGGCCTCAAACTGCTTGAGGTGATGCAAAATAAGGTGGAGCTGCAAGATTGGATCTGTTAAATAGGGATATCTTCTACCAAATAGAGAGACTACAGAGATTAAAGTTTAACTTTAACTGTACGATAGCTGAGCTGTTGCTGAGGTGGTGAGGCCAAGGTAACATAATGTACTCGGGAGTCCATGCCACAGCTTCTGGAGAGAAGTCAGCCAGACAGAGGGCCAGTTTGGTCCAGAGTGAGAGGACTGGAGAAGTGTCACTTCAGATGTTCATTGCAGGGAAACCAATGGAGCACACCAGCTAAAGTGAGGAGTGGAGGGTTCAGAACACCATGTGGGATGGAGAGCAGTAGACCCCAGTTGAGCCATGTGTTGCATGAGACCAAGGGGGAATAACGCTCATCTCAATTGTGTAATATTTGCCACAAAAAGTATGAATCTCCCAATAAAGGAGCGTCTTGCTCACTTGTGTAATTGGCCATACATTTACATTTATCGGGAACGAGTGTTCGTATGTATGTTTGTTTCCAATAATTGACTCATTAATTTG
Source organism: Bufo gargarizans (assembly GCF_014858855.1). NCBI lineage: Eukaryota > Metazoa > Chordata > Amphibia > Anura > Bufonidae > Bufo > Bufo gargarizans. Next base: position 13,241,632 of record NC_058083.1, on the reverse strand, counting down.
CCCATGTACTGTATATGGGACTTTATCCTCGTGGCAATCAATCAAGCTATAGTTTCAATTATTTAAGTGCAGGCAAAAAATAAAAAGATAAGTATCTGATTGGTTTCTAGGAGGGTCCTGTGATAAAACTAAGCTAGAAGTTCACAGTAAAAGATTCTCTTATGAAAAGTCAATATTTTCTCCCATGTACTCTAGCAGCTCAGTGTAACCTCCAGAACTTCATAACAATCAGAAAGAAGCATTTAATTTAGAAGTGTAGCTAAAATTTGTAGGAGAATATCCGATTGCTTGCTCAAGATCCTGTGTCCCTCTGATAAACTGAGCTGTCTTAGCACATTGTTGTCATGAGAACACAGGAAGAGAAGCTCTTCTTACAGGAGACCTGCCACTTTAAACTATGATAACATGACATGCTATACAGATATTAAAAACAAAAAAAGTTTCAGATTTATTCCATAAAGGGGTGCCTTCAATAAGCATGTTTCAGATGTTCTCCTTTAAAACTCAAGCCTCTACAAGAAATGTACCATTACTGGTGCAACAGATTATCAATACAAATATATGTGCAGCCATAAAAATATTCTCTTGTCAAAAAGTTTACTTTGAAATTTGACAAAAAGTTGGATTTTTTGAAGGCCAAATGATATTTAAAGTCACCTGCAAAGAATGAAGTCTGGGATCAGCTGGTAGGTTGGTCTTTAAGTTCAGATCATTTCCCAGGAGGCTGTTATTCTTAAAGCTTTAATCAGGAGTGTCAATGGAAAACGAAGTCATGACCTTTGAAATAAAGCTCGGCAGGATATTAACAGAAGCTGTGAATACTTTAAGCGCTACTGGAAAGTTTCCCTGGATCTACTGTAACAAAAGACCTTGATAATTCAATGAGTGGGAGCTTTGGATTGTGAACATCATTTGAAAATTCTATATTAGAACTTGTTTGAACTGCATTGTGCTGACAAAAGTTAGAAATGAAATGTCAACCCTGCTGTTCTGGCATTAAACACTCTCTAACACAATCCGAAGTCTGGAACCCCATGGATATGGACTTTTCTTTTTAAAGTCTTCTGTATGGGACTTTTGCAGAATATTTATCTGACGATTAAAAAGAAAAAAATAGATGCTTATTGACTGAGCCTATGATCTCTATAGCTGGTAAACAGACGCTGGGAGTTTGCCAACTTTATTCAATACTTAAACGATTTTCGAAACTTGACGAGTCATAAAGAGCTAATGGACATTTCCTCCAAAAGCAATACTGGTGTCCGTGTAAAAATAAAATTCCCAAAAATCCCATCCCCCTTCCTTGGGTTGTTGGGAAAAGTGAACTGGCAATCACTGCCTTATTTGTCTTTAGCAGTTTGGACTTTCCATATTAACCTATCTGTCACCAAAGGGAAGGAAACATTGGACTGGCCTACTCAAGTAACAGAGGACTTTGAACCTCCTACATGACCCTGTTCAACACCATATGCAAGGACGCAGTGTTGCACTGGCAAACCAGAGTACCAGAGGACTTTCCACATTATTATATCCATGACTAAGGGGAAGGACACAGGGTTGGACTGGCCCACTAGAGTACCAGAGGACTTAGGACTTCCCATGTTATTATATCCATCACTAAAGGGAAGGACACAGGTTTGGACTTGCCCACCAGAGAATTTTGGACTTTGTGCATTATCCTGTCCATCTCCAAAGGGAAAGACACAGGGTTGAACTGGCCGACTAGAGTACCAGAAGACTTAGGACTTTCCACATTATCCTGTTCATCACCAAAGGGAACAAAATGGGGTTGGACTGGCCCATTAGAATATCAGAACACTTAAGACTATCCACATTATTATATCCATAACTAAAGTTTTATGGATATGATAATGTGGGGTTGTTGGGAAAAGTGAGCTGACACCGCTTGCCTTTTTTTCTTTAGCAGTTTGGACTTTCCATATTATCCTATCTGTCACCAAAGAGAAGGAAAGAAGGTTAGAATGGCCTACCCAAGAAACAGAGGACTTTGGACTTTCTACATTATCCTGTTCAACACCATAGTGAAGGATGCAAGGTTTGAACTGGCCCACTAGAGTACCAGAGGACATTGGATTTTCTATATTAGCCCGTCCATCATCAAAGGGAATATAATAACATAGTTTGAAAGGTTGAAAAAATACATCTGTCCATCCAGTTCAACCTGTTATGCTGCAAGTTGATCCAGAGGAAGGCAAAAAAAAAAAAAAAAACCTCTGCAGAGGTAGAAGCTAATTTTCCTCATTTTAGGGGAAAAAAAATCCTTCCAAACTCCAATCAGGCCATCAGAATAACTCCCTGGATCAACAACACTTCTCAAAAAATCTAGTAACTATAACCTGTAATATTATTACACTCCAGAAATACATCCAGGCCCCTCTTGAACTCTTTTAGTGAATTCACCATCATCACCTCCTCAGGCAGAGAGATCCATATTCTTACTGCTCTTACCGTAAAAAATCCTCTTCTATGTTTATCTACAAACCTTCTTTACGTCCCAAGTCTCTATCTGCACCTCTTCCCCTCCTTTACTGTAAATAACCCCCCCAGTCCCTAGTTTAAACACTCCTCCAAACTTCTAGCCACCTTCTCTCCTCAAAACAGCTGCACCTTCCCCATTAAGGTGCAACCCATCCCTGCGATAGAGCCTGTAGCCAACAGAGAAGTTGACCCAGAGGGAAGGAGAAATAAAAGAGCAGATAGCGAGGACACCACTAAAAAGAAGTCTTGCAGAGGAAGATGGGGAAAAGGGAAGAACAAGTCCAAAAACCAAAAAGAGCAAGGAAACATAAGAGGGATTTTCAATCTGAGCAATTACACTCTAACGGAGGGAGAGAAGAGCGTCCTCAGTAAGGGTTTAAAATATGCGCCTAGCCAGAAGATTAACAAATTTGAGACGTTCTTGGATATCCATAAATACATTCGGAAAATTAATATGGCAAAATATTGGATTAATAACCCTGCACCACAAAGCAAAAAGATAGATGAAGGGGAGGGTATTGTGCACACACATATGAAGGAGAAATCAAAGTTTTTCCCAAAAAATCTGAATAATGAGTGTGTGGAGGCATTTAAAATAGGCTTATTGAGAGAACTGGAAGAAATGGATACAAGTAAGGCAACACAAAATCTTAATTATAATAAAAGAAAGGCCCTGAAGGATCTGGAACAGAACCCGGATATAATTAATTATTAAGCCAGCTGATAAAGGGGGGGGGGGGGGGTTGTGATGAATAAGGAAAAATATGAATCAGAAATGGCGAGATTGGTATCTGATGAAGCAACCTACAAGAAACTAAAAAGTAACCCCACTCTTGAATATAAAAAGATTCTTGATGGCATATTAGCAGAGGGTTTTAAAAAAGGGATATTAAACAAAAAAGAGTATGAGTACCTGACCGTTCCATTTCCAATAGTACCGGTTATATACCACCTACCTAAGGTGCACAAAAGCCTGATTGACCCCCCAGGGAGGCCTATTATTTCAGGGCTGAATTCCCTGACTTGCAAAATCACAGAATACATCGATTTGTACCTACAGGGATATGTGATGCAAAACCCCTCGCATTTGAAGGATACAGGGGCAGTGATACAACTTATTAAGGATTTGAGCCCCCCCACTGCTAATACATGGATGGCCACAATTGATGTGGCATCCCTGTACACAGTCATTCCGAAAAAACTGGGTATAGAAGCGGTGGGGAGTAGGATTAAAAAAGGCCCCAAAATAGGAGATCTGCAGGGAAATTTTATCCTGGAATGCCTAGATTATTGTCTTGATCACAATTAGTTCTGGTTTAGGGACTCCCATTATGTACACTGCATCGGCACGGCGATGGGGGCGAAATTCGCCCCCAGTTTCGCCAACATCTTTATGGGGGCATGGGAGGAGAGCACCATCCTTCCCACACTGGGAGCGGACACCCCAGGGGGCAAGTTGACCCTCTGGACGAGATATATTGATGACTGTCTCCTAGTGTGGGAAGGAGAGAGAGAGGGAGTCGAGACCTTCATTCACCAGTTAAATAACAATGAGTGGAACTTGCGGTTTGTGGGGGAGACTAGCAACGTTTCCATCAACTTTTTGGACTTGTGTATACGGATAGAGGATGGGCGATTTAAAACTAGCTCATATTTTAAAGAGACGTATGTAAACTCATATATTGACATGAAGAGTTGTCATTATGGGCCATGGCTTAAAAACATACCGAAAGGACAATTTAAAAGGATGGCCAGGAATTGTACAGTAGTGGAAGACTATAGGACACAATGTAAGGTGTTAAAAGATAGATTCCTTGAAAGGGGCTATGATGAGGCCAATCTGGATATGTGTATACAAACTGTAGAGGAGGAAAAAAAAGAAAGAAAATGAATGTAAGAAAGAAAAAGAAAAAAAGAATGAAAGGGATTATAGGTTCTCCTTTGTGACAAAATATTGCTCGATGTCTGACAACATTAAAAAAGTGGTGAAAAAGAACTGGGGTATATTAAAGAACGACCCAATACTAGGAAAAGTCATACCGGACAATCCCTCCTTCATCTTTAGGATGGCGGCCAGCATTAGAACGAAGCTTGTACACAGTGCCATCCCTCCAGTGGGTGTAAAGCCAAATAGGGAAGGAGGGAAATTCACATGGTGCGGGTTCTGTGCGGGGTGTAAGAATCGCAATACAAAAGGACGATTAAGAACTATTAACTGCATGATATCCAAAAAGAATGGTGGGAAGTTCCGCATAAAAGGAAATTGTTCATGTGAGAATGAGGGTATTATATACGTGCTGGAGTGCCCTTGTGGGCTCCAGTACGTTGGTAGGACGGTGAGGAAGCTATAAATAAGGATTCAAGAACACTTACGGAACATCAGGAAAGGCCTGATGAGCCATAGTGTATCAGCCCACTTCAAGCTCGTGCATGGAAAAAATCCGCGGGGCTTGAAGTTTGCCGGAGTAGAAGTCGTCAAGCCACACTGGCGAGGAGGGGACTCGCTGGCACAAATTAATAAAAAAGAAGTAGAGTGGATCTACCAGTTAGGGACCCTGCAGCCAGGTGGTTTGAACATAGAATTTGACCTTAAACCATGCTTAGTGTAAACTATTTCTATGGGTGACGCTATTTGGTTAGCTCTTTACCTTCCCTCTTGAGGACCTTTGGGCTACGTCATGGGGGAGTGACCGTTCAATGGCCGGTTGTGCCGTGTGACGTGGGCGCCACTGGGAGGAGGGGAGGTTGAGAGCACCTGAATGACGTGACCATGAGTGGGTGGTGCCTAGGTGATTATGAACCACATAGGTAAATGTGGAAAGTTTGAGGGAATTGAGACATAGGCTGCATAAAACTAAGTGATGAAAAACTAAGTGATGATTATAGGATAGGAATGTTTAGTGATATGATTGATTAAGTCCATTTGTGTTATAGAACTGCGGTAACCCGAAAGGGGAAGTATGGAAAATAAGTGGTTATAATAGGATGAGAATTTTTTCCGAGTGTGTATAATAAGAAGAGAATCTTTTCCAAATGTATATGAAGAATACTGTTTGCATTTTGTAGTTTGTATGGAAACTGTTGCTTGTATTTGAATACGATCTGGATAAACATCGGCTCTTGTAATTTGAGAAGCTGGGCTATTTAAAGGGCCCCACTGTGGACATGAACAGTTGTCGCCCCTGAGGAAGCCAGAGAGCAAAACCCGGGTCGGGCAGGAACGTGACGGTTTTTTAACTGTGTTATATGCCTTTTGTCTACTAACGCTTGTGAGTAGAATAAAACCTTTTAAATCAACTTGTAAGAGGGTGCTTCACTATTTTGCCAATCTTCTTAACCCTGTAGAGGAGGCGGTCTGTGGAGGATCGGATCCTTTGGGTAGAGAGGAAAGAGGCTGGTGCCCTGCTTCATTCACCTGTGAACCGGATGACATAGTCTCAAGCAGCGCGGTTCTCAAACCTTATTACTAGAGAAGTTGACCCAGTTCCCAAGAAACAAAAACTCCTCCTTCCTACACCAGTTCTTGAGCCGCTTGTTACCCTCTCTAATCTCACACTGCCTTTATGGTGTGGCTCGTGGTTCACGTAGTATTTTAAAAAACACTACTTTTGAGGTCCTTGCCCTAAGCTTGTGACCTAAATCCCTAAAATCATTTCTAAGGATGCTCCACCTACCTCTAACTTTGTCCTTGGTTCCAATGTGTACCATGACTGCTGGATTTTCACCAGGCCCTTCCAATAATCTGTCAACCCCATCTGCGATGTGTCTGCAGTATGCAGCCCTGCAGGGTATTGCGATGGTGAGGTCATGGCTACTTAGGCAAACAACGGTTGCTCTAGGTTACTCACAGTTTCTTGAAAGACCCTGGGCAGGCATACAGCAGTGATGGAGAGGCTGGCACAGGAGACCTCTGGGGCACTCTCAGTGTATAGGGACAAGGCCTGATGGTAGATGAGATGCCCTGGATGTTGCAGGTGTTTAATGTGCCGGGGCAAGATCTCTTTAAGATTTGTGACACCAGTGCCGGTAACGGTGGCACACTGACTTATGATAGGAATAATTGAGGAACACGATGTTATGGTGAACCAAAACTTCCTTTACTGGAAACAGTTAACTTTGTACAGTCTTTTGGTTAAAGTTCCATAGGTCAGTAGCAGTTACAAGCAGGCTTTTACAAATGGCAGGTACACTGTTCTTGCAAGATACTCAGAGGGTTAAACACTTACAGATCAGGCTGCACTTTTCCTCAGAAATCCTGTGGACTATTCCTCAGAACTCCTGTCTGTCTTGATCCCAAGGCCCGTATGCCCTAATGCTGGCTTTATCCTTGGTAGGGGAAACTTCCTCAGGTATATATATCCTTGCTTTCAGTAAAATCCTTCTGCCCTTTAGCCCTCAGGTTGGCTGGAAACACTTTGGCTCTGCTCTGGTTATGGGAACTTCAGGTTTCTCTCAGGAGGTAACTTCTTCCCCTGGTGGCAACTAGAAGCCTGAGCTGTCTAGCTGCATGTCAGGAGGTGGCCCTCATCTCCTCTCTGGCTAAAGTGCACACTTTCTTCTGTCTCTCCACAGACTCCTGACTACACAGACCCTTTTCCCTGAACAGGACCTGACTATTTATACTAGGGGTTCCCTAGCTCCCTCTACTGTCTAGGAGGAGGAACTACACCCTAACAGGCCTGCTACACACAGAACAGGGGAAAAATACACATAAAAGCATAGCAATAAACATTAAAATGGACTGTTAAATACCATGCCACTGTTCCACAGGAGGTGGAGAACAACGTGACCCAATTGACCCTTGTGTAGTGCCCACATTTACCTAGTGGGACACTACATGTCGAACTCGAGCGCCAGGAAGACAACACACCATTCGACGATCCCAGTCTTTGTGACAGATCATCCTATCTGTACCCCTAATAATTGAGTCTCCCACTACCAGCAACTGTCTGGCCTGGCCTGCTCTCCTGGTCCCCTGCTTACTGGAGCTGACATTCCCCTGTCTGGCAGAGGAAGTGTCTGGCTGCAGCAGTGCTCTCCCTGAACTGACATTCCCCTCATCTGCCAACCGTGCAAACTTGTTGGGGTGTGTCAGATCAGGGCTAGCCTCCCTGGCACTCTTCCCTCTACCCCGCTTTCTAACTGTTACCCAGCTAGCTACCTCACTTTACTGAGCCTCCTCGCTACCACACTCCCTCACATCTACCCTATAGAGTGCTTGCTCAGTGAGCAGCAAACTCTTTTCCAAATTGTCAATGCTTATCAGTGTTGAAATTCGCCCGTTTAGATACTCAATGTGTGATTCCAAATGGGCAATTTGCTCACATTTTGAACAAAGATATGCATCCTCAAACGGCTGTTCCAGGATTGCATACATTAGACAAGATGTGCACTGGACTGCGCTGTCAATAATGGAACACATACTAAATGGAGATTACGCAAGAAAAGAGAAAAATACAATATAGTGCAGTGATAAGAATCTGACTTACTGTAGTCCCCTCCTAAAGTCCCTGAATCTCAAGTCATGTGATCTAAAGTCACACACTTAATACAAACACACACTTGAACTCAAACACCCGAAAGCTCACAAACTCCCATTATTTGCCTGCTTGTATAAATACAGATCTCAAACCAGCCTGTTTTTTTTTTTTTACCTCTGGATTCAAAGGTTCCTCTGGATTCAAAGGAATTCAGAATGCACATTGCTGGTGTGAAACTAGCCTTACCGCCATGCATCAGATTTCTTAATAAATGATGCAAGAAGCCTCTCTAGAACCAGCAGCGGTTCATACTAAACATCATTAGTTAGCAATGTTACAATGCCTTGTTACTCATTTTAATAAATGTGTCCTACCCCTGTCATGTGGAGTAAAAACTAAAAAAAATGACAAATTTGTGAATATGCGTCTACATTCTGAGCTGTTTTTTACACAATGTATCTGAACTCATGTACAAATACAAAATTCCAGATATTAATGTCCTTTCCTAAGGAGGGACAGTTTTACGGCACCGGAAAACTACTTTAAAATAATGCGGTTTTGGGACTATCGTGGAACATAAACTAGACCAAAGGTCACCAGTGCTCCAGCTGAAACTACAATTCCCAGCACACTCCATTCATTTCTATGGGAGTTCTGAGAACAGCTGAGCAAGTGTGCATGCTGGGAGTTGTAGTTTTACAACAGCTTGAGTGTCAGAGGTTTCCGACCGTGAACCAGACCATCTAAGTCAGGGGTGGCCAACCCGTGGCTCGCAAGCCACATGCGGCTCCTCGCACCTTCACCTTTGGCTCTAAGAGGAGCGCACTCTCCTCTACATATGCGGCTCACAGGGGAGCGGGCCAGGGATGTAGCAGGTATCGAAATATTAGCAGCATAGGGGAGAAGGAAGAAGAAAGCAGTCCCGCTCTCCCCCTGTGCTGCTGCCGCTGCCACCAATGAGAATGCAAAGGGGAAGAGGGGGGGGGGCTTTGGCCACTGCCACCAATGAATTTAACTCACTCATTTATTCAAATGCAGGAGAAGGGTGCTGGCTGCAGAATAATATAGCCCGCACCCAACCTCTATGAGAGGTAGCTGAGATCCGCCGCAGTTAACCCCTTAGGTGACACACCTGAGGGGTTAACTGCCAGGGATCGCAGCGCCGTCATAGAGGCCAGGTGTCGGCTATGTGATTCTGCCGGCACCCGCCTCCTGTATCTGTATTAAAGGTTAATTGTCAATGGTGGTGCAGTGCACCCCCCCTTAATACGTGGAGGCCCACGCTCTGACCTGACACTGTGTACGTCAGGACAATGTGGAGAGGGCGCGACAGTCCTCAGAGCAGCGGCAGCATAGGTAGGATAAGCCCGCTCCTACACAGTTTTATTTTATTAAAGTACTGATCATGGGGGTCTTATCTGACATGGGGGTAGTATGAGCTTAGATAAGACCCCCAAATCCTCATCAGACCCACAAAATCAGCCTCCCAGTGCTCACATAAGACACCAAAAATCAGACACACCATGCTCACATCTCCCCTATGTCAAATCACCCCCCCCCCCACAAATTATCTCAGAATGGGGGTGGGGGAGTCATCTGAGCATGGGGCGTCATTTGAGCATAAGGGTGTCATCTGTGCATGGGGTGTCATCTGAGCATGGGCGGTCATCTAAGTATAGGGCAGTCATCTGAGCATAGGGCGGTCATCTGAGCATAGAGCGGTCATATGAGCATAGAGCGGTCATCTGAGCATAGAGCGGTCATATGAGCATAGAGCGGTCATCTGAGCATAGGGCGGTCATCTGAGCATAGAGCGGTCATCTGAGCATGGGGCGGTCATCTGAGTATGGGACGTCATCTGAGTATGGGGCGTCATCTGTGCATGGGGCAGTCATCTGAGCATGGGGCGGTCATCTGAGCATGGGATGGTCATCTGAGCATAAGAGTGTCATCTGAGCATGGGCAGTCATCTGTGCATGGGGTGTCATCTGTGCATGGGGTGTCATCTGTCATCTGTGCATGGGGTGTCATCTGAGAAATCTTGAAACACATTGTGAAAAACAAAGATTTCCAGAAGTCTCACTAAAGCTGTCTACACTACAGGTACGAAAGGTGGTTTAAATGCACTTTTAAATGTTTGATAACTCAATTGCAGAAATACTGTCGTGCGCACGCATATTGCATATTTGGCCACCCCTGATCTAAACTGTTTAGGTTATGGACCAGATTATAAGAGACGGTACAGTATTATCCAAATTTAGCAGAGCCGAGGTTGCGAAACTGCATTGCTGAGTTTGTCCTATAAGTCAGTTCCTCGCATCATAATTTACAATGCGTCATCTATAAGTTTCCAGGTAAATGTATGAAGTTATAAAAGTGTACAAAAAATCTTCTACACTTCTAGTCACCTTAAGATAATTCATGATGAAGCAAACTGGAATGTTTCCCAACATATGCAAATATAAACTCATTTAGCTGCACCCAATACAAATTGCACAGAACCAACTTCTTGTACTTAACTTTCACTGCAGGGGGGTTTCTGAGAACATGCAATTTCGGTTTAAAATAGAAAATTCTGATATTTCAGCAAATATATAATTTGTGCACAATGAGTAGAAAATTACTTTGCTTCCATTATTTATGTGGATACTAATTACACTTTTTGATACATCCATAACAAAGCTAGACACAGCTGGGATGCTGTGTTTGATTTTCTACTATAAATAAAGTTTTTTTTTTTTTTAAGTGCATCCTTTCACCGTATTCAGGGCTGTATGATTACCGCCATAATGGAAACGGCATTGTGAGTCCAATAAATAGATGTCATTGACGTTTTGTTAGAAAGATTTTGCTAACTTGGAGATAGGACTTTTAGGATAAATGCCATACTTCTTACAATGAATTATTGTTCTTAAGGAAATGTTGCCATGAAATATAATAAATTTTAATTTATATACAAATTGTCTTCTTGGCTCAGCATATCCCAAGATATGTGGTGCAAAATACCCAGCAATTAACCCTTAGAGGACCTTGCGACTTTAAATTTTTGTGTTTTCGCTTTTCACTTCCCGTATTCCCAGTGCCATAACTTTTTTATTTTTCCTTTATAAGGTCTTATTTTTTGCGGGACAAGTTGTACTTTCTAAAGGCACTATGTAATATTACATATTATGTAGTGGGGAGCTAAAAAAAAATTCTAAATCCGGTGGATTTGGGGAAAAAAAACAATACTGCCACAGGTTTATGGGTTGTTGTTTTTTTACGGCGTTCTCTATGCAACAAAATTGATTAGTTATCTACATTCTCCAGGTTAGGGCCCATTCAGATGGCCATATGAACCGGTCCGCACCCCCGTTCCGCAACTTTGAAGAACATATTTATTTCAATGGGGCCGCAAAAGATGCGGACAGCACACCGTGTGCTGTCCACATCCATGGTTCCATTCCGGGGCACCACAGAAAGGATAGAGCGTGTCCTATTTTTGCCCGCAATTGGGGGCAAGAATAGGCATTTTCTATTATGGTTGCAGCCATGTCCTCAGATTGCTGAACGCACATGGCATGTGTCCGTGTTCTGCAGATCCACAATTTGTAGATCCGCAAAACACTACGTCCGTCTGACTGAGGCCTTAGTGTGATTACACAGAAACCACAATTGTATAGTTTTTCTTGCTTTTTAATACTGGAAATTATTTTTTAAAATAATTCCGTATTCTGACCCCTATATCTTTTTTGTAATTATGAGTACGGAGCTGTATGAGGGCTCATTTGTTGTGGGGTGATCTGTACTTTTCAGTAATACAATTTTGGTGTGTGTAACTTTTTAATCAATTTTTATTTTAAAAAAATTGGGGAGTTGAAATGGCAAAAAAATTGCGAATTGGCCATTTTAGATTTTTGCCGCTATGCCATTCACCATATGGGATAAGTATTCTTATATTTTAATAGTATGGGCATTTTCCCACCCGGCAATGCCCATGATGTGTATTTTTTTATTGGTTATGTATTTTTATTTTTATGTTGGGGTGTTTTTTTTTTTTTTTTTGTGACCCTGGGTGACTATAACTGGCAATAATTAGAATGGCAATTTTGTTCTGTGATGCTTAAATAGCCAACATAGAAGACTCCATTTACAATATACCAATACAGCGCTGCCAGTATTGGTATATGCTAGTAATAGCTACTAAAGCCTGCTTGAGGCTTTGGGCTATTACTATACCCTAACAGGTTCCCCAATCTCAGTCATGGAACGATGTTACAGTTAGGGAGCGTATAGTCATAATTACATTTGACCACTGAATCTGAGGGGTTAAATGCATGTGATCAGCCACAGGGCTGATCACATACATCCGCCTCGGGTCTCTGCTGTTTGAAACAGCAGAAACCCTGCAGCTGTGGCATCCGCTGCACACCCAAGTGGGCACTATCTTTAAAGTGGCGAATTCTGCTGTACATGTATGGTGGAGGTCCCCAAGAGATTAAAAAAAAAAAATCATGATCACATGATACTCTGCCATGAGATGTCTATCCTATATGTGCCTACGTGTGGCCACCCAGTGGTTGTGTTGTGAGTTGCAGCTTGTCATGGGTTTTGCTAGCATGTCATGATTGCATTCAATTTGTTTGTTTTTTGAGAAATTGGAGGTCTTTAACAAATTAGAGCTAATTAGAGCAAATTTGTATGCAAAGGTGCACAAGTTTACTTACAGGGCAAGCAAAGTCAAGATGGGGGAGGACGGAGTAGGAGGCCACCTAGTAGACCATTGAAGTGTTTGTGCAATTAGTGGATAAAATAAAAGAACAGGAATAAACAGAGAATGATAGGCAATGGTGAATAAGTTGAATTAGATCATTACTCATGGTCCTTCACCAAAAAAAAACTTTCTCTAAAAAAAAAAAAAAAAAGTCACACTAATGATCAGCTGATTGGGATGATGTTGACTTAAGGGTCCCCCTTGCAATAAACTTATATTGTTGGTATAGGTTTGACTTTAAGAAGGCTGGAGATTAAGGTAGTCTTAAATCCACCTCATATCTCAACATCTTAACAAAGGCTAATGCTGATGTTCATTCTATCCCTTATACTTTATCCTGCATCTCTTCTCAGCTGTTGTGTATCTACACATAGTGGATTCAGCAGAAAGTCATTGTATAATTAGTTGATTTCGGTTACAACAAGGACAGATTGATTACAAATTGACCCGCAAATGAGAAAAGGATTGGGTAACTGAGAGATATACAGATGTAGCTTCACCATTACACTATAAGACAACGACTGCCAAGCTATTAACATACAGTGCCATTCTGATAGTGTCACTCAGTCTGTTAAGTGATGGTTTGTCTTCTAGTTTCTTACCTAGAACTACCCATTGTCTTTAGCTCAATTAGAGCAGTAAAGAAAACTTCCACTATTGTTAAAATCATTTATTTATGTTTTTTTCTTTAAAGGGAATCCGTCACCAGCGACCTCCCTATCCAATTGCTTAGACACATAGCTGTGGTTCACCTGATTAAAATGCAGTTTTTCTTTTGTTGATCCGAGGCTCCGTTCCCGAAATATGGTACTTTTTCTTAATATGCAAGTTAGGTCTTTGGTGCAATCACCATTACTATTGTTGCACCTAAGCTCCACTTATTTCTATGGTCATCCTTTGCTTCGCTGCTTTGATTGACAGGGCCAGGCAGTGGCAAAGCAGGCAAGGAGGAGCTGGCCACAGAAAGGAGTGGAACTTAGAGGCAACAAGAACAATGGTGACGCCCTCATTGCACCAAAGACATAAGTTGGATATTAAGAAAGGGCTGATCTGTGGTCTTAGGGGGCCTGATGGGGGTCTGATCTGAAGTTTGAGGAGAAATGGGGGTCTGATATGAGGTCTGAGGAGAAAAGGGGGTCTGATGGGGCTCTGATATGAGGTCTAAGAAGGAATGAGGGTCTGATTTAAGGTCTAATGATTTTTTTTTTCTTGTTTTCCTCGTCTATATACTAGGTGCGTCTTATGGTCCAGTGTGTCTTATGAAGTGAAAAGGTGTACTGATATCACTCACATCATTCCCTTTATAAAAAAAAAGTTGTGTTTTTTCTGAACCTTTTTTAACGGCGCTGAAAATAGAAGGCAAGTTCTCATGTAATATTGTAAAAAAGGAAAGTAGCTATTTATTCTTTTGTCAACGCGTTTCAAGGGCGCACAGCCCTCTTCATCAGGACAATGAAAGCATATGTTGAGTCATATTAAAACATCGTCTTTTAAAAAGTATTTTGGCGCGCAGGCCAGTGGTTTGCAAACAGGTTCAGAAAAAACACTACTTTTTATCTCCAATACTTATATCTCTTGCCACACCTGGGGCAGAGAAAAAGGAACCTTGGCAGCAGTACAGGACCCCGCACGCTGGACGGGGGAATACAAACCGGATTCCAAAAAAGTTGGGACACTAAACAAATTGTGAATAAAAACTGAATGCAATGATGTGGAGATGGGAAATGTCAATATTTTATTTGTAATAGAACGTAGATGACAGATCAAACGTTTAATCCGAGTAAATGTATCATTTTAAAGGAAAAATAAGTTGATTCAAATTTTCACGGTGTCAACAAATCCCAAAAATGTTGAGACAAGTAGCAATAAGAGGCTGTAAAAAGTTAATTTGAGCATTACGAAGAGCTGGAAGACCAATTAACACTAATTAGGTCAATTGGCAACATGATTGGGTATAAAAAGAGCTTCTCAGAGTGGCAGTGTCTCTCAGAAGCCAAGATGGGTAGAGGATCACCAATTCCCACAATGTTGCGCAGAAAGATAGTGGAGCAATATCAGAAAGGTGTTACCCAGCGAAAAATTGCAAAGACTTTGCATCTATCATCATCAACTGTGCAGAACATCATCCGAAGATTCAGAGAATCTGGAACAATCTCTGTGCGTAAGGGTCAAGGCCGTAAAACCATACAAGTAATCACTTCATTCAAGTGACTAGAGCAAGTACTTGTAATTACACTACGCCACCGCTCCACAGGAGACGACGTGTAGTGTAAGAACCAGAAAATGGCACTGGCATGGAGCACTGCCTCCTCATCTCAAAGCTGATTGGCAAGGGTCTCAGGTGTCGGACCCCCACCGATTAGATATCGATGACCTATCTTGACGATAAGTCATCAATATTAACGGCTGGACAGCCCCTTTAAAGATTCACTTCAACAAAAATGCTTCTACTTTCGCCTGTTAGGAAAGCACATTATGTAAATTGTAGTGAAGGTGATCTTCTTACTGTATTAGTCAGTTAACCAGAAGGTTCCTCAGCTGTGTCCTGTGACTGACACTCTGACTCTCCAACTGACACAGCGTCAGGAGCGTAGCTATAGTGGGTGCAGAGGCCAAATTTCAGGATAGGTCATCAATATCCAATCGGTGAAGGTTGGACGAGGCAGAAAAAGCTTAGAAAAGGGCGCAAAACATTTGATAAATGTGAAACAAAGCATGCGTGCCAATTTTTGTCGCAAAATTTACCAAAAAGCTAGTCTATTTTCAATAGTAAATCTGCCTCAATAACTCTCTAACGATGGCAGGCACACACTGTCTCCTATTCTAACGACACTCTAAAGCTTCTTTCAGGTGTGTAATTCTGTAGCATCATTGTTTAAGCACTTTATATTGCTGATTGCAATTTACAAAAAAAGGCTAATTAATTATAATAAAAGCAAAAAAGGGTGAAAGAAGAAGCTGAAATTCTTCACTTTGTGAGGATCTGAACCATTGAAAAGGTATAATCACCGATTTTGCTGTAATTTAGTTTGAATATGCATGAATTGCATTAAATGAAAACTCCCTGGAGACAATCTTCATAATGTAAAATATATATTCATAATAATATCTCAGCTTTAAGTACCTTAATAAAGCACTTCACAGGACAAGAGAAAAATGTGCTCCATGGGAGTTTCCACTTATATTCTTTCAAATATTGTTTTTAAGTCTGAATATGATGAAGCTTTGCCGAAACAAAGTGTAAACCTGTTATAAGTTCCCCCAACACCAACAACCCACTGAAAACAATGTGTACCACAGACTATCTGCCTTAGAGCCACCCAAATGTATTGTCTCTATAGAGAGGTCAGCAGTATGTTTTAAGGCAGTATGGAAGCCAACCAACAGATAAATGTAATTTCCAGGAGGAGATGGAGAACGACCCCTTCCTCCGACACCAGGGAGTGAATGGGAGATGTATTTAGAGACTTATCTGTGTGTATACTGTTGCATCTACTGTTATTCAGGTCTTCACCAGTACAATAGAGCTTTCTTTTAATTCCCCACACTATAATGATTATGAAATGACTCTGTATATACTGTCTCATTCTATACAGCAAAGCTGACAAGTAAACCACAGAAAGCAGGTGTCATCAGATTATTGTGTCTGCTCTAGTGGTCGGTGTACATCATCACTAAAAATGAAAAACAAATTTATAATAAAATGCTTAATTTTCTGATAATACATTCTCGTTAACCCTATGAGGAAGCAGTCTAGTTTGGTACTTAAAGCCACAGCAATTTTTATATTTTATATTTGCAACTCCGCATTTCAAAAGCCATAATTTATTTCAATGTTTCCATCAACATAAAATGGTGAATGAGAGGAAAAAGGAATAACAGCGGCACTACGCTTGTAAATCACCTATAAGCCCCTTGCATCTGTCAAGGATCCGTGGACCTGCGGTTGCCCCTGATGACCGGAATAGTGGTGCTCAGCGTGGTGAAGGGGAATCAAATCAATGGAATAGAAGAGACGCGGCACTCACCAAAGGTCTTGCGATTAATGGTTGCTTTATTGCAGATCAGATGGCATGCTGCGCAGGCAGGGGAGCGGGATGGCCACGATGTGCTTCAGCGGTGACGGCCGTTTCACGCAGAAGTCGCGCTTCCTCAGACCGGCTATGTGGAAGCGCGACCGGTCTGAGGAAGCGCGACTTCTGCGTGAAACGGCCGTCACCGCTGAAGCACATCGTGGCCATCCCGCTCCCCTGCCTGCGCAGCATGCCATCTGATCTGCAATAAAGCAACCATTAATCGCAAGACCTTTGGTGAGTGCCGCGTCTCTTCTATTCCATTGATTTGTTTCGGTCAACATAGCCAGTGTATCTGCACAGTCTGAAAATATCCAATCAAGGCTGGCAGGGTCAGACTGTTCAGGGACACCCCCCCCCCCCCCCCCCAACTGGTAACACCCATCTGGACCTTCATTACAAACTGCTAGTAATTAATTCATAACTTCTTGCAGGAATAATAAAGGAATGGCACAACAGGGTCATAAGAATAGATGCCCCAGAATTGTTATTACACGGGGAATGCAAGTAGTTACTAAAACAGGCAAGTCAGGAGAGGTGACAGCTCCTCTTTATGCAACTTCAAGTTTCGGGACCGCTGGTAAGTTAAGAATAAACTGAATACATTGAGTGACAATAAAAGGCAAAATTAAATGATAAAACCCTAGTTCTGCCTACAGCAGGATCACCATTTCAGAAACTGCACTCATCCTTGAAATATTTGGAGATTTTGACAGGGCTTATTTTCTGTATAAGAGAATATTCCCACATCTTTTCCTCTCACCTGTCATACGCTCAGCACTGACCGTGCATTATAAAACACCTACTGGTTTTCTGGCGCACTTTTACTAACATATCTATTTTGATATTTCATTCTGTCTCTGTGGATTCATGCATGTCAGAAAAGTGCATCTCCCACTTAGGTATAAATAATACGATACCTGCTGCAAGGTATTATTTAGTCCTCAGGTGGTGATACGAGGAGGCAAGCAATATGTCAATACACCAGGAAGCATCCTATTTTTATAGCACCTGTTAAAATGTATTTGATATAGAAATATACTGTACCATAGCTTAAATGTCTGCAATTCATTTTACTAGAAATTAGTTTACTGTGTTTTGCTATATTATTTTGCTTTATTTTAAGGTAGTTTACTGTATTATTTTTACTGTATTGCATTATATTATTTTACTATACGTTACTGTATTTTACTCAGTTCTTTTACTGTATTTTACTATATTATGTTACTGTATTTTACTATATTTTTATTGTATTTTACTGTATTATGTTACTGTATTTTAGTATATTATTTTATTGTATTAACAGCAGAGATATGCATCATGTAAAATTGTCCATATTTAAAGGTGTGGACATTATTGGACCTGCTTAAAAATGGTATTCCAGTACAGCAAGTCATCCCCTATCTACTGGATAGGGGATCATTTTTAGATCAATGAGGGTCCAAATGCTGGAACCCCCAATGACCACGAGAACAGGGGGTCGCATTCCCGATATGAATGGAGCACCTTATCTCTATGAGGCTGCTTGAAATAGTTGACTACAGAGCTTGGATATCTCCAATAGTACCACAGTTTGAATGGAGAGACAGCATGCATGCTTGACCACCACTCCAAATGGGTGACATGGGACCCATGTTCATGCGAACAGTGGTTGAACCTTCATCATTCTAACAGTTATTCCCTATCCAGTACATACTGTATGTGATGATTTAAAGGGGTTTTCTGGAATCAACATATATTGTAAATGACCTATTTATCAGATAGGTCATCACTATGAGATTAGAGGAAGTCCAACACCCAGCACACACACGAATTGTTATTGCCAGTTAAATAGGAGCATCAGTCGTAATAGCCAAGATCGGACACTACTATGGAGCCTAGTCCACTTCCATAACATTCTTTGTCCAGAGACTACAATTACATACACTGCTGGGCCGAAGCCTTGGGTGAAAAATGGTTCTTCCCTGGCTTATTCCCTTAATAAAATCATCTAGAAGGATATAAGTTGAAGCGCAGTTATGAAAGGAAGTGTTATCTCTACATCACGGGTGGTCATAATTGGTACAGAAGAGAGTATGGTTTTAAAGTACACTAAGCAAGTGCAGTATTAAACCTTTTCTCAGGTTTAGAGTAAGTCTCCATAGAGGACATATAAAGAGGCTTATAATGGGTTCATGTCCTATGAGGGACCTGCAGTAGAGGAGATGTCCAGTGCAGTGGTCCCTCATAGGACATGATATATGTCTTCTTTGGAGACCTAGTCTATGCCTGATTTACTTTAGTATATCCAAAATGTTTCATGTATTTCAGATAGTCATGAAGTAGTGTATTGGATTTGACTATAGTGGAAAATGATATATGTATCAAACCCTGAGCCAGACAAAAGTCATAGGGTGCTTTACAAGACTAGAATAGAGTCACACAGGTTGGTTCAAACATTTGAAGTAGGAATATACACAGAGCCTGAAACAGTAACAGTAGTATCTCAGGCACTAACATATTGCCTTCAGGGTGCCCTTAACGTAATGTTGTGGAAAAATTATTGTTCGCCATATGGTCGCCATCTATCCTATGGAGATGCGCAGATTCGTTCGCATTCGCATCGCGCAGAAACTTTCGCACGATGGTCTGGTCGTCCTGACCTGTAGCTGATTTTTGCCCGGCCTGGTATTACTGCAGGATACCAGTATTATGGCGCCGGCTGAGGCAGGAGGGATGGGGACCGTCGAACAAAGGTTTCTTCATCCACGAGGATAAGCGCGGCAACGGAAAGGGCGCGAATGTCACAGCCTTTGGTTTGCGGTGTGACACGGTTGCCACACTTGCGGTTGCCCGCGGCAACGTGTTGCTGTGAGAGCATGCGGTGGCAGTGTCTCGGCCTTCTGGGTGATTGCCGTGACAAGGTTGCCACGCATGCTGTTACCGGTGGTAACATGTTGCTTAGTTTGTTTGTGTGTGCACTTCCCTTGTATGGTGTTGGAAGGGTTAACTCCCTTCCTAGTGTGTTGTGAACACTGGGTTGATGTGTGTGTGGGTGTAGCTGCTTGGGCTATTTAGCCTCTGCTGGATGCCTGAAGCTCTGAGTTCTTCCAGCCTTGGTGTATGCTGGTGGTTCTCTGCTCCTGGCTTTACTATCTTTCCAGTGAGGGCCACCCTTGTGGTCAAAGATGTTCTATGTCATCCCGGTGTCTCCTTCTCTTTTTGTCCCTATATGTATGGAGTGGGTTATGTGCAGGGTGTTTGAATGTCTAGCTTGGTGTTACATGTCTGGTTGTGTTTGGTGTCATGTTTACTAGTCATTCCCCTGTCTCAAGTTATTGCAGCTATGGTGTCCTGGGTTCCTGTGTGGTTTGTGGTGTGTGCCGTGTCCTCTAATGTTGGTGTGGACACCAGCACTTGTGCACGGGTTCCAGTCAGTGTGTCTGTGGCAGGTAAGTGTGTTATGGGTGTCGCTTACCTGCCATCTCTATAGCTGTATGTGTTCCCCTTTCCTTGCAGCCTGGCCTCAGATAGAGACTCCTGTTCCTCCATTACTGGGATGAACAGGTCGTCTCTCCCCTGCTCCTAAGTGAGGGATTTCCAGGGCGACTCAGGATATTAGGTATCCAGGGTATGAGCCGTCCCACCATCGGGGTCCGCTCATACGGTGGGGAGGTAGGGAGAGAACAGGGATGTTGTAGGAGGTGACCTTCTCACTTATTTCTCCTTTTGGCCAGGCTGAGCCCCTTTTTGCCTCCTTACTGCACGGTGGGAGGTTTCCCCCACTCCCCGCCGTGACAGCGAATAAGTGTGCGAACGCGCGAACATAAGTTCGCGTGAACATTCACATCTTCGCCAGCCAATCACTTCATACCATAACCTGTCTCCCCATTGGTCATGATTGTAAGACCGCCTTCCAGCCAATCATTTTCTACCATAACCTGTCTCCCCATTGGTCATGGTTGTAAAACCGCCTTCCAGCCAATCATTTCATACCATAACCTGTCTACCTATTGGTCATGATTGTAAGACCGCCTCCCATCTTCTGGTATAAATAAACCTCGCCTAGCTGTTGAAAGCAAGCACATTATTGGAACCTACTTGAGAACGTCTCTGTGATGTTATTTTGGAGGAATTGCGCACACATCCACGCACACTACACCAAGGATTTCCTGATTGTACTTCTGGCGGTCGTTTTCGGTTGTGAGAACGAGACAAAGGAGCAAACGGCGATATCAGTAACTACATCTATTATTTGGCTGGCCAGGTGTCTTCTGTGTAAATATTACATTAATGGGCCTATAAAGAAATGCTGGACCACAATCGTGTAAGTTCTTTACAGCAGAGCAAGATAAAGTGAGGTCTTACGGTATAACAGCACACTGTGGCAAATTACATATCCAGGCGTAAAATGGTACTCAATGCATAACGTGAATGTATTTTTATTTTTTTGTAAATACTGCCAATACTTCTGTACATTCTGATATTCACTTTTAAATCTACAGTAAGTCTTACTTTTTAATTCACTTTGCTTTTTCCCCCCAAAAAATTGGCCCTTGTGCAGCTTTAAATCACAATGTTCTGTTCTCTATTCATCACGATAATAAAATATTGATTTTTCTCTCCCTCATCACACATATTTATAAAAATCTAAAATTATTTGTATGTTCAATTATGTTTGGTTCTGACTTCATTCTTGACCCATGTCTTCAGATGAGTGAGTTATGGAGAAGCATCATAAAGATTGATCTGCTCATGATAAGATATTCACATTTTTCTGACAGATTTCATATAAAAGATGATGCTTCACCATCAGATGCTTCTTTATGAACCCATTTGTAATAAGTGACAGGACCAGGTGGCTTGCCCAGTCAGAAATTTCTCGCTTATGCCATTTCTCACTCTTGCTGATAATTTATTAACATGAGTCAATATTTTTTTTATTATTTTTTAAGAAAATATTATTATAGTTACAACAAGAATTAGAGACATTATCTGTTCTGTCATCAGGACTAACATACAAGGAAAATTGAAAAATGTATATAAAACAATACAAACAATTAGTTTAAAAAATTACCATTCGAATTTTTTTATTCTATCAGTGATACAGAGTATTGTCAACTTGTAATAAGGGTGTAAATGAACTAGCAGGAGGCTTCAACCAACTTATATAGAGGAAAGGTTCCTGCATCCTAAATAAATTCTAACTTTCCAAGCTGAGAATTCTACTCTCTCCACTTTGTGAATAGGACGTACATGTGACCAGATGGTTGTATCCTTCATACATTTGTTGTTCTGTGACACCCCCATTATATACTATTCTTCTCTTATAAAGTTATTGTTGCATACATACCAATAATTGTTTTAATGGCAGAAAAATAGTTGTAAGCACAGGAGATCAAAGTATCACACCATTGCAGTGAGCCCCTCAGGAGCTGGTGCAGAGGATGTGAGTAGTAGTGGCCCTGATGAGATGTTGTGTCAAGGTATACTCTCTCAGGTCGTTGCTACTCTTTAGGCCTCATGCACACGGCCATTGTTTTGGTCCACATCCGAGCCACAGTTTCGGCGGCTCGGATGCGGACCTATTCACTTCAATGGGGCCGCAAAAGATGCGGACAGCACTCCGTGTGATGTCCGCATACGTTGCTCCATTCTGTGGTCCGCAAAAAAATATATAACCTGTCCTTTTCTTGTCCGCGCTTTGGGGACAAGAATAGGCAGTTATATTAAAGGCTGTCCGTGCCGTTCCGCAAATTACGGAACGCACACGGACGCCATCCGTGTTTTGCAGATCCGTGGT
The DNA here is from genome assembly GCF_014858855.1 of Bufo gargarizans. Taxonomy (NCBI): domain Eukaryota; kingdom Metazoa; phylum Chordata; class Amphibia; order Anura; family Bufonidae; genus Bufo; species Bufo gargarizans. The sequence continues at coordinate 13,219,045 of NC_058083.1, read as the reverse complement.
TTGCGGACTGCAAAACACACAACGGTCGTGTCCATGTAGCCTTACTTAGTGCAAAATATAACTGGTGGTACATCCTACAGCAGTAGATACTGTGCAGTTCCGGGTACCAGAAGAAGAGGTATGGCAGTGGGTAAAGTGTAAATTAAATGGCATTTGCAGGCAGTTTTGGATATAGATATCCAGGGTGCAATAGACTAGCCTATAACTGGCCTGGGTGATTGGTGTCTGAGCCATAGTCTCTTATCTGCAGCAGGGTCTGTAAAGCTGTGATTTTGCTGATCACTCTACTGACTAAGAACACCAAAGCTTTTTTGGAAGTAGTGTTCTTGATTCTGCCAATCTCCCTGGAGTAAGGGTCTCACAGGAGTACTCGTTAAAGTCCCTTGGAGTAGGAGCTCTCAGGAACTCCCCTTCCTGGCAGAAAGTAGGACCAGCTCACTCCTTCCAAGCAGGGAGGAACAGAGTGGTGACATTAAAACATAATATAACAAACAATTGCAGATACCCCCAGGTCTAAGGTACTGGGCAAAATTGAAAGGCTAAAGAATATATTTTTGTAAGGAGTAATGAACACATTCAAGGCACTATCTACATTCAAGCTGTATAACAAAACTATAGGAGGTATTTAATAAAGACTATATGCATATATGCTAAATTGCATTAATATAATTGCATTTGATAAACATAAAGTCAGGTGAAAATATGGACAAATCCTTTAAGAACTTATGTTGGATAAAGTAGCTGTATTAAATATTTTTTATGTAAAACACAGTTATGAGACTATTGGGGGAAATGTATCTTGACTGGCATTTCCATACGGAGTCAGATGGATTTTAACAAATTAGTTGCATCTCTGGCAGTCTGTCCGTCAGAAACTCAAATCTATGCCAGCTAGGGACTGGTGTAAGTTCTAGTAAATCCAGCGGGCCCCTCCCTCTAAGCCCTGCCCTTTTTTGTCCACTTTAGAAATGTGTCAGGAAGTTCAAAAATTTGCAAATTATGGTGCAAATACGGTGTGCGTCATAATACACAACTTATTAATGCCACAATAGTGGTGTAAACACATTGCTAAATGCCCCTCATTGTGGGCATATGTCACATAGCTCAAAGTTTTCCCATTTTATATGCCATGAAGACTTTTTTTGGATGAACTCTAATATTTTAATTATATTGACTAGAGATGAGCGAATCAAAGCTGACAAAGTGGAATTCGTTCAAAATTTCAGGAAAAATTCGATTCACACCGAATGCGAATTCCCTTGCGCTTTGTGTTAACAAATCACAATTTTTCCTAAAATGGCTGCTGCACGTGTGAGGACATGGAGAAAGGTACTCTGGTAAGGCGGGATCACCCATAATGCCACGCATGCAGCCAATCAGCAGCAAGCCAGCCCTATAAATAGTGGCAGCCATCTTAGATTCTGCCATTTACCATTGTACTGAGTACAGGGAGAGACATTTGCAGGATCTAGGGACAGTGTTAGAAAAAACTACTTCATTGTGCTGAAAAAGTGATTTACAAGTGCTGGGAAAGATTATTCAAGGCGTACTGAAAGGATAGTGAGGAATCATTCCACAGCATTTCTGTTGAACAGGGTTCAGTAGGGGAGGTTACAGCCTGGGAAATAGGAACAATCCTATTACACCTTGCTGCACTGACTGGGGATCCAAATTGCCATCATACAGCTCTGTAATTCCAGCAAACCGTTCTTATTAGGGTGCAAGTGCTGTTTGATACAGGCATTAACAGGGTTTATTACAAGGAAATATTTCTACATTTTATTTGCAGTAGTGCGGTGCAGTTATATGTTCTAAAGCATTTTTTGGCTTGTATTAGTGGGAAAAAGGGCTTATTAGCCGTTGTGTGGTGAAGTGTGAAAATTACAGCCCTTTTTGTCGTGTATTAGTGGCAAAATAAAAATATATTCGCCGTTTAGCATTGCACTTATCTGTTGAAAAGCCGTTTGTGTAAAAGTAGAAAAAAATGAGGGCCTAATTGCCGTTCTGCGGTGCAGTGAAATATTCTAAAGCCCAGTTTGCCGTGTATTACTGGCGAAATAAAAAATTATTCGTCGTCCAGTGTTGCACTTATCTGTTGAAAAGCCTGTTGTGTTTTGTAAAAGATCAAATAAATTAGGGCCTAAATGCCCTTGCGCGGTGCAGTGATATACTCTGAAGCCCAGTTTACTGTGTATTAGTGGCAAAATAACAATATATTTCCCATCCAGCTTTGCACTTATCTGTTGAAAAGCCTTTTGTGTAAAATTTGAAAAAAATTCGGACTTAATTTCCATTCTGCGGTGCAGTGAAATATTCTAAAGCCCAGTTTGCCGTGTATTACTGGCAAAATAAAAATATATTTGCTGTTCATCGTTGCACTTATCTGTTGAAAAGGCTTTTGTTTAAAATTAGAAAAATTAGGGCCTAATTGTCGTTCTGCGGTGCAGTGCTATACTCTAAAGCCCAGTTTGCCGTGTATTACTGGTGAAATAAGAAGATATTCGCCGTCCGGCGTTGCACTTATCTGTTGAAAATCCTGTTGTGTTTTGTAAAAGTTTAAATAAATTTGGGCCTAATTGCCCTTGTGCACTGCAGTAAACATGATGAAGACGATGATGACAACACACCAGCAGACTTTGCCTTTACCATCTATTCACAATTAAATCAAGCCGCTTCACTAAGTTGTAAACATTCATGGGTTTTTATCTGCTCCGATCTCCACAGCACACAAGACATGACAGGAGAGCCTCTGCTTTATAGTCCAAGTCCAATATCTTAAGATCATGAGTTCCAATCTTGATCCCTGTACAAAGCCATAACAAAAGGACTCCGTAGGCATACACATCAGAGGAAGCTGAAGCTGGTTTCCCCAATTTTAATTCAGGAGCAGTAAACAGTGGGAAGAAAATAGAGGTGGCTGAACTCCGCTGCTCTGTATCTCTTATGAAGTCAATGTCTCCAGCTATGCCCCTCTTGCGATTTACAGCAAATACATTATCGCAAGAATTCTGTTAGAGGCATGTAGTGTATGCAAGCTATGTGTGACCCCTCTCAATTAAGTGCCTACTTTCCGTTCAGAGGTGCAGTTATATGTGGTAAAGCCCTTTTTGCGATGACATTTTTTATGTGACACAGCCTTTTTTTCGGGAAAATTGATGCCGCAAAAGGAACTACTTACTTAATGATGAAATTCTTTATGTTACAATGGCTTTTTTTATTTTTATGTATGGGTGAATGTACACCTCCTTTTGTGGTATGGAACGACTTATTTACTGGTGGAATTCTTTATGTGACACTGACTTTTTTCCGGAAAATGTATGGGTGAATGTACACCTCCTTTTGCTGTATGGAACGACTTACTTAGTGAGGAAAATCTTTTTGTGACACTGGCTTTTTTTCAGAAAACGTATGGGTGAATGTACACCTCCTTTTGTGGTATGGAACGACTTACTTACTGGTAAAATTCTTTATGTGACACTAACTTTTTTTCGGAAAATGTACGGGTGAATGTACACCTCCTTTTGCGGTATGGAATGACTTACTTAGTGGTAAAGTAGTTTATGTGACACTGGATTTTTTTCGGAAAATGTATGGGTGAATGTACACCTCCTTTTGCTATATGGGCTGAATTACGCAGTATTGAAATTTTTAATTTCAAAGCAAACTCCGCTGCTCTGTATCTCTTGTGAAGTCAATGTCTACAAATATGCCCCTCTCACGATTTACACCAAATATATTTTTTTCATGTAGAGATCCAAGAATTATGTTGTAGGCATGTAGTGCAAGCCATGTGCGACTCCTCTCATCACTCTCATGCTGTTCTGCACGTGGTTTGCCTGGGCGAATGGAGTCACACAGGGAAGGAAATGTTCCGTGTCCTTCATCAAGAAATTAAATCCTATCTTTCTCCGCGACAACTCAAAATCTGAACCATGGTGACCAACAACAGGAAGAACATTTTGTCGGTGCTGGGTCAAGGAAGACTGAGCCATGCATCCTGCATGGCACATGTGTTCAATCTGGTTGTCAAGCGGTTCCTGAAGTCTTCCACCAATCTGCAAGACATCCTAAAAATGGCCCGGAAACTTTGCATGCATTTCAGCCACTCAAACAGCAAAGCACACCCTCTTTGAGCTGCGGTGGCAGAAAGGCATCCCCCAACATAGGATGATATGCGATGTTTCCAACCATTGGAATTCCACCCTCCATATGTTGGACCGACTGTACAAACAGAGAAAGGCCATCAACAATTTATTGATGATCCCAGCGGATAGGAGTAGTCCCCTGTGTAACTTCGATGTCGGCCAGGGGCAGCTAATCAGTGACACCTGCTGTTTGCTCAGACCCTTTGCGGAGGCCATGTTATTTGTCAGTCGCCAGGACTAAGGGATGAACAATGTCATTCCACTGCTTCATGCCCTGGAACAGATGCTGGTAAATATGGCTGGTCAGGGGACTGGAGACGTGGCACCTAGAAATATGGCTGCAAGTTTGATATGTTTGTCTTTCAATATCTCTGTTTACAGTCAGTGAACGGGAACATCATTTAATGCAAGGATATGCAAACACCAACCGATGGGGTGTTAACCCCAAGAAGTAGGTCATCGGCACGAAGGAGCACTCATTTTCAGAGCTCAAGGTATCCTCCCAGAAGCTTGACCTCTGCACGTCGACGGGCTGCATTGCGAAGATGGTCTAAAATAAAAATCCCGCAGTGCACCCCCTTGGAGGAAACTCTTGATCTGGCACAGGCTGCTTTGCTCCTTTAAAAACAATAGACTCTGTACAGCGTGACACCGATGTATATTTTCTCATACACCAGACTGAAAGAGTATTCTAAGCACCTGTCTGCCCACATAGCTGCCTAGAAGCAAAAGGGTCTTGCCATGGAAGTGGGATCAGAGCTGAACCTAAAAGCCAAATTTTCCTGTTCACCTGGACTCAAAGGAAAGGACAGAGATCCACTGGCTGTGCTCATACAGATTTCATCAAAGCCTCCACTCACCAAGGAAAGCACTGAGGACCGGATTGTGTTGAAAAGTTGGTTCTGTGGGAGATACACATAGGACAATCTATTGGAGGTGTTACCAAAGACATTTACTTGCCTCCCACTCTTCCTGTATAACGGCACCGAGGCGTTCACCGCTATCATAGGGAATGGTTTCAAAGAAACTTTGACTGTTGTTTGGGTAAGTTGGTGATCGGTTCTCAGGACCTTACGTGGCTAGCAGCAATGTGGACCGGGTAGTAGTCAAATAGGCAGGCAAAGGTTAAGTCAGGAGTGGATCAGCGGTCAGAAATCCTGAGGTACAAACAGTAGAGAAAACATGTTTATGTGGCAAAAAAGATGAATCACAGACAACTACGGCCAGCGGTTTCCTGTTTAAATACCCCACAAACAGAAAGCAAATGATGCTGTCACAGAGCCTGATTGGCCTGATGCCCTTGCTCCTTGATAGTCCAATCAGCCCCCAAATCACAGGGCTGGTTGCCACAGTAACAGAAAGACGCCAGCGATACCACCATAGAGAGGCTGGGATTTCCACAGGGACACAGGCACGTAAGTACATGACACTACACAGCAATAGGAGCAGCTTCCATGCTCACCTCCTTTTCCTTCTCTTGTATATTGGAATCCCTCGTGGGCAGTCCTCTCCCCCTCTGTACCAGTCTATCACTCAATTAGTTCAAGCTCATTGTATTTGTTTTTGTATTATGTACAGTACAGACCATAAGTTTGGACACACCTTCTCATTCAAAGAGTTTTCTTTATTTTCATGACTATGAAAATTGTAGATTCACACAAAAGGCATCAAATGGTTTGGGGTGAGCTGGACCGCAGAGTGAAGGCAAAAGGGCCAACAAGTGCTAAGCATCTCTGGGAACTCCTTCAAGACTGTTGGAAGACCATTTCAGGTGACTACCTCTTGAAGCTCATCAAGAGAATGCCAAGAGTGTGCTAAGCAGTAATCAAAGCAAAAGATGGCTACTTTGAAGAACCTAGAATATGACATATTTTCAGTTGTTTCACACTTTTTTGTTATTTATATAATTCCACATGTGTTAATTCATAGTTTTGATGCCTTCAGTGTGAATCTACAATTTTCATAGTCATGAAAATAAAGAAATCTCTTTGAATGAGAAGGTGTGTCCAAACTTTTGGTCTGTACTGTATACGCACTGCACGTTGCAGTTATTATTATTATTTATTATTTAAGCGCCATTCATTCCATAGCGCTGTACATATGATAAGCGGTGCACATACATAACACAGACAATTGTACTAATCATAAACAAGATGAGTTACAAACTGGTACAGGAGGAAAGAAGGCCCTGCCCGTGAGGGAGGGGCATATTTCAGTTCATAAAAAAAAAAATATATGCACTGCTCTGTTGCAGTTATTTCTGGTTAAAGCGAATAGGGGCGCATTTCAGGAAAAATAAGAAAAATATATACGCACTGCACTGTTGCAGTTATTTCTGATGAAAGCATATAGGGGCGTATTTCAGTAAAAAAAGAAAAAATATACGCACTGCACTGATACAGTTATTTCTGGTGAAAGCATATAGGGGTGTATTTCAGTTCAACAAGAAAAAATATATACGCACTGCACATTGCAGTTATTTCTGGTGAAAGTGTATAGGGGTGTATTTCAGTTCAACAAGAAAAATATATACGCACTGCACTGTTGCATTTATTTCTGGTGAAAGCGTGTAGGGGCGTATTTCAGTAAAAAAAGGAAAATATATACACACTGCACTGTTGCATTTATTTCTGGTGAAAGCGTATAGGGGTCTATGTCAGTAAAAATGGAAAATATATACGCACTGCCCTGTTGCAGATATTTTTGGTAAAAGCATATACGGGCGTATTTTAGTAAAAAAAGGAAAATATATACACACCGCACTTTTGCAGTTATTTCTGGTGAAAGCGTATAGGGGTGCATTTCTGTAAAAAAAAGGAAAATATATATACGCACTGCATTGTTGCAATTATTTCTGATAATATACGCACTTTACTCTTTGTGTTTTTTTCTGGTCAAAGCGTATTTCAGTACAACAACAAAAAATATATTCTCAGTGCATTTCTGCAGTTTATTGTGGTGATAGCGTTTATTGGACTATTTTAGTACAAAAAGAAAAATATATTCGTTGCTTTTAGGGATGTTTTAATTTCTGTTTAATTTGTGTGATTCAGCTACACGTATGTCTGGCAGAGAAGTGCCAGGCCATGCACAGAGGAGTGGCAGTGGCAGAGGCTTGAATGTTTCGGGCGCAAGCAGAGGTCGCAGCAGAGTAAGGGGGAGTGGCAGAAGGAGTCGCAGCAAGAGGCCTGAGCTCCCTTTGTCATCTAGCGGTCAGGTCTTGACCAGCAACCCAGCGGTTCTTGATTAATTAACTTGGTCATCCCAAGCGACATCAAACACCCCCAGCGAACAGTCGGTGGGTACGTCAGACACACCCCTTAGTTAGAAACATAGAAACATAGATTGTGTTGGCAGATAAGAACCATTTGGCCCATCTAGTCTGCCCAATATACTATGAATAGCCCCTGGCCCTATCTTATATGAAGGATGGCCGTATATGCATATCCCATGCATGCTTAAACTCCTTCGCTGTATTTGCAGCTACCACTTCTGCAGGAAGGCTATTCCACGCATCCACTACTTTCTCAGTAAAGTAATATTTCCTGATATTACTTTTAAACCTTTGCCCTTCTAATTTAAAACGATGTCCTCTTGTAGCAGTTTTTCTTCTTTTAAATATTCTCTCCTCTTTTACCTTGTTGATTCACTTTATGTATTTAAAAGTTTATATCATATCCCCTCTGTCTCGTCTTTCTTCCAAGCTAATATAAATGCAGCATCCCACTCAGGACACGTGGGAACTGCAAATGTATAGCTTCATTGTCATTGCTGTATTGCATGTCATTTTGCATTGCTACACCTGTTGTATCCCTGTTCATAGGCTGGTAAAGTGTGCTTTATACATCCCACCACTAGATGGGGATAGCACCACTCTGGAATATCTAGCCCAGCTCATGTCTAATCTGTGTTCAGTTGAGTTTAGTTCAGTCTCTGTTATTTAGAGAGTGTGCAGATCGCGCACAAGACTACTCAGGAGTAAAGTCTAGTCCAAGAAGGGACAAAGTCAAGCAAGGACTTAAAACCAAAGGATAATAGCCACTATCCCGGCATTAAAGACCTTTGGGAATCCAGGTGAAGGATTATTTAGCCATGGGCAACCTCATCAAACCACACTGGTTTAAAAGGGACCTGAAGCAAAGTCACCTACCAGTAAGAACTACTGAACCACAGCCTGAGTCAGGACCTAACCAAACCTATTAACAGTGGATCAACAAAATTCCTCTAAATATCAAGAGACTGTATTCTGTCTAGATGTATATGCTGCAACTCAAAACAGCTACAGTAAAAGTTGTGAGTTGTATCCTACCACTGTCTACCTCATTCTTCAATACTACCACTACAACTGGTTGTACCACCATAAACGGTACTGGCGTCACGACAAATACCACCAAGCACCCAGCCGCCACAAGCACCCTAAACACTGCCGTCATCAAGGGCACCTCAACCTCCGTCTAGGCTGGCGTTTCCCTACCACAGAGCGTGCCCCGGAGGATTTCATGCTGTCTTCCTCAACACTGTGCTGCCGGCCCAGGGAGGCTTTTTGCTAACCGTGAGTAAACCGATGAACTGTACTACTATTTCTCTCATCGGCCCACCGTGCACCTCACGTGTTGCCCCTGCGGTTCTGGCTGGCTGCATATTTTTATTGGCGTCACGAACAGGATATTAACCCCTGCGCCTTTTTTGAAAGACTGTCGCATGAGAATAAGCCCCTTTGCTTCATTTAAGAGACTTTTACTCATTGCACGCTGTGTTGGGCCACAGAACTGTTTAAAGTATTTGAAAGTTGTATGGAAGTGTTTTTGTTTAAAAAATACTGCGCCATCACTGTGGATAAGTTAGTGACGCCCCCTGAAGAGCGGGAAAACCTAGTGCCGCCCATATATGCAAAATTGTCTGGCCAGCCCGTTCTACCTATTGCTGTATCAATTCTGGGAGGCCGATCCTTTATGCAAACGCAGAGCCGCCTTCACTGGTTTGCAGCCACATCAGAGTGAGACGCAACGCACGGGAGGAGAGTGTGACGTGCGCATACCCCAAAAGTCGCGAGACTTCACATGCGAACTAATGGAGAGGAAAGGATCGTATTGCTTGCTGTCCCCCAAGTAGTACTCCGATTTGCCCCTACTAATTATAAGGAGTGTCTATAGCCAGGAGCGCTGCCAGAGACCCAAATCAACACTGTTAAAGCACTGCATTTAGCCGGCACCAAGTTTCTTAAAGAGCCATAGCAGTTGCCCATAGCAGCGCCGAGCAAAAAGTGTCTAAAACTGCATTTGATTTGCCTAACTATAATTCACCTGCTGTTACCATGTCTGTGCAGGAAGATAACGTGCAGCCTGATTTCAGTGAACCCCCTGCGGCAGCCGCAGCCGCTCCCAGCGCAATACCAACCGCTGCAGCACCAAGCTTAATGCCTTTAACCATGCCTTATTATTTTGGGGACCCCTGGTTCCCACGATATTCTGGAGAGGTTCACACTTTAAGGGACTTTAAAAAGAAAATTCTTGCTGTGTTCAGATTATACCCTGTCTCCCCAGAGCAACAGATGGAGATTCTCCTTGCGCAATTGGAAGGAGCTGCTTTCAGAGAAGTGAAATCCTGGCCAAGCTCAGAGAGGAGGACACTGGAGCAGATGTTTGCACGTCTCTACACCACCTTTGAACCCAGAACCGTGTCAGAGGTCAAGATGAGGTTCTTCAGCAAGAAACAGCAATCGGGTGAGTCACTCAGAGACTTTGCTTTATCTTTGCAGGAAGCCCTTAGAGCTGTTGTCCAAGTAGACCCCCGTGAGGCAGAGAATCAGGACAAAACCCTGAAAGAGCAATTTATTGAAGGCGTCAATACAGACAATCTAAAGAGCCAGCTAAGAATGTTAGCCGCCCAGCATCCAAGTACTACTTTCTTAGACTTTAGGAGTTAGCTATCAGTATACTGGGGAAAAATCCACCGACGGAACCTGTTAGATTCGCTGTAGTGCCAGTAGCACAGCTGGTCACCCCTTTAAAACCTTTACCTGTCGTCAGTCAGGCAACCCAAGCTCCAATTCCTGACGCAGTTGCTGCCCTCACTGAGCAAGTCCAATTTCTGACTAAAAGTCTGGAAAAAGTCCACCAAAAGTTAGAACAGTGGGAAAAGCCATTATTGCTGGAGGACGAGAAACCTGTTTCCAGGAGACTCTTCTCTCCTGACTATAAAGAGACTTATTCCATAAATTCGGACAGACGCCCTTCTGACCGCACCAACACTCCTAGGCGGCCTATCTGCACATACTGTCACAAGCCAGGCCATACTGAAGCAACCTGCTGGCAGTTAAATGTACGACCCCCGAGGCCAAGGGACACCCTTGGGAGGTAAATCAATAGGTCCAGAAGATCCCTACTGGATGCCAAGATACGTAGGATCCCGTCCAGAAGTAGCACTTCAAATAAATGGAGTTCCTTTTGTTGCCCTAGTTGACACAGGATCCCAAGTCACTACCATTCAACAAGCAGCATTTGAAAAATAATGGGACCAAAATCAGTTTACCCAGCCCCCAGAATCCTGGCTGAGTCTCATTGCTAGTAACGGCAAACCCGTACCAATACATGGTTATTGGGAACCTACCATTCAAGTAGGAGGAACTACACTATCTCGACAAGGTATTATTGTGGTACAAGTCAGAGAAAATAACAATAACCCTCCAATAGTTCTAGGAATGAATGTCCTCAGGAACTGTTATGTTGAGATGCTGGAAGCCTTGCACAGTCAGTGCCTACTGCCTCTCCTGCTTCTAAGAAGGTGATCCAACAAACCATCCGTGTACTAAATGCGCAACAGAGATTCATCAATGAAGAAGGAGAAATCTGCTGTGTCCGCATCCGAGATAATCAACCTGTGATTCTCAAACCCAATACCGAAACCCTCTTGTGGTGCCGAGCTATAGTCGGAATTCAGGGTCAAGACTACCAAGCCCTGGCAGAGTCGGTTGTTTTGGAAGACCATCCTCTAGTTAGAGCTGCAAGAAACCTAGTAACCGTCTCTGAAGGTAAAGTGCCTATTCGACTCCTAAACTTGAGTGATAGCAGTGCAACACTAACAAAATACCGTCCCATTGCACAGCTAATTCAAGTTACATTTCAAGATGTCATCAGTGTGGCTACAGCTACCACGGAGCAACTCACCAAGAAACAGCACTCACAGGACCAAAATTTAAGTACACCCTGGTGGAAAGAACTTCATGTGGGAGATGCTTCAACGCCAGAAAACCAATTGGAGGGAGGACTGAAAATTGTGAAGGAGCATCACCGTGCCTTCAGTAAGCATTCTACAGACTACGGAGAAGTAGATATCATTAAGCACTCCATCCCTACAGGTTCACACCCACCGATCAAGGAAAGTTATCGGCCTATACCACCAACTATGTACCAATCCGTAAAGCAAATGATCCAGGAGATGAAGGACTCCAATATCATCAAAGACAGCCATAGCCCATGGGCTGCACCACTAGTCCTTGTCCGTAAAAAGGACGGTAACATCAGATTCTGTATGGATTACAGAAAAATTTACCAAATCACTCACAAGGATGCTTACCTGTTACCACGCATAGAGGAATCCTTGACAGCTTTAGGATCTTCAGCCTACTTCTCTACTCTTGATTTAACCCGTGGATACTGGCAAGTACCAATGGCACCTAAAGAACGTAAGAAGACTGTATTTACCACCCCTATGGGCCTATTTGAGTTCAACTGCATGCCTTTTGGACTTTGCAATACGCCCGGAACATTTCAAAGATTAATGGAGCGTTGTCTGGGCCACAAAAATTTTGAAACCATTCTGTTATACTTAGACGATGTCATCATCTACTCCAAATCTTATGAAGATAACTTGAAACATCTGGCCGAAGTTTTTCAAGTCCTCATTAAACATAGACTCAAAGTCAAGCCATCTAAGTGTTATCTACTGAAGCCAGAAGTCAAATACTTAAGGCATATTGTCAGCGCTGAAGGTGTTAAACCAGATCCAGAGAAGATAGCCGCAGTCCAAAATTGGTCTACTCCTACTACGGTGAAAGAATTGAGAAGTTTTCTCAGTTTCACAGGATACTACAGACGCTTTATTCCTCATTTTGCTCAAATTGCAGAGCCAATATTAGAGCTTCTGAGAGGACATCCTAAAAGGTATCAGAAATCTCCAATGCCAGTTGAATGGAACACCGAAAGAGAAATTGCCTTCCAGCTCCTGAAGAAGAAGTTAATAGAACCACCAATCTTAGGCTATCCGGATTACCAACAGCCATTTCATCTTTACACAGATGCCAGTAAGAAAGGCCTGGGAGCTGTCTTGTCGCAAATACAAGAAGGTAAAGAAAGAGTCATTTCCTACACTAGTAAATCTCTTAGAGGTACTGAAAGAAACAACCAAAACTATAGTTCCTTCAAATTAGAAATCCTTGCACTCGTGTGGGCTGTTACGGAGAAATTTAAAGATTACCTTGCCGCAACACCATTCGTGGCCTTCACAGATAACCCACTAGCGCATCTTAACACCGCCAAGTTGGGAGCATTAGAACAAAGATGGGCCTCACGCCTTGCTAACTACAATTTCACCATGAAGTACAGAACATGAAAAGCAAATGAAAATGCTAATGAAAATGCGGATGCATTATCCCGTCTGCCGACCCAAGAAGACCCTACTACTCAAGAAGATGTTTGGGAAGAGGTAGAGACGCCATTCTTCTACAAAAATTTAGCCCACCAAGACATTATCACCATCAAAGGGAAAAAGGTTGTTAACCTTCAACAACAACTGGATCCAAAACCTCAAGTGGACAAAGAAAGATGGATCAAGCTGCAAAATGAAAGCAGAGTGTTGGGTGAACTGCAAGATTTCTTCACCAGCGGAAGAACACCAGAAAGAATCCCCAGGAGGAATGCTGATCCAGAATTATCAAAACTATGGAGACAAAGAAAACACCTCTTTCTACAGAATGGCCTACTATTAAGGACCTTAGATCCAATTACCTGGGATCATCTGTATCAAATATTAATACCGTGCCAAGATGCAAGAATAGATCTTGAGATGTACCATGGTCAATCAGAAAACAGAAGCCACCATCCATAGAAGATTCTACTGGATCGGGATGAGAGGAGACATTGAAAAGTGGTGTCGAGAGTGTTCCACCTGTGCTGTTGGAAGAAATGAGAAACATGACCAAAAAGCGCCCTTGCATCCCATTGTAAGCCGAACACCGCTAGAAATAGTTGCAATTGACCATGTGAAGCTGGAACCAAGTCGCTCAGGTTACACATAGGCTATGACCATCATTGATCATTATACTAAGTTTGTTGTAGACGTAACCGTACCCGTCAAGGACTTGACCGCTAAAACAACTGCAGATGCCTTCTGGAAACATTTCTTGTTGCCGTATGGATGCCCAGAAAGAATCTTTACAGATCAGATTCAGGGATCGGCCTTTGAGTCGCAACTCTTCAAAGAACTGTGTACATTTCACAATTGCCAGAAAATCAGGACCACAGCCTACCATCCCCAAGGGAATGGGCTTTGCGAAAAAATGAACCAAAGTTTGATTGAGATGTTAAGAGCGGTACCACCTGCTACAAGAAGTGATTGACCTACTCTACTGCCTCAATTGATATACACCTACAATAACACTATTCATTGTTCTACTGGGTATACACCCTACTATCTTATGTTTGGCTGACAAGGTACACTACCTGCTGATCATACTTTGGGCGTACAAGTACCTGATGCAATCAACCCTCTACCAAAAACTGATTGGGTGAGTGAGCACCAAAGACGTTTAATTGATGCACAAGAAATTGTTCAACAATGCATGTAACATGCTCATGAAAAACAGAAAGATTATAACCAATCTGCCAAAGCAGAATCTCTCAAAATTGGTGACCGTGCGTGATTAAAAAACAACCATCGTACCAGCAAATTAAATAGCAAATGGGAGAACCTTACACCATTACCGCTATTCTCAATCCAGAGACTGATACTTATGAGATTACCCAAGAGGAAAAATCATGTGTAGTGCATCAAAATCACCTTAAGTTGTGTCTCAAGGAAGATACTCAAGAAGAAACTGTTCAAGAAGAAGCTGTTCAAGAGGAAACTCAATCCGTAGAACCAGAGCCTGTAAAATCATCTGATTCAGAAGGACCAATACAGTCTTTTGGAAAAACGTTATTAGACTGATCCTTTACAATGGTTCTTTACCCCATGGCTCAATATCTTAGTGCCTGCCAAGACCAGCACAACCGCACTTTAACCAGAAGAGCTATCTCGAGAAGTATCTACTACAGTTCAGGAAACACCAGGTTCCCTTGAAATAAGGCCTGTAGAGTCTCAGCCACTTTGTAGATCCGACAGGATTACAAGAGGACAACCACCTGCCCGTTATAGGGATTTCCTGCACTAGCAGCCGAGAAGACAACTTCCAGCCCTGACGTTTCATCGTTAAGTGCATCCTTACATCGTCTGGAGTTCCAGAATTTAAGAAAGAGACTGACCTACGTCTATTATGGTTTATTTCCTTAAAGGACTTTTTAAGGACTACTTACCTTACACCTGTTTTGTAACGTTCAAGCCTGCACCCGGAGATAGACTTTCACGCACCTGAGCCTCCATGATATGCTATTTTGACATTTTCCTGTGCCCAGGGAACGGACTTATACCCTGTGAGCCTCCTGAGATGTTATTTGTGGTTATTTTCCTTTTTCCACATCATTATGGACTATCTTGGTTTTTCCATTACAGCACCAGTCTTACAACACTGTTGTAAATTTTTGTCAGATTTTGTTGTTCCCTGAGATATATTTGCCTAACCCAATTAAATTTCAGATACAAGGAATACAAGAATGGGGTTATGGTTTTATTTCCTATGCATGCATGCTTTCCCTTCTCTTATATCTTACAGGAAGACACAACATCGAGTCAAAAATGTGTCGAGGTCGACCCACGTTTTACCATGGGGTATGCAGCGTCCCACTCAGGACACGTGGGAACTGCAAATGTATAGCTTTATTGTCATTGCTGTATTGCATGTCATTTACATTTCTACACCTGTTGTATCCCTGTTCATAGGCTGGTAAAGTGTGCTTTATACATCCCACCACTAGATGGGGATAGCACCACTCTGCGATATATAGCCCAGCTCATGTCTAATCTGTGTTCAGTTGAGTTCAGTTCAGTCTTCTGTTAGTTAGAGAGTGTGCAAATCGAGCACAAGACTGCTCAGGAGTAAAGTCTAGTCCAAGAAGAGACAAAGTCAAGCAAGGACTTAAAACCAAAGGATAATAGCCACTACCCCGGCATTAAAGACCTTTGGGAATCCAGGTAAAGGATTCTTTAGCCACAGGCAACTTCACCAAACCACACTGGTTTAAAAGGGACTTGAAGCAAAGTCACCTACCAGTAAGAACTACTAAACCACAGCCTGAGTCAGGACCTAACCAAACCTATTAACAGTGGTTCAACAAAATTCCTCTAAATATCAAGAGACTGTATTCTGTCTAGATGTATATGCTACAACTAAAAACAGCTACAGTAAAAGTTGTGTGTTGTATTCTACTACTGTCTACCTTATTCTTTAATACTACCACTACAACTGGTTGTACCACCATAAATGGTACTGGTGTCATGACAAATACCACCAAGAGACCCAGCCGCCACAAGCACCCTAAACACCGCCGTCATCAAGGGCACCTCAACCTCCGTCTAGGCTGGTGTTTCCCTACCACAGAGCATGCCCCGGAGGATTTCGTGCTGTCTTCCTCAACACTGTGGTGCCGGCCCAGGGAGGCTTTCTGCTAACCGTGAGTAAACCGATGAACTGTACTACCATTTCTCTCATCGGCCCACCGTGCACATCATGTGTCACCCCTGCGGTTCTGGCTGGCTGCAGAAACATAGAAGTTTCCAACTGCTGGAATTCCGCCCTCTATATGTTTGACTGACTATACGAACAGAGAAAAGCCATCAGCGATTTCTTGATGATGCAAGAAGATAGAAGTACTCCACTGTGTAACTTTGATGTCAGCCAGTGGCTGCTCATGCGTGACACCTGCCGTTTGCTCAGGCCCTTTGAGGAGGCCATGTTATTTGTCAGTCGCTAGGAGTACGGAATGAACAACGTCATTCCACTGCTTCAAGTTTTGGACAGCACCCTGCCACCCAACAATTAAGATCCGCTGGAATACTGGGTAGCCAAACTAGATTTGTGGCCGCAACTAGCAGAGTTTGCCTTAGAAAAGCTGTCCTGCCTGGCCAGTAGTGTGGCATCAGAGAGGGTTTTTAGTGCGGCGGGGGCCATAGTTACCCCAAGGAGAACTTGCCTGTCCACCCAAAGTGTAGAGAGACTGACATTTGTCAAGATGAATCAGGCATGGATCAGCCAGGATTTTCAAGCACCAATCCCTGATGCATCAGACTAGATCATCCATGGTGCCACACCAACACTTTGATAAAAGAGACTGGTTTCTTCTGGCTACCTCCCTCAGATACTACTCTGATGCTGCAACCTGCCTGATGCCACACATCTGATGCCAAGTGTTCCTTATTTTACCCACCTTCGCCAGCGTGTACTGGCATTGCCACCCACTGACCCACTCTGTTACCAGATCACTTTGTGGTCTCCTGATGCAGCTGCTGCTGCCATCTGCAAACTATGTCACCTTGCCCCTCTGTGGTCTCCTGAAGCTGCCGCTAGCTCCACACTAGGTCACCTTGCCACTCTATAGTATCTTGCTGCTGCTGACATTTCCACACTATGTCACCTTGCCACTCTGTGGTCTCCTCATACTACTGCCATCTCCACAACATGTCACCTTGCCACTGTGTGGTCTCCGGATGCTGCTGCTACTGCCATTTCCACACTATGTCACCTTGCCACTCTGTGGTCTCCTTATGCTGCTGCCATCTCCACACTATTTCACCTTGCCACTCTGTGATGTCCTCCTGATGCTGCTACTGCCATCTCCACATTATGTCACCTTGTCACTCTGTGGTCTCCTGATGATGCTGCTGCAACTAACATCCCCACACTATGTCACCTTGCCACTCTGTAGTCTCCTCATGCTGCTGCTACTGCCATCTCTACAACATGTCACCTTGCCACATTGTGGTCTCCTCATGCTGCTGCTGCTGCTGCTACTGCCATTTCCACACTATGTTACCTTTCCACTCTGTGGTCTCCTGATGATGCCGCCACCTCCAAACTATGTCACCTTGCCACTCTGTGGTCTCCTTATGCTGCTGCCATCTCCACACTATGTCACATTGCCACTCTGTGATATCCTCATGATGCTGCTGCTGCTACTGCCATCTCCACATTATGTCACCTTGCCACTCTGTGGTCTCCTGATGAAGCTGCTGCTACTAACATCCCCACACTATGTCACCTTGCCACTCTGTGGTCTCCGGATGCCAATGCCACCTCCAAACTATGTGTACCTGCCACTCTGTGGTTTCCTCCTGATGCTGTTACTGTCACCACCTCCAGACTTGGTCATTGTGCCACTCTGTGGCTTCCTGATGCTGCTGCAACCTTTAGACTCTATCATTGTGCCATTCTTTGGCCTCATCATGCTACTTCCACCACACCACTATGTCATAGGGCCACTCTGTGGACTTCTCATGCTGTTCCCACCCTCTCCACTTCATGACTGGGCCACAATTTTGCCTTTCGACGTGGCTGACATGACTTATTTGACCTTTCTTCTGATCTGTCCGAAGGAAGTTAAAACAAGATGCACTAGGCGTATGCTCCACAGACAGGATCCATTTTTTATAGGTTATTGTTCTGACGGATCAGAGGAAAGGCAAAATAATCAGTGACATCAAGTACACAAACTTACTGCTCACACCCTCTCCACTTTGTCCGGGGGAGCTCTACTTGTATAAGCACTTAATAGACAGGTTCTGTAGACATCTATGTGGAATCAGCGGGCAACAGTGTAAAAGGAATGCACTTCTTCTTGACGCCAACATCGACCTGTAAGCCTGAGTTCATACGTGAGTTATTTGGTCAGTGTTGGCCCCGTAACTGCCCAAATAAATGAAGTGTGCAGTGATTCTAAGAGCGACGCCTGTCATCTGCATGTCATACTGACTCACAATATTTTTTTACTAGCAAAGCAGACTCCCTATGCGTGTTACTTAAAGGCACAGTGTAATACTTCCCTATAAAGGCTCTCTGCAGCCCAGTAATACACGGCCTGTCCCCAAAAAATGGTCACACACTCCAATATTTCGTTGGACCGCCTTTAGCTTTCATTAAGGCACTCATTCACTGTGTCACTGTGTGCAATTTCACAAGATTTATTTCCATCAAGTGTTGCATTAATTTTTCACCAAGATCTTGTATTGATGATGGTAGAGTCTAACTGCTGCGCAAAGCCTTTTTTCAGCACATCCCAAAGATTCTCAATGGGGTTAAGGTCTGGACTATGTGGTGGCCAATCCATGTGTGAAAATAATGTCTCATGCTCCCTGAACCACTCTTTCACAATTTGAGCCCAATGAATCCTGGCATTGTCATCTTGGAATATGTCCGTGCCATCAGGGAAGAACAAATCCATTGATGGAATAACCTGGTCATTCAGTATGTTCAGGTAGTCAGCTGGCCTCATTCTTGGAGCACATACTGTTGCTGAACCTAGACCTGACCAACTGCAGCAACCCCAGATCATAGCACTGCCCCCACAGGTTTGTACAGTAGGCACTAGGCATGATGGGTGCATCACTTCATCTGCCTTTCTTCTTACCCTGATGCGCCCATCACTCTGGAACAGGGTAAACTTGACTCATCAGACCACATGACCTTCTTCTTAAATTGCTCCAGAGTCCAATCTTTATGCTCCCTAGCAAATTGAAGCCTTTTTTTCTGGTTTGCCTCACTGATTAGTGGTTTTCTTATGGCTACACAGTTGTTCAGTCCCAATCCTTTGAGTTCCCTTCGCATTGTACGTGTGGAAATGCTCTTACTTTCACTATTAAACATAGCCCCGAGTTCTACTGTTGTGTTTCTTCGATTTGATTTCACCAAACGTTTAAGTGATCTCTGATCACGATCATTCAGGATTTTTCCCCCGCCATATTTCTCCCTCAAATACGATGGGTCCCCACTATCCTTCCAGTTTTTAATAATGCGTTGGACAGTTCTTAACCCAATTTTAGTCGTTTCTGCAATCTCCTTAGATGTTTTCTCTGCTTGATGCATGCCAATGATTTGACCCTTCTCAAACAGAGTAACATCTTTTCCACGACCACGAGATGTGTCTTTCGACATGGTTGTTTAAAAAATGAGAAGCAACTCATTGCACCAGTTGGGGTTAAATAACTTATTGCCGGCTGAAAGATTATCGCCCATGTAGTAATTATCCAATAGGAGGCTCATAACTATTTGCTTAGTTAAATCCAGGTGGCGCCTTTTTTGGGGGATAGGCAGTGTAGCAGTTTTTTAACACGATTTGCCGCGAATAAATTCGGCCAACTGGCCGAATTGAAAAACAACAAAAAGTAATAATAATAAATGAATAACAATAATAATTACCTCTATTTTCTTATTCTTGATGATTAAACATTTTTTTATACCTAAACATGATCATGTTTTAAAGGATAACTGTCACATTTAGACCCTAATTTTAATTTTCATAAATGTAGTTACTAATAACATGATATTCCAGAATCAGTTACTATTAGACTGACTTACCCCATATTTAATAAGATTCAGCCCTCAGGAGCGTCTGCCAAGCGCAGGGACAGGGAGAAGTGCACACAGCCCAGGCACTGTTATCAGCTGCTGGGGAGGACCTGGCTTTAATCATTTACTTACAGTCCCTGGCTGTCAGTAATCTGACCTTGCATGCTGCGTCCTCCGTCCTTCAACCGATAGACGGACCATGCCTAGCAACCCTATTTTAAGCACAGGTAAAAGTAGGCAGTACAGGGACCAAAACTGTGGAATTAAGGGGTAATTGAATACACAGTGAAAAGTTTAAATAGGGCCACCAAGGTGATATTAATCACCACAATCCAATACTCAAAAAAATAAATAAAAAATACAGCAGTTATACTTTAATGCATATGGTATCATTTTAATTTCTATATAGGGAAGTCAGTAATTTTTTAGCTACAATATAAAAACTGTGCAATTCTTTTTACGTTTATTTTTATTTTTTAAATTGAAACTTGTTTACTTGACAAAAATTTCTTAATAGAAAAAGAAAACAAAAAAAATGAAAACAATAAAAAGACCCTAGTTTGAGCTTCTGTCAATGTAAACTGTATACAACATTCATAGCATTCAACTTCCTGAATAAAGAATATGTACAATAAAATTAGAGGTTCTACTAAGTACACTAACACATGTGAAGGCTCAGTGTGCTCAGTCTATAATTTCAGATGTTCTCCCACTCGGCTCACTTGTTATGTATCTAACACCTATTGTATTTAAATGTCAGCAATTCAAAAGTAAAAATAAAAATAAAAAATCAAGACTGTTGTGTCTTACAACTTTCCTCCATCCCATTCCCATACATTTAGAAACCTCTCTATTGTATATTTCATTACATAGAGCTTTAAATGCAGTTGTCACTACAGGTGGGTTTAGAAGATGCTAAAACAAGACATGCAAATTAAAATATTGCTCTAAACGCAAAGGTAACACTATGCACAGCATTTTGGAATATGTTGGAGCTTTACAAAGAATAGGAAATAAAAAATTAATTGAACAAATATTACTACCATATTTAGAATCATTAATCCTGATTTGATGCCATTATATGGCATCTGCATAACATCAAATACAGTGACTGAATAATACTGCCATATAATGATTGAATAATACTACCATACAGTGACTGAATATGGCTCCTTTATTTATATTAATTTTTTAATTTAATTTTTAATTGACCTCTCAGCACCAGGTTGAAAACTATTCTCAGAGATCAAAAACACCTACTGGACAGGGTTCAAGGGCTCCCACTAAGGTATTTGACTGGCTGTCAGCAGTGATATGCATGTAGATGGCAAGTAACACTTTCAGTCCAGCTGGGACCAGAAGTGGAGGAGAAGAATGCAGCGTTATTGAGTGCCTGTGCAGTGTCCCACTGCAAATGTTAATGTACTGTAAATTGTATTGTGTGCACTGTAGATGTCATAGACTGTGTAAAAGAGCAGAAGGTCCCTAGTTATTATTGCGAGGCATGGGCTGGCACTACCTCTTCCTCTGTAGGAGGTGTGGTCATATAGCTAAGGAGCAGAGCCTTACAGGGAATCCTCTTACCCTCTAGATTGCAAAAAGCAGCAAACAGACAGTATATGTGTCAGGGAAGAATTTACTGGATTATACAGAGAGTGCAGCAATTCTACAAGAGCATTCTGTCAAAAAAGATAAATGCCTGCACCTTGGCTATAGACTTCCCTGCATGTTGGTGAGACTTAATAAGCTTCAAGTTCCCCATCATACCAAAAGAACAGCCTAATCAGTTGTTTAGAGACTGCTATATTGAGGAGATTGCAAGAGTGAGAAGAACAAATTATACCTGCTAGTCAAGCTGGGAGGATTGAGCAGATTATAAGAAAGAGACTTAACCCACTGTCTCCTATACAGTCTTGGGAAACTGCACATGGTGACTCTAAAGACTGTGCTTGACATATTCAGTGTATGTTTGAACCATCTGCAAAACTTCCTCAGTATAGTACAGCAAACTTATTGCACTAAGATTCTCTCTCCTTATTGTACCAGACTGCTGTCTGCATCACCAACACACTGCGCCACAAGCCTGTCTACTCAACCCATGCCTTGCAACCACAAAACCACTGACATCAAGGTCTACTACCATCAGGAAGAGGCCCAAGGAAAGAAAGGGCGTGCCCTCCCATCACGGCAAGGCCCAGGGGAGTGTCAGAGTGGATAACTACTACTACCACCATCATTATTATTGCCTCTATTATGCACGCTGCACCTGTGACTTTTTTTTAGCATTTTTGCATCCTGCCTGGACATCTCAACAGGGGTACTCGGCCTCAGAATTCCATCAAGGGAAAACTCTCTGCTCTCTTGTGCCAAGGTTCATTCCTACTTTACTGGAGGGCACATTTTCCATATAATATAATGCCTTTCCATGGAGTGGGGTTGTCCAGTGGTTTATGTATTTTTAAAGAATATTCTCTGTTAATTGTGTTTGCGGTTTTAATCCCTTCTACCGCAGGCCAGTTTTCACCCTCTCGTCCAGGCCATTTTTTGCAAATCTGACATGTGTCACTTTATGTGGTAATGACTTTGGAACACTTTAATTTATCAATGCCATTCTGAGATTTTTTTTCGTGACACATTGTACTTCATGAAAAAAATAGCAATTTTCAATTTCTCTGCTTTTAAAACAGAAAGTGATACCTCATAAAATATTTATTATTTAACATTCCACATATGTCTACTTTATGTTGGCATCATTTTTTTAATGTTGGGGGTTCAGTCAGCACAACCCTGTATGCAGGTGCACATTGCTATGGCGAAATACAGATACAAACGTAAAAACACAAATGCAATCGCACTCTGCAGCCAGCACTCTGCCCTGCCTCTATGCTGGATGTTGAATGAGGCATTGGTGTACATTTTGGCCAAAGCATAATAAGCCACTTACCACGTCAAAGTCGCCTCTATGAGTGGTCCCTAACACTAGTTCCTACCTGTTATGGGCCATGTCAGCCACACAAAGTCCAGGGAGCGCAGGTACAGCATGCACGCTAGGCACACTCTGATTTTAACCCTGTCCGGTGCCATTACAGCTTCTATTGGATCCAGGGATGCAAGTACCAACATGCATGCTGAGCCCACTATATACTTCTCCTGGAGCCAAATGGCTACTGGTAGGCGCTATGAAAGCAGACTCAGTTTTATACTGACTTTAAAACCAGCCTCCAGGGCAGACCAACTGGTCAGGTGTGCATGACTGCATGGAGATCGCCACGCCTCCAATATATACTACAAAGATAAAAATGTGGGGGGTTCAGTCAGCACAACCCTGTATGCAGGTGCACATTGCTATGGCGAAATACAGATACAAACATAAAAACACAAATGCAATTGCACTCTGCAACCAGCACTCTGCCCTGCCTCTATGCTGGATGTTGAATGAGGCATTAGTGTACATTTTGGCCAAAGCGTAATAAGCCCCTTACCACGTCAAGGACGCCTCTATGAGTGGTCCCTAACACTAGTTCCTACCAGTTATGGGCCATGTCAGCCACACAAAGTCCAGGGAGCGCAGGTACAGCATGCACGCTAGGCACACTCTGCTTTTAACCCCGTCTGGTGCCATTACAGCTCATCCAGTGCCTCATTCAACATCCAGCATAGAGGCAGGGCAGAGTGCTGGTTGCAGAGTGCGATTGCATTTGTGTTTTTATGTTTGTATCTGTATTTCGCCATAGCAATGTGCACCTGCATACAGGGTTGTGCTGACTGAACCCCCCACATTTTTTTCTTTGTAGTATATATTGGAGGCGTGGTGATCTCCATGCAGTCATGCACACTTGACCAGTTAGTCTGCCCTGGAGGCTGGTTTTAAAGTCAGTATAAAACTGAGTCTGCTTTCATAGCGCCTACCAGTAGCCATTTGGCTCCAGGAGAAGTATATAGTGGGCTCAGCATGCATGTTGGTACTTGCATCCCTGGATCCGATGGAAGCTGTAATGGCACCGGACGGGGTTAAAAGCAGAGTGTGCCTAGCGTGCATGCTGTACCTGCGCTCCCTGGACTTTGTGTGGCTGACATGGCCCATAACAGGTAGGAACTAGTGTTAGGGACCACTCATAGAGGTGACCTTGACGTGGTGAGTGGCTTATTACGCTTTGGCCAAAATGTACACTAATGCCTCATTCAACATCCAGCATAGAGGCAGGGCAGAGTGCTGGTTGCAGAGTGCGATTGCATTTGTGTTTTTACATTTTTTAAATGTCATTTTATTTTTTTAGGATGTTAAAAGGCTTAGAATTTTAGAAGCAATTCTTAAAATGTTTAAAAAAAATTCAAAAACCCTCTTTTTGAGGACCAGATCAGTTCTGAAGTCACTTTGTGGGGCTTACATTGTGAAACTCACTATAAATGACCCCATTGTATAAACTACACACCTCAAGTTACTCAAAACTGATTTTATAAACTTTGTTAACCCTTTAGGTGTTCCACAAGAATTAAAGGAAAATGGATTTTTTTTTCTAAATTTCACTTTTTTCGCAAATTTCCATTTTGACACATCGAGAGTTAACAGGCAAACAAAACTCAATATTTATTACACTGATTCTGCGGTTTACAGAAACACCACATATGTGGTCATAAACTGATGTAAGGGCACACGGCAGGACGCAGAAGAAAAGGAGCACCGTATGGTTTTTGGAAGGCAGATTTTGCTGGACTGATTTTTAGACACCATGTCCCATTTGAAGCCCCCCTAATGCATCCCTACTGTAAAAAATTCCGAAAAGTGACCAGATTTTGGAAACTACCGGATAAAGTAACAAAAGTTTTATGGGCACTATTTTGGGGTACATATGATTTTTAGTCGCTCTATATTAAGTTTTTTGTGAGGAAAGGTAATCAAAAATTGCTGTTTTGGCACCATTTTTATTTTTAGTTTTTTACAACGTTCATCTGACAGGTTGGATCATGTGCTATTTTTAGAGAGCAGGTTCTTACTGACGCAATGATGTCAAATATGTCTACTTTGTTTCAGTTTTACATAATAAAGCATTTTTGAAAAAATTATGTTTTTGTGTCTCCATTTTCTGGACACCATATTTTTTTATTTTTCCACAGATAGTCTTGTGCAGAACTTCTTTTTGCAGGAAGAGTTGATATTTTTATTGGTACCATTTTTGGGTACATATGATTTTTTTGATCATTCAATATTACACTTTATGGGGCAAGGTGACCAAAAGTCTGTGAAGGTTCTCGTTTATCCAGGTCATGGTATATCTGTAAAGAATAAATCAAGGCAACTGGACATACTGTAGATTTCTTGAAAACTTTTCACTCGTTCTTCCAACGAGCTTTCTCAATTCTGAGTGACTGTACAAGAATTCTCTGGGAATAAATATGTAACTGAATCAACATCTGGTAATTATACCCAGCATGGGGTCAGAGGTCATTATACCCAGCATGAGGTCAAAGATGTTGATTCTATTATCCTAATTGGAGTCAGTAAGTGATAAAGACTTCCCAGAAAAAGGTGTCAAGACAGCATTGTATGTGGCAGAAGCCAAGCTTGAATAGAGGTGGGGGGGTTAGACATCTATTGTCTGCCACATACAATGCTGTCTTGACACCTTTTTCTGGGAAGTCGTTATCACTTTCTGACTCCAATTAGGATAATAGAATCAACACCTTTGGCCCCATGCTGGGTATAATGACCTCTGACCCCATGCTGGGTATAATTACCAGATGTTGATTCAGTTACATATTTATTCCCAGAGAATTCTTGTACAGTCACTCAGAATTGAGAAAGCTCATTGAAAGAACGAGTGAAACGTTTTCAAGAAATCTACAGTAAGTTCAGTTGCCTTGATTTATTCTTTACAGATAAAGGTGACCAAAAGATTGGTTGTTTGGCACCGTTTTTATTAATTTATTTTTACAGTGTTTACCTGAGGGGTTAGGTCATGTGATATTTTTATAGAGCAGGTTGTTAGGGATGCGGGAATACCTAATATGTATACTTTTTACTATTTATTTAAGTTTTACACAATAATAGCATATTGAAACAAAAAAATATGTGTTTTAGTGTCTCCATAGTCTGAGAGCCATAGCTTTTTTTTATTTTTTTGGTCGATGGTCTTAGGCAGGATCGAATTTTTTGCGGGATGAGGTGTTGATTTGATTGGTATTATTTTGGGGGGCAGACACCTTTTTGACCACTTGGTGTTGCACTTTATGTGACGTTAAGTGACATAAAATGGCTTTTTTTGGCACTGTTTTTATTTTATTTTATTTATGGGGTTCACCTGGGGGTTAGGTCATGTGATATTTTTATAGAGCAGGTTGTTACAGACGCGGATATAGCGAAAATGTCTATTTTTTTATTGTTTTCACTTCAATACAATAATAGCATTTTTGAAACAAAAAAATAAGATCTTTTAGTGTCTCCATAAAGGTAAATTGGTTGGTCTGCACTCGCTGTCGAGTCTGTGAGGTGCTTCAGTGGAGTGGATATAATCCATATAAACAATAGTAAGAGAGATGCCACTCAGGGTTAACATGCAAGTAAAAAATATTTTATTGTGACATATCCTCCAATGAATACATAGGTAAATACGGAAGAATGCCTATTTTTGTGACTCTGAATCTTGACGTTTTAGTCAATTCAGACCTTGGTCACATAAGTCACTTATGAAAAAGGCAACAGAAACTCATTAGTTAGGAGAAAAAGGTTATATTACATAATAAGGCAGTCATATGGCTATACAGAACAGAAACTGATATGTAAAAGGGATTGGAAAATATAGGTCAAATCCTATATAGATGTGTCCATGGGTGGCCATTAGAATTAGAGCTATAGAGTGAACCTGGGCTGAAAATGCAAATGTGGCTATGGTGTATAATGCACCCATGATGTAAAGATATCTAAAGTATATACATTAGATGTCCCAAAATGATATGGAATAAGTCGAGGTGAATCTGACAATAGGAGAATAAGATCACCCTGTTCTAAAAGAGTGATATAGATAAGTAATGAAACTCTGCCATGTGGAGTGTGGCAGTTGATTGGGGACAGAGAAGTACAAGCGCTGCGGGGGAGGCTGCAGGCCAGTGTAGAGGAGAGACGCCGGTTACGGCGTCTAAGTAGGCGCAGTGCGCCTGTGTATCGCGTGAGACCTCATGGGACTTTGCTTGTACAGTGGAGTAGGCTGAACGTGAGACTAGACAGAATCTCGCTGAAGATCACGCGGCCATATTGGATGTGGGAAAAGGAAAGGGAATAGAATGTAGTGAAAAGAAAGAGAAGAAAAGATTGGTGTAGTGAGTGTAGTAATGGTGTGAACTGTCAGAAAATGGGGTAAGGAAAGAAGGTGAAAACAATGATTTTGATCTTGAATGAACAAGGAAAAAGGGGATAGAGAAAGGCATAGTGGCATATGTGTGTAATGATGTATGCACAGGGAACAAGGAGAGAAAGAAAAAGAGAAAAAAAGAGGAAAAAGGGGAAAAAAGGAAAAAAAAAAGTTTGTGTGTAATTGAAAGTGAAAAAGAAAAGAAAAACGGAGAAGAAAAGAAATTAATAAAAAAATATATGAAAAAGATGGGAAAATAAAAATAATATATATAAAAAATGAAAACATTTATAAAAAAAATAAAAATAAAGAGTGAAAAAAATAAAATTGAAAGAAAAATAAAAGAAACGTGTGTGTGTGTGTGTTATGTGGTGCATGTGATGTGTGGGAAAGAAGAGAGAAGAAAGGCCAGTCTGGGATGCATACTACCTCTGGAGTCCAACGGAGGATCAATGGGTTTGAAAAGTAAAATGTAGAATATTAGTTATAGAGATCAAATCAGATGTACTACAAGCATTAAATATATGAATTAAAGTCCCTGTTAAGGCCTTTTGCAATGTAAGCTCTGTAATGCTTCGTGTTCTTCCAGTAGGCGTATGTGGTTTCCACCACGTCATGGGCGTAGCACTTTTTCAATGATCAGAAACTTGAGTTGGGCAATGCTGGGGGGGGGGGGCTTGTTAAAATGATCAAGAATTGGGAGCCAGTTCTTCTTGCAACTAATAGTGGCTTGTAATACGTTCACGTATACAGTCAGGTCCATAAATATTGGGACAGCAACACAATTCTAACATTTTTGGCTCTATATACCACCACAATGTATTTGAAAAGAAACAAACAAAATGTGCTTTAACTGCAGACTGTCAGCTTTAATTTGAGGGTATTTACATCCAAATCAGGTAAACGGTGTAGGAATTACAACAGTTTGCATGTGTGCCTCCAACTTGTTAAGGGACCAAAAGTAATGGGACAGAATAATAATCATAAATCAAACTTTCACTTTTTAATACTTGGTTGCAAATCCTTTGCAGTCAATTACAGTCTGAAGTCTAAAAAGCATAGACATCACCAAACGCTGGGTTTCATCCCTGGTGATGCTCTGCCAGTCCTCTACTGCAACTGTCTTCAGTTCCTGCTTGTTCTTGAGGCATTTTCTCTTCAGTTTTGTCTTCAGCAAGTGAAATGCATGCTCAATCGGATTCAGGTCACATGATTGACTTGGCCATTGCATAACATTCCACTTCTTTCCCTTAAAAAACTCTTTGGTTGCTTTTGCAGTATGCTTTGGGTCTTTGTCCATCTGCACTGTGAAGCTCCGTCCAATGAGTTCTGAAGCATTTGGCTGAATATGAGCAGATAATATTGCCCGAAACACTTCAGAATTAATCCTGCTGCTTTTGTCAGCAGTCACATCATCAACAACCAGTTCCATTGGCAGCCATACATGCCCACGCCATGACACTACCACCACCATGCTTCACTGATGAGGTGGTATGCTTAGGATCATGAGCAGTTCCTTTCCTTCTCCATACTCTTCTCTTCCCATCACTCTGGTACAAGTTGATATTGGTTTCATCTGTCCATAGGATGTTGTTTCAGAACTGTGAAGGCTTTTTTAGATGTCATTTGGCAAACTCTAATCTGGCCTTCCTGTTTTTGAGGTTCACCAATGGTTTACATCTTGTGGTGAACCCTCTGTATTCACTCTGGTGAAGTCTTCTCTTGATTGTTGACTTTGACACACATACACCTACCCCCTGGAGAGTGTTCTTGATCTGGCCAACTGTTGTGAAGGGTGTTTTCTTCACCAGGGAAAGAATTCTTAGGTCATCCACCACAGTTGTTTTCCATTGTCTTCTGGGTATTTTGGTGTTGCTGAGCACACCGGTGCGTTCCTTCTTTTTAAGAATGTTCCAAACAGTTGTTTGGGCCATGCTTAATGTTTTTGCTATCTCTCTGATGGGTTTGTTTTGTTTTTTCAGCCTAATGATGGCTTGCTTCACTGATAGTGACAGCTCTTTGGATCTCATCTTGAGAGTTGACAGCAACAGATTCCAAATGCAAATAGCACACTTGAAATGAACTCTGGACCTTTTATCTGCTCATTGTAATTGGGATAATGAGAGAATAACACAAACCTGGCCATGGAACAGCTGAAAAGCCAATTGTCCCATTACTTTTGGTCCCTTAACAAGTGGGAGGCACATATGCAAACTGTTGTAATTCCTACACTGTTCACCTGATTTGGATGTAAATACCCTCAAATTAAATCTGACAGTCTGCAGTTCAAGCACATCTTGTTAGTTTCTTTTCAAATCCATTGTGGTGGTGTATAGAGCCAAAAATGTTAGAATTGTGTCGATGTCCCAATATTTATGGACCTGGCTGTAGGTTGCGTGGTTTCTCTCACGTAGAGCAGTCCACAGGGGCATTTAATAAGATAGGAGTCGCATGTGTTAAAATCTTTAAATGGAAACAATCAGCCTGCATGTGGATGTGTGACATGATTGCCCTTGATTATATTGGAGCAGCAACTGCAGTGTAACTAAAGAAAAGTGCCATGGCGTAAAGTCTTAAGGAAAGTTTATTTTGGTTGGAGTATTTGGCTTTAATAAGTTTGTCTTTAAGGTTGGGGGGTCTTTTCAGGGACATTAAAGGTGGGGTTTTGAAGGAGTGTATCGTGGGGTAGTTTTTTTTTTAGGCAGGGCCAATGATTTTGGATTATCTGTTGAATTTTGGGCATGAGGGGATGATAAGTATGGACAAAAGGAACCCGTTCAGGTTTTTTTTTGGTAGGTTTTACAGAAATATGCATGTGAGACATTTCTTTGGCTAGTAATTTCTTTGGGTAGCCTCTTTAAGTAAATCGGTCGGCCATAGTTTGAAGTTGTGCCTGTCGGATGTGTGAGTCAGAGACAATGCGTTTGACATGGTGAAACTGGGACCGTGTAAGAGAGATTTTTGGAGCATAGGGATGACAACTGGAATGTAGGAGACCATTGTGGTCAGTTTGTTTTGTATAGAGGTCAGTATTGATGTTGCCCATATCAGCCTTTAAAATTCTTGTGTCGAGAAAACTAATGGAGTGGGAATCGTGATTCAAGGTAAATTGTATTTCTGGTCTAGGACTGTTAATTAAACGTGTGAACTCAGATAAGAAGGTTTGGGAGCCATTCCATATACAGAAAATATCATCGATAAATCTAAACCAACATGTGACATGTTGTTTTGATATCAATGCTCTTTCTGCTCCAAATTATCAAGATCCTAGGATATTAACATTCGTGGAAGAAACAACACTGACACCAGCCAGGGTCAAAGCAGTTCTCAACTTTATTATGAAATTACAAGCATTCTATACCCTCATGATAGAGGGGAGGGGGGGGGGGCATACGCAGACTCTGTCAATTGGACAATAAGATAAAATATATCTGCATACACTCATACATTGGAAGCAACTGAAAAACATATCCATGTATGAGCACAAGCCTTGGTTTCCTTGTCCTTGCTTGCAGACGTGCCAGAGTGTTGTCTCGGGCCCTGAGGCAGGATGTGGATGCCATCTTAACAGAATGATATCCACTTCTTTAACAGTCCTCACTTGGATATTATTCTTTCCCTATATCCCTAACACATCTGTCCACAATGCTCCGGATCCTCTTCACCAGCTTCCATGACAACCCATCCCTACCGGATGGCCTCGCATGACACTGGACTTGAGCAATAGGAAATCAGATGTCTATCCCTATCTAATCTATATTAGCGAGCATGGTGTTATACTTAGAGAAATGGCAAAGACGGCACTTGGGTCCCATCATCAATCTCCTTATAAGATTCAATCATCATCATCTCTGGGACAGCTTCTTCCATTGCCTTTTGCAGGAGCTTCCAGGCACAAGGATCAACACAGCAAACAATTAGGGGGCGCAGTATCAATACAATTGCGATAACAATTCCAATCTGAGTTAAAAATTGCTTCCAATTCTTAAACCAGTTGAACCAGTTGTCTCAGGGATCTTCTATACCCAAATTCCTTTTCAGTTCCTCTGAAAGGGAGGTGAGACCCTTCAGGGCATTCATCACTAGACCATCAAGTCCCAAATTATCAGGAATTACCATACAACAGGTGTCACCAATCATTTTACATGCACCACCTTTCTTGGCAAGCAGCATAGAAACATAGAATGTGTGGGCAGATAAGAACCATTTGGCCCATCTAGTCTGCCAGGAACATTCTATTTTGGAATGCCTTAACACTGGTGGGACCTAACTGTTCGATAATTTCCTGTAGGGCGCCTTGTGTGTAATTTACAAATCTTTGTGGATTATAAAAGATGTAATTGATCCAATCCACATTCTTGTTTCATTGGAGGATATGTCACAATAAAATATTTTTTACTTGCATGTTAACCCTGAGTGTGTGGTGGTATCTCTCTTGCTATTGTTTATCTGGATTATATCCACTCCACTGAAGCAACTCATAGACTGAACAGCGAGTGCAGACCAACCAATAATGATGGACGAACATCGGCTGGGACGTTTCGCGAAAGCGAACACGTGTTTGCGATCACATTTTCACAATGTGGCCCCATTCACTTTAATGGCAGGAGAACCTGAAAAACCTTTAGGTCATATTTGCAGCCACCAAATACTTACTAGAAGTGCACAAATAGTCCACAACATGGACAGTGACATACCAGAGGGGAATCAATGGCAAAAATTCACACACTAAATATGTATTTTAATCAGGGGCCATTTTTATGCGTCTTAAAGGGAAACTCTCAAAAATGTGCCCTGCTGGAGTCTAGAATTTTTTTATTTTATTTTAGGCCATGGGAGCACAGGCCCTAAAAATAAGGCATTCACCTGACAGAAAAGAACAAGTGATTATGTGGCTGGAGGTACATTAGGCGGTCAGTGGATAACAATTTTACTGTAGGCCAGTGGAGTACAGGCCCCCAAAATTAGGCATTCACCTGACAGAAAAGGACAAGTGATTATGTGGCTGGAGGTATATTAGACGGTCAGTGGATAACAATTTTACTTTAGGCCAGTACAGGCTCCAAAAATTAGGCATTCACCTGACAGAAAAGAACAAGTGATTATGTGGCTGGAGGTACATTAGGCGGTCACTGAATAGCAATTTTACTATAGGGCATTACAGGCCCCAAAAATTAGGCATTCACCTGACAGAAAAGGACAAGTGATTATGTGGCTAGAGGTACATTAGGCGGTCAGTGGATAACAATTTTACTGTAGGCCAGTGGCGTACAGGCCCCCAAAATTAGGCATTCTCCTGACAGAAAAGGACAAGTGATTATGTGGCTGGAGGTATATTAGACGGTCAGTGGATAACAATTTTACTTTAGGCCAGTACAGGCTCCAAAAATTAGGCATTCACCTGACAGAAAAGAACAAGTGATTATGTGGCTGGAGGTACATTAGGAGGTCACTGAATAACAATTTTACTGTAGGGCATTACAGGCCCCAAAAATTAGGCATTCACCTGACAGAAAAGGACAAGTGATTATGTGGCTAGAGGTACATTAGGCGGTCAGTGGATAACAATTTTACTGTAGGCCAGTGGAGTACAGGCCCCCAAAATTATCCATTCACCTGACAGAAATGGACAAGTGATTATGTGACTGGGGGTATATTAGACGGTCAGTGGATAACAATTTTACTGTAGGCCAGTACAGGCCCCAAAAATTATGCATTCACCTGACAGAAAAGAACAAGTGATTATGTGGCTGGAGGTACATTAGGCGGTCACTGAATAACAGACCCTCAAAATTAGGCATTCAGCTGACAGAAAAGGCCTTTTATGCCGCTGTATATAGATAAGACAAGTACCATTCTTTGCTCTGGTGGAGGCAGATATGTGTGGGCTGGCATGAGGAAATTCAATTACACGTGGTTGTCACAGGTGTTGAATTCCTTTGAGATCCATGCCTTATTCATTTTTAGAAATGTGAGATAGTCCACACTGTCATGAGCTAGGCGAGTGCGCTTATCGGTCACGATCCCCCCTGCTGCACTAAACGTCCTTTCGGACACTCGACGAGGGGCAAGCCAAGAGTTCCATGGCAAATTGTGCCAGCTCTGACAGTAGTCCAGGGGTTCCTCGCTTTTCCGAGCTTCCACATCGGCCGACAACCCGATGTAGTCGGACACCTGTCAGTCTAGCCGTTTTCTGAGGCTGGATCCGTAGGGCGGCTGTCAATGGGTTAGCTGCAGGAAGGATCTCATATTCGAAGTGACCAACACGTCTTCAAACTGCCCTCTTCTTGCAAGCACGGTAGGAATGGTACCCACACCTGTTTCACTGGAAATGCTGCATTATGCTAGCCCTCTGTGATGCTAGTAACATGTCTGCCATTTTGTGTTTGTACGGGGGGGTCTAAGTACGTTGCCACCTAGTACTGGTCCTTGCCCTTTATGATTTTTATACGGGGGTCCCTGTTCAAACACTGGAGTATGAAGGACCTCCTTTGCACTAAATTGGAAGTGGTGGAGCGCCCTGGCTCCTGCTTATCGCCCAGGAGAATGTAATCCTCGGTCTCCTCCCCCAGCCACGGACAACACCAGAGATCCCTGAAAAGTTAAAAGTCCCCGTCAAAGCCTGCTCATCTTGCTCCTCCTCCTCCTCCCCCCAGCCACCATCCTCCTCTGACTCCTCTTCAGACTCCTGCTGACTTGTCTCAATTGGAGTAGCCCCTCCTGGGAATTCATTCAGCATTGCGACTTCCTCATCTTCCAGCTCCTGCTCCTCGATGGCTTGATCAATGACACGACGCAATGCATGCTCCAGAAAGAAGGCGTAACGTACAATGTCACTAATGGTGCCCTGGCTGCAACTGACCAGTTTGGTGATCTCATCAAATGGCCGCAGAAGTCTGCATGCATTGCGCATGAGCAGCCACTGGCGTGGTGAAAAGAAACCAAGCTCCCAGAACCTGTCGTGCTGCAGAGTTCGTACAGGTAGTCGTTAACAGCACGTTTCTGCTGGAGCAGCCTATCAATCATATACAAGGTGGAGTTCCAGCGCGTCGAGCTGTCACAAATCAGACGTCTGACGGGCAGGTGGTGTCGCTGCTGAACGTCAGCAAGGCGAGTCATGGCCGTGTAAGATCTTATAAAATGGCCAGAGATTTTACTGGCCTTCCGCAAGACGTCCTGGACCCCAGAGTATTTGGCAATGATTTGATGCACAACTAAGTTGAGGACGTGTGCCATGCACGGCACGTGTGTCATTTTGCCCTATTTAAGCGCGCTCAGCAGATTGGCACAATTGTCACACACCACTTTACCAACTGTCAAATTGAGCGGGGTTATCCATCCATAGCTGAAAGGAATGCAGGACCGGTGTGGTTTCCAGGCACAACAGCCGCAGCACAGCATGGCAACGTCTCACCTGGCACGTCAAATAGGTCCTGTGGAGCTTGGGGGTGCAGTGGAAGAGGTGGTAGCAGTGGAAAAGGAGGAGTCACCCGAGGAGGAGACGCAGGATTGAGTAGGAGGAGGAGAGGAAGAGGCAGGACGTGGAGCGCCGGGAGTGTGGCTTTGTGGGTTCTGATGACGTTACTCCGACTGCGCTCGGTGATGGGAGGCCAGGTGCCTTCTTAAGGCGGTCATCCCTAGGTGAGTGTTGGGGTTACCACGACCTATGCGTTGACAGCACAGGCTGCAGATGGCAACACTATTGTCCGCAACTGACACGTTAAAAAATGCCCACACTATGGAGACCTATGCCGACGTCCTGGGATGGGAGCGCAAGATGTGACCGTGCATGGTGGATGGCTCGCTCCAGATACATTTGCAGTCTGCTTTTTGCCTCCAGTGCACTGCGATTTCTGCCTGCTTCTCCTCCTTCTCCCTATCTGCTGCTCCGTCTCTCCCTCTGAACTCCCCTCCTCTTCCTCTCTTGTGGGCACCCACGTGACGTCCATCGACACATCATCATCGCCACCTTCACCACCACTGAAATTAGAGATCTCGGAGTAGGCAACAACAATGGGGACCACCCTCCTTGGGCTGATCTGGGTACTGTCGCAGACCGCTGGGTGGCGGCCGTTGCTAAATCCTCTTCCTTATCCGAAGCCAAGAATGGTTGAGCACTGGTAAGGTCTGGGAAGGGATGGGAAAATAATTCCTCTGACTTGATTGGAGGGGCTATGGTGGTGGTGGTGTCTTTGGGGGTGCACACAGCAGAAAGTGAGTAGGGTGCAGATACAGAGGATGAGTAGGGTGCAGAAGTGGAAGGCTGAGTGAGCCACTTAACTAACTCTGGTGCGTCCTTTGACATAATCTCACGCACCTTCTCCAACTTCCCATTTAGGCTCCGGCCTGGTGGACCTGCCCGACCCCTACCACCCCTGCGGAATGGCCTGCTTCTTCCTCTGCCTGTCATTTTCAAAATGACCCTGTGCCAAAGTCCCTAGAGAAGAGAAGTATTTGTGGAAGCAGATATATCACAGGTCTCAATCAATATTTGGTGGAAGCAGGTATATCAATCCCTTTAATCAGTATTTTGTGGAAGCAGGTATATAGAACCCCTTAATCAATATTTGGTGGAAGCAGGTATATTTCACCCCTCAAACAGTATTTTGTGGAAGCAGTTATATGTCACGGGTAGTACAGGGAAGGAAAGACAACCAAAGGGAACAACAAGACAACTACAGACTAGGCCCCAAGCCTATGGAATAAAGAGGCCACCTCCTAGAAAACCCTGACTCTCTCCCTAAGCTCAAATATGTCTCCAGATTCTGGTTAGTGCTTTCAGTTTGTACGTTTGACTGAGGATGAAATGCCGAAGAGAAGGACAAACAAATCCCCAGGCGAGTACAGAAAGCCTTCCAGAATCTGGAAACAAATTGAGTCCCTCTATCAGACACCACATCAGAGGGAATGCCGTGTAATTTCACAATGTTATCAACAAATGTCTGAGCCAGAGATTTGGCATTGGGTAAACCAGAACATAGAATAAAGTGTTCCATCGAACTGAAGAGGTCGACCACCACCAAAATCCCAGTCATCCCAGGAGAACTGGGCAAATCGGTAATAAAGTCCATGGACAAGTGCGTCCAGGGATGGGATGGACAAAGGAAGAAGAGATCCTGAGTCTCCTTGGCACATGCAAAGGTCTCACAAGCTGCCACATAGCCCTCAACACTCTTATGTAAACCCAGCCACCAGAATCTCAGAGAAATAAGATCAACAGTGGATCAGCTCCCAGGGTGTCCAGCAAGGACGGTATCATGATGTTCCTTAAACAGCTTGTGACGAAGCTCAGAAGGAACAAACTTCCCTGGGGGACAGGAATCAGGTGCCTCTCCCTGAACTTCTAACACCTCCGCCTCCAGTTCAGGATAGAGGGTGGATACAACCACCCCATCAGCCAAAATCGGACCAGGATCCTCCGTATCACCCCCCCCCCCCCCCCCAGGGAAGCTACTCGACAAGGCATCCGCCTTGACATTCTTGACCCCAGGGCGAAAAGTGACAATGAAATTAAATCTGGTAAAAAAAAAAAAAAAGACCATCTGGCCTGCCTTGGGTTCAAACTTTTAGCCGACTCCAGGTAGGCCAGATTTTCATGATTGGTAAATACAGTAATGGGATGAATCACTCCTTCTAATCAATTACGCTATTCCTCAAAGGCCAACTTAATGGCCAGCAGCTCTCTATTGCCAACATCATAATTTCTCTCGGCAGAAGAGAGCTTTTTCGAAAAAAAAAAACACACAAGGGCGCCATTTGCCAGGAGAAGGACCCTGTGACAGAACTGCACCGACTTCAACCTCCGATGCGTCCACCTCAACAATAAATGTCTGAGACACCTCAGGCTGCACCAAAATGGGAGCAGAAGAAAAATATTTCTTTATAGTGGAAAAACATGTAACGCTTCTTCCGACCAGACAGAGAAATCCACCCCTTTCTTAGTCATGTCAGTCAGATGTTTGACAGCAGTGGAATAATTTAAGATAAATTTTCTGAAGTAATTGGTAAACCCCAAAAACCTCAAGCGCTTTCTGATTGTCGGGCAGATCCTATTCCAAGACCGCACAGACTTTTTCGGGATCCATGCGAAAGCCCGAAGAGGAAAGTAGGTAACCCATAAAAGGAATCTCTTGAACAGCAAACACACATTTTTCAATCTTGGCATATAACTTATTCTCCCGGAGGATCAGCAAGACTTGCCTCAAATAATCCTGATGACTCTCCATGTCGGGCGAATAAATCAATATGTCATCCAGGTATACGACAACAAACCTTCCCACCAAATGATGAAAAGTGGCATTGATGAAATGTTGAAATACTGCCGGGGCATTGGTCAAACCAAAAGGCATGACCAAGTTCTCAAAATGACCCTCTGGTGTATTAAATGCAGTGTTCCATTCATCCCCTTCCTTGATCCTGACCAGATTATATGCCCATCTTAGGTCTAATTTAGAAAACACCTTAGCTCCAACAATCTGGTTGAACAAATCTGGGATCAGGGGAAGGGGATAAGGATCACGGGTAGTGATGCAATTCAACTCTCGGAAATCTAGACACGGTCTCAATGTCCCATCTTTTTTCTTTACAAAAAAGAACCCTGCCGCCATAGGTGACTTAGATGGTCTGATGTGTCCCTTTGCCAAACTCTCAGTAATATACTTTCACATAGCAACTCTTTCTGGTTCAGACAGGTTATGCAACCGAGACTTTGGCAACTTCGCTCCGGGAATCAGATTGACAGGTCAATCATTTCTCTATGAGGGGGTAACTCCTGATCCACACCCTCAGCAAACACATCAGAGAAATCAGAGAGAAACTGGGGCAACATCTTAGTGGATATCCCAGCAAGAGATGTGACGAGACAGTTGTCCATACAGTAATCACTCCAGCCTTTGATCTGTCTCGCTTGCCAATCAATGACAGGATTATGTTTGGACAACCATGGCAACCCTAGAACCGGAGGGGCCGGCAGACCCTTCATTATAAAACAAGAAATACCCTCAACATGAGAATTCCCCACCTTTAAATGGATATCCTGCACCATTTGAGTCAAAGATTTTTGAGAAAGGGGGTAGAATCAATAGCGAACACTGAGATCTCTTTGTCCAGTGCATTAGATTTAAAACCATGCATCAGGACAAACTGGTCATCCACAAGGTTAACCCGTACCCCGCTGTCCAAAAATACCTCCACAACAATATTCTTGGAATCTAGCACCACCCTGGCAGGCAGGAAAAAACGGGTACTACCAGTAAAAGACAAGAGCATGTTCTCATGTTCCCCAACTACTCTGCCAAGAGTTGGAGAACAAAACTTATTGGTAACTCCTTTCTTTTTATTCTCACCCTGATATTTTACATAGGGACAAACATTAATAAAAAGATCCTCTTTACCACAAAGAAAACAGAGTCTCTTTCAGTGTCACCAGAGGAGTGAGGGCGTAAGCAAAAATAAAGTTTACATTACTCTCTGAACCAAACAAAGTTGTCACTTCCTCTGGCAAACCGGCCCGGGAAGGGGGGGGGGGATCTTCAGAGCAGGTCTGGACTCCACTGGCGGAGACAGACGCCTGACACTTTGCAACAGTTTCACAGAGGTCTGCTACCTCCAGCGACAACCCCTGCATGCGATCCACCAGTGCAGAGACTGGATCCATGACAACACAGAGCGGGGGGAAACAGTAACGGTATTCGGCGGCTAATATAAAGGGGCCACCTGACTGATAATAAGCAACACCTGCGAAGGGGTGAAAACCTGTCAGCAACAATGAAAACAATAGAGATCTGTCAGATTGACTCCTGAGTCTTCCGTCTATCTGAACTTCTAAGATCTCTCTCAGAGCCGGCGTTGACAGTATATCAAACCACTTATTCAGTATTTTGTGGAAGCAGGTATGCCGCACACCTCAATCGGTATTTTGTGGAAGCAGGTATATGGATCCCCTTAATCAGTATTTTGTGGAAGCAGGTATATAGAACCCCTTAATTAATATTTGGTGGAAGCAGGTATATCGCACCCCTCAATCAGTATTTTGTGGAAGCAGGTTTATAAAAAAAACTTAATTAGTATTTTGTGTAAGCAGGTATATCACACCCTTTAATCTGTATTTTGTGGAAGCATGTACAGGTAAACCTCGAAAAATTAGAATATCATGCAAAAGTCCATTTATTTCAGTAATGCAAATTAAGAGAAATTGCATTAATGAAGCTTAAGATTAGAATTTTGTGAAAAGGTTCAATATTCTAGGCTCAAAATGTCACACGATAGTCAGCTAATTAATCCATATCCCCCTGAGCAAAGGGTACCTCAAAAATGTGACTTTGGGGTTTCATAAGCTATAAGCCATAATCATCCAAATTATAACAAATAAATGCTTGAAATATCTCGCTTTGTATGTAATGAGTCTATCTAATATATTAATTTCACCTTTTAAGTTGCATTACTAAAATAAATGAACTTTGTATGATATTCTAATTTTTCGAGTTTCACCTGTATATAGAACCCCTTAATAAATATTTGGTGGAAGCAGATATATCAAACCCCTTAATCAGTATTTTGTGGAAGCAGATGTATCGCAGGCCTCAATCAATATTTGGTGGAAGCAGGTATATCAATTCCCTTAATCAGTATTTTGTGGAAGCAGGTTTTATCAATCCCCCGTCACCACCAGTTCTGTGAGAAGGTCTGGCAGACATTCTTGTCTACCTCTTGTACGATGTTCTTTGTTTTGGCTTCACTTTCTCATCTCCTTTCCTTCTGCCAGGTGTCACTTATTTAGACATAATCATCTTCCTTTATATTCCCTCCCATACTGCCTCACTTTGCGGTTTATACTACTTCCTGGATGAAGTGTTCACTGCTGGAGGCTGCGTCTGCTGTTTGCTCAGATAAGTCCTTTACTTTATTGTGTTTGCTTGCTGGCTTGATTCTAGGTGACCCTGACTCCCTCTTTATTAAGTGCAGGGAGCCGGTGGTCGTGTTCCCTCACTATTATAGGGTTTTCAGGTGTCACACAGGCTTAGGTACGTGGGCATGCAATCGTCTACCATCGAGACCCTTGTATGTGCATAGCAGTCAGGAAGAGCTCTTAGGGTTTTTAGAGCTGCTGGGTTCTTGCACCATCACAAATGTCCACCGTAACCTTCTCATATGATGCAAATGTGGCCTCAACTATCCTGTCACGAGTGACGACACCAAGAGAATTCCTACATATTCCATCACAGGAGCTGAAGCTCTGCGAATATGAAAAGACAACAAATTGCACATGAGCTACACAGTGCAACCTTAGGTGAATATCACAGGCTCAACCATATTCCACGTGGTCTCCGAAGCAACCTCGGACCCACTTTATTTCATGATGATCCCGAATATTGCAGCAAGTTTCAGAATATATTGAACAAATGTTCTCTCGATTTGATGATACTAACCATTGAATTTCTACAGAAATCAACTAACGATTTGAAAGCCAAGACCAATGCAACAGAACATCAATTAACATCCATTTTCTCAAACGCAGAGAGGCTTCAATCCAAAACTAAGCTTGATAAATCATTGATGGACTTCCGGAAGAACACAGAAAAAAGAAAACGTGACAAGTTCTTGAGAATTACAGAAGACTACACCAACGATCACGTCTACAGATGGCAAGACAGCACTAACCAATCCTGGAACTTCACACGCAGACAATACCCTTACCGCAGCTCCAACAGCTCTGACAGTGATACCTCCTACACACGTCCTAACTCCTAATCAGCGTATTTTTCGGACAACGCGGCCGCCGACCAAACCAACGAGCAGGGGCCACAAGAAATCAAGACACCAACCCGGAATCTCGGATCCAGACCCGCTCGCAGGTAGGGCTTCTAATTTAGTGATCAATATCGCTTCTCACACTCTAACACCTACTGAACTCGATACATTACAGAAGTGTCTCACCTTTTGTCCCACACCACAACTTAATGACTTCTATTTGGAACAGGAACTCCAACGCCTCTTTCGTGCAATAAGACTGAAACACATTTTGGCAATCCTGAGATTCCCCTTATCAATTCCCCAACTATGGACACAGATGTATCCACCTTAGCCTCCATTTCAATTGAACACCTAGGTCTCCGCATACTGAGCAATCTCAATCCCCCTATAATTTACCATGCAGCTGAAACTACAATTGAACCTGTGGCAAAACTAACCTCGCCACTGGGTTTTGGAGGGGCCTGTTTGCAAGCCTCTTGCCTCAGGATTATGGCCCACATACTAACTTTGAAGGAGAAGACAGACTGGCCACACAGCCTAAGGCCTCATGCACACGACCATTGTGTGCATCCGTATCCATTGTTCCGTTTTCCGTGATTTTCTGCGGACCCATTGACTTTCAATGGGTCCGTTGAAAACTCGGAAAATGCACCGTTTGTCATCCGCGTCCGTGATCAGTGTTTCCTGTCCGTCCAAAAAATATGACCTGTCCTATTTTTTGGACGGACAACCGTATCACGGACCCATTCAAGTCAATGGGTCCGTGAAAAAACACGGAGGCACACAAGATTGCCATCCGCGTCCGTGATCCGAGTCCGTAGGCTACTTTAGCACAGACGAATCCGCAGATCCGTCTGCATACAGCTTTTTCAGAGCTGAGTTTTTACTTTGTGAAAACTCAGATCCGACAGTATATTCTAACACAGACTGCCCCCTGCTGCCTGGCAGCATCCGATCTCTTACAGGGGGCTGTGATCCGCACAATTAACCCCTCAGATGCCACACCTGAGGGGTTAATTGTGCGTATCATAGCCCCCTGTAAGAGATCATGTGCTGCCAGGCAGCAGGGGACAGACCCCCCTCCCTCCCCAGTTTTTAATTCATTGGTGGCCAGTGCAGCCCCCCTCCCCCCCTCCCCTGTATTAAATTCATTAGTGGCCAGTGCGGCCCCCCTGGCCCCCCCTCTCTCCCCTGTATTAAATTCATTGGTTGTCAGTGCGCCCCCCCGGCCCACCCTCCCCTGTATTAAATTCCACCAGGGAGGGGGGCCAGGGGGGGCCGCACTGGCCACCAATGAATTTAATACAGGGGAGGAAGGGAGGGAGGGGGGGGCCGGGGGGACCGCACTGGCCACCAATGAATTTAATACATGGGAGGGGGGCCATGGGGGCTGCACTGGCCACCAATGAATTTAATACAGAGAAGGGAGGGAGGGCCACACTGGGGCCCCATTTAAAACTGGGGAGGGAGGGGGGTCTGCCCCCTGCTGCCTGGCAGCACCTGATCACTTACAGGGGGCTATGATATGCACAATTAACCCCTCAGGTGCGGCACCTGAGGGGTTAATTGTGCGGATCACAGCCCCCTGTAAGAGATCGGATGCTGCCAGGCAGCAGGGGGCAGTCATGTCCACAGTTCTTAGTATATTCTAAATTGAAGCGTCCCCATCACCATGGGAACGCCTCTGTGTTAGAATATACTGTCGGATCTGAGTTTTCACGATGTAACTCAAATCAGATGGTATATTCTAACATAGAGGCGTTCCCATGGTGATGGGGACGCTTCAAGTTAAAATATACCATCGGATTGGAGAAAACCCTGATATGGACTCCTGACTTTACATTGAAAGTCAATAGGGGACGGATCCGTTTGCAATTGCACCACATTGTGTCAACGTCAAACGGATCAGTCCCCATTGACTTGCATTGTAAGTCAGGACGAATCCGTTTGGCTCCGCACGACCAGGCGGACACCAAAATGACTTTTTTTTAAACTTTCCTTCATGTCTGGTGATCCTCCAAAAATCACGGAAGACACAGGGAAGAAAAAACGGACACGGATCACGGAACAACGGAACCCCGTTTTGCGGACCGTGAAAAAATACTGTCGTGTGCATGAGGCCTTAGAATGTGGCCAACTCAGCGGTCGTTGCGGAGACACTGCAGCATTTAATCGCTCATGTGTACCAGGCTGTTTAGAGGCAACAACAAGGTGTCCTCTGTGGGAGGTGTATTGTCTGTGTCCTCTGTGTCCCCCCAGCCACGCACCAGTGATGGCCATGAGCTGGTTTGGGTTCCACCCTACTGTGAACACGGTTCCTCCTCCTCCATCTCCTCATCCTCTACCTCGTCATCCTCCAGAAAACTGTGCCCTTGCTGGACAATTGTGTACTTGGCGTTTGCGACTGCAGGAACCCACCCTGTGAATGACTGGCCGGATTGTTTGCTGCTGCCACCTCCACACTATGGACTAAACCCAGAATATAATTGCAGTATTTAAAGCTTGTATTTCACTGTGACAAATGCAGTAAAGGCCCCAGATGTAGGGTCTTGCAACAAATGGGTGTTTTTTTTAACCCAGAATATAACTGCAATATTTAAAGTTTGTATTTGACTGTCACAAATTCAGAAAAGGACCCAAAATGTATTATCTTGCAAAAAATGGGTGTTTTTTTAAACCCTGAATATAACTGCAGTATTTAAACCTTGTATTCGACTGTCACAAATGCACATGTGCTGTGCTGGTGCACTGAACTTGCACAAAATGGCCACCAATGCCCACCTAACTAACAAACGGATAAAAGTTATTTTTCTTGGTCACTGGGCTCAGGGCAGGGTAAAAAAAATGGTGCACTGCACCCACAAAACAAAATCGCTGTAGATCGCTGAGTTAACAAGCACTTCTGATAACAGATTCTTTCCTATTCTCTCCCTCACAGCAGCAGCAGCCTATCCCTACACTAGTAAGAGCAGAGTGACGTGCAGCGCTACGTGACTCCAGCTAATATAGCGGCTGGGTCACATGCTGCACTGGCCAATCACAGTCATGCCATTAGTAGTCATGGCTGTGATGGCTTCTAAGGGCACACAAGTTAAACGCTTGTTAATTGGTTGCTCTGCAGCCTTTCAAAAAGCGCCATTAACTCGCCAAACACTGAACTCGAACCCGAACTTTTAATGAAAAGTTTGGG
Organism: Bufo gargarizans; assembly: GCF_014858855.1. Taxonomy (NCBI): domain Eukaryota; kingdom Metazoa; phylum Chordata; class Amphibia; order Anura; family Bufonidae; genus Bufo; species Bufo gargarizans. The sequence continues at coordinate 13,174,900 of NC_058083.1, read as the reverse complement.
TTCGGGTCCAGGGTCCAAAAATCCTAAAGTTCGGTGCGAACCCGAACTTTAAAGTTCGGGTTCGCTCAACCCTAGTTAATGGTCTTCCCATGTGCCAAGGGAAGTCGGCAAGCCTAAGAATCAAAGACGCAGACAGCTTGAAGCCCATGGAACTTTTTATTAACTATAGCCTGGAGGTTGTAGACTCTCCCCCTTTACACACTAATTTTAATACAACCAATTGGAAGCCCCTTTTCTAAATTTAATAATATCTAGCTATCTCAGCAGTTCCTGTACTTGCAAGTACAGCAGAATCAAAGTTCCTGATAAATGATAGTTGTAAAACAGATTAACCCTTTAGTGACCACCAATACGCAAAGGGGTTTTTATGACAGATAGCTGGTGTTAATCAATGATTATATGTACTGTGAGGGATTAGCTCTTTTCCGAGGGTTGCAACCACACACTTCTTCACAGACACCAGGATTTAGGGGCCAAACTGTGCTTTATTGTGGCACTCGGCATAAAGAAAAAAACATACAAAGCAAAAATAAAATACCTTGCCCGTCCGGGCCCTATCTAAACACATAGGTTGACCTGACTCACCTAAAGCGTAAAACAGTTAACACCCATGATGATAAGCCCAATCTCCAGCAGCCTCCAGCATGAGCAGCACCTGCTCCTTTCACTGTTGCCGTTGCCCCTAGCAACCACGTTGCTTTTTACTTTTCAGCATGGACACGTGCCCGCATCCGACAGCAATTGTGGGGGATTAGCTCTTTTCCGAGGGTTGCAACCACACACTTCTTCACAGACACCAGGATTTAGGGGCCAAACTGTGCTTTATTGTGGAACACGGCATAAAAAAAACCCATATAAAGCAAAAATAAAATACCTTGCCCGTCTGGGCCCTATCTAAACACATAGGTTTCACTGACTCACCTAAAACGTAGCACAGTTCACACCCATGATGAGATGCGGCTTTCCTAGCCCAACGTCGAGCAGCCTCCAGGCTGCTCCCACATCAGTGTCTCTTGGGGGATAGTGGTCTCTCAGCCCATCCAGCTCATACCGCACAGAACCACTCCAGCCTTCTGTGTGCAAGTTTCCACCCCCTCTCACTCTGAGGATTCCTTTATCCCCAGGTGATTACTGCACCTGGTCTTTCTTCAGACCTGGTGATTTATGGGGGAGGCACAGCAAATCCTGCCATATATCTCCCCTAACAACCATGAATGAGGCCTGTCACTGCCTCACAGTACCCATTTCAAGTTGATTTCTTTCACACTATGCCAAATTCAAAAAAGACTTTAACTGGTACTGCCAAACTTTCTGCTACTGTAAATACCATAGAGCAAATCTTGGATGAAATTACACTTGCTTTGAAATCTATGTCCTCCCATAAATCACCGGGATCAGTTGGCCTTATATTAGACATATATAGGGAATTCCAGAATGTACTTCTGCCTCTATAATTATCCACTTTAAATGCATGTGTGGAGGTGGGTTCCCTAACCAATACACAAGAGAAGCAATTATAACCCTTATTTTGAAGAGTAACAAATACTGTCTGGAATTGAATACACCAATTTGCTTATAAAATTTTGACACCAAACCAATGGCTAAGATGCTTGCTATGAGATTGCAAAAAGGTGACCAGGGCACTGATACTGGTGACCTGTATGTTTTTATGGGGGGGGGGGGGGGTAAATCTGTTAACAATAAATTTAGGGATCTTTTGTTGTGTCTCCAAATGAATACTTGTAATAAGGGTTAGCAATCAGTCTCTGTTGATGCCTCTGTGGCTTTTGACTCAATAGAGTGGAAATATTTGTGAGAGTTTTGGAGACATTTGGGTTTGGACATGGATTTATTTTTTAGATTAAACTTCTATACAAAGACCCAATGGCTGGGCTTTAGGTCAATGGGCAGATCTCAGCTGTATTTAGTCTATCGAGGAGAACAAGGTACAGTTGCCCCTTTCTCCTCTTCTCTTTGCTTTGGTGATGAAACATCTTGCTATTTTGATAAGAAAGAGGGAGAGGACAAGTGAGTTTAGGTATGGACAACAGGAGGTAAAGATATATCTTTATGCAGATGACTTTCGCCTTTTTTGCTGGTAATACTGCGTGTGCACTTCAAATTATTATGGAGGTTCTTGGTGAGTTTGGATATTTATCGGGTCTCTTTATTAACTGTCAGAAGTCAGTTATTGTCCCATCAGGTCCTGGCCTCTGCCCTGCCGGCTGATTTGAATATTTGGTGTTAGGATATCAAGAGATGTTGGGAAGTGCATCCATCTTAAGGTTCTCACTCTCATTCATAGGTTGAGAGACAAGGCTAAGATTTGGATGTGCCTTCCTCTATCAATGGCATCTAGAATTTCCTTGGTTGAAATAGAAATCCAGTATGAATCCAGTATCAAGATATTTAAAACGTTAGATGCTCTTCTTATGTTTTTTTGGGGAAAGTAAGACAATGTAAGTGGCACTTATAAACCCCAACATTATTTTAATCACTCTATTTGAATAACAATTACGCTATACTTTCTAATCAACAGTTAACTTCATACCCAAGAGGCTTGAAAAATGCTATTGTATTTAGCATAGTACATCTAACTATGTGTAAAAGCCATCTACAATGAGAGCCACGAGAGCTGCTTGACACATTAGTGTGCAATTTGAGGCAAAAACACATTGTACAATCCAAGTAATAGGGAATGACTTCAGATAAACAATTGCAACCATTGTAGTGTATACGACATGCCTTCTTAGTAAGCTAGTAATTAAAACAAACTAAAAATATCACGCATGAACAGTATAATTTTCTGTATCAATTCCTTCGAAGACAAGACATAAAACCCATCAGTCAAACAGTTGGACGCTGAAGTCATTATCCATCACATTAAGATAATTACGGAGAAATGAATATTGATGAGCGTTCAGTGAGGAAAAAGGGCATCTAAACATTTTAAGAATTTAAAATAAATGTTAGGTATGAATTAATTTTAATACGGGATGACATTTTCCGGAATTATATTTTTCTCTCGACCTTGACGATAGTCTTGCTATACAAATAAAAGAAAGGCAACATTTTTGGAAACAGAAAACTTTGACATTTGAAATTTTTTTAAAAATAAACTATTTAATTTAAAGGGAACCTGCAATGGGACAGGAGTGTATACAGTAAAGCTGGTTTCACATGAGAATATTAGGGCCCCAAGTTCCACCTTTTCCGTTGGTCACATGACCCGATCTAACGGCAGTGTCCAGATCTTTCATGTTGTTAGTTAGGAGTCATTAGACCTGTGGTCAGGCCAAGATTTGTAGCTGCAATATTTAAATGTACCATTTCAGCCATTCAGCAGACATCACATAAAACTTTCCATCCTGAGTTTCTCAAAACTAAACTATGTTGTGGTATGACTTGCAGGGCTGCCCAATTTACTCTGAAATGTTAAGCCTCAAGTAAGTTGCCTATCTCCCCTAGTTATGAAAGCTGGGTGATTTTGTCAAAAATGGCCAATTCTGCTATAACCCATTTCAGATTTGGGCCAAATTTTTGTTTTTACTTTTCTGTTTACATAGCCATATGAAGGCTTGTTTTTCGTGGGACAAATAGTTTTTTTTAATGAAATCATTTAATTTACCATATCTTATGTTGAAAAATGTTATTTGTGGGATGAACTTGGTAAAAAATGACTGCAATCCTTCCACAGTTTTTTGTTTTTAGGTTTCATGTTTATGGCATTTACTGTGTGCTAAAAATTACTTGATGACAGTATTATAAATTACTTGATTACAAAAAAAAAAACATTTGAAAAAATCATCAGAACTTTTTTAGATTTCTGTCTACAGATGTGATGACTTGTTTCCTGTGGGGGTGAGCTTTAGTTTTTACTGGTGTACATTCAACGTTTTGATTCACTTTTTATTCCATTTTTTTAGGGGACAAGTTGGCCAAAAACAGTGATATGGCCATTTTTTTTTCCATTGTGGAGTTCGCTATAAAGGATAAAAACTTTTATATTTTAAAGTTTGGACATATATGGACATGATGATACCTGATAAGGTTGTTTTTGTATTGCTTATTTTTATATTAGAATTTTGAATTTTTATACTTTTCTTTCTTTTAACATTTTTAACATCTTTTGACTTGTGGAAGTGAACATGCAGTCTGCTTATACCATAGATTGTAATAGTTTACTATTGCAGTCTACGGAGATTCTCTGTATTTCCTATGGGGCTGCAGGCAGGACTTAACAGGTAGTTAACTATGGCAGGACTAGAATCCTTCACATGATCCCAGGCTGCCTTAGCAAGTGATTTGTCTCCCATGATTTGGAATGAATGGTGGAGCACTGGTTCACAATGCAAAGTGAAAAGCAATGCCCTCCAACAGCACACTGCAAATTACTAGACATCTGTGTATTGCTAGGTCTGTATAATAATATAAGTTATTTTATAAAATTGGTAGAATAAGGTAGGAATTGTGGGAATTATTCTTTACCATTATTACAGGCAAAGTGCTCTCACCAATCTCAACATTATATCAAAGGTCATGGTTAGTCAGGAAATTACCTATTGTTTAAATCTTTTAAGTTTTTATATTGATATCAGGTGGAATTGGTCAAAACAGACAAGCATAACCATATTCATAATAAATAAATAATAAAAAAAAATGTATATAGCGCCACCATATTTCACAGCACTTTGCAATTAAAAGGATATATGTACAAACATAATTCGGCATCACAGAGTTAAACACTAATACACAATTGCTAGGAGTGAGGGCCCTGCTCTGGGGTGTGGGGAAACAGAGAAAAATCAGATGAGGAAATTTGATAAGTCTGCCTGCATACACTAGATGTGCTTAAAATGAAGAAAGTTGGGAATTTATTGTCCTGGATAATGCATTCCAGAGAACCGGTGCAGCTCGAGACAAGTATTCAAGATGGTAATGGAAGGTTCAAATTATGGAGGATTGTAGTCTAAGATTATTGGCAGAACATAGGTAGGGTGGTAGACAGAAATGAGGGAGGATATTTTGGAACATGAAGCACCGTGAAGAGCTTTGTGGGTGCGAAGTTTGAAATGTATTCTCTAGTGGATGGAAAACCAGTGAAGTGACTGGTACAGAGCGAAAGCATCAGTGTCGCGGGTGAACGGATAGATGAGCCTTGCTGCGGCATACTGCCTAGGAGTTATGGTAGTACCACCGACTGAAATTGAGATATCAGGTTTAGGTTGGTTAGTAGATGGTGGAAAGACAAGAAGCTAATCTTTTTGAGAAATTCAGTTTCAGATAGAAAAAGGACATGATGTTAGAGACAGCAAATGTAGTAATGTACAGTGCCAAATTACTGGAAAAATGTTCTTTACGGATAGCAATTACATAATTATCTACCAGAGACCTAACCATAGAGGGTGTCGAGGAAGCAGTCACACCCAGACCCTGATGCCTGCAGAGACACACAATAGTTGAAGGCACTGTTACATATTTAGCTTTTGGCCCTGTTGCATCAAGCCATGCCTCCAATCCATGACTTTATCTTTGTATGTCTTTGTATGTAAGTTGGGCTTTATAAAGGCAGAGCCATGTAACACAATATTTGATAATTACTTGTATCCCTATTTTCTTTAGCGTGTCCCCATGCAGTCCACCTTCCTGCTTACTGGATGTTTTTTTTCCCATTCATTTTAGAGAAACGTCTTTGTCTTATGCTTGGCTTGGCATTAGCGCTGTGTGACTGCTGTGTTCACAGTGGGTAAACGTATTCGGAGCCGTATGAAAAATACAGTTGTTGCAGGGATAATTGATCTCCTGCCTGTCCATATAGCTACATTTTCCGGTGCACACACTACAGGGAAATTGTATCCTGTCCATGCATGTGTCTAGACCCTCTGCTGCTTCGTAGAGAATAGCCGGGGTAATAAGGACAAATAAATTGACTGTACATAAGTGAAGGTAAAAAACTGATTGGTTCAAAATTACCACTGTAGGTTATTGATATTCACTGGAAAACAACATTAACAGATATTTTAATATATTTTTGTTTTATTTAACCATTTCAAGTAAACGTTTGTGCTGTAAATGCAAAGGTGTGGGCTTAAAGGACATTGTACATCCACCAGCAGTTAAGAATGAATTCTGTTATAAGGAATATATGGCCATATAGCCCCACTAGTTACCCAGTTCTTCTCTAACAAGCCATAAAGACCACTTTTATTGACCCATCACACTGTATTTACAACTCTCTGAAGGAGGTGGTGGAGGCTTTATATAGAAGCCGCAGTTTTCTTCCACTCATATACTGTACATGTCTCATACCAGTGATGACACAGTGGTAGATATCAGGGGGACACTAGAGGAGCAATTTAGCATTATAAAGATACCATGTGTCAGTTCAGCGGATCTGGTGGGGTGGCACGTAGAGAGAGGAAGACAATGATAATGTGAGGATGGTGGTTTCATGGTGGTGGCTGTCCTTCTCCAATGCTCCTTTGGGCCGTGCTGAGTGAGGAGGGAGCACACCTAATGTCCATATTTCCTTGGAGGCACACAGCTGGTAGGTGTCTATTGTCTGTTGTAGGATGGGGTGCCCTTGATGTTGGTAGCAGTGAGGTGCAAGACAGGAAATGGTTAAAATGAGGTAGCCAGTTGAACAACACAGAGGGGGTAATTTATCATTCTCCCCATACCAGTTTTTGGCGTAACATGTAGCAAACACTGTGTTTGTGATTCTTTTTAATGCCACTTGTGCAACAAATTTCGCCAAAAAGGGTAGGGAGGGGGCAGGGCCAATGACCACAGCATATATATCTTCTTTGATGCAAGTTTTCTATACTTCCCAATTCCTCACAAATCCCAAACACGGTCTGCATTAACTTTAGTGGTGCAAACCCTTTCACAAGGAACAGAGATACAAACAGGAGACTGAATCCTTTACAATATGCCTGACCAAGTGCTGCATTGTTGGGTATGACTAGGGTCCATAGCCTATAGACCTGAGTGCTGTGAAGTCTATAGCCTTGTGCGTTACCTCCACAGATTCTAACACGCTGTTTTTGTGGCTGCTCAACCTGCTTCTCAAAGTAGTTATTTTCTACAGTCAGTCTCATGGGTTCTCTGGAGTCCTCCCTGGGTCCTTATGCTGCCTGTGTATGCCACAGGACTGCAGATAGCTAGACGTGGCTAACACTTCAACTAGCTGACTTAGGCTAATTCACACTGAAAAGAGCCAAGCCCACAGGTTAGGGTCTTCCCCTTCTTGGAGACTATCTCCAGGGGATGGTAAATAAACCTATGGACCGTGTTAAATTTGTCAGTTTTCAGCGAATTCAGAGGTATCTAAAAGCATACAATGGCAGAGTTATTAAAACTATCTAAAAGCTAAGCTGTCTTTATGACCCATAGCAAACAATCACATTTTTCAAGAGCAGGATATGAAATGAAAGCTGTACTGTGATTGGTTTCTACTGGTAAAAACAAAAAAGGTTTTGGGATGGTCCCAATTAGAGATGAGCGAATTTTTCTAAAAAATTCGATTTGCCTGTTCGCCAAATTTTTTATAAAAAAATTCTGTTCGATCCGAATATATTCACAGTGAATTTAGTTAAAAAACGTCTATTTACTGGCTGCAGGGAGCCTTTACAGTGGTGTAGAACACTGTGCATTGCAGTAACACGCATAGGGAGTCTGCTCTGGTAGTAAAATAAAACTTTGAGTCAGTTTGACATTCAGATGACAGGCGTCACTCTTAGAATCACTGCACACTTATACAAGTATAGCCCTATGACAGAGTGGAGAGGGTGTCAACAGTAAGTTTGTGCTGACGTCACTGATTATTTTGCCCTTCCTGTGATCCGTCAGCACAATAACCCCCAAAAAAGGATCCTGTCTGTTGAGCATCCGACTTCATTTAGTCAGCATTTGGTCAGGAGTGGATCCAAAACAGAGATGACACGTGAACGGAATATTTGCATGTCTTATATGTTTTTTTACCCACTCCTGATTCTGGCTACCAATTCACAAGACAATTCTGATAGGGCCATGCAGACCTTATAGCTGCTACACAGACTGGATCAGTTGTGCATCTCATTTTTCCTTCTTTCTGACAGATCAGAAGACGGATACAATAAATGATGATGTCAGCCAGGCCGAAAGGCAAAATAGTAGCACGGTCGTGAAGTGGGGAGGGTAAGAACAGCATGAGAAGTTCACAGAGTGGCCCTATGACATAGTAGTGAGGTGGAAGCAGCATGAGGAGACCACAGAGTGGCCCAATGACAGAGTCTAAAGGTGGCTGCAGCATAAGGATGAGGCCACAGAGCGGCACAATGACAGTGTGGAGGTGGCGGCAGCATCAAGAGGCCACAGAGTGGCAAGGTGACATAGTGTGGAGGTGGCACCAGCATGAGGAAACCACAGAGTGGCAAGTTGACATAGTGTGGCGGTGGCAGCAGCAGCATGAGGAGACCACAGAAAGGCAAGGTAACATAGTGTGGAGGTGGCAGCAGCATTAAGGGGACCACAGAGTGGCAAGGTAACATATTGTGGAGGTAGCAGCAGCATGAGGAGAGCACAGAGTGGCAAGGTGACATAGTGCAGAGGTTCAAGCAGCACCAGGAGGCAACAGAGTTGCAAGGTGACATAGTGTGGAGGTGGCAGCAGCATCAGGAGACCACAGAGTGACCTGGTGACAGAGTGGGGAGGTGGGTGGTAATACCAGTTCCATCTAAAGATGGTGGGTGAAAGAAGCAGCACTTAGCATCAGATTGTTGGCATCAGGCAGGTGGCAGCATCAAAATAGTAGCTAGCTAGCAGAGGTTTTACTGACACCGCTGGCCTATCGGAGAAACCGCTATGTGTATGTATCATGAATAGAGTTGAGCGGACACCTGGATGTTCGGGTTCGGCCGAACTTTGAAAAAAAGTTCGAGTTCGGGACCCGAACTTGACCCGAACTTGACCCCGAACCCGAACCCCATTGAAGTCAATGAGGACCCCAACTTTTGAGCACTAAAATGGCTGTAAAAATGTAATGGAAAGGGCTAGAGGGCTGCAAATGGCGTCAAAATGTGGTTAAGAGCATGGCAAGTGCTCTGAAAACAAATGTGGATAGGGAAATGACTTAAAATAACAAAAAATACATAAAAAAATTAACTATAATCTTGATCTAAGAGGACCAGGTCCATATGAAGTAGGATGTTGAGGAGGCAGTGGATGTGGCGGTGTAGGTGGAAGCAGCGGTGGAGGAGAAGGTAGCCTACACTGCTTTTTGGTTTTAAATTTTATTTTTAAAATTAGGGTATACCCCAAAACATTGGGAAATATAACCTGTGATAACCCCCTCCAGTCATGCTAAACACACGTTCAGACAATACACTGGCTGCAGGGCAGGCCAGCACCTCCAAGGGGCAAAGGGCAAGCTAAGGCCATGTGCCCAATTTAGAGACCCAGAAGTTGCAGGGGCTGACCCCTGTCAATCAGTTTGTGTAGGCGTGTTCACCAGGGCCGTCTTTAACCACTTCAGCCCCGCTAGGTGAAACCCCCTTCATGACCAGGCCACTTTTTACACTTCGGCACTACACTCCTTTCACCGTTTATCGCTCGGTCATGCAACTTACCACCCAAATGAATTTTACCTCCTTTTCTTCTCACTAATAGAGATTTCATTTGGTGGTATTTTATTGCTGCTGACATTTTTACTTTTTTTGTTATTAATCAAAATGTAACGATTTTTTTGCAAAAAAATGACATTTTTCACTTTCAGCTGTGAAATTTTGCAAAAAAAAACGACATCCATATATAAATTTTTCGCTAAATTTATAGTTCTACATGTCTTTGATAAAAAAAAAATGTTTGGGCAAAAAAAAAATGGTTTGGGTAAAAGTTATAGCGTTTACAAACTATGGTACAAAAATGTGAATTTCCGCTTTTTGAAACGGCTCTGATTTTCTGAGCACCTGTCATGTTTCCTGAGGTTCTACAATGCCCAGACAGTAGAAAAACCCCACAAATGACCCCATTTCGGAAAGTAGACACCCTAAGGTATTCGCTGATGGGCATAGTGAGTTCATAGAACTTTTTATTTTTTTCTCACAAGTTAGCGGAAAATGATGATGATTTTTATTTATTTTTTTTTACTTACAAAGTCTCATATTCCACTAACTTGCGACAAAAAATAAAAAATTCTAGGAACTCACCATACCCCTCACAGAATACCTTGGGGTGTCTTCTTTCCAAAATGGGGTCACTTGTGGGGTAGTTATACTGCCCTGGCAATTTAGGGGCCCATATGTGTGAGAAGTACTTTGCAATCAAAATGTGTAAGAAATGACCGGTGAAATCCGAAAGGTGCACTTTGGAATATGCGCCCCTTTGCCCACCTTGGCAGCAAAAAAGTGTCACACATGTGGTATCGCCGTACTCAGGAGAAGTTGGGGAATGTGTTTTGGGGGGTCATTTTACATATACCCATGCTGGGTGAGAGAAATATCTTGGCAAAAGATAACTTTTCCCATTTTTTTATACAAAGTTGGCATTTGACCAAGATATTTTTCTCACCCAGCATGGGTATATGTAAAATGACACCCCAAAACACATTCCCCAACTTTTCCTGAGTACGGCGATACCAGATGTGTCACACTTTTTTGCTGCCAAGGTGGGCAAAGGGGCACATATTCCAAAGTGCACCTTTCGGATTTTGCAGGCCATTTTTTACACATTTTGATTGCAAAGTTCTTCTCACACATTTGGGCCCCTAAATTGCCAGGGCAGTATAACTACGCCACAAGTGACCCCATTTTGGAAAGAAGACACCCTAAGGTATTCCGTGAGGGGCACTGCGAGTTTCTAGAATTTTTTATTTTTTGTCACAAGTTAGCGGAAAATGATGATTTTTTTTTTTTCTCTTTTTTCCTTACAAAGTCTCATATTCCACTAACTTGCGACAAAAAATAAAAAATTCTAGGAACTCGCCATGCCCCTCACGGAATACCTTGGGGTGTCTTCTTTCCAAAATGGGGTCACTTGTGGCGTAGTTATACTGCCCTGGCAATTTAGGGGCCCAAATGTGTGAGAAGAACTTTGCAATCAAAATCTGTAAAAAATGACCGGTGAAATCCGAAAGGTGCACTTTGGAATATGTGCCCCTTTGCCCACCTTGGCATCAGAAAAGCGTCACACATCTGGTATCGCCGTACTCAGGAGAAGTTGGGGAATGTGTTTTGGGGTGTCATTTTACATATACCCATGCTGGGTGAGAGAAATATCTTGGCAAAAGACAACTTTTCCAATTTTTTTATACAAAGTTGGCATTTGACCAAGACATTTTTCTCACCCAGCATGGGTATATGTAAAATGACACCCCAAAACACATTGCCCAACTTCTCCTGAGTACGGCGATACCAGATGTGTCACACTTTTTTGCTGCCAAGGTGGGCAAAGGGGCACATATTCCAAAGTGCACCTTTCGGATTTTGCAGGGCATTTTTTACACATTTTGATTGCAAAGTTCTTCTCACACATTTGGGCCCCTAAATTGCCAGGGCAGTATAACTACGCCACAAGTGACCCCATTTTGGAAAGAAGACACCCCAAGGTATTCCGTGAGGGGCATGGCGAGTTCCTAGAAATTTTTATTTTTTGTCGCAAGTTAGTGGAATATGAGACTTTGTAAGAAAAAAAGAAAAAAAAAGAAAAATCATCATTTTCCGCTAAATTGTGACAAAAAATAAAAAATTCTAGGAACTCGCCGTGCCCCCCACGGAATACCTTGGGGTGTCTTCTTTCCAAAATGGGGTCACTTGTGGCGTAGTTATCCTGCCCTGGCAATTTAGGGGCCCAAATGTGTAAGAAGTACCTTGAAATCAAAATGTGTAAAAAATGGCCTGCGAAATCCGAAAGGTGCCCCTTTGCCCACCTTGGCTGCAAAAAACTGTCACACATCTGGTATCGCCGTACTCAGGAGAAGTTGGGCAATGTGTTTTGGGGGGTCATTTTACATATACCCATGCTGGGTGAGAGAAATATCTTGGCAAAAGACAACTTTTCCCATTTTTTTATACAAAGTTGGCATTTGACCAAGATATTTTTCTCACCCAGCATGGGTATATGTAAAATGACCCCCCAAAACACATTGCCCAACTTCTCCTGAGTACGGCGATACCACATGTGTGACACTTTTTTGCAGCCTAGATGCGCAAAGGGGCCCAAATTCCTTTTAGGAGGGCATTTTTAGACATTTGGATCCCAGACTTCTTCTCACACTTTCGGGCCCCTAAAAAGCCAGGGCAGTATAAATACCCCACTTTGGAAAGAAGACACCCCAAGGTATTCAATAAGGGGCATGGCGAGTTCCTAGAATTTTTTTTTTTTTTGCATAAGTTAGCGGATATTGATTTTTTTTGTTTTTTTTCTCACAAAGTCTCACTTTCCGCTAACTTAGGACAAAAATTTCAATCTTTCATGGACTCAATATGCCCCTCACGGAATACCTTGGGGTGTCTTCTTTCCGAAATGGGGTCATATGTGGGGTATTTATACTGCCCTGGCTTTTTAGGGGCCCTAAAGCGTGAGAAGAAGTCTGGAATATAAATGTCTAAAAATGTTTACGCATTTGGATTCCGTGAGGGGTACGGCGAGTTCATGGGAGATTTTATTTTTTGACACAAGTTAGTGGAATATGAGACTTTGTAAGAAAAAACAAAACAAAAACAAACAAAAAATGTCCGCTAACTTGTGCCAAAAAAAATGGCTGAATGGAGCCTTACCAGGGGGGGGTGATCAATGACAGGGGGGGTGATCAATGACAGGGGGGTGATCACCCATATAGACTCCCTGATCACCCCCCTGTCATTGATCACCCCCCCTGTAAGGCTCCATTCAGACGTCCGCATGATTTTTACGGATCCATGGATACATGGATCGGATCCACAGAACGCATGCGGACGTCTGAATGGAGCCTTACAGGGGGGTTATCAATGACAGGGGGTGATCAGGGTAATCAGGGTGATCACCCCCCTGTCACTGATCACCCCCCCTGTAAGGCTCCATTCAGACGTCCGCATGATTTTTACGGATCCATGGATACATGGATCGGATCCACAGAACGCATGCGGACGTCTGAATGGAGCCTTACAGGGGGGTTATCAATGACAGGGGGTGATCAGGGTAATCAGGGTGATCACCCCCCTGTCACTGATCACCCCCCCTGTAAGGCTCCATTCAGACATCCGCATGATTTTTTACGGATCCATGGATACATGGATCGGATCCACAAAACGCATGCGGACGTCTGAATGGAGCCTTACAGGGGGGTTATCAATGACAGGGGGTGATCAGGGTGATCACCCCCCTGTCACTGATCACCCCCCCTGTAAGGCTCCATTCAGACATCCGCATGATTTTTTACGGATCCATGGATACATGGATCGGATCCACAAAACGCATGCGGACGTCTGAATGGAGCCTTACAGGGGGGTTATCAATGACAGGGGGTGATCAGGGTAATCAGGGTGATCACCCCCCTGTCACTGATCACCCCCCCTGTAAGGCTCCATTCAGACATCCGCATGATTTTTTACAGATCCATGGATACATGGATCGGATCCACAGAACGCATGCGGACGTCTGAATGGAGCCTTACAGGGGGGTTATCAATGACAGGGGGTGATCAGGGTAATCAGGGTGATCACCCCCCTGTCACTGATCACCCCCCCTGTAAGGCTCCATTCAGACATCCGCATGATTTTTTACGGATCCATGGATACATGGATCGGATCCACAGAACACATGCGGACGTCTGAATGGAGCCTTACAGGGGGGTTATCAATGACAGGGGGTGATCAGGGTAATCAGGGTGATCACCCCCCTGTCACTGATCACCCCCCCTGTAAGGCTCTATTCAGACGTCCGCATGATTTTTACGGATCCATGGATACATGGATCGGATCCGTAAAAATCATGCGGACGTCTGAATGGAGCCTGACAGGGGGGTGATCAATGACAGGGGGGTGATCAATGACAGGGGGTGATCAGGGAGTGTATATGGGTGATCACCCGCCTGTCATTGATCACCCCCCTGTAAGGCTCCATTCAGACGTCCGCATGATTTTTACGGATCCATGGATACATGGATCGGATCCGTAAAAATCATGCGGACGTCTGAATGGAGCCTGACAGGGCGGTGATCAATGACAGGGGGGTGATCAGGGAGTGTATATGGGTGATCACCCGCCTGTCATTGATCACCCCCCTGTAAGGCTCCATTCAGACGTCCGCATGATTTTTACGGATCCATGGATACATGGATCGGATCCGTAAAAATCATGCGGACGTCTGAATGGAGCCTGACAGGGCGGTGATCAATGACAGGGGGTGATCAGGGAGTGTATATGGGTGATCACCCGCCTGTCATTGATCACCCCCCTGTAAGGCTCCATTCAGACTTCCGCATGATTTTTACGGATCCATGGATACATGGATCGGATCCGTAAAAATCATGCGGACGTCTGAACGGAGCCTGACAGGGGGGTGATCAATGACAGGGCGGTGATCAATGACAGGGGGGTGATCAGGGAGTTTATATGGGGTGATCAGGGGTTTATAAGGGGTTAATAAGTGACCGGGGGGGGGGGGGGTGTAGTGTAGTGTTTGGTGGGACTGTACTGACCTACCTGAGTCCTCTGGTGGTCGATCCTAACAAAAGGGACCACCAGAGGACCAGGTAGGAGGTATATTAGACGCTGTTATGAAAACAGTGTCTAATATACCTGTTAGGGGTTAAAAAATTCGGATCTCCAGCCTGCCAGCGAGCGATCGCCGCTGGCAGGCTGGAGATCCACTCGCTTACCTTCTGTGCCTGTGCGCGCGCGTTCACAGGAAATCTCGCGTCTCGCGAGAGGACGCGTATATGCGTCCAGGAGGAGTAAAACAACCACCTCCCGGACGCATATACGCGTACGGCGGTCGGGAGGTGGTTAATATTGATTGGACCCTGGGCAAAAATTTACTTAGGCCCCCTGGATCCCGCCTTCCCACACCTTAGCAGGCAATCACGCCCTCCACCACAACACACACACAAAAAATCCACACATCTGGTAGAGTCCAGTGAATGACTGTAAATACTTCCAGTTCTGAAGACTCCAGCGGCTCAGGATCAGTGTTCTGGGCAGCTGGGCTCAGGCTGGAAGTGGGCACCACTCTGCAGGAAGGAGACCAGGGCTCGGCTCACCCTAGTGTTACAGTGCACCCCAACACCCCACAGTATGCAGTATAACACCCCACACTATACAGTACCCCACAGTATATAGTAGAGCAGTATAGCAGCCCACAGTATACAGCACCCCACAGTATACAACACCTCACAGTATACAACACCTCACTGTATACAGCACCCAAAACTATACACGATACAGCCCCCACACTATACAGTACAGCAGTATAGCACTCCACACTATACCGCACCCACAGTATACAAACCCCCACAGTATACAGTACAGCAGTATAGCACTCCACAATATACAGCCCCCCACACTATACAGGCCCCCCCACACTATACAGGCCCCCCTACACTATACAGGCCCCCCCACAGTATGCAGGCCCCCACACAGTATACAGGCCCCCACACAGTATACAGCCCCCCACACAGTATACAGCCCCCCCACACAGTATACAGCCCCCCCACACAGTATACAGCCCACCACACAGTATACATCCCACCACACGGTATACAGGCCTCCACACAGTATACAGCCCCCCCCCACAGTATACAGACCACCACACAGTATACAGCCTACCACACAGTATACAGCCCACCACACAGTATAAGGCCCCCCACAGTATACAGGGCCCCACACAGTATACAGCCCCCACACAGAATACAGCCCCCCCCCACAGTATACAGCCCAACACACAGTATACAGCCCACCACATAGTATAAGGCCCCCCCACAGTATACAGCCCCCCACAAAGTATACAGCCCACCACACAGTATACAGGCCCCCACACAGTATACAGCCCCCCCACACAGTATACAGCCCACCACACAGTATACAGGCCCCCATACAGTATACAGCCCACCACACAGTATACAGCTCACCACACAGTATACAGCCTACCACACAGTATACAGTCCCACACAATATACAGCCCCCCACAGTATACAGGCCCCCACACAATATACAGCACCCCACTATACAGTAGTTTACAGTATATTAACATAACAGCCCCTGTCACCTTTTTCTGATGTAATCTTCACACAAAAAAGCTCCACAGTTAACTTCTGCAGCACTCCTGATAGGACCTGTGATGACCTCATAGCCATGTGATCAGTAATTGCTAGGTTACTGGTCACATGGTGATGATGTCATTAAGGTCCTAGATCAAAACGTTAAAGTACACAGACAGCTTGACACCCGCGGCAGTAGCTAGCAGGGCTCAAGAGGCGGCTGCCTTGGGCCCCCCAGGAACAACTGGGCCCGGGGCAGCTGCCCCTTTTGCCCCTTGGTAAAGACGGCCCTGGTGTTCACACTTAGTGCCCCACCGTGTCGCACGTCCCCGTGATGTTCCACGATCCAATTTGATATCTGCTCTATCAACTTTTGATGTTCTTTTATGTGCCTACCATGGTGATCACGGGTGGCGGGGAATTAGGGTTCCAGGCCAGAGAGGGAGCACGAGAAAGAGAGACCACATCCAAGGTAGGATTCATTTTTTCAAATTTAAAATTATAGAGTTGAAATATGGGAGAAATTATTAAAGCGTAAAAGTGTGACAACTTTTCAAAGTTTAAGCATTGAATGAAAGGATGTGGCGCACATTAATTACTGAATAATATATTACATTTTATTCCCTGTCACCTATGCATAGCAGGTGTTTATTCACGTCTAAAATTGTATAATGTCAACCCAAGAATATAACAGAAAAATTATTGAAATTTATTAAGCTGTCAACTAGGTAGAGGAGGGGTACATCATACCCAAAAATTGGTGAATTTCACCAGAATATATAACTGACAATTTTTTTTTGTTTAACCTGTCTACTAGGTATAGCAGTGGTACTATACAACCAAAAATTAGTTTATTTCGCCAGAAAATGTAACTGACAATTTTTTTTATTTTATTTTTATCAGTCCAGTCGGTATAGCAGTGGTACTTTACACACCAAAATTGGTGAATTTCACCCGAAAATGTAAATAAAATTTTTTTTTGTTTGTTTAACCTGTCTACTAGGTATAGCAGTGGTACTATACACCCAAAAATCTGTTAATTTCAACAGAAAATGTAACTGACAATTTTTTTTTTTACCAGTCTACTAGGTATAGCAGTGATACTATACATACCAAAATTGGTGAATTTCACCCTAAAATGTAAATGACAATTTATTTATTTTTTAACCGGCCTACTAGGTATAGCAGTGGTACTATACACCCAAAAATTGGTAAATTTCATCCGAAAAAGTAAATGACAATTATAATTTTTTTGTTTAGCCTGTCTACTAGGTATAGCAGTGGTACTATACACCCAAAAATTTGTTAATTTCACCATAAAATGTAACTGACAATTTTGATTTTATTTTTACCGGTCTACTAGG
This sequence comes from Bufo gargarizans, assembly GCF_014858855.1. Classification (NCBI taxonomy): domain Eukaryota; kingdom Metazoa; phylum Chordata; class Amphibia; order Anura; family Bufonidae; genus Bufo; species Bufo gargarizans. The sequence continues at coordinate 13,157,323 of NC_058083.1, read as the reverse complement.
TAAAGCAGTGGTACTATACACCCAGAAATTAGTTAATTTTACCCTAAAATGTTAATGACAATTTTTTTTATTTTTTAAACCGGCCTACTAGGTATAGCAGTGGTACTATACACCCAAAATTGGTTAATTTCACCAGAAAATGTAAATGACAAAGTAGTGAAATGATATAAAATAAAACACGTACAAAAAAAAAAAATGCATTTATGGGGTGGAGTTCCATATGGAGTAGGAGTTTGAGGAGGCGGTGGACATAGCGGAGTAGGTGGAAGCGGCGGTGGAGGAGGATGAGATAGCCAACACAGGTTTTTGGTTTTGATTTATTTTTGTAAAATTAAGGTACACTCCAAAAGAGTGTGAAATATCCAAAATACAAACATGAGCAATTGTGCTGCAGTATAACAATGACTGCTTAGTGCCGGTATACATGTCTGTTCTGCACAAGGTACGGACAAGTCCTGAGGGATCCATGCCTGGTTCATTTTAATAAACGTGAGTTTGTCCACATTGGCTGTGGACAGGCGGCTGCGCATGTCTGTAATGACGCCCCCTGCTGTGCTAAACACACGTTCAGATAATACACTGGCTGTAGGGCAGGTCAGCACCTCCAAGGCGTAAAGGGCAAGCTCAGGCCATGTGCCCAATTTGGAGCCTCAGAAGTTGAAGGGGGCAGACCCGTCATTCAGTACGTGTAGGCGTGTGCACACATACTGCTCCACCTAGTTGGTGAAATGCTGCCTCCTGCTAAGACGTTCCATATGAGCTGGTGGTACTGGTTGTTGTGGCGTGCTGACAAAGCTTTTCCACAGTTCAGCCATGCTAACCCTGCCTTCTGAGGTGCTGGCGGTGCTCCAGCTGCGTTGGCGACCTCTTCCTCTGCCTTCGCCTTTTGCTTCCACTGTGCCCCCGCTGTCAGGTGGGAATGCCACCAGCAGCTCGTCTACCAGCGTGCTCTTGTACTCACGCATGTTACGATCACGCTCCAGTGAGGGAATTAAGGATGGTGCGTTATCCTTGTAACGGGGCTACAGCAGCGTGGCCACCCAGTAATCAGCACAAGTTAGAATGTGGGCAACTCGGCGGTCGTTGCAGAGACACTGCAGCATGTAATCGCTCATGTGTGCCAGGCTGCCCAAAGGCAACGAAAAGCGGTCCTCTATGGGAGGTGTATTGTCTGTGTCCCCCCCATCCACACACCACTGATGGCCATGAGCTGGTCTGGGTGCCACTCTGCTGTGAACACGGTTCCTCCTCCTGCATCTCCTCATCCTCATCCTCCACCTCCTCATCCTCCAGAACTGTGCCCTGGCTGGACAATTGTGTACCTAGGTTTGTGGGTGCAGGAACCCACCCTCGGAGCCACTTGGGAATGACTGTCCGGAAACCCTACGAAATGATCCCTCTTCCTCCTCCTGTGCCACATCCTCTTCCAACTTTCATCGCCAGGAGCGTTTTTTTCAAGGAGGCATAGAAGTGGCATAGTAACGCTGAGAACGGTGTTATCGGCACTGGCCATGTTGGTGGAGTACTCGAAACAGCGCAACAAGGAACACAGGTCTCGCATGGAGGCCCAGTCATTGGTGGTGAAGTGGTGCTGTTCCGCCGAGCGACTCACCCATGCGTGCTGCAGATGAAACTCCATTATCGCCTGCTGCTGCTCGCACAGTCTGGCCAGCATGTGCAAGGTGGAGTTCCATCTTGTGGGCACATCGCATATGAAATGATGAGCGGGAAGGCCAAAGTTACGCTGCAGCGCTGACCGGTGAGTAGCAGCAGAGTGAGAACGCCGAAAGTGCGCACATACGGCCCGTACTTTATGCAGCAGCTCTGACATATCAGGGTCACTTTTAAGGAATCTCTGGATGACCAAATTCAGCACATGCACCAGGCAAGGGATATGCGTCAAACCGGCTAGTCCCAGAGCTGCTATGAGATTTCGGCCATTATCGCACACCACCAGGCCGGGTTTGAGGCTCACTGGCACAAACCACTCATCGGTCTGTTGTTCAAGGCCCGTCCACAGCTTCTGCGCGGTGTGGGGTTTGTTCCCCAAACAGATAAGTTTTAAAACTGCCTGCTGTCGTTTACCCCTGGCTGTGCTGAAGTTGGTGGTGAAGGTGTTACGCTGACCGGATGAGGAGACGGTAGAGGATGAGGAAGCAGAGTAGGAGGAGGAAGCAACAGGAGGCAAACTGAAGCGCCCTGCAATCCTCGGTGGTGGAAGGACATGCGCCAAACTTCTATCCACCTCAGGCTCAGCCGCCACTGCATTTACCCAGTGTGCTGTTAGGGAGATATAACGGCCCTGACCGTGCTTACTGGTCCACGTATCTGTAGTAAGGTGCACCTTGCCACAGATGGCGTTGCACAGTGCACACCTGATTCTGTCCCCTACTTGGTTGTGAAGGGAAGGGATGGCTCGCCTTGAAAAGTAGTGGCGGCTGGGCACGACGTACGTTGGGACAGCCACCGCCATAAGGCCTTTAAAACTTTCCTTCTCCACCAGACGGACTGACAGAATTTCAAAGGCCAGTAATTTAGAAATGCTGGCATTCAGAGCTAGGGATAGCGGGTGGGTAGGGGGGTACTTTCTCTTCCTCTCCAGCGTTTGGAATATGGAGAGCTGAACGCTTCCGTGGGACATTGTGGAGATGCTTGGTGACCCAGGTGTTGGTGTTGCTGGCAGATCCTCTGTTTGCGGTGTGGCAGGTGGCACTGTCACTCCAGAGGTGGATGAAGAAGCCGCGACTGCAGCAGAAGAGGAAGCAGGAGGAGCCAGAGACCTTTCTTTGTTTTTGAGGTGTCTGCTTCACTGCAGCTCGTGCTTTGCACTTAAATGCCTGGTCATGCAGGTTGTGGTCAGGTTCAGAACGTTTATGCCTCGCTTCAGGCTCTTATGGACCATATGATTGGACCATGTGATGTGACGTCACCACAGGTCCTTTAGCCAGCAGCTCATGATTAAAGAAGTAAGGAGATTAACAAATACGCGATCAAGAGGAGAAGGTGAGTTAATTTTATTTTATTTTTTAACCCTCAATTGACCTTCTACTAAGCATTCTGTATTAAAGAATGCTATTATTTATCCATGTTATAAGGGAAAATAATACAGTGAATAGACTTTCATGTTAGCAACCATGCGTGAAAATCGCACCGCATCCGCACTTGCTTGCGGATGCTTGCGATTTTCACTCAGCCCCATTAACTTCTATGGATAAACGCGATAAACGCACAATATAGAGCATGCTGCGATTTTCATGCAACGCATAAGTGATGCATGAAAATCACAGCTCATGTGCACAGCCCCATAGAAATAAATGGGTCCGGATTCAGTGCGGGTGCAATGCGTTCACCTCACGCATTGCACCCGCGCGGAAATCTCGCCCGTGTGAAAGAGGCCTAAATTCCATACTGACTAATCAAGATGTTGTAGATTGCCAAAAAAGTGTTTTTTTTTTGGTAACAGAAATATGAAAGATGTATATATTAAACTTGAATTTAACACTTGCAGATATGGAAAATACAGTTTTTTGATAAAAAATGGTGTGTTTTTAAGACCCCAGAAAATGATATATTTCTACCTTAAATTGCACACTGACTAATCCAGATGTTGTAGTTTGCCAAAAAAATGGTAATTTGCAGTGTCCCAAAAGCTCAGATGCACCGCCACCCACCTAACTAACAGAATTATAAAAGTTACTTTTTTTTTGGTCAATGGCCTCAGGGCAGGGTAAAACGATTGTGTCCTGCACCCACACAACTATTTCTCTGTAGATCGCTGAGTTAGATTCTCTCCTATGCTCTCCCTGATATCACAAATCCAGCCGCATCCTCTCCCTACACTTGTAACAGCAGAGTGACGTGCAGCGCTACGTGACTCAAGCCTGGGTCACATGCTGCTCTGGCCAATCACAGACATGCCATTAGTAGGCATGGCTGTGATGGCTTCTAAGTGACACAAGTGGAGAAAATATGGTACAACAGTGACATTACCAAGAACTGGACGTCCCTCCAAAATTGATGAAAAGACGAGAAGAAAACTGGTCTGGGAGCCTACCAAGAGGCCTACAGCAACATTAAAGGAGCTGCAGGAATATCTGTCAAGTACTGGCTGTGTGGTACATGTGACAACAATTTCCTGTATTCTTCATATCTGGCGATCACTTAAACATTTAGTGAAACCAAATCGAAGAAAAACAACTGTAGAACTCAGGGCTATGCATAATAGTGAAAGTAAGAGCATTTCCACACGCACAATGCAAAGGGAACTCAAGGGGTTAGGACTGAACAGCTGTATAGCCGTAAGAAAACCACTAATCAGTGAGGTAAACCAGAAAAAAAGGCTTCAATTTGCTAGGGAGCATTAAGATTGGACTCTGGAACAATGAAAGGTCATGTGGTCTGATGAGTCAAGATTTACCCTGTTCCAGAGTGATGGGCGCATCAGGGTAAGAAGAGAGGCAGTTGAAGTGATGCACCCATCATGCCTAGTGCCTATTGTATAAGCCTGTGGGGGCAGTGCTATAATCTGGGGTTGCTGCAGTTGGTCAGGTCTAGGTTCAGCAACAGTATGTGCTCCAAGAATGAGGTCAAATGACTACCTGAACATACTGAATGACCAGGTTATTCCATCAATGGATTTTTTCTTGCCTGATGGCACGGGCATATTCCAAGATGACAATGCCAGGATTAGGATTCATCGAGCTCATATTGTGAAAGAGTGGTTCAGGGAGCATGAGACATCATTTTCACACATGGATTGGCCACCACAGAGTCCAGACCTTAACCCCATTGAGATTTTTTTTTTTTGTGGCAACTTTTTTTTTGACAGGCAGTGTATGTCAGACAGAGAAGTGCCAGGCCATGCACAGGGGAGTGGCAGAGGCCTAAATGTTTCTGGTGCAGGAAGAGATTGCAGCAGAGTAAAGGGGCATGGCAGCAGGAGTTTCAGCGAGATGACGGAGATCCCGGTGTCATCTAGCGGTCGTGTCTTGACCAGCAACCCAGCGGGTTTAGGTTAACTCGGTCATCTACTTTATCCCAAGTGACATCAGACACCCCCAACCAACAGTCGGTGGGTTTGTCAGACACAACCCTTAGTTGGCATGGTCTGGGAGCAGGCCCTGTGCCCTCACCTGTCCTCAACCTGCCTCTGTCCTTTTCTGTTCCCTTAACGCGAGAAGTATTACAATATGCTGTAGGCTCAGATCCACTTTTCAGTGAGGAAGAGCTACTAGAGGGGGGGCCAGCAGCTACTGGCCAGCCAAGATGTGGAGGAGACATCCGCCGCTTCCTCCACTAGGCGGGCAAGTAGTGATGATGAGAGTGGTGTGGGAGGTGGTGTTGCGAGCGGTCAGACGCCTGACCCAGAGACCGTTGAGGAGGACATCAGTGACTGGCTGACACTACTCGATGATGAAACCGATTGCACTTGGGAGTCGGGTGCAGAAGGGGCAAGGTGGTAGCATGGCTGGGAGTCAGCAGGGTGGCAGCAGTGAGAGGTTGAGAGCCAAATGTGCAGGGGTAGACCACCTGCTTCGCAGCAGCCTACCTGCCTGGGAAGTAGTGGTGCAGGGGTTTATAGAGGCAGCGGCGGTAGTAGTCATTTAGAGAGGACTGTGGAGGGGGAAAATCACCTACTCTGCAGTGTGGCAGTTTTTTCTTAAGTCGCCTGAGGAGGTTAACATGGCCATATGTAGAATTTGTGGGCAGAAGGTGAAGTGTTGCCAGGGTGCCAATGTTGCAGCGTCACCATAAAGTGACCTGGGAGAACTGTGGCTCTGATGTGGTGGTCCAGCCTGCCACAGCAACCGCTGCATCGTCCAGTGGCACGCACCCGGTTTCAGGCAGTCAAGGCTTCACCACCTCAGCCAAAGGGAGCTGTCTATCCTTCCCATGTCCAGATGCTCATGCTCCTTCTCTTCCTCGTCAGTCATTCTGTCAGCAATCGATCACCAAAGCGATTGGCAAGAGAAAGCAGTATGTGTGCACCCATCCAACGGCGCAGAAGCTGAATGTGCTCCTGGCCAAGTTTTTGGTGCTGCAGTCTCTCCCTTTCCAAGTGGTGGACTCTGCACCTTTCAGAGAACTGATGGCTTGTGCCAGGCTGAGGTGGAGAGTCCCAAGCCATCATTTCTTTGCCAAAAAGACAGTACCAGCTCTGCACACATGCAGAACAGAAGGTGGGCCAGTCCTTGAGCCTGTCGGTGTCTGCCAAAGTGCACGGCAGCGCCGATGTGTGTAGCTGTAACTACGGTCATGGACAATACATGTCCTTTACGGCCCACTGGGTTAATGTGGTTCCTGCACAGCCACACCAACAACTTGGCCAGGTCATGCCGCTTCCGCCTCCACCTTGTCACGCCGTTGGCCCTGTACCAATGTCCGCCTCTGCTTCCTCATCCTCCACCATCTCCTCAGCCTCCACTGCAGGGACAAGTCACATTGCCCGTCCAGAATACCACATGTGCAGGGCATGGTGGTGTCACGCTGTTCTGCAACTCGTCTGCCTGGGCGAACGGAGTCACACGGGGAGGAACTGGTCTGTGTCCTTCATCAAGAAATCAAATCCTGGCTTTCTCCGTGACAGCTCAAAATCGGAACCATGGTGACCGACAACGGGAAGAACATTGTGTCGGCGCTGCGTCAAGGAGGGCTGAGCCATGCACCCTGCATGGCACACATTTTTATTCTGGTTGTCAAGCGGTTCTTGAAGTCTTCCACCCATTTGCAAGACATCCTAAAAATTGCCAGGATACTTTGCATGGACTTCAGCCACTCGTACAGTGCAAAGCACACCCTCCTTAAGCTGCAGCTGCAGAATGTCATCCCCCAACATAGGATGATATGCAACGTTTCCACCGTTGGAATTTCACCCTCCATATGTTGGACTGACTATACAAACATATAAAGGCCATCAACGATTTCTTGATGATCCAAGCGGATAGTACTCCCCTGTGTAACTTCGATGTCAGCCAGTGACAGCTTATGTGTGACACCTGCCATTTGCCCAGGCCCTTTGAGGACGCCACGTTATTTGTCAGTCACCAGGAGTATAGGATGAACAACTTTATTCCACTGCTTCATGTCCTGGAACAGATGGTGGTAACAATGGCTGGTCAGGAGACAGGAGATGTGCCACCTAGATCTCAGGAGGAGGCGGAAGAAGAGGGGGAAGACAACATTGGAGCACAGACGATGTGTAGTGAAATGGGATGTTTTTATATTCAGCTGACAAGAGAGGAGAAGCAGGATCAGCCAGAGGAGCTACAGGGAGGTGAGGAAGACGAGACAGAGGACCCAGACACACCATGGTAGGATGCTGTGGACTATTCAACAGAGGGATGACTTCTGGCGCTCCACCTTGTTGGACCCTCGCTACCAGTCCAAAATAGGGGCCTTTTTTACACCCACTGAGAGGGTGGACAAATTGAACTACTACAGCGACATCCTATGTAGTTAGTTGGCCGCTGCCTATCTGCGCCATCATCCATCCTCTCGCAGGTCTGATCGGCGAGGCCCTCTGCACTCACATTTCACTGCAATGGTTGCTGGGGACAGGTGGGGTGGCAGGAGCAGTACCAGCTCCATCAGCAGCAGCCTGAGTCTACAGTCAGGGAGATGAACAGCTTTCCTAATACGCATAGTGAAGAAACTACTTACCAGCAGCAGGTAGACCTGGATCAGGTCCTGAACCAGCAGGTGGTGGCATACTTGGATAGCACCCTGCCAACCAACATTGAAGATCTGCTGGACTATTGGGCAGCCAAACTGGATTTGTGGCCGCAACTAGCAGAGTTTGCCCTGGAAAAGCTGTCCTGCCCAGCCAGTAGTGTGGCATGAGAGCGGGTGTTTAGTGCGGTGGGGGCCATAGTTACCCCAAGGAGAACTCGCCTGTCCACCCAAAATGTGGAGAGACTGACCTTTGTCAAGATTAATCAGGCATGGATCAGCCAGGATTTCCACCCAATGCCTGATGCATCTGATTAGATCATCCATGCCACCTCACCTAAACCTTGAAAAAAGTGACCGGTTTCTTCTGGCTACCTGCCTTAGCTGCTACTCTGATCCTGCCACCCGCCTGATGCCACACATCTGATGCCAAGTGCTGCTTCTTTCACCCACTTTCATCAGCGGCTACTATTATTGCCATCCACCGCCCCACTCTGTTACTGGGTCATTTTGTGGTCTCCTGATGCTGCTCCTGTCATCTACACACTATGCCACCTTGCCACTCTGTGGTATCCTGCTGCTGCTGCCATATCCACACTATGTCACCTTGCCACTTTGGTATCCTCCTGATGCTGCTGTTGCCACCTCCAGACTCAGTCATTGTGCCACTCTGTGGCCTCCTCCTGATGCTGTTGCTGCCACTTCCAGACTCTGTCATTAAGCCACTCGGTGGCCTCCTCATACTGTTGCCACATCAAGACTCTGTCATTGTGCCACTCTATAGCCTTTTCCTGATGCTGCCAACTCCTGACTCTGTCATTGTGCCACTCGGTGGCCTCCTCATACTGCTGCCACATCCAGACTCTGTCATTGTGCCACTCGGTGGTTTCCTCATACTGCTGCCACCTCAAGACTCTGTCATTCTGTTATTGTGCCACTTAGTGGCCTCCTCATATTGCCGCCACATCCCGACTCTGTCATTGCTGCCACCTCTAGACTAGTGATGAGTGGCATAGTCAATATTCGAATTTGAGATATCTCGCACATTTTTGGCTGAATATTCGCCATAAATTTGCAAATTTTAGAATTCTTTATTTTCTTTCCAGTCATTATTTTCTTGATTGCAAAAATCGGCAATTTAATATATTCGGTCGTGATTAGAATATTCGCAAACAACACTAAGGTGTAGGCAACTTTCCTATTGGTTGCTAGGAATGTTGCTAATTGACGATATTCCCGATAAATTTGTAATTAGAATATAAAACATTATTCTCGAATACGAATATATAGCACTATATTTTAAATATTTGCAAATTCTAGAAGTGGCGAGATTCACGATTAAAATTTGCGATTCGAAAATTCGCGCTCAACACTACTCCAGAGACTGTCATTGTACCACTCGGTGGCCTCCTGATACTACTGCAAACTCCATACTTTGTCATTGTGCCACTCTAAAGCCTTTTCCTGATGCTGCCTACTCCTGACTCTGTCATTGTGCCACTCGGTGGCCTCCTCATACTGCTGCCACATCCAGACTCTGTCATTGTGCCACTCGGTGGCTTCCTCATACTGCTGTCACCTTAAGACTCTGTCATTGTGCCACTCGGTGGCCTCCTCATACTGCTGTGTCCTCCAGACTTTGTCATTGTGCCACTTAGTGGCCTCCTCATACTGCTGCCAACTCCAGACTCTGTCATTGTGTCATTCGGTGGCCTTTTCCTGATGCTGCCAACTCTAGACCCTGTCACTGTGTCACTCAGTGGCCTTCTCCTGATGCTGCTGCTGCTGCCACCTATAGACTCAGTCATTGTGCCACTCGTTGGCCTCCTCATACTGCTGCCACCTCCAGACTCTGTCATTGTGCCACTCGGTGGCCTCCTCATTAGTGATGGACGAACATTGGCCGGGACAGTGTTAGCCGTGTGTTCGCAGCGGGCCCAATAGACTTGAATGGAAGACGAACCTGAAAAACCTTCAGATCATATTTGCAGCCACCAAATAATTACTAGAAGTGCACAAATAGTCCCACAACATGGACAGTAACATACCAGATGTATTATTAAAATTTGCGATCTCCATTCATTATTTTTTTTCGATGCAAAATATCGGCAATGTAATTTTCGTGTATGCGCATGCGCAAAATAAGCGCGGCCTACTACAGCAACTGGTTTCCACAAGACAGAAGTTCAGATCAGAAAAGATGGTTGGCAGCAATTTTCGCAACATTGAGGAAGAACTTCTCACTGTAAGTAATTTGACATTAAAGCAGTGTATTTGATCACATTTCACATGCATGTTAGAACTATCGCTGTATATGCAGATTGAGTGTTTAAAAAAAAGCGCTATTGCGAAAATCCCTAATGATGCAATTTTTTTTTCCGTGGTACACACAACTATACTTTTTATAAGGTCTCATGAGATATTAGTGATTGCTGCACTAAGTATTGTTGTGAGAACTTGCCAGTACAGGCCCCAGAAATTAGCCAAAAGGCATTAACCTGACAGCACACAACTTTGTAGGATTCTGTGGCTGGAGGGACATTAGGCAGTCACAGGATAAAAATGTAAATGTCGGCAAGTACAGGCCACAAAAATTAGCCAATAGGCATTCACCTAACAGCACACAACTTTGTAGGATTCTGTGGCTGGAGGGACATTAGGCGGTCACAGGATAAAAATGTAACTGTTGGCCAGTACAGGCCCCAAAAATTAGGCATTTAACTGACATAAAAGGCCTTTTATGCCACTGTACTTACCTAAGAAAGGGACCATGATTTGTTCTGGGTGGTGGCGGATATTTGTGAGCTGTCATGATGAAATTCAGTCAAACGTGGTCGACTTGTCACATGTGTCGAATTCCTCTGAGATCCATGCCTCATTCATTTTTAGAAATGTGAGGTAGTCCACAGTGTCATAAGCTATGCGAGTGCGCTTATCGGTCACGATCACCCCTGCTGCGCTAAACGTCATTTCGGACAGGACACTGGACGAGGGGCAAGCCAAGAGTTCCATGGCAAATTGTGCCAGCTCTGGCCACAGGTCAAGCCTGCAGACTCAGTAGTCCAGGGGTTCCTCGCTTCTCAAAGCGTCCACATCGGCCTTTAACCCGAAGTAGTCAGACACCTGTCTGTCTAGGCCAGTGGTTCTCAACCTAGGGGTCGCGACCCCTTTGGGGGTCGATCGGCCCTTTCCGGGGGGTCGCCTGAGGCTTCCTATTGTGGGTCGCCCGCACAACGGCAGCGGCCCCTTATCCTCGCACACAGGAAGTGATGTCCTATTACTGCCTGTGCTTGAAGGAGCCTGACGTCTGGATGGGTAAGTCGGGCTGCCTGTCTGCTGAGGTCCGAGTTTTTTCGTTAATGACACCGCCGCTGAGCACCACTGCCACCAATGATTTAATTGAGCCTGGCTAATTTTATTTTAATTATTTGGCTGAGCAAGGCTTAATTTATTTGGGGGGACATGAAGCACCGCTGATTTATTTATTTGGGGGACCCTGAGCACTTCAGATTTATTTATTTATTTAAGGCTTAAATAAATAAATCAGAAGTGCTCAGGGTCCCCCAAATAAATAAATCAGCGGTGCTTCATGTCCCCCCAAATAAATAAATCAGAAGTGCTCAGGGTCCCCCAAATAAATAAATCAGCGGTGCTTCAGGTCTGCTTAAATTTTAAGCAGACCTGAAGCACCGCTGATTTATTTATTTGGGGGACCCTGATCACCATTGATTTATTTATTTGGGGGCGACCCTGAGCACCGCTGATTTATTTATTTGGGGGAGACCTGAAGCCCCGCTGATTTATTTATTTGGGGGACCCTGAGCACTTCTGATTTATTTATTTGGGGGGGACTTGAAGCACCACTGATTTATTTATTTGAGGGGTACCCAACATTTTGTCTTTGTGATTAATTACTCTGCTTTAATTATGTTCAATTTGTAGCAATAAAAACACATCCTGCATATCAGATATTTACATTACAATTCATAACAGTAGCAAAATTAGTTATGACGTAGCAAGGAAAAAAATGTAATGGTTGGGGGTCACCACAACATGAGGAACTGTATAAGGCCCCTTTCACACGGGCGAGATTTCCGTGCGGGTGCGATGCGTGAGTTGAACGCATTGCACCCGCACTGAATCCTGACCCATTCATTTCTATGGGGCTGTTCACATGAGCGGTGATTTTCACGCAACACTTATGCGTTGCGTGAAAATCGCAGCATGTTCTATATTCTGCGTTTTTCACGTAACGCAGGTCCCATAGAAATGAATGGGGTTGCGTGAAAATCGCAAGCATCCGTAAGCAAGTGCGGATGCGGTGCGATTTCCACGCATGGGTTCTAGGTGACAGTCTATTCACTGTATTATTTTCCCTTATAACATGGTTATAAGGGAAAATAATAGCATTCTGACTACAGAATGCTTAGTATAATAGTGCTGGGAGGGTTAAAAAAAATAAAAAAGTTAACTCACCTTATCCCCATGATCGCCTAGTTCCCGGTCGGTCTCTTCTTTAGCTGTGACTAAAGGACCTGTGGTGATGTCAGATCACATGCTCCATCACCATGGTGATGGACCATGTGATTGGAGCATGTGATCTGACATCACCAAAGGTCATTCAGCCCAAGCCCACAGCTAAAGAAGAGACCGACCGGGAACTACACGATCATGGGGATAAGGTGAGTTAACGTTTTTATTATTTTTTTAACCCTTCCAGCGCTATTATACTAAGCATTCTGTATTCAGAATGCTATTATTTTCCCTTATAACCATGTTATAAGGGAAAATAATAGAATCTACAGAACATCAATCCCAAGCCCGAACTTCTTTGAAGAAGTTCGGGTTTGGGTACCAAACATGCGCGATTTTTCTCACGCGAGTGCAAAACGCATGACAATGTTTTGCACTCGCGCGGAAAAATCGCGGGTGTTTCCGCAACGCACCCGCACATTTTTCCGCAACGCCCGTGTGAAACCAGCCTTAAGGGGTCACGGCTTTAGAAAGGTTGAGAACCACTGGTCTAGGCGTTCACTGAGGTTGGATCTGGAGGGCGGCTGTCGATGGGTTGGCTGCAAGAATGATCTTTTTTACGAAGTGACCAACACATCTTCAAACCACCCTCTTCTTGCATGCGCTGTTGGATTGGTACCCACAACTGTTTCTCTGTGAGTGGAAATTCCTCTGCCAGCGCCCTCAAAAGCAGAATGCAGCATTTCTCGAAGCAAGGCCTGGAAGTGCTGCATTCTGACAGCCCTCTGTGATGCTGGTAACATGTCCACCATTTTGTGTTTGTACCGGGGGTTTAAGTATGTTTCCACCCAGTACTGGTCCTTGCCCTTTATGATTTTTATACAGGGGTCCCTCTTCAAACACTGGAGCATGAAACCCCCCATTTGCACTAAACTGGAAGCGGTGGAGTGGCCTGGCTCCTGCTCATCATCCAGGATATTGTCATTCTCGTTCTCCTCCCCCCAGCCACGGACAAGACCAGGGATCCCAGAAAAGTTTAAAGCATGCTCTTCTTGCTCCTCCTCTGCCCCGGCACCATCCTCCTCTGACTCCTTTTCAGACTCCTGTTGTTGACTTGTATTAGATGGAGTAGCCCACCTGGGAATTCATTCAGCATTGCGACTTCCTCGTCTTCCTGGCTCCTGCTCCTCGACGGCTTGATCAATGACACGATGCAATGCACGCTCCAGAAAGAAGGCGTAAGGTACGATGTCAGTGATGGTGCCCTGACTGTGACTGACTAGTTTGGGGATCTCATCAAATGGCCGCAGAAGTCTGCAGCGTAGCACATGAGCAGCCACTGGCGCGGTAAAAAAAAAACAATCTCCCCAGAACTGGTCCTGCCGCAGAGTTAGTACAGGTAGTCGTTAACTGCACGTTTCTGCTGGAGCAGCCTATCAAGAATATACAAGGTGGAGTTCCATCCCATCGTGCAGTCACAAATCAGACTTCTGACGGGCAGGTGGTGTCGCCGCTGAATGTCAGCAAGGCGAGCCACGGCCGTGTAAGATCTTCTAAAATGGCCAGAGATTTTCTTGGCCTGCCGCAAGACGTCCTGGACCCTTGGGTATTTGGCAACGTATCGCTGCACGACTAAGTTCAGGACGTGTGCCATGCATGGCACGTGTGTCATTTTACCCTGCTTGTGCGCACTCAGCAGATTAGCACTGTTGTCGCACACCACTTTACCAACTGTCAAATTGAGTGGGGTTAGCCACTGATCAGCCTGTGACCACAAAGCTGAAAGGAGTGCAGGACCGGTGTGGCTCTTGGTTTCCAGGCACAACAGCGCAGCACAGCATGGCAATGTCTCACCTGGCACATCGAATAGGTTCTGGGGACCTTAGCAGTAGCAGCGAAAAAGGAGGAGTCAGCTGAGGAGGAGACGGAGGATGGAGTAGGAGGAGGAGAAGAAGAGGCAGGCCTGCATGCAATCCGTGGCGGTAACACCAAATCTACACAGGTGCCACGGGTTGCATGCTTAATGGTCGTCAGAATGTCTGTGGTCAAATGTGTCTTGTGCCAGAGATACATTCTTGAAGCTGAATGTGGCCATATAGCTCTGGGATGCCCTTCTGGGAGAAATATTTCCCTTCGGGGACCTTCCATTGCGGCCTAAAGGCCTCAGACTCCACCAGTTTATATGGCAGTAGTTGGCGGGATAGCAGTTCTGACAAGCCAGTGGTCAGCAGTTGGGCAAGAGGGTTATCTGGCGTCATTATCTTTTTTCCCTCGAACATTTGGGGCAAGGAAGCCTGCCTTTTGTCAGATGAACGCAATGACGGCACGGTGTAAGGTGGCGTGGAGGACAACTGGGAGGAGAGAGGAGAAGGAGAAGAGGCAGGACAGGGAGCGCCAGGAGTGTGGCTTTGTGGGTTCTGACGGTGTTGCTCCCACTGGGCTAAGTAATGGGAGGCCAGGTGCCTTCTTAAGGCAGTTGTCCCTAGGTGAGTTTTGGGCTTACCCTGACTTATGCGTTGACAGCACAGGCTGCAGATGGCAACACTATTGTCAGCAGCGGACACGTTAAAAAAAGCTCACACTGCGGAGCCATGTGTCGGCGTCCTAGGAGCGCCAGATGTGACTGTGCATGGTGGATGGCTCGTTCCAGATATATTAGCGGTCTGCTTTTTGCCTGCTTCTCCTACTTCTCTTCCCTATCTGTTGCTCCGTCTCTCCCTCTGAACTCCCCTCCTCTTCCTCACTTGTGGACACCCACGTGACATCCATCGACACGTCATCATCGTCCCCTTCACCGCCACTGACATTAGATCTCAGAGTAGGCAGCAACAGCGGGGATTACCCTCCTTGGGCTGATCTGGATACTATCGTCAGACTGCTGGGTGGCGACCGCTGGCGACCGCTGATACCTCCTCTTCCTGATCCGATCCTAAGAATGGCTGCGCATCAGTAAGGTCTTGGAATGGATGGGAAAATAATTTCTCTGACTTGAGCGGAGGGGATAAGGTGGTGGTGGTGTCTTTGGGGGTGCACACAGCAGAGAGTGAAGAGGGTGCAGATAGAGAGGATGAGGATTGTACCGAAGCGGAAGGCTGAGTGAGCCACTCAACCAAGTCTGGCGTCCTTTGACATAATTGCACGCACCTTATGCAACTTCCCACTTAGGCTCCGGCCTGGTGCACCTGCCCGACCCCTACCAACCCTGTGGAATGGCCTGCCTCTTCCTATGCCTGTCATTTTCAAAATTACGCTGTGACAAAAGTCCCTATAGAAGAGCAGTATTTGTAGAAGAAGGTATATCACACCCCAGCCTCAATCACTTTTTTGGGGGGGCAACTGGTATATCACACCAGTATAAATTATTTGTTCCAATAGCGTTTGTCACTCTGTATCTGTGGTAAAGCAGCAAAACCGCCAAAAATTGCTGCACTATATAGAACGCATATTATTGGTATATAACACCCCTGCTTCAATCTGTTTTTTTGGGGGGGCAACTGGTAAATCACACCAGTAGAAATTATTTGTTCCAATAGCGTTTGGCAATCTGTGTGGCTGCAGTATTGCAGCAGAACCGCACACAACTGCTGCACAATACAATTGCACTATAATATACTTTCTATGTTATAAAGTATATTATAATTATATTACACCCCTCAGTATGTCACACCTATCGATAGCACACCTATACCAGTGCTTAAAAGGAATTTTGTGGCCCTATTAGCTAGCGTTTGGTGTCCCTAACAGCCTGTCCCTGCTCCACACAGCAACCTCTCCCTACACTGGCAAAAGACTGAGTGTAAAATGTCTCCCAGATTTATAAAGGTAGGGGGTATGTCCATGTGCTGAAACGTCTCAATTGGCTGTCCTGTACCACCTGATGGATGTGTCATGGGTCAAAGTTCTTCACAATGTAAAATAATATGGCGGGCGCTAATATCGCTATATGTTCGCATGTTTGGCGTATCGCGAACGCGCAAAGTTCGCCCCTAAACGACCGTCGTGCGAACCGCAAGGCCATCTCTACTCCTCATACTTCTGCCAACTCCATACTCTGGCATTGTGCCACTCGGTGGCCTCCTCATGCTGCTTCCACCTCACCACTATGTCATAGGTCCACTCTGTGGACTTCTCATGCTGTTCCCACCCTCCCCACAATTTAGAGGGCATTTATTTTGACCTTTGTTATTATCTTGACTTAACTTTTATAGTATGAGAAGCTATTTTACATATTAGATCTTATCTATATAATCTCCCATATGAGGTGTTTCCTGGGTTTGCACCTGCACTGTCTCTGCACTGCAGGGATCTGGTGGGGGACAAAGTACACTTGCTCCAGGACATTACACTGCTCTTGAGTGGAGTGGGTGCTATAGCTAAAGGGTGCCTGCTGTTTCACAGCTAATGTCTGTGATCAGTGCTAAGGCAGTTCACAGATATTTAACCCCTCAGATGCTGTGGTCAAGTCAGAGTGTTGAGGGAATGCGGTGCTCCCAGGGCCCAAGCGGCTCCCCCGTTTGCTCTGGTAGCCTGAGTCCCACTGAGGGATCCAAGACTACCACAGCAATAGTTCCTATAGAGTTCTTATAAAGCCTTGTGTGTGTCAGGGCTCTATAAGAACACAATGGAACTCCTATATGCTGTAATGGTAATTCATTGCAGTCTAAGGGCTTATGCACATGACCATGTGCTGCCTGTGACCGTATTGCAGCCCGCATATGGTGGGTCCGCAATACACGGGCACCGGCTGTGTGCATCCCATATCACGGATTGCGGACCTATTCACTTCAATGGGTCTGCAATCCGAGAGATGCAGAAAGGAGGCACGGAATGGAAGCCCATGGAAGCACTACTGAGTTCTTCTGCGGGTTTTCTGTCCATGCTCCCGCAACGCAATAAAGTACTGCATGCACTACTTTTTTGCGGTGCGGACAGATCACAGACCCATTCAAGTTGAATGGGTCTGGATCTGTCTGCGACCGCCGCACGGATGTTGCTGTGCATTGGTGACCGCAATTTGCAATGGCCAGGACATGGTCGTGTGCATGAGCCCTAAGGAAGAAACAATCGAAGGAGTGCATGTTCAAGCCCACTGTGAGAATTTGAAAACAAAGTGATGAAAACTCAAAAAAAGGCTTTAAAAAGTATTTAAATATAAATATATAAAAATTCAAATCACCCCCTTTCCTCTATATTAAAAATAATAAAGCAGAACGCAAATACATAGTTCCCAACAGTCCCGAATATGCAAGTATTGTCCCTAATTTTCAGAGATAGTCAGGGTAAATTTGGGCTGTCCGGGTCCAAAAAGGGGTAGAGCTTATGCTAATCCTGCCTATAAATGAGAGTTCCTGGTGGGTTTGAAGGCATTTCCGTGTTGGGGCTTTTATGTTCCAAATTTACTAACTACAATGTCGATGAGTATGCAAATGGGGCCACTTAGTAAAGGTTTGCCATACTTACTTGGGAAATTAAAGGGTTTTTAGGGAGTTCAATAGTGATGATCTGTCTTCAGGATAGATAATCAATATCTAATCGGTGTAGGTCCGACTCCCTGCATCCCTGCAGATTATCTATTTAAAGAGGTTGCAGTCCCATAGGTCACATGGACTTCAAGTGAATAGGCCTGGGCTGCAATACCAAGCACAGCCACAATACAATTTATGTCACTGTGCTGCAACTTCTTCCAAGTGCCACAGCATCTTCAAACAGTCAATCGGCGGAGGTGCCAGGAGTTGGACCCCCACCGAACAGATATTGGCAACCTATTCTACGGATAGGTGTTCAATATTGAACTCCCAGAAAATTCCTTTAAACCTCTGTCCATTTCCATATTCAATCTGGTTCCTTACCCCTGTGCTTACATATGGTGCATTGTCTGGGGATGGGGAAGGGCATCTATGCTCCGATGGTGAAGGCTACTAATGTGGACCTGTCACTCTGAACACTCATACTGTAGGTTCTGTCCATAGCACATTGCACCACTTTGGTCTGATTGTGAGTTGCCCCTCCTGGTAGATGGCACCAGTATTGACCATCCCTTGGCTGTAGCGTAACACTTACTTTACAGTCCGGTTTAGTATATTGCTTTGGCCATGATTCAGTGCCAGGATGTCACATTCTGATGAAACAGCATCACATTTCACAGTTCACTATGTAGCTGTAACCTGAAGATGAATGACCACCATAAATACTGCAAATGGATCCATAGCTCTGTGCCGATTACTTTCTTGATTTATTTTAATAGCACTGAAATACAGAGCTCCAATTCCATTACATAGAGGAAGAGATCTATCCCGGGGGCCTGCATCTGCCACTAGAGGGAGCATTAAACTTAATCGTGAAGGTGTCTTCTGGAATTTGAAAATATTACATTAACGGGTGAAAATATGAACAAGACAACTTGTTAAATTCTTAGCCATTCTGGTGGTCCCTACTAACCTTTCTTGATTTGTTGTTGTCAGTCATTAACCTCAGTGGTGATGCTAACATGTATGGCACCAGAATGTTGAGGCCAAGGAATGGCTGCAATGGTCACATTGGTATGTAGCATGTATTTGATACAGGAAAATCAACATTTATCAGATGAGTTGTTATTTATTTTTTTCAAGTGAAAGAACCCCTTTAATAATATAATAGTATGTAGTAAGCTCCCTCTAGTGGTGGCTGCAGTTTTGAGTATTGTAGTATTGCAGTTATTCAGTATAGTGGCTACAGTATTTCTATTCAGGGGATTTGGAACTTTATGTCTACAGACTGGAGCTCCAATCCCTTTAAAGATCATTTTAAAAATTAACCATCAAGTGTGGCTGGACTAGAGGGGGCAGCCTGGGCGGAGGCCAGCATGACGAGGGGAGGTGTCGGCGAGACAGGCTAGGGGGGTTTTGGTGGATTTTAAAAGTTGGGGAGGGGAAAAGGAAAGCTTAAATAGGATAGGAGGAGGGAAAAAGGGGACATTTTGGTGAAAAAAGCGACAGACAAGGAGTTACTGTGAATATCAGACAGCGCAGCTTACCCAAAAATGGCTGATGTTGAAGCTCTAATTTGGCAGCTGAGGGCAAAGGCAGAGGCACATGAACCAGTGTGGCTGCAGGCTCAGCTTCAAAGCCTGCTCAGTGAGGAAGAGGTAAGGTACGAGTCCCTGCATCATGAGACACGCTGGCCACGGTGCGCACGTCCCCCGTGCGTCTGAGTCTGGAGTTGATCCCCAGAGTCCGGTGCCAGGTCAGGAGCCCCTCCAGGGACCCTCCATGCCGAGCAGCAGAGCACCATCCCCAGTTCGTTCGGCCTGCCGTGGGAGGAATCCACGTGCATGGCGGGATTCCATCAGACCTCAGAGCTGCACCAGCACGCCCTCTGCTGGTGAGAATGCGCAAACAGGAGCAAGTTTGGCGGATCCCCTGTTGGTTTTAGGGGAGGCCGCCCGGCGCATGCAGGGAGAGCTGGATGGGACTGTTTTCCCCTATAGCAGTGGGGGACACAGGCTGGAGCACATGAGCGGGCGGCAGGACACTGGCCCCCACTTCTTCAATGCCAGTACTAGTATGGAGTTGGACATTAGAAATGGGCAGCTGGACGCTCGGCCTGCCTCTACAGCAAACAGCACCAGCGTATCCGCTTTTGGGCCCCCTGGATTGGCATCGTTCGCTTGCACTGGCTCGTGACTCCGGTATTCTGGATCTGTGGACAGACTGGTCGTGGGAGATGCAGCAGGAATGGATACCGGATTTAGGGCTGGTGGGATCACAGCGCCCAGGCAGCCTGGCGAGTTAACATGGGGACCTTCCTTATCTAACCTTAGCGCCCTGGGGGGTGGAGGCGTTGGGGAACCCTCAGGGGATTTAGGGGGGGTGGAGGCGTCGGTGCCAGCAGGGTGGGGGCCATGTGGGGGGGTCGCCACTTCCTGCCTAGGGTGTAACGGGGCCGGGGCTCAACCCGTTACATAGTGTAGGGGCGGGGGCAGTCCATGCACAGGTTGTGGGTGGGAACACAAGGTCGTCTGCAGGATCAAGTTCTATGTCAGTGCAGACGCAGGCAGGGGGTTCATATGAAGAAGAGTCAGTTAGGATGGATGACGCAGCACGGGGTGAGGTTTATGTGTGTTTTGAAGGCCCTTGGGACTCATTTAAAACAGGACGTAAGGGAGCGGATTTGGAAGGGGGAGTATGTTGAAATTTTTTCACTGCTCCCCTTTAGCATTTTAATTTGGACAGAGCCAGAAAAGATGACGGTAAAAGAGAGGAGGACGAAAAGCGCCAATATCGATTGATTACACGCACATTTACTAATTGGCTGCAAGCCTTTGCCATTTTAGCTACTGTTATAGGGGAGAAAGCGCCCGAATGTTGTTCGCCCCAATATTCATTGGGACCACAAGGACATTGCGTTATGGCTAAAAGTCATAGCCCCGGGGAGAACAGTTAAGTCCTTTCGGGGTGAAACAGGGGGATCTAGTCAACCCTCGTTTTCTACAGCGTCAGCTAAGGGACTGGGCTTCCTGTTTAATGAAGGAGGGTGTAAGTTCGAGGCGAAGTGAAAATTTAAGCACGAATGCACTTCATGCGGAGGAGCTCATGGGCTAATAGGTGTTTCAGAGGAAGCAAACAAAGGGGAGGAGACGCCACTTCATAAGGGGGTGACGCAAGTGCGTCTGGAAAAGATGGCGCCATTTCTAAGTAGGTATCCTGATGTTGAGGTGGAGCAGTTGTTAAGGGATGGGTTCCAGTTCAGTTTTCTTATTCCTTTTGTTCCAGTGGAAGCAGTTTTGGTAAAAAAGAATTTGCGGATGGTCGGGCCATTTTGGATTCACCGGTGTTAGATTTGTGTTTGTCCCAACTGGGGGTGGTGCCCAAGAAAGAGCCAAATAAATTGTATTCTTCTTCATCATTTGTCGTATCCTAAGGGTTTGTCGATCAATGATGGGATAGATCCTGAACTGTTTTCGGTGGTGTATACATCATTTGATGCTGTAGTTGGGTGGGTTAAAAAATTCAGAAAAGGGACATTGTTAGCGAAAACTGATATTGAGGCGGCTTTTTGGTTACTGCCGGTACACCCTGACAGTTTACATTTGTTGGGCTTTCTTGGGAGCTTTGTGGTTAGGGGAATTAGTTAGTGGTAGTGTTCGTAGAGTGGGTGGTTTATTGCAGGAGGATGTCGATCTTTATACGGATAGGGTAGAGTTTAGAATTCGTCGGTTAAAGGCAGATGTGGGTGGGAAGGGTTTCAGAGTTGTCCTCTATGAGATTCCCGGATGCGCAATGTGCCCAGTGCGTTGTTTACGTGATTATTGGGAAGTTAGGAAAATGAGTTTTTCTCCTCTTTTGATTCATGAGGATGGCTCTTCTCTGTTTCTTGCGGTGTTTTGTCAATGTTTGGCCCTCCTGGGTTTGGATGGGGCAGGTTACATGGGTCATTCCTTCCGCATAGTTGCGGCCACTGATGGGAGATTAGGTTGTCAAGCGGATCGGCCGGTGGGAATCTCTTCATTTTAGGTCTTACATACGCCCATCTCGCCTTTAAGGAGTATGAAGGCATGTTGTTTTCTTATTGTTTTTGGTGGACAGTTACCTTTTAAATTAGGCTAATAGGGTGGGTTCCCCTTCTTTTTTGTTTCTCTTCTTCTCTTTGCAGATCAGCGACCGGCTTTAGTCTGGATATTGGGCCATTTGTTTGTTTTTTGGGGAGCTTTGCGAGCGGCGGTGAGGCAGGATTGGCGCCAGCTAGGTTTTCCAAGGGAGGTAGCAGTGATCCGATGGCTAGGAAAGAGAGGTATGGTGTGGAGAAGTGTGTTACTGGAGATTCACAGGTTCGTGCGTTTAGATAGACCCCTTGATGTGTTGGTCCTACATGTGGGGGAAAATAATCTAGGGGCTCAACCGTTCCGCAAATTAATTGGAGACATAAAATTTGATTTGTTGCGGATCTGGACATTATTCCCTGGATTAGTTACCGTGTGGTCCGATGTGGTTTACAGGCATTTGTGGCGTAAATGGGGCTGTTGCAGTAAGACATGCCGACTTAGAGCATGGGTCAGGACTGGAGCTTTCTGGTGTAGCGATGGGGTCCATCTTAACGCAAATGGAATTAATCTATGGTGTCTTGGCCTGCAAGAGGGCATAGAAATGGTGTTGGGGGTGTGGAAGGACGCGCAGGCATAAGGGCTCAAGCCTGTGCATTCTTGGTGGCTGAAGGTCCTCGGAGTCGGTGGAATATCAGGTTCTGGAGGATGGGAGGGCTCCATGGTTGGGGCTGGACTACCATAGTTGTATTATCGGGGCAGGTTTTTAAGGTCCATCAGTGGTGCTGGTGCTTATCGGCTGGGGGCAAGATGGAGTACCCCGTGGAGGAATGTTTTAATAAAACAGTTGGGGCTTCGAGGACCTCCATCGTCGTTTTTATATGTTATACATATATTGGGAAGTGTGGTGTCATATGCCATTACATATGGTTTGGTTGTAGTGGCGACTCTAGGAACAATATATAGGGGGGGGGGGGGGCACAAAGATACCACAGTCAAAAATGGGGGACAAAAACAAAATAAGTATATATAAATAAGATTACAAAATACGAGAGAATTGCGGTATGCAGGGATACATTTTATAATAAAACAATTTACTTACAAAAGAAGCTATTCAGTCGTCTGCTGTGCCGTCCTCTGCTTGCTTCCGCGGATCCTTTCCCCTTCTTTCTGTCTCTCGTCAGTGCGCAGGCGCACTGTTATGGTGGATCTGTGGAAAACACACTGTTATGGGGGCATCTGTGGATGACACTGTTATTATGCCTCTCATTAGCCCTCATTATGCCTCTCATCACTCCCATATCAGCCCTTATGCCTCATTAGCCCCCATTATTCCTCTTATTAGCTCCCATATGCCTAATTAGCCCCCATTATGTCTCTAATTAGCCCCCATTATGCCTCTCATTAGCCCCTATTATGCCTCCTATTAGTGCCCATATGCATCATTAGCCCCCATATGCCTCTAATAGACTAATAGTGCTCCGAACTGGCATGCACAGCGTGAGGTCACAGAGCGCCCTCACGCTGTGCGCAGCCCTGCACAGCCGACAGCCGAGTACCAGGAAGTGGTAAGTACAGAGCGTTTACCGCTTCCTAGTTTTCCGGTACTAATGAGCGCTTCCATAATAAAGCGCTTATTAGTATTCACCGACCTGCTTTGGGGGGAATTAGCGGGGGGGGGGGGGGGCACAGAATAACATAGCGATGCCACTATTTGATTGTACAGATGTTTTATTGGTAAATTTAAAGTTAAATTTATAATAATAAAATGGGTGCTGTGGCCAATTCAATCCAACCTGGTGTTCATATTGTTATTTAGGACATGGCAGGGAGGGAAGGGATGGGGATGGTCAGGTTAGCGAGCACGATAGCCAATAACTGCGTCATGGTGTTAAAACATTAGCATTCAATTTAAGGAGATGTTTGCTATCTGTGGACTTCCAGCAAAGCAAAATCCAGCATGATGAACCTCTCACTAGCTAATTTGTAATCACCTGTAATCAGGTTCATACATTGTTTATAATAAATAATGTTCCCTTGTTGCACGGACTCAGTGGCATAAAGTAGCTGTAGTGTTAGCAGAAGTAGAAATTGCAAACATACGCTAACCTTATAGCCATTTGTGAGCATACTGTGCACCATACTCATTTAAAATATCTCTCTTGTGTGATCAATACTCTTTTCATTTGCAGTTGTCTTGATGGAGAGGTTATTGCTGAGGAATTAGCTGCTGGTATCCTCCATGATACGTAGTTTTTCTGGTGGGGGTCCGTGCGCTTTCCCTCAGTGGGAGTTGTGAGTGTGAAGAGAATAGGAGCTGAGAAAAAAGAGGGCGGTTGTAGTCCTCACAGGGGCTAATCCGGACTCTAGTGCTTTTCCTTGGCTGTGTGGTCAGTGAATGGAGGGGCATGACCCTTCTTCCCTTCAGACTGACCCTTAACTTTTGGGATCTCCTGCTTGATGGTGGGTAGGGTGTCCATGATGTTCAGAAAAAACAAGCAGTAGTATCATGCAAGACAGGAGAACAGGAGGAAGATGGCGATGATCAAGTATAGAGACAATGGACCAGGCCAGCTTGATTATACAAAAATAAAGGATCTCCTTTATTGAATAGTGTTGAGCGGCATGTCCTATATTTGAATTTGTAATATTTCGCAAGAATATTCGTAAAATATTCGCAAATATTCAAATTCGATATTATTTTGCATATGCAATAAAAAAAAAATCGCATAATGCAACTTTCTTCAAGAAAGAAAATATAGCATTAAATTTAGTGGTATATTTTCTTTATTTCGAAGTTCTACATATTTGCGGACGCGAATATGGTGCTATATGAATGCTAAGCTCTTTTCCTCTCTCTTCTGGGATAAGTGCCGGTATTGGCAGCAGAGCAAATAAATTTGCATTACGAAGATTCACGCCTCAATCACTTACTCGGCAATGTGAGTAAGATTGGAGCTTTTGAACTTTTGGGACACAATCAATAAACTGGGGGGGATGACATTACTTTACACAGTACAGATCATTGTAATGTGTACTGTCACAAAAAAATACGAATATTCGTAAAACTAATATTTCGAAGTTCTACATAATCGCGAATATGGTGCTATATGAATGCTAAGCTCTTTGCCTTTCTCTTCTGGGATAAATGACTATATTCGCATCAGCGCTAATAAAATCGCATTATGAAGATTCGCGCCTCAATCACTTACTCGGCAATGTGAGTAAGATTGGAGCTTTTGGACTTTTGGGACACAATCAATTATATGTGTACAGTAATTTTGTGAAAAAAAAACCTGAATATTTGTTTTTACGAATATATACCACTATATTCAAAATATTCGCGATAAAAATTTGCTTTTCGAATATTTGCGCTCAACACTATTATTGAATATATGATTGGAGTCACAGTACAAATTCATTCAGCAGGCACAGTCCTAAAGTATTTCACAGAGTAGGCTTTTCCCAAAAGGCTGCATATAGTAAGTGACTATTATGATGGTAGTCCACACCAAACAGGTCTTCACTCTAATTTGCTTGCTTGCTTGCAGACTCTACTAACCAGGGGAAAATTTAACCAGTCCACAGTGGACACTTTAACCCCTTTAAGTAATGAACTTGGTAAAAATCCTTTAGCAGTGAACCTAGTAGGCAGTAAACCAACATGTCACTACAGAGGCTGCCATCTCCTAGAGCTTGCACAGATGCTGTATAACATGGTACTAGTTGAAATTTAATTGTTTATCAAGTAATCCTTGGTTCAGCCTAGCCATGAGAGAAACAGTAACTTTTTGTAGTGGGCAATGGAGTATTGACATCATATGAAGTAGGCCACAAGGAGGCACCGTGGATTGCTGAAGCCTAACGGAGCATGAGAGGGGAAGCAGATAATGGTGGTTGTAGACCTTCAAGGTGGATGACCCCTCTAGTGCTCCCCCAATCGCCCATTCAGTGAAAGGAGGACACACCCTTTCTTCACACAGGGAACACCCTGGGATTGGAGCTCCTGTCTGATGATGACTTGTTGCCCTTAATGTAAAATATATGTGGTGATGGGGTACAAGCAGGGGGCAGGGTTGGTAGAAGGCTGATGGAGTCAATTACCAGGCCTATTTGGTTATGATAAAAAATTCTTTCTTTATAGAATAGATAGTGGAAGTAGTAGTTCATATTTCCACATGACAAGCAATAACTCCTTATTGCCATAAACTTGAAGTACCTTACTGTCTGACTCCAGCATGGCCCTGATTTACGACCTTCCATAAATGTCTGTTCTTTTTTCCTCAGTGAAAATCTCAATTACAATGCTCTCTGGCAGCTTTTGAGTCACAGGAATGGTGTTTCCTGGATGAGGCTTCTCTTTGGGACTAGTTGGCAGGAGATCACAAATTCAGGTCTTACCTCTATCTTTGCTCAGGATTTCCTGTAGAGAAAATCCCAACAAATGCAAGTGCAAATGTCAGGTGCAGCGTATTTAAATGGAGGGGACATCACATGAAGATGAAGATGATTTGCCTGGTCACGTATGGACTGGACCTCTATGTGGACATCATAAAAGGCTTAGCAAACAAGGGGACGTACCTTATGAAATCTATAAAATGGTGCAGAATTTCAACAAAGACTACATTAGTAAGTGTCATATACCTGTAATCAGCTTACAAATACACTGGTCAACAGTAGCGTCACTGCACATACATTTGCTGTAAGAGGTTATATAGACAGATGCTATTCTGATGGTGTAATAATGATGGTCGTTTGCAAGAACTTGACTTCCCTATAATAGTTGATTTCTCAAGCCCTACTTATGGCTCTTTGTACCCTCTAAGACTTCAGTAGAGCAGAATTACATGACAGCCAGGTGGTCATAAGGAAAGATATATAAAGCACATAGATTAACAGTAGTGTTGGTCGAGCACCAAAGTGCTCATGTGCTCTACAGCAGGGTTCCTCAACTCCAGTCCTCAGGGCCCACTTGTCGGTCATGTTTTCAGGAATTCCTTAGTATTGAGCAGGTATTAGAATTAGTGTCCATGCATCAGGACTTACCTCAGGCATTCATTCTGTGGGATATTCTCAAATCATGACTGGTAGGTGGGCCCTGAGGACTGGAGTTGGGGAACACTGCTCTACAGAGCCCCCGAGAACAATGGAAGTCAATGGGAGAACCTGAGCATTAAACCAAGCACCCCCTGCTCTGAAGAGGGGAGGGTGTCGGGACACTAGTTTGGCTTAGGAGTCCCTGCTCTGACTCCATATATTGCTATGTACACTGGGGGACACCCACTGTATTTAAATCTAATTTAGCCTCTATTTCTGAAAAGTTTCTGGTGGGATTTAAACTCACAAACTTCTACATTACAGCCAAGACTCTTTTCCACTACACTATAGAGCTGCATGGCCTGTTACTTTAAAAATAAATAAATAATAAAAATAATAATATATATATATGAGACTATTACTAAGTATTCCTATACAGCAGAAGTATCAGGCATTTTTTTTTTTTATAAAGTAACTGGCCATGCAGCTCTATGGTGTAGTAGTTAGGGTTCTTGCCTGCAATGTAGAAAGTTGCGAGTTCGAACCCAGTCGGAAACTTTTCAGAAATAGAGGATAAATTGAATTTAAACATATATACAAGTTTTTAGCCATAATATATTTACCGTATTTTCCGGCGTATAAGACGACTGGGCGCATAAGACGACCCCCAACTTTTCCATTTAAAATATAGGGTTTGGGCTATACTCGCCGTATAAGACTACCCCTGCCTGCCCAGCCCTCCCTGTCTCCAAGACGATCTTCTCCAGTGCAGGGAACTGACCATGGCAGCCAGGGCTTCAGTAGCATCCTTGCTGCCATGGTAACCTATCTCTTTCATTTCACATTCCCAGTTTCCCACATAGGAACTACTAGGGTCTGGGAAAAGATGGTGGGTCCATTGCCATGGGGGATCTGTGGATGGCACTGTTATGGAGAGGATCTGTGGATGGCACTGTTATGGAGGGGATCTGTGGATGGCACTGTTATGGGGAGGGGGATATGTGGATGGCACTGTTATGGAGGGGATCTGTGGATGGCACTGTTATGGGGAGGGGGATATGTGGATGGCACTGTTATGGAGGGGATATATGGATGGCACTCTTATGGAGGGAATATATGGATGGCACTCTTATGGAGGGGATCTGTGGATGGCACTGTTATGGGGAGGGGGATCAGTGGATCACACTATATAGCATCTTATATATATGTGTCATCCACAGATCCACCCCATGACAGTGTCATCCACATATCCACCCCATGACAGTGTCATCCACAGATCCCCCTCCCTATAACAGTGTCATCCACAGATCCCCCTCCCCATAACAGTGCCATCCACAGATCCCCCTCCCCGCCGCTCACAGGAGTATACATTTATAAACTGTAATCTGTAACTTTAACTTTAAATCAGCGCTTATGTCTTTACTTCCTTACTCTCAGCTCCGGTAACAGGCAGTGAGGGCGGCGCTTACTCACTGACGTCATGCGCCTGAGCGCCTAGTGGGAGGAGCAGGCGCTTGATGTCAGTGAGTGAGCGCCACTCGCACTGCCTGTTACCGGAGCTGAGAGTAAGGTAGTAAAGACATGAGCGCTGATTTAAAGTTAAAGTTACAGATTACAGTTTATAAATGTATACTCCTGTGAGTGGCAGGGTATGAATATTCTAACCCTCAGACAAGCGTCTCCGTCACCATGGGAATGCCTGGGGGTTATATACCATCAGATCTAAGTTTTTATGAGCTCACTGAGATTGGGAAAACTCAGATCCGATGGTATATTCTAACCCCCAGACAAGCGTCCCAGTCACCATGGGAATTCCTGGGGGTTAGAATATACCATCAGATCTGAGTATACCCGGCATATAAGACAACCCCCGACTTTTGAAAATAATTTCTAGTGTTAGAAAGTCGTCTTATACGCCGGAAAATACGGTACATATATTATTATATATTTAGAATATATAATATATGTAAATATATTATGGCTAAAACATCAGTAGTAGTTTCCCACATATTATGCATTCATATATATCAGAAGTATGAATATATATATGTTGGTAAGGCTGAGGTTCAGCCTGCATTTGTGGGAGGGGCTTGAGCCTTTTTAAACCCCCACTTACCTCATCACAGTGGGCGTTCCGGTTCTTGGTGATTCACTGGCTAGTGTTCATGTGTTTCCTGGTACCTACGGTCGCCTCTTGCTGAGTTCGTGTCTCCTGGTGGTAAGTAGGAGGGCTCTTTCGCAGGGCAAGAGCTGTGGCGGTCTGGCACCCTCCCTCCGCCTCATGCTGCCGGTGTGTTCCAGCGTGGAGCGCACGGGCTTCTGGCTCCCCCCCCTCCACTCGTCTCCCTGGGTTCCTGGCGTATGGCGTCAGGGGACGTACCCGGCAGAACCCATGTCGGGGGGGGGGTGTGTCTCACAGGTCTGGCCGGCATTCCTGTTCCCGACACGGCGCACGGAGGAGTGCGTTCCAGGGTGGAGCGCACGCACTTCCGGGTGCCGGTCCTCGCCGCTCCACTAGCTTCTGGCGGCAGCTTGGACCAACCGGCCCAACAGTGTCTCCCCGATCGTCGGGGGGGAGGGGCTAGTTTTTGTCTTCCCAAGCAGCTGCACCTCGGGTCCGGCGTAGCAGCCGGTGCACTCCTCTTCCGTCGCCCACAATGACGTCACCCTCCCCTGCCCCATCTCCCTGGCTGCGTTGTGAGCTTGCGTTCCACGCTGGACGTGGGATCACGGGCAGCCGGGCCGGACGGGGAGAGGAGGGAAGAAGTGTCATGGAATAAATTAATTATTAAATAAAGCAGTCAAGCATGCGCAGCAAACCCACCACATAGTTAAAAAAAAAAAAAAGGGGGGAATGAAAATAAAGGTACGTTCTGGAAAACCCGCCATATAGTCCGCAAAAAAAATAAAAATAAAAAATAAAAAGGGTATTTACAGAAAACCTGCCATATAGTCAAACAAAAAAAAATAATTATTAAAATTCGGGTGTCCACGTAGGACCAGTCTGGCTCCTTCCCACTTCGGCCATCGGGTCACGTCCGAGGGGTCTGGTCTTCCTGGTTCACCCAGGCCCTCGTGTTTTTGTCATGTCGCCAAGTCTTTGTCTGCCGGTCACAGTCGGGTGTCCGGTCACGGTTGGTGGCGCCCCCTCCTTCCGTCGGCCATCCAGTTGTCCCTGGTGCAGCTGCAGACGAGCCTGAATTCCCTGGTGGACTCGGTAGCGGACGTTCGGGCAAGAGTTTCGGAGCTCGAATCCCGGCCACCCGTTGTACCCCCGTCTCCCGTTCCGCTGATGACCCCATCTACATCAGGCTGGCTGGCTACAGGTACGCCAAGACCCATTCCACAGGTGTCCCCCTCTCACTTCATTCCTGATAACCTTAAGAGAGACATCCTGGCGGGGAAAGATGTCAATCTGGCATCAATCCTTATTGCCGCTCAAGATGTTCCCGAGAACCGGGTCATCAACTGTGGCGATGTGTCGGTGGTCCTTCGGGCCAAGGATTCACGGCTCAACCGCAAGTTGACCATCCCGGAATTTGTCCTGGCCTTCAGCCTCTTCAGGGACATCGTCTGCACCGCACAGCCAGAGAGAAGAGAGGAACTGGACAGCTATTTGTACCTAGTCACTGACCTAGGGCACAAGTATGGTGGGTCGGCCTTCTATGACTACCACCGTTCCTTTGCAGCCAAGGCGGCGGCAGCCCTGGCCCAGTTCCAGTATGTCACCAGCTGGTCCTTGATTGACACCGAACTTTTCTGCCGTCACTTCGCTGGCCTCAGGGCTCCCAACTGTGCGACATGTCAGTCGATTTTCCACTCCTCTGAATGGTGCCCCAATACCGCGCACCCGTCTCAGGACAGGGCCATCCCGAGGACCTCTGGATCATTTCCATCCAACCCCTCCACAGACAAGCTCGGCAGACCTATTGTCTACCTGGGGAAGAGCCAGGTCTGCAATAACTTTAATTCAGGGGGGTGCTCATATGCCAGCTGCAGAT
The DNA here is from genome assembly GCF_014858855.1 of Bufo gargarizans. NCBI lineage: Eukaryota > Metazoa > Chordata > Amphibia > Anura > Bufonidae > Bufo > Bufo gargarizans. The sequence continues at coordinate 13,126,627 of NC_058083.1, read as the reverse complement.
CACTCCACGTCTGCTCCCTGTGCTTCAGGGCCCACCCACGGTCCGCCTGCCCAAAGAAGTCTTCCAAAGGTTCCTGACTAGCGGACATCAACGTGGACCTCTTGGCGGCACTCCTTCGCGATCACCACGATCAGGACTTCGTGTTCGCGTTCCTGTTGGCAGGCTTCCGCCAGGGGTTCCACACAGGACTCCAGCAACTAGCGAGTTGCTCCAGTCGGAGGTATCCAAGGGGTTCCTCATAGGCCCGTTCCCACGCATCCCGTTTTCCTCATGGCGCATTAACCCCATCGGCTTGGTGGCAAAGAAGAACACCAATAAAAAAAAGATTAATTTATGATCTGTCCGCCCCTCATGTGTCCGGTGTTCCAAGCCTCAATTCTCTGATTCCCTCGGAGGAGTTTTCCATGCGTTATTCCTCAGTGGACGACGCCATCCAGGCCATCCTGTCGCATGGTTGGCAAAAGTTGACATTGCGGATGCATTCAAACTCCTTCCCATCCTGCCGCAGTTATGGCAATTCTACGGTATTGAGTGGGCCGGCCAGTATTTTTTTGCCAACAGGCTCACGTTTGGATCCAAGAGTAGCCCATGGTTATTCGACCAGCTGGCCAAGGCGCTACATTGGATCCTGATCCATCACAGGGGCCTCCGGTCGGTCATCCACTACCTCGACGATTTTCTTGTTGTCGAGGATCCGCAGGGCGGGTCCGGCATACTCTCCGTCCTCCTCGGATTGTTTGCCAGTCTGGCTGTTCCGATCGCGGAGTCTAAGACTGAGGGTCCGGCCACGAGGGTATCATTCTTGGGCATCGTCCTGGATTCGGTTCTGTTGCAAGCCAGCCTACCAGAGGAGAAACTCGCTCAGTGTCGGGAGGTCATTTCCCATGCGGCAGCCACGGGATGCCTCACTAGAGTCGAGTTGCAGTCTCTTCTGGGGCGGATCAACTTTGCCTCCAGGATTATGCCCCAGGGGAGAACCTTCGTGTCAAGGCTGCTCCAGCTTCTTCCCTCGGCACCGAACAGGACAGCATCATCCGATTGGACGGCCAGGCCATGGCGGACCTGGCTATGTGGGAGTTGTTCCTGTCCCGATGGAACGGCGTCTCCTTTTTCGTATCACCTTGGTCTTCCTCCTGCCCGGTGCCATCTTAGAGGAGGCTGAATCCATCCGCACCTCCTCTCTGTTGGAATTGTACCCCATTGTGGCAGCGGCTCAGGCTTGGGGCCACCTCTGGGCTAACTTACCGGTGATGTTTGTGACAGATAACCAGGCCTTGGTTGACATCTTGGCCAAGGGCAGGGCCAAGTCCCCCAAGATCATGGCGCTGTTGCGCCAGCTGGTTTGGCTGGCCCTGTCACATAACTTCCACGTGCATTGTAGCCACATCCCGGGGGAGAGGAATATAGCAGCCGACGCGCTGTCCAGATTTAATTTCAAACTTTTCTTCCAGGTAATGCCGGAGGCCGAGCCACGCAGATTTCCCACCCCGCCCTTCAGTTCCCTGACAATGGACTAGGCATACTCGTCTCGTCAGCAAGGGACCTGGCGCAGCAGTCCCTTGCCCCAAACACGGCCAGGAACTACCTTTCAGGCCTGAAAACCTTCCAGGAGTTTTCACGTCTGCACCCGCAGGCTGGCCTGGCAGACATTCCTTACGTCATGGCCTTCATCACCCATTGCCACCACCAGTTACACCTCTCCTACAACACCATTAAGTTGTACCTAGCGGGCGTCCAACACCACACCATGCTCCGCAACCCGGGGGGCGGGTCCATTCTTTCTGCGCATGCAGTCAAGGCCACCTTGCGGGGGGTCCAGAAGGGTGGGCCCTATTCCCCGTCCCGCAGGCAGGGCATCACGGGGGAGATGTTCCGGAAATTATCTTTAGCCCTGGATGGTGCTCCTTTTGGGCCCTTTCCCAGCTTGGTCATCAAAGCTGCCATGTACTTAGCATTTTACTGCTTCCTTAGGCCGGGCGAGTTCACGTGCGGTACAGCGGGACGGTGCAGCCTGCACAGAGAGCAGCTGGTGAGGGTGATTGACCATTACGCTCTGAAGATAATTACCACCAAAACCAGTCAAACTGGCCCCCCGGTGGAGGTCCAGTTTTTTCCCACTAGCAATGAATGGTGCCCGATACAGGTATTTGACCGGCTCATCCTCACCCTCCGGGAGGCGCCACCTCACAGCCCTCTGCTACCCCATCTGAAGGGAGCTCTCACCACGGTGCAATTCGTCAGCCACATCTGCACGGTGGCTGCTGGCTTGGGATTGGACTCAGGAGCGATATCCGGTCATTCCTTCCGCATTGGTGCAGCCTCCGCGGCTTCCCGGCAGGGGGTCCCCGCCCATGTCATCCGAAAAATGGGGAGATGGCGCTCCTCTTGCTTCGCCAGATACATACCTAACCCGCAGGTGGAGATTTCGCAGGCATTTCGGTCTTTGGTGTTATAAGGTAATAAAGTCTTGCACCTTAACTATTGTTGTCATTTTTGCCCCCTTTTAGGCTACTCTCATACCCGGCTCCAGGCACACCCCAGCCGGTTTAGGTTCCAGGCAGGCACGCTGCCCAAAGTTTCGTATTTAGCCTCGACCACAAGTTGGTAAGGCTGAGGTTCAGCCTGCATTTGTGGGAGGGGCTTGAGCCTTTTTAAACCCCCACTTACCTCATCACAGTGGGCGTTCCGGTTCTTGGTCCCACCCACCCATTCCCTTCATTTCAAGGGTCCTCCTTAGGGTAGCCCCCTTTTAGGCTACTCTCATACCCGGCTCCAGGCACACCCCAGCCGGTTTAGGTTCCAGGCAGGCACACTGCCCAAAGTTTCGTATTTAGCCTCGACCACAAATATATATATATATATTTAGTAATTACAAATTTTTTACAATTTCTAAACAAAATATATCAATCAATCAATATTTAATTTAGCCTTTATTTCTGGAATGTTTGTGGCAGGATTTGAATTTACAACCCTCTACATCACAGCCAAGAACCTTAACCAGTACACTATAGAGCTGCATGGCCAGTTACTGTTTTTTTTTTTTTTAGTAACTGGCTATGCAGCTCTATGGTCTAGTGGTTAACATTCTTGCCTGTAATGTAGAAGGTTGTAAGTTTGAACTCTGCCAGAAACTTTTCAGAAATAGAGGCTAAATTAGATTTAAATACACTGACTTGAGCATAGCGATGCTCGAGCCGAACTGTTGTTCGGCCAAGCATGCTCGCCCAAAACGAATTAACAGGCAAAATGTTTAGTCAGCTGTCTTTCTGCCACTGCGTTGCTCTCCCCTGTGGGCATCATACCTGTCCTACTCACCATGCTTCTGCCTTGTGCTCTAGACTCTGTCTCCTTAGGGCACACACACACCTCTGGACTCTTAAATGGCCAATGCATGCTCTTACAAATCCATCTCCAGCCAATGGCTTGGGGTCCCTGGGTATTTTAGACACTAACCCCAGTAAGAGGATGCCTGAGCTTTAGGTTCCCTGGTGACCAAGAAAATGTTCTGATAGTCTTGTGCTGTTGAAATTTACCTACATTGATCCAATTGTTACTGTCAATTCTGTCTGTGTTTAAGTTAACCCTCTCTGTCTGTCTTGTCTCTATCTTCACTATAAGCCAGCATGCCGGTTTATCATGTATCTCCCACCAACTATGCTTCAAGTTTGCTGTCTGAATCTCAGAAACTTGAATTCAAGTCTTATTGACTGTTCATACTTTACCTGTGTTTTTTCTATATCCTGAGCTTCTGGTGCCCTGTGGTTCAGCTGGCAACTACACCGGGACAATCCCAGGATGTAGCAGTCGGGTTGTTTACCTGCAGTGAAGGCCAGATCCCTGAACAGGAGTTAGAGGGTGAATATCATGGGAGCGCTTAGGGTTTAGCCAAAGCCAAAACCAATTAGTTGGCACAATGGGTTCACACTTGCGGATCCGTAATTGTCACAGATGTGGTGTGGGTGGGGAACTCCACACCGAGCACAGGAGGAAAGGGGGTAGGGATGAGGCCTGTAAACTAGGATAAAGGAGACGGTCACCTCTTAGAACAACCCTAATCAGAGTCCTGACTAACTATCTGTATGAACTGACTTCGATGGTAGGAATGTTCATACACAGGAGCCTAGAGCCCTAACACACCCTGTAGGGACCTGGTATAGTGACAGGACATGGGACAACCTATTACTCCACCAGCCAGAGGTGTGGTCATTACCAAAACAACACAGATACAAATGATCCATAAGGAATCATTCAAATTAACCTACGTGTTGCCAGTCTCTCTGATCTCCTGCCACCTGTCACGGGCACCCAGGACCAACCTTATCTGGGTGAAACTTGTGAAAGGCTTTCGCCAAGCGACTGGCATCCTCTCTTCTGGTCCATAACCCTTCCGGTGGACAAGACACTGAAGAGATCCACGGTTGATTATCTTGGCAATATGAAATTCCAAGGACACAAGGACAGGAGCGGATGGCAAGGAAGACGGCTCCAAAGGTTCAACATATCTCTTCAACAAAGATTTGTGAAACACATTATGAATTTTCAGGGCCTGAGGAAGTTCAAGACAAAAAGCTACATGATTAATGATGGCAGTGATCTTATATGTACCAATAAATCTTGGAGCCAACTTCCAAGTAGGTACCTTCAACTTAATGTTTCTTGTGGTCAGTGACACAGAATCACCCACTCTTAGGTCTTGACCATTCATACGTTTCCTGTCAGTGACACGTTTATACTTGTTGCCCATATTCTTCAAATTATTTAGAATTTTTGGCCATATCGATGACAACAATGACGAAAAATGTTCTTCTTCAGAGATACCAAAAAGTATCAGAACCAGAAAATGTGCCAAACTGTGGGTGAAAACTGCAAAATCATGTGCTGAATTTGGTGGTGCAGAAATTCATTTACAACTACCCCGACATGTCTGAGCTTCTGCATAAAGTGCAGGCCGTCTGTGCGCGCTTCCGGCGTACTCATCCTGCCGCCGCTCGGCTGTCTGCTCTACAGCGTAACTTCAGCCTTCCCGCTCACCGCCTCATATGCGACGTGCCCACCAGGTGGAACTCCACCTTGCACATTCTGGAGAGACTGTGTGAGCAGCAGCAGGCCCATAGTGGAGTTTCAGCTGCAGCACACACTGGTGAGTCACACTGCAGAACAGCACCACTTCATCACCAATGACTGGGCCTCCATGCGAGACCTGTGTGCCCTGTTGCACTATTTTGAGTACTCCACCAACATGGCCAGTGGCGATGACGCCGTTATCAGCGTTACAATACCACTTCTATGTCTCCTTGAGAAAACACTTAGGGCAATGATGAAAGAGGATGTGGCCCAGGACGAGGAGGAGGAAGAGGGGTCATCTCTAACACTTTCAGGCCAGTCTTTTAGAAGTGGCTCAGAGGGAGGTTTTTTGCCACAGCAGAGGCCAGGTACAAATTTGGTCAGCCAGGGCCCACTACTGGAGGAGGAGGAAGATGAGGAGGAGGATGGGGATGAAGCATGTTCACAGTGGTGTGGCACCCAACGCAGCTTGGACCCATCACTGGTGCATGGCTGGGGGGATATGAAGGATGCAGGCGATACGCCTCCTACAGAGGACAGCTTGTCCTTACCTCTGGGCAGCCTGGCACACATGAGCGACTACATGCTGCAGTGCCTGCGCAACGACAGCAGAGTTGCCCACATTTTAACGTGTGCTGACTACTGGGTGGCCACCTTGCTGGAACCCCGTTACAAAGACAATGTGCCGTCCCTGATTCCCTCACTGGAGAGTGATCGGAAGATGCGTGACTACAGGCGCACGCTAGTAGACGCGCTCCTGAGAGCATTCCCGACTGACGCTGGGGGACAAGTGGAAGTACAAGGTGAAGGCAGGGGAGGAGGAAGAGGTCGCCAATGCAGCTGTTTCAGCGTTAGCAGGTTAGCATGGCTGACATGTGGAAAAGCTTTGTCACCTCGCCGCAAAAAACGGCCCCAACTGCTGATATGGAGCGTGTTAGCAGGAGGCAGCATTTGAAAGACATGGTGGAACAGTACCTGTGCACACGCCTACACGTACTGACTGATGGTTCTGCCCCATTCAACTTCTGGGTCTCCAAATTGTCCACATGGCCAGAGCTTGCCCTGTATGCCTTGGAGGTGCTGGCCTGCCCTACAGCCAGTGTACTCTCTGAACGTGTATTTAGCACGGCAGGAGGCGTCATTACAGACAGACGCAGCCGCCTGTCCACAGCCAACGTGGACAAGCTCACGTTCATTAAAATGACCAGGCCTGGATCCCACAAGACTTGTCTGTACCTTGTGCAGAATAGACAGTTCTAACAGCCTCGACCATCCATCCTTGTACTCAAGTGCACTTATTCCTATATTTTTTTTTTTATATGTCCCAATATTTGAATGGGGACAAAACTGAAGCATTTTCCCCCGCTTTTAAGATCCTATGACGGATCTGAATAGAGGAAAGGGAAAGCGCAGATGTGAAAGCAACCTAAGCTGTAAGGCGGCAACTGCCTCCAACAAACTTTGTGAGAAACGGGCAAGAGGCCTATGTTGCTCAAAAAAAGATGCCACAAGCACTTTAAAGAAGCTAACTAGCTTAGAAAACCCATTTGCTATTTTTTGGGGAATTTTAAGGCTGTCTAGCAGCTTCATCTCTTGCCCAGTTAAAGAGATCGTCTCTTGCTCTGGAGGACCTGTCCTGTATTACGCAGGCGTGGATTCACATAGACCCTATTTAATCTCTGTGGTAAATAGCAGGGTGGAATTTATAGTGCAGGTCTGTTTCTATGGTACACAGGGTCCTCTAGTCCTCCCCACCACTGATATATTTAGAGCCCTGGAACCAGGACAAGAACATTCAAGACACATTGGAATGCGTGAGCAGAATTTTTATTTTTTATAGAGGTTATGGCCTGTAGAAAACAAAGTATGAAACAGTCAACCAGCATCATGTTCATATAACGAAAATATGGTTTCCATTCTTACAAATTGCCATTTCTTTCTAAAATGTATTCAATCAATTTCTGTAGCTCTTAATAATGTGCTTTATTTCTGGGTGCAGAACCTTCTGGCTAACACCTTTTCTACATGCTGACTAAATGTTTATAATGACAGATTGTACAATTAGTTCTTTCCAGTTTAGCTATTATGGGTCACTGAAATCCTACATTTTACTACCAATAATTTCACAATACACTGTAATCACATCTAAGTCACTTTGTATTAGTCAAAATAACAGTATTGTTACAGTGTATCCCAGTGCAAATTACATGGTTATAAGAAATTATAGTTATTGTTATGCACTGGTTTCAGTACTTACAAAAAGTACTAGCTGGTTTAAATAGACTGTAAGTAACTAAAACATAGAATTAGGAATTTAACTAAAGTACAGTTTTTCCCACCTTTTTCCTGAATTTTAGTGCATGGTGCAATGTATTATGTCTCTGTGGATGTTTATAAGTGACGGAACTGATGAGATACAAGTAACCTGTCCATCAAACTGCGCATCCACTGCCAAATCCGGCGGCAGCTAAAGTAGCTCTTTCAGCAATTGATGTTGAAATTGCCCTGCAAAAACCCTAACTACAGAGGCCCTGCTTACTGCAGAATAGCCACCCCAGAGTGGACAATCCCACTTAGGATCCTAAATAATTAACCCTCAGCCGTCCTCCTGGGTGGTATGGAATCCTATCTTGCGTTGAACTGGTAGCTGCTGGCATGCTAGCAGGTGGATTGGACAAGTAGTCATACTAGCAGGAATGAAACAGACTGGTCAAACGTACTGGTTAAACATGAAAGCAAATATGGTATGACATAACAATAAGAGGAACAAGCCACGTCAGGGCCAAGAAAGAAAAGGGTAAAGAATTACATAGGCAGGAGAATGGTCACTAAACAGTCTGAGGCCAAACACAGTAGCAAATAGGTATGCTCACAAAATCCAGGTTAAAACTTCAACAACTGACATAGAACAGGATCCCATAACAGGATTTAAATGCAGTACAGATCTAACTGATTTGTTCTGAAGCCCCCTTCTGCTTCCCTGCTCCAGAACAGGTGAACTTGTCAGGCGATCTCTTTGCCTGGCTTCTGGAGAAGAGACTGTTTCATTTTTGAAAATTTAGGATCAATTAATGCACTTTTTGCTGACTTGTGAAGTCATGTGTCCTACAATACTATTGTTAATTCTCTTCAGATTTTTATAATGAAAGACATATCTAGACATTCCTTCCCAGACTGCGAGGAATTGAACATTAAGCTAGAGAAACTATGAATACAGAAAGGAGGAAGGAGAATGATTGAGCAGGTGTCGTGTATTTCCAAGAAGCCTAAGTGATCAGGGGCTTAATTGCCATAGTGGCAGACCATGCGACTGCTATGGGGCCCAGGGCAAGAGGGGGTCCAGTCTTAGTTGGGATTATCTCCTCTTCTACTGGAGGACTCTACCCTCTAAAGCTTCGTTCACACGTCAGTGGTTTCCCATCAGTGATTGTGAACCAAAACCAGGATTGGAGCCTCCACAGACATAAGGTATAAGGGAAAGATCTGCACCTGTTTTGTGTTTAGAGCCGCACCTGGTTTTGGCTCAAAATGACTGATGGAAATCACTGACCGAACACTGACTGTGTGAATGAGGCTTAAAGAAACAACTTTTAGCAAATGAGGCAGTGGAAAAATGGCCCAAGGGTCATTGAAAAGGGTTTAGGCAGAAACCCCTCTGTTCTGTGTTGGGGGCCTGGTTTGATCCTTGCTATGGGGCCCTTCCTTCTCTTTGTACGCCACTGTAAGTGATAACTGAGGACACTCAAATCTTCCTCTTTGGCCGAGGTGTCACTTTCTTTCTAACAAGAATCCCAATGTGTTTGTTAGCTTTATCCTCATTCTTCTACTCCCACTTCTTTAAACTTAATGTAGAAAAAAATGAATTCATCATCTCCCCCCTGTCCAAAGTCATACCTTGGAACCAAACCCGAGTTCGGTATCCAAGGTTTTTTACAGTAATAATTAATTCACTAAGTTATTACGCAAAGTCTCACAAGACTTTGCAAAGTTATAACTTCGGCTCATCTGAGCCAATACATTCTAATACTGTACGGAGCTCACGCTCCATACAGTATTACCACTAGAGAATTTCCTCACGTTTCGTGGTAACAAATCACATTTTTTCCTGCGAGAATGTGAAAACTCAGATCCGATTGTATATTCTAACCCCCCAGGCGTTCCCATGGTGACGGGGACGCTTGTCGTGGAGGAGTATGCAAATATAATAAGGGGCCCAGAGGGGCGTTATGGTGCCCAGGAACGCCCTCTAATGCCCAGGTCCTCCTCCCCTACAGAGCCCAAGCACGCCTCTCTTTCCTCTTACACACTATGCCCCCAGACTTGCCATTGCTGTCACGCCCCCCATCCCAGTTACGTTGCTAGTAGCCGATAACCCTGGCTACCGTTTCCCTTCAGCTTCACCAACAGGCACAGGACCTGCACTCAACTGTTTGACTGGGCATGCGCCAAAAACGTCACTGGGCTCAGCGCTTGCCCAGTGAAACAGTTGAGGCTGATGCGCAAGTCCTGGAAGAGCGCAAGTCCTGTGCCTGTTGGTGAAGCTGAAGGGAAAGGGTAGGCGGTGTTATCGGCTACTAGCGACGTAAATGGGATGGGGGGGAGGGAAGAATCATGTGTTCACTGTTCAGATGGGAAAAAAAATTTAATATTCGCTATAACGAATATATAGCACTATATTCGAAATATTCGCAAATTTTCGAAGTTGTGATATTCGCGAATAATATTCGGTTTTCTAATATTCACGCTCAACACTAGTTTATAAATAAAAAAAGTAAGGGCCTATTTGTCGTTCAGCTGTGCAGTTATATGGTCTAATGCCCTTTTTGGCGTGTATTAGTGGCAAAAAAATATATGTTATTTGCCGTTCAACGGTGCAGTTATATGTTCTAAAGCCTTTTGTGGCGTGTATAAGGGGATAAAAGTAAGGGCCTATTTGCCATTCAGCGGTGTAGTTATATGTTTTTTAGGGTGTTTTAATTTCCTTTTTATTTATTTATTTGATCTAACGGTATGTCAGACAGAGAAGTGCCAGGCCCTGCACAGGAGAGTGGCAGAGGCCTAAATGTTTCTGGAGCAGGCACAGGTCGCAGCAGAGGAAGGGGGGCATGGCAGCAGGAGTCGCAGCGAGAGGCCTGAGATCCCGGTGTCATCTAGCGGTCGTGTCTTGACCAGCAACCCAGCGGTGCTTGAATGGTTGACTCGGTCATCCACTTCGTCCCAAGTGACATCAGACACCCCCAGCCAAGAGTCGGTGGGTTCGTCAGACACAACCCTTAGTTGGCATGGCCTGGGAGCAGGCCCTGTGCCCTCACCTGTCCTCAACCTGCCTCTGTCCTTTTCTGTTCCCTCAGCCAGAGAAGTATTGTATGCTGTGGGCTCAGCTCCACTATACAGCGAGGACAAGCTACTAGAGGACAGTCAGCAGCACCTGGCCAGCCAAGATGTGGACGAGACATCCGCCGCTTCCTCTGTTAGGCGGGCAAGTAGTGATGAGGAGAGTGACATGGGAGCTGGTGTTGTGAGTGGTCAGGCTCTTGACCCAGAGACTGTTGAGGAGGACATCAGTCACATACAGACAGTACTTGATGATGATGGTGTAGCTGATCGCACTTGGGAGCCAGGTGACGAAGGGGCTTCATCATCATCCGAAGAAGAGGGTGGCAGCTTGCCCGTGAGGCAGCAGTGGTGCCAGAAAGTCACTAGCATTGCCAGGAGTCAGCAGGGTGGCAGCAGTGTGAGGTTGGGAGCCAAACGTGCCTGGGGGTAGACCACCCGCTTCGCAGGAACTTACCTGCCCGGAAAGTAGTGGTGCAGGGGTTTACGGAAGCAGCAGCGGTAGCAGTCAGTCAGTGCGGAGTGGTGTTGGGGGCAAAATCACCTACTCGGCTGTGTGGCAGTTTTTTGTTAAGCCACTAGAGAAGGTGAACATGGCCATTTGTAGAATCTGTGGGCAGAAGGTGTAGTGGGGTCAGGGTGCCAATGATGGCACCATGGCCCTGCATCAAAATATGCATCACTATAAAGTGGCCTGGGAGAACTGTGGCTCTGATGTGGTGGTCCAGCCTACTGCAGAAACCTCTGCATCACGCAGTGGAACACACCCGATTTCAGGCACTCGAGCCTCCACCACCTCAGCCAAAGGGAGCTGTCTGTCCTTCCCATCATCTTCTGGCCCTGATGCTCCTGCTCCTTCTCTTACTCCTCGTCAGTCATTCTGTCAGCAATCGATCACTGAAGCTAATGCCAAGAGACAACAGCATGCTTGCACTCACTCAACAGCGCAGAAGCTAAATGTGCTCCTGGCCAAGTTGCTGGTGCTGCAGTCCCTCACTTTCGAAGTGGTGGACTCTGCACCTTTCAGAGAACTGATGGCTTGTGCTGAGCCGAGGTTGAGAGTCCCAAGCCATCACTTCTTTGCCAAAAAGGAATTACCAGCCCTGCACACATATGTAGAACAGAAGGTGGGCCAGTCCTTGTGCCTGTCGGTGTCTGCCAAAGTGCACAGCAGAGCCAACGTGTGGAGCTGTTACTATGGTCAAGGACAATACATGTCCTTTACGGCCCACTGGGTGAATGTGGTTCCTGCACAGCGACACCAGCAACTTGACACCAGGTGACGCTGCTTCTGCCTCCACGTTCTCATGCCGTTGGTCCTGCGACAATGTCCGTCTCTGCCTCCTCATCCTCTACCGTGTCCTCAGCCTCCACTGCAAGGACAATTCACAGTGCCCCCCCAGCATACCACGTGTGCCGGGCACGGCGGTGTCACGCTGTTGTGCACTTCATTTGTCTGGGCGAACGGAGTCACACGGGGTAGGAACTGCTCCGTGTCCTTCATCAAGAAATAAAATCCTGGCTTTCTCCACGACAACTCAAAATCGGAACTACAGTGATTGACAACGGGAAGAACATTGTGTCGGCGCTGCGTCAAGGAGGGCTGAGCCATGGGCCCTTCATGGCACACGTGTTCAATCTGGTTGTCAAGTGGTTGTCATCTGCAAGACATCCTAAAAATGGCCAGGAAACTTTTCATGCACTTCAGCCACTTGTACACTGCAAAGCACACCCTCCTTGAGCTGCAGCGGCAGAACGGCATCCCCCAACATAGGCTGATATGCAAAGTTCCCACCCGTTGGAACTCCACCCTCCATATGTTGGACTTACTATACAAACAGAAAAAGGCCATAAACGATTTCTTGATGATCCAAGTGGACAGGAGTAGTCCCCTGTGTAACTTCGATGTCAGCCAGCGGAAGCTCATGCGTAACACCTGCCATTTGCTCAGGCCCATTGAGGAGGCCACGTTATTTGTCAGTCGCCATGACTACAGGATGAACAATGTTATTCCATTGCTTCATGTCTGGGAACAGATTCTGGTAAATCTGTCTGGTTAGGGGACTGGAGATGTAGTGCCTACATGTTATGGCCACATGAGCCCTGTGGGGGCTGAACTGGAGGAGGAGGACATTGGAGCACAAGCAATGTGTAGCGAAATGTGTGGTTTTTCTACACAGGTGACAGGAGAGGAGGAGCAGGAGCAGCCAGAGGAGCTACAGGGTGATGAGGAAGACGAGGCAGAGGACGCAGACACACCGTGGCAGTATGCAGTGAAGATAGAGGCACAGAGTTCCTCAGAGTCACTTGCACAAATGGCCCAATGCATGCTCACTTGCTTGCGTAGTGACAGCTGAATTGTCAGCATTCGGTAGAGGGATGACTTCTGGCTCTCCACTTTGTTGAAATGGGGGCCTTTTTTACACCTGCTGAGAGAGAGGACAAACTGAACTACTATAGAGACTTCCTATGTAGTCAGTTGGTCGCTGCCTATCTGCGCCATCATCCATCCTCTCGCAGGTCTGACCGGGGGGCCCTCTGCCCTCACAATCCTCTGCCATGGCTGCTGTGGCAGGGTGGGGTGGTAGGAGCAATTCCAGGTCCATCAACAGCAACTTGAGTCCAGAGTCTCTAATGAGCAGCTTTCTTCACCAGCCTTTTGAAGAAACTACTCACCAGTAGCAGATACCTGGAGCAGGACCTAAACCAGCAGGAGGTGGCATACTTGGACAGCACCCTGCCACCCCACATTGAATATCTGCTGGACTATTGGGCAGCCAAACTGGATTCGAGGCCGCAACTGGGCGAATTTGCACTGGAAATGCTGTCCTGCCTGGCCAGTAGTGTGGCATCAGAGCGGGTGTTTAGTGCGGCAGGGGCCATAGTTACCCAAGAAGAACTCGCCTGTTCACATAAAATGTGGAGAGACTGACCTTTGTCAAGATAAAACAGGCGTAGTTCAGCCAGGATTTCCACCCACCAATGCCTGATGCATCACACTATATCATCCATGGTGCCACACCAACACTTTGACAAAAGAGAACGGTTTCTTCTGGCTACCTGCCTCAGCTACTATTCTGATGCTACCACCCGCCTGATGCCACTAATCTGGTGCTAAGTGCTCCTTCTTTCACCCACCATCTTCAGCTGGTACTGGTATTGCCAACCACCTCCCCACTCTGTCAACTGTTCACTCTGTGGTCTCCTGATGCTGCTGCCACCTCACCAGTCAGATTTCCTGATGCTGCTGCTGCCACCCCCACACTTTTATTGTGCCACCCTGTGGCCTCCTCCTGATGCTGCTGCAACCTCCACACACTGTCATTGTGCCACTCTGTGGCTTCCTGATTCTGCTGCCATCTCCACACTGTCATTGTGCCACCCTGTGGCCTCCTCCTGATGTTGCTGCTGCCGCTACCTCCACACTCTGTCATTGTGCTACTCTGTGGCCTCCTGATGCTGCTGCCACCTACACACTATCATTGTGCCACTCTGTGGCCTCCTTCTGATGCTGCTGCTGCCGCCAACTCCGCACTCTGTCATTGTGGCACTCTGTTGCCTCCTTATGCTTCTGCCACCTCCACACTGTCATTGTGCCACTCTGTGGTATCCTCCTGATGCTGCTGCCACCTGCATACTGTCATTGGGCCACCCTGTGGTCTTATCATGCTGTTCCCACCCTCCCCACTTCATGACTGGGCCACTATTTTGCCTTTTGGTCTGACAACATCATTTATGAGGACTGTGTTTCCCAAGGATCATTTTCTACTGGGAAATAAAGGGCACAGTATATTACACTAGAATCTATATAATATAAAGATATTAGCCTTACTCCCGAATAATAATACAATTAGGTGATCATTTATTATATAGAAATACGTCTATGTTAGGCGTATTTCTGACACAAATTGTGGCGCAAAGGACCTTAGCACCGCAATCTGCATATTTTTCCCGCTCAATGTCAGGTATAAAAAAGGATGGCATGGGCAGGGAAAGGGATACAGTTATGGCCATCCAGATATTGGATACCACTACATTGACCGGATAGCACCTCTGTACAGTGACCGGATAACACTGCCAAACCGTGACCGGATAAAAGGGTATAAGAGGTCATCCTCAGCAAGTGGCTCTGCTTTGTTAAACTACTGTAATCGTCTGTAGTAGTACTCACTATCAAGCTAGCAGCCAGGCCGGCAGCGTACCGTCACTCAGTCAGTCACGCTTCTGCTCCGTCAGCTTCATTAATAAAGTGGGAGGAGCATGACTGACTAAGTGCCTGCTAGCTTGATAGTGAGTACTACTACAGACGATTACAGTAGTTTAACAAAGCAGAGCCACTTGTTGAGGATTACTTGACTAATCTTTACATATGAAGACTGCTGTGAATGGGGCCTGGTGTAATGGAGTACAGTGACTGCACCGGGCCCTGCCACGAATGAAACAGCAGTTGCCGGCCTCCAGCCCCTCCTCCCACCCCGCGTGATAGCGCTCTAATACGCGCTGTGCAGCATAGTGGCCGGCGATGTATCAGTGTCAGTAATGTAAACAATGCACCCTTCTCTTTATAAGATACACTGACATTTCCCCCCCACTTTTGGGAGAAAAAAAGTGCGTCTTATAAAGCGGAAAATACGGTAGCTATATATACAGTGGGATGCGAAAGTTTGGGCAACCTTATTAATCGTCATGATTTTATTATATAATTCGTTGGTTGTTATGGATAAAAAATGTCAGTTAAATCTATCATATAGGAGACGCACACAGTGATATTTGAGAAGTGAAATGAAGTTTATTGGATTTACAGAAAGTGTGCTATAATTGTTTAATCAAAATTAGGCAGGTGCATAAATTTGGGCACTGTTGTCATTTTATTGATCCCAAAACCTTTAGAACTAATTATTGGAACTCAAATTGGCTTGGTAAGCTCAGTGACCCCTGACCAACATACACAGGTGAATCCAATTGTGAGAAAGAGTATTTAAGGGGGTCAATTGTAAGTAGCAACATGGGGTCTCAAAACAACTCTCAAATGACCTGAAGACAAAGATTGTTCACCATCATGGTTTAGGTGCAGGATACAGAAAGCTGTCTCAGAGATTTCAGCTGTCTGTTTCCACAGTTAGGAACATATTGAGGAAATGGAAGACCGCAGGCTCAGTTCAAGTTAAGGCTTGAAGTGGCAGACCAAGAAAAATCTTGGATAGACAGAAGCGACAAATGGTGAGAACAGTCAGAGTCAACCCACAGACCAGCACCAAAGACCTACAACATCATCTTGCTGCAGATGGAGTCACTGTGCATCGTTCAACCATTCGGCGCACTTTACACAAGGAGATGCTGTATGCGAGAGTGATGCAGAGGAAGCCTTTTCTCCGCCCCCAGCACAAAAAGTGCCGCTTGAGGTGGGCTAAAGCCCATTTGGACAAGCCAGCAAATAAGGTGCTGTGGACTGATGAAACTAAAATTGAGTTATTTGGCCATAACAAGGGGCGTTATGCATAAAGGAAAAAGAACACAGCATTCCAAGAAAAACACCTGCTACCTACAGTAAAATATGGTGGTGGTTCCATCATGCTGTGGTGCTGTGTGGCCAGTGCAGGGACTGGGAATCTTGTCAAAGTTGAGGGACCATGGATTCCACTCAGTATCAGCAGATTCTGGAGACCAATGTCCAGGAATCAGTGACAAAGCTGAAGCTGCGCCGGGGCTGGATCTTTCAACAAGACAACGACCCTAAACACTGCTCAAAATCCACTAAGGCATTTATGCAGAGGAACAAGTACAACGTTCTGGAATGGCCATCTCAGTCCCCAGGCCTGAATATAATTGAAAACCTGTTGTGTGACTTAAAGAGAGCTGTCCATGCTCGGAAGCCATGAAACCTGAATAAACTAAATATATTTTGTAAAGAGGAATGTTCCAAAATACCTTCAACCAGAATCCAGACTCTTATTGGAACCTACAGGAAGCGTTTAGAGGCTGTAATTTCTGCATAAGGAGGATCTACTAAATATTGATTTCATTTATTTTTTGTGGTGCCCAAATTTATGCACCTGCCTAATTTTGTTTAAACAATTATAGCACACTTTCTGTAAATCCAATAAACTTAATTTCACTTCTCAAATATCACTGTGTGTGTCTCCTATATGATATATTTAACTGACATTTTTTATCGTAACAACCAACGATTTATACAGGAAAATCATGACGATTAACAAGGTTGCCCAAACATTCGCATCCCACTGTATATAACAGGGGAACCTGTCGGGATTTTATGCTGCCCTTGGTTAGACAAAAATACATCATTTCAGAACTTTTTCCACCTTTAATGTGACCTATAAACTGTACAACTCAATTGAAAAACAAACTGAAATCTTTTAGGTAGAGGGAAGAAAAAATATAAAAATAAAATAATATGGTTGCATAAGTGTGCACACCCTTAAACTAATACTTTGTTGAAACACCTTTTGAGTTTATTAAAGCACTCAGTCTTTTTGGGTATGAGTCTATCAGCATGGCACATTTTGACTTGGCAAGATTTGCCCACTCTTCTTTGCAAAAACATACAAAATCTGTCAGATTGTGAGGGCATCTCTTGTGCACAGCCCTCTTCAGATCACCCCACAGATTTTCAACCGGATTCAGGTCTGGACTCTGGCTGGGCCATTCCAAAACTTTAATCTTCTTCTGGTGAAGCCATTCCTTTAAAAAATTCACAGTAGAGAAAAAATATATGGTGTAGGAATATAAACTATATATATCACTGAATAATTGTCCTACTTAAAACTTAACTTTTAGTCATTATTAATTAAAATAAGTCCCACAAAAAGAAAGATATTATTGATAGCTGCAAAAATAAGATACAATGGACTTATGTACCATAAGACACAGGGTGACTTTACAAAATCAAGAGCTCGGATTTGGACCATGTAGTCCCACTCACGGTTTGATGGTTATTCTGTTTATGGAGATGGATCATACCACAGCAGGAAGGAACGTTGTGGGAAGGTCCACCGGAATCTTGATAAAAAGGAAAACGGCTCTTCTTAAAGAGGACAGTAAAAAAGGGAGAAAGGCTGGGGAGATAATATCCCTATCCCACTGATACAATTCTGCCTGAAAGCGGAGAGGTCCCCCGCCTAAATGCGGGAGAATCACCCCAAGAGGAGCGACGCAACTTATCGACGGCTGTCCCTGTTATTCTGTCCCTGAAAAATGACTCCCAGTGTCAGTACAGCCAATAATGAAAAAAATCTTGAATTCCCAACGCGTTTCCTCCAATTCAAATATGACCGGATTCATCAGGGGAAGAGAAATATATATAGATAAAGATAATTAGATATTTTAAATGGCACAATAGCCGTCAGCACTATGGCTCTCTATCGATGTATCCAACTGAATGATGCAGTCCAGAGTACTCTCTGCAACTGCTCCTATATATATGCTGATCTAGATTATCGCTGCAAATTAAATTAAATTGAATAGGTACCTCATGATCCGGTTTGTGAGCGGCGTGCGTTCCACCATCGGCCATGCCGGGACCGGAAGTGCGTCATAACTAGGGATGAGCGAACTCGAACTGTATAGTTCGGGTTCGTACCGAATTTTGGGGTGTCCGTGACACGGACCCGAAACCGGACATTTTCGTAAAAGTCCGGGTTCGGGTTCGGTGTTCGTCGCTTTCTTCGCGCTTTTGTGACGCTTTCTTGGCGCTTTTTGAAAGGCTGCAAAGCAGCCAATCAACAAGCGTCATACTACTTGCCCCAAGAGGCCATCACAGCCATGCCTACTATTGGCATGGCTGTGATTGGCCAGAGCACCATGTGACCCAGCCTCTATTTAAGCTGGAGTCACATAGCGCCGCCCGTCACTCTGCTCTGATTAGCGTAGGGAGAGGTTGCGGCTGCGACAGTAGGGCGAGATTAGGCAGATTAACTCCTCCAAAGGACTTGATTAACTGATCGATCTGCAGCTGTGGATCATTGAGCTGCTGATCCTCAATTGCTCACTGTTTTTAGGCTGCCCAGACCGTTTGTCAGTCACATTTTTCTGGGGTGATCGGCGGCCATTTTGTGTCTTGTGGTGCGCCAGCACAAGCTGCGACCAAGTGCATTTAACCCTCAATGGTGTGGTTGTTTTTTGGCTAAAGCCTACATCAGGGTGAAGCTGTCACACCAAGTGCATTTAACCAGCAATAGTCTGTTCATTTTTTGGCCATATACAAAATCAGGGGCAAGCTGCGCCTGTCACCAAGTGCATTTAACCCTCAATGGTGTGGTTGTTTTTTGGCTAAAGCCTACATCAGGGTGAAGCTGTCACACCAAGTGCATTTAACCAGCAATAGTCTGTTCATTTTTTGGCCATATACTAAATCAGGGGCAAGCTGCGCCTGTCACCAAGTGCATTTAACCCTCAATGGTGTGGTTGTTTTTTGGCTAAAGCCTACATCAGGGTGAAGCTGTCACACCAAGTGCATTTAACCAGCAATAGTCTGTTTATTTTTTGGCCATATCCCAGTCTAATTCTGTCACTAAATCCATACCGGTCACCCAGCGCCTAAATACTAGGCCTCAAATTTATATCCCGCTAAATCTGTCCTTAGTGCTGTAGCTGGGCGAGTTATTTAGTGTCCGTTCAAGCACATTTCTTGTTCTGGGTTGAAATACAATTCCCAATTTAGCAATTTCATAATTTAGTGGTTTCTGCTATATCAGAGCTATTTGAAATCTATCCCTAAAAGGGTATATAATATTCAAGGTGCACATTGGGTCATTCAGAATAACTTCACACACACCCGCTACTGTGTATTTCCAAGTCTAATTCTGGCACTAAACCCATACCTGTCACCCAGCGCCTAAATACTAGGCCTCAAATTTATATCCCGCTAAATCTGTCCCTAGTGCTGTAGCTGGGCGAGTTATTTAGTGTCCGTTCAAGCACATTTCTTGTTCTGGGTTGAAATACAATTCCCAATTTAGCAATTTCATAATTTAGTGGTTTCTGCTATATCAGAGCTATTTGAAATCTATCCCTAAAAGGGTATATAATATTCAAGGTGCACATTGGGTCATTCAGAATAACTTCACACACACCCGCTACTGTGTATTTCCAAGTCTAATTCTGGCACTAAACCCATACCTGTCACCCAGCGCCTAAATACTAGGCCTCAAATTTATATCCCGCTGAATTTGAATACAATACATTGGGCCAAATAATATTTTTGTTGTTGTGGTGAACCATAACAATGAGAAAAACATCTAGTAAGGGACGCGGACGTGGACATGGTCGTGGTGGTGTTAGTGGACCCTCTGGTGCTGGGAGAGGACGTGGCCGTTCTGCCACATCCACACGTCCTAGTGTACCAACTACCTCAGGTCCCAGTAGCCGCCAGAATTTACAGCGATATATGGTGGGGCCCAATGCCGTTCTAAGGATGGTAAGGCCTGAGCAGGTACAGGCATTAGTCAATTGGGTGGCCGACAGTGGATCCAGCACGTTCACATTATCTCCCACCCAGTCTTCTGCAGAAAGCGCACAGATGGCGCCTGAAAACCAACCCCATCAGTCTGTCACATCACCCCCATGCATACCAGGGAAACTGTCTCAGCCTCAAGTTATGCAGCAGTCTCTTATGCTGTTTGAAGACTCCGCTGGCAGGGTTTCCCAAGGGCATCCACCTAGCCCTTCCCCAGCGGTGAAAGACATAGAATGCACTGACGCACAACCACTTATGTTTCCTGATGATGAGGACATGGGAATACCACCTCAGCATGTCTCTGATGATGACGAAACACAGGTGCCAACTGCTGCGTCTTTCTGCAGTGTGCAGACTGAACAGGAGGTCAGGGATCAAGACTGGGTGGAAGACGATGCAGGGGACGATGAGGTCCTAGACCCCACATGGAATGAAGGTCGTGCCACTGACTTTCACAGTTCGGAGGAAGAGGCAGTGGTGAGACCGAGCCAACAGCGTAGCAAAAGAGGGAGCAGTGGGCAAAAGCAGAACACCCGCCGCCAAGAGACTCCGCCTGCTACTGACCGCCGCCATCTGGGACCGAGCACCCCAAAGGCAGCTTCAAGGAGTTCCCTGGCATGGCACTTCTTCAAACAATGTGCTGACGACAAGACCCGAGTGGTTTGCACGCTGTGCCATCAGAGCCTGAAGCGAGGCATTAACGTTCTGAACCTGAGCACAACCTGCATGACCAGGCACCTGCATGCAAAGCATGAACTGCAGTGGAGTAAACACCTTAAAACCAAGGAAGTCACTCAGGCTCCCCCTGCTACCTCTTCTGCTGCTGCCGCCTCGGCCTATTCTGCTGCTGCCGCCTCGGCCTCTTCCTCCGCCTCTGGAGGAACGTTGGCACCTGCCTCCCAGCAAACAGGGGATGTACCACCAACACCACCACCACCACCTCCGTCACCAAGCGTCTCAACCATGTCACACGCCAGCGTTCAGCTCTCCATCTCACAAACATTTGATAGAAAGCGTAAATTCCCACCTAGCCACCCTCGATCCCTGGCCCTGAATGCCAGCATTTCTAAACTACTGGCCTATGAAATGCTGTCATTTAGGCTGGTGGACACAGACAGCTTCAAACAGCTCATGTCGCTTGCTGTCCCACAGTATGTTGTTCCCAGCCGGCACTACTTCTCCAAGAGAGCCGTGCCTTCCCTGCACAACCAAGTATCCGATAAAATCAAGTGTGCACTGCGCAACGCCATCTGTGGCAAGGTCCACCTAACCACAGATACGTGGACCAGTAAGCACGGCCAGGGACGCTATATCTCCCTAACTGCACACTGGGTAAATGTAGTGGCAGCTGGGCCCCAGGCGGAGAGCTGTTTGGCGCACGTCCTTCCGCCGCCAAGGATCGCAGGGCAACATTCTTTGCCTCCTGTTGCCACCTCCTCCTTCTCGGCTTCCTCCTCCTCTTCTTCCACCTGCTCATCCAGTCAGCCACACACCTTCACCACCAACTTCAGCACAGCCCGGGGTAAACGTCAGCAGGCCATTCTGAAACTCATATGTTTGGGGGACAGGCCCCACACCGCACAGGAGTTGTGGCGGGGTATAGAACAACAGACCGACGAGTGGTTGCTGCCGGTGAGCCTCAAGCCCGGCCTGGTGGTGTGTGATAATGGGCGAAATCTCGTTGCAGCTCTGGGACTAGCCAATTTGACGCACATCCCTTGCTTGGCGCATGTGCTGAATTTGGTGGTGCAGAAGTTCATTCACAACTACCCCGACATGTCAGAGCTGCTGCATAAAGTGCGGGCCGTCTGTTCGCGCTTCCGGCGTTCACATCCTGCTGCTGCTCGCCTGTCTGCGCTACAGCGTAACTTCGGCCTTCCCGCTCACCGCCTCATATGCGACGTGCCCACCAGGTGGAACTCCACCTTGCACATGCTGGACAGACTGTGCGAGCAGCAGCAGGCCATAGTGGAGTTTCAGCTGCAGCACGCACGGGTCAGTCGCACTACAGAACAGCACCACTTCACCACCAATGACTGGGCCTCCATGCGAGACCTGTGTGCCCTGTTGCGCTGTTTCGAGTACTCCACCAACATGGCCAGTGGCGATGACACCGTTATCAGCGTTACAATACCACTTCTATGTCTCCTTGAGAAAACACTTAGGGCGATGATGGAAGAGGAGGTGGCCCAGGAGGAGGAGGAGGAGGAGGAAGAGGGGTCATTTTTAGCACTTTCAGGCCAGTCTCTTCGAAGTGACTCAGAGGGAGGTTTTTGGCAACAGCAGAGGCCAGGTACAAATGTGGCCAGCCAGGGCCCACTACTGGAGGACGAGGAGGACGAGGATGAGGAGGAGGTGGAGGAGGATGAGGATGAAGCATGGTCACAGCGGGGTGGCACCCAACGCAGCTCGGGTCCATCACTGGTGCGTGGCTGGGGGGAAAGGCAGGACGATGACGATACGCCTCCCACAGAGGACAGCTTGTCCTTACCCCTGGGCAGCCTGGCACACATGAGCGACTACATGCTGCAGTGCCTGCGCAACGACAGCAGAGTTGCCCACATTTTAACCTGTGCGGACTACTGGGTTGCCACCCTGCTGGATCCACGCTACAAAGACAATGTGCCCACCTTACTTCCTGCACTGGAGCGTGATAGGAAGATGCGCGAGTACAAGCGCACGTTGGTAGACGCGCTACTGAGAGCATTCCCAAATGTCACAGGGGAACAAGTGGAAGCCCAAGGCCAAGGCAGAGGAGGAGCAAGAGGTCGCCAAGGCAGCTGTGTCACGGCCAGCTCCTCTGAGGGCAGGGTTAGCATGGCAGAGATGTGGAAAACTTTTGTCAACACGCCACAGCTAACTGCACCACCACCTGATACGCAACGTGTTAGCAGGAGGCAACATTTCACTAACATGGTGGAACAGTACGTGTGCACACCCCTCCACGTACTGACTGATGGTTCGGCCCCATTCAACTTCTGGGTCTCTAAATTGTCCACGTGGCCAGAGCTAGCCTTTTATGCCTTGGAGGTGCTGGCCTGCCCGGCAGCCAGCGTTTTGTCTGAACGTGTATTCAGCACGGCAGGGGGCGTCATTACAGACAAACGCAGCCGCCTGTCTACAGCCAATGTGGACAAGCTGACGTTCATAAAAATGAACCAGGCATGGATCCCACAGGACCTGTCCGTCCCTTGTCCAGATTAGACATTAACTACCTCCCCATAACCATATATTATTGGACTCCAGGGCACTTCCTCATTCAATCCTATTTTTATTTTCATTTTACCATTATATTGCGAGGCTACCCAAAGTTGAATGAACCTCTCCTCTGCCTGTGTGCTAGGCCTAAATATATGCCAATGGACTGTTGCAGTGGTGGGTGACGTGAAGCCTCATTCTCTGCTATGACATGCAGACTAATTCTCTGCTGACATGAAGACAGATTCTCTGTTACGGGACCTCCCTCCTCTGCCTGGGTGCTGGGCCTAAATATATGCCAATGGACTGTTGCAGTGGTGGGTGACGTGAAGCCTCATTCTCTGCTATGACATGCAGACTGATTCTCTGCTGACATGAAGCCAGATTGTCTGTTACGGGACCTCTCTCCTCTGCCTGTGTGCTAGGCCTAAATATATGCCAATGGACTGTTGCAGTGGTGGCTGACGTGAAGCCTCATTCTCTGCTATGACATGCAGACTAATTCTCTGCTGACATGAAGCCAGATTGTCTGTTACGGGACCTCTCTCCTCTGCCTGGGTGCTGGGCCTAAATTTATGACAATGGACTGTTGCAGTGGTGGCTGACGTGAAGCCTGATTCTCTGCTATGACATGCAGACTGATTCTCTGCTGACATGAAGCCAGATCCTCTGTTACGGGACCTCTCTCCTCTGCCTGTGTGTGTGCTGGGCCTAAATATATGCCAATGGACTGTTGCAGTGGTGGCTGACGTGAAGCCTCATTCTCTGCTATGACATGCAGACTGATTCTCTGCTGACATGAAGCCAGATTCTCTGTTACGGGACCTCTCTCCTCTGCCTGTGTGTGTGCTGGGCCTAAATATATGCCAATGGACTGTTGCAGTGGTGGCTGACGTGAAGCCTCATTCTCTGCTATGACATGCAGACTAATTCTCTGCTGACATGAAGACAGATTCTCTGTTACGGGACCTCCCTCCTCTGCCTGGGTGCTGGGCCTAAATATATGCCAATGGACTGTTGCAGTGGTGGCTGACGTGAAGCCTCATTCTCTGCTATGACATGCAGACTAATTCTCTGCTGACATGAAGACAGATTCTCTGTTACGGGACCTCCCTCCTCTGCCTGGGTGCTGGGCCTAAATATATGCCAATGGACTGTTGCAGTGGTGGCTGACGTGAAGCCTCATTCTCTGCTATGACATGCAGACTAATTCTCTGCTGACATGAAGACAGATTCTCTGTTACGGGACCTCCCTCCTCTGCCTGGGTGCTGGGCCTAAATATATGCCAATGGACTGTTGCAGTGGTGGCTGACGTGAAGCCTCATTCTCTGCTATGACATGCAGACTAATTCTCTGCTGACATGAAGACAGATTCTCTGTTACGGGACCTCCCTCCTCTGCCTGGGTGCTGGGCCTAAATATATGCCAATGGACTGTTGCAGTGGTGGGTGACGTGAAGCCTCATTCTCTGCTATGACATGCAGACTGATTCTCTGCTGACATGAAGCCAGATTGTCTGTTACGGGACCTCTCTCCTCTGCCTGTGTGCTAGGCCTAAATATATGCCAATGGACTGTTGCAGTGGTGGCTGACGTGAAGCCTCATTCTCTGCTATGACATGCAGACTGATTCTCTGCTGACATGAAGCCAGATCGTCTGTTACGGGACCTCTCTGCTCTGCCTGTGTGCTAGGCCTAAATATATGCCAATGGACTGTTGCAGTGGTGGGTGACGTGAAGCCTCATTCTCTGCTATGACATGCAGACTGATTCTCTGCTGTCATGAAGCCAGATTGTCTGTTACGGGACCTCTCTGCTCTGCCTGTGTGCTAGGCCTAAATATATGCCAATGGACTGTTGCAGTGGTGGGTGACGTGAAGCCTCATTCTCTGCTATGACATGCAGACTGATTCTCTGCTGACATGAAGCCAGATTGTCTGTTACGGGACCTCTCTCCTCTGCCTGTGTGCTAGGCCTAAATATATGCCAATGGACTGTTGCAGTGGTGGCTGACGTGAAGCCTCATTCTCTGCTATGACATGCAGACTAATTCTCTGCTGACATGAAGCCAGATTGTCTGTTACGGGACCTCTCTCCTCTGCCTGGGTGCTGGGCCTAAATTTATGACAATGGACTGTTGCAGTGGTGGCTGACGTGAAGCCTGATTCTCTGCTATGACATGCAGACTGATTCTCTGCTGACATGAAGCCAGATCCTCTGTTACGGGACCTCTCTCCTCTGCCTGTGTGTGTGCTGGGCCTAAATATATGCCAATGGACTGTTGCAGTGGTGGCTGACGTGAAGCCTCATTCTCTGCTATGACATGCAGACTGATTCTCTGCTGACATGAAGCCAGATTCTCTGTTACGGGACCTCTCTCCTCTGCCTGTGTGTGTGCTGGGCCTAAATATATGCCAATGGACTGTTGCAGTGGTGGCTGACGTGAAGCCTCATTCTCTGCTATGACATGCAGACTAATTCTCTGCTGACATGAAGACAGATTCTCTGTTACGGGACCTCCCTCCTCTGCCTGGGTGCTGGGCCTAAATATATGCCAATGGACTGTTGCAGTGGTGGCTGACGTGAAGCCTCATTCTCTGCTATGACATGCAGACTAATTCTCTGCTGACATGAAGACAGATTCTCTGTTACGGGACCTCTCTCCTCTGCCTGGGTGCCGGGGCCTAAATATCTGAGAATGGACTGTTCCAGTGGTGGGTGACGGGAAGCCAGATTCTCTGCTATGGAACCTCTCTCCAATTGATTTTGGTTAATTTTTATTTATTTAATTTTTATTTTAATTCATTTCCCTATCCACATTTGTTTGCAGGGGATTTACCTACATGTTGCTGCCTTTTGCAGCCCTCTAGCTCTTTCCTGGGCTGTTTTACAGCCTTTTTAGTGCCGAAAAGTTCGGGTCCCCATTGACTTCAATGGGGTTCGGGTTCGGGACGAAGTTCGGATCGGGTTCGGATCCCGAACCCGAACATTTCCGGGATGTTCGGCCGAACTTCTCGAACCCGAACATCCAGGTGTTCGCTCAACTCTAGTCATAACCCATGCGCCGACCGTTACCATTGGCCGCTGGTGGAACGCAGGCCGACGATGGACCGCAGGAAACCGGAAGTGAGCGCAAATCGCCGGAGATGACGTAAACAGGACACTGGAGCGCATGAATATATGCGCTCCAGAGATAATCACTATTAGAATGTACTAAATATATTTGAAAACATCCTAAAATGGGAGGGAAAAACCTTAAAAGGATTTGAATAATACACATGATGGTTATTAAATTATAATATAAGATACAGCATATAAAGGTTTATTTTAGAAGTTGGAATGAATGGGACAATAAATGGAGACAGGGGAGGACATTATATTGTTAATACTTTTAACTAATGATTAAGTCCTGCCATATGATAAGAGTACCATTTAGATATAGATTTTACAAGGTAGACCTATTGCGGTCTGATGCCTTCATTTGTCAGGTCCGAAAAAATTAATAATTGATAAACATAATCTTGATCAACTCTATTAGGTATGTCAAATCATCAATAGGAAGATAATTTACATGTTATATTTATTTATTTATGATAGTACAAGGTCAGGGCGTATATCCAATAATATCTAAGACTCGAGATATATAAGAGGAGACACCATAAGAACACCTTTTAGATAAAAGAAGCGAACGACAGAATTTCATTGAGTCCAGAAGGGCTCACTGTTTTTAATCGGTAGGTCCATTCGGACTCTTTTTGCAGAATTCTCTTATTGAGGTCGCCTCCTCTAGGGGATGGACGAATGACCTCAACAATACAGAACTTAAGACATTTTGGATTACCATCATGGAGATCATGCACATGTCGCGAGATAGTAGTATCCCTTTTGTGCTTTATGTCCCCAAGATGGTCTCCAATTCTTCTTCTGAACTCCCGTTTTGTCTTCCCGACGTACTGAAGTTCGCATGAGCAGGTACAGAGGTATACCACCCCGGTCGTTTTGCAGTTAGCAAAATCACGGATTTTGTATGTTTTGTTGGTGGTATGGCTAGTAAAATTTTTGGTTTGATGTATGTAAGGACAGGCTATACATGAACCGCATCTGAATGTTCCCAGGGGTTTTCTATCTAGCCAGGTGCCAGTTTTTTTAGGAGCTGAGTAATGGCTGTGAACAAAACGGTCACCTAAAGATCTACCTCTCCTGTATGTAATGGCAGGTTTAGATGGAAGTATATCATGAATATCAGGGTCCAGCAGCAGCATATCCCAGTATTTATGGAAAATATTTCTGACCTCTCTACTACAGGTATCATATGTCCCAATGATACGAAAAATGGGATCTGTATCTGTTTTTTTGGGTTTAGGTGACAAAAGGTCTATTCTATTTTTATTCAAGGCT
This sequence comes from Bufo gargarizans, assembly GCF_014858855.1. NCBI lineage: Eukaryota > Metazoa > Chordata > Amphibia > Anura > Bufonidae > Bufo > Bufo gargarizans. The sequence goes on along the minus strand of NC_058083.1, from coordinate 13,099,158 downwards.
GACTTGAAGGCTCTTTGTAAGGGGTAATCCGGGTAACCTCTTTGGTTAAATCTAGTTTTAAGGTCTTTGGCCTGGCTAAAGAAATCTCTCTGGGTAGTGCAGTTTCTGCGAGCCCGCAGATATTGACCCTTAGGGATACCACATTTAAGATTTTCAGGATGGTGGCTTTCCCACCTAAGCAGACTGTTTGTCGCTGTAGGTTTCCTATAAGTTTTTGTGATAATGGTACCATTTCTCAGGGTGATAAATAAATCTAGGAAGGCCAAACCTTGGTTATACACTTCAGCTGTGAAGTGCATACCTATTTCGTTCTTGTTCAGGTCGGCCAAGAAGTCAAAGAATAGTCGTCTGGGGCCGCCCCAGAATATAAGAATATCATCGATATAGCGGCCCCAGAAGACTATCCTCGATGACCACGGACTTTCGTCTGCAAATACTACAGTATCCTCCCACCAGCCCAGGAACAAGTTAGCATAAGTGGGGGCGCAAGCGCTCCCCATTGCTGTGCCCCTGAGCTGGTGGAAGAATCGGGCATCAAACAGAAAGTAATTATGTCTGAGAATAAAATCCATGAGTTTGAGAACAAAATTACTGTGTACATTATATTGTGTACCACGGCTTTTAAGGAAATAATTTATGGCACTCAGTCCCTTGTCATGTGGGATATTGCTATATAAAGCCTCTACATCTATGGAGGCTATAAGAATATCATCATCCAATTGTATGCCGTCTATTTTGCTCAATAGATCGGAGGTATCCCTGATGTATGAAGGGAGGGCTGTGACATAATTTCTCAAGATCTTATCAACATAAATACCCGCATTCTGTGTGAGAGAATTGATACCTGCCACAATGGGGCGTCCCTTTAAAGGGGTTAGTCCCTTGTGGATTTTGGGAATGGTGTAGAAAGTAGCAGTTTGGGGGTAAGGTACGAGCATAAATTTAACTTCATCGTTGGATATTATTTTATTTTCTAGGGCTTCTATAAGGATAGTTTCAAGATCCCTAGAGAAGTTATCTGTAGGATCAGCTCCAAGGATTTGATAGTAATTTTTATCGTTTAAAATGGTGTTACACATTCGTTTGTAATCTTGGTGATTCAGGGCCACTAGATTGCCACCTTTATCAGATGGTTTTAAGATGATATCATGATTAGATTGAATTTTCATCATGGCCTCTATTTCTTTTTTATCTAGATTGGATCCATTTATGGACTGTTTATAATCTAGTTTTTCTAGTTCTTTTGTTACTATCGTCAAAAATAAATCTATGGAGCTATTTTCCATTGGAGGAGGAAGTTTGGTGCTTTTAGGTTTAAGGTTGGTGAAGGGACCTTCACCTAGTTTTCTTTCCCCTTCTGACAGAAGGTCGGCCAAGTTTTTGACCAGAGGGAGTTCATTTAAGGGAATCCCTAGTTTGATGCTCTCCTCTAAATCATTGTGTCTAAAAATTTTTTGCCATTTGAGTTTACGACAGAAAAGATGCAAGTCCTTCACCCAAGAAAATGAGTTGTACCTAGTGGTCGGTACAAAAGAGGTACCCCTGGTAAGTATGTTCATTTCAATATCTGAAAAAATATAGTCGGTAAGATTAATGATTTGTCCTTTCTGGTGTGTATCTATTTTGCTGCTCGCGGTCGGTCCCTGAGGTCGTACGGTATCCCCCCAGACCCTAAAAAATTGGATGGTCCTCCCCTGTCTCCATTTATTGTCCCATTCATTCCAACTTCTAAAATAAACCTTTATATGCTGTATCTTATATTATAATTTAATAACCATCATGTGTATTATTCAAATCCTTTTAAGGTTTTTCCCTCCCATTTTAGGATGTTTTCAAATATATTTAGTACATTCTAATAGTGATTATCTCTGGAGCGCATATATTCATGCGCTCCAGTGTCCTGTTTACGTCATCTCCGGCGATTTGCGCTCACTTCCGGTTTCCTGCGGTCCATCGTCGGCCTGCGTTCCACCAGCGGCCAATGGTAACGGTCGGCGCATGGGTTATGACGCACTTCCGGTCCCGGCATGGCCGATGGTGGAACGCACGCCGCTCACAAACCGGATCATGAGGTACCTATTCAATTTAATTTAATTTGCAGCGATAATCTAGATCAGCATATATATAGGAGCAGTTGCAGAGAGTACTCTGGACTGCATCATTCAGTTGGATACATCGATAGAGAGCCATAGTGCTGACGGCTATTGTGCCATTTAAAATATCTAATTATCTTTATCTATATATATTTCTCTTCCCCTGATGAATCCGGTCATATTTGAATTGGAGGAAACGCGTTGGGAATTCAAGATTTTTTTCATTATTGGCTGTACTGACACTGGGAGTCATTTTTCAGGGACAGAATAACAGGGACAGCCGTCGATAAGTGGGGTCGCTCCTCTTGGGGTGATTCTCCCGCATTTAGGCGGGGGACCTCTCCGCTTTCAGGCAGAATTGTATCAGTGGGATAGGGATATTATCTCCCCAGCCTTTCTCCCTTTTTTACTGTCCTCTTTAAGAAGAGCCGTTTTCCTTTTTATCAAGATTCCGGTGGACCTTCCCACAACGTTCCTTCCTGCTGTGGTATGATCCATCTCCATAAACAGAATAACCATCAAACCGTGAGTGGGACTACATGGTCCAAATCCGAGCTCTTGATTTTGTAAAGTCACCCTGTGTCTTATGGTACATAAGTCCATTGTATCTTATTTTTGCAGCTATCAATAATATCTTTCTTTTTGTGGGACTTATTTTAATTAATAATGACTAAAAGTTAAGTTTTAAGTAGGACAATTATTCAGTGATATATATAGTTTATATTCCTACACCATATATTTTTTCTCTACTGTGAATTTTTTAAAGGAATGGCTTCACCAGAAGAAGATTAAAGTTTTGGAATGGCCCAGCCAGAGTCCAGACCTGAATCCGGTTGAAAATCTGTGGGGTGATCTGAAGAGGGCTGTGCACAAGAGATGCCCTCACAATCTGACAGATTTTGTATGTTTTTGCAAAGAAGAGTGGGCAAATCTTGCCAAGTCAAAATGTGCCATGCTGATAGACTCATACCCAAAAAGACTGAGTGCTTTAATAAACTCAAAAGGTGTTTCAACAAAGTATTAGTTTAAGGGTGTGCACACTTATGCAACCATATTATTTTATTTTTATATTTTTTCTTCCCTCTACCTAAAAGATTTCAGTTTGTTTTTCAATTGAGTTGTACAGTTTATAGGTCACATTAAAGGTGGAAAAAGTTCTGAAATGATGTATTTTTGTCTAACCAAGGGCAGCATAAAATCCCGACAGGTTCCCCTGTTATATACAGTGGGATGCGAATGTTTGGGCAACCTTGTTAATCGTCATGATTTTCCTGTATAAATCGTTGGTTGTTACGATAAAAAATGTCAGTTAAATATATCATATAGGAGACACACACAGTGATATTTGAGAAGTGACAACGTGGCTGCTTGGCGAGATGACGTGAACACAGCACGTCTCGCTCTCCCGCGCCGGCCTCTTCCCCTCAGGCTCCCGACTCACCCGATCAGCTGACTAGCTGATGTTGCGTTGAAGTATTGAGCGGCGCTCCGCGCTGGACGCGGCTCCTGGATCCTGGATCATCTCACCTGCGGCTCATCGGTGGTTGCCGGACGTGTTGACCCTCCGTTGCTCTTTTTTCGCTTCCAGTCCTCCCTCCTGTTCGTGTCTGATTTCAGCTGCTTCACTGCCCCAGGGACCTCCTCTCTCCTTCCCTCGTCGGCTGGCTTGCTTGCTCGGCCCTTGCCTCCCGTCTGCTTCCTCCCTTTGGATCCGGAGGTCTTACCGCTTTGCCTACGGCTTCTCCTCTACTGTTTGTCTGCCTGTAACCTGGACTGTCGGCCATTCCTGGACCCCTGGACACGTGAGAACATAGCCTTGGTTGACTTTATTTTTTACATAGCGCTGGTTTCTGTGTTGCTGTGTTGCTGGGAGGACGTATTTTTTTTTTTTTTTTTTTTTTGCTTTGCCTTGTTTTTTCCCGTTTTCCTTCTGCGGGATTAGATAGGGGGTGAGGAAGCGGTTAAAAGGGGGGAAAATAAGGCGATAAGGAAGCTATAAGGAGGTTTAAAGGAGAACATAAGCTGGGAAAAAGAAAGAAGCAGCGGGGTGTGAAAACAACAAACAGGAGAAAAAAGGGGAGAAAAAAAAAAAAAAAAAAAAAAGGGGGGGAATATAAATAAACTGGAAATTAATAAAAAAGGGAGAGGGCGAACGGGGGAAAGAAGGGAAGAGAATGGCCCCAAAGCGACGATCAGTGGACTCCTCGACAACTAAATTGGGGTCAAAAACACCAGAAAATAAGATCGATAAGTTTTTGAAATCACCATTCCCTATTGAAAAAAATCCATCTAAAGTTAAAACCTCTGTTAATGTGAAGAAAAATGTTAAAACGCCCCAGTTTGAGGAACCCTCTGAAGACGGATCAATGGAGGCAGACCAGGAGGCGGTAGAGGAGGGATCTTCAGCACAAACGCGAACAGAATATGATCCATCGGTATTAGATAAGATCCTTTCCGCCGTGGAAAACAACGGCTCCCTGGTGCAGGGGATGTCCACTCAATTGGGTTCAGTACAGAGTGATATCACCCTAATCAGGGAAGACTTAGTAAAGATCCGGGATCGAGTTCTCAATGTGGAAAAAACTGCTGCTTCACTGCAAACCGAGATTGCCACATTAAAATCCCAAACTCTGCTTCTCGCCTCAGAAAACCTAGTGATACAACATAAGCTGGAGGATCTTGAGAATAAGTCAAGGCGAAATAATGTCCGTATAATTGGCTTCCCAGAAGGGGCTGAGGGCCGGCAGTTAGAGGAGCAACTCAAAGATGTCGTTATACATAATCTAGGCAGCGAGAATTTTTCTCCCATGTTTCAAATAGAAAGAGCTCATCGAATTCCAGGAGGAAAATCTATTCCAGGGAGGCCACCGCGTACAATTTTAATGAAACTTTTATTGTCCGTTGATAGAGATATGATATTAAGAAGAGCTAGAGAATGTACTCCCATTGAATATCAGGGCTCTAGGTTGCTCTTTTTTCCTGACTTTGCTCGTCAGACTCAGGAAAAGAGACGCAATTTTATAGAGATAAAGAAGCGCTTGGCGCTAAAGGATATCAAATATTCTCTACAGTATCCAGCGAAATTAAGAGTGATCTATAATGGGACTTCCCTGTTTTTCGAGACTCCACAACAAGCGTTAGACTGGATTGATCAAACGGGCATCTGAAATTGCGTAATATTATGTTTGAAGGGATGCTGGGGGGTGGGGCTTGGCTTGGGGAGAGCGGCCGGAGGTTAGAGGTTCGCTGATTAGATCGGGCGGATCAATGGAGAAGGGGTTGGGGGGTGGGGGGGGGTTGGGAACTCACCTTGCAGGCTGGGTTTTTTTTTTTTTTTTTTGGGTTTTTGTGTTTTTTGTTTTTCTTTATTTTTTTGATTGATGTCTATTAGAATTGTATCTTGGAATGTCAGAGGGCTCGGGGAAAGGGTTAAAAGGCAAGCTATTATGGATGCAGTAAAGAGATACCTTCCAGCAATTATATGCATAGTAGAAACTCATCTTACTAAAGAAACCCTGCGCCGTCTGACGACGGGATGGCACTCCCAGTCTTATCACTCCACTTTTAGCGGATCTTCTAGGGGCGTTTCAGTCCTGATTCATAATTCTGTAGATTTTATCCTCATAAAATCTCATATAGATGATCAGGGCAGATTCATTTTCCTACATGGTAAGCTGTATGGCCATAGTTACATTCTGGCCTTCTTCTACATTCCCCCTCCATTCTCAATGTATCCCTTGACTCAGCTATTGCTTTTTGCCGAAAATAGATCAGAATGCCGGTTAATCCTGATGGGGGACTTCAATGCGGTTATGGACCCCAATAAGGATAGACTTACGTTAGATGCAGACCGGGGGAGGAACCCCTGCAACTCCTTGCTGCCCCAGTTCTGTTTAGAGGTAGGAGTGGTAGATATATGGGAATACCTCGGCGGAGGAAAGAGAGTATACTCCTGTGTCAGCAGGGGGGGGAGAGCAATGTCTCGGATTGATTTAGCACTCACTAATGAGAGCAATTTGAGCAACATCAGCAAGATCCGATACGGAGTACGAACCGTTTCGGACCACTCACCCGTACTAATTGAGGTTCGCACTGGGGAGAATAAGGACATAAGGGGGCTAGGATTCAAGTTGAACCCATATTGGCTTGCCGTTATGGAGAATCCTCAGTCTATTACATTATTGATATCCTCCTTTTGGGAGGTAAATTTTCCCTCTGCCAACATCAATGTAGTATGGGACGCTTTGAAAGCGTATTTAAGAGGGGTCTTCATCAGTGAGATTGCTGCAGCAAGGCGAACATTTAGGGGTAAAGAGGAGGAACTGGCTAAGATCGCTATCCTTACCAATGAATGCTTTACCAGTCAACCCACGGAACACAACAGGGAAGAGATGCAGAAGGCTAGCTGTTGCTTGGAAAAGTATTTAGTAGAGAAAGCAAATCATAGAGTATTCTTTAAGGGGCTTAAATATTTCTCGGAGTCCGGACGTCCTGGTAAGCTCTTAGCAAGAATAATTTCTCAACAAGATAGGAAAAATCAATCCATCACTTTAATTCGAAATTTAGAGGGGGAAACTATAACAAATTTAGAGGGGATTAGGGATGCCTTCTTACAATATTTTGCTCAGATATATAGACCCCCTCTCGATACGACATCCGAACTGGCGATGCGATTCTTGGAGAAGATTCCACTTTCCACTTTGAATGAAGTTCAGGTGGAATTTTTGGAGGAGGATCTGTCTCTTTCTGAGTTGAAGGAGGCTTTGGGGTCTATCTCGGGGAGCTCATCGCCAGGGTTGGATGGCCTCCCATATGAAGTTTATCGTAGGTATGGTGAGACGCTCCTCCCCCAGCTACTTGAGGTGTTTTCCCAAGCGGCCCAGGGAGGGGGCTTGCCATGTTCTATGATGGAGGCTCTTATTGTTCTGGTTCCGAAAAAGGATAAAGACCCGGCAGAATTGAGCTCCTATAGACCAATTTCTTTATTAAATACCGATGTTAAGCTACTATCAAAAATTTTGGCTAGGAGGCTCTCGCGGGTTATTTCCACTATTATTCATCCAGATCAAAATGGTTTTATGCCAAGAAGGGGCACCCATCATAACTTGCATAGGTTATTTATGAATATTCAGTCCCCGGGGAGTGGCGCCCGCTCCATCCTGTCGTTGGATGCTACTAAAGCCTTCGACAGGGTGGAGTGGACCTTTCTCTGGGAGGTGATGAAAAAAATGGGCTTTGGCCCAAGATTCTTGGCGATGGTACAGCTCCTCTATAACTCCCCAGTCGCTAGGATAAGGATCAATGATATGATTACAGAGAGCTTTATATTAGGAAGAGGCACCCGTCAGGGTTGTCCTCTTTCCCCTCTGTTATTTAATATTTACATTGAACCCCTAGCGGCTAGTATTAGGCTGGATCCGAGGGTGGCCGGTTTTGGTACAATGGGGAATCAGGATCGAGTATCATTATATGCAGACGATATCTTGATTTTTATGCATCAGACAGATACGACTCTTCCTCGCATAATGGACCTGGTTGGTCTCTTTTCCGGTCCTTCCGGTCTCGAGATCAACTGGGATAAGACCGTTCTCCTCCCCATAGATGAACTGCGGGGCGAACGGTACAACCAGCTAACGATCTCAGATTCAATAAAGTACCTGGGTATAACAGTTTCTGCCAAACCACAGGAATATCTTCAACTCAATCTGCTCCCTCTGTTGATAAAGCTGAGGGTTAAAATAAAGATTTGGCAAAAAATTCTGTCGGCGAGAGCCGACAGAATTTCATTAATAAAAATGGTGGTGCTGCCCCAGGTTCTATACATCTTGCGCAACTCGCCTGTATGGATTGTAGATAAGTACTTTAGATTGATAGAGCGGATGCTTAATGACTTAATATGGGGGAGGAAGCGTGTGAGACTGAAGGTACTCTATTTTTCTATGCCCTATAATCGGGGAGGTCTTAACCTCCCCTACTTTAGGGGGTACTTTGTGGCCTCCCAACTCTGCTTGTTTAATGAATGGGAAAATAGCCAGTTCTGCAGCAGGGTGGTGAAAGACTCAGGCCTTGCAGATTTCTTTGCAGTACTTGAGTCTGACTATTTACTAAATGCAGTGAGTGGGTATACACTCTTCTGCAGAATGGCTATAAAGTCTTGGCGAATTATAAGGAACTGGTGTGGAGTTGGGGCATCACTTATTTGTACTCCATTGTGGCACAATCCAAAGCTTTTGAATTTAAATGACCTGAGTTGCAGCCAGTATTGGAGGACCAAGAATATTCAGTACCTGCATCAAGTGGTCAGTGGTGGACACATCTTGTCCCTTGCGGATTTAAAGCAAGGGGCAAATTTAGGTGAGGTGGCTTGGTATGCATATTTTCAATTAAGGTCAGCACTTTCTAGCACTGTGAATCGCTATCTTCTTATTATAGAAACTCCAGAATTTTTACACGATTTAATTTCCAAGAAAATAGTCACGAGAATTAAAGTATCTCACTGTTATAGACACTTAATGAAAAAGTTTTTTTCTGACGTTCTTTCACCAGGACAGAGAGCCTGGTCATCCTCGCTCTCAGCGACGGGTTCTCCGAACTGGGAGAATATAGGGGAAAGCTTAACATTGGTCTCGCACAATTTTAATCACGTTGTGGTACAATTCAATATTTTGCACAAAATATATGTGACACCTATATGGTTATATAGGAGAGGACTTAGTACCTCCTCTGGCTGCCCACGCTGTGGTGAACCCGAGGCAGATCATCTACATCTGTTCTGGGATTGCCCAATGGTGAGCAGGTACTGGAGATCGGTTCAAACCAACCTGGCTCGTAAACTCAACATTGTGGTTCCCTTCACTCCCAGGATATGGGTTCTGGGAGATTTATCGGAGGTTAATTATCAACCCGCAAATGGTCGATTGTTGATTAAGGTGATGTTTCTGGCCAGGCTTCTCATTTCTAGAGCATGGTTTTGCCCCTCCGCTCCAGATTGTAATAACTGGTTGGGTCTGGTTGAGAAGGTGAAAAGTTACGAGAAGATCTTGCATAAACAACGAGGCTCCTACTTAAAGTGGGAAAAATTGTGGAAAGACTGGGATATGATCAACTAATTTAAATATATATATATATCTTTTTTTTTTTTTTTTTTTTTTTTTTTTTTTATCAGCAAGGTGGGGGGAGGGGGGGGGGGGGTATGGTAGGGGATTTGTTGGGGGAAGATCCAATTTGTCCGGCTTTTTGTTTGTATGCAATGTATTAATGCAGAATGTGAAGCTATAATGGAGCATCTTTTGAAATGCCGGGGGCCGGCAGGACTTACCGGCATTGGATATTGGTTAATTCTTGATTAATCTAAATTATGGACTAATATTCTGGTGAGGGTTCGGGGCTCAGGACCTTGGGGGGTCCGGGCATCGGGTGTGACCCGGGATGCGGCTTTTTCTCTTGGACATGAGTTTCTACCACGGGCAGTGAGCTGACTCGGGTGTGGTTTGGGTCCCGTCATTTGTCCCTTCTTAATGAACTGGAGCTTATGCTGGGCACGGTTCTCTTAATGAGACAGTGCTGGCTGGTTACGTTTTTTTCTTGTCTTCTCAAGTGCTGGAGATTGTTGAGTGACACTTTGATTTGTGTCCTCTCTTCACGAGATACCGCGGTGAACCCATGCGAGTTATGCTTAAACAGGCTATTATCATTTAATCCAACTTTATGGGGATGAGGCAGGAAATCCTGGGAGTGGGTTTTATACCACTGGGATAGAAGACTGCTGGACCCCCTTTTGTTCTTCTCCGGTTCTATGGAAGGGTGCGATTAAAGATCGCTATGAGCCTGCCCCAGATGGGATAGGTGTGTATCAGAGGACTCGCCCCACGGGTCTTGGTCCTGTCCGTGGCGCTTGCTTACGTCTGAGAGAGGCCGTGGCAGGTGCGTGTTCGCTGCTTGGCGGGCCCCCCGGGCCTCGGGCCTATGCTCCCTCCCAGTATAGAGATAATTATAATAAATAAGATGTCTCCTTCTATCTGTAATTCTGAACCCTTCAATGCCGGGTGGGTCCTGCTTCCCCCTCAGGCAGAGAGACCTCTATCTGAGTTTGGTCAATATCTACTTAATTATGGGTATTTGCATGAAATCATATTTAACTATGCTTTATGGACTAGAACTGACGGACACTTGGATCTTATTGCATTGTAAATGGTATATTGTCATGTATCTTTTTGTATGATAACTAAAAAAAATAAAATAAAAGTTTATATAAAAAAAAAAAAAAAAATAATATCTTTCTTTTTGTGGGACTTATTTTAATTAATAATGACTAAAAGTTAAGTTTTAAGTAGGACAATTATTCAGTGATATATGAAGCCATTCCTTTGTTGATTTGGATGTATACTTTGGGTCATTGTCATGCTGAAAGATGAAGTTCCTCTTCATGTTCAGCTTTCTAGCAGAAGCCTGAAGGTTTTGTACCAATATTAACTGGTATTTTGAACTGTTCATAATTCCCTCTAGCTTAACTAAGGCCCCAGTTCCAGCTGAAGAAAAACAGCCCCTTGGCATGATGCTGCCACCACCATGCCTCACCGTGGGGATTGTGTTCTTTTGGTGATGTGCAGTTGTTTTTGTGCCAAACATATCTTTTGGAATTATGGCCAAAAAATTCAACCTTGGTTTCATCAGAACATAACACCTTTTCCCACATGCTTTTGGGAGACTTCAGATGTGTTTTTGCAAAATGTAGCCTGGCTTGGATGCTTTTCTTAATAAGAAAAGGCTTTCGTCTTGCCACTCTACCCCATAGCCCAGACATATGAAGAATGCAGGAGATTGTTGTCACATGTACCACACAGCCAGGACTTGCCAGATATTCCTGCAGCTCCTTTATTGTTGCTGTAGGCCTCTTGGTAGCCTCCAAGACCATTTTTCTTCTCATCTTTTCATCAATTTTGGAGGGGACGTCCAGTTCTTGATAATGTCACTGTTGTGCCATATTTTATCCACTTGATGATGACTGTCTTCACTGTGTTCCATGGTATATCTAATACCTTGGTAATTCTTTTGTACCCTTCTCCCGACTGATACCTTTAACAATGAGATCCCTCTGATGCTTTAGAAGCTCTCTGTGGACCATGGCTTTGGCTGTGGGATGCGACTAAGACAATTTCAGGAAAGACCAACTAGAGCAGCTGAACTTTGTTTGGGGTTAATCAGAGGCACTTTACATGATGGCAGGTGTATGCTGACTCCTATTTAACATGCTTTTGAATATGATTGCTTAATTCTGAACACAGCTACATCCCCAGTTATAAGAGGGTGTGCACACTTATGCAACCACATTATTTTTTTTGTGTTTTCTTCCCTCCACCTAAAAGATTTCAGTTTGTTTTTCAATTGAATTGTACAGTTTATAGGTCACATTAAAGGTGGAAAAAGTTCTGAAATTATTTATCTTTGTTTCATTTTTTTTTTACAGCACAGAAACCTGACATTTTAACAGGGGTGTGTAGACTTTTTATATCCACTGTACTTTAATATCATATGCATTAAGCGGTTCTATGGAGCCACCACACTTGCTGAGCTCACTTCATATGCAGCAGGTACTGGCTGTATCGCAAGCCATTTTAGCCCTCAGATGCCACTGTCAATAGTGACCACAGCATCTGTGGGGTTATAAACTAATAAAATATAAAAATATTTATCATATGCAATGAATATCCTAGTGAAAATAAAATAAAAATAGCCAATTTTCTAATATTTTGGTCACAATGCCTCCTCCTTAAAAAAAAAACAAAAAAAAACATATGTGCCAATGAAAACTACAGCTCACCTTGTAACAAATGAGCTTTCGCACAGCTCTGTAGATGGAAAAATAAAAAAAGTTATGCCTCTCAGAATATAGAATAGATTTTTTTTAAAGTAAACATAATAGAAACAATATAAATTTAATATTGTCATCATACCAACCTGCAGAATAAGGCTGTTACTGTATGTAATTTTTAGTGCATAATGAACACTGTAAAAACAAAACCCAAGAGAGTTTTTTTTATTTTAAAATTTTTACCTAACAGAATTGATTTTCTTGTTTTCAATACAAACTACTGTATGGTATATTAAATGGTGCCATTAATAACTAGAACCCGTAAACAAAATACCTCATATGGCTATGTGAATGCAAAATTTAAAAAGTTATGACTCTTGGAAGTTTGAAAGGAAAGAACAAAAAACATAAACATAATATTGGCGAGTTAAGTGACATCTGGCTACAGTGTTCATAAAAAAATACATTGGAAAAATGCGATGACGATAGATCAGAATGCTGTGTGCCAATCCATCTTCAGGCTTCCTAAAGGCCCCCATACACATGTATGTGGGGAACGGCAGGTTTGACCAACAGTCTAATATGCAGGACTCTCTCCCAAGAAGGTTTGGGAGAAGTAAGTATTTTTGGCCAATCCTTCTGTTCTTCCAGGAGACAAGCCCCACTACCCATTGAGAACACATACATTTGGCAGAACCAAATGTACATACATGTGTAGTACCTCGGAGCAAGGGGTATTTACATATGGTTCGTTCTTTAATGTAATGTTCATGTAATATACTCCCAGTATAGCTCTGTATGGTAGTGACAGAGTTAACTCTGACCCAGCCCCTTGCAGGACGTTGCTAGGTGGTAGCAGGCTTAACCTCAGCTACAGTGTTCTAGGGGAGTTGTAGGGAGAGTTCACAGAGGAAAGAAGCTAAAGGAGATAATTGGAGAATTTGGAATATGTATGACCAAGAGTTGAGAGTCAGTAAGATAATAGCTGTTTAGAGCAATACAGACTTTACTGCTATAGAGGGATTACTGTTAAGACGCCCTTCGTCCTTAAGGAATAACCCCGCCAGTCATATCATTCAGCCCGTACACCACCATGCGTATTACAGGCATAATTGCAAAAGTACTATTCTCTGCCATAAATTCTACTGGGAGAGACTTTAGCAGGATAGAAAGGAAAAAGGGCCATATCTTCGATCCTTGCATAAATCCATACACTGCTATCTGGGAGAGAATTGCACTGTGTATAATTGGGGCTGTGCTTTTGGTATAATCCAATGTACTACAACTCCCATTTTGCACTACAGTAAAGATAATTATTTATTTTTCTGTCTCTGGCCTGGTTTCCTGACTTCTCTAGCATACGCTGGCTATTTCACTTTACTTGCCCTGCTTAGCACCTTTCCAAATACCTAACACCAAGGGCACCCCATTTATTGTTAGGCAGGACCCCAGAATCAGGGTGTGCCCCGAGGGGAGAACGGGTGTCCCCTTGTTTTACTGCATGGTCCTAGGAAGCAACGGTGTGAGGAAAGCCACTGTGATCAACTGTGATTGCCAGAGCCACTAACACTCCCATCCTCCACTCCAGCTCCTCACAGGTCGCTGCAGATGGGTATGAGAGTGAGTTGTGAGTAATAGCTGTCAGCCAAATGATTGTTTGGCCAACAGCTATTGAATTTGTATGCCGAGCTTAACTCTAATCAACATCTGTTATAAGTAGATTTTTGTTTCGGAGAGACACGTGTAAATATCACAGCAATTAATGGGTTAATTATGTTTGCTTGTGATTATTTCTTTACATTCCATTAAATAAACATTAACACAACAGAAAACAATAAAACCTACAGTGTTAGAATTGTTAGCTTTAGTCACGGCGGTAAATACCGACATTCCGGCAGTTATTCAATGAGGTAGATAAGGTTGGTAAATATCAATAGGTTCAAGCAATTATCTGCTTGGGAGAGAGGGGAAAAGGTCATCCGCTTCAGATAAAACATTATTTTACATGAAACTCAAAGTTAAAGGTCACATAAACTGGACCAGATTATGTGTGTCCAAACGGAATAATAAATCAATGAACTGTACATACTAACAATATTATTACTAATAACAGTGGAGATAATAATACAAATTATATAGAATTGAGAATATTATGAAAAATTGAGAATAAACTAATAATTATACTAATAACAATGATCCAGGTTATTATTATCATTTTATTCCTGATTAGCAGCTGGAATATAATAATAGCTATAATATAAATTGAATAATGATAATAAATTGGAATACTACCACTAATATTATTTAAAAAAAATATAATTAATAATATGTAGGTCTTGCATATAAATAACAAATAATAATACAAATATAGTAATATGAATAACAAGTAAAATTGGCAATTACTAAATGGATATATGCCAGTAATTATAATGCTAATGCTTGAATTATAAAAATATAGATAAACTTTTATTAAAACAGAATAAAACAGAATTTAAGAAATACATTATTTCAATATATTTACAACTGGGAGCAAATTATAAAGTGCTTATAGACCTGCACAAGACACTATTGTATTGAACAGAAACAAATTAATGGCGTACTACTTTGGATGCTCTATTCGAGTACTGTATGAAGGAGTAGTACATTGCCTTAGAGATGTCTTCATATAGTCTTTGTTCACACTTCATTGCAAGAAATTCTGAAAATGATATAATAGCAGAGCTCCAGATGGCGACCAAAACGGTCGCCAAAGCGCCTTAAAATTTGCAGATGGCGACAAGACTTTTTCTGCTGCGCAGCCTAGTATCAGTTAAAGAACATGGCACGCGCCATGTTCTCTTCACTAGCACAGTGGACAAGGAGGGAATCCCTCCCTCCCCATTGTGACTCGGCCGCCACTTGCACCAATAGGGAGATAGCAGGGAGGAGGAGGGGAGGGGCTGTGGCCACTGCACCACCAATGAATGTAAAACATATTAATACAAGTATAGGCAGCGGTATCACAGACACGGCCTCAATAACAGGGCATGCGATACACGGCAATTAACCCCTCTGGTGCCACATCTGAGGGGTTAATTGTCGCGGATCGCATGCCCTGTTATTGAGGCTGGGTGCCAGGTCTGTGATACCGCTGCCGACACTTGTATAAATGGGTTAGGCCTCTTTCACACGGGCGAGATTTCTGCGCGGATGCAATGCGCGAGGTGAACGCTTTGCACCGCACTGAATCCGGACCCATTCATTTCTATGGGGCTGTGCACATGAGTGGTGATTTTCACGCATCACTTGTGCGTTGTGTGAAAATCACAGCATGCTCTATTTTGTGCGTTTTTCACGCAATGCAGGCCCCATAGAAGTGAATGGGGCTGCGTGAAAATCCCAAGCATCCGCAAGCAAATACAGTGCGATTTTCATGCATGGTTGCTAGGAGATGATCAGGATGGGGAGCCAATCATTATTATTTTCCCTATAACGTGGTTATAAGGGAAAATAATAGCATTCTTAATACAGAATGCTTAGAAAAATAGGGCTGGAGGGGTTAAAAAAAAAGATTTTTTTTTTTACTCACCTTAATCCACTTGTTCGCGCAGCCCTGCTTCTCTTCTGTCTTCTTCTTTGTTGTCCAGGAGGAAAAGGACCTGTGGTGACGTCACTGCGCTCATCACATGATCCATCACCATGGTGATGAATCATGTGACGGACCATGTGATGAGCGCAGTGACGTCACCACAGGTCCTTTTCTTCAAAGAAAAAGAAAGAAGAGAAGCCGGACTGCGCAAACAAGTGGATTAAGGTGAGTTAAATTTATTTATATTTTTTTAACCCTTCAGCCCTATTTTACTAAGCATTCTGTATTAAGAATGCTATTATTTCCCTGACAGCAGCGCTGTCCAATCGCAGCTCAGAGCGTCAAATCCTCCTTGCTCTGAATGTTGAAAATACCGGGGACCACAGCGGGCGAACGGAGCGGCGATCAGGAATAATAGTAAGTGCACTTAGATCCCTGGACGCCGCTCTATGTAGCTTTCTACTTAAAGGGAACCTGTCACCGGGATTTTGGGTATAGAGCTGAGGACATGGGTTGCTAGATGGCCGCTTGCACATCCGCAATACCCAGTCCCCATAGCTCTGTGTGCTTTTATTGTGTAAAAAAAATGATTTGATACATATGCAAATTAACATAAAAGGGTCATATCTTAATTGTGTGACCAGAGAAGAGTCATATTTTCCAGCTCTGACTCATCTCAGGTTAATTTGCATATGTATAAAATAGTTTTTTTTACACAATAAAAGCACACAGAGCTATACCCAAAATCCTGGTGACAGGTTCCCTTTTATTCATATTCTTTGAAACCATGAAAGGTCCTCTTTAATTACATTCATTGGTGGCACAGTGCACCCCCCCCCCCTTAATATCATTGGGGGTTCAGTGTGCCCTCCCAAAGCCCTCCTACCCCACTGATATTAGTATCATTGGTGGCACAGTGGCCACAGCCCCCCCATTGTTATATGGTGGCCACAGGGTCCCCTCCCCTCCATTGGTGGCAGTGGCACATTGCACTGCTGGGGCTCCGATCTGTTACCATGGCATCCAGGACGCTACTGAAGCCCTGGCTGGCATGATAAACTCCCTGCTGCTGTGTGTACTATGCACAGGGCAGCAGGGATAGTGTGAGGTCCTATTCACCCTAATACAGCTCTTTCGGGGTGAATAGGACAAGGGATGAAAAGATGCAGGTTATATCCCCTAAAAGGGAAAATGGCTATTAAATAAAAAGCAAAAAAAAAGTTAAAAAACACCAAAATACTAAAAGTTTAAATTGCCCCCTTTCCCAATTTTACATATAAAATTTACAAACAATAAAAAATAAACATATTCCGAAAAAGTGTGAGCTATTAAAATATTTAAAAATATTTTCTCTCTGGTAAAGGCCGTAACAGAAAAAATATCAAAACCGCTCAATTCGCAATTTTTTGTCACCTTGTCCCTCAAAAGATGTCACTGGATGTGATAGGTATGTGGTGCTGTATTCTATTATATGTAGGGCTGGCTCACTACTGTGACCTGCGTCTCATCTTCTCCGTCAAGTCCTTTTGGATATCTTCTCTATCAACTTTCGATGTTATTTTCTGAGCCTACCATATTGATCACAGTTATAAGCGAATCAGGGTTCCACGCCGGAGAGGGAGTGTGAGAAAGAGAGGCCACATCCAAGGAAGATAAATGTATTACATTTTTTTGGGATCAAGCGGAAATACGGGAAATGTTATTGAGGCGCAAATGTGGGACAAATTACTGAAGAGCTAATGTGGGAAAAGTTATTGAAGCGCAAATGTGGGACAACTTGTTAAAGTTTAAGCATTGAATGAAAGGAGGTGGCGTGCATCAATTAAAGAAGAATTTCTTAAATTTTCTTCCCTGTCACCTATGTAGAGCAGGGGTTTCTATCCGGAAAAATTTTAAAAATGTCACCTGACAATGTAACAGACGATTTTTTAAAATTTATGTTCCTGTCACCTATGCAGAGGTGCCCCCGTGACGTCCACCATCCATTTGGATATCTTCTCTATCAACTTTCGATGTTCTTTTTTGAGCCTACCATGTTGATCACAGTTATCGGCGAATCAGGGTTCCACGCCGGAGAGGGAGCCTGAGAAAGAGAGACCACATCCAAGGGCGATAAATGGCAAAAAAAAAATTGGGGATCTAGCGTAAATGTGGGAAAAACTGTTAAAGCGCAAATATTGAACAAATTATTTAAGCGCAAATGTGGGACATATTATTAAAGCACAAATGTGGGAAAAATTATTGAAGCGCAAATGTTGTACAAACTAGCAAAGCGCAAATGTGGGACAAATTATTAAAGTGCAAATGTGGGGCAAATTAGTAAAGCGCAAATGTGGGAGAAATTATTGAAGTGAAAATGTGGTACAACTTGTTAAATTTTAAGCATTTAATGAAAGGAGGTGGCGCGCATCAATTAAAGAAGAATTTCTGAAATTTTATTCCCTGGTTTATTTACGTCCAGAATTGTAAAATGTCAACCCAAGAATGTGACAGAAAAATTACAGAAATTTATTAACCTGTCTACTTGGTAGAGCAGGGGTCTATGACAGAAAAAAATTTGTTTATTGTCACCCGAAAATGTAAAAGAAAAATTATTGAAATTTATTAAGCTGTCAACTAGGTAGAGGAGGGGTATATTACACCCAAAAATTGGCGAATTTCACCTGAAAATGTAACAGACAAATTTAGGTTTTTTTTTTTTTTTTTTTACTGTCTACTAGGTATAGCAGTGGTACATCATACCCAAAAATTGGTGAATTTCACCCGAAAATGTAACAGACAATTTTTTTTAAACCTGTCTACTAGGTATAGCAGTGGTACATCACACCCAAATTTTTTTTAAATTCACCCGAAAATGTAACAAATTTGTTATTTTTTTACCTGTCTACTAGGTATAGCAGTGGTACATCACACCCAAAAATTGGTGAATCTCACCCGAAAATCTTACGATCACGCTCCAGTGATTGAATTAAGGATAGTACGTTGTCCTTGTAACGGGGATCCAGCAGCGTTCCCACCCAGTAATCAGCACAAGTTAAAATGTGGGCAACTCAGCGGTTGTTGCGGACACACTGCAGCATGTAATCGCTCATGTGTTCCAGGCTGCCCAGAGGCAATGAAAAGCTGTCCTCTGTGGGAGGTGTATCGTCTGTGTCCTCTGTATCCCCCCAGCGACACACCAGTGATGGCCATGAGCTGGTCTGGGTGCCACTCTTCTGTGAACAAGGTTCCCCCTCCTCCCCCATCTCCTCCTCATCATCCTCCACCTCGTCATCCTCTAGAACTGTGCCCTGGATGGACAATTGTGTACCTGGCGTTTGTGGGAGCAGGAACAAACCCTCGGAGCCACTTGTGAATGACTGGCCGGAAACTCTACGAAATGATCTCTCTTCCTCCTCCTCCTCTTGTGCCACATCCTCTTCCATCATCGCCAGCAACATTTTTCAAAGAGACATAGAAGTGGGATAGTAACGCTGAGAACGGTGTTATCAGCACTGGCCATGTTGGTGGAGTACTCGAAACAGCTCAACAAGGAACACAGGTCTTGCATGGAGGCCCAGTCATTGGTGGTGAAGTGGTGCTGTTCCACAGAGCGACTCACCCGTGCGTGCTGCAGCTGAAACTCCACTATCGCCTGCTGCTGCTCGCACAGTCTGGCCAGCATGTGCAAGGTGGAGTTCCACCTTGTGGAAACGTTGTATATGAGGCGGTGAGCGGGAAGGCCGAAGTTACGCTGCAGCGCTGGGAGGGGAGCAGCAACAGGGTGAGAACGCCGAAAGCGCACACAGACGGCACGCACTTTCTGGGGCAGCTCTGACATATCGGGGTAATTTTTAAGGAATCTCTGCACCATCAAATTCAGCACATGTGCCAGGCAAGGGATGTGCGTCAAACTGGCTAGTCCCAGAGCTGCTACGAGATTTCGCCCATTATCGCACACTACCAGGCCGGGCTTGAGGCTCACTGGCACAAACCACTTAAATTCCAGACTAGGCTGGAATTTAAGATTTGTGCCCAAAATGGCTGTTTTTCAAATAACTGAATAGAACCACAGTATCTAAAGGGTGCATCTCACACCAACTGATCCAGACTAGGCCGCAATAAAATTTGTTTCACAAAATGGCTCTATTTCAAATAACTGAATAGAACCACAGTATGTAAAGGGTGTATCTCACACGTACAGATGTAGACTTGGCTGCAATTAACGTTTTTTGCCCAAAACGGGTGTTTGTTTAATAACTGAATATGACAGCAGTATATAACCTTTGAATTTCACACCTGCTGATGCAGCAAGGGCTGAAAAATTGTGTATTTTGCCCAAAAAGAGTGTTTTATTTATAGAAGAATATAACCACAGTATCTGAAGGGTGTATCTCACACTGACTGATCCAGACTAGGCCACAATAACATTTGTTTGCCAAAATGGCTGTATTTCAAATAACTGAATAGCACCACAGTATGTAAAGGGTGTATCTCACACGTACAGATGCAGACTAGGTTGCAATTAAAGTTTTTTGCCCAAAACTGGTGTTTGTTTAATAACTGAATATGACAGCAGTATATAACCTTAGAATTTCACGTGTGCTGATGCAGCAAGGGATAAAAAATTGTGTATTTTGCCCAAAAAGGGTGTTTTATTAATAGAAGAATATAACCACAGTATCTAAAGGGTGTATCTCACACCGACTGATCCAGACTAGGCCGCAATTAAATTTGCTTGCCCAAAATGGCTGTTTTTCAAATAAGTGAATAGAACTACAGTAGCTAAAGGGTGTATCTCACACGTACGGATGCAGACTCGGCTGCAATTCAAGTTTTTTGCCCAAAATGGGTGTTTGTTTAATAACTAAATATGACAGCAGTATATAACCCTTCAATTTCACATGTGCTGATGCTGCAAGGGCTGTAAAATTGTGTATTTTGCCTAAAAAGTGTGTTTTTAAAAACACAGAAAATTATGGCTGTATTTCCAGCTTAAATTGCACACTGAATAATCCAGATTATCCAAAAATTGGTGTTTTTTCAAAGCCAAAACATTATTTACATTTTTAAAAGTTGTTTTTAACAATCACAGATGCATCAAGGGCTGCAATATTAAGTATTTTTAAAAGAAAAGTCTTTTTTTTTTATAACAGAATATGAAAGCTGTATAACATGATTGAATTTCACTAGTACAGATGCAGCTAGGGCCGTAAAATAGTGTATTTTGCACAAAAAGGGTGTTTTTAAAAAAACAGAAAATGATGGCTGTATTTCTAGCTTAAATTGCACACTGACTAATCCAGATGTTGGATATTGCCAAAAAAAAGTGTGTTTTTTTAGTAACAGAATATGAAAGCTGTATATAACACTTGAATTTCACATGTGCAGATCTGTAAAATAGTGTATTTTGCAAAAAAAGGGTGTTTGTAAAAACCCAGAAAATTATGGTTGTATTTCTAGCTTAAATTGCACACTGACTAATCCTGCAAATGCACCAGATGTTGTAGATTGCCCCAAAACCTTTTTTTTTTTCAAACCAGATAATTTTTGCAGTATTTCAAGCTTGGATTTGAATGCCACAAAAGCTCAGATGCAGTGCTGGTGCACTGAGCTTGCATAAAATGACCGCCGCCGCCCACCTAACTAACAGACGGATTAAAGTTATTTTTTCTCTCTCACTGGGCTCGAGGCAGAGTAAAAAGATTGTGCACTGCACCCACACAACTAACTGTATGAAGATCGCTGAGTCAGATTCGAGTTCTGATCACAGATTCTGTCCTATTCTCTCCCTGAAATCACCAGCAGCATCCTCTCCCTACACTAGTAACAGCAGAGTGACGTGCAGCGCTACATGACTCCAGCTTATATAGAGGCTGGGTCACATGCTGCACTGGCCAATCACAGACATGCCATTAGTAGGCATGGCTATGATGGCTTTTTAAGTCAGACAGTTAAACGCTTGTTGATTGGCTGCTCTGCAGCCTTTCAAAAAGCGCTGAGAAATCGCTGAACACCGAACCCGAACTTTTACTGAAATGTTCGGGTTCAGGTCCGGGGTCCAAAAATCCTAAAGTTCGGTACGAACCCGAACTATACAGTTCGGGTTCGCTCAACCCTACTTTCAACACATATAACTGCAGAAGTGAACTGAGAATATATTTTTATTTTTGTACTGAAATCAGCCACTAAACGCTTTCACTACAAATAACTGCAACAGTGAAATGCGTATATATTTTCTTTCTGTACTGAAATAGGCCACTAAATGCTTTCACCACAAATAACTGCAGCAGTGAAGTGTGCATATATTTTCTTTGTGCTGAAATAGGCCACTAAACGCTGTCATCACAAATAACTGCAAAAGTGAACTGAGAATATATTTTTATTTTTGTACTGAAATAGGCCACTAAACGCTGTCACCACAAATAACTGCAACAATAAAGTGCGTATTTATTTTTCTTTTTGTACTCAAATATGACATTAGCATTTGTAACACATATAACTGCAGAAGTGAAATGCGTGCATATTTTTCTTTTTGTACTGAAATAGGCCACTAAACACTTTCACCACAAATACCTGCAAAAGTGAAGTGCGTATATATTTTTCATTTTGTACTGAAATAGGCCACTAAATGCTTTCAACACATATAACCTCAACAGTGAAGTGTGTATATATATATTTTTTTGTACTGAAATAGGCCACTAAACCCTTTCCACACATATAACTGCAGAAGTGAACTGAGAATATATTTATCTTTTTTGTACTGAAATAGGCTACTAAACGCTTTCGCCACAAATAATTGCAACAAGGAAATGCGTATATATTTTTCTTTTTGTACTGAAATAGGCCACTAAACGCTTTCACCACATATAACTGCAGAAGTGAACTGAGAATATATTTTTCTTTTTGTACTGAAATAGGTTACTAAACGCTTTCACCACAAATAACTGAAACAGTAAAATGCGTATATATTTTTCTTTTTGTACTGAAATAGGCCACTAAACGCTTTCACTACATATAACTGCAGAAGTGAACTGAGAATATATTTATCTTTTTTGTACTGAAATAGGCTACTAAACGCTTTCGCCACAAATAATTGCAACAAGGAAATGCGTATATATTTTTCTTTTTGTACTGAAATAGGCCACTAAACGCTTTCACCACATATAACTGCAGAAGTGAACTGAGAATATATTTTTCTTTTTGTACTGAAATAGGTTACTAAACGCTTTCACCACAAATAACTGAAACAGTAAAATGCGTATATATTTTTCTTTTTGTACTGAAATAGGCCACTAAACGCTTTCACTACATATAACTGCAGAAGTGAACTGAGAATATATTTTTCTTTTTGTACTGAAATAGGTTAATAAACGCTTTCACCACAAATAAATGCAACAGTGAAATGCGTATATATTTTTCTTTTTGTACTGAAATACGCCACTAAACGCTTTCACCACATATAAATGCAGAAGTGAACTGAAAATATATTTTATAATATATGCTGGAAAATGTCTGAATCCAAGATTGCCACCGTATTTATAGGGCTGTGACATCACAGGGCTGGCTGCTGATTGGCTGCAAGCATGGCATTATGGGTCATCCCGCCTTACCAGAGTGTCTTTCCCCATGTCCTCACATGTGTATAGCTGCCAGGAAATTCGCATTAGTTGCGAATGGAATTTTTCCTGAAATTCGGATTGAATTCCAATTTATCAGCTTCGATTCGCTCATCTCTAATTAAGACGTAGAAGATGTAAGCCAGTGCTGAAATTGCTCACATCCTGCCATACCAGAGTGCCTCCACCCATGTCCTCACATGTGTATAACTGCCAGGAAATTCACATTAGTTGCGAATGGAATTTTTCCTGAAATTCGGATCGAATTCCACTTCATCAGCTTTGATTCACTTATCTCTAATTACAAAGTAGAAGATGTAAGCCAGTGCTGAAATTGCTCACTGTTGTCACATGAAACACAGATTTGCAGCTGTAAGATTGCCATTAAGTTGCTCTTTAACCTGCATAATTTACTGCCAAGCATTTGAAACACAATCCTTCCTAAGGCAGAGCTAGAGGAGAAGAGTCATGGAGTAGCAGAGATAAAAGGCATGAGGTGTGTGATATCTTGCAGAATAGGTAGGGTGGAGGGAAGAGAAACACATTTTCATTGGATGTCATACAATAAGGACACAGGAATTCCATCTACAGACCATACATTCACAAGTGACTAATCTTACTGTATTTAAATTATTTGCAAAAGATATGAAACCCCCTTTAAACTAGGCCATATTATGGTAGTGTAAACTGAGCCACTATACCTGGATCAGTACTAACTGGGAATGTGTTACCATATTTATATGCCTAAAATTTCTATAAAAAATAAAACTGAAAAAAAGTTTTTTAAGACATTTTGTTTGCTTTTTCACTTTTTTTCATTTACAATAGTTCTTATTAATTTCTTATTATACATTTTTGGTGTTCACATGACTATGAGCTTCATAAATTAAGGCTCTCTGCAGCCACCACTAGGTGGAGCCTAGAAGCTTATTGTCTACATTTATACACTGTAATCAAGAGTAAAACAATATACAGTGAGATCCTAAACTCTCCTTAGTGTTGACTGTAAACATGTGTGTAACTACCAGGCTGGCAGGCATAACAGATGCTAAAGGGACCAATAACTACAGGGGCCAATATCCATTCAAGCATATAGTGCTGTTAGTAATGAACTGTATGTAAAGTGTAATGAAAAATTGAATAAAACCCCATTCTCTATGACATCACTTTTTGCAAAGTTTGTGTGTTGTGACATCATTAGATTAGGGCGGGTTGACACTGGCATTATGGATCTTACCCCTAGAAAGATTCATTATGAAATTAATTTAAGAATCTTGTACCTAAAAAAAAAATCCTGAAAAAACATGGGCATTCACTTTAGGTGTAATGCAAATTTATAATTCTTACAGTATTAACAGGGTAGAGCATAATTGGTAGTGACCTTGAATCAGAGTGAATCATTTCCGAGAAATTACTCAAGCAGAATTTCTGTAAAATAAAGTGTAGAGTAGAAGCCCCTGAGATGTCATGTGCAGGTTACCTTTTTGGAAATGTCAAGTGTTTCTGAAATTAAATGCTTACTTAACCAGATTATTATGTTTAGTAAATGTATTTCTTGGGATGATTATTCATAGGGCTTTGGAAGAAAGGGTTACCATCTTATCATGCGGAAGATGAAGTATGCATTCAGAAAAAAATCATTATAAGACATACCGTAATTAAAGGAAATCTGTCACATGAGTTACCAATATGAAAGTAAAACTATTGCCATGTCGAACAAAATACCTTATTTCTTGATGTACCCTTCATTCTGCATTTCTGGATTTCATTTTTGAGTAAATTCACTTTTTGTATTGTGCAAATTAGGCAGTAAGGTGCCCAGAGGGGCATTATTACCTTTCTAAGGTGCCCAGAAACGTCCCCCTCCAAGTGCCAACACGCCCCTCCAGGGCAGAAACTGCACGCCCACATTAGCATTGTTGGCCACCGCCCACCCACTACGTCATTCAGGCGATGTAACTCCACCCACAAATACCTCCTACAATGCCCCACATATGCTGCCTACAATGCCACGAAATCTCACGCAGGAGAAGTACTGTGGACTGCCTGCGCCTGCGCAGCAT
Source organism: Bufo gargarizans (assembly GCF_014858855.1). Lineage (NCBI taxonomy): Eukaryota > Metazoa > Chordata > Amphibia > Anura > Bufonidae > Bufo > Bufo gargarizans. The sequence continues at coordinate 13,074,025 of NC_058083.1, read as the reverse complement.
GCCCAGTGACACATTTAAAGCTGCTGCCCTTTGGAAGATCTGCATCGCGCAGGCAGTCCGCAGTACTGCACCTGTGTGAGATTTCACTGCGTTGTAGGCGCCATATGTGGGGCATTGTAGGATGCATTTGTGGGCGGCGTTATATCACTTGAATGATGTAGTGGAAAGGGGGAAGGCCAACAGTGATGGAGGGCTGGCTGGGCACTGGAGAGGGCCGTTCCTGGGCACCTTAGAAAGATAATCACGCCCCACTGGGCACCTTACTGCCTAATTTGCATAATACAAAAAGTGGATTTACTCAAAAATGAAAACCAGAAATGCAGAATGAAGGGTACATCAAGAAATAAGGTATTTTGTTTTACATGGCAATAGTTGTACTTTCATATTGGTAACCCATGTGACAGATTTCTTTCAAATCAGGAAATATGGTGAACACTGTATGTAAAACAATAATCCTAAAGTTCTTCTTCACATAAAGCACTTGATCCTAGCCTGTGTTACTGTTTCATGTCTTATTGTGTCCTCAAACTTAAAGGGACACTTCCATCAGAAAGAGGTATTTTTAATTTATTTATTTTTTCCTGTTTTTTTTTATTAATTCTGTCAGTACCATGCCACTGAAAATAAATACAAAATAGTGTCCTTCTATAGCAGTAATCACAGAGAGATTAAAGTTCTCAATGGGAGAATAAAATAATTTCAGCTTACACTGCACATGAAAAGGTTGATCCTAATTGTAATAGTAGGTAGAGGATTGGACTGACAATGATAGCTCTATCGTTCACTTGTTAGCATTAGATAAACATGCAAACAGAGGAGCAGTTCATGGATTCATGTAAACAGCCTTAAATGGTCACATTACTGGGATAGCATAGGAGAGGTGTGAAGCTCTAAGGCACCAACCCTCATTCTACCCTGGTCTGACAGATGGGCTGTCAAAGAGCATTAAGTCTACATTCACTCTCGCGTTTCCCGTTTGTGAGATCCGTTCAGGGCTCTCACAAGCGGTCCAAAACGGATCAGTTTACATTCTAATGCATTCTGAATGGAAAAGGATCCTCTCAGAATGCATCAGTTTGCATAAGTTCAGTCTCCATTCCACTTTGGAGATGGACACCAAAACGCTGTGTGGAAATATGAATAAATTGAATTACATGTGGTCATCACAGGTGTTGAATTTCTCTGAGATCCATGCCTCATTCATTTTTAGAAATGTGAGGTAGCCCGCAGTGAGCTAGGCGTGTGTGCTCATCAGTCACGACCCCCCCCTGCTGTGCTGAACGTCCTTTTGGACAGGATACTTCATGAGGGGCAAGCCAAGAGTTCCATGGCAAATTGTACCAGGTCTGACAGTAGTCCAGGGGTTCCTCGCTTCTCAGAGCGTCCACATCAGCCGTTAACCCAATGTAGTTGGACACCTTTTGGTCTTGGTGTTTCCTGAGGCTGGATCTGCAAGGTGGCTGTCGATGGGTTGGCTGCAAGAATGATCTCATATCCGAAGTGACCAAAACATCTTCAAAGCTCCCTCTTCTTGCAGGCGCGGAAGGATTGGTACCCGTACCTGTTTCGCTATGGGTAAAAATTCCTATGCCAGCGCCCGTAACAGCAGAATGCAGCAAGCCCTGGAAATGCCTCTGTGATGCTGGTAACATTTCCTCCATTTTCTGCTTGTACCGGGGGTCTAAGTATGTTGCCACCCAGTACTGGTCCTTGTCCTTTATGATTTTTATACGGGGGTCCCTCTTCAAACACTGGAGCATGAAGGCCCCCATTTGCAGTAAATTAGAAGTGGTAAAGCTCCCTGGTCCTGCTCATTGCCCAGGAGAATGTCGTCCTCGGTCTCCTCCCCCCAGCCACGGACAACACCAGGGATCCCCGAAAAGTTTAAAGTCCCCCTCAAAGTCTGCTCTTCTTGCTCCTCTTCCCCCCAGCCACCATCCTCCTGACTCCTTTCAGACTCCTGCTGACTTGTCTCAGATGGAGTAGTCCCCCCTGGGAATTCATTCAGCATTGCGACTTCCTCATCTTCCTGCTCCTGCTCCTCGATGGCTTGATCAATAACACGATGCAATGCACACTCCAGAAAGAAGGCATAAGGGACGATGTCACTAATGGCGCCGTGGCTGCGACTGACCAGTTTGGTGATCTCATTAAATGGGCGCAGAAGTCTACATGCATCGCGCATGAGCAGCCACTGGCGTGATGAAAAGAAACCAAGCTCCCCAGAACCTGTCCTGCTGCAGCGTTCGTACAGGTAGTCGTTAACGGCACATTGCTGCTGAACGATAGCAAGGCGAGCCAGGGCCCTGTAAGATCTTCTAAAATGGCCAGAGATTTTTCTGGTCTGCCGCAAGATGTCCTGGACCCCAGGGTATTTGGCAACGAATCACTGCACAACTAAGTTCAGGACGTGTGCCATGCACAGTACGTGTCATTTTGCCCTGTTTCAGCGTGCTTAGCATATTGGCACCGTTGTCGCACACCACTTTACCAACTGTCAATTTGAGCGGGGTTAGCTACTGATCGGCCTGTGACCGCAGAGCTGAAAGGAGTGCAGGATCGGTGTGGCTCTTGGCTTCCAGGCACAACAGCCACAGTACAGCATGGCAACGTCTCACCTGGGTCGTCGAATAGGTTCTGGGGAAATTGGGGGGCGCAGCAGAAGAGGCGATAGTAGTGGAAAAGGAGGAGTCAGCCGAGGAGGAGATGGAGGATGGAGTAGGAGGAGGAGAAGAAGAGGCATGCAATCCTTGGCGGTAACACCAAATCTACATGGGCGCCATGGGTTACATGCTTGACGGCCATCAGAAGGTTCACCGAGTGGGAAGTAAAAGTAATGTACCTTCCCTTCCCATGTTTGCTAGAACACATTTCTGGGGTTAGATATATTCACTTGCCGCTGAACGTGGCCATATAGCTCTGGGATGCCCTTCTGGGAGAAATATTTCCTTCCAGGGACCTTCATTGCGGTGTGCCAATGGCCACAAATTTTCTAAAAGCCTCTGAGTCCACCAGTTTATAAGTCAGTAGTTGGCGGGCTAGCAGTTCCGACAAGCCAGCGGTCAGCCGTTGGGCAAGAGGGTTATCCGGCGTCATCAACTTTTTACGCTTGAACATTTGGGCCACGGAAGCCTGCGTGGAGGACAAATGGGAGGAGAGAGGAGAAACAGAAGTGGCAGGATGTGGAGCGCCAGGAGTGTGGCTTTGCAGGTTCTGATGGCATTGCTCCCACTGGGCTCTGTGATGGGAGGCCAGGTACCTTCTTAAGACGGTCATCCCCACGCGAGTGTTGGGCTTACCGCGACTTACGCGTTGACAGCACAGGCTGCAGATGGCAACACTATTGTCAGCAGCTGACACGTTAAAAAACTATGTTCTGGCATCCTGGGAGCTCCAGAAGTGACCGTGCATGGTGAATGGCTCGCTCCACATACATTTGCAGTCTGCTTTTTGCCTATTAATAAATAAAAAACTAAATGTATATTAATGGTAAAAGAGAAGTCAATCCATATCCTATAAATGAGGAGTGGCCGGAGGTGGAGTTTCCCTTATAGGATTAGAATAGTATATGATGTTATAGACTGATATCCATCTCACATAGGAATTTGTGGGTGAATAACGCAGTATGGTTTGCAAACCTAATATAGAATGGGGATGTAACTATGTAGGTAAATATGATAGGTTGAGGGTTTATGTGGATCCCTTATAGAAAGAATACCTATCTTCCTCTATTCTAGATGAATTACTCCCTGTTATTTTTTTACTATACAAAGTGACGTACGTGACTCCTCCCACAAAGGTAAGCTGGGCAGAGTGCGCACTGATGACACGCCGGAGGCGTGGTCATTGATCGCAACAAGATGAGCCGGGAGGGGACGCATGTCAATGATGCGATGATCACGTAATCACTTTGTTCTGGTGGATACATTGTATAAACGTCACATCCCCTTTTGCTGCGGCCAATAGTGTTAGGGATCGTAAGCAAATGAGGGGTGTGGCTTAGCTAATAAAATCTGGCCCTCCGTTGCGTGCCTACGCTAATACCCCGAACCCCTGATGAAGCCGCATCGCGGCGAAACATGTTGGGTGGGGAGTAGTGTTAGGTGTACTTATTTTTGGCAGGTTCACTGGCGCTTTGATCTCTGAGAATATAGAATATATCCGTTAAACAACTTGCAATGTGTGTGGCAGTGTGAGGGAATGTGTTGATGTCACAGCCCAGGCCCCCTAGTGGCCGCGGAAGAAGGTATATCGCAGCCCTCAATCAATATTTTGTGGAAGCAGGTATATTGCACCCCTCAATCAGTATTTTGTGAAAGCAGGTATATAGAACCCCTTAATCAGTATTTTGTAGAAGCAGGTATATTGCAACCCTTAATCAGTATTTTGTGGAAACAGGTATATAGAACACCTGAATCAATATTTGTTGGAAGCAGTTATATCGCACCCATCAATCAGTATTTTGTGGAAGCAGGTATATCGCACCCCTCAATCTGTATTTTGTCGAAGCAGGTATATCAAACCCCTTTTTAAGTATTTTATGGAAACAGGTATATAGAACCCCTGAATCAATATTTGGTGGAAGCAGGTACATCGCACCCCTTAATCAGTATTTTGTGGAAGCCGGTGTATCGCAGGCCTCAATCAATATTTGGTGGAAGCAGGTATATCGCACCCCTCAATCAGTATTTTGTGGAAGCAAGTATATAGAACCCCTTAATCAGTATTTTGTAGAAGCAGGAATATTGCACCCCTCAATCAGTATTTTGTGGAAACAGGTATAAAGAACCCCTGAATCAATATTTGGTGGAAGCAGGTATATCACACCCCTCAATCAGTATTTTGTGGAAGTCGGTATATCACAGGCCTTAATCAGTATTTGGTAGAAGCAGGAATATTGCACCCCTCAATCAGTATTTTGTGGAATCAGGTATAAAGAACTCCTGAATCAATATTTGGTGGAAGCAGGTATATCACACTCCTCAATCAGTTTTTTGTGGAAGCAGGTATATAGAACCCCTTAATCAGTATTTTGTAGAAGCAGGTATATTGCACCCCTCAATCAGTATTTTGTGGAAGCCGATGTATCGCAGGCCTCAATCCATATTTGGTGAAAGCAGTTATATCGCACCCCATAATCAGTATTTTGTTGAATCCGGTGTATTGTAGGTCTCAATCAATATTTGGTGGAAACAGGAATAGCGCACCCCTCAATCAGTATTTTGTGTAAGCAGGTATATTGAACCCCTTAATCAGTTCTTTGTAGAAGCAGGTATCTCGCAGCCCTCAATCAGTATTTTGTGGAAACAGGTATATAGAACCCCTGAATCAATATTTGGTGGAAGCAGGTATATCGCACCCCTCAATCAGTATTTTGTGGAAGCAGGAATATGGAACCCCTCAATCAGTATTTTGTAGAAGCAGGTATATCGCACCCGTCAATCAGTATTTTGTGGAAACAGGTATATAGAACTCCTGAATCAGTATTTGGTAAAAGCAGGTATATTTCACCCCTCAACCAGTATTTTGTGGAAGCAGGTATATCAAACCCCTTAATTAGAGTTGAGCGAACACCTGGATGTTCGGGTTCGAGAAGTTCGGCCGAACATCCCGGAAATGTTCGGGTTCGGGATCCGAACCCGATCCGAACTTCGTCCCGAACCCGAACCCCATTGAAGTCAATGGGGACCCGAACTTTTCGGCACTAAAAAGGCTGTAAAACAGCCCAGGAAAGAGCTAGAGGGCTGCAAAAGGCAGCAACATGTAGGTAAATCCCCTGCAAACAAATGTGGATAGGGAAATGAATTAAAATAAAAATTAAATAAATAAAAATTAACCAAAATCAATTGGAGAGAGGTTCCATAGCAGAGAATCTGGCTTCCCGTCACCCACCACTGGAACAGTCCATTCTCAGATATTTAGGCCCCGGCACCCAGGCAGAGGAGAGAGGTCCCGTAACAGAGAATCTGTCTTCATGTCAGCAGAGAATTAGTCTGCATGTCATAGCAGAGAATGAGGCTTCACGTCAGCCACCACTGCAACAGTCCATTGGCATATATTTAGGCCCAGCACCCAGGCAGAGGAGGGAGGTCCCGTAACAGAGAATCTGTCTTCATGTCAGCAGAGAATTAGTCTGCATGTCATAGCAGAGAATGAGGCTTCACGTCAGCCACCACTGCAACAGTCCATTGGCATATATTTAGGCCCAGCACACACACAGGCAGAGGAGAGAGGTCCCGTAACAGAGAATCTGGCTTCATGTCAGCAGAGAATCAGTCTGCATGTCATAGCAGAGAATGAGGCTTCACGTCAGCCACCACTGCAACAGTCCATTGGCATATATTTAGGCCCAGCACACACACAGGCAGAGGAGAGAGGTCCCGTAACAGAGAATCTGGCTTCATGTCAGCAGAGAATCAGTCTGCATGTCATAGCAGAGAATGAGGCTTCACGTCAGCCACCACTGCAACAGTCCATTGGCATATATTTAGGCCCAGCACCCAGGCAGAGGAGGGAGGTCCCGTAACAGAGAATCTGTCTTCATGTCAGCAGAGAATTAGTCTGCATGTCATAGCAGAGAATGAGGCTTCACGTCAGCCACCACTGCAACAGTCCATTGGCATATATTTAGGCCCAGCACACACACAGGCAGAGGAGAGAGGTCCCGTAACAGAGAATCTGGCTTCATGTCAGCAGAGAATCAGTCTGCATGTCATAGCAGAGAATGAGGCTTCACGTCAGCCACCACTGCAACAGTCCATTGGCATATATTTAGGCCCAGCACACACACAGGCAGAGGAGAGAGGTCCCGTAACAGAGAATCTGGCTTCATGTCAGCAGAGAATCAGTCTGCATGTCATAGCAGAGAATGAGGCTTCACGTCAGCCACCACTGCAACAGTCCATTGGCATATATTTAGGCCCAGCACCCAGGCAGAGGAGGGAGGTCCCGTAACAGAGAATCTGTCTTCATGTCAGCAGAGAATTAGTCTGCATGTCATAGCAGAGAATGAGGCTTCACGTCAGCCACCACTGCAACAGTCCATTGGCATATATTTAGGCCCAGCACCCAGGCAGAGGAGGGAGGTCCCGTAACAGAGAATCTGTCTTCATGTCAGCAGAGAATTAGTCTGCATGTCATAGCAGAGAATGAGGCTTCACGTCAGCCACCACTGGAACAGTCCATTCTCAGATATTTAGGCCCCGGCACCCAGGCAGAGGAGAGAGGTCCCGTAACAGAGAATCTGTCTTCATGTCAGCAGAGAATTAGTCTGCATGTCATAGCAGAGAATGAGGCTTCACGTCAGCCACCACTGCAACAGTCCATTGGCATATATTTAGGCCCAGCACCCAGGCAGAGGAGAGAGGTCCCGTAACAGACAATCTGGCTTCATGTCAGCAGAGAATCAGTCTGCATGTCATAGCAGAGAATCAGGCTTCACGTCACCCACCACTGCAACAGTCCATTGTCATAAATTTAGGCCCAGCACTAGTGTTGAGCGGCATGTCCCATATTCGAATTCGCGAAATTTTGTGAATATTCGAAAGAATATTCGTAAAATATTCGCGATTATTCAAATTCGTTATTATTTCGCATATGCGATAATTCGAATTATCGCATAATACATATGCTATGCAAAATTCACATGTGCGCTAATGAAATCGCCTTACGAAGATTCGCAACTCAATTCAATCACTAATGTATGAATGCAATGCCCTTTGCCTCTGTTCTGGGACAAGTGTAGATATTCGCATGTGCGCTAATAAAATCGCCTTACGAAGATTCGCACCTCAATCACTTTCTAGGGAATGTGAGACTTTTGGGAATCAATCGAGATACAGTGGGGGGTGATGACAGTAGTTGACAGAGTACAGATCAATGTAATCTGTAAGGTGGAAAGTAAAATAAAAAATACGAATATTCGTAAATCGACTTTTACGAAGTTCTACGTATTCGCGAATATGGTGCTATACTATATGAATGCACAGGCCTTTGCCTCTCTGTTCTGGGGACAAGTGTAGATATTTGCATTTGCGTTAATAAAATCGCCTTACGAAGATTCGCAGCTCAATTCAATCACTAATGTATGAATGCAAAGCCCTTTGCCTCTGTTCTGGGACAAGTGTAGATATTCGCATGTGCGCTAATAAAATCGCCTTACGAAGATTCGCAACTCAATTCACTAATGTATGAATGCAAAGCCCTTTGCCTCTGTTCTGGGACGTGCCGATATTCGCATGTGCGCTAATAAAATCGCCTTACGAAGATTCGCGCCTCAATCACTTTCTAGGCAATGTGAGTAAGATCTGAGCTGTTGGACCTTTGGGAAACAATCAATTATATGTGTACTGTAATTTTGTGGGGGGGGGGGGGGAAACAAAAAACGAATATTCGTTTTTACGAATATATAGCACTATATTCGAAATATTCGCGAAATCGCGAAGTTGCGATATTCGCGAAAAAAATTTGCTTTTCGAATATTCGCGCTCAACACTACCCAGCACCCAGGCAGAGGAGAGAGGTCCCGTAACAGAGAATCTGGCTTCATGTCAGCAGAGAATCAGTCTTCATATCATAGCAGAGAATCAGGCTTCACGTCACCCACCACTGTAAGAGTCAATTTTCATAAATTTAGGCCCAGAACCCAGGCAGAGGAGAAAGGTCCCGTAACAGACAATCTGGCTTCATGTCAGCAGAGAATCAGTCTTCATATCATAGCAGAGAATCAGGCTTCACGTCACCCACCACTGCAACAGTCAATTGTCATAAATTTAGGCCCAGCACCCAGGCAGAGGAGAGAGCTCCCGTAACAGAGGATCTGGCTTCATGTCAGCAGAGAATCAGTCTGCATGTCATAGCAGAGAATGAGGCTTCACGTCACCCACCACTGCAACAGTCCATTGGCATATATTTAGGCCTAGCACACAGGCAGAGCAGAGAGGTCCCGTAACAGACAATCTGGCTTCATGTCAGCAGAGAATCAGTCTGCATGTCATAGCAGAGAATGAGGCTTCACGTCACCCACCACTGCAACAGTCCATTGGCATATATTTAGGCCTAGCACACAGGCAGAGCAGAGAGGTCCCGTAACAGACAATCTGGCTTCATGTCAGCAGAGAATCAGTCTGCATGTCATAGCAGAGAATGAGGCTTCACGTCACCCACCACTGCAACAGTCCATTGGCATATATTTAGGCCTAGCACACAGGCAGAGCAGAGAGGTCCCGTAACAGACAATCTGGCTTCATGTCAGCAGAGAATCAGTCTGCATGTCATAGCAGAGAATGAGGCTTCACGTCACCCACCACTGCAACAGTCCATTGGCATATATTTAGGCCTAGCACACAGGCAGAGCAGAGAGGTCCCGTAACAGACAATCTGGCTTCATGTCAGCAGAGAATCAGTCTGCATGTCATAGCAGAGAATGAGGCTTCACGTCACCCACCACTGCAACAGTCCATTGGCATATATTTAGGCCTAGCACACAGGCAGAGCAGAGAGGTCCCGTAACAGACAATCTGGCTTCATGACAGCAGAGAATCAGTCTGCATGTCATAGCAGAGAATGAGGCTTCACGTCAGCCACCACTGCAACAGTCCATTGGCATATATTTAGGCCTAGCACACAGGCAGAGCAGAGAGGTCCCGTAACAGACAATCTGGCTTCATGACAGCAGAGAATCAGTCTGCATGTCATAGCAGAGAATCAGGCTTCACGTCAGCCACCACTGCAACAGTCCATTGTCATAAATTTAGGCCCAGCACCCAGGCAGAGGAGAGAGGTCCCGTAACAGAGAATCTGGCTTCATGTCAGCAGAGAATCAGTCTTCATATCATAGCAGAGAATCAGGCTTCACGTCACCCACCACTGTAAGAGTCAATTTTCATAAATTTAGGCCCAGAACCCAGGCAGAGGAGAAAGGTCCCGTAACAGACAATCTGGCTTCATGTCAGCAGAGAATCAGTCTTCATATCATAGCAGAGAATCAGGCTTCACGTCACCCACCACTGCAACAGTCAATTTTCATAAATTTAGGCCCAGAACCCAGGCAGAGGAGAAAGGTCCCGTAACAGACAATCTGGCTTCATGTCAGCAGAGAATCAGTCTTCATATCATAGCAGAGAATCAGGCTTCACGTCACCCACCACTGCAACAGTCAATTGTCATAAATTTAGGCCCAGCACCCAGGCAGAGGAGAGAGCTCCCGTAACAGAGGATCTGGCTTCATGTCAGCAGAGAATCAGTCTGCATGTCATAGCAGAGAATGAGGCTTCACGTCACCCACCACTGCAACAGTCCATTGGCATATATTTAGGCCTAGCACACAGGCAGAGGAGAGGTTCATTCAACTTTGGGTAGCCTCGCAATATAATGGTAAAATGAAAATAAAAATAGGATTGAATGAGGAAGTGCCCTGGAGTCCAATAATATATGGTTATGGGGAGGTAGTTAATGTCTAATCTGGACAAGGGACGGACAGGTCCTGTGGGATCCATGCCTGGTTCATTTTTATGAACGTCAGCTTGTCCACATTGGCTGTAGACAGGCGGCTGCGTTTGTCTGTAATGACGCCCCCTGCCGTGCTGAATACACGTTCAGACAAAACGCTGGCTGCCGGGCAGGCCAGCACCTCCAAGGCATAAAAGGCTAGCTCTGGCCACGTGGACAATTTAGAGACCCAGAAGTTGAATGGGGCCGAACCATCAGTCAGTACGTGGAGGGGTGTGCACACGTACTGTTCCACCATGTTAGTGAAATGTTGCCTCCTGCTAACACGTTGCGTATCAGGTGGTGGTGCAGTTAGCTGTGGCGTGTTGACAAAAGTTTTCCACATCTCTGCCATGCTAACCCTGCCCTCAGAGGAGCTGGCCGTGACACAGCTGCCTTGGCGACCTCTTGCTCCTCCTCTGCCTTGGCCTTGGGCTTCCACTTGTTCCCCTGTGACATTTGGGAATGCTCTCAGTAGCGTGTCTACCAACGTGCGCTTGTACTCGCGCATCTTCCTATCACGCTCCAGTGCAGGAAGTAAGGTGGGCACATTGTCTTTGTAGCGTGGATCCAGCAGGGTGGCAACCCAGTAGTCCGCACAGGTTAAAATGTGGGCAACTCTGCTGTCGTTGCGCAGGCACTGCAGCATGTAGTCGCTCATGTGTGCCAGGCTGCCCAGGGATAAGGACAAGCTGTCCTCTGTGGGAGGCGTATCGTCATCGTCCTGCCTTTCCCCCCAGCCACGCACCAGTGATGGACCCGAGCTGCGTTGGGTGCCACCCCGCTGTGACCATGCTTCATCCTCATCCTCCTCCACCTCCTCCTCATCCTCGTCCTCCTCGTCCTCCAGTAGTGGGCCCTGGCTGGCCACATTTGTACCTGGCCTCTGCTGTTGCCAAAAACCTCCCTCTGAGTCACTTCGAAGAGACTGGCCTGAAAGTGCTAAAAATGACCCCTCTTCCTCCTCCTCCTCCTCCTCCTCCTGGGCCACCTCCTCTTCCATCATCGCCCTAAGTGTTTTCTCAAGGAGACATAGAAGTGGTATTGTAACGCTGATAACGGTGTCATCGCCACTGGCCATGTTGGTGGAGTACTCGAAACAGCGCAACAGGGCACACAGGTCTCGCATGGAGGCCCAGTCATTGGTGGTGAAGTGGTGCTGTTCTGTAGTGCGACTGACCCGTGCGTGCTGCAGCTGAAACTCCACTATGGCCTGCTGCTGCTCGCACAGTCTGTCCAGCATGTGCAAGGTGGAGTTCCACCTGGTGGGCACGTCGCATATGAGGCGGTGAGCGGGAAGGCCGAAGTTACGCTGTAGCGCAGACAGGCGAGCAGCAGCAGGATGTGAACGCCGGAAGCGCGAACAGACGGCCCGCACTTTATGCAGCAGCTCTGACATGTCGGGGTAGTTGTGAATGAACTTCTGCACCACCAAATTCAGCACATGCGCCAAGCAAGGGATGTGCGTCAAATTGGCTAGTCCCAGAGCTGCAACGAGATTTCGCCCATTATCACACACCACCAGGCCGGGCTTGAGGCTCACCGGCAGCAACCACTCGTCGGTCTGTTGTTCTATACCCCGCCACAACTCCTGTGCGGTGTGGGGCCTGTCCCCCAAACATATGAGTTTCAGAATGGCCTGCTGACGTTTACCCCGGGCTGTGCTGAAGTTGGTGGTGAAGGTGTGTGGCTGACTGGATGAGCAGGTGGAAGAAGAGGAGGAGGAAGCCGAGAAGGAGGAGGTGGCAACAGGAGGCAAAGAATGTTGCCCTGCGATCCTTGGCGGCGGAAGGACGTGCGCCAAACAGCTCTCCGCCTGGGGCCCAGCTGCCACTACATTTACCCAGTGTGCAGTTAGGGAGATATAGCGTCCCTGGCCGTGCTTACTGGTCCACGTATCTGTGGTTAGGTGGACCTTGCTACAGATGGCGTTGCGCAGTGCACACTTGATTTTATCGGATACTTGGTTGTGCAGGGAAGGCACGGCTCTCTTGGAGAAGTAGTGCCGGCTGGGAACAACATACTGTGGGACAGCAAGCGACATGAGCTGTTTGAAGCTGTCTGTGTCCACCAGCCTAAATGACAGCATTTCATAGGCCAGTAGTTTAGAAATGCTGGCATTCAGGGCCAGGGATCGAGGGTGGCTAGGTGGGAATTTACGCTTTCTATCAAATGTTTGTGAGATGGAGAGCTGAACGCTGGCGTGTGACATGGTTGAGACGCTTGGTGACGGAGGTGGTGGTGGTGGTGTTGGTGGTACATCCCCTGTTTGCTGGGCGGCAGGTGCCAACGTTCCTCCAGAGGCGGAGGAAGAGGCCGAGGCGGCAGCAGCAGAATAGGCCGAGGCGGCAGCAGCAGAAGAGGTAGCAGGGGGAGCCTGAGTGACTTCCTTGGTTTTAAGGTGTTTACTCCACTGCAGTTCATGCTTTGCATGCAGGTGCCTGGTCATGCAGGTTGTGCTCAGGTTCAGAACGTTAATGCCTCGCTTCAGGCTCTGATGGCACAGCGTGCAAACCACTCGGGTCTTGTCGTCAGCACATTGTTTGAAGAAGTGCCATGCCAGGGAACTCCTTGAAGCTGCCTTTGGGGTGCTCGGTCCCAGATGGCGGCGGTCAGTAGCAGGCGGAGTCTCTTGGCGGCGGGTGTTCTGCTTTTGCCCACTGCTCCCTCTTTTGCTACGCTGTTGGCTCGGTCTCACCACTGCCTCTTCCTCCGAACTGTGAAAGTCAGTGGCACGACCTTCATTCCATGTGGGGTCTAGGACCTCATCGTCCCCTGCATCGTCTTCCACCCAGTCTTGATCCCTGACCTCCTGTTCAGTCTGCACACTGCAGAAAGACGCAGCAGTTGGCACCTGTGTTTCGTCATCATCAGAGACATGCTGAGGTGGTATTCCCATGTCCTCATCATCAGGAAACATAAGTGGTTGTGCGTCAGTGCATTCTATGTCTTTCACCGCTGGGGAAGGGCTAGGTGGATGCCCTTGGGAAACCCTGCCAGCGGAGTCTTCAAACAGCATAAGAGACTGCTGCATAACTTGAGGCTGAGACAGTTTCCCTGGTATGCATGGGGGTGATGTGACAGACTGATGGGGTTGGTTTTCAGGCGCCATCTGTGCGCTTTCTGCAGAAGACTGGGTGGGAGATAATGTGAACGTGCTGGATCCACTGTCGGCCACCCAATTGACTAATGCCTGTACCTGCTCAGGCCTTACCATCCTTAGAACGGCATTGGGCCCCACCATATATCGCTGTAAATTCTGGCGGCTACTGGGACCTGAGGTAGTTGGTACACTAGGACGTGTGGATGTGGCAGAACGGCCACGTCCTCTCCCAGCACCAGAGGGTCCACTAACACCACCACGACCATGTCCACGTCCGCGTCCCTTACTAGATGTTTTTCTCATTGTTATGGTTCACCACAACAACAAATATATTATTTGGCCCAATGTATTGTATTCAAATTCAGCGGGATATAAATTTGAGGCCTAGTATTTAGGCGCTGGGTGACCGGTATGGATTTAGTGACAGAATTAGACTTGGAAATGCACAGAAGCGTGTGTGTGTGAAGTTATTCTGAATGACCCAATGTGCACCTTGAATATTATATACCCTTTTAGGGATAGATTTCAAATAGCTCTGATATAGCAGAAACCACTAAATTATGAAATTGCTAAATTGGGAATTGTACTTCAACCCAGAACAAAAAATGTGCTTTGACGGACACTAAATATCTTGCCCAGCAACAACAGTACAACGGTGGGTAACGAGAGATTTAGAGGGAATTAAATTTGAGGCCTAGTATTTAGGCGCTGGGTCACCGGTATGGATTTAGTGACAGAATTAGACTTGGAAATACACAGTAGCGGGTGTGTGTGAAGTTATTCTGAATGACCCTATGTGCACCTTCAATATTATATACCCTTTTAGGGATAGATTTCAAATAGCTCTGATATAGCAGAAACCACTAAATTATGAAATTGCTAAATTGGGAATTGTACTTCAACCCAGAACAAAAAATGTGCTTTGACGGACACTAAATATCTTGCCCAGCAACAACAGTACAGCGGTGGGTAACGAGAGATTTAGAGGGAATTAAATTTGAGGCCTAGTATTTAGGCGCTGGGTCACCGGTATGGATTTAGTGACAGAATTAGACTTGGAAATGCACAGAAGCGTGTGTGTGAAGTTATTCTGAATGACCCAATGTGCACCTTCAATATTATATACCCTTTTTGGGATAGATTTCAAATAGCTCTGATATAGCAGGAACCACTAAATTATGAAATTGCTAAATTGGGAATTGTACTTCAACCCAGAACAAAAAATGTGCTTTGACGGGCACTAAATAACTTTCCCAGCTACAACAGGACAACGGTAACGAGAGATTTAGAGGGATTTAAATTTGAGGCCTAGTATTTAGGCGCTGGGTGACAGGTATGGGTTTAGTGACAGAATTAGACTTGGAAATACACAGTAGCGGGTGTGTGTGAAGTTATTCTGAATGACCCTATGTGCACCTTCAATATTATATACCCTTTTAGGGATAGATTTCAAATAGCTCTGATATAGCAGAAACCACTAAATTATGAAATTGCTAAATTGGGAATTGTACTTCAACCCAGAACAAAAAATGTGCTTTGACGGACACTAAATATCTTGCCCAGCAACAACAGTACACCGGTGGGTAACGAGAGATTTAGAGGGAATTAAATTTGAGGCCTAGTATTTAGGCGCTGGGTCACCGGTATGGATTTAGTGACAGAATTAGACTTGGAAATACACAGTAGCGGGTGTGTGTGAAGTTATTCTGAATGACCCTATGTGCACCTTCAATATTATATACCCTTTTTGGGATAGATTTCAAATAGCTCTGATATAGCAGGAACCACTAAATTATGAAATTGCTAAATTGGGAATTGTACTTCAACCCAGAACAAAAAATGTGCTTTGACGGGCACTAAATAACTTTCCCAGCTACAACAGGACAACGGTAACGAGAGATTTAGAGGGATTTAAATTTGAGGCCTAGTATTTAGGCGCTGGGTGACAGGTATGGGTTTAGTGACAGAATTAGACTTGGAAATACACAGTAGCGGGTGTGTGTGAAGTTATTCTGAATGACCCTATGTGCACCTTCAATATTATATACCCTTTTTGGGATAGATTTCAAATAGCTCTGATATAGCAGAAACCACTAAATTATGAAATTGCTAAATTGGGAATTGTACTTCAACCCAGAACAAAAAATGTGCTTTGACGGACACTAAATATCTTGCCCAGCAACAACAGTACAGCGGTGGGTAACGAGAGATTTAGAGGGAATTAAATTTGAGGCCTAGTATTTAGGCGCTGGGTCACCGGTATGGATTTAGTGACAGAATTAGACTTGGAAATACACAGTAGCGGGTGTGTGTGAAGTTACTCTGAATGACCCTATGTGCACCTTCAATATTATATACCCTTTTTGGGATAGATTTCAAAGAGCTCTGATATAGCAGGAACCACTAAATTATGAAATTGCTAAATTGGGAATTGTATTTCAACCCAGAACAAGAAATGTGCTTGAACGGACACTAAATAACTCGCCCAGCTACAGCACTAGGGACAGATTTAGCTGGATATAAATTTGAGGCCTAGTATTTAGGCGCTGGGTGACAGGTATGGGTTTAGTGACAGAATTAGACTTGGAAATACACAGTAGCGGGTGTGTGTGAAGTTATTCTGAATGACCCTATGTGCACCTTCAATATTATATACCCTTTTAGGGATAGATTTCAAATAGCTCTGATATAGCAGAAACCACTAAATTATGAAATTGCTAAATTGGGAATTGTACTTCAACCCAGAACAAAAAATGTGCTTTGACGGACACTAAATATCTTGCCCAGCAACAACAGTACAGCGGTGGGTAACGAGAGATTTAGAGGGAATTAAATTTGAGGCCTAGTATTTAGGCGCTGGGTCACCGGTATGGATTTAGTGACAGAATTAGACTTGGAAATACACAGTAGCGGGTGTGTGTGAAGTTATTCTGAATGACCCTATGTGCACCTTCAATATTATATACCCTTTTTGGGATAGATTTCAAATAGCTCTGATATAGCAGGAACCACTAAATTATGAAATTGCTAAATTGGGAATTGTACTTCAACCCAGAACAAAAAATGTGCTTTGACGGGCACTAAATAACTTTCCCAGCTACAACAGGACAACGGTAACGAGAGATTTAGAGGGATTTAAATTTGAGGCCTAGTATTTAGGCGCTGGGTGACAGGTATGGGTTTAGTGACAGAATTAGACTTGGAAATACACAGTAGCGGGTGTGTGTGAAGTTATTCTGAATGACCCTATGTGCACCTTCAATATTATATACCCTTTTTGGGATAGATTTCAAATAGCTCTGATATAGCAGAAACCACTAAATTATGAAATTGCTAAATTGGGAATTGTACTTCAACCCAGAACAAAAAATGTGCTTTGACGGACACTAAATATCTTGCCCAGCAACAACAGTACAGCGGTGGGTAACGAGAGATTTAGAGGGAATTAAATTTGAGGCCTAGTATTTAGGCGCTGGGTCACCGGTATGGATTTAGTGACAGAATTAGACTTGGAAATACACAGTAGCGGGTGTGTGTGAAGTTACTCTGAATGACCCTATGTGCACCTTCAATATTATATACCCTTTTTGGGATAGATTTCAAAGAGCTCTGATATAGCAGGAACCACTAAATTATGAAATTGCTAAATTGGGAATTGTATTTCAACCCAGAACAAGAAATGTGCTTGAACGGACACTAAATAACTCGCCCAGCTACAGCACTAGGGACAGATTTAGCTGGATATAAATTTGAGGCCTAGTATTTAGGCGCTGGGTGACCGGTATGGATTTAGTGACAGAATTAGACTGGGATATGGCCAAAAAATGAACAGACTATTGCTGGTTAAATGCACTTGGTGTGACAGCTTCACCCTGATGTAGGCTTTAGCCAAAAAACAACCACACCATTGAGGGTTAAATGCACTTGGTGACAGGCGCAGCTTGCCCCTGATTTTGTATATGGCCAAAAAATGAACAGACTATTGCTGGTTAAATGCACTTGGTGTGACAGCTTCACCCTGATGTAGGCTTTAGCCAAAAAACAACCACACCATTGAGGGTTAAATGCACTTGGTGACAGGCGCAGCTTGCCCCTGATTTTGTATATGGCCAAAAAATGAACAGACTATTGCTGGTTAAATGCACTTGGTGTGACAGCTTCACCCTGATGTAGGCTTTAGCCAAAAAACAACCACACCATTGAGGGTTAAATGCACTTGGTGACAGGCGCAGCTTGCCCCTGATTTTGTATATGGCCAAAAAATGAACAGACTATTGCTGGTTAAATGCACTTGGTGTGACAGCTTCACCCTGATGTAGGCTTTAGCCAAAAAACAACCACACCATTGAGGGTTAAATGCACTTGGTCGCAGCTTGTGCTGGCGCACCACAAGACACAAAATGGCCGCCGATCACCCCAGAAAAATGAGACTGACAAACGGTCTGTGCAGCCTAAAAACAGTGAGCAATTGAGGATCAGCAGCTCAATGATCCACAGCTGCAGATCGATCAGTTAATCAAGTCCTTTGGAGGAGTTAATCTGCCTAATCTCGCCCTACTGTCGCAGCCGCAACCTCTCCCTACGCTAATCAGAGCAGAGTGACGGGCGGCGCTATGTGACTCCAGCTTAAATAGAGGCTGGGTCACATGGTGCTCTGGCCAATCACAGCCATGCCAATAGTAGGCATGGCTGTGATGGCCTCTTGGGGCAAGTAGTATGACGCTTGTTGATTGGCTGCTTTGCAGCCTTTCAAAAAGCGCCAAGAAAGCGTCACAAAAGCGCGAAGAAAGCGACGAACACCGAACCCGAACCCGGACTTTTACGAAAATGTCCGGGTTCGGGTCCGTGTCACGGACACCCCAAAATTCGGTACGAACCCGAACTATACAGTTCGGGTTCGCTCATCCCTACCCTTAATCAGTATTTTGTGGAAGCAGGTATATTGCACCCCTCAATCAGTTTTTTTGGGGCAACAGGTATATCACACCCATTGTCCCTCTATATAGCTGCAGTATCGTACCAGAACCGCACACAACTGCTACACTATACAAATGCTCTATATTATACTTTCTATGTTAGACAGTATATTATATCACACCTATCAATATCACACCTATACCAGTCCTTAAATGGACTTTTGTGGCCCTATTAGCTAGCGTTTGGTGTCCCTAACAGTCTGTTTCTGCTCCACAAAGCAACCTCTCCCTACACTGGCAAAACACAGAATGTAAAATGGCTGCCAGATCGGGTTCTGTGATAGGGTGTGGGTGTGTCCATGTGCTGAAATATCTCAATTGGCTGTCCTGTCCCACTTGATGGATCTGTCATGGGTCTAAGTTCGTTGCAATGCAAAAGAATATGGCACCGGCGGACATCGACATATGTTCGCATGTTCGGCAAATCGCGAACAAGCAAAGTTCGCTGCGAAACGATCACTGGGCGAACCGCAAGGCCATCTCTAATGGCCAGGCACATATACATATTTTTATCCAAAAGCATTGCAAGTCTAAACAATAGGGTCTATTGACAATGTAAATGTGGTCTTTAAAAAACATTTACAAGTATCTTTTCAGAAGAGCTAAAGGTAATGTTGTAAGTTCACAACAGGTCTTACAGGGTTAACTCTTAGCAAACAATTAACTTTTAGCAGTGATTTGCTCGGTCACTGCGTGTGTGTCTGCAGTGTCATACCACATGATGGTGTTTTATGTATTATTATTTTTAATTATCATTTTTATTACGATTATTTTTGTTATTTAAAATAAAGGATATTTCTTCTACAAACATTGTCGCTATTGTCCATAGACTGTTTGTTTATTTTTGCTGCTTTTTATTTTCTGCAATCATATTGCTATGAAGGCTTGTTTTTTGCATGGTAATTTTTTTAATGGCAGTATGACACCCTTTAAAGTTCCATGTAATGTACTGAAAACTTTTAAAAATGTTTTTGTGGTGTGAAATGGAAAATAATCTAAATTTTTAATATATATTGGAATCCCATTACTATGTAAAGTACATGGTTATGTTTAAATTGTGGGTCAACGTCAACACAAACTTTTTCTTTTTTTTATGCTTTACTACTTTAATACAAACCCTTTTTTTTTTTTTTTTTTTTTTAAACCCATCATTTTGAGAGCCATAATTTTTTCTGTTGACACAGGCATGTGAGGGTTTTGTGGAGACATTTTGATCACTTTTTATTCAATTTCATAGGGACAAGATGAACAAAAACCTTTTATTTTTGGTGTTTCCCATGCAATAAAAAAAATCACAAATTTACTGTTGTTTTGCTGGATTTAAAGACTGAGAGGGGGCAATGGGTAAGCAGAAGGAACCCTTTTATTTAGATGGCATTGACTGTAGCATGTAAAGGATAAAGTGACGGGAGTTGTCTCCAATCCTGACTGGCAGTCACGGGTGCCTGGGATCCCATTTTCTGATCCCAAAGACTGCACAATGTGAAGCTATGGTTAAAGGGGTTTTCTAGGTGTTTAATATACATGACCTATCTTTAGGATAGGTCTTCAATATCAGATAGGCAGCGGTCTGACACCAAGCACCCATGCCAATCAGCTGTTTGATAGGGCCACAGTGGACCAGTGAGCTTACCAAGCATAGCACCATCCATTGAATAGTGGTTATGCTTAAAATTACAGCCAAGCCCATTCACTTGAATAGGACTTAGGTGTGCCTAAGCCATGTGACCGATGACGACAATGTGACCATTACGCCACTGGCCTAGGAAGAGGCCACTACACTTTCTGGGGTGCCGCAGCCTTTTCCACGGCCACAGGAGTTGAATCCTCCCCCCCCTAATCAGATGCTCATGACCTATCCTAAGCATAGGACATAAGTATTAAACCCTCGGATGTTCGTAATGGTTGTCAATGTGGGGCTTAATGTGATCATCACAAGGAGTCATGACAGCATGATCACTATAACATTAGGGATGAGCGAACTCGAACTGTATAGTTCGGGTTCGTACCGAATTTTGGGGTGTCCGTGACACGGACCCGAACCCGGACATTTTCGTAAAAGTCCGGGTTCGGGTTCGGTGTAGGTCGCTTTCTTGGCGCTTTTGTGACGCTTTCTTGGCGCTTTTTGAAAGGCTGCAAAGCAGCCAATCAACAAGCGTCATACTACTTGCCCCAAGAGGCCATCACAGCCATGCCTACTATTGGCATGGCTGTGATTGGCCAGAGCACCATGTGACCCAGCCTCTATTTAAGCTGGAGTCACATAGCGCCGCCCGTCACTCTGCTCTGATTAGCGTAGGGAGAGGTTGCGGCTGCGACAGTAGGGCGAGATTAGGCAGATTAACTCCTCCAAAGGACTTGATTAACTGATCGATCTGCAGCTGTGGATCATTGAGCTGCTGATCCTCAATTGCTCACTGTTTTTAGGCTGCCCAGACCGTTTGTCAGTCACATTTTTCTGGGGTGATCGGCGGCCATTTTGTGTCTTGTGGTGCGCCAGCACAAGCTGCGACCAAGTGCATTTAACCCTCAATGGTGTGGTTGTTTTTTGGCTAAAGCCTACATCAGGGTGAAGCTGTCACACCAAGTGCATTTAACCAGCAATAGTCTGTTCATTTTTTGGCCATATACAAAATCAGGGGCAAGCTGCGCCTGTCACCAAGTGCATTTAACCCTCAATGGTGTGGTTGTTTTTTGGCTAAAGCCTACATCAGGGTGAAGCTGTCACACCAAGTGCATTTAACCAGCAATAGTCTGTTCATTTTTTGGCCATATACAAAATCAGGGGCAAGCTGCGCCTGTCACCAAGTGCATTTAACCCTCAATGGTGTGGTTGTTTTTTGGCTAAAGCCTACATCAGGGTGAAGCTGTCACACCAAGTGCATTTAACCAGCAATAGTCTGTTCATTTTTTGGCCATATACAAAATCAGGGGCAAGCTGCGCCTGTCACCAAGTGCATTTAACCCTCAATGGTGTGGTTGTTTTTTGGCTAAAGCCTACATCAGGGTGAAGCTGTCACACCAAGTGCATTTAACCAGCAATAGTCTGTTCATTTTTTGGCCATATACAAAATCAGGGGCAAGCTGCGCCTGTCACCAAGTGCATTTAACCCTCAATGGTGTGGTTGTTTTCTGGCTAAAGCCTACATCAGGGTGAAGCTGTCACACCAAGTGCATTTAACCAGCAATAGTCTGTTTATTTTTTGGCCATATACTACATCAGGGGCAAGCTGCGCCCGTCACCAAGTGCATTTAACCCTCAGTAGTGTGGTTGGTCAAGCTGTGACACCAAGTGCATTTAACCAGCAATAGTCTGTTCATTTTTTGGCCATATACTACATCAGGGGCAAGCTGCGCCCGTCACCAAGTGCATTTAACCAGCAATAGTGTGGTTATTTTTTGGCCATATCCCAGTCTAATTCTGTCACTAAATCCATACCGGTCACCCAGCGCCTAAATACTAGGCCTCAAATTTATATCCCGCTAAATCTCTCGTTACCGCTGTCCTGTTGTAGCTGGGAAAGTTATTTAGTGTCCGTCAAAGCACATTTTTTGTTCTGGGTTGAAGTACAATTCCCAATTTAGCAATTTCATAATTTAGTGGTTTCTGCTATATCAGAGCTATTTGAAATCTATCCCTAAAAGGGTATATAATATTCAAGGTGCACATTGGGTCATTCAGAATAACTTCACACACACCCGCTACTGTGTATTTTCAAGTCTAATTCTGTCACTAAACCCATACCTGTCACCCAGCGCCTAAATACTAGGCCTCAAATTTATATCCTGCTAAATCTCTCGTTACCGCTGTCCTGTTGTAGCTGGGAAAGTTATTTAGTGTCCGTCAAAGCACATTTTTTGTTCTGGGTTGAAGTACAATTCCCAATTTAGCAATTTCATAATTTAGTGGTTTCTGCTATATCAGAGCTATTTGAAATCTATCCCTAAAAGGGTATATAATATTCAAGGTGCACATTGGGTCATTCAGAATAACTTCACACACACCCGCTACTGTGTATTTTCAAGTCTAATTCTGTCACTAAACCCATACCTGTCACCCAGCGCCTAAATACTAGGCCTCAAATTTATATCCTGCTAAATCTCTCGTTACCGCTGTCCTGTTGTAGCTGGGAAAGTTATTTAGTGTCCGTCAAAGCACATTTTTTGTTCTGGGTTGAAATACAATTCCCAATTTAGCAATTTCATAATTTAGTGGTTTCTGCTATATCAGAGCTATTTGAAATCTATCCCTAAAAGGGTATATAATATTCAAGGTGCACATTGGGTCATTCAGAATAACTTCACACACACCCGCTACTGTGTATTTCCAAGTCTAATTCTGTCACTAAACCCATACCTGTCACCCAGCGCCTAAATACTAGGCCTCAAATTTATATCCTGCTAAATCTCTCGTTACCGCTGTACTGTTGTTGCTGGGCAAGATATTTAGTGTCCGTCAAAGCACATTTTTTGTTCTGGGTTGAAATACAATTCCCAATTTAGCAATTTCATAATTTAGTGGTTTCTGCTATATCAGAGCTATTTGAAATCTATCCCTAAAAGGGTATATAATATTCAAGGTGCACATTGGGTCATTCAGAATAACTTCACACACACCCGCTACTGTGTATTTCCAAGTCTAATTCTGTCACTAAACCCATACCTGTCACCCAGCGCCTAAATACTAGGCCTCAAATTTATATCCTGCTAAATCTCTCGTTACCGCTGTACTGTTGTTGCTGGGCAAGATATTTAGTGTCCGTCAAAGCACATTTTTTGTTCTGGGTTGAAATACAATTCCCAATTTAGCAATTTCATAATTTAGTGGTTTCTGCTATATCAGAGCTATTTGAAATCTATCCCTAAAAGGGTATATAATATTCAAGGTGCACATTGGGTCATTCAGAATAACTTCACACACACCCGCTACTGTGTATTTCCAAGTCTAATTCTGTCACTAAACCCATACCTGTCACCCAGCGCCTAAATACTAGGCCTCAAATTTATATCCTGCTAAATCTCTCGTTACCGCTGTACTGTTGTTGCTGGGCAAGATATTTAGTGTCCGTCAAAGCACATTTTTTGTTCTGGGTTGAAATACAATTCCCAATTTAGCAATTTCATAATTTAGTGGTTCCTGCTATATCAGAGCTATTTGAAATCTATCCCAAAAAGGGTATATAATATTCAAGGTGCACATAGGGTCATTCAGAATAACTTCACACACACGCTTCTGTGCATTTCCAAGTCTAATTCTGTCACTAAATCCATACCGGTCACCCAGCGCCTAAATACTAGGCCTCAAATTTATATCCCGCTGAATTTGAATACAATACATTGGGCCAAATAATATATTTGTTGTTGTGGTGAACCATAACAATGAGAAAAACATCTAGTAAGGGACGCGGACGTGGACATGGTCGTGGTGGTGTTAGTGGACCCTCTGGTGCTGGGAGAGGACGTGGCCGTTCTGCCACATCCACACGTCCTAGTGTACCAACTACCTCAGGTCCCAGTAGCCGCCAGAATTTACAGCGATATA
The DNA here is from genome assembly GCF_014858855.1 of Bufo gargarizans. Classification (NCBI taxonomy): domain Eukaryota; kingdom Metazoa; phylum Chordata; class Amphibia; order Anura; family Bufonidae; genus Bufo; species Bufo gargarizans. The sequence goes on along the minus strand of NC_058083.1, from coordinate 13,049,916 downwards.
TGGTGGGGCCCAATGCCGTTCTAAGGATGGTAAGGCCTGAGCAGGTACAGGCATTAGTCAATTGGGTGGCCGACAGTGGATCCAGCACGTTCACATTATCTCCCACCCAGTCTTCTGCAGAAAGCGCACAGATGGCGCCTGAAAACCAACCCCATCAGTCTGTCACATCACCCCCATGCATACCAGGGAAACTGTCTCAGCCTCAAGTTATGCAGCAGTCTCTTATGCTGTTTGAAGACTCCGCTGGCAGGGTTTCCCAAGGGCATCCACCTAGCCCTTCCCCAGCGGTGAAAGACATAGAATGCACTGACGCACAACCACTTATGTTTCCTGATGATGAGGACATGGGAATACCACCTCAGCATGTCTCTGATGATGACGAAACACAGGTGCCAACTGCTGCGTCTTTCTGCAGTGTGCAGACTGAACAGGAGGTCAGGGATCAAGACTGGGTGGAAGACGATGCAGGGGACGATGAGGTCCTAGACCCCACATGGAATGAAGGTCGTGCCACTGACTTTCACAGTTCGGAGGAAGAGGCAGTGGTGAGACCGAGCCAACAGCGTAGCAAAAGAGGGAGCAGTGGGCAAAAGCAGAACACCCGCCGCCAAGAGACTCCGCCTGCTACTGACCGCCGCCATCTGGGACCGAGCACCCCAAAGGCAGCTTCAAGGAGTTCCCTGGCATGGCACTTCTTCAAACAATGTGCTGACGACAAGACCCGAGTGGTTTGCACGCTGTGCCATCAGAGCCTGAAGCGAGGCATTAACGTTCTGAACCTGAGCACAACCTGCATGACCAGGCACCTGCATGCAAAGCATGAACTGCAGTGGAGTAAACACCTTAAAACCAAGGAAGTCACTCAGGCTCCCCCTGCTACCTCTTCTGCTGCTGCCGCCTCGGCCTATTCTGCTGCTGCCGCCTCGGCCTCTTCCTCCGCCTCTGGAGGAACGTTGGCACCTGCCGCCCAGCAAACAGGGGATGTACCACCAACACCACCACCACCACCTCCGTCACCAAGCGTCTCAACCATGTCACACGCCAGCGTTCAGCTCTCCATCTCACAAACATTTGATAGAAAGCGTAAATTCCCACCTAGCCACCCTCGATCCCTGGCCCTGAATGCCAGCATTTCTAAACTACTGGCCTATGAAATGCTGTCATTTAGGCTGGTGGACACAGACAGCTTCAAACAGCTCATGTCGCTTGCTGTCCCACAGTATGTTGTTCCCAGCCGGCACTACTTCTCCAAGAGAGCCGTGCCTTCCCTGCACAACCAAGTATCCGATAAAATCAAGTGTGCACTGCGCAACGCCATCTGTAGCAAGGTCCACCTAACCACAGATACGTGGACCAGTAAGCACGGCCAGGGACGCTATATCTCCCTAACTGCACACTGGGTAAATGTAGTGGCAGCTGGGCCCCAGGCGGAGAGCTGTTTGGCGCACGTCCTTCCGCCGCCAAGGATCGCAGGGCAACATTCTTTGCCTCCTGTTGCCACCTCCTCCTTCTCGGCTTCCTCCTCCTCTTCTTCCACCTGCTCATCCAGTCAGCCACACACCTTCACCACCAACTTCAGCACAGCCCGGGGTAAACGTCAGCAGGCCATTCTGAAACTCATATGTTTGGGGGACAGGCCCCACACCGCACAGGAGTTGTGGCGGGGTATTGAACAACAGACCGACGAGTGGTTGCTGCCGGTGAGCCTCAAGCCCGGCCTGGTGGTGTGTGATAATGGGCGAAATCTCGTTGCAGCTCTGGGACTAGCCAATTTGACGCACATCCCTTGCTTGGCGCATGTGCTGAATTTGGTGGTGCAGAAGTTCATTCACAACTACCCCGACATGTCAGAGCTGCTGCATAAAGTGCGGGCCGTCTGTTCGCGCTTCCGGCGTTCACATCCTGCCGCTGCTCGCCTGTCTGCGCTACAGCGTAACTTCGGCCTTCCCGCTCACCGCCTCATATGCGACGTGCCCACCAGGTGGAACTCCACCTTGCACATGCTGGACAGACTGTGCGAGCAGCAGCAGGCCATAGTGGAGTTTCAGCTGCAGCACGCACGGGTCAGTCGCACTACAGAACAGCACCACTTCACCACCAATGACTGGGCCTCCATGCGAGACCTGTGTGCCCTGTTGCGCTGTTTCGAGTACTCCACCAACATGGCCAGTGGCGATGACACCGTTATCAGCGTTACAATACCACTTCTATGTCTCCTTGAGAAAACACTTAGGGCGATGATGGAAGAGGAGGTGGCCCAGGAGGAGGAGGAGGAGGAGGAGGAAGAGGGGTCATTTTTAGCACTTTCAGGCCAGTCTCTTCGAAGTGACTCAGAGGGAGGTTTTTGGCAACAGCAGAGGCCAGGTACAAATGTGGCCAGCCAGGGCCCACTACTGGAGGACGAGGAGGACGAGGATGAGGAGGAGGTGGAGGAGGATGAGGATGAAGCATGGTCACAGCGGGGTGGCACCCAACGCAGCTCGGGTCCATCACTGGTGCGTGGCTGGGGGGAAAGGCAGGACGATGACGATACGCCTCCCACAGAGGACAGCTTGTCCTTACCCCTGGGCAGCCTGGCACACATGAGCGACTACATGCTGCAGTGCCTGCGCAACGACAGCAGAGTTGCCCACATTTTAACCTGTGCGGACTACTGGGTTGCCACCCTGCTGGATCCACGCTACAAAGACAATGTGCCCACCTTACTTCCTGCACTGGAGCGTGATAGGAAGATGCGCGAGTACAAGCGCACGTTGGTAGACGCGCTACTGAGAGCATTCCCAAATGTCACAGGGGAACAAGTGGAAGCCCAAGGCCAAGGCAGAGGAGGAGCAAGAGGTCGCCAAGGCAGCTGTGTCACGGCCAGCTCCTCTGAGGGCAGGGTTAGCATGGCAGAGATGTGGAAAACTTTTGTCAACACGCCACAGCTAACTGCACCACCACCTGATACGCAACGTGTTAGCAGGAGGCAACATTTCACTAACATGGTGGAACAGTACGTGTGCACACCCCTCCACGTACTGACTGATGGTTCGGCCCCATTCAACTTCTGGGTCTCTAAATTGTCCACGTGGCCAGAGCTAGCCTTTTATGCCTTGGAGGTGCTGGCCTGCCCGGCAGCCAGCGTTTTGTCTGAACGTGTATTCAGCACGGCAGGGGGCGTCATTACAGACAAACGCAGCCGCCTGTCTACAGCCAATGTGGACAAGCTGACGTTCATAAAAATGAACCAGGCATGGATCCCACAGGACCTGTCCGTCCCTTGTCCAGATTAGACATTAACTACCTCCCCATAACCATATATTATTGGACTCCAGGGCACTTCCTCATTCAATCCTATTTTTATTTTCATTTTACCATTATATTGCAAGGCTACCCAAAGTTGAATGAACCTCTCCTCTGCCTGTGTGCTAGGCCTAAATATATGCCAATGGATTGTTGCAGTGGTGGCTGACGTGAAGCCTCATTCTCTGCTATGACATGCAGACTGATTCTCTGGTGACATGAAGCCAGATTGTCTGTTACGGGACCTCTCTCCTCTGCCTGGGTGCTGGGCCTGAATTTATGACAATGGACTGTTGCAGTGGTAGCTGACGTGAAGCCTGATTCTCTGCTATGACATGCAGACTGATTCTCTGCTGACATGAAGCCAGATCCTCTGTTGCGGGACCTCTCTCCTCTGCCTGGGTGCTGGGCCTAAATTTATGAAAATGGACTGTTGCAGTGGTGGGTGACGTGAAGCCTCATTCTCTGCTATGACATGCAGACTGATTCTCTGCTGACATGAAGCCAGATTGTCTGTTACGGGACCTCTCTCCTCTGCCTGGGTGCTGGGCCTAAATATCTGACAATGGACTGTTGCATTGGTGGCTGACGTGAAGCCTGATTCTCTGCTATGATATGAAGACTGATTCTCTGCTGACATGAAGCCAGATTGTCTGTTACGGGACCTCTCTCCTCTGCCTGTGTGCTAGGCCTAAATATATGCCAATGGATTGTTGCAGTGGTGGCTGACGTGAAGCCTGATTCTCTGCTATGACATGCAGACTAATTCTCTGCTGACATGAAGCCAGATTGTCTGTTACGGGACCTCTCTCCTCTGCCTGGGTGCTGGGCCTAAATTTATGACAATGGACTGTTGCAGTGGTGGCTGACGTGAAGCCTGATTCTCTGCTATGACATGCAGACTGATTCTCTGCTGACATGAAGCCAGATCCTCTGTTACGGGACCTCTCTCCTCTGCCTGGGTGCTGGGCCTAAATTTATGAAAATGGACTGTTGCAGTGGTGGGTGACGTGAAGCCTCATTCTCTGCTATGACATGCAGACTGATTCTCTGCTGACATGAAGCCAGATTGTCTGTTACGGGACCTCTCTCCTCTGCCTGGGTGCTGGGCCTGAATTTATGACAATGGACTGTTGCAGTGGTGGCTGACGTGAAGCCTGATTCTCTGCTATGACATGCAGACTAATTCTCTGCTGACATGAAGCCAGATTGTCTGTTACGGGACCTCTCTCCTCTGCCTGGGTGCTGGGCCTAAATTTATGAAAATGGACTCTTACAGTGGTGGGTGACGTGAAGCCTGATTCTCTGCTATGACATGAAGACTGATTCTCTGCTGACATGAAGCCAGATCCTCTGTTACGGGACCTCTCTCCTCTGCCTGGGTGCTGGGCCTAAATATCTGACAATGGACTGTTGCATTGGTGGCTGACGTGAAGCCTGATTCTCTGCTATGATATGAAGACTGATTCTCTGCTGACATGAAGCCAGATTGTCTGTTACGGGACCTCTCTCCTCTGCCTGTGTGCTAGGCCTAAATATATGCCAATGGATTGTTGCAGTGGTGGCTGACGTGAAGCCTGATTCTCTGCTATGACATGCAGACTGATTCTCTGGTGACATGAAGCCAGATCCTCTGTTACGGGACCTCTCTCCTCTGCCTGGGTGCTGGGCCTAAATTTATGAAAATGGACTGTTGCAGTGGTGGGTGACGTGAAGCCTGATTCTCTGCTATGACATGCAGACTGATTCTCTGGTGACATGAAGCCAGATCCTCTGTTACGGGACCTCTCTCCTCTGCCTGGGTGCTGGGCCTAAATTTATGAAAATGGACTGTTGCAGTGGTGGGTGACGTGAAGCCTCATTCTCTGCTATGACATGCAGACTGATTCTCTGCTGACATGAAGCCAGATCGTCTGTTACGGGACCTCTCTCCTCTGCCTGGGTGCTGGGCCTAAATTTATGAAAATGGACTCTTACAGTGGTGGGTGACGTGAAGCCTGATTCTCTGCTATGACATGAAGACTGATTCTCTGCTGACATGAAGCCAGATCCTCTGTTACGGGACCTCTCTCCTCTGCCTGGGTGCTGGGCCTAAATATCTGACAATGGACTGTTGCATTGGTGGCTGACGTGAAGCCTGATTCTCTGCTATGATATGAAGACTGATTCTCTGCTGACATGAAGCCAGATTGTCTGTTACGGGACCTCTCTCCTCTGCCTGTGTGCTAGGCCTAAATATATGCCAATGGATTGTTGCAGTGGTGGCTGACGTGAAGCCTGATTCTCTGCTATGACATGCAGACTGATTCTCTGGTGACATGAAGCCAGATCCTCTGTTACGGGACCTCTCTCCTCTGCCTGGGTGCTGGGCCTAAATTTATGAAAATGGACTGTTGCAGTGGTGGGTGACGTGAAGCCTGATTCTCTGCTATGACATGCAGACTGATTCTCTGGTGACATGAAGCCAGATCCTCTGTTACGGGACCTCTCTCCTCTGCCTGGGTGCTGGGCCTAAATTTATGAAAATGGACTGTTGCAGTGGTGGGTGACGTGAAGCCTCATTCTCTGCTATGACATGCAGACTGATTCTCTGCTGACATGAAGCCAGATTGTCTGTTACGGGACCTCTCTCCTCTGCCTGGGTGCTGGGCCTGAATTTATGACAATGGACTGTTGCAGTGGTGGCTGACGTGAAGCCTGATTCTCTGCTATGATATGAAGACTGATTCTCTGCTGACATGAAGCCAGATTGTCTGTTACGGGACCTCTCTCCTCTGCCTGGGTGCCGGGGCCTAAATATCTGAGAATGGACTGTTCCAGTGGTGGGTAACGGGAAGCCAGATTCTCTGCTATGATATGAAGACTGATTCTCTGCTGACATGAAGCCAGATTGTCTGTTACGGGACCTCTCTCCTCTGCCTGGGTGCTGGGCCTAAATTTATGAAAATGGACTCTTACAGTGGTGGGTGACGTGAAGCCTGATTCTCTGCTATGACATGAAGACTGATTCTCTGCTGACATGAAGCCAGATTGTCTGTTACGGGACCTCTCTCCTCTGCCTGGGTGCCGGGGCCTAAATATCTGAGAATGGACTGTTCCAGTGGTGGGTGACGGGAAGCCAGATTCTCTGCTATGGAACCTCTCTCCAATTGATTTTGGTTAATTTTTATTTATTTAATTTTTATTTTAATTAATTTCCCTATCCACATTTGTTTGCAGGGGATTTACCTACATGTTGCTGCCTTTTGCAGCCCTCTAGCCCTTTCCTGGGCTGTTTTACAGCCGTTTTAGTGCCGAAAAGTTCGGGTCCCCATTGACTTCAATGGGGTTCGGGTTCGGGACGAAGTTCGGATCGGGTTCGGATCCCGAACCCGAACATTTCCGGGATGTTCGGCCGAACTTCTCGAACCCGAACATCCAGGTGTTCGCTCAACTCTATATAACATACATGTACAGAGTTTTGTGGGAATCACCTCCTACTGTGTATGTACTGTACATCAGAAGACGGGAAAGAGTTAATAACAATAACAATGATATTGGCATATCATTTGGATAGACGTCCATTATTTGCATAAAAAAGTTTTCTTTTAAATTAAGGTACCTAATAAAGTGACTATACAAAGCCACATCAACCTTTTCCTATGATCCGGCATCTCTTGGGTGTTGTTTCCACTAATGTTTATGGCCCACTTAAGAATAATCATACTTTTGGATATTATTTAAAATGTCATAGAGCAGATCTGGAAAACAACTTGTCATTGGTTCATGCAAAGAGCGACTCTAAATGTGTCATATTAAAATATTGTCCAGTGTTTAATGACATTCATGTTTCTTATCAAATGCAAAACAGAAATTACTTTCTATTCTAACATTTACTTTATGTGGTCAAAATGTGTTTGTTTTTCATAAAAATGATAATGAATAGTCACATTGTGGCAAACAAAACAAAGAACTGGAAAATATGATTTTATAAGGCTTTAACCCTTGGAGGACATGGCAAATTTTCACCTTCATGACAAAGTGGCCCAGATTTACTAATCTTATAGATGGCGTAACATTAGACAGAGGGTCAGGCTAGATGGTAAATCTGGTGCAGGGATAGACACTTTTTCAGACTCTATAGCATCTACTGGTTGGCTTACTTTGAGACAGAAGTTGATGCAAGAATTTTGGCACAATTTGGTGCACATATGAGGAATCTTACACCATGCCCTCTTTACGTGAACTCAGCCCATTGCTCCTAAGCCCCATTCCCTTTTTGAGCAAGTTGGAAAAAACTATAGAAACACCAATTGCATCAATATGTGCCACTTTTAAGACAGGTTCTAGGTGTAGACACATTAAAAAATCTGAGCCATGGTATATATTTTTTTGCTTCAGTGCATTGAGAGAGCCATAATTGTTTTTAAATCTTTTCTTAATAAAGTTGCTGTTATCTGGTCTCTTATCTGTGTTTCAATGTATATTTTTAAGACATCATTGGCAGCAAAAATAATAAATTAACCGTTTATTTATGCTATTTGTTTTTTGCCATTCACTACATATTATCATTTACATTTTATTATTATAGTCTAGGGTTTTATAATCATTAGAAAATCAGATATTTAAATGCTGTTTCGTTTTTTTTGTTTGTATATTTTATGACTTCCATTCATTCAAAAGCGACTTTTTAAAATAATAATTTTTTTCCTACTTTTGCAGCTTTTTAACATTTGATGGGTGGTGTCACACACAGCTTTTTGCTTCTTTTTTCTGGCAGTTGTTGATGCAGTTTTTTGAGTCAAAACCAGAAGAGGATGGGAAGGGACTGAGAAATATAAGGGTAGGACTTCTAGTTCTCTGTCCTGCTAGATCCACTTCTGGCCTTGGCTAAAAAACTGCATCAAAAGCTGTTACAAAAAGCTGTGTGTAACACCACCTTAAATGTGTTTTTGCACTTAAAGGACATCTCATTATTTAAAATGGTTGACAGCTGATAGTACGCACTTGTAAGCAGAGTCCCATGCTATCTCTGGCACATCCTTATGTTCCATCAAACCCCCCAAAAAACTTTTTATAATTTGCAAATTAACCCCTGGGTGCAATGAGGTTGGTACTATTGCATCTTGTTGGACCCAGAGGCTTCCCTTCCTATGTTTTATGGCATGCCCCCACTGGGATCGATTTCTGTACATGGCCAGTAAATGGATGGAGATTACCCATCTGCTCGGTAGTCTCCATCCCTTTACTCCGTATGTAGAGCGCATGGTCCTGCAAGAATTTAGGGACTGCATGGCCTGTCCATCGCAGTGGTGGTTCTGTGGCATAGAAGACAAAGAGGGGAATCTCTGTGTGCAATGAGGTACAGTCTTTTCTTTGGAGGATTGCTGGAACCTATGGAGATGCCAGAGACAACATGGGACTCTCCTTACAAGAACGGATGGACAGCTGCTGACCATTTCACACAGTGGTATGTGGTTACAGATTAAAGAGCCTCTGTCAGCATAACATCTCATCTAGTTTTCTATTCATCAGCCTGGAACAAGGTTCAGTGACATAGAAAATTCCTCAACTTGCTGCAGGACCACTTTATGGGCCAATTTGTAGAAGCTCCCACTAGGGGCTCTGCTCTGTTGGATCTGGTAATTTCTAATGATGCAGAGCTTGTTGGAAATGTTACTGTTCGAGAAACACTAGGTGATAGTGACCACAATGTAATTATATTCCCCCTAAACTATAAGAAGCAAACGCTGTCAGGCAGAGCAAAGACACAACATTTTAAAAAGGCTAATTTCCCTGGGTTGAGGGCAGCATTTCAGGGCATAGAATGGGAGCAGTTACTGTCACATAATAATACTGAGGATAAATGGGAGAGCTTTAAATCCACATTGAGTAATTGCACTGAAAAATGTATTCCTTTAGGTCAGTGATAGGCAAACTGCGGCTCTCCAGCTGTTGCAGAACTACAACTCCCAGCATGCAAAGACTGCTTACAGCTTTCAGCCTACAGCAGGGCATGGTGGGAGTTGTAGTTTTGCAACAGCTGGAGAGCCGCAGTTTGCCTATCACTGCTTTAGGTAACAAGTATAAACAGCTAAAAACTAAACCCCCCATGGCTTACAGCTACTGTAAAAAGTGCAATAAAAGACAATAAAAGACAAAAAGGGCATTCAAAAAATACAAATCTGAGGGGTCAACTGTATAATTTGAAGATTACAAAGGACTCAATAAAATGTGTAAAAAGGAGATAAAATTAGCAAAAATGCAAAACGAACAGCAGGTGGCAAAAGAGAGCAAAACAAATCCCCAAAAATTCTTTAAATATATAAATGCTAAAAAACCAAGGTCTGAGGGGGTAGTCACTAAAGATAAGGAAAAGGCAGAGTTACTAAATGTGTTTTTAGCTCTGTATATGTAGTGTCCCACTAGGTAGGGGTGGGCACTACACAAGGGTCAATTGGTGTGCGCGTTACTCCTACTCACAAGGAACAGAAATGTCATATTTAATTCTGCATTTAATGTATGTTCTAATGTGTTTTACATGCAATGTTTCTCCTGTATGATGCAATAGCAGGCCTAGTTGGGTGTAGTTAGACATCCCAGACACTAGAGGGAGATAGGGAGCCCCTAGTATAAATGTCCAGGTCTAGACAGGGAGTGTTAGTGCAGTGCAGAGTCAGGAGTCTGAGAAGACAGAGGTTAGAAAGCCTGCTCCTGACATGCAGCTTGATAGCCCAGGCTGCTAGTGATGTCCAGGAGGCTGTTGAGAAGCTCCAGCCTGCCTGAGAACAAGAGAGCCTAAGTTAGCTCTGAAGTCACCCCAGTTGCAGGACAGAACCTCCTGGGAGCAACCCACAGTCAATCACCAGCCGAGTAAGGAAATGCCAGGGAAAGATAAGTAACCCTGATGGGCAGATGCAAATAGAAAGGAAAGCAAGGATTTAATTAATACCAGAGGAAGATAGAATAACCAAGGATTTAAGCCACCCTTTAGGCATCCGGGCCTTGGGAGATAAAGCCAGAGCAGGAGTTCTAGAAAGGACAGTGTACATTGATTCTGAGGAAAGGTACAACCTGCTGCTGAGTGCTTGTGAAGTTACCCTCTGCGTATCTTGCATAAATATTGCCTGCCATTTTGTGAATAAGCCTCCTTGTGGAACTGTGATTGAAAGACTGTGCTACACCTGCTGTACAAAGTTGGATTGTTCAGTAAAATTACGTTTGGTTCACTATTCTACCTGTGTACCTACATTATTCCAACTACCAACCGGTGTGCCACCGTCCAAAGGCACTGGCGTCACGAATCCAACAGGGACCTTGCCCCAGGCACTCAAAATACCCGTAACATCCAGGGCACCTCATCCACCATCACGCCTGGTCCCTATATACAGAGTGTGCCCCAGAGGAACCGTGTCTACCTCTCCTTCACTGCCACGCGCCTGCCCAGGGTTCTCCACTACAGTGAGTAACCCTCGATTGCCCATAACCGTGACCTCACTTCGCTACACCCTGCAGGTCTGGCGTGTTGCATATATACAAAAGAAGAGAAAGTAGCTGATATATGTGGTGCTGGGGCTGTTAGTACATCCAATAATATACTCTATTGGCTAACTGTAGATATGGTCCAAATAAAGTTAAATAAAGTAAATGTGAACAAGGCTCCTGGTCCAGATTGATTACACCCAAGAGTTCAGTCATTACTGTGCACCTGTTTATAATTTTTTAAGATTCTCTAGGTACTGGTACAGTGCCAAGTGATTGGCGCAAGGCAAATGTGGTGCTTATATTTAAAAAAGGACCTAGGTACTTCATAGCTAATTATAGACCAGTTAGTTTAACTTCTGTTGCGGGAAAAATGTTTGAAGGACTCTTAAGGGACTATATACAGGAGTATGTGACTGTAAATAATATTATAAGTGATAACCAACATGGGTTTACCAAGGTCAGAAGTTGTCAGACTAACCTGATTTGTTTTTATGAGGAGGTGAGTAGTAGCCTGGACAAAGGGGCGGCTGTGGATGCAGTGTTTCTGGATTTTGCAAAGGCTTTTGATACTGTCCCTCATAGACGTTTAATAGGTAAAGCAGGGGCGTTGCTAGGGTCTGAAAACATCCAGGGCACAAGCCCACTGTGTTGAAATTGCACATTAAAGGCATGCTTAAAGGGGTGTTCTGGTTTACGCAAATGAAGTGCAGTACTGCAGACTGCATTCATTATATAATACAACAATCGGTAACTTTCCAATATCTGTTAAGTTTCATTTCCTCACCAGTGCAGAAATCTTTTGTAACAGATCTCCTGGCACCCCGACTGGGTACCTCCATTGATGGATGCTCCTAGTGCTTCCCGAGGACTCCAAGCACTCCACTTGACACCGTAAGCACTGCCGACCCCACGAACCACCGCAGCTTAGGGGGGATCTCGCCGTCTTCCACCCACCCTGGGCCTAAGACCAGGATCCAGCTTCCAGTGGGTAGAACCGTGTTGTAATCCCAGGGGAGTATAATTCTGATAGCAATCCCCAGAGTAAATATAGCTGTTCCCCCACACATGAGACAAGGCTCTATGTTGAAGGTAAAACAGGAACTCCCTTTATTGAAGACCAACTCAGTATATATACAGTTCATAAGTCTAACAACATAAATCAATCAACCATGAACAACATGCAAACAGACCTCTCCCCCCCCCCCCTCCATAATGAATAAATAGGGAGAGAGGAGACACATGTGATGGGATTATCTCCTGAGTGTATCATAGGGTGATCTACTCCTCTTGGAGTCGGCTGCTCCTAGAGTCAGCTATCTTAATCCCATCACTAACACAATCAGTGGGAGTCTCCGTGCAGAGTTAACCCTTTTTGTGTTGCTGAATTCACACCCTGCACCTTTAATGGGCAGCAGGAAATATGTGGCATATAAATAGAGATGTCCTGAACTATTCGCCGGCGAACAGTTCCCGGCGAACATAGCTTGTTAGCGTTCGCTACGGCGGGCGAACATATGCGATGTTCGGTCCGCCCCCTATACATCATCATTGAGCAAACTTTGACCCTGTACCTCACAGTCAGCAGACACATTCCAGCCAATCAGCAGCATACCCTCCCTCCCAGACCCTCCCACCTCCTATCAAAAAGCAAGGACAGCATCCATCTTAGATTCATTCTGAAGCTGCAGTGTCACAAATTTTACTAAGTTGTAATCGCAATGCGATTAATACAGGTTATATTAATAGCATTGCGAATTCAACTTAGAGCTGGGTTCCTAATGGTTGTATTGATAGAATATAACGAAGATTGAAAATATAGTGCTATATTCGTTATATTTGTCAATTCTAGCAATACAACCATTAGGAGCTCAGATCTAAGTTGTAATCGCAATGCGATTAATACAGGTTATATTAATCGCATTGCGAATACAACTTAGAGCTGGGTTCCTAATGGTTGCAGTGGCGTTGCTATGGCTGGTGTCACCCGGTGCCAGAGACTCCTGCAGGGCAGCTGCCGCGGCGCCCCACCACTCACCAGGCTGCAGTGAGTCACATCCCCGTCCCCCTTTACCACGTGACGGCGCGACGTGCTTGCTTGCTTGCGAAGTTTAGAAGTTGAACTTGTGAGTGAGAACTCCTGTGCCGGCATCCCCCTCGCAACGGCACTGAATGGTTGTATTGCTAGAATATAACGAAGATTGAGAATATAGTGCTACAGGTTACAGGTTATATTAATCGCATTGCGAATTAAACTTACCACACTCTGCGTCAACTACGTAATTTTCCATGGGAGTTTTGCCATGGACCCCCCTCCGGCATGCCACAGTCCAGGTGTTAGTCCCCTTGAAACAACTTTTCCATCACTATTGTGGCCAGAAAGAGTCCCTGTGGGTTTTAAAATTCGCCTGCCTATTGGAGTATGTGGCGGTTCGCCCGGTTCGCCAGTTCGAGAACATTTGCAGAAGTTTGCGTTCACCGTTCGCGAACGGAAAATTTTATGTTCGCGACATCTCTACATATAAACACCATACATAAATCAGGGTTCATAGTTCCTTGTAACCCCAAAAGGTCTGAGGGTGGCTCCATAGTTCTGGGTCCATAGTCCAGGCATGAGTTCAGTCACTTCGGTGTGCAATCCTGTCCTGCGGCGCGTGATCCCACAAGACCCGTGACCTCCCCCTGCGGGTCTCGTGGGATCAAGCGCCGCAGGATGGTATTGCGCACCGAATTGACTGAACTCATGCCTGCGCAGCCTGCGAGTAGCGGATGAGCGGAACAAGTACAAGAGGGGTGGGGGGATGATCTGTGGGGTTTCCCAAGGTCCACTCCCATCAATATTAAAGGGCCCAAGCAAAGATGTGATGGACTAAATCATCACTGGGTCTGCTGGAGAAAACAGATCCTCAAAAAAAAACGCTGGTGCCAAAAATGATGGAAGTAGTCATCAAGATGCTGAAGGAGCGGGGAGTGGTGAAAGAAGCATTGCACTGGCTCTACTCATCCTCCCTGGTCTTCTTCCGGGCCCTGCGCTGCCCTGTGTCTTGACGGCATACAGCATTAGGACGTAGTGCATGTAGGTGCGGGCCAGAAGAAGACCAGTAAGCAGTGAGTGGCAGCGCCATCCATTGCAAGCGAGGTAAGCTTATTATTTTTTTTTTTTTTTACGTATGATATGTGGCTGATGGGGTCTGATATGAGGATGATGGGGTCTGTCTGATCTGAGGCTGATGTGCGTCTGATCTGAGGCTGATGTGGGTATTATCTGAGGCTGATGGGGGTCTGATCTGAGGCTGATGGAAGCTGGGGGCTCTGATTTGAGGATGATAGTGCTTGGGAGTCTGAGGGTCTTTATCTGAGGCTGATGGAGATTGGGGTCTGAGGGTCTGATTTGAGGATAATGGAGCTTGGGGGTCAGATGAGGGTCTGATGGAGTATGGGGGTCTAATTTTTGTGTCTGATCTGAGGTCTGAAGAAGAATGGGGGTCTGATTTGGGGGTCTGATGAGGGTTGAGGGTCTGCTCTGAGGTCTGGTAATAAAATATTTTTTTGTGTTATTTTCCTCCTCCAAATCCTAAGTGCATTTTATAGTCTGGTGCATCTTATGGTCCAAAAATTATGGTATGTTAAGCTTCACTCCAGATTTATCACTGGCTTTTTTTTTTTTTAAATAGATGCAAGAAAAAGTTATAACCCCACTCCAGTAGGGTTCAAATATTAAAACTGAAATAGCATTTCTTGACAAAAGTGTTAAGTTTAAAGATTCAACACATTTATCAAATAATGTGTGACATTTGATCAGTGGCGTAGCGTGGGTTGCCAGCACCCTGGGCAAGCCAAAAATTGTGCCCCCACCCCGGGCACGCCCCTTTTAATAGATAATAGTAGATCACTAGCAGTCCTATGTAACACCACCGATAACAGTGATAACTCTCTGTGTACAGATTATGTAGTAGATGTCACTTGCAGTCCTATGTAACACCACAGATAACACAGTGATACCTCTCTGAGTACAGATAATGTAGTAGATGTCACCTGCAGTCCTATGTAACACCTAAGATAACACAGTGATAACTCTCTGAGTACAGATAATGTAGTAGATGTCACCTACAGTCCTATGTAACAACACAGATAACAGTGATACCTCTCTGAGTACAGATAATGCAGTAAATTTCACCTACAGTCCTATGTAACACCACAGATAACACAGTGATAACTATCTTAATAGAGATAATGTAATAGATGTTCCTTGCAGTCCTATGTAGCACCACATATAACACAGTGATACCTCTCTGAGTACAGATAATGTAGTAGATGTCACCTACAGTCCTATGTAACACCACAGATAACACAGTAATACCTCTCTAGGTACAGATAATGTAGTAGATGTCACCTACAGTCCTATGCAACACCACAGATAACACAGTGATACCTCTCTGATTACAGATAATGCGGTAGATATCACATGCAGTCCTATGTAACACCTCAGATAACACAGTGATAACTCTCTATGTACAGATAATGTAATAGATGTTCCCTGCAGTCCTATGTAACACCACAGATAACACAGTGATACCTCTCTAAGTACAGATAATGTAGTAGATGTCACCTACAGTTCTCGTCTCTGCAGAGTTTCATAGAAACAATTTTTGGTTTCTCACTTTACTATCATCCTCTCCTTCCTGGCGTCTCAACAACTCATCCTCCTGCCCCCCAATACTGTGCTAGAGCCATACAGATAGTCCCCCATTCCCCATAATATTATTCCCCCTGTATATTATAATGACCCCCTCTGTATTTTTTATTATTAATATAATGGCCCCCTCTTTATTATTAATGTAATGGCCCCCTCTTTATTATTAATGTAATGGCCCCCTCTTTATTATTAATGTAATGGACGCCTCTTTATAATTAATGTAATGGCCCCCTCTTTGTTATTAATGTAATGACCCCCTCTTTATTATTAATGTAATTGTCCCCTCTTTATTATTAATGTAATGGCCCCCTCTGTATTAAGTGTTCTTGTATGGCAAGATCATTTACTGTTATCTCACATATATATTCTTATTATTATAGCCAAATTTACCACCCTAACTCCACCCACAATTTTTACACTACATAGACAGTAATATACCGAAACGTGCGGATTGTTCCCGATTGGTGTGTTATTACTTTGTGGAAGATTTCGCCGAATGGTTCACAAAATATCAGCGTTTTTGTGGCGAAATTGGTCCCATAGGAATGAATGGCGGAATGTTCAAAACTTGAGCGGGAGGTGACAAAAGCTAGAGTGTGAGCTGAAAAATCAGGACACGATTTCTAAACTGCCATGACTCCCTCATTTTCAAGCCCACCTACACAAATCTTATATTAAAACGTTCAGCTACCTCTGCTGCCACAGTCCTGATAGTTTTCACAATATGACCATTTGTTTGCAACTCACGCCGCCCATTGACATTCATTGAAACTCTACTCTAGCCACCTCAAATTTGAAGGGCAATTCCTGAACTGCGACTGTGCTTTCATTTTTAATATTTCGGAGACATACTGCATCAAAATGTAGGTCTGGGTCTTGTGATTCTCACAATATAAAGCTCTTCACTGTAGGATTTATAATTTTTAAACTACAACTGTTTGAAGATGGCAACAGCCAGTGAAGTGAGGAAGTTGGAGCAGTTTGTTTTTAATCGCTCTTCTCTGCCCTTGCTGTAGAGTGAGTTGCCATAGGAACCCAGGTGTGTGAGCAGCCAGCAGAGTGACAAAAGCTAGAGTGTGAGCTGAAAAATCAGGACATGATTTCTAAAGTTAGTGCAATGTTTACTATCTTTACTCACTCCAAACACTCCACACAGTTACTCTGCCCACTCCATAAAGTTACTCTGCCGAGTCCAACCTTTCCACAGTTACTCCAGCCACTCCAACCACACAACAGTTACTCCGGCCACTCCAGTTGTAGACTACTGGTGGAGGCAAGAACACTTCACACAATTTCCCCAGAAATTGTAGCTTTTCTAGTTATTAATGTAATGGCCCCCTCTTTATTATTAATGTAATGGCCCCCCTCTTTGTTATTAATATAATGGCCCCCTCTTTGTTATTAATGTAATGGCCCCCTCTTTATTATTAATGTAATGGCCCCCTCTTTGTTATTAATATAATGGCCCCCTATTTATTATTAATGCAATGGCCCCTTCTTTATTATTAATGTAATGGCCGTCTCTTTATTATTATTATAGTGGCCACTCCACTCTTATTAGTATGATGTCCTCAGTGGTCCTCCTCTTTCTGCTCTTCCCCCACTCCCCATAGTGCCCCCAATACCTCTGCAATTACGGTAGGGTACATAAAAAAAAAAAAAGATTAATACTTAACTCTCTCCATCACAGCTTGTGGCATCCCGGCGCAGGCGGTCATGAACGCATCACTGTGCCTTCCCGCGCCGCGTCAACGCGCCATCTTGCGAGATCCGGCGCAGGAGGTCACATTAAGGTATTCGTGACCGAGTCCTGCGCCGCTCTACTGCCTTATAGGCTTCAGGCCTAGTGGCCTGAAGCCTATGAGGCATAACGGAGGGGACGCCCTCATTGGAATTTCTGCTGGATGGCGCCCACTGCAATTTGGTGCCCGGGGACGCTGACAAGGTCTGCTACGTACTCCTTCACCATCTTCCAAAACTTTTCTCTTCTTGTGACACTAGGCCGCGCATCAGGGTGAGGGTGCTGGCGGGGTGTCATGAAACTGTCCCAGGTCTGGAGAGTGTTGGCTTGCCTCTGTTGGAACTGCTGTGTTTTCCCCTTATCTCCCCTCCTCGGTTGGCCAAGGAACTAGGTACTCTGCTGCCAGCGTTGTCAGCTAAATATTTTTGGAACAATTTTTCCACAAGGACCTTCTGGTATTGCACCATTTTTCTCGTCCTCTCCACCACAGGAATGAGAAGTTCTCTTTGTAGCGGGGGTCGAGAAGGGTGAACAACCAGTAATCAGTGTTTTCCAAAATGCATATAACGCGAGGGTTAAAGGAAAGGCAGCCTAACATAATGTCAGACATGTGTGCCAGAGTCCCAACAGGCAAGACTTTGCTGTCGTCACCAGGAGGATCACTTTCAATCTCCTCATCCTCTTCCTCCTCTTCTGCCCATCCACGCTGAAAATATGGAATTAAACTTTCATGTGTACTACCCTCTATAGCGATGGCAACCGTCTTCTGTACCTACTCCTCCTCCTCCTCCTCATCATCATCCAATTTGCGCCGAGAAGACAAACTGAGGGTGATCTGGCTATCACCCTGTGTAATGTCTTCCCCAATATACACCTCTTACACATGCAAAGCATTGGCTTTAATTGTGAGCCCATAATCCCTCCCTCGCCCCTAATGTGCCCATTGCTTAACCCCCCCCCCTTCCACCCCCTAGTTACTATGCCTGTACCTGTGCCTAACCCAATTCCGAGCACGATCGACTGTGTCGTGTTTGGCGAATAAAGTTAATTCTGATTCTGATTCTGAGCAGCGAGCGCTTAAGTTGACACAGAAGTGGGATGGTGATGCTAATAATAGCGTTATCGCTGCTTAGCATCTGTGTTGATTCCTCAAAGTTTCTTAAAACATCACAGAGGTCAGACGTCCATGCCCACTCCTCGCTAGTGAAGAGGGAAGCTGACTGGAAAGGCGACGACCATGTTGCAGCTGGTATTCCACTACTACCCTCTGGTACTGACAAAGCCTGGCCAACATGTGAAATGTTGAGTTCTAGCACGTGCTCATGTCGCACAACAGTCGGTGAGCTGGCAATTGTAAGCGCAGCTGCAGCGTTGACAGACCGTCGGAAGCTGTCAATGACTTGCGGAATTGGGCACACTCACAGCACACCTTTACCAGTAGATCAGGCAAATTAGGGTAGGTTTTAAGAAACTGCTGAACCACTAAGTTTAAGACGTGGGCTAGGCATGGGATGTGTGTGAGCTTGCCGAGCTCCAAAGCCTCCACCAAGTTACGGCCATTATGAGACGCAATCATGTCTGGTTCTAGGTTGAACGACGAGAGCCACAGCTCTTCGGCAGTGTGCTGTTTGTTATCTAAGCAGATCAGCTTAAGCACGGCCTGTTGCCGTTGCCCCACTGCAGTGCTACACTGCTTCCAGCTACCGACTGATGACTGACTGATGCTGCAATTCTGAGATGGAAGTGGAGGAGGAGATGGAGGAGGAGAAGTGGGGGTTGGAGCCACTAACGTAGGTGGTGGCAGAAACCCTGATGGAATTAGGTCCCGCAATCCTTGGCGTCGGTAGAACCTGTGCCATCCCAGGGTACGACTCGCTCCCAGCCTCCACAACATTCACCCAGTGTGCCGTCAGGGAAATGTAGCGTCCCTGGCCGAAAGCACTTGTCCATGTGTCAGTGGTTAAGTGGACCTTCCCAGTAACTGTGTTGGTCAGAGCACGGGTGATGTTACGGGACACATGCTGGAGTAAGGTGGGCACGGCACAACCTCTTGAGACACTAATTGTTGTTGACTTATTGGCAACTGTGTCTCATCATCATCATCCACCTCGTGAAACACAAATTGCCGTTCCCCACTGTCATCTTCTTGTGACTATGGATGCTCAAGAGTTTGGGAATCAGGGCGCAAGATCTCATGTCCCTCTTCAAGCGGGCTTGTCGAGAGGCCAAATGAAGGAATGGCGCTGAAAAGAGCTCCTAAGAATATCCGAGTGTGGTTTCACTTGTTTGGCAAGACTCTCCATGGTGGGAGGAAGGAGGATCAGGGTGAGGATTGTGTTGACCAGACTCTTGGCTACTGAGACTGGACTTGGTGGAAGACAGGGTGGTGCTTAGCCGACTGGAAGCATTATCTGCTGCAATCCAACCGACCACCTGGCCACAATGGTCTCACTTCAAGAGTGTTGTCCTGCGCCGCCCTGCAAACTGGGACATTAAGCTAGGTATCGTGGATGATTGTTTTTCTTGTGCTCTGGCAGCAGGCACAGTTTCAACACTCCCAGGGCCACTTCCCTGTACCTTACTGATCGCCTTCTTCATATTAAATGTTATATATGCTTGAAATTATGTCACACGTGCAGTAGCGTAGGATTTGTAAGTGTATGCGCCAAAAAATAAAAAAAGGTATTTGGGATGTGGAAACGTCACACAGGAGAAATACCGCAGATAATGTTGTTGATATCAGCAGCGGCTAATATAAAATTACAGGGAATGTCCCAGGTATTTGGGATGTGGAAACTTTACACAGGAGATGTACCCCAGGTAATGTCACTGTTCGCAGCGGACACCTTCTACGGAAAAAGTACACTGAATGTCACTGATATTTTTTTGATATGCATATATTACACAGGAGATGTAGCGCAGCTAATGTCACTGTCCACAGCGGACACTGTCTACTGAAAAAGTACACTGGATGTCACAGATATTTTTGGGATAAGCACACGTTACACAGGAGAAATACCGCAGATAGTGTCGCTGATGTCAGCAGCGGCTATTATAAAATTACAGGGAATGTCACAGGTATTTTGGATGTGGAAACGTTACATAGGAGAAATACCATCAGCAGGCCCTCGCATATAATGTTTTACAGGGTCAGCTCTCCAGCAGGCCTTCACCTACAATGTTTTACAGGTTCATCTCATTTGAAAGCCCTTGCATATAATGTTTTACAGGGTCAGCTCACCAGCAGGGCTTTACCTACAATGTTTTACAGGGTCAGCTCACCAGCAGGCCCTCGCATATGTTTTACAGGGTCAGCTCACCAGCAGGCCCTCGGATATAATTTTTTACAGGGTCAGCTCACCAGCAAGCCTTCACCTGCAATCTTTTACATCTTCAGCTCACCTGAAGGCCCTTGCATATAATGTTTTAGAGGGTTAGCTCACCAGCAGGCCCTCACCTACAATCTTTTACAGGGTCAGCTCATCTGCAGGCCCACGCATATAATGTTTTACAGGGTCAGCTGACCAGCAGGCCCTCACCGACAAGTCCAGTCTCCCTATCCAAGAGTCTGGTCAACACAATCCTCACTGCCGGGGGTCGCTTAACTAGTTATCACGGATGAGTCTCGTTCCTTTTCGGAATTAACCAGACAAATCGCTCCACCAACTAAGAACATCCATGCACCACCACCCACAGAATCGAGAAAGAGCTATCAATCTGTCAATCCTTTCCTTGTCCGGGCCAGGTGAGGTTTCCCGTGTTGAGTCAAATTAAGGCACAGGCTCCACTCCTGGTGGTGCCCTTCCGTCAATTCCTTTAAGTTTCAGCTTTGCAACCATACTCCCCCCGGAGCCCAAAGACTTTGGTTTCTCGGAAGCTGCTTGGCGGGTCATGGGAATAACGCTGCCGGATCGCCACTTGTCATTGTTTATGGTCGGAACTATGACGGTATCTGATCGTCTTCAAACCTCCAACTTTCGTTTTTGATTAATGAAAATATTCTTGGCAAATGCTTTTGCTTTGGTTCATCTTGCACCGGTCTAAGAATTTCACCTCTAGCGGCGCAATACTGATGTCCCCGGCTGTCCCTCTAAATTATGGCGCCAATTCTGAAAACCAACGAAATAGAACTGGATTCCTATTCCATTATTCCTAGCTGAAGTATTCAGGCCACCTGGCCTGCTTTGAACACTGTAAATGTTTTCACTGGTCAGCTAAGTAGAAGGCACTCTCCCATAATCTTTTATATGGTCAGCTCAGCAGCAGGCCCTCAACCATAATGTTTTAGAGGGTCAGCTCAACAGCAGGCCCTTGCATATAATGTTTTAGAGGGTCAGCTGACCTGCAGGCCCTCACCTACAATATTTTAAAGGGTCAGCTCACCAGCAGGCCCTCACCAACAATCTTTTACAGGGTCAGCTCACCTGCAGTCCCTCACCTAACTATACCTAATAGGTAATTTGCGCGCATTCTGCCTTCCTTGTGGTAACCGTAGCTGTTTCTCAGACTCCTTCTCTGGAATCAAACCCTGATTCCCCGTTACCCATGTCACCGTGGTTCATGCTGAAAATAACATCGAAAGTTGATAGGGCAGACATCCGAATGGATTGTTGCCGTCACAGGGACGTACGATCGGGCCGAGGCTATGTAGAGTCACTATAGCTGCAGCAGGCCCTCGCCCATAATGTTTTAGATGGTCATATCAGCAGGCCCTTGCTCCTAATGTTTTTGAGGGTCACCAGCAGGCCATCAATCATAATTTTTCAAGGCTGTGTATGATGTCCTCCTTTATGTGTAACAAAGGGTGTATTGGAGTGCCGGTTCCCTGTAATTTTTGGCAGTCCTTTCACTTAGTGCATAGGTTTTATGAGTGCAGGAGTCCCCCTACCTGAACAATTGTACCACAATGTGAATGAGGCCCTCCTTTATGTGATATACAAGTTGTATCGGAGGGCCTCTTCCTTGTCATTTTTGGCAGCACTTGCACTTTATATACAAGTAAATATACAGGAAAGAATGTTTCCTAACAATTTTTCCTCTAAAATTGATTTTTTTACTTCGGTTTTGTGCGTATTATTGTCAGTCTGTAAAAGTGGCGTACTACTCGGACAACATCGTTCCCAGCAGCAACCTGGGAGTCCAAGATGCATCCAGACATCCTCCCCATGCGGTTCCCGGACCATTTTGGTGGTGTTTCCATCAATTTCTGACCTTTTCCTATGAAACAGGAACCCTCCCCTCTTCAGAGCAGGGGGTGCCTGGTTTAATGCTCGGGTTCTCCCATTGACTTCCATTGTGCTCGGGTGCTCGGTAGAGCACCCAAGCATCCCGATGCGTTGAGCCCCCGAGCACTATGGTGCTCGATCAACACTAATGTGCACGTTACACAGGAGATGAAGCGCAGCTAATGTCACTGTCTGCAGCGGACACCATCTATAGAAAAAGTACACTGGATGTCACAGATATTTTTGGGATCTGCACACGTTTCACAGGAGATGTTGCGCAGATAATGTCACTGTCTGCAGCGGCCTAACTATTGTACGCTATTTAGAGCAGGATGCGCTAAAAATAGATATTGCTGCCACACACAATAGTCATTAAAAGGACTTTTGGATCTGTAAAGTTTTAGCAATTTAGCGCAGGTTGCACTAAAAAATATATGTTGCTGCTGCCACACACAACAATAGTCCTTTAAAGGACTTTTGGGTCTGTAAAGTTTTAGCAATTTAGCGCACGTTGTGCTAAAAATATATATTGCTGCTGCCACACACAAGAATAGTCCTTTAAAGGACTTTTGGGTCTCTGACAAGTTTTTCAACTTATAAAAGATAATTTACTCCCTACACTATCCTTCCCTTCTTCAGCACAGCTCTCCCTGACTAACACTGAGCAGAACACGTGTCATCGGGTGCTATCGCGTTCCGGCCAGCCAACCACTGTAATGCCCGTAACCAACGAGGCTACAGCATTACAGTGAAGGGCAGTACTTACCTGCAGGTTTATTGGCTGCGTAGCATGCTCGATCAACACTAGTGTCTTCCATTTTTTACATATATTTTTGCACAATTATAGCTTATTTCTACAAATTCATGAGGATACATACATAATGACGAGCATATCCATCTACACAGGCCAAAACGGCAACATGACATCTAAACTATTCATTTGTGAAAAGACTATATTTTCATTTTTACCTACAAGATATATCTGTGTCCTCAGACAAGGCAGCTTCGGCAGCTGTGACAAGTAATAAAACGTTGGAATATGGAGCTATCTGATGGTAACATTTGTCATAATGATTCTGGGTTTGAATCTAAGACCAAAGACAGGGGCGACAGAAATGTCATCCAATATCTTGTTAATTCATTCCTAGAGACTAGAGTGCATCCACAGGATACACCGAGCACCGCCATTGTATCTCAACAAATACAATATTAACCAATTCAGGGCAGGCCTACTTTGTGCCTTTATATAGCAATTTTTCTTGCGTTCCTATCGTCACCTTCCAAGATCAGGAACAATTTTATTTTTCCATCGATGCTGCTGTACCAGGGCTTGATTTTTGAGGGATGAGTTAAATTTTTGCCATCATTGAGGTGTAAGATATCAGTTTATATGTCCTCCTAAAAGGTGGGGAAAATGAAAAAAATAATCCCCCCCCCCCCCCCCAAAAAAAAAAAAAAAAGAAATATATTCTTTCTTTTTGGCGGAACAAAAAAAAAATCCTGCTGCAACAACAATTTTTTGCATTATAATTTTTAAAGTGTTCACTAGTGCTCGGGTGTTTGGGTGCTCGGGTTGAACACCTCAGGATGCTCGGGTGCTCTACCGAGCACCCGAACACAATGGAAGTCAATGGGAGAGCCCGAGCAGTAACCAAGCACCCCCTGCTCTGAAGAGGGGAGGGTGTCTGGGTCATAGGAAAAGGTCATAAATTGATGGAAAGACCACCAAAATGGTCCGGGAGCAGCATGCGGAGGATGTCTTGATGCATCTTGGACACCCAGGTCGCTGCTGGAAACGATGTTGTCTAAGTAGTACGCCACTTTAAAGACTGACAATAATACGCACAAAACCGAAGATAAAATCAATTTTAGAGGAAAAATTGTTAGGAAACATTCTTTCCTGTATATTTACTTGTATATAAAGTGCAAATGCTGCCAAAAATAACAAGGAAGAGGCCATCCGATACAACCTGTATATCACATAAAGGAGGGCCTCATTCACATTGTGGTACAATTGTTCAGGTAGGGGGACTCCTGCACTCATAAAGCCTGTGCACTAAGTGAAAGGGCTGCCAAAAATTACAAAGAACCAAAACTCCCATACACCCTTTATTACACATAAAGGAGGGCATCATACACCCTTAAAAAATTATGATTGATGGCCTGCTGGTGACCCGCAAAAACATTAGTAGCAAGGGCTTGCTGGTGACCCTCTAAAACATTATGGGCGAGGGCCTGCTGCTGAGCTGACCATCTAAAACATTAGGGATGAGGGTCTGCTGCAGAGCTAACTCTCTAAAACATTAAGGGTGAGTGCCTGCTATTGATCTGAGCATCTAAAAAATGATGGGCAAGTACCTGCTGCTGAGCTGACCATTGAAAAATTATAGCTGGTCAGCTGACCCTCAAAAACAATATATGCGAGGGCCTGCAGGTGAGCTGACCATCTAAAAGATTATATGCGAGGAACTGCAGGTGAGCTGACCCTCTAAAACATTACATGCAAGGGCCTGCAGGTGAGCTGACCCTCTAAAAGATTGTAGGTAATGGCCTGCTGGTGAGCTGACCCTCTAAAACATTACGTGCAAGGGCCTGCAGGTGAGCTGGCCATCTAAAAGATTGTAGGTGAGGGTCTGCTGGTGAGCTGACCCTCTAAAACATTATATGCGAGGGCCTGCAGGTGAGCTGACCCTCTACAACATTAAGAGCGAGGGCAGACTAATAAGCATGTTAATATGATGGAAGAGGAGAAGGAGGAGGAGAAAAGGAAGATTGAATCATATACCCTTTTTTATGGTGGAAGGGATGCAAGGGAATACAGTGTATTCAGTATATTATAAAAAATAGAGATGGCCTTGTGGTTCGCCCGACGGTCGTTTCGCGGCGAACTTTGCGTGTTCACGATTCACCGAACATGCGAACATATGGAGAAATTCGCACCCACAATATTCTTTTACATTGTGAAGAACTTTGACCCATGACACATCCATCAGGTGGTACAGGACAGCCAATTGAGACATTTCAGCACATGGACATTTCGTGAACGCGATCAAATAATCGTGAACCGCAAGTTCGCTGCGGGTCCCATTCATTTTAATGGCAGGCAAACCTGAAAAAAACAGCTCATATTTGCAGCCAAAATTATTACTAGAAGTGCACAAATAGTCCCACAACATGGACAGTGACATACCAGATGTATTATTTCGAATTTGCGATCTACATTCATTTTTGTTTTCAATGCGAAATATCGGCAATATAATTTTCGCGTATGCGCATGCGCAAATGCACTATATAGTACCCAAATGCACTATAAAGAAAGTATATTGGTATATAACACCCCGCTTCAATCAGTTTTTTGGGGGGACGACTGGTATATCACACCAGTAGAAATGATTTGTTCCAATAACGCTTGTCCCTCTATATACCTGCAGTATCGCAGCAGAACCGCACACAACTGCCGCACAATAGAATTGCACTATAATATACTTTCTAACATAAAAAGTATATTATAACATTGTACAAGGAAGGCAAGCCATTAGAATATACATGAAGATAAATTACGTAACCTTTAATAATTTTAGTATGAGGGTCCATTTACACGTCCATAAGTGTCTTGCAAATCTGCAAAACATGGACACCGGCAATGTGCATTCCGCAATTTGTGGACCGCACATCGCCGGCACAATAATGAAAAATGCATAATCTTGTCTGCGATTGCGGACAAGAATAGGACATGTTCTATTTTTTTGCAGAAACGGAAGCACAGATGCGGAATTGCGGATCCGCTGATGCGGACAGCACATTCTGGCCCCATTAAAAATGAATGGGTCTGCACCCGTTCTGCAAAATTGCGGAACGGATGCGGACCCATTTTGCGGACGTGTGAATGGAAAAGATATCCCTCAAAATGAAAATAAATGAAATTATTAAAGTTAACCAAAAAGCATAGATGTGGTAGGCAATAACAAGTGCTCGGCGGCACCAAATCTGAAACCATATGTCCTACCACAATCCGGGGGGTTCCAGTGCACATCGATGAATCCAGGAGGGAAAAAAACATCCATCCCTGGGCTAGATGATGATGTGGTATTGAAGGACAGGGTGGGCAAAGAACTGTCCCTGATATGGCCTTACCCTTACCTTACCCTATATAAAAATGGCCCTAGTAAGCCCCTAGGCCCCTGACTTCCAGGTAATCACTATATAGATCTATGTCTTTTTGACTCATTATAAAAGTATATTATAAGTATATCGCACCCCTCTGTCTATCACACATATCGATAGCACACCTATACTAGTGCTTAAAATGACTTTTTTGGCCCTATTAGCTAGCGTTTGGTGTCCCTAACAGCCTGTCCCTGCTCCACAAAGCAACCTCTCCCTACACTGGCAAAACACTGAATGTAAAATGGCGGCCAGATCAGGTTTATTTATAAGGTAGGGGGTATGTCCATGTGCTGAAATGTCTCAATTGGCTGTCCTGTACCACCTGATGGATGTGTCATGGGTCAAAGTTCTTCACAATGTAAAAGAATATGGCGGGTGCAAATTTCTCCATATGTTCGCATTTTCGGCGAATCGCAAACACGCAAAGTTCGCTGCGAAAGGAACGCCGGGCGAACCACAAAGCCATCTCTACTGAGAAAAGGAACTGAGGGTGATCTGGATATCACCCTGTGTAATATCTTCCCCCTTTTCCTCCTCTTCCAAATGCAAAGCGTCGGCTTTAATTGTGAGCATCGAGCGTTTAAGTTGACACAGAAGTGGGATGTGACGCTGATAATAAAGTCCCTGGCAAAAGCACTTGTGTCAGTCGTTAAGTGGACCTTCCGAATAACTGTGTTGATCAGGGAACTTGTGATGTTACAGGACACATGCAGGTTTAAGGCTGGGACTGCACACCGTAAAAAATATTGGTGGCTTGGGACCGAGTACCGCGGGACAGCCTCCACTATTACCGCGGGACAGCCTCCGCTATTAGGCTGCGGAAAGCCTCAGTCTCCACAAGTCTAAATGACAACATTTCCAAGGCCAGAAATTTGGAAATGTGCGCATTTAGTGCTATGGTCTGTGGATGGGTCGCTGGGTATTTGCGCTTTTGTTCAGAGTCCTGGGGTAAAGACATCTGAACACAGAAGTGGATGTGCTAGCTGATGGTGCTTGCAAAGGTCCAGGCGCATGGCGGGATGCATCCGGGCCTACATCTTGGACAGGGGATTGGCCAGCACGTAACACAGGGGAAGAGGAGGCAGTGATGTGACCAGCAAACACTGGTTGTTGACCCAGGTGTTCGGCCCACCTATTAGGGTGCTTTGATGCCATGTGGTGGATCGTGCTGGTGGTGGTCAGGTTGCTAGTGTTCATTTTTGCACGGCATAGGTTGCAAATTACAATTCTTTTGTCGTCCGCACTTTCCTAAAAAAAGCGCCAGACTGCGGAACCCCTACCCCATGGCAAGGGGGATTTTCCAAAGGATGTGCCCTGGGGATCAGTTGCAGGTTTTTTTTGGGGTGGCCCACCTTCTCCCTTTTGCCACCCCACTGCATCTTCCAGCCTGTTGCGGTGCTGCGGATCCCTCCCCCTCTGTACTGCTGTCCTTGCTCGGCTAGCCACCTTTCCAGGTTGGGTCAGTGACTTTATCGTCCACCAACTCCTCTTCCACTTCCTCACTCTGCTCATCCTCCTGACTTGTTAACCTAACAACAACCTCAGTTATTGACAACTGTGTCTCATCCTCATCATCAACCTCTTGAGACACTAATTGCCGTTGCCCTTATTGGCAACTGTGTATTATCATCATCCAACTTGTGAAACACTAATTGCCGTTCCCCACCATCATTTTCTTGTGACTGTGGATGCTCAAAAGTTTGAGAATCAGGGCACAATATCTCATGTCCCTCTTCAAGCGGGCTTGTCGAGAGGCCCAAAAGAAGGAATGGCGCTGAAAAGGGCTCCTTAGAATATTCGAGTGTGGGATCACTTGTTTGGCAAGACTCTCCATGGTGGGAGGAAGAAGGATCAGGATGAGGATTGTGTGGACCAGACTCTTGGCTACTGAGACTGGACTTGGTGGAAGACAGGGTGGTGCTTAACCGACTAGAAGCATTATCTGCTGCAATCCAACCGACCACCTGATCACACTGGTCTGACTTCGAGAGCGTTGTCCTGCGCCGCCCTGCAAACTGGGACATTAAGCTAGGTATCGTGGATGATTGTTTTTCTTGTTCTCTGGCAGCAGGCACAGTTTCAACACGCCCAGGGCTACGGCCCCCTTATATTAAATGTTACATATGCTTGAAAGTATGTCACACGTACAGTAGTGTAGGATTTGTAAGTACCGTATGCACACAAAAATGTAAAAAGGTATTTGGGATGTGGAAACATCACACAGGAGGTATACCGCAGATAATGTCACTGATGTCAGCAGCGGCTAATAAAAAATTACAGGAAATGTCACAGGTATTTGGGATGTGGAAACGTTACATAGGAAAAATACCGCAGATAATGTCCCTGATGTCACCAGCGGCTAATATAAAATAAAAGGGAATGTCACAGGTACTTGGGATGTGGAAACATTACACAGGAGAAATGCCGCAGATTATTTCGCTGATGTCACCAGCGGCAAATAAAAAATTTCTGGGAATGTCACAGGTGTTTGGGATGTGGAAACATTACACAAGAGAAATACTACACATAATGTCGCTGATGTCACCAGCGGCTAATAAAAAATTACAGGGAATGTCACAGGTATTTGGGATGTGGAAATGTTACACAGGAGTTGTACCCCAGGTAATGTCGCTGTCCGCAGCGGACACCGTCTACAGAAAAAGTGCACTGGATGTCACTGATATTCTTTGGATGTGCACGTTACACAGGAGAATTGGCACAGCTATTGTCACTGTCTGCAGCGGACACCGTCTACGGAAAAAGTACACTGGATATCCTTTTAATCCAGAGGGAAAAACAGGCTGGTGTTTAGAGCTCTATTTATATAAGCAGGCATATACACTCACCTAAAGAATTATTAGGAACACCATACTAATATGGTGTTGGGCCCCCTTTTGCCTTCAGAACTGCTTCAACAAGGTGCTGATAGCATTCTTTAGAAATGTTGGCCCATATTGATAGGATAGCATCTTGCAGTTGATGGAGAGTTGAGGGATGCACATCCAGGGCACGAAGCTCCCGTTCCACCACATCCCTAAGATGCTCTATTGGGTTGAGATCTGGTGACTGTGGGGGCCATTTTAGTACAGTGAACTCATTGTCATGTTCAAGAAACCAATTTGAAATGATTCGAGCTTTGTGACATGGTGCATTATCCTGCTGGAAGTAGCCATCAGAGGATGGGTACATGGTGGTCATGAAGGGATGGACATGGTCAGAAATAATGCTCAGGTAGCCCGTGGCATTTAAACGATGGCCAATTGGCACTAGGGGGCCTAAAGTGTGCCCAGAAAACATCCCCCACACCATTACACCACCACCACCAGCCTGCACAGTGGTAACAAGGAATGATGGATACGTGTTCTCATTCTGTTTACACCAAATTCGGAATCTACCATTTGAATGTCTCAACAGAAATCGAGACTCATCAGACCAGGCAACATTTTTCCAGTCTTCAACAGTCCAATTTTGGTGAGCTTGTGCAAATTGTAGCCTCTTTTTCCTATTTGTAGTGGAGATGAGTGGTACTCGGTGGGGTCTTCTGATGTTTTAGCCCATCTGTCTCAAGGTTGTGCGTGTTGTGGCTTCACAAATGCTTTGCTGCATGCCTCGGTTGTAACGAGTGGTTATTTCAGTCAACGTTGCTCTTCTATCAGCTTAAATCAGACGGCCCATTCTCCTCTGACCTCTAGCATCAACAAGGCATTTTTGCCCACAGGACTGCCGCATACTGGATGTTTTTCCCTTTTCACACCATTCTTTGTAAACCCTAGAAATGGTTGTGCGTGAAAATCCCAGTAACTGAGCAGATTGTGAAATACTCAGACCGGCCCCTCTGGCACCAACAACCATGCCACGCTCAAAATTGCTTAAATCACCTTTCTTTCCCATTCTGACATTCAGTTTGGAGTTCAGGAGATTGTCTTGACCAGGACCACAACCCTACATGCATTGAAGCAACTGCCATGTGATTGGTTGACTAGATAATCACATTAATGAGAAATTGAACAGGTGTTCCTAATAATTCTGTAGGTGAGTGTAAGGCTACTTTCACATCTGTGTTAGGTGCGGATCTGTCTGGAATCTGCACAGACGGATCCACACCTATAATGCAAACGATTTTATCCGTTCAGAAGGGATCCGTTTGCATTACCATGAACAAAAAAAAAAATATGTTCACGATAATGCAAACGGATCAGTTTTGACTTACATTGAAAGTCAATGGGAGGCGGATCCGTTTTCAATTGCACCATATTGTGTCAGCGTTTTGGTGTCCATATTGCACCATATTGGGCAAGCAGTGTTTTGGTGTCTGCCTCCAGAGCGGAATGGAGGCTGAACGGAGGCAAACTGATGCATTCTGAACGGATCATTATCCATTCAGAATGCATTGGGGCTAAACTGATCCGTTTTGGGCAGTTTGGAGATAAAAAAAAATAATAATACAAGGGGACTCTTTAAGGTTCTGCAGCGTGTGTTGCAAGTTAATTGCCCATCATCTTCTCTAGTGGGGTCATCTCAAGCAGTGCGTTACTTATCAATTATTGGGTCAATTGTCTACAGGTTTTTCTTTCATATATGCGTCCACAGGTTCATCGCTCCTTCTATCCACCCGATGCACGGCTTCGTACCAGCAGACGCACCTATTCTTAGTAGACACATTTAGCATCAGGGTCAAAGCAAGCTATTGTGCATCACGGGAGTAGATTTAAGACTAGGGGGTCGGTACAGTTGCTAATACTCAGTTTTTAACATGTTCAGCTACGTTCAGTCATTTCATCAGCAAGGTAGCAGTTGCCAAGTACAGTAGCACTGTGGGTGCGTACTCACATTCCACTTACAAAGTAGGTTTTGGAAAGTCTGTCTGTTGGACAGGTCTCTCACGTGTCTATTAAATCCTCGGTTAGGCTCTAGCCTGTCACGACCACAGACTCGATAAAAAAAAATAAACTTAAGTCCTGTCACATTCACAGGCATGAATTCGATACGTCTGTCACGTCTACAGACACGTTAAGTCCTGTCACGACCACAGGATACGGTCCTACACTGTATGCCTCGTCCACTCTCATGTCTCAGTCTACACTCGTTCGGGGCTTGCAAGGCTACTTAGGTCACATTCTATTCTGCTATGTACACATCTTCTCATATTCAGTCACTTCGGTGAAGGGCTGCTCCGCACACTGGACGGCATCTCCTGTGTTGGTACGGCGGTTCTTGGCACATCGGTGGTCCGTGATACTGGTGAACGGCACAAACTGGTGTTAGATATTCAAGAATCATTGATGGGCGATACATCATCATCCTGTGGAAGCGTGGTGTCACATTCCGCAAGAGACTCCACACCATCATTAAGGTCATGGACTGTGCCCAAGTTGATGGCAGAGTTATCCAAAAGAGGCATTCCATTTCCAGCTTCTGCAAGGAAGGCGGAACTGTTCCGTCTTCTATCTTCAGTTTCGGAGGTCCAAAATCCGCAGGTGGTGTCCATGGACACTATTCAGACCTCGCTTCCGCAACTGCACGCGGCCATCAACACCATGGCGTAATCAATGTTGAACTTTCAGGCCAGGCTAGAGTCGGTCGAGGCAGGCGATACAGCTGCCCATTTGGTGTGCCTAAGTCCGGCAGGTTCTTCTAGCCTCCAGACTAGTGTTGCTGGTGGGTCAGGTTCCGTACCCCCTATTGCACCATTCCACTTCGTTCCAGCCAGCATTCGACAGGAAATAATTTACGGCAAGGACGTGAACGTAGCGTCCTTACTCGTAACAGCTCATGAGGCGCCAGACAACAAGACCATAGTCTGTGGAGAGGTCTCAGTGGTCCTCAAATCTATGGACGTGAGGTTCAATAGAAACTCAGCATACCAGAGTTTGTCTTAGCCTTTAGTTTGTACAGGGATGTTGTCTTATCCTGTTAGGGTCCCATCCACATGCAGATTGGGTACAGTATGTTATCAATGGTCTTTCCGCAGGTTTCCATACAGGGCTATTGGCTCTTCTCTTTTTGCAGGTCTCTCCACAAGCAGACCGCGTACCATCACCAGTGCCCAGGCTCGACCAGCTAGTGATGGACTAGCGGTTCATCTCGTCACCGCCAGGTCCCTTATGGCTAAAGCCCTGTCCTGTAACACCCTGAGGATATATAAGAAGGCATGGACTTCATTCTGTAATTTTAAGAGAACCCATTCTTCGGCAGGAGTGGGCGACATCTCTTACCTACTGGCCTTTGCCGCATTTTTGCCACTCTCACCACAAGCTGTCATTTAGCACTATTAAGTTATACCTGGCTGGGATTCAACTTTCATTTATATCTACAGCATTCTAATCAACCCTACTTGTTTTCAGCCCATCCAATTAGAATGCTACTGAAGGGTACCCAGAAGGAGTCCGCTGTGGCCCGCCCTACACGACAGCCATTTACAGGGTCAATGTTCAGATTGCTTTCAGATAAACTACGCAAAACCACTAGTTTATTGATCAAGACAACCATGTACCTAGTGTCATGGTCTTACCTCCTTGCTGTTCTCCTTCGTTTGACATGTGCTGGCGGCCATCTTGGTTTCTGGGTTTCTTGTAGCCTCCCACCCTGCGGCTCCTCCTTCCCACTGGGAGGAGCTGGATGCCTAGCTCATATATATAGGAGGTCTGTGGCTTCAGTTCCCTGCTTGGTCCTCCTGTGCTCACATGCTTCTAAGACTGCTGCTGCTTCTGGTTCCTGATCCTGGCTTCGTCTGACTACCCTGCTGATTCCTGATCCTGGCTTCGTCTGACTACCCTGTTGGTTCCTGATCCTGGCTTCATCTGACTACCCTTCTGGTTCCTGATCTCTGGTTTCGCAAGACCCTGCTTCGGTTTAGCCATCCGTTTGGACTTTTGCCTTACAGCTTTATTTTCAATAAAGCCTTCTTATTTCCACTCAGCTCTTGTTGTACGTCTGGTTCATGGTTCCATGACACCTAGCCTTCTACGGCTTCCTCAGACCAGATGAGTGCACCTGCGCCACAACATGCAAGAGCTATCTGAGGAAGGATTAGCTGTCATGGGATGGGTCATGCTAAGTTCTTACTTTAACGTACACAAAGAAGGCCCAAGCGGGTCAGCTCACAGAGGTTAGATACTTCCCCACTGGTAATAAGTGGTCCCCAGTTATGGCAGTGCAGGAATGGACGCGCTTTACCGAAGCAACCCCAGGGAATGATCTTCTGCTAAAGCTGGGTTCTGCGCCTTTGAGTTGTCAGAACTTTCTCAAATTCATCCGAATATTATTGAGGAATGTTGGGGTCAGTCCCAGTCCCATCACAGGGCATTACTTTCGCATTGGTGCGGCTTCCCCGCCTCCAAGCACAACGTCTCAGTGCATGTTATTAAGAAGTTGGGCAGATGGCAGTCGGCTTGTTATGCACGATATATACCAAATCCGCAGTATGAAATGTTTAATGCTTTCAGGAATCTGGTATTGCAATTTTGTTAATAACACTATTGCCCTGAGTTATGTTTGTTATTTTTGGCCCCTTTAGCCTACCCCTCCATACAGCAGTCTCGGCATACCCCTACTGCTTAGAATAGTAGGTAGGTGTACTTATCTTGAGCCGACCCGAATACAAGTTATAGGCAAATGGCTATTTGCTGCATTTGTGTGAGGGGAGGCGGGGCTATACTGCATATAAGCCGCAGCCTCCTCCTCACCTTACCGGCGGCTCATTTCTGCCCCACCCTCCCAAGTCCCCTTTTATTCTAACTACTCAATGGGGTGGGCCCCTTTAGCCTACCCTCCATACAGCAGTCTACTGCTTAGCATAGTAGGAAGGTAGGTAGGTCGGCGTACTTATCTTGAGCTGACCCGAATACAAGTAATGTCATAGCCAGACCCTTAGTTCTGAGAGTTACAGACTCTATACTGACAGGGAGTGTTCCACAGGATTGGCGCATAGCAAATGTGGTGCCAATATTCAAAAAGGTGGCAAAAACAGAGTGTGGAAACTATAGGCCGGTAATTTTAACAACTGTTGTGGGTAAACTGTTTGAAGGTTTTCAAAAAGATGCTATCTTGGAGGATCTCAATGAAAATAAGCAAATAACACCATTTCAGCATGGCTTCATGAGGGATCGGTCATGTCAAACTAATTTAATCATTTTCTATGAGTAGGTAAGGTCTAGACTTGACAGCGGCGAATCAATGGATGTCATATATATGGACTTCGCCAACCAACGAAAAAAACCAATAACCCCATAGAGAATAGGAGAACACACATATAAAATATATATGTAGTTTATTGAAACACAATTCAATTACAATAAATATGACACAAAGGCACAAGGTAAAGGGGGGTGGAACGCCCCGTGTAACGGGACCCTGAGCAACCACCCACACATATACCCGACTAACAAGGAAAAGGGGTCACAAACACTGGGTATCAAGCCGCATAAAGATGGGAGGGCTGTAAGTTCGCCCAAAGTGACCTATACAGGGAGTGCAGAATTATTAGGCAAGTTGTATTTTTGAGGATTAATTTTATTATTGAACAACAACCATGTTCTCAATGAACCCAAAAAACTCATTAATATCAAAGCTGAATATTTTTGGAAGCAGTTTTTAGTTTGTTTTTAGTTTTAGCTATTTTAGGGGGATATCTGTGTGTGCAGGTGACTATTACTGTACATAATTATTAGGCAACTTAACAAAAAACAAATATATACCCATTTCAATTATTTATTTTTACCAGTGAAACCAATATAACATCTCAACATTCACAAATATACATTTCTGACATTCAAAAACAAAACAAAAACAAATCAGTGACCAATATAGCCACCTTTCTTTGCAAGGACACTCAAAAGCCTGCCATCCATGGATTCTGTCAGTGTTTTGATCTGTTCACCATCAACATTGCGTGCAGCAGCAACCACAGCCTCCCAGACACTGTTCAGAGAGGTGTACTGTTTTCCCTCCTTGTAAATCTCACATTTGATGATGGACCACAGGTTCTCAATGGGGTTCAGATCAGGTGAACAAGGAGGCCATGTCATTAGATTTTCTTCTTTTATACCCTTTCTTGCCAGCCACGTTGTGGAGTACTTGGACGCGTGTGATGGAGCATTGTCCTGCATGAAAATCATGTTTTTCTTACCTTGCAGACTTCTTCCTGTACCACTGCTTGAAGAAGGTGTCTTCCAGAAACTGGCAGTAGGACTGGGAGTTGAGCTTGACTCCATCCTCAATCCAAAAAGGCCCCACAAGCTCATCTTTGCTGATACCAGCCCAAACCAGTACTCCACCTCCACCTTGCTGGCATCTGAGTCGGACTGGAGCTCTCTACCCTTTACCAATCCAGCCATCTGGCCCATCAAGACTCACTCTCATTTCATCAGTCCATAAAACCTTAGAAAAATCAGTCTTGAGATATTTCTTGGCCCAGTCTTGACGTTTCAGCTAGTGTGTCTTGTTCAGTGGTGGTCGTCTTTCAGCCTTTCTTACCTTGGGCATGTCTCTGAGTATTGCACACCTTGTGCTTTTGGGCACTCCAGTGATGTTGCAGCTCTGAAATATGGCCAAACTGGTGGCAAGTGGCATCTTGGCAGCTGCACGCTTGACTTTTCTCCGTTCATGGGCAGTTATTTTGTGCCTTGGTTTTTCCACACGCTTATTGCAACCCTGTTGACTATTTTGAATGAAACGCTTGATTGTTCGATGATCACGCTTCAGAAGCTTTGCAATTTTAAGAGTGCTGCATCCCTCTGCAAGATATCTCACTATTTTTGACTTTTCAGAGCCTGTCAAGTCCTTCTTTTGACCCATTTTGCCAAAGGAAATAAAGTTGCCTAATAATTATGCACACCTGATATAGGGTGTTGATGTCATTAGACCACACCCCTTCTCATTACAGAGATGCACATCACCTAATATGCTTAATTGGTAGTAGGCTTTCGAGCCTATACAGCTTGGAGTAAGACAACATGCATAAAGAGGATGATGTGGTCAAAATACTCATTTGCCTAATAATTCTGCACGTAGTGTAGACATATGTGTGTTGCATGCATATAAAAGTCAGTATGGTCACACAAAGCAAACTTGCCCACCTTAGGTAACAGAAAAATGACCGTCAAATGAATACAGATGAACAAGTTGTATCACAAATGGGGGCGAAGCAAG
Organism: Bufo gargarizans; assembly: GCF_014858855.1. Classification (NCBI taxonomy): domain Eukaryota; kingdom Metazoa; phylum Chordata; class Amphibia; order Anura; family Bufonidae; genus Bufo; species Bufo gargarizans. The sequence continues at coordinate 13,013,192 of NC_058083.1, read as the reverse complement.
TATGCTATGTGTAAGCAGTAACACTAAAATAACAAACTAGCCATGCATGAAACAAAACATAAGTTACCCATGGTATGCTGGAACTCCATGTCTGTGACCAGAGCTTCACCTCGACGCACGTTTCACCGAGAAAGCCTATGTGTGTTCTCCTATTCTCTATGGGGTTCTTGGTTTTTTTCGTTGGTTGGCTCAGTATATCATACTAGACCCCAGTGTATTTTATACACCCAATTAGAGTTTTGTCTTATAGGTTGGTCTAACAGTATATCTGGACTTCTCCAAAGCATTTGACACTGTACCACATAAAAGGTTAGTATATAAAATTAGAATGCTCGGACTTGGAGAAAATGTCTGTATGTGGGTAAGTAACTGGCTCAATGATAGAAAACAGAGGGTGGTTATTAACGGTACACACTCAGATTGGGTCACTGTCACTAGCGGGGTACCTCAGGGGTCAGTATTGGGCCCTATTCTCTTCAATATATTTATTAATGATCTTGTAGAAGGCTTGCATAGTAAAATGTCAATTTTTGCAGATGACACTAAACTGTGTAAAGTAATTAACCACTCCAAACCCGCTAGCTGAAACCCTCTTAATGACCAGGCCACTTTCTACACTTCTGCACTACACTACTTTCACCGTTTATTGCTCGGTCATGCAACTTACCACCCAAATGAATTTTACCTCCTTTTCTTCTCACTAATAGAGCTTTCATTTGGTGGTATTTAATTGCTGCTGACATTTTTACTTTTTTTGTTATTAATCAAAATTTAATCATTTTTTTTGCAAAAAAATGACATTTTTCACTTTCAGCTGTAAAATTTTGCAAAAAAAACGACATCCATATATAAATTTTTTGCTAACTTTATTGTTGTACATGTCTTTGATAAAAAAAAATGTTTGGGCAAAAAAAAAATGGTTTGGGTAAAAGTTATAGCTTTTACAAACTATGGTACAAAAATGTGAATTTCCGCTTTTTGAAGCAGCTCTGACTTTCTGAGCACCTGTCATGTTTCCTGAGGTTCTACAATGCCCAGACAGTAGAAAAACCCCACAAATGACCCCATTTCGGAAAGTAGACACCCTAAGGTATTCGCTGATGGGCATAGTGAGTTCATAGAACTTTTTGTTTTTTGTCACAAGTTTTTTTTTCTTACAAAGTCTCATATTCCACTAACTTGTGACAAAAAATAAAAACATCCATGAACTCACTATGCCTATCACAAAATACCTTGGGGTGTCTTCTTTCCAAAATGGGGTCACTTGTGGCGTAGTTATACTGCCCTGGCAATTTAGGGGCCCATATGTGTGAGAAGTAGTTTGCAATCAAAATGTGTAAAAAATGACTGGTGAAATCCGAAAGGTGCACTTTGGAATGTGGGTCCCTTTGCCCACCTAGGCTGCAAAAAAGTGTGACACATCTGGTATCGCCGTACTCAGGAAAAGTTGGGGAATGTGTTTTGGGGTGTCATTTTACATATACCCATGCTGGGTGAGAGAAATATCTTGGCAAAAGACAACTTTTCCAATTTTTTTATACAAAGTTGGCATTTGACCAAGATATTTATCTCACCCAGCATGGGTATATGTAAAATGACACCCCAAAACACATTCCCCAACTTCTCCTGAGTACAGCGATACCACATGTGTGACACTTTTTTGCAGCCAAGGTGGGCAAAGGGGCACATATTCCAAAGTGCACCTTTCGGATTTCGCAGGCCATTTTTTACACATTTTGATTGCAAACTACTTCTCACACATTTGGGCCCCTAAATTGCCAGGGCAGTATAACTACCCCACAAGTGACCCCATTTTGGAAATAAGACACCCCAAGGTATTCCGTGAGGGGCATGGCGAGTTCCTAGAATTTTTTATTTTTTGTCACAAGTTAGTGGAATATGAGACTTTGTAAGAAAAAATAAATAAAAAAAAATCATCATTTTCCGCTAACTTGTGACAGAAAATAAAAAATTCTAGGAACTCGCCATGCCCCTCACGGAATACCTTGGGGTGTCTTCTTTCCAAAATGGGGTCACTTGTGGCGTAGTTATACTGCCCTGGCATTCTAGGGGCCCTAATGTGTGGTAAGTAGTTTGAAATCAAAATGTGTAAAAAATGACCTGTGAAATCCTAAAGGTGCTCTTTGGAATGTGTGCCCCTTTGCCCACCTAGGCGGCAAAAAAGTGTCACACATCTGGTATCGCTGTACTCAGGAGAAGTTGGGGAATGTGTTTTGGGGTGTTATTTTACATATACTCATGCTGGGTGAGAGAAATATCTTGGCAAAAGACAACTTTTCCCATTTTTTTATACAAAGTTGGAATTTGACCAAGATATTTATCTCACCCAGCATGGGTATATGTAAAATGACACCCCAAAACACATTCCCCAACTTCTCCTGAGTACGGCGATACCACATGTGTGACACTTTTTTGCAGCCTAGATGCGCAAAGTGGCCCAAATTCCCTTTAGGAGGGCATTTTTAGACATTTGGATCCCAGACTTCTTCTCACGCTTTCGGGCCCCTAAAAAGCCAGGGCAGTATAAATACCCCACATGTGACCCCATTTTGGAAAGAAGACACCCCAAGGTATTCAATGAGGCACATGGCGAGTTCATAGAATTTTTTTTTTTGGCACAAGTTAGCGGAAATTGATTTTTTTTTGTATTTTCTCACAAAGTCTCAATTTCCGCTAACTTGGGACAAAAATTTCAATCTTTCATGGACTCAATATGCCCCTCACGGAATACATTGGGGTGTCTTCTTTCCGAAATGGGGTCACATGTTGGGTATTTATACTGCCCTGGCATTTTAGGGGCAGTATAGAAGTCTGGAATATAAGCGTGAGAAGAAGTCTGGAATATAAATGTCTAAAAAAATTTACGCATTTGGATTCCGTGAGGGGTATGGTGAGTTCATGCGAGATTTTATTTTTTGACACAAGTTAGTGGAATATGAGACTTAGTAAGAAAAAACAAAAACAAAAAAAAAAACAATTTCCGCTAACTTGGGCCAAAAAAAATGTCTGAATGGAGCCTTACAGGGGGTGATCAATGACAGGGGGGTGATCAGGGAGTCTATATGGGGTGATCACCCCCCTGTCATTGATCACCCCCCTGTCATTGATCGCCCCCCTGTAAGGCTCCATTCAGACGTCCGTATGTGTTTTGCGGATCCGATCCATGTATCCGTGGATCCGTAAAAATCATACGGACATCTGAATGGAGCCTTACAGGGGGGTGATCAATGACAGGGGGGTGATCAATGACAGGGGGTGATCAGGGAATCTATATGGGTGATCACCCGCCTGTCGTTGATCACCCCCCTGTAAGGCTCCATTCAGACGTCCGTATGTGTTTTGCGGATCCGATCCATGTATCCATGGATCCGTAAAAATCATACGGACATCTGAATGGAGCCTTACAGGGGGGTGATCAATGACAGGGGGGTGATCCATGACAGGGGGTGATCAGGGAATCTATATGGGTGATCACCCGACTGTCATTGATCACCCCCCTGTAAGGCTCCATTCAAACGTCCGTATGTGTTTTGCGGATCCGATCCATGTATCTGTGGATCCGTAAAAATCATACGGACGTCTGAACGGAGCCTGACAGGGGGGTGATCAATGACAGGGGGGTGATCAGGGAGTCTATATGGGGTGATCAGGGGTTCATAAGGGGTTAATAAGTGACAGGGGGGGTGTAGTGTAGTGTAGTGTTTTGTGGTACTTTACACAGCTACCTGTGTCCTCTGGTGGTCGATCCAAACAAAAAGGACCACCAGAGGACCAGGTAGCAGGTATATTAGACGCTGTTATCAAAACAGCGTCTAATATACCTGTTAGGGGTTAAAAAAATCACATCTCCAGCTCGCTGGCAGGCTGGAGATCCACTCGCTTACCTTCAGTTGCTGTGAACGCGCGCGCCTGTGTGCGAGCGTTTACAGGAAGTCTCGGCTCTCGCGAGATGACGCGTATATGCGTCACTCTGTGCAGAGCTGCCGCCTCCGGACCGCAGATCTGCGTTAGGCGGTCCGGAGGCGGTTAATATGGAAGAGGACAATATACTGTTACAGAGGGATCTGGATAGATTAGAGGCTTGGTCAGAGAAGTGGCAGATGAGGTTTAACACTGACAAATAGAGATGGCCTTGCGGTTCGCCCGGCGGTCGTTTTGCGGCAAACTTTGCGTGTTCGCGATTCATCGAACATGCAAACTTATGGCGATATTCGCGCCTTCCATATTCTTTTACATTGTGTAGAACTTTGACCCATGACACATCCATCAGGTGGTACAGGACAGCCAATTGAGACATTTAAGCACATGGACATACCCCCTACCTTATGACTAAACCAGATCTGGCCGCCATTTTACATTCAGTCTTTTGCCAGTGTACGGAGAGGTTGCTGTGTGGAGCAGGGACAGACTGTTAGGGACACAAATCACTAGCTAATAGGGCCACAAAAGTCCTTTTAAGGACTGGTATAGGCGTGCTATTGATAGGTGTGACATACTAAGGGGTGTAATATACTAATAATATACTTTCTAACATAGAAAATATACAGTATTATAGTGCATTTGTATAGTGCAGCAGTTGTCTGCGGTTTTGCTGCGTCACCTCATCTACACAGAGTGACAAACACTATTTGAAGAAATAATTTCTACTGGTGTGATTTACCAGTTGACCCCCAAAATAATTGATTGAACCAGGGATTTTATATACTAATAATATAGTTCTATATAGTGCATTTAGGTAGTGCAGCATTTGTCTGTGGTTTTCCTGCGGCACTGCATCTACACAGAGTGAAAAACACTATTGGAGCCAATAATTTCTACTGGTGTGATCTACCAGTTGCTCCCCCAAAAAACGGATTGAGGCAGGGGTGTGATATACCTTCTTCCACAAATACTGCTCTTCTATAAAGACTTTTGTCACAGGATCATTTTGAAAATGACAGGCAAAGAAAGAGGCAGACCATTCCGCAGGGGTGGTAGGGGTCGGGCAGGTGCACCAGGCCGGAGCCTAAGTGGGAAGTTGCAGAAGGTGCGTGCGATTACGTCAAAGGACGCACCAGACTTGGTTGAGTGGCTCACTCAGCCTTCCGCTTCTGCACCCTCCTCATCCTCTCTATCTGCATCCTCTTCACTCTCTGTTGTGTGCACCCCCAAAGCCACCACCACCACCACCACCATATCCCCTCCGCTCAAGTCAGAGGAATTATTTTCCCATACATTCCAAGACCTTACTGATGTGCAGCCATTCTTGGCATCGGATCAGGAAGAGGAGATATCAACGGTCACCACCCAGCAGTCTGACGATAGTACCCAGATCAGCCCAAGGAGGGTGGTCCCCGCTGTTGCTGCCTACTCCGAGATCTCTAATGTCAGTGGTGGTGAAGGTGACTAATCCGATCATGACGTGTCGATAGACATCACGTGCGTGCCCACAAGAGATGAAGAGGATGGGAGTTCAGAGGGAGAGACGGAGCAGCAGATAGGGAGGAGAAGGAAGAGAAGCAGGCAGAACTTACAGTGCACAGGAGGCAAAAAGCAGACTGCTAATGTATCTGGAACAAAACATCCACCATGCACGGTCACATCTGGCGCTCCCAGGACGCCTGCACATGGCTCTGCAGTGTGGGCTTTTTTTTTATGTGTCCGCTGCTGACAATAGTGTTACCATCTGCAGCCTGTGCTGTCAATGCATATGTTGCGGTAAGTCCAACACTCACCTAGGGATGACCGCCTTAAGAAGGCACCTGGCCTCTCATCACCGAGCCCAGTGGGAGCAACACCGTCAGAACCCACAAAGCCACACTCCCGTTGCTCACCATCCTGCCTCTTCTCCTTTTCCTCTCTTCTCCCAGTTGTCCTCCACTCCACCTTCCACCATGCTGTCAGCCTTTAGAAAATGTGTGGCTATTGGAACACCGCAATGGAAGGTACCCCGAAGGAAATATTTCTCCCAGAAGGGCATCCCAGAGCTATATGGCCACGTTCAGCGGCAAGTGAATGTATCTCTGGCACACAGTGCCAATGCCAAGATACATCTGACCACAGACACGTGGTCTAGCAAACACGGGCAGGGAAGGTACATAACTTTTACTGCCCACTGGGTGAACCTTCTGACGGCCATCAAGCATACAACCTGTGGCACCCGTGTAGATTTGGTGTTACCACCACGGATTGCATGCAGGCCTGCCTCTTTTTCTCCTCCTCCTACTCCATCCTTCCTCTCCTCCTTGGCTGACTCCTCCTTTTCCACTGCTACTGTCTTCCGCTGCTTCCGCTGCTACCGTCTCTGCCCCCCCCAAGATACCCAGAACCTATTCGATGTGCCAGGTGAGACGTTGCCATGCTGTGCTGCGTCTGTTGTGCCTGGAAGCCAAGAGCCACACCGGTCCTGCACTCCTTTGAGCTTTGAGGTCACAGGCAGATCAGTGGCTAACCCCGCTCAATTTGACAGTTGGTAAAGTGGTGTGCGATAACTGTGTCAATCTGCTGAGCGCGCTGAAACAGGTCAAAATGACATGGAGCGACACAACTTCATATTTTATAAGGTCTCATGAGATATTAGTGATTGGTGCACTAAGTATTGTTGTGAGAACTTGCCAGTACAGGCCCCAAAAATTAGCCAATAGGCATTCACCTGACAGCACACAACTTTATAGGATTCTGTGGCTGGAGGGACATTAGGCGGTCACAGGATAAAAATGTAAGTGTCGGCCAGTACAGGCCGCAAAAATTAGCCAATAGGCATTACCTGACAGCAAAGAACTTTGGATTCTGTGACGCGGAGCGATTAGTTGCCAAATACTCCGGGGTCCAGGACGTCTTGTGGCAGGCCAGGAAAATCTCTGGCCATTTTAGAAGATCTTACACGGCCATAGCTCACCTTGCTGACATTTAGCGGCGACACCACCTGCCCGTCAGGCGTCTGATTTGTGACTGCCCGACGTGATGGAACTCCAACTTGTATATGCTTGATAGGCTGCTCCAGCAGAAACGTGCCGTAAATGACTACCTGTACGAACTCTGCGGCAGGACAGGTTCTGGGGAGCTTGTTTTTTTTTTTTCACTGCGTCAGTGGCTGCTCATGCGCGACGCTAGCAGACTTCTGTAGCCATTTGATGAGATCACCAAATTGGTCAGTCGCAGCCATCAGTGACATTGTACCTTACGCCTTCTTTCTGGAGTCGTGCATTGCATAGTGTCATTGATCAAGCCGTCAAGGAGCAGGAAGATGAGGAAGTCGCAATGCTGGATGAATTCCCATGGGGGCTACTCCATCTAAGACAAGTCAACAACAGGAGTCTGAAGAGGAGTCAGAGGAGGATGGTGCCGGGGCAAAGGAGGAGCAAGAAGAGCATGCTTTAAACGTTCTTGGTGTTGTCCGTGGGTGGGGGGAGGAGAACGATGATGACATTATCCTGGATGATGAGCAGGAGCCAGGCCACTCCACCGCTTCCAGTTTAGTGCAAATGGGGGCCTTCATGCTTCAGTGTTTGAAGAGGGGCCCCCATATAAAAAGCATAAAGGGCAAGGGCCAGCACTGGGTGACAACGTACTTAGGCCCCTCGTACAAACACAAAATGGAGGAAATGTTACCATCATCACAGAGGGCTGTCAGAATGCAGAACTTCCAGGCCTTGCTTCGAGAACTGCTGCATTCTGCTTTTGCGGGCGCTGGCAGAGGAATTTCCACTCACAGAGAAACAATTGTGGGTACCAATTCAACAGCGCATGGAAGAAGAGGGCGGTTTGAAGATGTTTTGGTCACTTCGGATATGAGATCATTCTTGCAGCCAACCCATCGACGGCCGTCCTCCGGATCCAGCCTCAGGGGACGCCTAGAACGACAGGTGTCCGACTTCATCAGGTTAATGGCCAATGTGGACGCTCTGAGAAGCGATGAACCCCTGGACTACTGGGTGTGCAGGCGTGATCTATGGCCAAAGCTGGCACAATTTGCCATGGAACTGTTGGCTTGCCCCTCATCCAGTGTCCTGTCCGAAAGGACGTTCAGCGCAGCAGGGGGGATCGTGACCGATAAGCGCATTTGCCTAGCTCACAACAATGTGGACTACCTCACATTTCTAAAAATGAAGGAGGCATGGATCTCGGAGGAATTCAACACATGTGATGAGTCAACCATGTTTGATTGAAATTCCTCTTGACAGCCCACAAATATCCGCCACCACCCAGAACAAATTATGGTCCCTGTCTTAGGTAAATACAGCGGCTTAAAAAGCCCTTTTATGTCCATTGAATGCCTAATTTTTGCTGTCAGGTGAATGCCTATTGGCTAATTTTTGCGCCTGTTATGGCTGACAGTTACATTTTTATCCTGTGACCGCCTAATGTCCCTCCAGCCGCATAATCCTATAACGTTGTGTGCTGTCAGGTGAATGCCTATTGGCTAATTTTTGCGGCCTGTACTGGCAAGTTCTCACAACAATACTTAGTGCACCAATCACTAATATCTCGTGAAACCTTATAAAATGTGAAGTTGTGTGTACCGCGAAAAAATAAATCGCATCATTAGGGATTTTCGCAATGGCGCTTTTTTTAAACACTTGATCTGCATATACAGCGATTGTTATAACGTCTGTGAGAAATGTAATCAAATACACTGCTTTAATGTCAAATTACTTACAGTGAGAAGAAATTCTTCCTCAACGTAGCGAAAATTGTTGCCAACAATCTTTTCTGATCGCATCCAACTTTGGTTACATTGCCAATATTTTGCATTGAAAAAAATAATGAATGGAGATCGCAAATTCGAATAATACATCTGGTTTGTCACTGTCCATGTTGTGGGACTATTTGCCACTTCTAGTAAGTATTTAGTATGCTCTGCATCTGGAGGAAAGAAGGTTTCTACACAAACATAGAAGAGGATTCTTTACGGTAAGAGCAGTGAGACTATGGAGCTCTCTGTCTGAGGAGGTGGTGATGGTGAGTACAATAAAGGAATTCAAGAGGGGCCTGGATGTATTTCTGGAGTGTAATAATATTACAGGCTATAGCTACTAGAGAGCGGTCGTTGATCCAGGGAGTTATTCTGATTGCCTGATTGGAGTTGGGAACAAATTTTTTCCCCCTTAAGTGGGGAAAATTGGCTTCTAACTCACAGTTTTTTTTTTGCCTTCCTCTGGATCAACTTGCAGGATGACAGGCAAAACTGGATGGACAAATATCTTTTTTCGGCCTTATATACAGTACTATGTTACCATGTTACCATGTTACTATGGTATCACTGATATTTTTTGGATGTGCACACATGTCACTGTCCGCAGTGGACACCGTCTACGGAAAAAGTACACTGGATGTCACCTATATTTTTTGGATGTGCACACGTTGCACAGGAGATGTGGCGCAGGTAATGTAACTGTCCGCAGTGGACACCGTCTACGGAAAAAGTACACTGGATGTCGCTGTCTGCAGCAGCCTAACTATTGCACGCTATTTAGCACAGGATGCGCTAAAAATAGATATTGCTGCCACACACAATAGTCCTTATAAGGACTTTTGGGTCTCTGACAAGTTTTTCAACTAAAAAAAAAGAAAATTTCACTCCCTACACTATCTTTCCCTTCTTAAGCACAGCTCGCCCTGACTAACACTGAGCCAAACATGGGTCATCGGGTGCTATATAGCACCCGGTGACGCGTTTTTGCAAGCCAATCACTGTAATGCCAGTAACCAACATGGCTACAGAATTACAGTGAAGGGCAGTACTGACCTGCAGGTTTATTGGCTGTGTGGCAGCCAACAAATTTGCGGGGAGGAGACTCGAGCATTGCACTCGAGCACATGCGGTATTCGGCTGAGTACCGCCATGTGCCGAGCATCGATATGCTCAAGCCGAACTGGTGTTCGGCCAAGCATGCTCGATCAACACTAGTGTTCACCATACATAATGGATTATATTTATTTTGTGTGATTGTAACATATCAGTGCTACTAAGCTCATATCTTATATTTATGTTTTACTACTTTTGAACAATAAATGCACTTAAAAAACTTTATTTTTTGTGCTGTCATATTCTGAAAATCATCAGACTTTAATGTTTCCGGCAATAAAGTTGTGTGAGTACTTAAAGGGAATTAAAGGGAATGTCACCAGTTTTCTGCTGCTCTCACTTTTAAATCCTAACAGCTCCAACACGTGCCAATGAGTCCTGATATTCATTAGCTCATGGCTCTCCCTGCCCAACTGCCTCTGATTGACAGTTTTATTTTTTCAACTGAGTCAACAGCAGTTGGGTGGGGGAAAGCCAGGAGCTCATAAATATTCAGGACTCATCATTATGCACTAGCTCCCATTCAATACAGGATTTTGGCAAAATGGCTGTCTGGGTCAGTTAAAGAAAGTGACCCAGCATTTTGCTAAGGGGATCTGCCACTTGTTCATTTTGCCTTTAAGACACCATCAAATTGGTGATAGATCCACTTTAAAGTGGTTATTTGGGAAAATATATTGATGACCTAGCCCATCCTTGGCAGCAAGGTGGACTGAAGTGGGGGCGTGGAAACGAGCAGTGTATAATGCGATGGAAAATATGGACAATCACAATAGATAATAGTAAGTGACTTGTAGTAACTTTGTCTACATGATAATTGCTATTTGATGAAGTGGAACAACCCATTTGAATTTTTGATCATTTTTATTTCCATTTTTTGGGAGGCAAAATAAAGAAGCATCTTTTTTTTTTGTTTTTTTCAGCTTTTGGTACAACTGATGTTCTGTGGGTTGATAAGATGACAGTAATACAGAATTTATAAAAAAAAAAATTATGAATTACCATTTGTGTCACCAGAGCTGTACCTTTTTATTTTTTCCGTCAGTGAAGTTGGGTACATTTGACTTTTTAAGTGAGACACTGGATACCCCCAAAAATTAGGTTATATTTATTCTGAACTGCTACACAATGGAGTATGTATGAAATTGGGTGTTTAAAAAAATGCTTCAAGACAATTGCTTCATTTTGGTTGCTGGGAGAGAAGGGATGCAAATGAGCTCTTAACAACCTCTGCCTCTAATGCCACCAGATGTAAGGCAGCTATTTTATAAGTCAATGGTCAGCTCTTAAAATAAGCCTTGAGATATGACTTGGATAATAAATAAGCCAGCACCTCATCTGCAGACAGCTATTATATCTGGTGGAATTAGAGGCAGAGCTTGTTAAGAGGTCATTTGCATCCCTTCCCTCCCAGAATTCCAGAGGAGCATGTACGGCCTATAAGTCTTTTCACACTGATTAAGGTGCTCTCTCCCTAAGGAGAGTTAGTTCCCCCCTATTCTGGTTGCTGTAATGCCATATATTGCCATTGAAAGTGATTCTCAGATATAGTTTTGGTCCTCTCAAGCTTCAGGGCCTGAGTGCCTCCACTGTTTTTGAGAGTACCTAAGATCTTCTTAGGTCTTCTTCTCGCAACTTTAACTGCTTATTATTGGTGCATGATTTTTTATGTAATTGAAAGAAACTAGCTACACACTAGGGGTGGGAGATATATGTGATATGCGATATGCACGATATAAATCTGTGCAACCATACAGATTTTGTCCATATCGCATATATCGCTGGGCTGTGATATGACCACGGAGCGGTAGTGAATTGAAGAAGCTTCTCACCGCTCCTTGGCTCCGCCTCCCGACTCCATCACCGGGCTGTGATATGACCACGGAGCGGTAGTGAATTGAAGAAGCTTCTCACCGCTCCTTGGCTCCGATGATGGAAAATGCCACATGGGGCTTGGGGCTTGGGGCTGATGGCACTGGCTCTGAGGGACATATGTACTGTAGTGGCACTGTACTGTAGTGGCCAGGGCCTGGCGTGCACACAGCGTCAGCCCGCTGGCTGACGCAGTGTGTGATGTCAGGTCCTGCAATGCATGCTGGGAAGAAGACGCGACACCTGCAGACTGCCGACTCGCCGAGCACTCTACAGGAAAGGTTAGTATAGCAATTCTTCTGGGGGGGGCTGGAGAATCGGGGGGGGGGGTCTATTTGCAAAGGATGGCCATGGTGCTTGGGGCTAATGGCACTGGCTCTGGGGGACATATGGCAGATGATGGCAAATGCCACATGTGGCTTGGGGCTGATGGCACTGGCTCTGGGGGACGTATGGCAGATGATGGAAAATGCCACATGGGGCTTGGGGCTGATGGCACTGGCTCTGGGGGACATATGGCAGATTATGGCAAATGCCACATGGGGCTGATGGCACTGGCTCTGGGAGACATATGGCAGATGATGGCAAATGCCACATGGGGCTAATGGCTCTGGCTCTGAGGGACATATGGCAGATGATGGCAAATGCCACATGTGGCTTGGGGCTGATGGCACTGGCTCTGGGGGACATATGGCAGATGATGGAAAATGCCACATGGGGCTTGGGGCTGATGGCACTGGCTCTGGGGGACATATGGCAGATGATGGAAAATGCCACATGGGGCTTGGGGCTGATGGCACTGGCTCTGAGGGACATATGTCAGATGATGGCAAATGTCACATGGAGCTGATGGCACTGGCTCTGGGGTACATATGGCAAATTATGGAAAATGCCACATGGGGCTTGGGGCTGATGGCACTGGCTCTGGGGGACATATGGCAGATGATGACAAATGCCATGGGGCTTGGGGCTGATGGCACTGGCTCTGGGGGACATATGGCAGATTTTTGTGCAATATAAATAAGTAATCAGGACAGGAGGAAGAAATGTCATGTTTATTTTTTTACATTTTTCACTTTATTTTAAACAAATTTGTGTTTTTACTAACACTTAGTCTTCATCTTTACATTGTTTGGAAAAAGATATGTTACTGTTACACAATACACATATTAAAAATTTCTTGAAAAGTTTAGTAATTTGTATTTTTTGTATACATACAGAAGAAAATAATATATTGCAATATACACTCACCTAAAGAATTATTAGGAACACCATACTAATACGGTGTTGGACCCCCTTTTGCCTTCAGAACTGCCTTAATTCTACGTGGCATTGATTCAACAAGGTGCTGATAGCATTCTTTAGAAATGTTGGCCCATATTGATAGGATAGCATCTTGCAGTTGATGGAGATTTGAGGGATGCACATCCAGGGCACGAAGCTTCCGTTCCACTACATCCCAAAGATGCTCTATTGGGTTGAGATCTGGTGACTGTGGGGGCCATTTTAGTACAGTAAACTCATTGTAATGTTCAAGAAACCAATTTGAAATTATTCGATCTTTGTGACATGGTGCATTATCCTGCTGGAAGTAGCCATCAGAGGATGGGTACATGGTGGTCATGAAGGGATGGACATGGTCAGAAACAATGATCAGGTAGCCCATGGAATTTAAACGATGGCCAATTGACACTAAGGTTATTTCAGTCAACGTTGCTCTTCTATCAGCTTGAATCAGTCGGCCCATTCTCCTCTGACCTCTAGCATCAACAAGGCATTTTCGCCCACAGGACTGCCGCATACTGGATGTTTTTCCCTTTTCACACCATTCTTTTTAAACCCTAGAAATGGTTGTGCGTGAAAATCCCAGTAACTGAGCAGATTGTGAAATACTCAGACCGGCCCGTCTGGCACCAACAACAATGCCACGCTCAAAATTGCTTAAATCACCTTTCTTTCCCATTCTGACATTCAGTTTGGAGTTCAGAAGATTGTCTTGACCAGGACCACAACCCTACATGCATTGAAGCAACTGCCATGTGATTGGTTGACTAGATAATCGCATTAATGAGAAATAGAACAGGTGTTCCTAATAATTCTTTAGGTGAGTGTATATCGCATATCGCACATGCTTCAAATTATATCGCAATATAGATTTTAGGCCATATCGCCAACCCCTACTACACACTACCCCAAATGATGGTGTGATGATCTGGGGAGCCTTTGCAAATTCTAGTAGTGATATGAGGGACACTAATGCTATTTTCATTAGAGATCCAGCCGCTACCCGGCAAATATGCTGGGATTCGGCAGTATGAAAACCTGTAAGTCTCCATGCCCAACTGTATCTATTCCAGTCTAAAGGAGGCACAACAAGGTACTAGATAGATATGAGTGAAGTTCTCAAAAATTCGATTTGGCTGCTTTGCCGAATTTTATAAAAAAATTTGCTTTGTGACAAATCACTTTGTCATGAAGCGCATTCCTTTGTAGATAGCATGTGCAATGACAGGGAACAGCGATTGCGCTGCCCCACATCATTGAACCCCTCAGATGCCGCGTTCATCACTGATCACGGCATCTGAGATCATTATTAAAGTATTTCATTGTCTGCAAATAAAAAATAATATAAAAATCATAGTTACCGCATCCATGTAATCGCGAAGAGGCCGCATCGCGTGATGATGTAATCACGTAGGCCGGCGTGGTGACGTCATACGTCACCACACACAAGATTTTGTATGGGATCTTCAAGCAAGATAGCCACTGCAGGCTCTATATGCTCAAATGGATAAGGTAAGTATGATTTTTATTATTTTTACCGCCATTTCAGGGAAAATGGATTAGTTACCATGAAGCACAAGGAAATTTGCGGCAAATCAAATTTTTTCCTGAAATTAGAATGGAAATCCACTTCGTGCACTTCAATTCACTGAACACTAGTACTAGAGCCTCCTTTCAATTGTACAGTTTTCCCCAATAAACTTCTCCTTTCACTCTAATATACATATTTCATCATTACATACACAGTGATATATAAGTTTAATTTAATCCAACTCCTTTTTGTGTTGTTGTTTTTTTGTCAATGAGAATGCTATAGCCCAAAACATGGTAGGTTAAGTCAATGTGATCATGGAGCCCTTGGTGGAGATTTATTCATCACAGCAGATGTCATTTACAGGCACAAAGCCAACAATTAACATTTTAGGTTAAGTTAGGTGAGTATTTCACAAAAATTAAAACATTAATGTAGTCATCTTATAATGATGAATCTTTCAATGAGTTTCCCAGACTAATCAGTTAGTATTGACAAAGCAGCTTCTCTCTTCATTTCCCCTGGAGAAATAAATCATTGCACGGTGGACATAATGGGGTTTCAAGTGGGGGGAGCCTCATCTTGTTATTATCTTCTCCCATATATTATGTGGGTAGGTATTGTCTAAAGAAGATGGCCACTTAATGTTTAGGTCCATAAAAATATCACATTACTATCCAGCAATGGGATTTCCCTATCATAGACATGTATGGCATGTTTACAAGCAATCAATTTAAATAAATAACAGAGAAGAGCGACTTTATTTTGGTCCAATTCGACAAATACAATCTACAGTCCAATTTGGACCCAAACTGATCTTACCAGAATAAAAAAAAGTGCTTCAATTGACCTAAAAAGCTGTGGATGGAATTCTGGTCTCTATCTCTATCTCTGTGTCTCTCTAAGTTCTCCTGAATTAAATCACCTAAAATTCTGATTCTATAGAATTGATTTACTCATCTCTAGTGGGGAATAAATGGGCAGGTGGTCAAGCAGCTTCATATTTTTTATATGGAAAATGAGGAGACACCTGAAAAATCCACTGGCTAACTTACCAGGTGGGGCAGGTGTAGGGTCCCCCCATTCTGGACATAGGTGTTGTCATGGTCTTACCTTCTTGCTGTTCTCCTTCGTTTGACATGTGCTGGCGGCCATCTTGGTTTCTGGGTTTCTTGTAGCCTCCCACCCTGCGGCTTCTCCTTCCCACTGGGAGGAGCTGGATGCCTAGCTCATATATATAGGAGGTCTGTGGCTTCAGTTCCTTGCTTGGTCCTCCTGTGTTCACATGCTTCTAAGACTGCTGCTGCTTCTGGTTCCTGATCCTGGCTTCGTCTGACTACCCTGCTGGTTCCTGATCCTGGCTTCGTCTGACTACCCTGCTGGTTCCTGATCCAGGCTTCGTCTGACTACCCTGCTGGTTCCTGATCCAGGCTTCGTCTGACTACCCTTCTGGTTCCTGACCTCTGGCTTCGCAAGACCCTGCTTCGGTTTAGCCATCCGTTTGGACTTTTGCCTTACAGCTTGATTTGCAATAAAGCCTTCTTATTTCCACTTATCTCTTGTTGTACGTCTGGTTCATGGTTCCATGACAGGTGTGCAGTACCCTAGACCTTAGTTATCTGCAATGTCTGTTATGTTTATGTCACCATGTTCCTGAAACATTGTAAACCAACAGATAAGGTAGGAGTGGGCTGGTCCAACTTACTGCCAGGAGAGGGCAGAGCTAGTTAGCCTAGTGATGAAGCATGACAATCTGCTCCCACTCTAAAGGTCTTAGGAACCACAGAATCAGCTCAACTGTGAGGAATACTGATCCAGGGAGACTGAAGGTCCAAGGCTGTGGATATTCTTCAGTGCTACGACGCTACAGTCAGTGAGGTTACCAGCAAATATCCTGCTGCAGGTGAGGGAGAACACGTTAAGACAGCTCAGGCATACTCAAAGGCCTATATTTATCAAGTGGACACCCACTGTCATAGGTATCAGTTGATATTTCCCTTATCCTTTCTCACCACCTTTTCACTGTACCTAACCCCAGGGAGTAACAGCCTGAGGGACTACACCGTAACACAACATCTCATCAGAGCCACCACCACTCCCATCCTCTGCTCCGGCTCCTCAGGGGCTTGCTGCAGTTGGATGTACCAAACACATTGATGATGGAAATAATCCTTAATCCCTTCAGGACCCTGCCATTTTTCACTTTAAGGACCAGGCCGTTTTTTGGAAATTTGACACGTGTCATTTTATGTGGAAATAACTTTGGAACACTTTTAATTATCCAAGCCATTCTGAGATTGTTTTCTTGTGACGCATTGTACTTCATGATAGTGGTAAATTTCAGTCAACATTTTTCATTTTTATTGAAAAAAAATCCCATATTTACCAAAAAGTTTGAAAAATTTGCAACTTTCCAAATTTCGATTTCTATTTAAAACAGATAGTGATACCTCAAATAATAGTTATTATTTTACATTTCTAATATGTCTACTTTATGTTTGGATCATTTTGTGAATGCCATTTTATTTTTTGGGGACGTTAGAAGGCTTAGAAGTTTAGAAGCAAATCTTGAAATGTTTCTGAAAATGTCCAAAATCCACTTTTTAAGGACTAGTTCAGGTCTGAAGTCACTTTGTGAGGCTTACATAACAGAACCCACCCATAAATGGCCCCATTTTAGAAACTACACCCCTCAAGGTATTCAAAACTGATTTACAAACTTTGTTAACCCTTTAGGTGTTCCACAAGAATTAAAGGAAAATGGAGATGAAATTTCCAAATTTCACATTTTTAGCAGATTTTCCATTTTAATAAAAAAAAATCCAGTAACAAATCAAGGGTTAACAGCCAAACAAAACTCAATATTTATTACCCTGATTCTGTAGTTTATAGAAAACCCCCATTTGTGACCGTAAACTGCTATACGGGCACATGGCTGGGTATTTTTGAAAAAAAATAAAATTTAGTGTCTCCATATTCTGAGAGCCATAATTTTTTTTATTTTTTGGTTGATTGTCTTAGGTAGGATTTAATTTTTTGCGGGATAAGATGATGGTTTGATTTGTACTATTTTGTGGTGCTTATGACTTTTTGATCACTTGGTATTACACTTTTTGTGATGTAAGGGGAGAAAAAATTGCTTTTTTGACACCATTTTATTTTAATTTTTTCACAATGTTCACCTGAGGGGTTAGGTCATGTGATATTTTAATAGACCTGGTTGTTATGAACACGGCAATACCTAATATGTCTACCTTTTTATTTTTTTCACTTTTAACACAATAAAAGCATTTTTGAAACAAAAAAAATCATGTTTTAGTGTCTCCATAGGCTGAGCAATGTTTTTTTTATTTTTTGCCCGATTGTTTTATGTTGGGGCTCATTTTTGGCAGGATGAGGTGACAGTTTTGGGGGGCATACGCCTTTTTGATCGCTTGGTGTTGTACTTTTTGTGATGTAAGATGACAAAAAAATGCTTGTTTTAGGTGAGTTCAGGTGAAGGGGTGGATCATGTGATATTTTTACAGAGACGGTCGTTACAGACACGGCAATACCCAATATGTCTATTTTTATTTTATTTTTTTACAATTGTATGTGTTTTATTTGGGGAAAGGGGATTTTATTTTTATTTTTACTTGAAACTTATTATGAACAAAACTTATTATGAAAAACACCTTTTTTTTTTTTTTTTTTTTGTCCCACTCTGGGACTTCAACTTCTGGGGTTCTGATCCCCTCTGCAATGCATTACAATACATCCTGTATAGGAATGCATTGGCTGCCAGCTTGTATGCTGACAGCCTGCCTGTGAGACCCAGCCTAAGGGCTGGATCTCACAGGTTTCCGTAGAAGGGAAGCCACGATGACTATGGAAAGCGTTGGGCTGCCTTCTCTGCCATCGGTTCCCCGTCACTGCAGCGGGGGAGTCACTGCAGCGGGGGACTCGATGGAGATGCGGAGGGCACCTGTAGCCTCCGCAAACCCTCTGCATGCCATGGTCAGCTTTGACTGCGGCATACAAGGGGTTAACACGCGCGCATCAGTGTTTTCACTGATGCTGACGTATGCAGCAGGAGCCCGGCTGTCAGTGACTGCCGGGACCGTGCCGCTGATAGGGCGGGTGCAGCTTCTGCACCCTCCCGATCAGCCCGCCGTACATGTACGGCGCTGGTCTTTAAGTCGTGTCCACCAGTGCCGTACATGTTCGGTGCGGGTCCTTAAGGGGTTAATGTGACTAAACAATGGAATTTTATGGTCAGTAGAAGTAGTTTGCTTTCCCATGCCCAAGGAAGGGACAAATGTAAGAAGTGAGTTTTCTTTGGAGACAGCAGAAGATGGGGAGGTGTGAATGTGAAGTTTACCATTTATTTGGATGCTTTCATCTTGTACAAACACAGACAAATGACATTGTGAGTTTGTGAGGAGCTAGTCAGAACTGTAAGAGAATTTGTTAAAACATTCTATTCAAAATGTCATTATTGAAAGATAAATTGTTAGAAAACATTGTGTAAAAAGACAAGCAGAAGAGTTTGGTATTTGCTAGGACTACAAGACGTATGAAGTAAATCAACACAATGTCTATTGACTGCGACTCATGATTTTATCATAGCCCTGAACATGAGGGATTTGTTACTCTCTAGTCTGCACTGGTTTTCTTGTAAGTGCATATATAACGACAGGTTTATATCTGGTTCAAGAATCATATAAAATTATTTTTACAGTACAAAAAACAAATCTGTTCCGGAGATAAATACATAGGAAAAAGGTTTGAAACTGGGGTTTTGCACACCACAGACTAGGAGAAGAACCACCAGACATGGAGACAATAGATTTAGATGCAGAGTGAACTTTATAAAAGCTACCCTGAGTACTTTGGGCCCTTTCAGATCTAGTGAAGGGTACAGTATTTTATGGGAACCTGTCATCAACTTTGTGATGACCTCACTAAGGCCCCCTGCACACGGCCGTGTTTCACAGCCGTGTGCGGGCCGTGGAACCGCGGCCTGGATCCCTCCTGAGAGCTGGAGCGCACGGCGTCACTGGTTTGCTATGACGCCGTGCGCTCCCTGCTGCCGCCGCAATACAGTAATACACTGGTATGATCTATACCAGTGTATTACTGTACTGTGCCGGCAGCAGGGAGCGCACGGCGTCATAGCAACCAGTGACGCCGTGCGCTCCTGCTCTCAGGAGGGATCCAGGCCGCGGTTCCACGGCCCGCACACGGCTGTGAAACACGGCCGTGTGCAGGGGGCCTAAGGCCATCATAAAATAGTGACAGAAATGCTGATTTCAGCGGTGTGTCACTTATGAGCTAAACGTATGTGGTTGCTGAGAACCAGCATCATAATCATTGCTGCCCAGGCCCGGAGAAGAGTCAGAACTACCTGAGAAGAGTCCTGGTTATTCATAATCTCCTGCTCTCCCGTCCATCTGCTGATGGTTGGCAGTTCTCTCCTAGAGAGAAAGGGAGAAAACTAGATAGAAGACTGTCAGTCATCGGAAGGTGGGCAGGGAGAGCAGGAATTCATGAATAACCAGGACTCTTCTCAGGTGGCTGTGACTCTTTTCCAGGCCCAGTCTGCAATGATTGTGATGTTGGTTCTCGGCAACCACTTACTTTTAACTTTTAAATAACAGACTGCTGAAATCAACTCTCCTGCCTCTACTTCATGCTGCTGTTAGTATGGGCAGCATAAAGTTGATGACAGGTTCCCTTTAACACCTTCAGAGAACAACTGGACAGAGCTCTACAAGACTGGCGTGTTCTGCTCAGGGTCTTTATAAGTTCTCCCTTTCAACTCCATACCATAGGTTCTCTCCTATAGGAAAACTTCCTTTATCATCTAGCCCAGCCCACAATGCCTTTGTTCTATAGTATCCCCAGGCTTACTACTGAGATTAATGTCTCACTCCCTTTAATGGTCAATCTTGGTGACTGAAGCATTTATTAGAAATAAAGTAGCACTGTCCCTGTGGCAGGCGCAGAACTATGAAGTGCCCTTAGAATCATTTTGATATCTCTGACTTTTAGTCTAACCAGACTGTCTATTACTCTGTAATTACTCTAGCGCTGTTCTATAGAAACAGTAGGTTTAAAGAGCACACCAAATGCTTGAAATAACTTCTTTATTAACTTTAACTTTTCTTCATATAACACTACCGCCTCCACAGCAGATAGTCCATGTACATAACACGTGTTGAAAAGATATCACAAAATGGCGGTATGCATAAGATGGTGGTTCAACTGTTCAATCTTGTCATTCAACATAAAATGGTGGATATACTTCTCTCTTCAGTATCTGTACTGTCACTTTAAGTTATTTAAGTACTTTATTATCTCTCTGAGAGGTATATCTGAGATTTAACAGTTCTACTGGCTAAACTGGATGTGCAGTATGCAGTTAGCAGTAACTATTTGCAGATTGGTTGAGTATCATCTGGTATGGTTGAATTTGTATGGATTGTTAAGTAGTTCACAGTTTGCAACTGTAGCTTGCAATTTGTAGTTTGCAATTGTAGCTTGCAATTTGGTGGAACTGCAAGTAAACGTACATATAACTCGTTCAGTATACGGTTCTAATTACAATACTAACAATATGAACATTATATAACTGTTCTAAATACCTATTTTGGGCTCTTGTTCCCATAAAACTGGACTCTGACTGGAACTGTGTGTCTGTTCAGCTCCTCTCTCTGGTGAGTAATGATTCCAGCTAGGGGAATTCCCCACATAGGCTGTATATGAGGCTGGCTGTGATTGGTGAAAACTCTGGCTGTGTGAGAAGCTGGCTGTGATTGGCCTAGACTTCTGCCCAGCAACAACAGATTAACACTATGCTTTCTGTTGTTTCTGCTGTGTCACTGAGCTTGCCCTACACTACAAAATGAATCTTAAATGTATATTATTTTTTTCTGCTTCTGTGAACACAAAATATAACAGTTATATGACATCCAAAACATGATGTCACAGCAAATAACTCTGCTTTTGTATTTAACATATACACATAGGAACTGTATTAAGGCTATTGGTAGGTATATCTGTATACAAATGTAAGCTATACTAGCAACCTAGAACAGGTCTTAGCTGGCCAGCTACACTCCCACCAAAATTACCTATAATTCTATGTTCTTAGTGGTAGGACTTGAACATGAATTTGAGAAATTTTCCATCAGTTTCTCAACTTCCAAGTGTCTTTTATCATTTTCAAGTAGAACAACAAACTTCTGTATAGGACGTTCCAACTTGAGTGGAGTAGTAAGACGTTTTCCTTTTTTGTAAAATTTCCTATTTGTAACAACACTCTTCTTACTAGTTTGTCTTAATCCTTTTGAACTTCTAGAACTTTTGCAAATTTCCATTGACTTCTAGGTAAATCTTCTTCTTTCACTAACATTATGTCACCAACTTGGACATTTCTTCTGGGTGTTTGCCATTTACTTCTTAGCATAAGATTGGCTAAGTACTCTTTCCTCCATCTATTCCAAAACTGTTCTGATAGATATTGAACTCTTTGCCATCTTCTTTTAGCATATAAATCCTCTTTGGTGAACTTGCCAGGCCGTGGCTGTGGGGCTGTATTTAATCAGACTTAAGGTGAAGTAGATGGTTGGGAGTTAAAGGGTCCAAACTTGTTGATCGTTGATATTATCAACTGTTAGTGACGGTTAACAATAGACATAAAATAGACATTACTTCATAGAATAGGGTCCTAAGTGAAGCATCATCTATTCTTCCGGAGTTTATTTTCAACACTGAAATTAACACATTTATCACAGTTCTGATTTGTCTTTCCCAAACTCCTCCTGTATTGCTTGCATGTGGAGCACTCATGTGAAAATCACACTGTTTCTCTAACAAATACTTTTTCTTTATCAATCTTTTTTAGCGCTTTCTTCAAATCATTCTTTGCTCTGACAAAATTAGATTCTTGGTCAGATCTAAGCTCTCTGACGGTAATTCTAAGGGCTATGAAACATCTTAATGTGTTGATGAATGCGTCAGTTGACATATCCTCTAACATTTCCAGAGGTGAATTGCTCTGGAGCTCAGACATCAACCCACACTGATCTGATATTGATTACCTATCCTGAGGATAGGCCATCAATATTAAACTCCCAGAAAACAACTTTCAGGTAGCATGTGTGTCTTAGCCACCTTACCAGTTTCCTCAACCATAAAAGCCCTGCCAATCTGCAGAAAAGTCTGTCACACGATGTCAGCGGTCTTCACAGACTTGCACCCCTGGCAGACAATGGAAGATGCAGCCATAGGATGCCACTATGGGCACAAAGTCACTACATCTATTCATTGTACAGATGTAGCAGGGTTAGCACTCCAGCTCTTAACTCAAATTTCTTATTGCGTTATCTTGAGACAAAAGCCATTGAAAAGCAATTGAAGGTGTTTGCTTAGATTAGATAACACAACTCAGAAATCTCAGAAAACAGGAGTGTTAACTCTACTCTATCCGTACCATTTAGAGGTCCGACAATGTGTAATGCCCCAGAGAGGCATTACCACTTCTTTACCTCGCTACTGTTTTTAATGGGCTAATATAATGTCATCTTATGTATTTTGTTCAGGTCCACTCCACTGTGCATTCCTAATCTGTTTGTAACTGTTATGTTCAAATGTAATGTGCCTGGTTCACCAGCAGGAGGAAGCAAACACGGCAGAGCTGTACTTAGCTAAAATGGAACCTTCCATTCCATTCTGACCCCCCCCCCCCCCTCTGTGGAGTAGTGGGCCAGCCCCACTTCCTGCATGAAGGGTGGGTCCCAGTTTCTAGTGAGCTTCAGCTTACCCCCTGCCAAGGGAGTTTGTGCTGGGCACGTCTCTGCTGGACGTGCCCAGGCCAAGCCAAGCCAAGCCCATGCCAGCCAGAGCACCCTCAGCTCTGCTGGTCATAGAGGCCACAGCTTAAAGCCTCAGGAGCCAGGAGGAAATTTCCCTGGCCTAATTAAGAGATAGACTACAAAGAGAGACGTTGCAGCATATAGCAAAAGCAAAGTTATACAGTCAGCCTGTCAGTACAGCAGAGCCAGAGATCAACAGATGTAGCAGTCGAGTTTGCCTGCCATTTTAATGGTAAAGCCTGCTCGGTCCAAGATAAAGCTTGAAGATTGTTCTTGAGAAAGTTTATGCAAAGTAAAGCTGCTTTTCAACTTCATCTTAAGGTCTGGGCTCACGTTATTCTTTTATTCCTCAATAACCCCCCTATTTGCTGCTTCGGGGCCAACGTCTGGGATCCACCCATATCCAGGTAGGAGCACCATAACACTAACTCAACGTAAAGGGACATTTTAGGTCACCCTATACCACTCGGCATTTCCTACACATGTGTACCAATCCCTCTAATAGGTCTCGAGGGGAGGCCCGTTGCAAATGGACAAAAGAGTTTGAGATCTTCTGACATTATTATAAGTAGTCATTCTCTGTTTAAATCCTGTTATGTGTGGATCATTTGTGGTTTAGGTTGTTGTTGCAGAGCACATAATTTTAGTTAACCTACTGTACATCATGTGGAACTGATGCATCCATAGGTTGAACCTTTACAGACTTCTTGCAACATGGCAACTGTTATATTAACTGAGGATCATCTATTGTGGTCAAAAGGAATTCAAGTTGCATGTATTGTCAATTTTCAAGTCAATTAGCACTGAATCTGAATTTCCTCATGCTTTGTGGTAACAAATTGCATTTTCCTAAAATGGATGCTGCACCTGTTAGGACATGGAGCAAGGAACTCTGGGAATGAGGGATCACCCACAATGCCATGCATGCGGCAAATCAGCAGCCAGCCAGCCCTGTGATGTCACAGCCCTATAAATAGCCTCAGACATCTTGAATTCAGCCATTCTCCAGTGTACTGGACGTCAGCAGGCGCTAGGGACAGTAGTAGAAAAGACTTCAAAACTTTTATTTTGCTGTATAGAAGTTCAGGGAAAGGCTAGGGAAAAATCATTCCACAGTATTGAAGCAGAACAGGGTTCAGTAGGGTATTTTACAGCCTAGGTAATAGGAACAATCCTATTACACCTTACTGCACTGACTGTGAATCCAAATTGCCATTATACAGCTCTGTAATTCCAGCAAACTGTTCTTGTTATTGGGGTGCAAGTGCTGTGTGATACAGCCATTAACAGGGTTAATTACAAGGAAATATTTCTACATTCTATTTGCCCTTGTGCAGTGCAGTTATATGTTCTAAAGCATTTTTTGACTTGTATTAGTGGGGAAAAGGGCTTATTATGTGTGGTGAAGTGAGAAAATTACAGCCCTTTTTGGCGTATATTAGTGTAAAAAATATAAATATTATTTGCAGTTCAGCGGTGCAGTTATATGTTCTAAAGCCTTTGGTGGTGTGTATAAGTTGAAAAAAGTAAGGGCCTATTTGCTTTACAGCGGTGCAGTTATATGTTCTAAAGCCCTTTTCGGCATGTATTAGTGGCAAAAAAAAATTCTATTATTTGCCGTTCATCGGTGCAGTTATATGTTCTAAAGCCCTTTTTGGCATGTATTAGTGGCAAAAATATATCTAGATTTGCTGTTCTGTGGTGCAGTTATATGTTCTAAAGCTTTTTGTGACGTGTATAAGTAAAAAAAGTAAGGGCCTATTTGCCGTTCAGCCCTTTTCGACAAGTATTAGTAGAAAAAAAATATATATTATTTGCCGTTCTGCGGTGCAGTTATATGTTCTAAAGCCTTTTGTGGCGTGTATAAGTGGGAAAAAGTAAGGGCCTATTTTCCGTTCAGCAGTAAAGTTATCTGCTCTAAAGCCTTTTTTGGCGTGTATATTATTGGAAAAAAGGGGCTTATTAGCCGTTGTGTGGTGAAGTGATAAAATTTAAGACTTTTTTAGGGTGCTTTAATTTCCATATTATTTATTTATTTGATCTAACAGTATGTCAGACAGTGAAGTGCCAGGCCCTGCACAGGGCAGTGGCAGAGGACTAAATGTTTCTGGAGCAGGCACAGGTCGCAGCAGAGTAAGGGGGCGTGGCAGCAGGGGTCGGAGTGAGAGCCCTGAGCTCTCAATGTCATCTAGTGGTCATGTCTTGGCCAGAGATCCAGCGGTTCTTGAATGGTTGACTCGGTCATCCACTTTGTCCCAAGTGACATCAGACACCCCCAATCAAAAGTCGGTGGGTTCGTCAGACATAACACAAAAATGATCAGAGCACTGAAGCAAATTCAGGCTATGCTGACACTCCAAAGTGACAAGAAGACAATGAGCCCCTAAAGCAAGAGGGGGGAGTATACTTATTTAAAATTTAACATTTAATGAGATCAAGGATATCAGATTAATAAAACTCACTACACATAATAGACATACATATACATAAACGACCAACTGAATGGTGCCTGGCTGGTATAGACAAAAAATCTGTTCCGTCTGGGAAGACGCGAACAGTCTTACCAGACCCTTTGTAGATAGTGGGAGAGGTCCTTGGATACAGGAGGCAGGAGACACTTGGATCATGCCGTGCAGGAATAGGTGCATTCACTGTGGGGCCGTGTAGACGGAGCAATGGAGTAAATCCTGTGTAGCCCTACCAAAGGTGATGGGGGCTATTATGCTACTACCTATCTACACGGAGCACTCGCCTTGGAAAAGGCAACCCCGTCCGGTAGCCTGTCCCTATGGTGGACCTCACCCTAAAACTACAGAAGTTATGCCAGTGAATTAAAGATACAGTTGCTTCCAATGGTCTCCCGACGTGGCACGTTTCTGTCCGTGACTCTTCAGGGAAAGACTACAGGAAGATGAGAGGTAGAAAGCCGCAGGTATCTGACCTGAGGCTGAGTAAACACTGGAAAGGGGAGCAAGCTAGGAGGCTTGTCCTCTGCTATCCTGGGGTGGGATGCAGTATTGCGCAGGAGGGGTAATCCTGTGCTAGACGGTCCGGGGGACACAATGGTCCCTGGCAAGTGAAACCCTTCTGGTTGGGGGTAACAGTGCAATAACCAGCCGCAGTGATGTACCTCAGTAATGGGTTTAAATAATCGCGCTCCAAATCCGTCGCCCCACCTCCCGATTGGCGTCATCAGCATGCGACACCAGTCTGAAGCGCCACTCCCGCCCGGTCACGTGACCCCGGCCTCAGGAAACCTGAGCCGAGGCAACATACACAGAGCAGGGGGCGGGCGCAATCAGTGACATCACACGCCGGAGGCACCACGTGGGGTGGGCGGGAGTGCGGCAGGAGATGGGCGGGGTTAGGGATCGCTCAGCCAATAGTTTAGAGGTCTGATGATATCATGGGACGCACAGTGTATGCGTCTCCTAGGTA
This sequence comes from Bufo gargarizans, assembly GCF_014858855.1. Classification (NCBI taxonomy): domain Eukaryota; kingdom Metazoa; phylum Chordata; class Amphibia; order Anura; family Bufonidae; genus Bufo; species Bufo gargarizans. The sequence goes on along the minus strand of NC_058083.1, from coordinate 12,986,401 downwards.
ACATAGAAGATAGTGAAGCCTTAAATCGGCTGGTGACATTTAATGCAGAAAACAGGGGTAAACAGGTAATCAATGATGCAGATACTGTCAGAGAGATCCCAGACAGGGTAACATGAAGTCAAAAGTTCGCAGCTGTGCCCTAATTACACGGGTACCATGCAATCAAGGCCATGCTAGGCGCGCTCGGGATGATACCTATAATTGCGCATAAACCGCGCAAGCGTATATAGGATGAAATGGATGCCTGCGATTGCGCGTTCTTGGCCCACTCTCAGCAGGATCAGTGGTCACTATCTTCATAATGCATACATGTTAACCACAGGAGGCAATGCGCCTCAGGGGACGCATGCGCCATTATGCTGGTGGAGGTATAAACCAGCAGAAACGCATGCGCAGATATGAGAAGGATGTACACAGAGGTGTAGGCAAGTGCAGGCTTGGAGAGTAGAGCGCATGCAGAGGCACCTAGTACCCTAAACCATAAAAAAAAAAACAGCAGCGGCGTGGCAGATAGGCATACCAGTTAGCATGCACGTAATTCTAAAGAAAACAGGCAAAGTTCAGTCTCTCGTTCATGCCACCTGGTGCTGCTGTTTTCAAGTTGAAGATCCAGCGTGCTTCACGTTGGAGGAGGATCCTGTCCCAGTCCCCCCCTCTTGGAGGGGGTTTCACGAGGTCAATGCCCATGAATTTCAACCGGGCTTTGCCGTTGTGATCGGTGTGCACATGTTTAGACACCGGGGTGTCCCTCTTGTGTGTAACATCCCCCATGTGCTCACCGATCCTCCTCCGAAATTCACGTATGGTCTTACCGATGTATTCCAGACCACATTCACAGAGGATACGATATATCACGCCTCTGGATTTGCAGTTGATGAAATGCGGAATGGAATATGTCTTGCCTGTGACCGAGCTGGTGAAGGATTTAGTGGTCATAATGTATCTTTTTTTGATGGTTTAGGGTACTAGGTGCCTCTGCATGCGCTCTAGTCTCCAAGCCTGCACTTGCCTACCCCTCTGTGTACATCCTTCTCATATCTGCGCATGCGTTTCTGCTGGTTTATACCTCCACCAGCATAATGGCGCATGCGTCCCCTGAGGCGCATTGCCTCCTGGGGTTAACATGTATGCATTATGAACATAGTGACCAAGAACGCGCAATCGCAGGCATCCATTTCATCCTATATGCGCTTGCGCAGTTTATGCACAATTATAGGTATCATCCCGAGCGCGCCTAGCATGGCCTTGATTGCATGGTACCCGTGTAATTAGGGCACAGCTGCAAACTTTTGACTTCATGTTACCCTGTCTGGGATCTCTCTGACAGTATCTGCATCATTGATTACCTGTTTACCCCTGTTTTCTGCACTAAATGTCACCAGCCGATTTATGGCTTTACTATCTTCTATGTTACCTAGGAGACACATACACGATCCGTCCCATGTGATCATCAGACCTCTAAACTATTGGCTGAGCGATCCCTAACCCCGCCCATCTCCTGCCGCACTCCCGCCCACCCCACGTGGTGCCGCCGGCGTGTGATGTCACTGATTGCGCCCGTCCCCTGCTCTGTGTATGTTGCCTCGGCTCAGGTTTCCTGAGGCCGGGGTCACGTGACCGGGTGGGAGCGGCGCTTCAGACTGGTGTCGCATGCTGATGACGCCAATGGGGAGGAGGGGCGACGGATTTGGAGCGCGATTATTTAAACCCATTACTGAGGTACATCACTGCGGCTGGTTATTGCACTGTTACCCCCAACCAGAAGGGTTTCACTTGCCAGGGACCATTGTGTCCCCCGTACCGTCGAGCACAGGATTACCTCTCCTGCGCAATACTGCATCCCACCCCAGGATAGCAGAGGACAAGCCTCCTAGCTTGCTCCCCTTTCCAGTGTTTACTCAGCCTCAGGTCAGATACCTGCGGCTTTCTACCTCTCATCTTCCTGCAGTCTTTCCCTGAAGAGTCATGGACAGAAACGTGCCACGTCGGGAGACCATTGGAAGCAACTGTATCTTTAATTCACTGGCATAACTTCTGTAGTTTTAGGGTGAGGTCCACCATAGGGACAGGCTACCGGACGGGGTTGCCTTTTCCAAGGCGAGTGCTCCGTGTAGATAGGTAGTAGCATAATAGCCCCCATCACCTTTGGTAGGGCTACACAGGATTTACTCATTGCTCCGTCTACACGGCCCCACAGTGAATGCACCTATTCCTGCACGGCATGATCCAAGTGTCTCCTGCCTCCTGTATCCAAGGACCTCTCCCACTATCTACAAAGGGTCTTGTGAGACTGTTCGCGTCTTCCCGGACGGAGCAGATTTTTTGTCTATACCAGCCAGGCACCATTCAGTTGGTCGTTTATGTGTATGTATGTCTATTATGTGTAGTGAGTTTTATTAGTCTGATATCCTTGATCTCATTAAAAGTAAAATTTTAAATACGTATACTCCCCCCTCCTGCTTTAGGGGCCCATTGTCTTCGTCAGACACAACCCTTAGTTGGCATGGCCCGGGAGCAGGCCCTATGCCCTCACCTGTCCTCAACCTGCCTCTGTCCTTTTCTATTCCCTCAGCCAGATAAGTATTATATGCTGTCGGCTCAGCTCTATTATACAGCGAGGACGAGCTACTAGAGGACAGTCAGCAGCTACTGGGCAGCCAAGATGTGGAGGAGACATCTGCCATTTCCTCCAGTAAATGGTGCAGTAGATGAACTAGTAAACTCAGCTATATATTAGAAAGCCTGTTCAGACTAAGGCTACTTTCACACTCGCGTTTTGTGCGTCATGGAGTCAATGGGAGTCGGATCCGTTTTCTATTGGGCCAGATTGTGTCAGAGAAAACGGATCCATCCCCCTTGACTTACATTGCGTGTCAGGATGAATCCATTTGGCTCAGTTTCGTTAAGCGGACAGCAAAACGCTACAGGTAGTGATTTGGTGTCCGCCTCCAGAGCTGAATAGTGACTGATCGGAGGCAAACTGATGTATTCTGAGCAGATCCTCTGCCATTCAGAATGCATTAGGGCAAAACTGATCTGTTTTGGACCGCTTATGAGAGCCCATGACGGATCCCACAAACGGAAAGCCAAAACACGAGTGTGAAAGTAGCCTAAGACCTCTTTCACACCGACCGGATAAGATGCGGGTGCGGCGCCGGAAAATGTGCGATTTTTCCACGTGAGTGCAAAGAGTTTTAATGCGTTTTGCACGCGAGTGAGAAAAATTGACATGTTTGGTACCCAAACCCGAACCCAGACTTCTTCACAGAAGTTCGGGTTTGGGATCGGTGTTGTGTAGATTTTATTATTTTCCCTTATAACATGGTTATAAGGGAAAATAATAGCATTCTTAATACAGAATGCATAGTAAAATAGGGATGGAGGGGTTAAAAAAAATTATAATAATTTAACTCACCTCGTCCACTTGTTTGCGCAGCCCGGCTTCTCTTCTGTCTTCTTCTTTGATGATCAGGGGTAAAAGGACCGTTTGGCTCAGTTTCGTCAAGCGGGCAGCAAAACGCTGCAGGTAGTGATTTAGTGTCCACCTCCAGAGCGGAATAGTGACTGATCGGAGGGAAACTGATGCATTCTGAGCAGATCCTTTGCCATTCAGAATGCATTAGGGCAAAACTGATTATAAGGGAAAATAATAGCATTCTTAAAATAATAATAATCGTGTCCCCATCCCGATCATCTCATAGCAACCATGCGTGAAAACTGGATCTGCACTTGCTTGCGGATGCCTGCGATTTTTACGCAGGCCCCATAGAAGTGAATAAACGCACAATATAGAGCTTGCTGCGATTTTCATGCAACGCACAAGTGATGTGTGAAAATCACCTCTCATGTGCACAGCCCCATAGAAATGAATGGGTCCAGATTCAGTGCGGGTGCAATGCGTTCACCTCATGCATTGCACCCGTGTGGAAATCTCTCCCGTGTGAAAGAGGCCTAAGTCTGATGCACAGTAAGTGCAGACAGTAAGTCTATTTATAACAGCACAGATTAAGTATAAATGGCACAGCAGATCAATTATGTAAATATGATTACATTTAGACTCCCTGTTGACAAGTCTGAAGCACAGTAAGTCTATGTATAACTGAACAAATATTAATGGAACAACAGATGAAATAGGTAAACGCGCCTATATATTAGACCACCTGTTGACAATGAGTCTGATGCACAATAAGTCTATATATAAAATAACAGATTAAGAATGAATGGCGCAGCAGATAAACAAGGTGCACAGGGCGATTACACTGAGCCTGTGCTGTCCCTGCAGTCTCCCTATGCTCTCCCTGCATTGTCTAAAAACTCTTGCTATGATCTCCCAATATTTCACAATTAAAGGCTTATTGAGCCTTGCTACGTATCTCCTTTTGCTCAGTTCACAGAAAAATGATAACGACTGCTAGGGATAAGGCTTTTTTAGGGCTGTGACATCACAAGGGATGGCTATCTGCTGATTGGCTGGCTGCGCGGCATAGTGGGTCATATCTCGTTCCTGGGTTTCTGTCTTTCACTTTGTAACACGTGTAGCCACTAGTGATGAGCGGCATGGGCAATATTCGTTTCTGCGATATTTCGCAAATTTTTCACATAATATTCGCAATAAATTTGTGAATTCTAGAATTCGTGATCTCCAGTCATTATTTTTTGCAATTGTGCAAATCGGCACTAATGATGCGCATATTTTTTGCACAATACGTACAACTTCACATTTTATCAGGTCTGAGTAGATATTACTGATTGGTGCACTAAGTATTGTTGTGACATCACAGCACTGTGTCTGTAGCATGTATGTATGGACAGCAGAGAAACAGTAATTCCTATCACACTACCTAACACCCTGCACTGGAACCTACCACTACACTATATCACTATCTAACCTGCACTGACTATCTCCCACTAACTATCTGTATTATATATATGAGCTAACTAACTATCTAATGTCATTGAATAAAGAATAGGATCCAGATGAAAGCACAGAGCTCAGCAATGTCACTGCTGTCTCTCTCAGATCTGCAAAAAAAACTGCAGAAAATGGCTGCTGGGGAGGTTCTTATATAGTAAGGGGTAGGCAACTTTCCTATTGGTTGCCAGGGATGTTGCTAAGCTCAGACAAAGACATTGCAGCCTTCTCATTGGCCCACAAGCAAAAAGGGAGGTTACTGCTGAAAAAGAAAATCTAGAATATTTGCGATTGCGAATATATAGCACTATATTCTACATCTTCGCAAATTCTCAAAGTGCTGATATTTGCGATAAAAATTTGCAATTAGAATATTCACAATCAACACTAGTAGTCACTATTTTAGGGGGAAAAAATATTTTTTACGAGCGAGAGGAAATTCGGATTCGTGGCAAATCTATTTTTTCCTGAAATTCAGATCGAATTTAAATTGTTTCACTTCAATTTGCTCAAAGCTAAAACTGATCTTAGAGTGCCCCCTTGCTGGAACCCCAGAAGATCATCAATAATCTGTGGAAATACCTAGCACTAAGTGTCTATTTCCCCAAAGGGAAATTATCCAGTGTCCATTAAAATCAATAGACTGTGTGAGGAAGGCCTCTTTCACACGAGCGTGGCATGTGAGGGCCCGATAAGATGCGGGTGCGTTGCGGTAAAATGCGCGATTTTTCTGCACGAGTGCAAAGCTTTTTAATGCTTTTTGCACACGCGTGAGAAAAATCGCCATGTTTGGTACCCATATCCAAACCTGGACTTCATCACTGAAGTTCAGGTTTGGGTTATGTGTTGTGTAGATTTTTATTATTTTCCCTTATAACATGGTTATAAGGGAAAATAATAGCATTCTTAATACAGAATGCAAAGTAAATTATGGATGGAGGGGTTAAAAAAATAAATAAAATTAAGTTAACTTACCTGCTCCATAGCTGCCGGTCTCTGTTCTATCTTCAGGACCTGGCAAAAGACCTGTGGTGACGTCACTGTGCTCATCACATGGTCCAATCACATGGTTCATCACCATGGTAAGGGACCATGTGATTCGATCATGTGATGTGACGTCACCACAGGTCCTTAGCCCGGCAGCTCAACATTACAGAAGAAGCCAGAGATCCGCAACTACGTGATCAAGTGGACTAAGGTGAGTTAATTTTTATTTATTTTTAACCCCTCCATCACTATTTTACTTTGCATTCTGTATTCAGAATGCTATTATTTTCCTTATAACCATGTTATAAGGGAAAATAATAATGATCGGGTCCCCAGCCCGATTGTCACCTAGCAACCATGCGCGAAAATCGCACCGCATCCGCACTTGCTTGCGGATGCTTGCGATTTTCACGCGGCCCCATTCACTTCTATGGTGCCTGCGTTGCGTGAATATAGAGCATGCTGCGATTTTCACGCAACGCACAAGTGATGCGTGAAAATCACAGCTCATGTGCACAGCCCCATAGAAATGAATGGGTCCGGATTCAGTGCGGGTGCAATGCGTTCACCTCACGCATTGCACCCGCGCGGAATACTCGCCCGTGTGAAAGGGGCCTAAGTCAGGAGAGGACTGTGAACAGCTGGCAATCTTATATATATATTTTTTCATATGGAATCATAGGAAATGTGAAAATAGTTTTTTCTAAACTTAACAACCCCTTTAATGCTAGGGCAACATGGAGATCTCACCCAGGGCACTGATTAGAATCCACTGTTAGTTCATTAGAAGCAGGCAAAGAATTGTGGGCTTGGGGAATGAATGCAGTACTCTAGAGTGTGGACGAGCATCATAGTATGTAGTGCCCACCCTTTCTGGAGCAGAGCACATAAAAAACTAAAAATTACAGATGGAGCCTGCAGATGGGAAATAATGCCCATAATATTTATAATATAGGGGGCCATGTGGTCAAAAATACCATAATTACTCAAGTACTCACAAGAGTGAGAGGCAATCATTAAGGTGAATATTGCAGTTTTAGATTTTTTTCAAGGCCAGGCAACCCCTTTAAAGAACACAGGACAGCAGGATCAATCCTATTACACAGGGATTAAAGCATGTTGCCGTTGGGTTGATCTTGGTGATTAAAATGATACCTGTCTTGTTAAAATCGGTTGTGGTATCCCCGAGAAAAAAGACTTTTATTCTTTACACAAATGAGAGCTTCAGTGGGCAAACACAGGTGGGGTGTGGCCATCACAGGAAAGCCGAGGATCGGAAGCCCCGCCCCTTGGTGCAATGAAGTCATCATTTGTAAAAGAATAAAAGTCTTTTTTTGGGGGAAAGCTGCAACTGATTTTCACAAGACAGGTATCATTTTAATCAGCAAGCCTAGTTAATCCTGTTGACAGGAATCTTCCAATTAGGATTGGTTCTCCTTCCCATGTCCCATCTATCAAATGGATGCCTTACACAGTTTAATAGACAAAGGAGTAAGAATTATGCTTACACTATGCTTTTACTACTCTATAGTTATCTCAATATAAAATTGCAATTTTAATAACAGTCCATTGATTTTATCCACCTCCATAATAAAAATGAGTGAAAAGTAAATATGATAAAACCAAGAAAACTATATATATATATATATATATATATATTGTATTCTCAGCTCATAAAACAATCATGATAATAAAATGTAGTAGGAATATGTTAGTTTTGTTTCTTTGCTGCTAAATTACACAAAACAGGAATCGTAAAAGTAGAAATTTTGAGGAATAAGAAGCACAATAAAAATCTAATATTCTCCCCATATATTTTATGCAGTCAACAAAACATATTGTTCTTCTGCTAGTCAGGGGAAAATACATTAAGTACGAGATGTCTCACAAAGCAAAAATATGGGATGTCACCTCCTGATAAAATATGTATATGTTTTTTCTCAGCTGTCTGAACTAGATTTCTTTAATTTCGCCCAATCAAGTATATTTTATCTAGCGTTTTCACTGACCTCCAGGTTGCAGTAGGAGCATATTAAGATATTTATCGGTAGAATGCATGCATAAACATTGCAGAAGAGGAATTTATTATATAAAGTTATTGCTTTCTGTTAGAATGGTTGGACTATAACTTTGACTTAAATAGATAGTCTTAAAGGCATAGACTTAAAGAGACCATACACTACGTGCAGAATTATTAGGCAAATGAGTATTTTGACCACATCATCCTCTTTATGCATGTTGTCTTACTCCAAGCTGTATAGGCTCGAAAGCCTACTACCAATTAAGCATATTAGGTGATGCCCATCTCTGTAATGAGAAGGGGTGTGGTCTAATGACATCAACACCCTATATCAGGTGTGCATAATTATTAGGCAACTTCCTTTCCTTTGGCAAAATGGGTCAAAAGAAGGACTTGACAGGCTCAGAAAAGTCAAAAATAGTGAGATATCTTGCAGAGGGATGCAGCACTCTTAAAATTGCAAAGCTTCTGAAGCGTGATCATCGAACAATCAAGCGTTTCATTCAAAGTAGTCAACAGGGTCGCAAGAAGCGTGTGGAAAAACCAAGGCACAAAATAACTGCCCATGAACGGAGAAAAGTCAAGCGTGCAGCAGCCAAGATGCCACTTGCCACCAGTTTGGCCATATTTCAGAGCTGCAACATCACTGGAGTGCCCAAAAGCACAAGGTGTGCAATACTCAGAGACATGGCCAAGGTAAGAAAGGCTGAAAGACGACCACCACTGAACAAGACACACAAGCTGAAACGTCAAGACTGGGCCAAGAAATATCTCAAGACTGATTTTTCAAAGGTTTTATGGACTGATGAAATGAGAGTGAGTCTTGATGGGCCAGATGGCTGGATTGGTAAAGGGCAGAGAGCTCCAGTCCGACTCAGACGCCAGCAAGGTGGAGGTGGAGTACTGGTTTGGGCTGGTATCATCAAAGATGAGCTTGTGGGGCCTTTTTGGGTTAAGAATGGAGTCAAGCTCAACTCCCAGTCCTACTGCCAGTTTCTGGAAGACACCTTCTTCAAGCAGTGGTACAGGAAGAAGTCTGCAAGGTAAGAAAAACATGATTTTCATGCAGGACAATGCTCCATCACACGCGTCCAAGTACTCCACAACATGGCTGGCAAGAAAGGGTATAAAAGAAGAAAATCTAATGACATGGCCTCCTTGTTCACCTGATCTGAACCCCATTGAGAACCTGTGGTCCATCATCAAATGTGAGATTTACAAGGAGGGAAAACAGTACACCTCTCTGAACAGTGTCTGGGAGGCTGTGGTTGCTGCTGCACGCAATGTTGATGGTGAACAGATCAAAACACTGACAGAATCCATGGATGGCAGGCTTTTGAGTGTCCTTGCAAAGAAAGGTGGCTATATTGGTCACTGATTTGTTTTTGTTTTGTTTTTGAATGTCAGAAATGTATATTTGTGAATGTTGAGATGTTATATTGGTTTCACTGGTAAAAATAAATAATTGAAATGGGTATATATTTGTTTTTTGTTAAGTTGCCTAATAATTATGTACAGTAATAGTCACCTGCACACACAGATATCCCCCTAAAATAGCTAAAACTAAAAACAAACTAAAAACTACTTCCAAAAATATTCAGCTTTGATATTAATGAGTTTTTTGGGTTCATTGAGAACATGGTTGTTGTTCAATAATAAAATTGATCCTCAAAAATACAACTTGCCTAATAATTCTGCACTCCCTGTAAAGCTAGCCATACACATTGAATAAATGTTGGCTGAACCTGGTCATTGTGGGCAGGTGTTTAACATGTTACACTATATTGCTCATGTAACTGCTCTGTACACCCCTTGCAGACCTCGGACACTCGGTTACATCAAGCTTCATGTGCAGTACACCAGTACAGTGGTATTTGCAATTGGTTTGTACTGATGTTATGCAATGTATTGTTAATGTACGGTGCACCAAATATGTCTAAGCATAAGACACAACAAACTATTCTTAACAAAGCTAGAACCAGCCCTATACCTCACATGGACCCAGAAATCTCCCCATTCCTTGCTCCAATTGCTCTGCTAGATTTCCTTCAAGCTGGTGGCTCAAGAGTGTACTCTATCTCAGGGGGTATGTACTTTCTACTGCAGCTCTCTACCTAGCTAGCTAATAGAGCTATGGATAAAGGCATGGCACCCAAGCACAATGGAAGTCAATGGGAGAACCCGAGCATTAAACCAGGCACCCCCTGCTCTGAAGAGGGGAGGGTGTCTGGTTCATAGTAAAAGGTCAGAAATTGATGGAAATACCACTGAAATGGTTCAGGAACAGCATAGAGAAGATGTCTGGATGCATCTTGGACTCCCAGGTCCCTGCTGGGATCGATGTTGTCCGAGTAGTATGCCACTTTTACAGACTGAAAATAATACGTACAAAACCGAAGATAAAATCAATTTTAGAGGAAAAATTGTTAGGAAACATTATTTCCTGCATAATTACTTGTATATAAAGTGCAAGTGCTGCCAAAATTACAAGGAAGAGGCACTCCGATACAACCTGTATATCACATAAAGGAGGGTCTCATTCACATTGTGGTACAATTGTTCAGGCAGTGGGACTCCTACACTCATAAAGCCTATGCACTAAGTGAAAGGGCTGCCACAAATTACAAGGTACCAGCACTTTAATACACCCTTTATTACACATAAAGGAGAGCATCATACACAGCCTTGAAAATTATGATTGCTGGCCTGCTGGTGACCCTCAAAAACATTAGGAGCAAAGGCCTGCTGGTAAACTTCTAAAACATTTTGTGGGCGAGGGCCTGCTGCCGAGCTGACCATCTAAAAAAATTTGTGGGCGAGGGCCTGCTGCCGAGTTTGCCATCTAAAACTTCAAGGACGAAGGCCTGCTGCCGAGCTGACCATCTAAAGAAAATTGTGGACGAGGGCCTGCTGCCGAGCTGACCATCTAAAACATTATGAGCAAGGGCCTGCTGATGAGCTGACCATCTAAAACATTTTTTGGGTGAGGGCCTGCTGCCGAGCTGACCATCTAAAAAAAATTTGTGGGCGAGGTCCTGATGCCGAGCTGACCATCTAAAAACATTTGTGGGTGAGGGTCTGCTGCCGAGCTGACCATCTAAAAAATTTGGGGGCGAGGGCCTGTTGCCGATCTGACCATCTAAAAATTTTACGGTCAGAGTCTGCTGCTGAGCTAACCCTCTGAAACATTATGGTTGAGGGCCTGCTGGTGACCGTCAAAAACATTATAGGTGAGGGCCTGCTGGTGACCCTCTAAAACATTATGGTTTAGGGCCCGCTGCTGAGCTGATCCTCTAAAACATTAGGAACGAGGGCAGACTAATAAGCATGTTGATATGATGGAAGAGGAGGACGAGAAAAAGGAGATTAAACCATATACCCTTTTTAGTGTTGGAAGGGGTGCATGGGAATACAGTGTATTCAGTACACCATAAAAGCCACATTCAGAGTGCCTTTATATTCAGCCGCTTTCCTCTCGTGGGGTAGAGAAGTCAGGAGCAATCCAGGCCTTGTTTATTTCTATAAGAGTCAACCTGTCATCCTTTTTTAGTTGACAGGCGGATGCGCTTATTAGTTATTATGCCCCCAGCAGCACTAAATACCCGCTCGACAAAACGCTAACGGCGGGGCAGGCCAGCAACTCCAAGGCGTAGAGCACCAGTTCGTGCCACATGTCCAGCTTGGACACCCAATAGTTGTAAGGCACACAGGAATCACTGAGGACGCTGACTCAGTCTGCTACGTACTCCGTTACCATCTTCCAAAAATGTTCCCTACTTGTGACACTAGGCCGCGCATCAGGTTCAGGGTGTTGGCGGGGTGTCATGAAACTGTCCCAGGTCTTGGAGAGTTTTGCCCTGCCTCTGTTGGAACTACTGTGTGTTCCCTTCGTATCACCTCCTCGGTTGGCCAAGGAACTACGCACTCTGCAGCCAGCGTTGTCAGCTGGAAATTTTTGGAGCAATCTTTGCACAAGGACCTTCTGGTATTGCTCGTCCTCTCCACCATAGGAATGAGAGATGAGAAGGTCTCTTTGTAGCGGGGGTCGAAGAGGATGAACAAACAGTAATCGGTGTTGGCCAAAATGCGTACAACAGAAGGGTCACAGGAAAGGCAGCCTAACATAAAGTCAGCCATGTGGGCCAGAGTCCCAACAGACAAGACTTTACTGCTCTCAACAGGAAGATGACTGTCAATCTCCTCATCCTCTTCCTCCTCTTCTACCCATCCACACTGAACAGATGGAATAAAACTTCCATGGGTACTACCATCTGTAGCGGAGGCAAACGTCTTCTGCTCCTCTTCATCATCCAATTCGCACAAAGACGAACTGAGAGTGGTCTGGCTATCACCCCGTGTACTTTCTTCCCCCATTTCCACCTCTTCCACATGCAAAGTGTCCGCCTTAATTGTGAGTAGCGAGCATTTGAGTAGACACAGAAGTGGGATGGTTACACTGATAATAGCCTTATCGCAGCTCATCATCTGTGTTGATTCCTCAAAGTTGCGTAAAACCTCACAGAGGTCAGACATCAATGCCCACTCGTCGCTTGTGAAGAGCGGAAGCTGACTGGAAAGGTGACGATCATGTTGCAGCTGGTATTCCACTACTGCCCTCTGCTGCTCACAAAGCCTGGCCAACATGTGAAACTTAGAGTTCCAGCGCGTGCTCACGTCACACAACAGTTGGTGAGCTGGAAATTGTGAGAGCTTCTGCAGCGTTGCCAGACTGGCGGAAGCTATTGATGACTTTCAGAAATGGGCACACACGCAGCGCACCTTCACAAGTAGCTCAGGAAAATTGGAGTTGGTTTTGGGAAACCGCTGAACCGCTAGGTTGAACACGTGGGCTAGGCATGGTATGTGTGTGAGTTTGCCAAGCTCCAAACCTAAATCACAGACATATAGTGGCCAATATGGGGGAACTGCCCAAACACCAAACACTGTAGCGTGTTTATCATTGGGCGAGCAGTCCCACCGCATGTGAACCACTAAAATACCGTGGCAAGTATGGGGGAGCTGCTCAAACCCCAAACACTGTGGCGTGTTTCTCATTGGGGGAGCAGTCCCACCGCATGTGGACCGCAGCAAACGACTATCCCGAGCAATTATGCGTACAAAGGAGGACGCCCGCGCGGTCCACATGCACCACAAAAGCATCCTACACAGACCGGAGCATTGTGGGGATGACAATACAATTATACAAATCACTGAAGAAAGTGCACCAAACAGATATACCACTGACTATACTAGCTAGTCATACAAGCAGATGTTAAAAGCTGAGACTTTTGCCAATATATTCCCTTCAGGAAGATATCGGAGCCCAACATGCACCACGTCACGGTTCTCAGCATGGCAAGGGGTCCTACCACTGCACTAACTATGGTGTGAACACGGTCTGAAGGTGATGAAATCCAGCTCACAGCCAAGCTTCCACACAACCGCATAGCAGGACAGCTAATGCAATGTGAACAAAGCCAGACTGTAAGCCACACCCATATCATACCATGTGATGGAGGTTTCCAGGTGCAAAGGAATGTTCAATTGCCAGATGAAGGCACATTCAATACTTATAAAGCAAAATCACAGACATATAGTGGCCAATATGGGGGAACTGCCCAAACACCAAACACTGTAGCGTGTTTATCATTGGGCGAGCAGTCCCACCGCATGTGAACCACTAAAATACCGTGGCAAGTATGGGGGAGCTGCTCAAACCCCAAACACTGTGGCGTGTTTCTCATTGGGGGAGCAGTCCCACCGCATGTGGACCGCAGCAAACGACCATCCCGAGCAATTATGCGTACAAAGGAGGACGCGCTACAGTGTTTGGTGTTTGGGCAGTTCCCCCATATTGGCCACTATATGTCTGTGATTTTGCTTTATAAGTATTGAATGTGCCTTCATCTGGCAAATGAACATTCCTTTGCACCTGGAAACCTCCATCACATGGTCTGATATGGGTGTGGCTTACAGTCTTGCTTTGTTCACATTGCATTAGTTGTCCTGCTATGCGGTTGTGTGGAAGCTTGGCTGTGAGCTGGATTTCATCACCTTCAGACCGTGTTCACACCATAGTTAGCGCAGTGGTAGGATCCCTTGCCATGCTGAGTGACCGTGACATGGTGCATGTTGGGCTCCGATATCTTCCTGACAGGAATATATTGGCAAAAGTCTCAGCTTTTAACATCTGCTTGTATGACCAGCTAGTATAGTCAGTGGTATATCCGTTTGGTGCACTTTCTTCAGTGATTTGTATAATTGTATTGTCATCCGCACAATGCTCCGGTCTGTGTAGGATGCTTTTGTGGTGCATGTGGACCGCGCGGGCGTCCTCCTTTGTACGCATAATTGCTCGGGATGGTCGTTTGCTGCGGTCCACATGCGGTGGGACTACTCCCCCAATGAGAAACACGCCACAGTGTTTGGGGTTTGAGCAGCTCCCCCATACTTGCCACGGTATTTTAGTGGTTCACATGCGGTGGGACTGCTCGCCCAATGATAAACACGCTACAGTGTTTGGTGTTTGGGCAGTTCCCCCATATTGGCCACTATATGTCTGTGATTTTGCTTTATAAGTATTGAATGTGCCTTCATCTGGCAATTGAACATTCCTTTGCACCTGGAAACCTCCATCACATGGTATGATATGGGTGTGGCTTACAGTCTGGCTTTGTTCACATTGCATTAGCTGTCCTGCTATGCGGTTTTGTGGAAGCTTGGCTGTGAGCTGGGTTTCATCACCTTCAGACCGTGTTCACACCATAGTTAGCGCAGTGGTAGGACCCCGTGCCATGCTGAGAGACCGTGACGTGGTGCATGATGGGCTCCGATATCTTCCTGACAGGAATATATTGGCAAAAGTCTCAGCTTTTAACATCTGCTTGTATGACTAGCTAGTATAGTCAGTGGTATATCCGTTTGGTGCACTTTCTTCAGTGATTTGTATAATTGTATTGTCATCCCCACAATGCTCCGGTCTGTGTAGGATGCTTTTGTGGTGAATGTGGACCGCGCGGGCGTCCTCCTTTGTACGCATAATTGCTCGGGATAGTCGTTTGCTGCGGTCCACATGCGGTGGGACTGCTCCCCCAATGAGAAACACGCCACAGTGTTTGGGGTTTGAGCAGCTCCCCCATACTTGCCACGGTATTTTAGTGGTTCACATGCGGTGGGACTGCTCGCCCAATGATAAACGTGCTACAGTGTTTGGTGTTTGGGCAGTTCCCCCATATTGGCCACTATATGTCTGTGATTTTGCTTTATAAGTATTGAATGTGCCTTCATCTGGCAATTGAACATTCCTTTGCACCTGGAAACCTCCATCACATGATCTGATATGGGTGTGGCTTACAGTCAAGCTCCAAACCTGCCTCAAAATTACTGCCATTATCAGACACAACCATGCCTGGTTCTAGGTTGAGTGGCGAGAGAGACAGCTCAGTCTGGTCCCTTATCACCTGCCACAGCTCTGCAGCGGTGTGCTGTTTGTCACCTAAGCAGATCAGTTCAAGCACAACCTGTTGCCGCTTACCCACTGCAGTGCTACACTGCTTCCAGCTACTGACTGATGTCTGACTAGTGCTTCAAAATGATAATTCAGATGTGGAAGTGGAGGAGGAGGCGGAGGAGGAGCAGGGGGGTTGCAGCCACAAACGTAGGTGCTGGCGGAAATCCTGATGGAAGTAGGGCCCACAATCCTTGGCGTCGGTAGCACCTGTGCCATCCCAGGGTACCACTCGCTCCCGGCCTCCACAACGTTCACCCAGTGTGCTGTCAGGGTAATGTAGCATCCCTGGCCAAAAGCACTTGTCCATGTGTCAGTCGTTAAGTTGACCTTCCCAATAACTGTGTTGGTCAGTGCACGGGCGATGTTATGAGACACATGCTGGTTCGGCAGTGTGTTCGGTGACGTCACCGGCTCTGAGGGGCGGGCTTTAGCTCTGCCCTAGCCGTTTTACTGGCTAGGACAGAGCCAAATCCCGCCCATCAGTGCCGGTGACGTCACCGGGCTGCCTGTCAGCCCCATGGTGAGCCCGGTTCGTCACCGGAACTCAGAAAAATGCCTTTGCCCTGCGCGATTTAGCGCAGGGCAAAGGAGAGCATCGGAGCATGAACTGCTCCGATGCTCATGTCAGGGGGGCTGCCTGGGTGAAAATGGAGGTATGTCCAGGTTCAGCTCTGAACCTGGACAACCCCTTTAAGGCTGGGAATGCACACCATGAAAAATACTGGCGTCTGGGAACCGAGTACCGTGGGACATCAGGCTGCGGAAAGCCTCAGTGTTCACAAGCCTAAATGGCAACATTTCCAGGGCCAGCAATTTGGAAAGGTGCGCATTTAGTGTTATGGTCTGTATGTGGGTGGCTGGGTATTTGAACTTTCGTTCAAAGGCCTGGGGTATAGACATCTGTACGCTGCGCTGGGACACAGAAGTGGATGTGCTAGCTGATGGTGCTTGTGAAGGTCCAGGTGCATGGCGGGAGGCATCCAGGCCTGCGTCTTTGACAGGGGATTGGCCAGCACGTAACACAGGGGAAGAGGAGGCAGTGGTGTGACCCGCAGACACTGATTGTGGACCCAGGCGTTCAGCCCACCTATTAGGGTGCTTTAATGCCATGTGGCGGATCATGCTGGTGGTTGTGAGGTTGTTAGTGTTTACGCCCCTGCTCATTTTGGTACAGCACAGGTTGCAAATGCCAATTCTTTTATCGTCCGCACTTTCCGCAAAAAAGTGCCACAGACTGCGGAACACCTACCCCTTGGCAAGGGAGATTGTAGCAAGGGGGTTCTCCGAGGAATAGTTGTGGGCCTGTGAGGTGTGGCCCACCTTCTCCCTTTTGCCACCCCACTGCCTCTTCCAGCCTCTTGCGGTGCTGCGGATCCCTCACCATCTCTACTGCTGTCCTCGCTCGGCTTGCCACCTTCCCAGGTTGGGTCAGTGACTTCATAGTCCAGCAGCTCCTCTTCCACTTCCTCACTCTGGTTATCCTCCTGACTTGTTGACCTAACAACAATCTCAGTTATTGACAACTGTGTCTCATCCTCATAATGAACCTCTTGAGAAACTAATTGCAGTTGACTTTTTGGCAACTCTGTCTCATCATCATCATCCACCTCGTGAAACACTAATTGCCGTTCCCCACCATCATCTTCTTCTGACTGTGAATACTCCAGCGTTTGGGAATCAGGACACAAGATCTCCTCATGTCCCCCTTCAAGCGGCCATGGCGAGAGGGCAAAATCAAGAAATGGTGCTGAAAAGACCTCCTCTGAATATCCTAGTGTGGGATCACTTGTTAGCCAAGACTCTCCATGGTGGGCGGAAGGAGGATCAGGGTGAGGATTATGTTGACCAGACTCTTGTCTACTGAGACTGGACTTTGTGAAGACAAGGTGGTGCTTAACCGACTGGAAGCATTATCTGCTGCAATCCAACCGACCACCTGGTCACACTAGTCTGACTTCGAAAGTGGTGTCCTTTGCCGCCCTGCAAACTGGGACATGAAGCTAGGTATCATGGATGAGTTTCTTGTGCTCTGGCAGCAGGCACAGTTTCACTGCGCCCAGGGCCACGGCCTCTGTGTGCACCATCAGCAGCACGGCTACTTCCCCGTCCCTTAGTGCTCGCCTTGCTATTAAATGGTATATATGCTTGCAAGTACGTCACACGTACAGTAGAGCAGGTTTTCTAAGTGTATGCGCAAATAAAGTACACAGAATGTCACGGATATTTTTAGGATTCGCATGCAGTAAACAGGAGTATAGCACAGGTAATGTTGCTGTCACTACCGTCTAATAAAAATGACACTTAATAAATGTTACTGATATTTAGGATGCGCACACATTAAACAGGAGGTATAGAGCAAGTAATGTCGCTGTCACCACCGCCTAATAAAAAATTACACTGAATTAATGTCACTGATATTTCGGATGGGCAAGTGTTATACAGGAGATGTAGCGCAGGTAATGTCGCTGCCACCAGCACCAAAAAAATTACACTAAATGTCACTGATATTTCGGATACGCAAACATTATACAGGAGATATAGCGCAGGTAATGTTACTGTCCGCAGCTGACACCGTCTACGGAAAAAGTACACTAGATGTCACAGATATTTTTAGGCTGCGCACACGTTAGACAGGAGATGTAGCGCAGATAATGTTGCTGTCTGCAGCGCAGGTTGTGCTAAAAATATACAGTACAGCCCAAAAGTTTGGACACACCTTCTCATTCAAAGAGTTTTCTTTATTTTCATGACTATGAAAATTGTAGATTCACACTGAAGGCATAAAAACTATGAATTAACACATGTGGAATTATATACATAACAAAAAAGTGTGAAACAACTGAAAATATGTCATATTCTAGGTTCTTCAAAGTAGCCACCTTTTGCTTTGATTACTGCTTTGCACACTCTTGGCATTCTCTTGATGAGCTTCAAGAGGTTGTCACCTGAAATGGTTTTCACTTCACAAGTGTGCCCTGTCAGGTTTAATAAGTGGGATTTCTTGCCTTATAAATGGGGTTGGGACCATCAGTTGCATTGTGGACAAGTCAGGTGGATACACAGCTGATAGTCCTACTGAATAGACTGTTAGAATTTGTATTATGGCAAGAAAAAAGCAGCTAAGTAAAGAAAAACGGGTGGCCATCATTACTTTAAGAAATAAAGGTCAGTCAGTCCGAAAAATTGGGAAAACTTTGAAAGTGTCCCCAAGTGCAGTCACAAAAACCATGAAGTGCTACAAAGAAACTGGCTCACATGCGGACCGCCCCAGGAAAGGAAGACCAAGAGTCACCTCTGCTGCGGAGGATAAGTTCATCCGAGTCACCAGCCTCAAAAATCGCAGGTTAACAGCAGCTCAGATTAGAGACAAGGTCAATGCCACACAGAGTTCTAGCAGCAGACACATCTCTAGAACAACTGTTAAGAGGAGACTGTGTGAATCAGGCCTTCATGGTAGAATATCTGTTAGGAAACCACTGCTAAGGACAGGCAACAAGCAGAAGAGACTTGTTTGGGCTAAAGAACACAAGGAATGGACATTAGACCACTGGAAATCTGTGCTTTGGTCTGATGAGTCCAAATTTGAGATCTTTGGTTCCAACCACCGTGTCTTTGTGCGACGCAGAAAAGGTGAACGGATGGACTCTACATGCCTGGTTCCCACTGTGAAGCATGGAGGAGGAGGTGTGATGGTGTGGGGGTGCTTTGCTGGTGACACTGTTGGGTATTTATTCAAAATTGAAGGCATACTGAACCAGCATGGCTACCACAGCATCTTGCAGCGGCATGCTATTCCATCCGGTTTGCGTTTAGTTGCACCATCATTTATTTTTCAACAGGACAATGACCCCAAACACACCTCCAGGCTGTGTAAGGGCTATTTGACCATGAAGGAGAGTTATGGGGTGCTGCGCCAGATGACCTGGCCTCCACAGTCTCCGGACCTGAACCCAATCGAGATGGTTTGGGGTGAGCTGGACCGCAGAGTGAAGGCAAAAGGGCCACCAAGTGCTAAGCATCTCTGGGAACTCCTTCAAGACTGATGGAAGACCATTTCAGGTGACTACCTCTTGAAGCTCATCAAGAGAATGTCAAGAGTGTGCAAAGCAGTAATCAAAGCAAAATGTGGCTACTTTGAAGAACCTAGAATATGACATATTTTCAGTTGTTTCACACTATTTTGTTATGTATATAATTCCACATGTGTTAATTCATAGTTTTGATGCCTTCAGTGTGAATCTACAATTTTCATAGTCATGAAAATAAAGAAAACTCTTTGAATGAGAAGGTGTGTCCAAACTTTTGGTCTGTACTGTATATTGCTGCCAGATACAACTATAGTCCTTAAAAGGACTTTTGGGTCTCTAACAAGTTTTAGCAATTTAGTGCAGGTTGCACTAAAAATATATATTGCTGCCACACACAATAGTCCTTAAAAGGACTTTTGTATCTATAACAAGTATAAAAACTAAAATATTGCTATTTCAATCCCTACACTATCTCTCCCTTCTGCTCTCCATCTCTCCCTGACTAATACTGAGCCGAACACATGTTATCGGGTGCTATATAGCACCCGATGACGCGTTTCGGCCCGCCAATGTCTGTAATGCCAGCAGCCAACATGGCTATGGCATTACAGTGAATGGCAGTACCTACCTGCACATTTTTTTGGGGTTCATAGCAGCCAACAAACGTGCGGAGAGGAGAATCGATTATTTGGACGAACACAGCAATGTGCCAAGCAACACTAATGGTTGACAGTGTTAATAAACAGCCTGTTTGATCCCTTCCCGACATCTGCCATACATGTACGGTGCAGCACAAAGTGACTTCCTGTACAGAGTTAACCATCCTAGCTCAGCCTAGCTCTAGATATATATATATATGTGTATATATATATATATATATATATATATATAGAATATATAGAACTATATTGAATATAGGGCTATATATTAGTTTTTTTTAGAATATTCGTCATTTTTTTCCATCTGAAGTCATGATTCCTCCCTGCTTAAGTTGCTTGTGTGCCAATGACTCTTGGCCCAGAAGCAAGAAGCAGGGAGGAATCGTGTTCAGATGGAAAAAAAATGACAAATATTCATCATTACGAATATATAGCACTATATTCTAAATATTCGGGAATTCTCGAAGTGCCGATATTCGAGATTAAAATTCTCTATTCAAATATTCATGCTCAACACTAGTAAGAATATTGAAGCCAGATTGTTACACTGGTGGCACGTGTCTGCTCTTGTCCTGCTTTCCCTGGCGGGCGTCACTCCACTGTGTGAATTGGGACTAGTGCTCAGTAAACTTCCTTACAGGTAGGGTTAATCCTTTCCTCTTGGTCCCTGTACAGCTGCTAATTATGTGACTGTTCAGCCTTTCTATTTAGCTGGGCTGTGGATCTACCTCCTTGCCTGAGCTTTGAGGTTTTCCAGTCTCTAGTAACCAACAAAGGTGTGATCTCTTGCCGGACTACCTATGTACCATACATTGCCTGTCTACTGATTCTGCTCCTTGCTGCCTGCCCCAGCCTTGGAATTGCTATCTCAAATATGCATGTACTCATTCTGCTTTGACATTGGACTGTGTTCAGACTATGCTTTTTGCCAGGACTGCTTCAGGCGGTAGGGGCCTGCTCGGTTCCCTGCAACAAAGTCCAGATCACTGTACAGGGGTTAAAGGGTGAATGCCAGGGAACCACTAAGACTATATCCAAAGTCAAACAGTGGGTCTATATAGTACGCAAGAAACAATTTTTCACAAAGCTAGATACAACCCTATACATCACATATACCCAGAAATCTCCCTATTCCTTGCTCCATTTGTTCTGCTAGATTTGCTTCAATCTCCGTGCTCAGTGTGCTCTATCTCAGGGTGTGTGTACTTTCCTATCGATAAAAGCATGGTTGACGGTATTAAGAAACAGCCTGTTTAAAACCTTCCAGACATCTGCCATACATGTACGGTGCAGCACGAAGTGACTTCCAGGTGCAAAAACTCAGTGTCAGGGGCCCGGCTGTAACTGGCGGTCGAGCCCTTGCTGCATCCACCGGCATCGATGAAAACACATAGGCTGACACATTAACCCCTCATACGGGCTGTGCGGAGGGAAACGGCTTCCTCTCCGACCCCATCCGGGCTCCGCGCTGCGGTGTTTGGGGCCCAATGGCTGGCATGGCAGCTTGGCAGCCCGATGCCTTCCACAGGCATCGGAGCCTGCCAGCTTTGGAAGTATTACATTCATAGGCAATGCATTACAATACATGATGTATTGTAATGCATTGTAATAGGGATCAGATCCCCAAAAGTTGATGTCCCATAGTGGGACAAAAATGTAAAGTAAAATAAGTGAAAATTAAAAAGCTCCGTTAAAAATAAAATATATAGTTGTCATAAAATGGCTGTACTGGTCTCCAGAGGCTGATCAATAGCAACATGGCGCCCCTACACCATGCCAGCAAAATCTGTCCTCCAAAAACCATATGGCGCTCCTTCTCTTCTCTGCCAAGTGCCAAAACAGCAATGTATTACCACATATGGGGTGTTACCGTGTTCAGGAGAAAATGTAGGTTTCTACTGTAGGGGTACCTTGGTGTGCCTTGAAATGTGACATGGTACCCAGAAACCATTCCAGGAAAATTTGCCCTCCAAAAAGCATATAGCGCTCATTTCCTTCTGAGCCCTGTCATGTGCCCATAGAACAGTTTACGACCACATATGGGGTGTTTAGGTAAACTGCAGAATCAGGCTAATAAATATTTCGGTTTGGTTTTTTTGGTTAACTCTTGCTGCCTTACAGGAAAAAATTGATTAAAATGTAAAACCTGAAAAAAGTGACATTTGAAATTACTTTACCCTGAGCCCATTTCAAGGAAGTTAGGATAAAATGGGATTTTGTCCTGGCTCCTGGATGAAGTGGTCAAGTATGCAGTTTGGTGCTTCTCTTCTCCTCTGTGTTTACAGCACTTTGTGCATGACGCTTTCCACTAGCTGAGATGCATGCTCAGTCACATCCATAGATTTTTATGGACTACATTGGCTTTTCATAGGGATTCTGTCATCTGGATTTTAGCTACAGAGATTTTCACATTATCACATCAGTCTCCTCTAATTAGTTTAAAATATACTATTCTCACCCCCATATGTCTTGTCATTTATGCAAAAAATAGCTTTTATTCATATGCTTATTACCTCTCTAAGGAGCCCAAGGGGCTGTCCCTCTGCCCGTTGGAGCCCAGCCGCGCCCATTCTCTAGGAGCCCAGCTGTAAATTTTTCACTCCTCTTATCACTAATGTAATTGTTGTGTGCCGTAATCTCGCGCATGCGCCCTGAATCCACTCGTCCGGGCCTGCGTGGCCTTATTGAACCCGGACATGTGGATCCAGGGCGCATGTGCGAGCTTACATGTGCATGTGCAGTCTGGCAATTCTGGTCATGTGAGCATTCAGTAAACTAAACCCATGTAAACTAGAGCAGAGTCAGAACTGCAAGGGTCTGGCAGTGGCTGAATATCATGCAAAAAAATAAAAACTATTTATGGTAAAACCTTTTTAATGGCACCTTAACTAGTGGTCTGCTATGCCAACCAATTGTCCTAGACTGCTTGGTTTTTAAAGTGGTTTTAAGGGACTTTGATATTGATATTGATCTCCTATCCACCCCCACCAATCAACTCTTCTCATTACCAGAAATCGTACAGTGGACAATGCGTTCACAGTTTAGTGGCCGTTCAAGGGTACTGCAGCACAGCTCCCATTCAAGTGAATTCCATGAACTGGTTGAATAAATGTAAAGAGTGACCTTCCTAGAGCTGTTTATATTGCAGTTTCATTACTTAGGCACACAAAAGATAAAATTGGCTTGAACAATAAGCATTCCAAATATTGGTGTGATAATAACAGTTTAATTGTCTTTCCTCCTGCACAGTATTGCTCTGTTGTGTAATAGCATTGCTCTAAATGATTATGACTAGCTGAAAAAACAAAATGAAATAAAAATGAGAAGCAAACTAAATACATTTCAAATTAAGAAGTTCCTGCTTTCCAAATGAATGAAAACCTGGTCAGTTTCCAATTTTCTCCAGCTGAGACCCATCAAACAACAGAAAACAATTTGTTTAAAGCTCCAACTGTCATTCTCTATTACAGCAAAATATATGAAGTGGCGTTCATTTCTCAGGCTCCTCGGCTTCAGAAAAGCAAAGTTCCCATTTTATTTGACAGTTGTGGACATTGGAATAATATAGAAGATAACCCAATCAATAGACTGTGAAAAATCTGAAAGCTGAAGACAGATGCTCGAAAGTGATCATCAACCTTTTCTTGTAATTACGATGACATGCAGCAAAGCAAGGAGAAATCTGAAACTTTTAAAAAGAATCAACTTAATTTGACTATGCACATAATATTTGTACTAATAAGTAATGAGACCGCCTAAATAACCCATCATAAGTTCATGGCTGCAAAACTACTCTTTAGAAAAATGTTTTTGTAGGGTTGTAGAAGCTTCTTCTCTTTTGTCCTCTTCTTCAGGATCTCTTTTGAATAGGTAGCAATAAATTATGGCATGTGGATGATATGCCGACTGTCCGTATATTATGCTCAACTCTTTCTATGCAGGCTGAGGCCTTTTCCACCGTCTGCTGCCTGTAGGGTGTGTACATATGTGGCCCCCCAGGCTCTAAAAGAGCCAGCATTCACACATTTTGGTCTTCTCCACCTTAGGATATTTAAGACATCTTCCCCTATGGGTATTCCTGGTCCTACCTTGTCATGCAAGACATTACTGCCAAGGCAATCATGACAGTAATTTTTTTTAACCTATTCTGCCCCTTTTTTAAAAACATAATGCTGCCAGACAAACCCTTTAATTCTTAATTTTTGCTAAACTGGATGAATAGTTTATAACCACCCTGTCCATTCCCACTATTGCGGCAAACCTGATATAGAGTAGCACAAGACTTTTCCAGTCCTATTCACCATGTTTGAGTCCCCTGCCTGATTTGTATACTAGAAGTACAGCTAGTACAGAAAACGTGGATTTAGAAGTTAGCTGAGCATGAAGCACAGAACATTTCCTTGCCTACAACAATTTATTTGCTGCACAATTTATATTGAATTCATTGGCTATATTCTCATGCAAAGTTCTAGTAAGTTCCAGCATATATCAAGCTTGACTTTGCATCCCCTAGAGCAGTGTATTTTCTTAACTTTCCTGGCCCAAGCTAAAATT
The DNA here is from genome assembly GCF_014858855.1 of Bufo gargarizans. Lineage (NCBI taxonomy): Eukaryota > Metazoa > Chordata > Amphibia > Anura > Bufonidae > Bufo > Bufo gargarizans. The sequence goes on along the minus strand of NC_058083.1, from coordinate 12,961,731 downwards.
TAGTTCTTATCAAACACTGATCCAAGGATCCATCATGGAGAAGAAATATTAGTGTTGAGCATCAAGCAGTACTGAGAAAGGAATAGGATAATTTAATAAGCCATCTTTAGAGTAAATCTTAGCAGCTCCATGGACCTGTTCTGTGGTTACAAACTATAGAATTCGAGGTAGATGACTCTTAAAAATCATTTCTGCCTACACAATTGTAAATATAACATGACTCTTAAACAAATCTATTCTGCCTACACAATTGTAAATATATGGGGGAGATTTATCAAAACTGGTGCAAAGGAAAACAGGCTTAGGCTATTTTCACATCTCCGTCTGTCTTCTCTGGCAGGATGTTCTTGTATAAAATGCCAGGAATCGGCTGGACAAAAAAAATGCAGAGTTTGCTGGGTAGGGGCCAGATCTGTGCCGGACCCGATTATAGTCAATAGGGTCTGACAGGCAGGCTGAATATCCAGCAATGCCGGATCCGAACAACTCCAGCAGGCTGTTCTATGCCCGACCAGCCTACCGGAGAGGACAGACGGATATGTGAAATTAACATTAGTTGACCATAGCAATCAATCAGATTCCACCTTTCATTTTTCAAAGGAGCTTTGAAAATTAAAAGGTGGAATCTGATGGTTACTATGGGCCACTAAGCCAGTTTTCCTTTATACCACTTTTATATATAAATCTCCCCATAATAGAGTTTACTGACTGGGGTGTACTTCTAAGTGATGCAGAGGTAGCAGTCATACCTAGACCCTAATTCCTGATGGGGCCCACAGGCCCCTCTGCCTCATTTGTGGACAACAGTCTATTAATACTTGACAGATTAATGTATAATATTTCACTTGTTATTGTTTTGCTCTCAGGTTCTGACAAACTTGCCCCTTGTCCATTTCCCCCTACATATAAAGATTCTCCAAAAATGATTATTATGTTCAATAGTTCCAGGTAATATTGAAGTGCTTTCCATACAAGCATTAAGGCAGTTCCTGAATGCCCATGGCTGGTGGTATTCCAATCCCCTTAAAGGAAGGGAGGGTTCCTTTTACAGGAAGTGATGGCCTTCTGCTCTTGGGACCACCATCAAACTTTGAAAATGAAGGGGCAAAAGTGCTGGAAAAGCTCTACTGCCCCTTCTCAATTGTTCCCTACAGTGCTGCTCCTGACCATCAAATGTTCAAGAAACTATGGCACAGTAAATTTATCAAACATTCCCTAAACAGAAAGTGATGACATATTATACAGATATGCCATAACTTGTTGTGATGAACTCCCTTAAAGGATTACCTAGCCTTCTGGACTTGTTTACGCTTCAATAGAAGCCTGCTGTACCTGTTGAAAAAAATCATGCTGACCTGCTCACCTACACTGTTTTCAGCTTCCTGGCTCCCTTCAGTGGTCTTCCAGCTCCTGTTCTAAGCACTTTATATGGTCGGGTCATGTGCACTGTCCCAGCCAATACCTGGCCTCATCAGTGGCGTGTCCACAAGGGGCACATGATCCAGGAGTGATGTCACGTCTGAGAAAAAAGCCATGTGAAAAATAAAAAAGTTATGGCTTTTAGAGGGCAGGAGAAAAAAAAAAAAAGAAAAATGAAAAATGTTTATGACAGTTTTATACTGATGACCTATCCTTAAGATAGGTCGTCTGCATGTGATCGGTGGTTGTCCGACCCCCTGAACCCCTGATGATCAGCTGTTTGAGAAGGCTGCAGTGCTCCAGTAAGCTCACTAAGCACAGCCACATACATTGTATTGCAGCTGTTTTTGAATGGGACTGAGCTGCTCCCAGGCCATATGAATGGTGAACATGATGTCACAGGCCTAGAGTAAGCTGCAAGGAGGCAACAGCACTCACTGAACCGCCACAACCTCTTAAAACAGCTGATCATTGGGGGTTTTGGGAGTTGGACCCCACCAATGAGATACTGATGACCTATCCTGAGAATGACCTAACAGAGTTTGGTTATTGCCTGTAAATGGCACTGTTCAAAACCCCCCCTCTACGTCAGTTTTATGATAATTTTCCACTGTCCACAGGGGACTTTAAGAAATGAACATCAAGTCTACTTTTCAGGTTGACACGTATTTTAGTATATACATCCTCTTTTTAGGGGTGCCATGTAAAGTTCCTGTACTTGCTACCGCTGTATATAGGTCTGTATCGTTATGGTACAGGGTAATGTTCTTCCTGATAAATCCCTGATGAGCCAATGGAACATTATAGGCAAAAGAATACACTGATATGTCACCTTCAGGACCTGTGGGGATGGTGCAAGACTTAGGGATTTTTTCTCTCTGGTGTACTTTAAATCCCCCTTATCTCCTTCTTTAGCCATAGAGACACCTGCCATTTAAAAGTACAGATGTGTTCACCCTTACCTTTACTTTAATTTGGTGAAGGACTCCAATTTCTCACAAAACTAATTTAATACAATATCGCGGCATGCAAGCAAAATCCTTGACAGGCTGCATTTCACATCACAGCCACTAGGTGGTCATACAAAGGCACATACAGACGTGGACAAAATTGTTGGTACCCTTTGGTCAATGAAAGAAAAAGTCACAATGGTCACAGAAATAACTTTAATCTGACAAAAGTAATAATAAATTAAAATTCTATAAATGTTAACCAATGAAAGTCAGACATTGTTTTTCAACCATGCTTCAACAGAATTATGTAAAAAAATAAACTCATGAAACAGGCATGGACAAAAATGATGGTACCCCTAACTTAATATTTTGTTGCGCAACCTTTTGAGGCAATCACTGCAATCAAACGCTTCCTGTAACTGTCAATGAGACATCTGCACCTCTCAGCAGGTATTTTGGCCCACTCCTCATGAGCAAACTGCTCCAGTTGTGTCCGGTTTGAAGGGTGCCTTTTCCAGACTGCATGTTTCAGCTCCTTCCAAAGATGCTCAATAGGATTGAGGTCAGGGCTCATAGAAGGCCACTTTAGAATAGTCCAATTTTTTCCTCTTAGCCATTCTTGGGTGTTTTTAGCGGTGTGTTTTGGGTCATTGTCCTGTTGCAAGACCCATGACCTGCGACTGAGACCAAGCTTTCTGACACTGGCTAGTACATTTCTCTCTAGAATTCCTTGATAGTCTTGAGATTTCATTGTACCCTGCACAGATTCAAGACACCCTGTGCCAGACGCAGCAAAGCAGCCCCAGAACATAACAGAGCCTCCTCCATGTTTCACAGTAGGGACAGTGTTCTTTTCTTGATATGCTTCATTTTTTCGTCTGTGAACATACAGCTGATGTGCCTTGGCAAAAACTTCGATTTTTGTCTCATCTGTCCACAGGACATTCTCCCAGAAGCTTTGTGGCTTGTCAACATGTAGTTTGGCATATTCCAGTCTTGCTTTTTTATGATTCGTTTTCAACAATGGTGTCCTCCTTGGTCGTCTCCCATGTAGTCCACTTTGGCTCAAACAACGACGGATGGTGCGATCTGACACTGATGTTCCTTGAGCATGAAGTTCACCTTGAATCTCTTTAGAAGTCTTTCTAGGCTCTTTTGTTACCATTCGGATTATCCGTCTCTTAGATTTGTCATCAATTTTCCTCCTGCGGCCACGTCCAGGGAGGTTGGCTACAGTCCCATGGATCTTAAACTTATGAATAATATGTGCAACTGTACTCACAGGAACATCTAGTTGCTTGGAGATGGTCTTATAGCCTTTACCTTTAACATGCTTGTCTATAATTTTCTTTCTGATCTCTTGAGACAGCTCTTTCCTTTGCTTCCTCTGGTCCATGTCGAGTGTGGTACACACCATATGACCAAACAACACAGTGATTACCTGGAGCCATATATATAGGCCCAATGGCTGATTACAAGGTTGTAGACACCTGTGATGCTAATTAGTGGACACACCTTGAATTAACATGTCCCTTTGGTCACATTATGTTCTGTGTTTTCTAGGGGTACCATCATTTTTGTCCATGCCTGTTTCATGAGTTTATTTTTTTACATAATTCTGTTGAAGCATGGTTGAAAAACAATGTCTGACTTTCATTGGTTAACATTTATAGAATTTTAATTTATTATTACTTTTGTCAGATTAAAGTTATTTCTGTGACCATTGTGACTTTTTCTTTCATTGACCAAAGGGTACCAACAATTTTGTCCACGTCTGTATACGATACACATCTTGTTACAGAGTATCACAAAATCATGCTTTATTTTTAAATTGGTCATCTCTGGATATGTTGAGCCAAGATCAAATGTAAGCAAGGACAAGTCTGTATGAAAAACTGGATGACAACCATTGCAAGAGGTGTGTTGGCAGACATATTAGGTGCGTTCCTTTTTTTTTCCCAGAAACAGATAGAGTGGATGCATACAACACAATATTTACAGTCCTAGGATCCACCAGTTCCAATAATAATCATCATTATGAGGAAAACTAAGGATAAGAGAAGGCAGAGGTCTACCTACACTGGATGTAGACCACACGACTGCTGTGGGATGATGGGGTTGCTGACAGTGAGCTGCTTCTCCTGCTTCCTAACACACACTCATAGCTTTTACTGTAGTAGCTCAACAGCATCTAACTATGTTTCTGGTACACTGTATAGCATGGTGAAAGCATATACACTAGTGAGCACCTGCCAGGTTTACATGTTAAGTGGACTGTGTGTCCACCGCTATGAGACCAACTATGAGAGCCACCGCTATGAGACCAACTATGAGAAAGGGGCCAGTGATCCTCGGTTTGAATGGTCAGGTGTTATGGTTCCCCGAGCCACACTTGACCATGCTGCTGCACCAACGTGGGCTGTTCCCTGCTCAGTATGCTCCCTCTGCTGCCTTGCTGTAATTGAACACTTCTCTGGCTTGGATTTTCTAGATTTATATTGTGACTAAGTTTTTGGCTTCTGGCGATTTGATATTGTTTTTGACTTTCTGGCGTGTTGGTTTTCTTGTTTGTCTCTGGCATTTTTTGTACTTTATTGTTGCACTCGCTTTTCACCCTTTACCTTATGACTACTCTCTTAGTGTTTGTCTGCTTGTTGATCTTTGTTTGTGTCTCGCCCTCACACATATTTCAGCATAGGGACTGGCACCCAGTTGTGTGGTCACTGCCTAGGGTGAACATGCAAGTAAGTAGGGATAGTGGGTCGGGGAAGTTTTAGGGCTGCACTATCCCTGTTTGTGTGCGTTGGTAGTCATGTGTGTCTGCTGCTCAGTTCAAACGGGGGACCGTAGGCCCATGTTCTCGTGATCAGAGGGGATCCCAGCAGTCGGACAATGAGACTCTTATCCCTTATCCTGTGGATAGAGGATACATTGTTGTAATGGGACAAACTCTTTAAGCCAAAGAGCGGTACAAGTACATAAATACATATATTATACAGACATGTAAGTACAGAAAGTCAACCATTTTGTGTTTGGTAAAAACTGGTTTTAAAATAAAAAGATAAACATTACAAAATCCCTTAAACTTTACCACCAACTCTAAGCCAAATCTAATACTGACCTAGTTTGTTCAAGGTCCTCTCCATGAAGACATAATATCTGATGTCCTGTTATAGGTGAAGTAAAGTTGTACGATCAGATGTATAGAAGGAGGGACTAAGATTTAGCTGCTAGAAGCTATATTAAGAAATTAAGGTTACATAGGGCTGGCTTAACTGATAGTTGCACACGAGGGAGGTGTTATTAGTGATTGCATTCGCTGTGTAAGTGTGTATACAGAGATAGCTGTCAGTCACTGATAGCTGTACACAGGGGAGGTATTATCAGTGATTGATAGCATTCTTTGTGTAAGTGTGTATACAGACATAGCTGTCAGTCACTGATAACTCTACAAGGGGAGCTGTTATCAGTGACTGATAGCATTCTCCGTGTAAATGTGTATACAGAGATAGCACTCAGTCACTTATAACTGTACACCAGGTAAGGTGTTATCAGTGATTGATAGTATTATCTATGTAAGTGTATATACAGAGATAGCTGACAGTCACTGATAGCTGTACACAGGGGAGGTGCTATCAGTGATGATAGCATTCTCTGTGTAAGTGTGTATACAGAGATAGCACTCAGTCACTGATATCTGTATACAGGGGAGGTGTTTTCAGTGATTGATAGCATTCTCTGTGCAAGTATGTATGCAGAGATATCACTCAGTCACTGATAGCTGTACACTGGGGAGGTGTTATCAGTGGTTAATAGCATTCTCTGTGTAAGTGTGTAAACATAGATAGCTGACAGTCACTGATAGCTGTACACAGGGGAGATGTTATCAGTGATTAGGGATGAGCAAACCCAGACCGGAATGTTTGGTTTCGTAACGAACATTATGGTGTCCGGGCACCTGAACACTGATATTAGCGCAGCCAATCAACAAGCTTTTAAGCTATGCACACTTGGAAGCCATCACCGTCATGTCTAGTATTGGCATGGCAGTGATTGGCCGGTGCAGCATGTGACCCTACATGCATAAATTCCGAATCACGCGTTGCACCGCTATTCTGCTCTAACAGGATGTTGGTGCAGTGAGTGACAGTGTTAGGGTTTTAATGTAGCTTTGAAATCTGTGGGTAAATTGGAGGTATTTTTGATCAATACAATACACCGCCTTTGCACCAGTGACACATACATACAATAGTTAATCAGGCTGTTGAGTCTGTGGGTGAGCTATAGCCATTTTTGTGGGTTTCAAACACTGCCTTTGCATCTGTCTTACTGTAATAGGAGAGTTAATCAAGCTGTTAATTGTGTCGGTGACATAAAGCCATTTTTCGGGTTCCAAACTCCGCATTTGCATCTGACTTACTGTAATACAGTAGTTAATAAGTCTGTTAATTGTGTCGGTGACATAAAGCCAACTTTTGGGGTTCCAAAGTCGGCCTTCGCAGCCATCTTACTGTAATAGAGTGATTCAGTCTGTTAATTCTGTTTGTGACATATAGGCATTTTTTGGGGGGGCAAAACACCTAATTTCCCGTAACATAGAAATACAATTGTTCATCTGTCAGCCAATATTTGGGTTGAATGTAAAAATATGAGGAGAGCATCAAATAGGGGACGTGGCCGTGGTCTTGGTACTGCTGGTGTTGGTGGCGGTGGAGCTCCTGCTGCAGGGAGAGGAGGTTGTCGATCTGTGCCAGCTACATGCCCAAGTTAAACACCTTCCTCTGTTGCATGAAGGCGTTCGGCCCAACCACTTATGTTTGAGGATGAGGGAGGACCACCGCAGTACGTCGATGATGATGACAAAAAACAGAGGTGTCAACTTCTGCGGCTTTCTGCAGTGTGCAGACCGGCCAGGAGGGCAGGGGTGAGGAGTGGGTGGAAGATGATGAGGTCCTAGACATACCATGGCATTCAGGTCATCCGAGTGACGTGTGCAGTTCAGAGGAAGTGGTGGGGTTCACACAGCGCCAGTCACACTGCAAAAGAGGGAACAGCGTGCAAAACCACATGTTGGGCCTGCACACATGTGCAATCCCAAATTCAGTACATGATTAAGTTGGTAGCAATAGCCTGTTCATTAGCTTGACCAGGAACAAAAGATGAATGGTTCCTGATCCTGTGGCTGCAATGATAAGAAATCAAAGCAATCACTGCATTTTTATTTTTGAAGTTGTTTGTGACCCTGGCAGTTAAACTTGGTTTTGACCCCTCCCTGTCACCAGTCTCTCCGGTTCATCACTTGTGGGATCCTGTAGATCTCCTTCACTCTCCATTCTGGAGGAGAAGGGGACATCCTTCCATCATCTTTGAAGTACGTGTCACACTGGAAAAGTCTGTGGGTAACGTAAAGTTTACTGACTGTACTTGTTGGGGCCTTGAGGCGTGGCAATGGCATGGACATGGAGCAAGCTGTGCGAGTGGCGCTGCATCCCGCTGGTCAGTCTCTTAAAGAAATTAGTTACTCACCTGCCAGCTGCCACGGCCCTTGATCATCGGTGCACACACCTCTCCTTCCCTGCTCCTCTATGGTTGGCAGCTTGAAGGGCATGTTGTAGCAGACGTGCTCATTGTGTGGCATGCAAAAAGTCTGCCAGCTACAGGAGTTTTTTCTTAAAGGTGTAGAATAGTGATGAGCAGCATAGGCAATATTCAAATTTGCGATATTTTGCAAATTTTTGTCTGAATATTCACCATAAATGAGCAAATTTGAGAATTGGTGATCTCCAGTCATTGTTTACTTGATTGCGAAAATTGGCAATGTAATTTATTTGTGATAAATTCACGATTAGAATATTCAACACTATTCGCGAATACGAATATTTCCTATGCCGCTCATCACTACTGCCATGCTACACCTTTAAGAAAAAACTCCCGTAGCTGGCAGACTTTTTGCGCGCTCAACATTACATGGCAGTAATGGCACCACCAAAATGTGGTGGTGGCCCGCTGCTGGTTGACATATTATCTACAGGTCATGTGGCTTTTAGACTCCTTTCTCCTGTTCTTTCCATGTAATGTCAGCAATGATGCTTCATGGACAGAGCACACAGCAGCTGATGCTGGGGATGATGCAAAGGAGAAAGAAAGTGAAGAAAGTTTGGTAGGGGGCTGGGGGCATAACGTCATCACACGTGGCCACTGGGAAATATAGTTTTAGCATTAAGCTGATACCACAGACACCCCCTCACACCCATTTAACGCTGGGATATAAACAAACGGGCATGCAGGAGGCGAGCAGTGGGACATTTTATTTAAAAAATGGCATGCAACCAATGCAGAAGATCCAGTCAAGTTATTTCTAAGCTTTTGCTTTTCTGGGTCAGAAAAACCCTTTAAATGGGTTTTCTGGGATATTTTAACTGATGACCTATCATCTGAATATGTGATCAGTGGGGGTCTGACACCTGGGACCCCCACAATCAGTTATTTGAGAAGGCATCGGCGCCTTGCAGTAGCATTGAGGCCTTCTCCTTGCTCACCAAGCAAAGCTCGATACATTGTATAGTGGCTGTGCTTGATATTACAGCTTGGCCATATTCACTTCTATGGGGGCGAGCTGCCCCTAGGCCATGTGACCGAAGAACATGACATCACATGCCCTAGCCAAAGCTGTGAGAGGGCCGCATTATTGTGAGCTCCGGTGCCTTCTCAAACAGCTGAATGATGGGAGTCCCGAGTGTTGGACCCCTACTGATCATATACTGATGACCTACTGTATGTAGAGGATAGGTCATCAGTTAAAATATCTAGGAAAAGCCTTTTAAATGCTATGGACACTTTTTGATGCATTTTTTCAATTATTGCATTTTGTTTATTTTGATGTATAATCTTAGATCATTAAAAAATTACTCATTTTTTTTATCTGCACTCTTCATGTTTTCACATACATTGCAGGCTGCTATATGTCATTTGAACTGAAATGCGTGAGGATTCTGTTCTTCTCCTCTTCTAAGCTGATTATGACTAAAGCAAAGCTTTATCATCACAAAAATTAACAGTGATGAGCGGCATAGGCAATATTCAAATTTGCGATATTTCGCAAATTTTTGGCCGAATATTCGCCATAGATTTGCAAATTCGACAATTAGTGATCTCATCTTTACTTGATTGCGAAAATCGGCAATGTAATATATTCGCGATAAAAATTCACGATTAAAATATTCTCAATCAACACTAAGGGGTAGGCAACTTTCCTATTGGTTGCTAGGGATTTTGCTAAGTGCCGATATTCGCAATAAATTCGTGATTAGAATATTCGCGCTCAACACTATTTGTGAATACGAATATATAGCATTATATTCTAAATATTCGCAAATTCTTGAAGTGGTGATTTTTGCAATTAAAATTTGTGATTCGAATATTTATGCTCAACACTGAAAATGAACATAAAACGTACAATAAATGGCAAAATAACACATGATACATAGTCTATACATAACCTTTCCCTTCATGCAGCTGAGCACTGTACTTGAATCAAGGATGTTGAACAGAAAGAAGTTGGTATTTAAATTTACTGTGTTGGATACAAAATGACTCAGCCATGGAACAAAAAATATCAGAATTGTTGTCTTACAAATGGAGCATGAAGCAGACACATTATACTTTATTAGAACTAAAAACTACATCAGAGTGAGATTAGAAAATGTGTATCAAGCTCAATGAAATGATCTTTATTTCTATAGAAAAATCTTAATATTTTCTAATAAGGTTGATCCTCACTGAATGCTAAAGTAACTTTCTGAAATTTAATTGAAATATGAAAATGCCAGTGATTGACTGTGATTAAAAAAAAACTTAAAATTAAAATTATGCAATTATCTATGAAGGTAAACCATAAAACAATGTCTCTAAGTTTTCATATGGACATATTTCTTGAAGGGAGTCTGTCAGCAGTTTTGAAATGCAAAACTTCTGACAGCACTTGGTGGGGACTGGGAACAGCAGTACAAATGTGCCTTTTATTGAGCTTTTATTTTCAGGAGTAGTGTGAATATGAAGTTTTATTCTGCAAGCTTCTGCTCCTGCAAGTGTCCAAGACGTGAAGCTTTACTGTGACATTCTCTCTGTATTGCGCTTCTTCACAGCTCCTCCCCTCTGCTCTGAGTGACCACTGTAGAATCCAACCAGAAAACCAGTATATCTGTCATTCTGAGCAGAGGAAAGGGGCTGTGTAGAAGCTCAATCCAGAGAGCAGAGAGCACTTAATATTGAAGCACCACCCTGAGCACTTGCAGAAGAATTTGGCAGAATAAAACTTCATAGCCGCACTACGCAGGCTCCACAAAAGGTATGTTTGTCCTGCGCACCCAAGCACCTACCTAGTTCTGTCAGCAGCTTACTATGGTAAAAATAATGACAGACTACCTTTAACCTCTTGCTACAAATGGACATAGCTGTATAGCCTTTTTCACACGGGCGAGATTTCCACGTGGGTGCAATGTGTGAGGTGAATGCATTGCACCCGCACTGAATCCGGACCCATTAATTTCAATGGGGCTGTGATTTTCACGCATCACTGCTCTATTTTGTGCGTTTTTCACGCAATGCAGGCCCCATAGAAGTGAATGGGGCTGCGTGAATATCGCAAGCATCCGCATGGTTGCTAGGAGATGATCGGGATGGGGACCCGATCATTATTATTTTCCCTTATAACATGGTTATAAGGGAAAATAATAGCATTCTTAATACAGAATGCTTAGTAAAATAGGGCTGAAGGGGTTAAAAAAAAATAAAACATAATTTAACTCACCTTAATCCACTTGTTCGCGCAGCCGGCATCTCTTCTTTCTTCTTCTTTGCTGTTTAGGAGGAAAAGAACCTGTGGTGACGTCACTGCGCTCATCGCATGGTCCATCACATGATCCATCACCATGGACGGACAATGGTGATGAGCGTAGTGACACCACAGGTCCTTTTCCTCCTGCACAGCAAAGAACAAGTGGATTAAGGTGAGTTAAATATTTTTTTATTTTTTTTAACCCCTTCAGCCCTATTTTACTAAGCATTCTGTATTAAGAATGCTATTATTTTCCCTTATAACCATGTTATAAGGGAAAATAATAAAATCTACACATCACCTAACCCAAACCCGAACTTCTGTAAAGAAGTTCGGGTTTGGGTGCCAAAGATGCCGATTTTTCTCACGCGCGTGCAAAACACATTAAAATGTTTTGCACTCGCGTGGAAAAATCGCGCATTTTCCCGTGACGCACACGGATCTTATCCGGTCCAAATCCATGACGCCTGTGTGAAAGAGGCCTATGTCTGATTCCATGCAACTTGCTGCAGTCAGGCTTAAAGCTATGTCCGAACTCCTCAGTGGGGCTATGACACTTTAAAGTGCCTTTGAGAGCAGAGACACAGGAGAAGCCAGAAAGAAACCAATCAGAGTGCAGCAAATTCCATGTTAGAAAATCCAGGTATGGCTCCTTCCCTTCTGAATACTGCCATTTCCCCAAACAGCAGTTTATGAACACGTATGAGGTAGTGTCGTATTAAGGAAAAAATGCCTAAAAAGTTGTGGGGTGCATACCCCTCGTGAAAATGAAACATTTGGTGCTAAATCAACATTTTATTGTAAAAGATGTAAGTTTTCATTTTTACAGCCAACTGTTTTTAAATTCTGAAACTCTTGCTGATTCATATCACTCACTGCACCCCTCAATAAATTCCTTGAAGGGTGTAATTTCCTAAATGGGGTAACTTTTTGGGAATTTCCATTGTTGGGGTATCTTAGGGTCACTTCAAATGCAACATGGTGCCCAAAAACCATTCCATCAAAACCTGCCATCCAAAAACAATATTGTGTGCCTTCCCTTCTGTGCCCTGCCGTATGCCCATACAGCAATTATGACCACACAAGGGATGTTTCTGTAAACTGCAGAATCAGGGTAATCCATATTGAGGTGTGTTTTGCTGTTAACCCTTTCTGTGCCACAGGAAAAAAATGTATTAAAATGGAAAATCTGCACACAAAAAATGAAATTTTTAAATTTCACCTCCATTTTCCATTAATTCCTGTGGAGCACCTAAAGAGCTAACAAACTTTCATAAATCAGTTTTGAATAATTTGATGTGTGTAGTTTCTAAAATGGGATCATTTGAGTGTTTTCTATTACATCAGCCCCTTAACCACTTCAGCCCCGCTAGGTGAAACCCCCTTCATGACCAGAGCACTTTTTACACTTCGGCACTACACTACTTTCACCGTTTATCGCTCGGTCATGCAACTTACCATACAAATGAATTTTACCTCCTTTTCTTCTCACTAATGGAGCTTTCATTTGGTGGTATTTCATTGCTGCTGGCATTTTTACTTTTTTTGTTATTAATCAAAATGTAACGATTTTTTTGCAAAAAAATGACATTTTTCACTTTCAAAAGTGAAAAAAACGACATCCATATATAAATTTTTCGCCAAATTTATTGTTCTACATGTCTTTGATAAAAAAAAAATGTTTGGGCAAAAAAAAAAAATGGTTTGGGTAAAAGTTATAGCATTTACAAACTATGGTACAAAAATGTGAATTTCCGCTTTTTGAAACAGCTCTGACTTTCTGAGCACCTGTCATGATTCCTGAGGTTCTACAATGCCCAGACAGTAGAAAAAACCCACAAATGACCCCATTTCGGAAAGTAGACACCCTAAGGTATTCGCTGATGGGCATAGTGAGTTCATAGAACTTTTTATTTTTTGTCACAAGTTAGCGGAAAATGATGATGATTTTATTTTTTTTATTTTTTCTTACAAAGTCTCATATTCCACTAACTTGCGACAAAAAATAAAAAATTCTAGGAACTCACCATGCCCCTCACAGAATACCTTGGGGTGTCTTCTTTCCAAAATGGGGTCACTTGTGGCGTAGTTATACTGCCCTGGCAATTTAGGGGCCCATATGTGTGAGAAGAACTTTGCAATCAAAATGTGTAAAAAATGACCGGTGAAATCCAAAAGGTGCACTTTGGAATATGTGCCCCTTTGCCCACCTTGGCAGCAAAAAAGTGTGACACATCTGGTATCGCCGTACTCAGGAGAAGTTGGGGAATGTGTTTTGGGGTGTCATTTTACATATACCCATGCTGGGTGAGAAAAATATCTTGGTCAAATGCCAACTTTGTATAAAAAAATGGGAAAAGTTGTCTTTTGCCAAGATATTTTTCTCACCCAGCATGGGTATATGTAAAATGACACCGCAAAACACATTCCCCAACTTCTCCTGAGTACGGCGATACCAGATGTGTCGCACTTTTTTGCTGCCAAGGTGGGCAAAGGGGCACATATTCCAAAGTGCACCTTTCGGATTTTGCAGGCCATTTTTTACACATTTTGATTGCAAGGTACTTCTCACACATTTGGGCCCCTAAATTGCCAGGGCAGTATAACTACACCACAAGTGACCCCATTTTGGAAAGAAGACACCCCAAGGTATTCCGTGAGGGGCACTGCGAGTTCCTAGAATTTTTTTTTTTTGTCACAAGTTAGCGGAAAATTATGATTTTTTTTTTTCTCTTTTTTCCTTACAAAGTCTCATATTCCACTAACTTGCGACAAAAAATAAAAAATTCTAGGAACTCACCATGCCCCTCACGGAATACCTTGGGGTGTCTTCTTTTTAAAATGGGGTCACTTGTGGGGTAGTTATACTGCCCTGGCAATTTAGGGGCCCAAATGTGTGAGAAGTACTTTGCAATCAAAATGTGTAAAAAATGGCCTGCGAAATCCGAAAGGTGCACTTTGGAATATGTGCCCCTTTGCCCACCTTGTCTGCAAAAAAGTGTCACACATCTGGTATCGCCGTACTCAGGAGAAGTTGGGGAATGTGTTTTGGGGTGTCATTTTACATATACCCATGCTGGGTGAGAGAAATATCCTGGCAAAAGACAACTTTTCCAATTTTTTTATACAAAGTTGGCATTTGATCAAGATGTTTATCTCACCCAGCATGGGTATATGTAAAATGACACCCCAAAACACATTGCCCAACTTCTCCTGAGTACGGCGATACCAGATGTGTGACACTTTTTTGCAGCCTAGATGCGCAAAGGGGCCCAAATTCCTTTTAGGAGGGCATTTTTAGACATTTGGATCCCAGACTTCTTCTCATGCTTTAGGGCCCCTAAAAAGCCAGGGCAGTATAAATACCCCACATGTGACCCCACTTTGGAAAGAAGACACCCCAAGGTATCCAATGAGGGGCCTGGCAAGTTCATAGAATTATTTTTTTTTTGCATAAGTTAGCGGAAATTGATTTTTATGTTTTTTTTCTCACAAAGTCTCACTTTCCGCTAACTTAGGACAAAAATTTAAATCTTTCATGGACTCAATATGCCCCTCAGCAAATACCTTGGGGTGTCTTCTTTCCAAAATGGGGTCAGTTGTGGGGTGTTTGTACTGCCCTGGCATTTGAGGGTCTCCGCAATCATTACATGTATGGCCAGCATTAGGAGTTTCTGCTATTCTCCTTATATTGAGCATACAGGTAATGAGATTTTTTTTTCCGTTCAGCCTCTGGGCTGAAAGAAAAAAATGAACGGCACAGATTTCTTCATTCGCATCGATCAATGTGGATGAAAAAATCTCTGCCAAAAAAAAAAAATGGAGGGGAAAGGCGTCTGCCAGGACATAGGAGCTCCGCCCTACATCCATACCCACTTAGCTCGTATGCCCTGGCAAACCAGATTTCTCCATTCACATCAATCGATGTGGATGAATAAATCATTGCCGGGATTTTTTTTTTTTTTATATATATACAAAGTGTTTGCCAAAGCATAGGAACGCCGCCTCCTCCTCAGCTCGTATGCCTCGGCAAACGTATCTGTCACTGCAGAGGAGAAAATCCCGTCTTGCAGCGCCGCATACACCGACTTGCGTGTAATCTGACAGCAGCACAATGCTTCTGTCAGAATGCACATCGGTGCTGCAGCTAGTCAATCGGTTGGTCCACCTGGAAGGTAAAAAAAGAAAAAAAAAAAAAAAGAAAAAACCAGGCCGCAACGCAATAATTTTATTAACTTTGCAACAGAAAATATAAACTTTAACTTTTTTAACTGAACATTAACGTGTTTGCTTACTGGTGTGTTTTTTTACCTTTATAGAACAAACCTCTCCTTCCCCATGGGTCAATGTGCAAAGCGCAAATCGCCCAAAGATGTGGCGAAGTGCGTTATGCACTTTGTCCCATGTGAAAGGAGACGTTTGCAGCAGCAGTGAGTGAATGGGCCCTAATAGCCCTGTGTGCCTGTCCTGGTGAGATGATCCCTATGCTAATAGTGTACCTGTGAGTGGTACTTCCGGAAACACTCTCCAAAGCATAGGGCAGGGTGGTCCGGACAGTCAGGACAGAAATAGCGGGTGTCACGCCTTATTCCACTCCTGCTACAGACACAACATCTTTTTCGGGGTGACTGTTGGGTTGAGGTACCAGGAACGACATTGGGGAAATGTCGCTCGTATAGACGGCTAACTACACTGGTGGTTGGGGCCACGGAACCTCCTGGATACAGGAGGTTCTCGATGATCTCTTCCTGAAATTTGAGGAAGGATCCAGTTCTCCCAGCCTTACTGTAGAGAACAAAACTATTGTACAGAGCCAATTGAATTAAATATACAGACACCTTCTTATACCAGCGTCTGGTGCGTCGGGAAACTAAATACGGAGACAACATCTGGTCATTGAAGTCCACTCCTCCCATGTGGAGGTTATAGTCGTGGACTGAGAGGGGCTTTTCAATGACACGGGTTGCTCGCTCAATTTGTATTGTCGTGTCTGCGTGAATGGAGGAGAGCATGTAAACGTCACGCTTGTCTCTCCATTTCACCGCGAGCAGTTCTTCGTTACACAGTGCGGCCCTCTGCCCCCTTGCAAGACGGGTGGTAACGAGCCGTTGGGGGAAGTCCGCGCGACTAGTTCGCACGGTACCACAGGCGCCAATCCGTTCTAGAAACAAATGCCTAAAGAGGGCCACACTTGTGTAAAAATTGTCCACATAAAGATGGTACCCCTTGCCGAATAAGGGTGACACCAAGTCCCAAACTGTCTTCCCACTGCTCCCCAGGTAGTCAGGGCAACCGACCGGCTCCAGGGTCTGATCTTTTCCCTCATAGACACGAAATTTGTGGGTATAGCCTGTGGCCCTTTCACAGAGCTTATACAATTTGACCCCATACCGGGCGCGCTTGCTTGGGATGTATTGTTTGAAGCCAAGGCGCCCGGTAAAATGTATCAGGGACTCGTCTATGCAGATGTTTTGCTCTGGGGTATAAATATCTGCAAATTTATGGTTGAAATGGTCTATGAGGGGCCGAATTTTGTGGAGCCGGTCAAAAGCAGGGTGGCCCCTGGGACGGGAGGCGGTGTTGTCACTAAAGTGCAGGAACCGCAGGATGGCCTCAAAACGTGCCCTGGACATGGCAACAGAGAACATGGGCATGTGATGAATCGGGTTCGTGGACCAATATGACCGCAATTCATGCTTTTTTGTCAGGCCCATGTTGAGGAGGAGGCCCAGAAAAGTTTTAAGTTCGGAAACTTGGACTGGTTTCCACTGGAAAGGCTGGGCATAAAAGCTTCCCGGGTTAGCGGTGATAAATTGTGTGGCATACCTGTTTGTTTCGGCCACAACTATGTCTAAAAGCTCCGCATTCAAGAACAGCTCAAAAAATCCCAGGGCCGAACCGATCTGAGCTGTCTCAACCCGAACTCCAGACTGGGCAGTGAAAGGGAAAACTACAGGTGCGGCTGAAGTTGGGGACTGCCAATCAGGGTTTGCCAGCACCTCTGGGATTCTAGGGGCTCTACGGGCACGTCTTTGCGGTGGCTGCGATGGGGTCACTACTGCACGTGCCACCGTACCAGCTTCAACTGCCCTTCTGGTGCTCGCTACTTCACCAGGTTGTACGGCAGTGCTGGTACTAGGTCCAGGGAGGGCTGGGCTGCTGGTGTATGCCTCACCACGTAATCCGACAGCACCAGCCCCACTCTGCTGCTCTTGAAGCGGATCCTGCGCAACCTGCGGTCTAGCGACACGGGGCCGGGTACGCCTGGTGGTATCAGGGACCTCAGCCTCCTCGTCCGAACTTTGGGTCAGAGAGCCACTGCTTTCTACAGGTTCGTATTCTGACCCGCTGGATTCATCAGATGAGGGTTCCCACTCCTCATCCGACTGGGTCAGAAGCCTGTAGGCCTCTTCAGAAGAATACCCCCTGTTAGACATGTGGGCAACTAAATTTAGGGGTATTCCCTGAGACTACCCAAGAAAAAAAAAAGCAAGCCTGTCTTACAAAGGGGAGGCTAGCGAAGTACCGGAGGCCGCTGCGGTTGATAAAAAATATCAAAACTGATTTTTTTATCGCCGCAGTGCGTGTAAAGTGAATGTGCAGTGATCAAAAAAAAATTTTTTTTTGTCACTGCGGTGGGGCGTGTGTGGGCGAACGCACGTGTGGGCGACCGATCAGGCCTGATCGGGCAAACACTGCGTTTTGGGTGAAGGGCGAACTAAAGTGACACTAGTACTATTATAGATCTGACCGTGATCAGTTTTGATCACTTCCAGATACTATAAAAGTACAAATGCTGATTAGCGATACGCTAATCAGCGAATAACGGACTGCGGTGCGGTGGGCTGGGCGCTAACTGATCGCTAACTACCTAACCAAGGGACCTAAACTATACCTAAAACCCAACGGTCAATAACAGTGAAAAAAAAAAGTGACAGTTTGCACTGATCACTTTTTTCTTTTCACTTGTGATTGACAGGGGTGATCAAAGGGGTGATCAAAGGGTTAATTGGGGTTCAGGGGGGTGATCAGGGGCTAAAGTGTAGTGTTTGGTGTACTCACTGTGAAGCCTGCTCCTCTGCTGGATCCAACCGACGAAAAGAACCAGCAGAGGAGCAGGCAGCCATATATCAGATCATATTTACTAATATGATCTGATATCTGGCACTTTGATTGGCTTTTTAAAAAATCAGCAACCTGCCAGCCACGATCATTGGCTGGCAGGTTGCTGACGAAATACTTCTCGACGAAATGCCGGCGCGAACTGCGCACGCGCGGGCGCATACTCGCGTCATCTCGCGTCTCGCGAGATGACGCGTATATGCGTGACTGTGCGCAGCGCTGCCACCTCCGGACCGCACATCTGCGTTAGGCGGTCCGGAGGTGGTTAAAGTGACTTCATAACTGAATTGGTCCTTAAAAAAGTAATTTTTGAGAATTTTCTTCAAAATATAAAAATATACTTCTAAAATTGTACGCTTTCTAATTTTTAAAAAAAATTACATTTCGTTTTCAAAATGATGCCAACATAAAGTAGACATATGGTAAATGTAAAGTAATACATATTTTATAAGGTATTAATCTTCTTAAAAGCCGAAAAATTAAAATTTTCTGTACATTTAGGATTTATTTTTAAATAAATAAAGGTGAAACATGTCAACTCAAAATTTCCACTAACATGAAGTACAATGTGTCAAGAGAAAACAATTTTAGAATGGCTTAGATAAGTAAAAGCATTCCAAAGTTATCACCACATAAAGTGACATGTCAGATTTGAAAAATAGGGCTTGGTCATTAAGGCCAAAACTGTCTGCAGAGGCAAAGGGTTAATATAGTATACACTGTAGCTTCATACTTGATTAGTGTTGATCGCAAATATTCTAATCGCAAATTTTTATCGCGAATATTAGCACTTCGAGAATTCGAGAATATCTAGAATATAGTGCTATATCTTCGTAATCGCAAATATTCTAGATTTTTTGCATCAGTACCCATGATCCCTCACTGCTTCTTGCTTGTGGGCCAATGAGAAGGCAGCAATATCTTTGACTTTAGAAGTAGTGTTGATCGCAAATTTTCATATAGCAAATTTTCTGATTGCCGATTTTCACAATCAAGAAAATAATGACTGGAGATCACGAATTCTCGAATTCATGAATATATGACGAATATTAGCCCAAATATTCGCAAAATATCGTAAATTCGAATATTGCCCCTGCCGCTCATCACTATACTTGATCACTAGATGACAAATGCAACAAATTGCTTCAGCTGAGTGTTGGTCATTCAGCAAATGGTGGCAAATAAAAAAGAGAAAGGCGCTCATAGGGTGAGTATGTTCAATAAAAGATAAATTCTACTATAAGAGATGGTTTGCTCACCTATTGGGGTTGCACCAATTGGGCGCAACCACAATGAAGGCCAAAAGAAGAGAATTGCAACGGTTGGTGCAGCCTAGATTCGTCCAATCGCCTTGGGCAGGAGCCACCCTTCCACTCGGATAACGGTAGAAGAAAAGAAACGCTGAACTTTACGTCAAGCGTGTGGACCTTAGAGGGCGCACTAACACAACCGGTCGTAGACAATATTTAGGTTTCAGCTATTTTATGCTTTATTCATAGACAAATGAATAAAGCATAAAATAGCTGAAGCCTAAATATTGTCTACGACCGGTTGTGTTAGTGCGCCCTCTAAGGTCCACACGCTCGACGTAAAGTTCAGCGTTTCTTTTCTTCTACTGTTGGTCGTTCAGACAGTTTAGCAATGGTGATCACGTTGGGTGAGTGTGTTGAAGAAGAGGTCCTAAGTTTCATTTATTATATTATATTATATATTTCAACTTTATTTTTATGACATATTGTTATATTATAATTAAACTTCATTTAAGCAGTATAGAACAAAAATTATGATGTGCTGAACAAAAAATGGTGCTTTATTATTAATAATTGATCTAATTATTATGGTTCTAAAGATATGGGCAGACATTGAGGCGTCCGCATGCTGCCGAAGCCCTGGCCACGTGGTGGCTTATAACTGCACCACTTTGCATCATTACCTTCAAGATTGTGCATCCTCTGGCCACTGCATGTTTGGCGAAGCTCAGACACTTCAATGTTTCCGCATTCCCATATGCCTCTTATGTGTCTTATATCGTTCCATCAGTCTTTGACATTGACTGGGAAAAATATGTTTCCCTATTAATCCATATGTGACCTTTGAGGCATTACAAAGTCCACTTTTGGCTGATTTTAAATGTTCTGACAGATGGTTTCACAAGCTCCATATGGTATAATGAAGAATTCACAGTAATCAATAATGATGAGCTATCCAGGTAATGGTGAGCTATCCAGATGCAGCAAACCTTCTCCACATCGGATCATTTCCGGCACTATGCTGTACAGTTCGTATTCTGGAGGTTCTTGGAGATTCCTCTCAGCATTTTGCATTCTGCTCTCAGGCTTACATTGACACTTTAGTGACCCTCAATAGATTGGGTTTTCAGTGGCAGGTGGAGTGTCTGGCTGTCTAATAACAATCATGATGCTGCGCTAGTTGCCAGAAGTGAGGAAACCTCCAATCCTGGCCATTTGACCCTCTTAGAAATTTTAGTTAATAGCAACCACAGAGTCTAAGTGGTTTCAGAAGCAGGGGGCCCCTTCTTTCAACCTTCATTAGCCCCTCCACGATGCAGCCACAAGGTGCTGATAGTTGCTGTTACAGACAATGGTTGTGGAACCACTGTTCCAACTAACCAGTTTGACTGAGGACATTTCCCTGGAAGTCCTATGGTTTTTACTAGTGTCGGTCGAGCACCAAAGTGCTGGGTGCTCGAGTAGAACACCTCGGGATGCTCGCATGCTCTACCGAGCACCCGAGCACAATGAAAGTCAATGGGAGAACCTGAGCATTAAACCAGGCACCCCCTGCTCTGTAGAGGGGAGGGTGTCTGGTTCACATGAAAAGGTCATAAATTGATGGAAACACCACTGAAATGGTTCAGGAACAGCATGGGGAGGATGTCTGGATGCATCTTGGACTCCCAGGTTGCTGCTAGTAACGATGTTGTCCGAGTAGTACACCACTTTTACAGACTGACAATAATATGCATAAAACCAAAGATAAACTGGATTTTAGAGGAAAAATTGTTAGGAAACATTTGTTCCTGCATATTTACTTGTATATAAAGGGCAAGTGCTGCCAAAAATTACAAGGAAGAGGCACTCCGATACGACCTGTATATCACATAAAGGAGGGCCTCATTCACATTGTGGTACAATTGTTCAGGTAGTGGGACTCCTACACTCATAAAGCCTATGCACTAAGGGAAAGGGCTGCCAAAAATGACAAGGAACCGGCACTACAATACACCCTTTATTACACATAAAGGAGAGCATCATACACACCCTTGAAAAATTATGATTAATGGCCTGCTGGTGACCCTTAAATACTATTGGAGCAAGGGCCTGCTGATCTGACCATCTAAAACATTAGGGGCGAGGGTCTGCTGCTGAGCTAACCCTCTAAAACATTAGGGACGAGTGCCTTCTGCTGATCTGACCTTGTAAAACATTAGGGGTGAGGGCCTGCTGCTGATCTCACCCTCTAAAATAGGCATCCTCAAACTGCGGCCCTCCAGCTTTTGCAAAATTACAACTCCCAGCATGCCCGAACAGCTTACAGGTATCAGCCTACAGCAGGGCATTGTGGGAGTTGTAGTTTTACAACAGCTGGAGGGCCGCAGTTTGAGGATGCCTGCTCTAAAACATTAGGGGTGAGTGCCTACTGCTGATCTGACCATCTAAAACATTAAGGGTGAGTGCCTGCTGCTGATCTTATCTGACCTTCTAAAACATTAGGGGTGAGGGCCTGCTGCGGATCTCACCATCTAATGCATTAGGGGTGAGGGTCTGCTGCTGATCTGACCATCTAAAACATTAGGAGTGAGGGTCTGCTGCTGAGCTGACCCTCTAAAACATTAGGGGCAAGTGCCTGCTGCTGATCTGACCATCTAAACCATTAGGGGCGAGGGCCTGCTGGTGACCCTCTAAAACATTAAGAAAAAGGCCTGCTGGTGACCCTCTAAAACATTATGGGCAAGGGCCTGCTAGTAACCCTCAAAAACATTAAGGGTGAGGGCCTGCTGGTGACCCTCAAAAACATTATGGGTGAGGACCTGCTGGTGACCCCTGTGAGCAGCGAGCGTTTGAGTAGACACAGAAGTGGGATGATTACGCTGATAATAGCCTTATCGCCGCTCACCATCTGTGTTGATTCCTCAAAGTTGCGTAAAACCTCACAGAGGTCAGATATCAATGCCCACTCGTCGCTTGTGAAGAGCGGAAGCTGACTGGAAAGGCGATGACCATGTTGCAGCTGGTATTCCACTACTGCCCTCTGCTGCTCACAAAGCCTGGCCAACATTTGGAACGTGGAGTTGCAGCGCATGCTCACGTCGCACAGCAGTCATTGAGCTGGCAATTGCAAGCCCTGCTGCAGTGTTGCCAGACCGGCGGAAGCGGTCGATGAATATCGGAAATAGGCACACATGGGTGTAGGTTTTGAGAAACCACTGAACCACTAGGTTGAACACATGGGCTAGGCATGGTATATGTGTGAGCTTGCCTAGCTCCAAAGCCGCCACCAAGTTACAGCCATTATCAGACACAACCATGCCTGGTTGTAGGTTGAGTGGCGAGAGCCGCAGCTCAGTTTGGTCCCTTATCCCCTGCCACAGGTCTGCGTCAGTGTGCTGTTTGTCACCTAAGCAGATCAGTTTAATCACAGCCTGTTGCAACTTCCCCTCTGCAGTGCTACACTGCTTCCAGCTACTGACTGATGTTTGACTGGTGCTGCAAGATGATAATTCAGAGGTGGAAGTGGAGGAGGAGGCGGAGGCGGAGGAGGAGAAGGGGGGTGCAGCCACTAACGTAGGTGGTGGCGGAAACCCTGATGGAAGTAGGGCCCGCAATCCTTGGCGTCGGTAGCACCTATGCCATCCCAGGGTACGACTCGCTCCTGGTCTCCACAACGTTCACCCAGTGTGCTGTCAGGTAAAATGTAGCGTCCCTGGCCAAAAGCACTTGTCCATGTGTCAGTCATTAAGTGGACCTTCCCAATAACCACGTTGGTCAAGGCACGGGTGATATTATGGGACACATTCTGGTGTAAGACTAGGACTGCACACCATGAAAAATATTGGCGGCTGGGGACAGAGTAACGCAGGACGGCCACCGCCATCAGGCTGTGGAAAGCCTCAGTGTCCACAAGCCTAAATGGCAACATTTCCAGGGCCAGCAATTTGGAAAGGTGTGCATTTAGTGCTATGGCCTGTGGGTGGGTGGCTGGGTATTTGCGCTTTCATTCAAAGGCCTGGGGTATAGACATCTGTACGTTGCACTTGGACAGGGGATTGGCCAGCACATAACACAGGGGAAGAGGAGGCAGTGGTGTGACCCGCAGACATTGATTGTGGACCCAGGCGTTCGGCCCACCTATTAGGGTGTTTTGATGCCATATGGCGGATCATGCTGGTGGTGGTGAGGCTGCTAGTGTTCACGCTCATTTTGGTATGGCACAGGTTGCAAAAGCCAATTCTTTTATCGTCCGCACTTTCCTCAAAAAATCGCCAGACTGTGGAACACCTACCCCTTGGCAAGGGAGATTGCCGCAAGGGGGTGCTCCGGGGAACAATTGTGGGCCTGTTTGGTGTGGCCCGCCTTCTCACTTTTGCCACCCCACTGCCTCTTCCAGCCTGTTGCGGTGCTGCAGATCCCTCCCCCTCTGTACTGCTGTCCTCGCTCGGCTTGCCACCTTCCCAGGTTGGGTCAGTGACTTAATCGTCCACCACCTCCTCTTCCACTTCCTCACTCTGGTTATCCTTCTGACTTGTTGACATAACAACAATCTCAGTTATTGACAACTGTGTCTCATTCTCATCATGAACCTCTTGAGACACTCATTTTGGTTGACTTATTGGCAACTGTGTCTCATCATCATCATCCACCTTGTGAAACACTAATTGCCGTTCCCCACATCATCTTCTTGTGAATGTGGATGCTCCAGAGTTTGGGAAATAAGGGCACAAGATCTCCTCATGTCCCTCTTCAAGCGGCCTTGGCGAGAGGGCCAAATCAAGGAATGGCGCTGAAAAGAGCTCCTCAGAATATCCGAGTGTGGGATCACTTTTCTGCCAAGACTCTCCATGGTGGGAGGAAGGAGGATCAGGGTGAGGATTGGGTTGACCAGACTCTTGGCTACTAAGACTGGACTTTGTGGAAGACAGGGTGGTGCTTAACCGACTGGAAGCATTATCTGCTGCAGTCCAATCAACCACCCGGTCACACTGGTCTGACTTCGAGAGTGGTGTCTTTCGCTGCCTTGCCAACTAGGACATGAAGCTAGGTATCGTGGATGAGTGTGTTTCTTGTGCTCTGGTAGCAGGCACAGTTTCACCATGCCCAGGGACCTCTGTGTGAATCATCAGCACGGCCACTTCCCCATCCCTTACTGCTCGCCTTGCGCATATTAAATCGTATATATGCTTGCAAGTATGTCACAGGTATAGTAGCGCAGGTTTTGTAAGTGT
Source organism: Bufo gargarizans (assembly GCF_014858855.1). Taxonomy (NCBI): domain Eukaryota; kingdom Metazoa; phylum Chordata; class Amphibia; order Anura; family Bufonidae; genus Bufo; species Bufo gargarizans. Next base: position 12,936,938 of record NC_058083.1, on the reverse strand, counting down.
ATGCATAAATAAAGTACACAGAATGTCAATTTTAGGATGCACAAACGTATAGAGGAGGCATAGCGCAAGTAATGTCGCTGTCACCAGCGGCTAATAAAAAATTACACTGAATTAATGTCACAGATTTTTCGGATGCGCTAACGTTATACAGGAGATGTAGGGCAGATAATGTAACTGTCTGCAGCGGACACCGTCTACAGAAAAGTACACTGGATGTCACTGATATTTTTAGGCTGCGCACACGTTACACAGGAGATGTAGCGCAGTTAATGTTGCTGCCACCAGCAGCAAAAAAACTAGACTGAATGTCACTGATATTTCAGATACGCAAACGTTATACAGGAGATATAGCACAGGTAATGTCGCTGTCACCAGCGGCAAAAGAAAATGACACTGAATGTCACTGATATTTCAGATGCGCTAACGTTATACAGGAGATGTAGCGCAGGTAATGTAACTGTCCGCAGCGGACACCGCCTACAGAAAAAGTACACTGCATGTCACAGATATTTTTAGGCTGCGCACACGTTAGACAGGAAATGTAGCGCAGATAATGTCGCTGTCTTCAGCAGCCAAACAATTGCAACTATTTGGCGCAGGTTGTGCTAAAAATATATATTGCTGCCAGATACAACTATAGTCCTTAAAAGGATTTTTGGATCTCTAACAATTCCATGCAATTTAGCGCAGGTTGCGCTAATAATTATACTGCTGCCGGATACAACAATAGTCCTTAAAAGGACTTTTAGGTCTCTAACAAGTTTTTTCAATAAAAATATTAGTATTTCACTCTCTGCACTATCTGTCCCTTCTTCAGCACAGCTCTCCCTGACTAAAACTGAGCCAAACACGTGTCATCGGGTGCTATATAGCACCCAGTGACGCGTTCGGGCCAGCCAATCACTGTAATGTCAGTAGCCAACATGGCTAAGGCATTACAGTGAATGGCAGTACTTACCTGCACGTTTATTGGCTGCATAGCAGCCAGCAAACGCGCAGGGAGCAGACTCAAGCATCGCGCTCGAGTACACATGGTATTCGGCCGAACATCGCGATGTGCCAAGCATAGCACATATTCACCCAACACTAGTTTTCACCCTTCAACCCTTTATACAGGAATCTACTAGGCTGCTACCTCTTGGAATAATCCCGGTATGGTTGGAATCTGACCTGCAGGGTGTAGAGACACTGATACAAAGCACCTAGGCGTCAGGCATTACACATAGAAAGCAGGCAGAAGTCAGGGTAGGCAGAGTCTGAGCGAATCTGTGACACAATCCAAAGGTCACGGCAGTCGGCACAGGATCTGTACGGTGAACAAGCACAGTTCAGGACAGGTGGCAGAAGATCAGGATTCAGGAAACAGACAGAAGTAGGTACACTGGTAGAAAAATGGATTATAGCTCTTTAGCTAGATCTAGCAAGCTAGCAAAACCTAACAGAACCTGTTGCTCAGGCAAAAGAGAAGAACAAACAACACAGTTTATGTAGGAGGGCTGATGAGCTAATAATTAAACCTTGAACACACAGCGCAAGAGAAGGTTAACCCTGGCAGTAATGCAACTAAGGTTAGTTACTCAATGGACCTAATTCACACACTGGAAGCCAATGCCCATGCGCTAGGACAGGGGCAGCCACGAGCTGCCATTGTAACAGTAGCTATAGCAGCTGGAGTCCTAACAATGGTCTTTGAGTCTATCGAGTAAAGCAGCTTTTTTGACCCTGCCTCTGGCTCATGACAGGTATAACGTATTGTCATACAGATGTAATGTAGTGTATTATGTTAGCAGTCAAATAGTCACATGTGCAGATCCTGTTCTGGACTAATCATAATAAAATATTATCAAATAAAAATTCTATCAAATCTTATTTTTATAAATTCCAAATCATAAAATGGCAAATTAAAAAAAGCCATATTTTCTGCCAAAAACTTTCTTCATGGAAAAAATAGATAATTAGTATTGCCACAATTGGAACAACTGAAACTATTAAAGAAAGTAGCACAATTTTTATCCCACAAGGTGTATTCCATTAAAAATGTAAAAAAAAAAAAAAAAAAGCTACTTGTTTTTGCTAATTCACCTTGCAAAAAACCAAAAACATAGAAAAAGAAATGATTAAAAAAAGTTACATATCCTAAAATGGTATTACTAAAAACTGCAAATTGTTCTGCAAAAAATGAACCTCTATACAGCTTTTGCAATGGCAAAATAAAAATGTTATGACTCGATGATAAAACACAGTTTTTTAAAGTGTTTTACTCTACAAAAGTATCACTGCAATCATATTGGGCAAGAGATTTAATGTATTATGCTATTTTAAACCGCATTCTGCACACACAAAAAACTGCAACAGAATTGCTTTTTATAAAATCTTCATTTCTTGGAAATGATCTTAACTGTCCTATGTACAGTATATATACACTTTATGGTTTTACAATGAAAAAAGGGTTATTTTAACCAGTTTAGGTTCAGGGAATTTTGGGCCTATTTTGGGATAACAGTTTAGCTAATTTTAGCAGACGCTATTTTAATTACTATAATTTTATTTTTGGGTTAGCAAGGTGATTTTTGCAGTGTTTTTTCATGAACAGTTGGGTCTCAGATAGCAGTACAACAGTCATTGGCAAGGGGAACATTTTTGAGTTTTTTTTGTGTGTTTGTTTTGTTTATATTTATTGAATTAATTTATTTTTTGTTATGTTGCTTATTATTTCTTAAATTTTTATGTTCTGCCCCTCGTCAAAATTTTCACTGGATAACTTTACTATTATTGATATTATTTATTATTACTTTATGCCTGGAGCCTAAAGAAGGTGGATCAATAGTGATGGACGAATATCTGCCAGGATGTTTCGCGAACGCAATTGCGCGGATGCGATCAAATGTTCACGAACAGCAAGTTTGCGGCCGGTCCTATTCATTTTAATGGCAGGCGAACCTGAAAAACCTTCAGCTCATATTTGCAGCTAAGAAATAACTACTAGAAGTGCACGAATAGTCCCACAACATGGACAGTGACATACCAGATGTATTTGCGATCTCCATTCATTATTTTTTTAAATGCGAAATATCAGCAATATATTTTTCGCGTACGCGCATGCACACACCAGTTATAATAATTTTTTTCCAGTACCGTTTGTCACTGTGTGTAGCAGAGGGAACGCAGCAAAATCGCAAACAAATGCTGCTGTACCCAAATACACTATAAAGAAAGTATATTATTAGTATACACCCGCTTCTATCAGTTTTTTTGGGGGGCGACTGGTATATCACACCAGTTATAATTATTTTTTGTAATTGCGTTTGTCACTCTGTGTAGCTGCGGTATCGCCGCAGAACCGCTCACCACTGCTGCACAATACAAATCCACTATAATATGCTTCTATGTTAGAAAGTATATTATAAGTATATTACGCTCCTCTGTACTGCACACCTATTAATAGTACACCTATACCAGTCCCTAAAAGGACTTTTTTGGACCTATTTGATAGCGTTTTTGTCCCTAACAGCCTGTCCCTGCTCCACACAGCAACCTTTCCCTACACTGACAAAAGACTGAATGTAAAATGGCGGTCAGATCAAGTTTATTTATAAGGTAGGGGATATGTCCATGTGCTGAAACGTCTCAATTGGCTGTCCTGTACCACCTGATGGATGTGTCAAAGTTCTTGACAATGTAAAAGAATATGGCGGGCGCGAATATCGCCATATGTTTGCATGTTCGTCGAATCGCGAACGAGCAAAGTTCGCTGCGAACTGACCGCCGGGCGAACTGCAAGGCCATCACTATGGATCAACTGTGTTCTCATTCACACATTTCTCTATGAATGAAAATTTCCATATATCAAAATGTCTTCAGATTAATTAGCTTCCTGTTAAAGGTATATTCCCATAAAGAACATATCCAGAGGATACATACATGAATGTTGGTGGCCACAATGCTGGAACCTCACCCCGATCACTTAAACAGGGGTCCTGAGTTTGAGTAGACCCATAGATTTGAAATGGAGAGGCAATTTCCATACTTGACAGATACTTCATTCAAACTCCTCCTCACTGCAGTCATGCGGTGGGAGAGAACTCTAAGGCCCAGCTCTAATGATCAGTGGGGGCCCCAGAAAGCATACTGTATATTTAGTACTTGTCCGATGAAAATGCCCCTTCAAGTAGACCTTTCTAAATGAGATGTAAATATCAGAATGTTAGCCTTATTGGGAAACGGGACCATTGTCGGCAGATATAGGCAATATTTAGATACCTGAGCAGAAAAAAAGATAGCCTCTTCCACCCTGGGAGGTGCACACTTCAAAAATGTATGATTGCCCATTATGTTGAATTATATATAAGGCCAATTGCTAAATATAAAAAGCCACAAGGCATTATGATTTTGATGGTAGACAGAGCTCTTCTCATTTTCTTTCTACAGTACAATATTTAACAGAACTTTGTGGTGAAAAGAGCTGAAAGTCTTTTACCACCATAAATTAGGTAAAGCTATCATGATGTACCTTCCCACGGCCTTGAATCATTCTGGAGTTCTCCTGAGATCTGAAACACACTCCCCACTGTTAGTCTATAAATAAAATAAGAACAGCTGACATTTGCAGTAAATGCTCTAAATATAATTTCACCGTAAATATTCCTCAAGTGAACTGCAGATTAATAAAATCTAAAATTGTAACACTTAGTGTCAATTACATTATTACCTCCAATTTATCATGAATGATATTTGACAAAATTGCCTAGATACATTTCAAATTATTTTAATGGTTAATAGTATTTTTTTTATAACCCAAACAAAATTTTAAATGTAAAAATACAAATAAAGATTTGATCAGTACATGTGATTTTGAAAAAAGATTATTTTGAATGGCTTAAAAGTATTAAACAATTTTCCCATTCGTCAGAAAAATTTGTAAAAAAAAAAATATATATATCATCAATTATATATATATTTTTTTAGGGTCTTCGATCACCAAGCAGTAGTTTCCGCTGATGGATGGAGACAAAATCAGTTGGGGGCAATTTTTACTGCACATCAGAAACATTTAATGAATTTCCTTCCTCAAGGAACACTTCTGTCAGGAAGGGGTATTTTGTAGAAAACTATTTTTTGACAGCTCTATGGTTCTCTTGATAGGCCTAGATAAAAATGCCCGCAGAAGAGAATTTAATTGAGTAGAACAATGTTTGATGCGCTAATTGTGTCAATAAAAGAAGCCCCTCTCTGGTTCGAGTGGAGTGATGCTCTGAATGAAAGTCAAGCAAGATTGTTTGCAGAGCTAAAAGTCCAAACAAAGAGGAAGTTATCCAGGTAAAGAGCAAGGAAAAACAATGTAGACAAATAGAAATATTAAGGGAGCAATGGATGACAAAAATAAAGTATTTAAATCACTAAAACAGGAGAGTAGCAAAGACGCATTAAAAAACTATAAGGAAACAAATAGAATATTTCAAAGACAGATTAAAGCAGCCAAGATGGAGACAGAGAGATTTGTTGCCAAAGAGAGTAAAACTAATCCTAAAATATTCTTCAGTTATATAAATGGTAAAAAGTCTTAGGCCCCTTTCACACGGGCATTGCGGGAAAATGTGCGGGTGCGTTACGGGAACACCTGCGATTTTTCTGCGCGAGTGCAAAACATTGTAATGCGTTTTGCACTCGCGTGAAAAAAATCGTGCATGTTTGGTACCCAAACCCGAACTTCTTCACAGAAGTTCAGGTTTGGGATCTGTTATCTGTAGATTGTATTATTTTCCCTTATAAAATGGTTATAAGGGAAAATAATAGCATTCTGAATAAAGAATGCACAGTAAAATAGGGCTGGAGGGTTTAAAAAAAATAAAAAAATATTTAACTCACCTTAGTCCACTTGTTCGCTTAGCCCGGCATCTCCTTCTGTCTCCTTTGCTGAACAGGACCTGGGGTGAGCATTAATTACATGAACAGGACCTGTGATGGCGTCACTCCGGTCATCACATGGTCCGTCACATGATCTTTTACCATGGTGATGGATCATGTGATGGAACATGTGATGACCGGAGTGACGTCATCACAGGTCCTGTTCATGTAATTAATGCTCACCCCAGGTCCTGTTCAGCAAAGGAGACAGAAGGAGGGGGCTACGCGAACAAGTGAACTAAGGTGAGTTAAATTATTTTTTATTTTTTTTTAACCCCTCCAGCCCTATTTTACTATGCATTCTTTATTCAGAATGCTATTATTTTCCCTTATAACCATGTTAAGAGGGAAAATAATAATGATCGGGTCTCCATCCCGATCGTCTCCTAGCAACCATGCGTGAAAATCGCACCGCATCCACACTTGCTTGCGGATGCTTGCGATTTTCACGCAACCCCATTCATTTCTATGGGGCCTGCGTTACGTGAAAAACTGAATATAAAAGAATATAGAGCTTGCTGCGATTTTCACTCAATGCACAAGTGATGCGTGAAAATCACCGCTCATGTGAACAGCCCCATAGAAATTAATGGGTCGGTATTCAGTGCGGGTGCAATGCGTTCAACTCATGCATCGCATCCGCGTGGAATACTCGCCTGTGTGAAAGGGGCCTTAGGCTACTTTCACACTGGTGTTTTGGTTTCCGTTTGTGAGATCCGTTCAGGGCTCTCACAAGCGGTCCAAAATGGATCAGTTTTGCCCTAATGCATTCTGAATGGAATAGGATCCACTCAGAATGCATCAGTTTGCCTCCGTTCTGTCTCCATTCAGCTTTGGAGGCGGACACCAAAATGCTGCTTGCAACTGAGCCAAATGGATCCGTTCTGACACACAATGTAAGTCAATGGGAATTGAACCGTTTTTTATGACACAATCTGGCACAATAGAAAACAGATCTGTCCACCATTTAATTTCAATGGTGTTTAAGACAGATCTGTCTTGGCTATGTTAAAGATAATACAAACGGATCCGTTCTGAACGGATGCAGGCGGTTGTATTATCTGAACGGATGTGTTTGTGTAGATCCATGACGGATCCGCACCAAACGCAAGTGTGAAAGTAGCCTCAACCAGAAAGTTTTCGCCCTTTAAAGAGTGATGAGTGAGAAGTTGTAGAGAGCAAGTGAGAAAGTGAATATATTAAATATTTTTTTCTACACTGTATTCACTGAGGAAAATGAACACTCAGATGAAATGCATAGTGTCAAAGTAAACTCTGGATTAGAAGTGGCCTGCCTGACCAAGGAAGAAGTGCAGCGGCATCTTAAAAAGATTAAAATAGACAAATCACAGGATCCAGATGGCATACACCCCCTTATTCTAAAATAATAAAGTAATGTAATAGACAGTCCCTATAATGACAGGGAGTGTTCCACAGAATTGGTGCTTGGCAAATGTGGTGCTAATATTCAAAATGGGGTCAAAAACAGAGTCTGGAAACTATAGGCCGGTAAATGTAACATCTGTTATTGGTAAATTGAAGGTTTTCTAAGATGCTATTCTGGAGTATATAAATAAAAATAAGCGTATAGCACCGTATCAGCATGGCTTCATAAGAGATCGGTACAAACTAAACTAATCAGTTTCTATGAGAAAGTAAGTTCTAGACTTGACCGGGGTGAGTCAATGAATGTCATATATCTCCAAAGCATTTGATACTTTGCAACATAAAAGGTTAGTACATAAAATGAGAATGCTTGGACTGGGAGAAAAAGATAAAACAGAGGGTGGTTATTAATGGTATACACTCAGATTGGGTCACTGTCACTAGTGCTATACCACAGGGGTCAGTATTGGGCCATATTCTCTTCAGTATATTTATTAATGATCTTATAGAAGGCTTGAACAGTAAAATATCAATTTTTGCAGATGGCACTAAACTAGGTAAAGTAAATATGAAAGAAGATAGTATAGGGATCTGGATATGTTGAAGGCTTGGGCAGGGAAGTGGCAGATGAGGTTTAACACTGATTAATGTAAGGTTATGCACATGGGAAGGAATAATGCAAGTCACCCGTACATACTAAATGGCAAAATACTGAGCTACACTGACATGGAAAAGGACTTAGGAATTTCAGTGGACAGTAAACTAAGCTGTAGAAACCAGTGTCAGGTAGCTGCTGCCAAAGCAAATAAGATAATGGGTTGCATCAAAAGGGGCATGGATGTCCGTGATAACAATGCAGCATGCCAGACCTGCAGGGTATAGCGACAGTGAGGTCACGGTATGGGCAATCGAGGGTTACTCACTTTTCTGAGGAGAACCCTGGGCAGGCTTGCGACAGTGAAAGAGAGGTAGACACTAGTTCCTCTGGGGCACACTCTGTAGATAGGGACAAGACCTGATGGTAGGTGAGGTACCCTGGATGTTATAGGTGTTTTGAGTGCCTTAGGTAAGGTCCCTCTAAGGATCGTGACGCCAGTGCCTGTAACGGTGGCACACCGGTTGGTAGGAGGATTAATTGAGTATGCAGTTGGTAAACCAAACGTTGCTTTACTTTAGGAAACAGTCCAACTTTATACATACAGTTGCAGTAGATGAAAATAATGCAGTCCTTTCTAGTACAAGTGCAAAGCAGGTTTACTTCACAATATGGCAGGTATAATCTTGCAAGATACTTGGAGGGTATACAGTTAATGCTTTGCAGTACAATGCTGCTCTATCCCCACAGCTATTCTAGCTGGCTGGATCCCAAGGCAAGGATGCCTAATTGCTGGCTTAAATCCTTGGTACAAAATCCTTCCTCCAGTATTGGCACTTGTTCTATCTTAAACACTTCTGCCCATCAGGTTACTTAGCTGTACTTGTGGTATTGTCCTTGCTGTGAGGGATACTGCAGGTTGCTCCCAGGAGGTCCACTCCGTCTACTGGGGTGTCTCATCTGTGTTTGCTGGATTACTGGTCTCCAGGCAGGCTGTACTCCTTCTAGCCTCCTAGTGCAGCTAGAAACCAGGACTATCCAGCTGCATGTCAGGAGGAGGCCCTCAGCATATCTCAGGCTGGTGCCTTCTCACTTCTGTCTCCACAGACTCCTGACTATGACCTAACCCCTCCCTGTCTGGGCCTGGACATTTATACTAGGGGCTCCCTATCTCCCTCTAGTGTCTGGAATGTTAATTACACCCAACTAGGCCTGATAAGCATATAACAGGGGAAATATACATGTAAGAACACACAGAAAATACATTACAATGCAGGGATAAATATAATATCACTGTCCCTTGTGAGCAGATGTAACACGCTACCCAATTGACCCTTGTGTAGTGCCCACTCCTACCTAGTGGGACACTACAACAACATAGTCCTGCCACTTTACAAATCACTAGTCAGACCACACATGGAGTACTGTGCACAGTTCTGGGCTCCTGTGAACAAGGCAGACATAGCAGAGCTGGAGACGGTTCAGAGGAGGGCAACTAAAGTAATAACTGGAATGGGTGGACCACAGGTCCCAGAAAGATTATCAAAACTAGGGTTATTCACTTTATAAAAAAGACGAATGAGGAGAGATCTAATAGCTATGTATAAATATATCAGGGGTCAGTACAGAGATCTCTCCCATCATCTATTTATCCCCAGGACGGTGACTGTGACGAGGGGACATCCTCTGCGTCTGGAGGAAAGACGGTTTGTACACAAGCATAGAAGAGGATTCTTTACGGTAAGAGCAGTGAGACTATGGAACTCTCTGCCTGAGGAGGTGGTGATGGTGAGTTCACTAAAAGAGTTCAAGAGGGGCCTGGATGTATTTCTGGAGCGTAATAATATTACAGGCTATAGCTACTAGAGAGGGGTCGGGGATCCAGGGAGTTATTCTGATTGCCTGAATGGAGTCAGGAAGGAATTTTCTTTCCCTAAAATGAGGAAAATTGGCTTCGACATCACAGTTTTTTTTTTTGCCTTCCTCTGGATCAACTTGCAGGATAACAGGCTGAACTGGATGGACAAATGTATTTTTTCAGTCTTAAAAAGTATGCTACTATGTAGTATGTGTCTGTCATGGTACACTAGTATAACGTTCTCCAGCCCCGGATACCCAGAGGAGGAATTTATCAATATTGTTTTTTTATGCACCAGTTTTAAACTAGTTTGCATTGGAGTCTTAGCCTAAAAAATACTTTCTCTTTGTGGGAAGAGTCTAGTATAGGAATGAGTCTTACAGGCTATGCAATGCTCCTTTGGGAAAAGCGTAATGAGTTCTCTTTCCCAAAAAAAATAAAGAAAAGAAAGAAAAGAAAAGAAAGCTGTGCCTCTGGTCATACCTGTTGGAATGTAGCTATCCTATAAGTCAATGTGTAATATTTTAACCCCTTCCAGACCAGCACCGTACATGTACGGCACAACAGTTCTCCAGTCACCATGCCTAATCCTGCGATAACCAGGTTAGATGGCTGCTCTGTACAGCAGGCACCCATCTTAACTAAGGGTACCAGGAAGTATTTCTGCTCCCTAAAGACTCGATCGCTGCGATTGATCGGTCAGTGCAGAACAGCCCAATAATTTATCCATGAGCCTTTTTCTGACCCTTTTTTTTCCCCAGCTCTGCGCCACTGATCAGCACCTGGGGATCATTTTTTGCACTTTTTTTTTTTTAACTTTTTTTTTATTACTGCAAATTTTGGGCATTTTTTCATTTTTTTTTTGCTCAAAAAGAAGAAATTGGAGTCATGGGTTTATATTAGAGATGAGTGAATCGAAGTTGATGAAGTGGAATTCGATCAGAATTTCAGGAAAAATTTGATTCGCACCGAATCCAAATTTCCTCACGCTTCGTGGTAACAAATTGCATTTTTTCCTAAAATGGCTGCTGCAAGTGTTAGGACATGGAGCAAAAAACTCTGGGAACGAGAGATCACCCACAATGTCATGCATGCAGCCAATCAGCAGCCAGCCCTGTGATGTCACAGCCCTATAAATAGCTTTAGCCATCTTGGATTCAGTCATTCTCCAGTGTGCTTAGTGCAGGGAGAGACGTCAGCAGGCGCTAGGGACAGTAATAGAAAAGACTTCATTCTGCTAAAAAAATGATTTACAAGTTCAGGGAATTATTAGTTAAGGCCTCTTTCACAAGGGTATCCTGGATTTGCTTTGGATGCATTGCATGTGCATTGCGGGAAACCTGCGCGAGTCAGTCTTTTGACTGTGACTTTGTTGCGTTGTTCAGTTTTTATTGCGTGGGTGCAATGCGTTTTGCACGCGCGTGATAAAAAACTGAATGTGATACCCAGACCCGAACCTGTTTGGGTTTGGTGTTCTGTAGATGTAATTATTTTGCCTTATAACATGGTTATAAGGGAAAATAATAGCATTCTGAATACAGAATGCATAGTACAATAGTGCTGGAGGGGTTAAAAATAAAAAAAGCTCACCTTTTATAACCCCTCAATAGACATATTAGTAAGCATTCTGTTTTAAGAATGGTATTATTTTTCCTTATAACCATGTTATAAGGGAAAATAATACAGCATATTTACATCCCTATTATCTTCTAGCAACCATGCATGTAAATTGCACCGCATCCGCACATGATTGCGGATGCTTGCGATTTTTACGCAGCCTCAACCATTGGGGCCTGCGTTGCGTGAAAAATGCTAAATATAGAACATGCTGCGATTTTCACGCAACGCACAAGTGATGCGTGAAAATCACCGCTCATCTGCAAAGCCCCATTGAAGTGATTGGGTCCGTATTCAGTGCGGGTGCAATGCGTTCACCTCACGCATTGCACCCGCGCGGAAAACTTGCCCGTGTGAAAGGGGCCTAAGGTGTCGGGAAAGGATAGGGAGGCATCATCTACACTATAAAAGGAGAACAGGGTGCAATAGGAGAGTGTACAGACTGGGTAATAGGAGCGATTTTATTACACCTTGCTGCACTTATTGGGGATCCAAATTGCAGTTATACTGCTGTTTTTAGGTTGTTTGCACTATATGATACATCACAAATTCTAGCAAACCTTGCTTGTGATTGGGGTGCAAGTTCTGTGTGATACAGCCATTTACGGGATGTATTAATAGAAAAGATACGTACATTCTATTAGCCGTTCTGTGTTGATTTTACATTGCTTTATTTTTTGGAGGTGTATTAATAGGAAAAAAAAAGGGAAAAATATATGTCATAATTGCCATTCAGCTGTGAAGTTACATTGTACTACAGCCATTTACGGGGTGTATAAATAGGATAGATACATACGTCCTATTAGCCATCCTGTGTTCATTTTACATTGGGGGGTGTATTATTAGGGGAAAAAAAGAAAAAAATATGTCATAAGTGCCATTCGGAGGTGAAGTTCCATTGTACTACAGTCATTTACATGGTGTATTAAAAGGAAATATACGTACGTCCCATTAGCCGTTCTGCAGTGAATTGTGATTGTTATTTTTTTTGGGGGGGGGGAGTTCATTAATCAGTTCATAACTGCCGTTCAGCCGTGAAGTAACATTGTACTACAGCCATTTACGTAGTGTAGAAAAAGGAAATATACGTACGTCCCGAATATAATATATGCTCTACTTATATAAGCGTTTAATAGAACAGGTTCTGTAGACATCTATGTGGAATCAGCTGATGACAGTGTAAAAGGAGTGCGCTTCTTCTTGACGCTAACATCGACCTGTAAGGCTGAGTTCACACTTGAGTTATTTGGTCAGTTTTGGCCCCGTGACTGCCCAAATAAGTGAAGTGTGCAGTGATTCCATGCATTCGTCCTGCAACTGCTGAGCACCGATCAGTAACATGAGTTTTCAGTGCTTTTTTTTTTTTTTTACTGTAGGTAGCCTTTTTTATTTTATTTTTCTAAATTTTCATCTTATTCTTTTTCTTATCTTTTTCTCTTTTTTTCTTTTCTCCTGATGCAAACTTTTTTTTTTCTCCAAAATTTTATTGGAAACTTATTACAAGCCTCTTCAAGTGTGAAATCACTTTACACCCCTCTGACAATAAATAAACTCTACACACTTTACACATATTAAATCACACACGACACATACCCCAATAAAAATAGAAATGGCACATTCATCCCAGAGAATGTATTCAGCTGAAGAGGCATACGCCATCATTGCCTCTGAAATGGAGTCTGCCAGCAAGGGTGAAGAGGATGCCACATTCCTCTACTAAGACAGCAGCTGAGCCAGCCACTCAGATTGAACCCGTTTGGACCCCACCCCCTGAAGAATATCAGCCCCAAATTCTGGAGTTTGTGGTCAGCTCCAGAATCCAGATTGACTTCACAACCTTCACAGAAATTTTTTTTTTTCTAAAATCTTTTTTTCAGTAAAGATTTAGTTAATTTTATGGTTGTCCAAACAAATTTGTTTGTAGGAGGCACAGGGAGTGAGTGCAGAGCTGCGCTGGCTGTACACACCCTCCCTAGTCTTCTTCCTGGTCACACTGTGTCCTGACCGCACACAGCGCCATGACGTAGTACATTTAGGTGCCCACTATAACCTGACGCTGTGCGACATCAGGTCACAGTGCACCTTGGGCTGGAATAAGCAGTGCAGCAAGTGCTGAGTCCTGGATCTGAAGCACCCTCCAGAGCAAACGAGGTGAGTTTATTTACCTTATCTGAGGTCTGATAGGGGTCTTATCTGAGGTCTGATAGGGGTCTGATTTGAGGCTGATTGAGGTCTGAACTGAGTCTGATGGGGACTAGGGGGTCTGATGGGGGACCTATCTGAGGCTGATGGAGGCTGAGGGTCTGATGGGAGTCTGATCTGAGGCTGATGGGTCTGATCTGAGGCTGATGGAGGCTGTGGGGTCTGATCTGAGGCTGATGGAGGCTGGTGGTCTTATTTTTTTTAAGATAGATAAGATGCCTTTATTGTCACTGTACAATACAATGTAATACAATGTACAATTTTGGTGTCTGATGAAGAATGAGGGTCTAATTTAGGGGTTTGATGGGGATTGGGGGTCTGATCTGAGGTCTGATGAAGAATGGGGGTCTGATTTGGCGGTCTGCTCTGAGATTGAAGGAAAATATATTTTTTTTCGTATTTTCCTCCTTTAAATCCTAGGTTTGTCTTATAGTCCGAAAAATATGGTATTTATGTTTTTCAGAAGATACATTTTCTTTGAATGGCAACATTCTGGTTACCTTGAGTAACCACTGGAGGAAGACTTATTATTGCCCTTCAGTGTGCTCCCCCTAGGGGTGGTTGCAGGTTTCTTTTTTACATTGTACTTCCAAATCGAAATCTTTTGCTTGGAGAAGGAATTTTATTTCTTTCCTTGACTGCTAGGCCTGAGCTGTCTTAACAAAGCAATGTCTCTTGATAAATAATGTCATTTATTTCCATATGGAGTAGTTATATACATTGTATTGCCGCTTCTCTTTATAATGACATTTACCACTGATTCCGTGGTGATCTGTTCGAATTTAATTTATTTAAAAGCCGCTTATATCTAGAGCCATTTTATTTTATACCAACCATTTACAATAAAATATATGGCAAATATACATATGATAGAAATTGATGTGGATCATTCCCACTTTATATTCTTGCATGGAAAACACAAGGTAATTTATACTGCGGGTATAAATATTTCAGCAATGTGTTAAGCAACTGATATTTTATCATTCTGAGTCCCTGTCACTTTTTATATTACCTTCTCGGTGCCTACCGCACTGAGAGATGATAAGAAGCCCTGACGATTAACCATCTGCTGTCCCTGTAAAATCCTAATTAAAGCTGTTTTTGACTAAATCGTCAACAAATATGAAAACAGATTTATAGGTGCAGATCGGCCATCACTTCACAAACATATCAGGTTTCCCTGAAGACTGTAAATACCACGTATTAGGGTTCAGACAGAGAAATTAGACTCTGTCACAATCCGTGCTAATTGTGGATTGTAGTGATGACATGATGCTTAGTATGGCATATTTTCACAGTTTGCTAGGCAAAAAGTAAAAAAAAAAAATCTTATCAGGCGAGCGTACTGTACACGTCTCACAGGGAAGGCATTCTTCCTAATTACCCATCAATGTTAAAGTATATTTCTATTTTTTTTGCTCAAAGTTTCCTGCAAAATGCCTCTAGGGACACATATAATATAAATTTTAATTAAATATGATATCTTACTAGATTTTTAAATAATAAAAGTATGTCACCTCTTCCAGCTATTGGATATAATTACATACAAGTTATTCTGAGTGGTTTCTTAACTTATCATGGACACTGGTACCAATGTTTGATTTTATGGTTCAACCGATAACTATAACTAAATGGCAGTAGCCCTAGCAAAGAGACATGCAACTTTGTCTCCTGTTAGCTTCACTTAAGGGCCATGGACACCTGTGCAAAGATTTTTTTTTATTGTTCATCTGCTTCCTAAATGCAATTTTAATGGTCATCATTAAAATGTTCTACCACTTCTGTAGAGTATATGCAAGTTCTTCACCTAGCAAGCGGTGCTGCTGAATCTACTGTAAATCTGTCAGAGCACTGCTCCTGTTTCTGAGGTCTCTCTCCTTTCCCCCTCCCTTATTTCAGTGTTTGAGAAAGCAGCAGTAAATTCTACACATTGAAGAGAAACGAAGGAGAGCAGCTCACCCAGGATGTGGATAGGGAGGAAAGCATACACTATTTTCAGGGGTAAGATAGTGAAAGAGGACCGAGGGCTGGGCCCACAAATACAGAAGGTACACGATGCCACACAGACAACGGTTCTTTCCCAGCAATTGAGTTTACTAAACAATGTAGTGAAAAAGGAGCTGAGAATATATAAAACAGATTGGGAACAGAGAATAAACCAACAGTAAATGTAACACTGTCTAACAGTAAACCAGTAAATTTGATGTTTTCCCCAAAGTCCGTTAAGCAACGTAGCTGCACTTGTATGTTCCTGGACGAGTTCCTCGTTGGGGTGCACCCTAATTATTGCGCAATACTATTTGTAATCCACAGGGAAATCTCTGTCCCTTTGATTGCAGCTGTTATCCTTACTCCAGCTTCCAGTATATAACACCCTATGAGCAGCCAGGGTGATAAGAAGGTGTCAGCGTATGAGTTCCTTAGGGCTTTGCTTTAGTTTGCAGCCTGTACACCGCAATATAACTCTACTTGGTGCATTAACTGTATGACCAAGTGCCACTTCAACAGTGTGGTGCAATGTGACGCAGCAAAGCCGCACTTACTTGAGCAGGTACTTGGTTCTTTTCCTTATTTCCTGGTCCACTCCAGAACTGGATCCTAATGACACAACACTCCTGAGGTCATCCCTGCAAACCTCCCCTTCGTGCTGTTTCCAGTCTCCACCGTGAGTCAGTGCGTTCACTTGTAGAATCAGCAGAACTGCTCCTGGGGGCGGACTGGGAACTTAAAGTGGCCCTGGAAAAAATATAAAAAGTGGCCCTGTTTTGTAGTTGGTTTCAAATTCATGGAAGGCAGGGCCAGTGATACCATATTGTGGCACACTATACCACCCCAACAGAGCCAAATACCGTCCATCACAAAATACTGCCAACAGCACAAAATACATCCCCTCCACCTTGAGGAGGTCCCAGGCGGCCCCCTGGACATCGGCCCACTGGGAGATTTCCCTGCAAGGTCTATGGCCAATCCACCCCTGGCTGCTCCCTTCTGTTTACCAGCACCACCAAGCACAGCCTCCATCTGGGCACTTCCTGCTCCTCCAGAAACCTACTCCCCTTACACAGGGAGAGTGTGATGCAATAGGTGAAGTGTCAAACCTGCATTTGCAGTTTGCTATCACACTTGTATGAGTCCAAGACAGCCCAGAAATGAGCTTCCAACTTTGCAAACTAAATAGGTTTATAGCATTCCTCTAATAGGCAGCCCCAATGCAGACTTTGACCACCTTATGCTTTGCTGCCATCTACTGACCTAGGTGAGATGTTGCAATAATTATGCAATTAACAACATAACAGAGTAATACATTTAAGATCACTTGCCCCACATCCTTACAATAGCAGCATTCTGTTCTAACTTTTTTCTTCTTCAGACTATGTGTAAGTCCTTCACCTAGCAAGTGGTGCTGCTGAATCTGAAGTAAATCTATCAGAGCACTGCTCCTCTTTCTGAGATCTCTCCCCTCTCCCTCTCCCCCTCCCTTCTCTCTGTATTTGAGATAGCAGTAGGAAATTGTATACATTGAAGAAGTGGGGAGAGAATTCAAGAAGGGCAGCTCACACAGGCTGCAGATAGGGAAGAAAGCGCACACTATTTTCAGGGGGGAAGACAGCAGCATCCTGGACTCACAGATCCAGCCTGTATTACTGGGAGGGACATGTCCACATGAAAAAAGCCTGAAACAAGGAGCAGGTTGCAAACTAAATATATGGGGTCTGAAAATGAATGAAGGAATGAATACTGCAACCAGAAACTTAGTTCAAATTTTTTTTTTCATCATGACAAAGGTGCTTCTAACTTTGCCTAAGTGACCACATAGTCAGAGAAGGGCTAACAGGAGGTAGTGGTAAGACACTTGCCTGATCCAGACCTTTTCTTTACTTATCCCCATCCCACCACCAAGTTCCAGTGTACATTCTCACAACCTAGCCCAGGACTAGGAGTCATATTCCATCACTGCTTCTGGCTTGATAGAACATTGGACTAATCCACAACCTTTTACCATGTATGCCTGCAGCCTTTGTATTTCAGATCCTTATCTGTGTGTATTACCTGGTTATAGAGAAACTGTACGTTCTCCTGATGTGTCCGGTTTTTCAAATACTTTTACATACAAAAAAAATAATAGAGGATTTTCTCTCGGAATTGGCAAATTAGCTTGTCCCAACACAATCTGACCGTGTGAAATCAGTGCCAACAGTTTCCTACTTTTTTAGGGCACCTTATTGAGAAGAACATAGCAATGCCCAGTTTCCATTTTAGCCATATATTTTCTGGAGGAGTAACAGAGGAACGGGACAACATAGATTTGTAACAAAAAAAGGCCCTCTTTCAAATTCTATCCAGAAAATTACCTATTGTTTAAAGAGAACCTGTAAACTTTATGCTGACCTCACTTAGGGCCACATAAAATAGTGACAGAAATGCTGATGTCAGCGGTGTATCACTCATGAGCTAAAACAAAGTGGTTGCCAAGAACCAGCATCATAATCATTGCAGCCCAGGCCTTGAAAAGAGTCAAATCTACCTGAGAAGAGTCCTGGTTATACATAATCTCCTGCTCTCCCCGTCCATCTGCTGATGATTGTCAGTTCTCTCCTAGAGAGAAAGTGAGAAAACTAGGTAGAAGACTGTCAGCCATCAGCAGGTGGGCAGGAGAGCAGGAATTCATGAATAACCAGGACTCTTCTCATGTAGATTTGACTTTCCAGGCCTAATTTGCAATGTTTGTTATGTTGGTTCTTGGCAACCACTTCTTGCTTTTAACAAAAAAATGACAGACCGCTGAACTCAATTCATTTGTCTCTACTTTATGCTGCCGTTAGTATGGGCAGCATAAAGTTGGTGACAGGTTCCCTTTAAATCAAGTTTTATGGTGAAGGAGATCTGTAAGGTCTTCTCACACGTCTGTCTAATAAATGTTTGTATTCATCATGAAACACCCTGGTGAAGCTGCATGATTTGTGACAGAGATAGGTTTAACCCCACAGCACTCAGAAGGAGGTCTTTGCTATATTTTTACAGGTCGTATTGTATCATTCCTATACAATGGAGATTTTGCACATTGCACCTGCACTTTATCTGTGAGTCATATTGCAGTGACCAGGCCCGCAGGGGTAATGTGTGAGTGTGATGGTCTGATAGTTACGTTTCCGCAGCTCCCTGGGCCGGCGTGCAGTGATGGAAAGGAAGGCACTGGATTCCTTAGGGGCACACTCTGGTGTTGAGGGATTTCCTGCCAAATGTTGGTTGAGATACCCTTAATGACACAGGGTTTAAGGTGCAGGGAAGGCAGGGTCCCTGATGTTGTGATGCCAGCACCCCTGGGTGAAAATTAGGTGGTAAAATAAAGAGGAGTCTGTTTGAATAGGTAAATGGAACATTTACTGAGAATGTCTTGCCTTCAGGTAGATGTACAGATTGGATGCATTGCAATCCATTCACAGGACATCACAAATTAGTAGTATCTGTAATCCCAACAGGCTCTTGGTGAGGTATTGACTCTGGTCACACTGAGAATGTCTTGCCTTCAGGTAGATGTACAGATTATTGCAATGTAAAGCGGTAGTTGTACCTGTAGTATCTGTAATCCTAATAACAGTCTCTTGGTGAGGTAGTGACTCTGGTCACACTCAGGATATTGTAACTTCTGGCAGACTGTCTATCTTCCTCCATCCCTGTCTTTTTTTTTGTATCTGCAGTAAATGTTTATACTGCAGTGTCTGCACGGATGCGCCAAACGTCAGCTTGCGTGCGTTCTGCAGCCCTGAGTATCAATAAGTACCATTTATTTTACTGGTCGCTTTTGTGCTCAGTTTTCTTTTTTTTTTTTGGTGTAAAAAATACATTTAGTGTTAAATAAAAATCTATTTTAGGTAGTGTTAGTGTAGATTTTTTGCACGCACATAATATCTGTGTTCGTGCGTGCGTCCTGCACCTGCTGAGCGCTGATCAAAAACATCAATTTTTCTGACCGGTCTGCTCAGTTTACTGTGCAGATATATTTTTTTTCGTGTAGTTAGTGATATCTATATATAAACCTCCATATACATACATATATAAATCAGTTTTAGTTAGTAGTGTTAGTGTAGATTTTTGCACGCACGCAACATATTTGTACGTGCGTGCATCCTGCAAATTTTTTTTACTTTTTTTATCAACTTCTTTTCTCTATATTTCTAATTTATTACAAGCCCCTTCACGTGTGAAAACACAACATACACACCCCTCACACTAAATAAAGGTTTACACATGTCACATCCCAATAAAATAAAAATGGCAGGTCTGTCCTGACGAGTATACTCAGCTGAAGAGGCATACGCCATCCTTACCTCCGATACTGAATCTGCTAGTGAGAGAGAAGAGGATGCCACTTTCCTCTACAGCTTCATCATCATCATCATCCAGTGATTAGGGACCCTCTAGAAGGCGCCCCAGAACAACAGCTGAGGCAGCCCCTCAGAGTGAGCCCATATGGACCCCACCCCCTGACGATTATCAGCCCCAAATTCCAGATTTTGAGGGCAGCTCCGGAATACAGATAGACTGTGCGGGCATCACTAAAGTAGAATTTTTCAAAATCTTCTTCTCTGAAGATTTTGTAAATTTAATAATGGCCCAAACCCATTTATTCGCCCAACAATTCATTGATCAGAACCCTACATAGGCATATGCTAGACCCCTAGGTTGGACCCTAGTAAGTGCAGCAAAGATGATGAAGTTTTGGGGGCTGGTGCTGCATATGAAGCCAAACGTTAGACAATATGGGAGTTTGGACATTTTATACCAGACTCCAATTTATAGAAAGACCATGACCAGAAAGCGATTTGAGTCAATTTTGAAATTCCTACACTACAACGACAATGCTCAATGCCCACCACAAAACGACCCAACATTTGACCGTCTGTTCAAGGTTAGGCCCGTCATTGACCACTTTAACACCAGGTTTGCTGAGGTGTACTCCACTGATAATAATATCTGTTTAGATGAGTCCCAGTTACTTTTCAAAGGGAGGATTAGATTCCGCCAGTACCTGTCTAGCAAACGGGCAAGGTATGGCATAAAGATTTACAAACGTTGTACCTTTGTACAAGTTCCGCATTTATGAAGGGAAAGATTCGTGGATAGAACCCCCAGGATGCCCTCACATCCTAGGAGTTAGTGGAAAGATCATGTGGGACTTACTGCACCCACCGCTGGATCAGGGTAACCACCTCTTTGTGGATAACTATTATACCAGCATACCCCTATTAATGTCCCTAACTGCCAGAGGTACTGTGGCGTGCAGCACATTGCGCTAAAATCAGAGAGGCCTCCCTAGATTCCTGGTAGGGCAACCACTGAGAATGGGTGAAATCAGGGCTCTCCTCCATGAGAAGATGCTGGCGGTTAAGTACAAGAGGGATGTCCTTGTACTGACCACCATTCACACTAACACCAGCTCCCCTGCTCCTGTACGAGGTACCATAACCACTACCCCCAAACCAGTTTGTATACTGGACTACAACAGGCACATGGGAGGGGTGGATCTTTCAGATCAACTTCTGAAGCCCTACAGTGCCAGACGAAAAACCAAGGTGTGGTACAAAAAGTGTGTACGCGCTATTTCAATCTGCATGCCACACAGGTACTTTCCTTCAGTTCCAAGATGTGGTTATCAAGGCCCTAATTTTTCAAAACCAGGCCGAGGAGGGTCCAAGTACTTCAGGAGGTCATGGTGCCCGTGTTGTACCAGGGCAACATTTTCCAGGTCAAGTCCCCCAGACAGCAAGGAAGGGAAGGACCCAAAAAAGATGCAGGGTGTGTTTCAAAAGGGGGATAAGGAAGGACACCATTTACCACCGCGAAACCTGCCCTGAAAAACCTGGCCTGGGTATGAAGGATTGTCTCAGAGTCTGCCAATCATCTATGGATTCATTTTATCCATCATGCACCCTGTAGTTTTTGCACCTTATAGCTCTGATTTAGTCCACATTGCTTACATATCCTCTTCTCACCAACCACTACATATTCATTTCTGTGAAACACCTGTTAGGTCAAAAGTGCCCTTTCCACAACTTAAAATGTTTGTACAGGGGTGCTCTTTCCAAAATGGGGTCACTTCTTGGGGTTTTGAATTTCTGGGGACCTCAGGAAATTTTTAAATGGCACCTAAAATACATGTCTGCCAATTCAGGCCTGCCAGCAAAATCTATATTTTGCTGTTTGCCTGCTGTGCGCCCAGTGGCTTAACTAGAGTTCTATGGGCCCCAGGTCAAACTTTGGATTGGGGCCCCCCACCCCCATTACCGCGCCCCTGAATCCAGGGTTAAGTAGTTAATTATATGCCACTACTGCCAGGTGCCACCTCTCTCCCCAGTATGAAGCTGGTGTGGACATACATAAAAAAAAGAAAATTCCTACCTACTCTGTTCTACTCCGTCCGTCGGTCTGTACTCACGTGCTGCCGGCTGTGGCTTCAGTAAGGTATCAGACTCTGTGCAATCCCGTCATACGAGAGGGTATGGGTGCGTTCGGGACGGTATAGGTTTTGTTGGGGATGTTCGCAGTAGTGCAGAAAGCAAATTAAGTAGGCCCCTGTGTGCACCCATACAGCAGGCTACAAGCACATGTGAGGTGTTTCTTGAATGGGGAGAAAATGGGGAACACATACTGGAGTGCATTTTCTCCTTTAACCCCTTGTGAAAGTGAAAGATTGGAGTCTGCTAGTAGTTTTTCATTTTTACAAATGTGTGCTTTGAAATCCTTTTTTTTTTTTTTTTAATTATATTTATTTATCATTTTCTTCTTCTCATTAAAACAGGACAAAAGTACAAAAATAGGGGGTAGACATTACAAATATACACATATATACCGTCATCAATTACAAAGTTGCGCCCAAGCAATTTTTTCCCCCATCCAATTTACTTTTGCTTCACAATAAGTACCAAAACCCAGAAAAAGAAAAAAGAAACACCTTCCCCCCCCCCCCCTCCCCTCCACCCTCTTGGTTGTCTTGGGAGTATCTTCAAGGCGTTTCCTTTCCATGACCTCTCTCTTCAAGTACTTATATTCTCCCCTTCTTACTCCTTATTACCCACCAGTTTCACCTGGCTAACTTTCTCATATCTATGCACCCTTTCACATAGATTTTTCCACTCTACGACACTTGGCGGCCTTTCCGCACCCCATTCTCTAGCCAGTACAACACGTGCCAACATCAATCCCTTTTCCCATTTCCTTTCACTTACTTTATCCACCCCAATTCTTACAGTATCTCCCAGCACTGCTATACTGATCTCCAGAGGCACAGATTTCCCAGTCTCTCTCCCGAGGTCCTGGAAAACTTGAGTCCAGTACCCCTGTACAATCGAACAGAACCAGATCAAATGCACAAAATCGGCCCTCTCCTCTCCACACTTCCAACATTTTGCCTCCCCTGTTTTGTACATCTTACTCAGTACCCTAGGGGTAATATAAGTCCGATGGAGGATAAAAAACTGCATCAGTCGAAAACTACTGGAGATAGTACTCCTTTTTACATTTTTATAAATACTTCTCCAGTCCAGAGTTAAGGGTTCAACCTCTTGTGCCCATTTCTTTTCACTATTAAATCTGATCACCCCCCCTAACCCCTTCTTTATTTTTTTTATAAATCTGTGAGATTGATACTTTACTTCCTATTCCTTGATAACAAAATTCAGCAAAATCTGAATGTTTCGTAGTGAAATATTCTCTGTTCTCCGTTTTGTCAAATGCGTGCTTTAATCTAGCATATCTAAACCACGTGAGGCAATCTTTATCTATAGTTAGACCCATTTCCTCTAGTGTCTTCAGCTGTCCTTCCACCACCATCTGGGACACAAACCTAATACCCTTTTTATCCCAAAATACAAAGTCTTCAAACTTCCAAAATTCTTTTAAGTTTAGATTTCCCCAAATGGGGGAAAACTTTAGTGA
Source organism: Bufo gargarizans (assembly GCF_014858855.1). Classification (NCBI taxonomy): domain Eukaryota; kingdom Metazoa; phylum Chordata; class Amphibia; order Anura; family Bufonidae; genus Bufo; species Bufo gargarizans. The sequence goes on along the minus strand of NC_058083.1, from coordinate 12,913,440 downwards.
GTAATTTATTCCTAGTAATTTTTTAACATTAACCCAAACTAAATGTATCATATTACTAATTGGGCACTGCCTACCCTTTATTTTTATCACTCCAGTTTCTAAAGTGCTAATGGTATTATATTGGAGACCTCCTAATTCCCCTTCCAGAAAACGACGCAGTCTATCATCCTCCATCATTAACCACTGAAGCTGGGATGCATAGTAGTAACCCCGAAAACATGGTACGGACAGGCCGCCATCTTCCTCATCTAGCCATAAATATTTTTGTTTCAGCCTGACCCTTTTTCTCCCCCAGATAAGGTCATTTATCACTCCTTCTAGTGCATTAAAAAAAATGGTCCCCTATCCAAACTGGGCAGGAGGAGATAATATACAAAATCTGTGGTAACAGAACCATCTTTATTATTGCAATTCGATCCACTTGTCGGATTAACAATTTTTGCCAGGTGCTGGTTTTTCCCCTCACCCTTTTTAAAAGAGGCTCAATATTGAGTTCTAGATACTCTTGCATCCTCGAACTAACTTTGATACCCAGGTATTCAAACGACTCCGTGGGTTTCAAAATTTTTACATTTATTTCCTCCGGCCCAATTTCCTGGCCAATTGGGAGCAGTACCGACTTTGTCCAGTTCACCCTAAAGCCGGAGATAAGACCAAACTGATTTACTGTTTCCATCAGGTACAGTACCATTGGTACCCCCCCATTCACAAAAAACAAGATATCATCAGCGTAAAGGCATATCTTATCCAGTACACCATTTCCCCCAAACCCCCTTATTTTATCATCTGCTCGAACCTTGCAGGCCAACGGCTCGACAAATATGGCGAACAATAATGGGGAGAGTGGGCACCCCTGTCGGGTTCCCCTCTGCAGAGGTATCGATTCTGATGTTACTCCATTAATTTTTACCCTAACTTTTGATTTGTTATATAAAAGCTGAACCCATCTAATAAATTTTTCTCCCAGATTAAACTTATACAAAACCTTCCAAAGGTATGCCCATTCCACCCTGTCAAACGCTTTCTCGGCGTCCAATGACAGGATGGAATGAGCACCCTCCCCGCCCATCTGCACATTCAGTAATGTCCGTCGAATATTCGTCTGAGCTTGACGTTTAGGTATAAACCCTGATTGATCCGGGTGTATTAACTTCTCAATAACTTTTCTTAGGCGATTTGCAAGTAATTTGGCACATATTTTAAAATCTGTATTGAGGAGGGAGATAGGGCGATATGAATCCACCTTTTTCTCGTCCTTACCCTTTTTACCTATCAGACTTATTACAGCTTCCGAGAGGGAGGACGGGAGTTTGCCACTGTCCACTGACTCATTTAGGACCTGCACTAACACTGGAAGAATGACATCTCCGTATCTTCTGTATATCTCAAAGGGGAGGCCATCCAACCCGGGACTGGAGTCCCCCTGAATAGTTTTCAATGTCTCCCGTAATTACTCCACTTCAATGGGGCCAATAAATCGTTGGTGGCACAGTGTGCGCCCCCCATTGGCCCCCCCCTCCCTCTATAGCATTAACAACATTGGTGGCCAGTGTGCGGCCTCCCATCTCCCCCCCCCCGATCATTGGTGGCAGTGGAGTTCCGATCGGAGTTCCAGTTTAATCGCTGGGGCTCCGATCGGTAACCATGGCAACCAGGACGCTACTGCAGCCCTGGTTGCCATGGTTACTTAGCAATAGTACAATAGTAGAAGATTCATAGTTACCTGCTGGCTGCTGCAGTGTTCGTGTCCGGCCGGGAGCTCCACCTACTGGTAAGTGACAGGTCTGTGCAGCGCATTGCTAAATGAACTGTCACTTACCAGTAGGTGGAGCTCCCGGCCGGTCACGAACATCGCAGCAGCCAGCAGGTAAGTATGAATCTTCTACTATTGTACTATTGCTAAGTAACCATGGCAACCAGGGCTGCAGTAGCTTCCTGGTTGCCATGGTTACCGATCGGAGCCCCAGCGATTAAACTGGGACTCCGATCGGAACTCCGCTGCCACCAATGATCGGGGGGGGGGGAGATGGGAGGCCGCACACTGGCCACCAATGTTGTTAATGCTATAGAGGGAGGGGGGCCTATGGGGGTGCACACTGTGCCACCAACGATTTATTACAATAGAGGGAGGAAGGGGGGGGGGCGATGGGGGGCGCACACTGTGCCACCAACTATTTATTACAATAGAGGGAGGAAGGGGGGCCGATGGGGGGTGCACACTGTGCCACCAACGATTTATTACAATAGAGGGAGGAAGGGGGGGCGATGGGGGGCGCACACTGTGCCACCAACTATTTATTACAATAGAGGGAGGGAGGGGGGGGGCCGCACTGGCCACCAATGATATTCAAACTGGGGAGGGGGGGGTCTGCCCCCTTCTGCCTGGCAGCCCTGATCTCTTACAGGGGGATATGATAGTACAATTAACCCCTTCAGGTGCGGCACCTGAGGAGTTAGGCTACTTTCACACCTGCGTTCAGGTGTCCGCTCGTGAGCTCCGTTTGAAGGGGCTCACGAGCGGCCCTGAACGCAGCCGTCTGGCCCTAATGCATTCTCAGTGGAGGCGGATCCACTGAGAATGCATCCGCCTGCCAGCGCTCAGCCTCCGCTCCGCTCAGTGAGCGGACACCTGAACGCTGCAAGCAGCGTTCGGGTGTCCGCCTGGCCGTGCGGAGGCGAGCGGATCACCATATGGCTCAATCTTCAAGCGGATCCGTCCCCCATTGACTTTCAATGTAAAGTCTGAACGGATCCGCTCAGGCTACTTTCAGACTTAGAAAAATTTTCTAAGTTATAATGCAGACGGATCCGTTCTGAACGGAGCCACCGTCTGCATTAATATGAGCGGATCCGTTCAGAACGGATCCGATCGAACGCTAGTGTGAAAGTAGCCTTAATTGTGCTGATCACGGCCCCCTGTAAGAGATCGGGTGCTGCCAGGCAGCAGGGGGCAGTCTTGTACACAGTTTGTAGTATATTCTAACTAGAAGTGTCCCCGTCACCATGGGAACGCCTCTCTGTTAGAATATACTGTCGGATCTGAGTTTCACGATGTAGCTCATATCCGACAGTATATTCTAACATAGAGGCGTTCCCATGGTGATGGGGACGCTTCAAGTTAAAATATACCATCGGATTGGAGAAAACTCCAATCCGATGGTATAAAAGAACTCCAGACTTTACATTGAAAGTCAATGGGGGACGGATCCGTTTGAAATGGCACCATATTGTGTCAACGTCAAACGGATCCGTCCCCATTGACTTTCATTGTAATTCAGGACGGATCCGTTTGGCTCCGCACGGCCAGGCGGACACCAAAACGACTTTTTTTTCATGTCCGTGGATCCTCCAAAAATCAAGGAAGACCCACGGACGAAAAAACGGTCACGGATCACGGACCTACGGACCCCGTTTTTGCGGACCGTGAAAAAATACTGTCGTGTGCATGAGGCCTTACAGAGAGTTGGCCCAGTATTGAGAGCCGCACATAAGTGGAAGTAATAGGGCAGAGATAAATGGGTGCCGTGTATTAATAGTAAGAGGGGAGGAACACATTCTGAAACTCCTGCCTTAGGCACCAAGAAAGCCTAAGGCCTCTTTTACACGGGCGAGTATTCCGCGCGGTTGCAATGTGTGATGTGAACATATTGCACCCGCACTGAATACCGACCCATTCATTTCTATGGGGCTATGCAAACGAGCGGTGATTTTCACGCATCACTTGTGCGTTGCGTGAAAATCACAGCATGTTCTATATTGTGCATTTTCCACGCAACGCAGGCCCCATAGAAGTGAATGGGGCTGCGTGAAAATCGCGAGCATCCGCAAGCAAGTGCGGATGCGGTGCGATTTTCACGCACGGTTGCTAGGAGACGATCGGAATGGAGACTTGTAGGGTTAGGCTGGGTTCACACGGGCGTTGCGGGAAAAGGTGCGGGTGCGTTGCGGGAACATGCACGATTTTTCCGCGCAAGTGCAAAACATTGTAATGCGTTTTGCACGCGCGTGAGTAAATCAGCATGTTTGGTACCCAAACCCGAACTTCTTCACAGAGGTTCGGGCTTGGGATCGGTGTTCTGTAGATTGTATTATTTTCCCTTATAACATGGTTATAAGGGAAAATAATAGCTTTCTGAATACAGAATGCATAGTACAATAGGGCTGGAGGGGTTAAAAAAATAAAAAAATAAATTTAACTCACCTTAATCCACTCGCTCGCGTTGCCGGCATCTCTTCTGTCTATCTTCTGTGCTGTGTGCAGGAACAGGACCATGTGATGACCGGAGTGACATCACCACAGGTCCTGTTCCTGCACACAGCACAGAAGACAGACAGAAGAGATGCCAGGCTATGCGATCAAGTGGATTAAGGTGAGTTAAAAAAAAATAAAAAAAATTTAACCCCTCCAGCGCTATTTTACTATGCATTCTGTATCCAGAATGCTATTATTTTCCCTTATAACCATGTTATAAGGGAAAATAATACAATCTACAGAACACCGATCCCAAGCCCGAACTTCTGTGAAGAAGTTCGGGTTTGGGTACCAAACATGCTGATTTTTCTCACGCGCGTGCAAAACGTATTACAATGTTTTGCACTCGCGCGGAAAAATCGTGCGTGTTCCCGCAACGCACCCGCACCTTTTCCCACAACGCCCGTGTGAAACCAGCCTAACCCTACAAGTCTCCCTTAGGGCTTATGCACACAACTGTGCCGTGTTTTTCGGTCCACAAAACACATATACCATCCGTCTGCATTACGCTTTTTGTCATACACACAGGGCCAGCGCTATATACTAAAAATTCCTATTCATGTCCACAATTGCAGACAAGAAAAGGACCTGGTCTATTTTTTTTTTGCTGGGCCGCTCAACGAAACAACACACAGCACCATTGAAATGAATGGGTCCGCACCTGTTCCGCAAAATTGTGAAACGGATGAAGACCCATTCATATGGTTGTGTGATTGAGCCCTTATGGAGTAATTGACTGGTCAATGGCCAGGCCAGAAATAAGCCCTCCACCATGATGACTTCTGTATCTGACATCCCATTCTTACAACCTACTTCATACATTTCCCTACATATTTTTACTATAAGTGGATCTTTTTATGAACGTAATTCTTGCGACAGTGACTCCCGGAGAATCACAGAGGCCTTTACGATGCTGCCCCCAAAATTGCTCAATTTCCTGACTGGAGGAATCCAGGAAATAAAACTGTATGGTACAATGATGAATCTGAAGTCATTGCGTTTATTAATATTTTTATTATTACTGTTGTTATTGTTTTTATTATTATTGCTTTATCTAGGTAAAATGTGTCAAGGTTAATCTTTTCTATTTCTTAGTGGAACTTTTTGTGAGATAATGTAATGTCATTCTAGAAATGCCTATAAATCAAAACGTCTCACAGATAAATGATGCCGCAAGCGGCTTATGAGCTTAGATGGCATGCTGTCAACACCGGCATTTGTCACGTCAAAAAGTGGAACTGAAGTCAGAAAATGCACGCCCTTTATCTAATTGTATACTATCAATTTTTCATCACTGCTATCATCCAAGTATTCATTCACTTGTAACAGTTCTATTATATTACCAATAAAAAAGAAGAGATCCAAATATAGATATTTGCATAGCGTTTGCCCTTGGGGAAGCTAAAATAATTTTTTTCTTCGAGCTTGGAAAATAGGATGTAATTTTACTAACACAATATAAATCCACATATTTTTTTTAATCCTGAGAGAAATATTTTCTGTTTGTTTTAGCGAAATTTAAGTCCACACCATGTATGAAAAATGGCCATGTCCATTTTCCTTCAGTGTTTGCATCCATTTTCTGTCTGTGCATCCGTTTTTTAATGTCCATTATGCTTCCAATTTGCATCAGTTTTTAACGGCCGTTAAAATTGGCATTTTTTTTTATATCCAAACTCCTGCAGTTCCCCCAGTATATTTTATGTCCCCCTACTGTGCCCCCAGGACATCAAATGGTTCCCATAGTTCCCCCAGTATAAGTAATGGCTCCAGAGTGTCCTCCAGTATGAAAAATTGCCCCATAGTGCCAACCAGTATGAATAATGACCCTTTAGTGTACCCTCAGTATAAATAATGTCCCGTTAGTTCCCCCAATATGAATAATTGCCCACATAGTGCCCCCTCATTATAAATAATAGCCACTGAGTGCCCCCCAGTAGATAATGCCTACCCCCAACCGTGGTGGTTTCGACATCCATTAAAAAAATACTCACCTTGGCTAATGTGAGGAGCGAGTGTCCTGCATGTGCAAGTGGATGAGTTGAGTTTTTCGTATTTTTATTTTAACCCATGAATGGCTTTTGGTTAGAGTTGAGCGAACACCTGGATGTTCGGGTTCGAGAAGTTCGGCCGAACATCCCGGAAATGTTCGGGTTCGGGATCCGAACCCGATCCGAACTTCGTCCCGAACCCGAACCCCATTGAAGTCAATGGGGACCCGAACTTTTCGGCACTAAAAAGGCTGTAAAACAGCCCAGGAAAGAGCTAGAGGGCTGCAAAAGGCAGCAACATGTAGGTAAATCCCCTGCAAACAAATGTGGATAGGGAAATGAATTAAAATAAAAATTAAATAAATAAAAATTAACCAAAATCAATTGGAGAGAGGTTCCATAGCAGAGAATCTGGCTTCCCGTCACCCACCACTGGAACAGTCCATTCTCAGATATTTAGGCCCCGGCACCCAGGCAGAGGAGAGAGGTCCCGTAACAGAGAATCTGTCTTCATGTCAGCAGAGAATTAGTCTGCATGTCATAGCAGAGAATGAGGCTTCACGTCAGCCACCACTGCAACAGTCCATTGGCATATATTTAGGCCCAGCACCCAGGCAGAGGAGGGAGGTCCCGTAACAGAGAATCTGTCTTCATGTCAGCAGAGAATTAGTCTGCATGTCATAGCAGAGAATGAGGCTTCACGTCAGCCACCACTGCAACAGTCCATTGGCATATATTTAGGCCCAGCACACACACAGGCAGAGGAGAGAGGTCCCGTAACAGAGAATCTGGCTTCATGTCAGCAGAGAATCAGTCTGCATGTCATAGCAGAGAATGAGGCTTCACGTCAGCCACCACTGCAACAGTCCATTGGCATATATTTAGGCCCAGCACACACACAGGCAGAGGAGAGAGGTCCCGTAACAGAGAATCTGGCTTCATGTCAGCAGAGAATCAGTCTGCATGTCATAGCAGAGAATGAGGCTTCACGTCAGCCACCACTGCAACAGTCCATTGGCATATATTTAGGCCCAGCACCCAGGCAGAGGAGGGAGGTCCCGTAACAGAGAATCTGTCTTCATGTCAGCAGAGAATTAGTCTGCATGTCATAGCAGAGAATGAGGCTTCACGTCACCCACCACTGCAACAGTCCATTGGCATATATTTAGGCCTAGCACACAGGCAGAGCAGAGAGGTCCCGTAACAGACAATCTGGCTTCATGACAGCAGAGAATCAGTCTGCATGTCATAGCAGAGAATGAGGCTTCACGTCACCCACCACTGCAACAGTCCATTGGCATATATTTAGGCCTAGCACACAGGCAGAGCAGAGAGGTCCCGTAACAGACAATCTGGCTTCATGTCAGCAGAGAATCAGTCTGCATGTCATAGCAGAGAATGAGGCTTCACGTCACCCACCACTGCAACAGTCCATTGGCATATATTTAGGCCTAGCACACAGGCAGAGCAGAGAGGTCCCGTAACAGACAATCTGGCTTCATGACAGCAGAGAATCAGTCTGCATGTCATAGCAGAGAATGAGGCTTCACGTCACCCACCACTGCAACAGTCCATTGGCATATATTTAGGCCTAGCACACAGGCAGAGCAGAGAGGTCCCGTAACAGACAATCTGGCTTCATGTCAGCAGAGAATCAGTCTGCATGTCATAGCAGAGAATGAGGCTTCACGTCACCCACCACTGCAACAGTCCATTGGCATATATTTAGGCCTAGCACACAGGCAGAGCAGAGAGGTCCCGTAACAGACGATCTGGCTTCATGTCAGCAGAGAATCAGTCTGCATGTCATAGCAGAGAATCAGGCTTCACGTCAGCCACCACTGCAACAGTCCATGGTCATAAATTTAGGCCCAGCACCCAGGCAGAGGAGAGAGGTCCCGTAACAGACAATCTGGCTTCATGTCAGCAGAGAATTAGTCTGCATGTCATAGCAGAGAATCAGGCTTCATGTCAGCCACCACTGCAACAGTCCATTGGCATATATTTAGGCCTAGCACACAGGCAGAGGAGAGGTTCATTCAACTTTGGGTAGCATCGCAATATAATGGTAAAATGAAAATAAAAATAGGATTGAATGAGGAAGTGCCCTGGAGTCCAATAATATATGGTTATGGGGAGGTAGTTAATGTCTAATCTGGACAAGGGACGGACAGGTCCTGTGGGATCCATGCCTGGTTCATTTTTATGAACGTCAGCTTGTCCACATTGGCTGTAGACAGGCGGCTGCGTTTGTCTGTAATGACGCCCCCTGCCGTGCTGAATACACGTTCAGACAAAACGCTGGCTGCCGGGCAGGCCAGCACCTCCAAGGCATAAAAGGCTAGCTCTGGCCACGTGGACAATTTAGAGACCCAGAAGTTGAATGGGGCCGAACCATCAGTCAGTACGTGGAGGGGTGTGCACACGTACTGTTCCACCATGTTAGTGAAATGTTGCCTCCTGCTAACACGTTGCGTATCAGGTGGTGGTGCAGTTAGCTGTGGCGTGTTGACAAAAGTTTTCCACATCTCTGCCATGCTAACCCTGCCCTCAGAGGAGCTGGCCGTGACACAGCTGCCTTGGCGACCTCTTGCTCCTCCTCTGCCTTGGCCTTGGGCTTCCACTTGTTCCCCTGTGACATTTGGGAATGCTCTCAGTAGCGCGTCTACCAACGTGCGCTTGTACTCGCGCATCTTCCTATCACGCTCCAGTGCAGGAAGTAAGGTGGGCACATTGTCTTTGTAGCGTGGATCCAGCAGGGTGGCAACCCAGTAGTCCGCACAGGTTAAAATGTGGGCAACTCTGCTGTCGTTGCGCAGGCACTGCAGCATGTAGTCGCTCATGTGTGCCAGGCTGCCCAGGGGTAAGGACAAGCTGTCCTCTGTGGGAGGCGTATCGTCATCGTCCTGCCTTTCCCCCCAGCCACGCACCAGTGATGGACCCGAGCTGCGTTGGGTGCCACCCCGCTGTGACCATGCTTCATCCTCATCCTCCTCCACCTCCTCCTCATCCTCGTCCTCCTCGTCCTCCAGTAGTGGGCCCTGGCTGGCCACATTTGTACCTGGCCTCTGCTGTTGCAAAAAACCTCCCTCTGAGTCACTTCGAAGAGACTGGCCTGAAAGTGCTAAAAATGACCCCTCTTCCTCATCCTCCTCCTCCTCCTCCTGGGCCACCTCCTGTTCCATCATCGCCCTAAGTGTTTTCTCAAGGAGACATAGAAGTGGTATTGTAACGCTGATAACGGTGTCATCGCCACTGGCCATGTTGGTGGAGTACTCGAAACAGCGCAACAGGGCACACAGGTCTCGCATGGAGGCCCAGTCATTGGTGGTGAAGTGGTGCTGTTCTGTAGTGCGACTGACCCGTGCGTGCTGCAGCTGAAACTCCACTATGGCCTGCTGCTGCTCGCACAGTCTGTCCAGCATGTGCAAGGTGGAGTTCCACCTGGTGGGCACGTCGCATATGAGGCGGTGAGCGGGAAGGCCGAAGTTACGCTGTAGCGCAGACAGGCGAGCAGCGGCAGGATGTGAACGCCGGAAGCGCGAACAGACGGCCCGCACTTTATGCAGCAGCTCTGACATGTCGGGGTAGTTGTGAATGAACTTCTGCACCACCAAATTCAGCACATGCGCCAAGCAAGGGATGTGCGTCAAATTGGCTAGTCCCAGAGCTGCAACGAGATTTCGCCCATTATCACACACCACCAGGCCGGGCTTGAGGCTCACCGGCAGCAACCACTCGTCGGTCTGTTGTTCAATACCCCGCCACAACTCCTGTGCGGTGTGGGGCCTGTCCCCCAAACATATGAGTTTCAGAATGGCCTGCTGACGTTTACCCCGGGCTGTGCTGAAGTTGGTGGTGAAGGTGTGTGGCTGACTGGATGAGCAGGTGGAAGAAGAGGAGGAGGAAGCCGAGAAGGAGGAGGTGGCAACAGGAGGCAAAGAATGTTGCCCTGCGATCCTTGGCGGCGGCAGGACGTGCGCCAAACAGCTCTCCGCCTGGGGCCCAGCTGCCACTACATTTACCCAGTGTGCAGTTAGGGAGATATAGCGTCCCTGGCCGTGCTTACTGGTCCACGTATCTGTGGTTAGGTGGACCTTGCTACAGATGGCGTTGCGCAGTGCACACTTGATTTTATCGGATACTTGGTTGTGCAGGGAAGGCACGGCTCTCTTGGAGAAGTAGTGCCGGCTGGGAACAACATACTGTGGGACAGCAAGCGACATGAGCTGTTTGAAGCTGTCTGTGTCCACCAGCCTAAATGACAGCATTTCATAGGCCAGTAGTTTAGAAATGCTGGCATTCAGGGCCAGGGATCGAGGGTGGCTAGGTGGGAATTTACGCTTTCTATCAAATGTTTGTGAGATGGAGAGCTGAACGCTGGCGTGTGACATGGTTGAGACGCTTGGTGACGGAGGTGGTGGTGGTGGTGTTGGTGGTACATCCCCTGTTTGCTGGGCGGCAGGTGCCAACGTTCCTCCAGAGGCGGAGGAAGAGGCCGAGGCGGCAGCAGCAGAATAGGCCGAGGCGGCAGCAGCAGAAGAGGTAGCAGGGGGAGCCTGAGTGACTTCCTTGGTTTTAAGGTGTTTACTCCACTGCAGTTCATGCTTTGCATGCAGGTGCCTGGTCATGCAGGTTGTGCTCAGGTTCAGAACGTTAATGCCTCGCTTCAGGCTCTGATGGCACAGCGTGCAAACCACTCGGGTCTTGTCGTCAGCACATTGTTTGAAGAAGTGCCATGCCAGGGAACTCCTTGAAGCTGCCTTTGGGGTGCTCGGTCCCAGATGGCGGCGGTCAGTAGCAGGCGGAGTCTCTTGGCGGCGGGTGTTCTGCTTTTGCCCACTGCTCCCTCTTTTGCTACGCTGTTGGCTCGGTCTCACCACTGCCTCTTCCTCCGAACTGTGAAAGTCAGTGGCACGACCTTCATTCCATGTGGGGTCTAGGACCTCATCGTCCCCTGCATCGTCTTCCACCCAGTCTTGATCCCTGACCTCCTGTTCAGTCTGCACACTGCAGAAAGACGCAGCAGTTGGCACCTGTGTTTCGTCATCATCAGAGACATGCTGAGGTGGTATTCCCATGTCCTCATCATCAGGAAACATAAGTGGTTGTGCGTCAGTGCATTCTATGTCTTTCACCGCTGGGGAAGGGCTAGGTGGATGCCCTTGGGAAACCCTGCCAGCGGAGTCTTCAAACAGCATAAGAGACTGCTGCATAACTTGAGGCTGAGACAGTTTCCCTGGTATGCATGGGGGTGATGTGACAGACTGATGGGGTTGGTTTTCAGGCGCCATCTGTGCGCTTTCTGCAGAAGACTGGGTGGGAGATAATGTGAACGTGCTGGATCCACTGTCGGCCACCCAATTGACTAATGCCTGTACCTGCTCAGGCCTTACCATCCTTAGAACGGCATTGGGCCCCACCATATATCGCTGTAAATTCTGGCGGCTACTGGGACCTGAGGTAGTTGGTACACTAGGACGTGTGGATGTGGCAGAACGGCCACGTCCTCTCCCAGCACCAGAGGGTCCACTAACACCACCACGACCATGTCCACGTCCGCGTCCCTTACTAGATGTTTTTCTCATTGTTATGGTTCACCACAACAACAAATATATTATTTGGCCCAATGTATTGTATTCAAATTCAGCGGGATATAAATTTGAGGCCTAGTATTTAGGCGCTGGGTGACCGGTATGGATTTAGTGACAGAATTAGACTTGGAAATGCACAGAAGCGTGTGTGTGAAGTTATTCTGAATGACCCTATGTGCACCTTCAATATTATATACCCTTTTAGGGATAGATTTCAAATAGCTCTGATATAGCAGAAACCACTAAATTATGAAATTGCTAAATTGGGAATTGTACTTCAACCCAGAACAAAAAATGTGCTTTGACGGACACTAAATATCTTGCCCAGCAACAACAGTACAGTGGTGGGTAACGAGAGATTTAGAGGGATTTAAATTTGAGGCCTAGTATTTAGGCGCTGGGTCACCGGTATGGATTTAGTGACAGAATTAGACTTGGAAATGCACAGAAGCGTGTGTGTGAAGTTATTCTGAATGACCCTATGTGCACCTTCAATATTATATACCCTTTTAGGGATAGATTTCAAATAGCTCTGATATAGCAGAAACCACTAAATTATGAAATTGCTAAATTGGGAATTGTACTTCAACCCAGAACAAAAAATGTGCTTTGACGGACACTAAATATCTTGCCCAGCAACAACAGTACAGCGGTGGGTAACGAGAGATTTAGAGGGAATTAAATTTGAGGCCTAGTATTTAGGCGCTGGGTCACCGGTATGGATTTAGTGACAGAATTAGACTTGGAAATACACAGTAGCGGGTGTGTGTGAAGTTATTCTGAATGACCCTATGTGCACCTTCAATATTATATACCCTTTTAGGGATAGATTTCAAATAGCTCTGATATAGCAGAAACCACTAAATTATGAAATTGCTAAATTGGGAATTGTACTTCAACCCAGAACAAAAAATGTGCTTTGACGGACACTAAATATCTTGCCCAGCAACAACAGTACAGCGGTGGGTAACGAGAGATTTAGAGGGAATTAAATTTGAGGCCTAGTATTTAGGCGCTGGGTCACCGGTATGGATTTAGTGACAGAATTAGACTTGGAAATGCACAGAAGCGTGTGTGTGAAGTTATTCTGAATGACCCTATGTGCACCTTCAATATTATATACCCTTTTTGGGATAGATTTCAAATAGCTCTGATATAGCAGGAACCACTAAATTATGAAATTGCTAAATTGGGAATTGTACTTCAACCCAGAACAAAAAATGTGCTTTGACGGGCACTAAATAACTTTCCCAGCTACAACAGGACAACGGTAACGAGAGATTTAGAGGGATTTAAATTTGAGGCCTAGTATTTAGGCGCTGGGTGACAGGTATGGGTTTAGTGACAGAATTAGACTTGGAAATACACAGTAGCGGGTGTGTGTGAAGTTATTCTGAATGACCCTATGTGCACCTTCAATATTATATACCCTTTTTGGGATAGATTTCAAATAGCTCTGATATAGCAGAAACCACTAAATTATGAAATTGCTAAATTGGGAATTGTACTTCAACCCAGAACAAAAAATGTGCTTTGACGGACACTAAATATCTTGCCCAGCAACAACAGTACAGCGGTGGGTAACGAGAGATTTAGAGGGAATTAAATTTGAGGCCTAGTATTTAGGCGCTGGGTCACCGGTATGGATTTAGTGACAGAATTAGACTTGGAAATACACAGTAGCGGGTGTGTGTGAAGTTACTCTGAATGACCCTATGTGCACCTTCAATATTATATACCCTTTTTGGGATAGATTTCAAAGAGCTCTGATATAGCAGGAACCACTAAATTATGAAATTGCTAAATTGGGAATTGTATTTCAACCCAGAACAAGAAATGTGCTTGAACGGACACTAAATAACTCGCCCAGCTACAGCACTAGGGACAGATTTAGCTGGATATAAATTTGAGGCCTAGTATTTAGGCGCTGGGTGACCGGTATGGATTTAGTGACAGAATTAGACTGGGATATGGCCAAAAAATGAACAGACTATTGCTGGTTAAATGCACTTGGTGTGACAGCTTCACCCTGATGTAGGCTTTAGCCAAAAAACAACCACACCATTGAGGGTTAAATGCACTTGGTGACAGGCGCAGCTTGCCCCTGATTTTGTATATGGCCAAAAAATGAACAGACTATTGCTGGTTAAATGCACTTGGTGTGACAGCTTCACCCTGATGTAGGCTTTAGCCAAAAAACAACCACACCATTGAGGGTTAAATGCACTTGGTGACAGGCGCAGCTTGCCCCTGATTTTGTATATGGCCAAAAAATGAACAGACTATTGCTGGTTAAATGCACTTGGTGTGACAGCTTCACCCTGATGTAGGCTTTAGCCAAAAAACAACCACACCATTGAGGGTTAAATGCACTTGGTGACAGGCGCAGCTTGCCCCTGATTTTGTATATGGCCAAAAAATGAACAGACTATTGCTGGTTAAATGCACTTGGTGTGACAGCTTCACCCTGATGTAGGCTTTAGCCAAAAAACAACCACACCATTGAGGGTTAAATGCACTTGGTCGCAGCTTGTGCTGGCGCACCACAAGACACAAAATGGCCGCCGATCACCCCAGAAAAATGAGACTGACAAACGGTCTGTGCAGCCTAAAAACAGTGAGCAATTGAGGATCAGCAGCTCAATGATCCACAGCTGCAGATCGATCAGTTAATCAAGTCCTTTGGAGGAGTTAATCTGCCTAATCTCGCCCTACTGTCGCAGCCGCAACCTCTCCCTACGCTAATCAGAGCAGAGTGACGGGCGGCGCTATGTGACTCCAGCTTAAATAGAGGCTGGGTCACATGGTGCTCTGGCCAATCACAGCCATGCCAATAGTAGGCATGGCTGTGATGGCCTCTTGGGGCAAGTAGTATGACGCTTGTTGATTGGCTGCTTTGCAGCCTTTCAAAAAGCGCCAAGAAAGCGTCACAAAAGCGCGAAGAAAGCGACGAACACCGAACCCGAACCCGGACTTTTACGAAAATGTCCGGGTTCGGGTCCGTGTCACGGACACCCCAAAATTCGGTACGAACCCGAACTATACAGTTCGAGTTCGCTCATCCCTACTTTTGGTGTACCCATTTTTCAACTGAAGTTGGCACATGAACTACACATATTAATGGTCTAGCCTGAGGATACGCAATCAATAAGGGTGAGAAAATCTCGCAGAGAGAGGCTGTCCCCGCTGCCCAAGAGACTTCCCCCTCTCGTGTGATTGACAGGTCTAGACATCTTGCCTAGCCCTGCGAATCTTGCTCTGATTAGTGTCGTAAGCACAGAGCAGCGCAGATGCTGACTGTGCATGCGTCACTGCACTATCCAGAAGAAGTGACATATCAAGAAATTACATGACTTTAAACCACCAGCAGCACGAATGGCAGAGGGCCCTCCCATTGAAATCAATGGGAGGCGGATTCTCCATGGCCCCCCTTTGGCTTTTTGGTGCAGATTCAATGGTACAGGGGAATTCATTTAAGTAAATGGCAGCTGAGCTGTAGTAGTCTAGTACAGTTCCTGCCACTGTATCTTCTGCTTCTGGCTTCATCCACTGTTATGTTTTGGGCACCATTAGCTTATTGGTTGGAGTTCCGCGTGTGTTGGACTCCCACCAATCTGATATTGATGACCTAGTAAAATTAGTAAAATTAACCTTATAATTAAAATAATATTTTAGGAGATTTTTTATGTTTCTATTTTTACAGGTTTCTCTCAAAATCTTGGATGACCTTTTGAAAACTCAACAGCAATGAGATTTTGAGATCTAGGATTTGCACCTGACATCCGTTGTCTGTCTGTGAGGCAGCCGCTGATCCTGCCATGTGCTAGGTCACAATATCATAGAGACTTGTGATAAGGACAATGACTTAAAGCAGGGATCAGCACCCTCCGACACTCCAGCTGTTGGAAAACTACAATTCCCAGCATGCTCTATTCATTTCTATGGGAGGTCTGAGAAGAACAGAGTAAACATGCATGCTGGAAGTTGTAGTTTCACAACAGTTGGAGTGCCAGAGGTTGCCTACCCCTGACTTAGAAGGCTTTCTGAGGTCCACACATGGGGGGGTTCAATGAGCATCACAAGAGACCATGGCAATTGGTGTATCTCTAGGGTACACTAGGGTGTATCACTAAGGCCCCTCTGTTTGGTGGCATGCTTGTTCATGAGATGCGTCAGGGCTGAGCTATAACTAAACTAAATTATCCAATACAACACACAAAGGGGGAAGCTGTATTGGTAAAAAAGAACAAAAAACGGGTACTTCGCTTGATTCTTTCCCTGAAAACCCGTCCTGACGTCCTGCTCAGTGAATGAGCGCATGGCGTCATTGATTGATTGATATGACGCCTTACGCTTCGTGCCGCTATACAGTAATACACTCGTATGATCTATACTAGTATATTACTGTACAGTGGGAGTGGCACAAAACGCACGGTGTCATAGCAACCAATGGCGCCGTCTGCTCGTGCACTCAGCAGGACGGCAGGACGGGTTTTTACGGACCATGGTCAGTGAAAATCCACATATGTATGAATGCAGCCGTATTAATAGTAATTCATAATATATCACTATGATATGCCATATTCAGATAAGTTCCCTTTAGCCATTTTCAGAAAAGATCCCTTTAGATCCCTTTAACAAATATGTGAAAACACAGGATCCTGCTGGGCACAGATGTGTAGCATTATGGTTCAACTTGTAGATAGCGCGTACCACGATAGTAATAAAAAAATAAAATGCATATAAAAAATGCATCCACTTAAAGGGAATGTGTCATCAGAAAATGACCTATTGTTTAAACTATTGTGGCGATGTGTACAGTAAAAGTCCTGGAAGAGGTGTATATCTCACTCAGGTTCTGCAACTGGGTGAGATAAGTAAAATCCAGTAGGATGGCGCTGGCTTCAGCAAACATAGCTGCTGGACCTATTTGTTTTGTTGGCGTACAAGGGCTGGATTTTATTTGGACTGGGAAGGTAGGTTTGGTAGTTTGACCTTCCCAGTCCACCCCCCATTCCACGGCAGGTTTTCCCCTAGCCTGAGGTCATCGCAGGTTAAGCCTGCTGTAATCAAGAAGGAATAAAACCTGCCCTCTGTGAGTCAGTCTGGGGAGAGAAAGACTTGGAAACAGAGGCCTAATGAGGCTCTGAGTGGCCTCAGCCAGGAGGGCTGAGGGGCCATGAGGCTACGTGTAGCCGGATCTCTTTCCTGTCTGTACGTGTGTCCGATGAGCAGACCTGCTTAGGTTTGGAGCCTGAGACCGTGCTTAGAGGTGAGTCAGGGAAAACTACTTTGTATTGCAGATCACTATACTGCAGTTATCTGCTTATCAGTCATTCTAATCCTGCCTGTAATGATATCACCTCTGTGTATAGATAAGACATGCTCCACCACTCACAATAGGTGATTGTCAAAGCTTATCTATTCTTTCCTTGTACAATGATTTCTACACAGGTCACAGAACTTGCCTAGAAAACTCTCCCATAGATGTCAATGAGGTTCCCTCCTAACCATTGTGTCTATGGACCATGGGGCTGCCGTAAAGCAATTTTCGTAATGCTTTCTAAATGCTGCTAAGAACAGCTCAGTCAAGATGGTCACCCCCATAATTATGTTCACAAGTGCAGAAAAAATAATTCTGAAATCAGAAAATAAAAAGAGATTAGAAAAAGGAGATGTGCTGCTATCTGGTTTTAACTGGCAGAAAAAAAATGTTGGTGGCACATTTCCTTTAAGGGTGGAGTTCTTGTTCCAGGACAATGACTGCAATATCTGTATGTACAAATATCCATGCTCACTAGATTAGGAATAATAGTTGTAAAGCAAAGGCAACAGCTCTTACTAATACACAAAATACCCACAAGGACATACTAAAGTGGAGGTCTCTTTGCGTGTTGCCCCACTGGCCTAGACACTTGTGGGATCCAACCACCCAACCACTCACTGGCTGAGCCAAATGCAAAGGTTAGTGTAGTAGGAGCCACTGCACTGGTGAGAGTAGGGCACAAGTGGGGTAAGTTTGGACGAGACCTCTAACCCCCCCCCCCTGCTTGATACTGCCCAACTGCTCAGTGCTCATATCAATACATTCCTGTGGAGCGCTTTGTTGTGAGCGCTGACTGTGAGTGTAGCAGGAGATGCTTTCCGCTACAATGGTGAGTGGGAGCGAGGCATCATTCTCCCTCATGCCTCTATCACCACCAGCTGGTGAGTGCAGCCACAGTGTCATGTCCCCCTCTACACACAGTACATACACACATATAACTGCATACACTCCATGACAAACACAGCTTCGTTTCACATCCTCCATATACACACAGCATTGCTATGCACACCTAGCAAACATAGCTCTGCTACATATACATCTGTCTCTCCGTCACACACACAATTATTTTTATTAAACTTTCTCTACACTTACACCACTGTATTCTCATCTTGGTTCTGGCTTCTCCCACTGATGATTTCATCAAAGGTCTTTTAGCTTTCAGTGATCAGCTTTTTCATCTCCTTTCACTATACCTTACGACCTTTTAGCATGGAGATGGCTGTGTTCCTCTTCAAGATTGTGCACCCTTCTTCCTCCACTAATCATACTGATCGGTGTCAGGCAGGGAGAGAGAGAAGTGTTTGGAGGCACAGCTCTCTCAGTGACCACTAAAGGGGTTCTTTGCCTTTTTTATACTGATAATCTAACCTTTTGATAGGCCATCAGCATCTGATCGGCAGGTGTGGTCTAATATCTAACTGCTTGAGAAGACAGCAGCACTTGCAGTAGCGCCACGGTCTTCTCGCTGCTTCCCATAGTTAATGGGGCTGAGCTGCGCCTAGGCCACATTACATAAGCATGATGTCACTAGCCTGCAGGAAGAATCGAGAGGGCCACGGCATTACTGTGAGCGAAGCTGCCTTCTCAAACAGCTGATCAGCAGGGGTCCCTGGTGTTGAACCAGCGCCAATCAGATGCAGGTGATATATCCAAAGAATTCATTATCAGTCAGAAAAAGGTAAAGAACCACTTAAAGAAAGCAATCAGGGAGGTACCATATATTTCAGACTATAAGACGCATAGGACAATAAGATGCACCTAGGATTTGGAGGAGGAAAATAAGAAAGAAAAAAATTTCCATCAGACTTCAGAGAAGACCTCCAAATCAGATGCCCATTTTTCATCAGACCTCAGATCAGATCCTCATAAACCCCCAATACTCATCAAACCCCCATTCTTCATCAGACCTCAGATCAGACTCCAAAGTAAGATCCCCAACCTCCATCAACCTCCCATCAGACCCTCAGCCTCCATCAGCCTCAGATCAGACCCCCATCAGACACCCCCAGCCTTCATCAGTGTAAGATCAGATCCCCATCAGACCGCCCCAGACTCCATTAGCCTCAGATCAGACTCCTAAGCTCCCATCAGACTCAGATCAGACCCCCAATCAGCCTCGGTTGAGACCCAATCAGCCTCATATTGGTCCCCCAACCCCCATCAGCCTCAGATCAGACCCCCAATCAGATCCTATCGGCCTCAGATCGGACCCCCCAGCCCCCATCAGACGACAGGTCAGACTTTACAAAAATAATAAAAACTTACAGTACCTCACTTACTTCGGATGGCACCACATATTCAGGAAACTACGTACTATGTCCTGTTGCTGTGCGTGGTCAGGACACCACAGAGGGACCAGGAAGAAGACCAGGGAAGGTGAGTAGAGCCAGAGCAGTGCTGCCATCACCTTCCTGTGCCTCCCGCATACTAACATTTGGAAAAATAACAGTCTGAGCCATAGCATGTTATGTGGTCATCCAACCATATGATTGCAGTATTTCAGTTACAAAGTGACACAGGACATGCTCATGGTATATGTATGTGTGTGTATATATATATATATATATATATATTAGCAGAAGGACCCGGCTTCACACGGGTATATTTCATCTATTTCATTTAATGTTTGTGTGTCGTTAAAAGATATCAACAGTATCCTCCACAGCCCCTCACCCCTTAATGCTGACCCCCCCCCCCCCACAGTGTCCCACCTCCTTAAAATGGGACCTCCATAGCAGCCCATCCCCTTAACTTTGACCTTCACAGCAGCCCGCTCCTTTAACAGTGAGTTTCACAGCACCCCACTCCCTTGACATTGACTTCCTAAGGGGCCCGCCTCTAAACAGTGACCTATACAGCACACCACTCCTTAACACTGACCTTCATATGGGATCGTCCCCTTATCTGTGACCTCCACTGTTCCCTGCCCCCTTAACAGAGACCTTTACAGCAATTGTTCCTTTAACAGTGACTGCCACAGTACCCCATTCCCTTAACAGTGACCTCCAAAGTACCCCGCTCCCTTAACAGTGACCTTACAGTACCCTGCTGACTTAACAGTGACCTTCACAGCAGCTGCCCCTTTAACCACCTCCGGACCGCCTAACGCGCCGATGCGTCCGGAAGGTGGTTGCTTTTCTCCTCCTGGACGCATCGGCGCGTCATCTCGCGAGACGCGAGATTTCCTGTGAACGCGCGCACACAGGCGCGCGCGCTCACAGGAACGGAAGGTAAGCGAGTGGATCTCCAGCCTGCCAGCGGCGATCGCTCGCTGGCAGGCTGGAGATCCGAATTTTTTAACCCCTAACAGGTATATTAGACGCTGTTTTCATAACAGCGTCTAATATACCTCCTACCTGGTCCTCTGGTGGTCCCTTTTGTTAGGATCGACCACCAGAGGACTCAGGTAGGTCAGTACAGTCCCACCAAACACCACACTACACTACACTACACCCCCCCCCCCCCCCCCGGTCACTTATTAACCCCTTATAAACCCCTGATCACCCCATATAAACTCCCTGATCACCCCCCTGTCATTGATCACCGCCCTGTCATTGATCACCCCCCTGTCAGGCTCCGTTCAGACGTCCGCATGATTTTTACGGATCCGATCCATGTATCCATGGATCCGTAAAAATCATGCGGACGTCTGAATGGAGCCTTACAGGGGGGTGATCAATGACAGGCGGGTGATCACCCATATACACTCCCTGATCACCCCCTGTCATTGATCACCGCCCTGTCAGGCTCCATTCAGACGTCCGCATGATTTTTACGGATCCGATCCATGTATCCATGGATCCGTAAAAATCATGCGGACGTCTGAATGGAGCCTTACAGGGGGGTGATCACCCATATACACTCCCTGATCACCCCCTGTCATTGATCACCCCCCTGTCAGGCTCCATTCAGACGTCCGCATGATTTTTACGGATCCGATCCATGGATCCATGGATCCGTAAAAATCATGCGGACGTCTGAATGGAGCCTTACAGGGGGGGTGATCAGTGACAGGGGGGTGATCACCCTGATTACCCTGATCACCCCCTGTCATTGATAACCCCCCTGTAAGGCTCCATTCAGACGTCCGCATGCGTTCTGTGGATCCGATCCATGTATCCATGGATCCGTAAAAAATCATGCGGATGTCTGAATGGAGCCTTACAGGGGGGGTGATCAGTGACAGGGGGGTGATCACCCTGATTACCCTGATCACCCCCTGTCATTGATAACCCCCCTGTAAGGCTCCATTCAGACGTCCGCATGCGTTCTGTGGATCCGATCCATGTATCCATGGATCCGTAAAAAATCATGCGGATGTCTGAATGGAACCTTACAGGGGGGGTGATCATTGACAGGGGGGTGATGACCCTGATCACCCCCTGTCATTGATAACCGCCCTGTAAGGCTCCATTCAGACGTCCGCATGCGTTCTGTGGATCCGATCCATGTATCCATGGATCCGTAAAAAATCATGCGGATGTCTGAATGGAGCCTTACAGGGGGGTGATCAGTGACAGGGGGGTGATCACCCTGATTACCCTGATCACCCCCTGTCATTGATAACCCCCCTGTAAGGCTCCATTCAGACGTCCGCATGCGTTTTGTGGATCCGATCCATGTATCCATGGATCCGTAAAAAATCATGCGGATGTCTGAATGGAGCCTTACAGGGGGGGTGATCAGTGACAGGGGGGTGATCACCCTGATTACCCTGATCACCCCCTGTCATTGATAACCCCCCTGTAAGGCTCCATTCAGACGTCTGCATGCGTTCTGTGGATCCGATCCATGTATCCATGGATCCGTAAAAAATCATGCGGATGTCTGAATGGAGCCTTACAGGGGGGGTGATCAGTGACAGGGGGGTGATCACCCTGATTACCCTGATCACCCCCTGTCATTGATAACCCCCCTGTAAGGCTCCATTCAGACGTCCGCATGCGTTCTGTGGATCCGATCCATGTATCCATGGATCCGTAAAAAATCATGCGGATGTCTGAATGGAGCCTTACAGGGGGGTGATCAGTGACAGGGGGGTGATCACCCTGATTACCCTGATCACCCCCTGTCATTGATAACCCCCCTGTAAGGCTCCATTCAGACGTCCACATGCGTTTTGTGGATCCGATCCATGTATCCATGGATCCGTAAAAAATCATGCGGATGTCTGAATGGAGCCTTACAGGGGGGGTGATCAGTGACAGGGGGGTGATCACCCTGATTACCCTGATCACCCCCTGTCATTGATAACCCCCCTGTAAGGCTCCATTCAGACGTCCGCATGCGTTCTGTGGATCCGATCCATGTATCCATGGATCCGTAAAAATCATGCGGACGTCTGAATGGAGCCTTACAGGGGGGGTGATCAGTGACAGGGGGGTGATTACCCTGATCACCCCCTGTCATTGATAACCCCCCTGTAAGGCTCCATTCAGACGTCCGCATGCGTTTTGTGGATCCGATCCATGTATCCATGGATCCGTAAAAAAATCATGCGGATGTCTGAATGGAGCCTTACAGGGGGGGGTGATCAATGACAGGGGGTGATCAGGGAGTCTATATGGGTGATCACCCCCCTGTCATTGATCACCCCCCTGTCATTGATCACTCCCCCCCTGGTAAGGCTCCATTCAGCCATTTTTTTTGGCACAAGTTAGCGGAAATTTTTTGTTTGTTTTTGTTTTTGTTTTTTCTTACTAAGTCTCATATTCCACTAACTTGTGTCAAAAAATAAAATCTCACATGGACGCACCATACCCCTCACGGAATCCAAATGCGTAAACATTTTTAGACATTTATATTCCAGACTTCTCACGCTTTAGGGCCCCTAAAAAGCCAGGGCAGTATAAATACCCCACATGTGACCCCATTTCGGAAAGAAGACACCCCAAGGTATTCCGTGAGGGGCATATTGAGTCCATGAAAGATTGAAATTTTTGTCCTAAGTTAGCGGAAAGTGAGACTTTGTGAGAAAAAAAACAAAAAAAATCAATATCCGCTAACTTATGCAAAAAAAAAAAAAATTCTAGGAACTCGCCAGGCCCCTCATTGAATACCTCGGGGTGTCTTCTTTCCAAAGTGGGGTCACATGTGGGGTATTTATACTGCCCTGGCTTTTTAGGGGCCCGAAAGTGTGAGAAGAAGTCTGGGATCCAAATGTCTAAAAATGCCCTCCTAAAAGGAATTTTGGCCCCTTTGCGCATCTAGGCTGCAAAAAAGTGTCACACATCTGGTATCGCCGTACTCAGGAGAAGTTGGGGAATGTGTTTTGGGGTGTCATTTTACATATACCCATGCTGGGTGAGAAAAGTATCTTGGTCAAATGCCAACTTTGTATAAAAAAAATGGGAAAAGTTGTCTTTTGCCAAGATATTTCTCTCACCCAGCATGGGTATATGTAAAATGACCCCCCAAAACACATTCCCCAACTTCTCCTGAGTACGGCGATACCAGATGTGTGACACTTTTTTGCAGCCAAGGTGGGCAAAGGGGCACCTTTCAGATTTCGCAGGCCATTTTTTACACATTTTGATTTCAAGGTACTTCTTACACATTTGGGCCCCTAAATTGCCAGGGCAGTATAACTACGCCACAAGTGACCCCATTTTGGAAAGAAGACACCCCAAGGTATTCCGTGGGGGGCACGGCGAGTTCCTAGAATTTTTTATTTTTTGTCACAATTTAGCGGAAAATGATGATTTTTCTTTTTTTTTTCTTTTTTCCTTACAAAGTCTCATATTCCACTAACTTGCGACAAAAAATAAAAAATTCTAGGAACTCGCAGTGCCCCTCACGGAATACCTTGGGGTGTCTTCTTTCCAAAATGGGGTCACTTGTGGCGTAGTTATACTGCCCTGGCAATTTAGGGGCCCAAATATGTGAGAAGAACTTTGCAATCAAAATGTGTAAAAAATGCCCTGCAAAATCCGAAAGGTGCACTTTGGAATATGTGCCCCTTTGCCCACCTTGGCAGCAAAAAAGTGTGACACATCTGGTATCGCCGTACTCAGGAGAAGTTGGGCAATGTGTTTTGGGGTGTCATTTTACATATACCCATGCTGGGTGAGAAAAATATCTTGGTCAAATGCCAACTTTGTATAAAAAAATTGGAAAAGTTGTCTTTTGCCAAGATATTTCTCTCACCCAGCATGGGTATATGTAAAATGACAGCCCAAAACACATTCCCCAACTTCTCCTGAGTACGGCGATACCAGATGTGTGACACTTTTTTGATGCCAAGGTGGGCAAAGGGGCACATATTCCAAAGTGCACCTTTCGGATTTCACCGGTCATTTTTTACAGATTTTGATTGCAAAGTACTTCTCACACATTTGGGCCCCTAAATTGCCAGGGCAGTATAACTACGCCACAAGTGACCCCATTTTGGAAAGAAGACACCCCATGGTATTCCGTGAGGGGCATGGCGAGTTCCTAGAATTTTTTATTTTTTGTCGCAAGTTAGTGGAATATGAGACTTTGTAAGGAAAAAAGAGAAAAAAAAAAAAATCATCATTTTCCGCTAACTTGTGACAAAAAATAAAAAATTCTAGGAACTCGCAGTGCCCCTCACGGAATACCTTAGGGTGTCTTCTTTCCAAAATGGGGTCACTTGTGGCGTAGTTATACTGCCCTGGCAATTTAGGGGCCCAAATGTGTGAGAAGTACTTTGCAATCAAAATCTGTAAAAAATGACCGGTGAAATCCGAAAGGTGCACTTTGGAATATGTGCCCCTTTGCCCACCTTGGCAGCAAAAAAGTGTGACACATCTGGTATCGCCGTACTCAGGAGAAGTTGGGCAATGTGTTTTGGGGTGTCATTTTACATATACCCATGCTGGGTGAGAAAAATATCTTGGTCAAATGCCAACTTTGTATAAAAAAATGGGAAAAGTTGTCTTTTGCCAAGATATTTCTCTCACCCAGCATGGGTATATGTAAAATGACAGCCCAAAACACATTCCCCAACTTCTCCTGAGTACGGCGATACCAGATGTGTGACACTTTTTTGATGCCAAGGTGGGCAAAGGGGCACATATTCCAAAGTGCACCTTTCGGATTTTGCAGGGCATTTTTTACACATTTTGATTGCAAAGTTCTTCTCACACATTTGGGCCCCTAAATTGCCAGGGCAGTATAACTACGCCACAAGTGACCCCATTTTGGAAAGAAGACACCCCAAGGTATTCTGTGAGGGGCATGGTGAGTTCCTAGAATTTTTTATTTTTTGTCGCAAGTTAGTGGAATATGAGACTTTGTAAGAAAAAAAAAATAAATAAAAAATCATCATCATTTTCCGCTAACTTGTGACAAAAAATAAAAAGTTCTATGAACTCACTATGCCCATCAGCGAATACCTTAGGGTGTCTACTTTCCGAAATGGGGTCATTTGTGGGGTTTTTCTACTGTTTGGGCATTGTAGAACCTCAGGAAACATGACAGGTGCTCAGAAAATCAGAGCCGTTTCAAAAAGCGGAAATTCACATTTTTGTACCATAGTTTGTAAATGCTATAACTTTTACCCAAACCATTTTTTTTTTGCCCAAACATTTTTTTTTTATCAAAGACATGTAGAACTATAAATTTAGCGAAAAATTTATATATGGATGTCGTTTTTTTTGCAAAATTTCACAGCTGAAAGTGAAAAATGTCATTTTTTTGCAAAAAAATCGTTACATTTTGATTAATAACAAAAAAAGTAAAAATGTCAGCAGCAATAAAATACCACCAAATGAAAGCTCCATTAGTGAGAAGAAAAGGAGGTAAAATTCATTTGGGTGGTAAGTTGCATGACCGAGCGATAAACGGTGAAAGTAGTGTAGTGCCGAAGTGTAAAAAGTGGCCTGGTCATGAAGGGGGTTTCACCTAGCGGGGCTGAAGTGGTTAATAGTGGCCCCTTCCCACTTAACAGTGACCTCCACAGTGCCCGCCCCTATAACAGTGACCTACACAGCGGCCTGCCCCCTTAACAATAACATCTACAGTGAATGCCCTTTTAATAGTGGCCCCTGCCCCCTTAACAGTGACGTCCACAGCAGCTGCCCCTTTAATAGTGGCCCCTGCCCCCTTAACAGTGACCTCCACGGCACCCTGCCCCTTTAAGGCTAGGGCTATATAACGACATGTGTCGCGCAACATTTTGTCGCACCAATGTTGCGCAACAATTTTTATAATGATAGGCTATGGTGTCGCACTGTGACATGCGACATGCTGCGACTGCGACACGACAGTAGCAAAAATCCATCCAAGATGGATGCATGTAGCAGTGTAGGTGTGCCCTATGTGTCATGTGACTTATTGTCGTCCTGTAGCCCTAGCCTAAAGCTGACCTACAGCAGTGAAGAAAAATGGCTGGGTAGTTATGGAAACCTGGTGTAAAACTGTGTGTATGTGGAGACTAAGGGCCTGTGAGCTTCTATTGGCTGATAAGGGACATGTGACCATGTGTATGGCAGTTGGCATATGAGTGAAAGGCTTGCTGGCTTCTATTGGGTAATGCAGTTTCTTTTTTTGGAATATCTCAGGAACGGTATGTCCTAGAGAGCTGAGACCCGGTCTAAAACCTTACCGGACACCCGATGTACCTCTGTGCCAAATTTGGTGACGATAGTTCCAGTCGTTTGGCCGTGCATAAAGAACAGACAGACGTTCAGACAGACATTCAGACAGACAGAAACAAATTTTTATATATATAAGAGATATTCCCCACACCCCTGCCAATCATACTTGTAGCTTTTGCAGCTCTGGGGTCCTGAGTTTGAATCCAAGTCAGAGACAACATCTGCATGGAGTTTCTATGTTCTCCTGGTGTTTGCGAGAGTATCCTCCCACACTCCAAAAATATACAAATGGACAAATTGGTTTTCTACGAAATTAACCCTTTTGTGCATTGGGCTTGAGTGCCTATAAAACAGCCACTGACTATCCGTGCACCTTGAGTTCCTGTGAGAAAAGCGTATTACAAACCTTTGCACCGGGACTATACAGCGCCATACATTGGTGGTGGACAGAGCTGTTAACTGCAGCAATGCTGATTTTCACTTCAATGGGATTAATGCTGTGTTTACTATCTCCTATCCTGAAGATAGGCCATCAGTATCATAGCGAACAGCCCTTTTTTAATCATAGTAGGTTCACAAGGGATGCCACTGATGGGGTAACAGCAGAGAAGCCAGGTAGACTAGTTATACTCAGGCCAATGGACCTGCAGTGAGCGTGATGACGTCACCACATGATCATACTTGGTGTTAGTGATGACATCATTAAGTGGTGACATCATCATGCTCGCCGCAGGTTCTTTGGCGGGTTTTCTCCAATCAAAATGGGATTGGACGGCCTCGCCTTCAACAATTGGATGAGGTTTTTAGTTTTTTTTCAGTCACCATTTTAGGAAAAATTTATTTGTTACCACAAAGCGCGAGGAAACTCAGCAAATTAAAATTATCCTGAAATTAGTATCGAAGTCCACTTTAGATACTTTGATTCGCGCAACACTAATTGGTGACCTTCATAGTAGCCATCTAAGATTGTGTATTTTAATGACAAGGATGGGAACCAGAGTATAATGTTATGAATTAGCCCCAATCCCAAAATTTTGCATTAAGAAAGGACATCTAAGAACTGCTGACAGTATGACAGGTTGCCAGTACGTATCTGGGTAAAGTGTTCAGCAAAGTCATTGGGGAAAGAATTATAGTCGGCTCACATGTTCTAAATTCGTAGATGCATCACACAAAACATTACAGATCTTATAAATAATTGAAATGGTCAGAGAAAGATGTACTAAGCTTCGACAGCAAAGCTCTTTCCTTTAATTTGGTATGTAACCCTGCTGTGCTACTTCAGGCATCTAGAGTTCATTCTGCAATCAAGCGTCTTCTTGATCTCTGGATTCTGCAAATAACATGTTTTCTGTTATTCTAAGCTCACAATATATTCTCATGTCTACAGCCACAGTATCCAATATGTCGTTGTTTAAGAAAAATTTAATTCAAGGTTTTCCAGTGTGGCAGGGAAAAAATTCATTTGTCAATGTCATGTTTATGGTTCTTTGTGATTGTTATGTTATATTTATTGCTTTGGAATACTGTATTGTATATTTTAGCGAACGGCAAAGAGGTGGTTTCTTTTTTTTCTTCTCATTGCATAACAATACCTAGTAGACCTATCAAGTGTTCAATAAGTCTATCTGTACCAGCATAGGGGACTAAACCCTAGGTGAGAGATACTGTCTGCATGGGTAAACGCCATACCTTTTGTTACTTTTTATTATTCTGGTTATTACAGGGGATTCTGAGTATTAATACTGATGACGTATCCGTATCTGATCTATGGGGTCTGACAGTGGGCACACCCACCAATCAGCTGTTTAAAAAGGCCGAAGCACTTTGGTGAGAGAGTGCCACAGCCTTCTCGCAGCTTAACGAACACAGCGCCTTCCATTGAACAGCAGCTGTGCTTGGTATTGCAGCTCGGCCCCATTCACTTGAAAGGGAATGAGATGAGCATAGGTCAGGCATCCTCAAACTGCGGCCCTCCAGCTGTTGTAAAACTACAACTCCCACAAAGCCCTGCTGTAGGCTGATACCTATAGGCTGTTCGGGCATGCTGGGAGTTGTAGTTTTGCAGCTGGAGGGCCGCATTGGGGATGCCTGGCCTAGGCCATGTAAGTGATGAACGTGATGTCACTAGCCTGGGAAAAGGCTGCTGTGCTCACCAAAGCACCCCAGCTTCTTTGAACAGCTAATGGACGGGGGTGCCAGGAGTTGAACACCCACCTATCAGATCCTGATGACCTTTTCTGAGGATAGGTCATGAGTATTAAATAGAGATAAGCGAATTTTTCAAAAATTTGATTTGATCCGAATTTATTTGCGGCGAATCACGTTAAAAAATGGCTATTTCCTGGCTGCAGAGAGCCTGTATAGTGGTGTAGAACATTGTGCCTTGCAGTAACACGCATAGGGAGTCTGCTGTGGTAGTGAAACAATACTGTGAGTCAGTATGACATGCAGATGACAGGCGTTGCTCTTAGAATCACTGCACACTTCACTTATTAGGGCGGTCACAGGGCCAAAACTGACCAAATAACTCACGTATGAACTCAGCCTTACAGGTTGATGTTAAAGCCAAGAAGAAGCGCACACCTTTTACACCGTCGTCAGCTGATTCCACATAGATGTCTACAGAACCTGTTCTATTAAACGCTTATAAGAGTAGAGCCCCCCCCCCCCCCCCCGACAAAGTGGAGAGGGTGTCAGCAGTAAGTTTGTGTTGACGTTAGAGATAGCCATGCGGTTCACCCGGCGGTCGTTTCTGATTGAAGCAGGGGTGTTATATACCAATAATATACTTTCTATATAGTGCATTTGGGTAGTGCAGCATTTGTTTGCGGTTTTGCTGCGTTATTGCATCTACACAGAGTGACAAACGCTATTGGAACCAATAATTTCTACTGGTGTGATCTACCAGTTGTCCTCCAAAAAAACTGATTGAGGCAGTGGTGTGATATACCTTCTTCCACAAATACTGCTCTTCTATAGGGACTTTTGTCACAGGGTCATTTTGAAAATGACAGGCAGAGGAAGAGGCAGGCCATTCCGCTGGGGTGGTAGGGGTTGGGCAGGTGAAAAGTGGGAAGTTGCAGAAGGTGCTTGCCATTACGTGAAAGCACGCACCAGACTTGGTTGAGTGGCTCACTCAGCCTTCTGCTTCTGCACCCTCCTCATCCTCTCTATCTGCACCCTCTTCACTCTCTGCTGTGTGCACCCCTAAAGACACCACCATCACTATCCCCTCAGTACCCAGATCAGCCCAAGGAGGGTGGTCCCCGCTGTTGCTGCCTACTTTGAGATCTCTAATGTCAGTGGTGGTAAAGATGACGATGATGACGTGTCGATGGACGTCACGTGGGTGCCCACAAGAGAGGAAGAGGGGGGGGGGTTCAGAGGGAGAGACAGAGCAGAAGATAGGGAGGAGAAGGAGGAGAAGCAGGCAGAACTTACAGTGCACAGGAGGCAAAAAACAGACTGATAATGTATCTGGAACGAGCTATCCACCATTCACGGTCATATCTGGCGCTCCCAGGATGTCAGCACATGGCTCCGCAGTGTGGGCTTTTTTTAATGTGTCCGCTGCTGACAATAATATTGCCATCTGCAGCTTGTGATGTCAACACATAAGTCACGGTAAGCCCAACACTCACCTAGGGACAACTGCCTTAGGAAGGCACCTGGCCTCCTATCACTGAGCCCAGTGGGAGCAATACCATCAGAACCCACAAAGCCACACTACAGGCGCTCCACGTCCTGCCTCTTCTCTCCTACCAGTTGTCCTCCACTCCACCTCCCACCATGCCGTTGTTGCGTTCATCTGGCAAAAGGCAGGCTTCTTTGCCCCAAATGTTCGAGCGAAAAAAGATGATGATGCCGGATAACCCTCTTGCCCAATGGCTGACCGATGGCTTGTCAGAACTGCTAGCCCACCAACTACTGCCATATAAACTGGTGGACTCGGAATGGAAGGTCCCTGGAAGGAAATATTTCTCCCAGAAGGGCATCCCAGACCTATATGGCCATGTTCGGTGGCAAGTGAATGTATCTTTGGCACACAGTGTCAGTGCCAAGATACATCTGACCACAGACACGTGGTCTAGAAAACACGGGCAGGGAAGGTACATAACTTACTGCCCACTGGGTGAACCTTCTGACGGCCGTCAAGCATTAGGGCGTGACAATTTTTTTTACTTTGTTTTTCAAAAAATGAGGGTGGTCAAAAAGTTGTGTTTTGGTTAGCAATTCACAATAATATTTACAAGAAATTGCAATGACATTGTTGTGCTTGGTAAATAGCTACTTAAATTTTGTGATATTTTGAGCAAAACTGTCTTCTTTCAACAAGTGCCTTGTTCTCATTATTTCTGTCTGTACTTCTGCTCTAAGGTTAAGAATATACTTATATTATACTATAAAATATGTCAAAAAATGTTATGCCATTCGTAAAAGTTTTTAAACTAGCAATACTCATTTGCAGCAGAGTATCTTTTTAATAATTTTTACTAATGTCGTACTTTATCAATTTTTATCATAGTATCATACTAATAGTAACATTTTCTGGTCTTTCTTTTTCCAGGCACGAATATTGTTTTCCACTTGCACAATCTGAAAATTCGGAACCATGGCTAGTAAAAGGAAGAAAAGACTGGCAACTTCCATTCACATTAGTAACTTCAATGGAACTGGTCGAGAAATGCTGCCTTCTGAAATCCCAACTCTGCGTGATGTTCTAAGATAGGGCCTTCTGCTAAGAGAGCAGAGTGGAGAGAATGTCAGAAATTACCCAGCAGCCACTCTTGCAAAGGATATTTATCCAAAAGTGATTGAAAAGTGGGAGCTAGCAAATTTGAAATTCGAGAGTCCTGAAGAAGATAGAAGAAAACTGGGAAAAGGCCAAAGACATATCACTTGGCAGAGGCAAACTGGAAGTGAAAGAGGCTTTCATAGCAACGTTAGACAAGCTCTTTGACATCCTCAATTGCAAGTGTGAGATTAAGCTATGTTCAGAATTTGAGGGTCCATGTCCAGGTGGTGCTGATTGTAAACATGAATTGCACATCTCCTGCTCTTGTTCTAAGGACATGAAGATCCCTGTCAAAGAACTAGTGTTTATTAATAGTCAAAGAGAGAAGGTTGGATCTGTTGGACAGCATCAAATTGGATTACCAGATCTACCTGAGCACAGAAGACAAATTAAAAAGCAGAAGAGACAAGAAGATGAAGTAAGAAGAATTTCTAAATATAAGCAGAAAAGGAAGGAAGAGTTAACATTACAGTCATTACAACCAAATGAAGTTCTTTTCTCCGAAGAAGATGAAGAGCCAACTGATGTTGAAGATCAAGATTCTGAAGAACCTTTGCAGATACCATATGATGATTCTGATGTACCTTCTACTTCAAGTACAAGTCAGTATAATAGATTACAATTGCGCAATGTTGCATTGCAAAGTATTAGGTATGGTGTCGGTCTACCTGCTACAGCTGCCATTACAACAGCTGCATTTTTGGATGCTGGATTTATTACTGAAGGAGACAGGAGACTTGTGGTTGATCACAATAAAGTAAAAAGGGCCCAAGAAAAAGTCATGAAATCACTTGATTAAGAATTTCATGCTCAATAGGCAAGATTGAATGTATCTTCTTTGATGGACGCCAAGATTCCACTAAAGTTATGTTACAAGCAGATAACTCAAGTCATCAGTTTCCAAGTATTGTGAAAGAAGAGCATTACACTGTTTGCAGTGAGCCAGATGGAAGGTATCTTTTTACTCCAGAGAAAGACTTAACGAAAAAGAAACCTGTTAAAGTTATTGCTAACCATCTTGTGGATTTTTTAAATAAAAACTTTAATAAAAGTTTGCAATGTTAACACTGGTTGTGAAGGAGGAGTCACGCATTAGGTTGAGGTAAAGCTGAATAGTAAACTCATCTGGTTGGTTTGTACTCTTCATACTAATGAGCTACCTTTGCGGCACTTGATCAAACAGTTGGATGGGAAAACTTTGTCTAACAACAAGTGGAGTGGTAAAATTGGCAACATGCTTGATGAAGACATTGCAACTGCTTGTGGAATACATTGTTGGCGTATACTATGCCTGCTGGTTTACAATCAAATCGAAATTCTCTTGGGTGGATGGACCCCGCCACATTCTTTATCAATTGAAGCTCCTAAAATCCCAGAATAAGGCAGTAGCAGATATTGTTTTGCAAACAATACAACGTTCATCGTGGTTCGCATTTAGTGAAATGGTGCTTCAGACACTTTTATGCTCGGAAGACCAAGAAGAAAGGAAAGCAGGGGTCCACAAGATAATTGAATTAAGGAATGAAGATAATGATACACCAGGAGACCTATCTGTTCAGCCTTGGAAAACAACTTCAGTAAATCCAAATGCAACTTCACTTTTGAAACTGATAGACTGGTCAGAAAAAGTATATGAACACTCCACTTATTTGTAAACTCAAAATATCATAAATACGAAAGTTTGTTAAAGAGCCAATGCAAGTTCCAAAGTGGCCATGTCATGGACAGTCCATAGAGAGGTATGTGAAACAAGTGACAGAGGCTTCTGGCAAAGTGTATACTCATGAGAAACGAGAAGGATTCAATAGAGGCCAGGAAGCAAGCAGAAGAATAATGTCTAGAAATGAATCGAAGCAAGATCTGATGAAAATTGTTGGTTGAAGCTTTTTACATTTTTTTACAATGTGTTTTCAGTGTTTGAGAATGGAGACAGAATATAAATACAATTATTTTACTTCATTAAACAACTTTTTGAGCAAATTTTTGTGGAGTTTATTTTAATGTATTCCTTTTTTTCGGAAATTTCAATATACATTATAATCAAGCACAAATTTACCAAGCTAAATGTTTATCAATAACGAAAAACCTTTTAAATGAGGATATTACACATCAAAAGGCACATTTTTGGACCCCCTCTTTTACATAAATCCCCAATTTTTATTTTTCTCCTCTAAATTGACACCCCCTAGTCAAGCATGCAACCCGTGGCATCCGTGTAGATTTGGTGTTACCACCACGGATTGCATTCAGGCCTGCCTCTTCTTTTCCTCCTCCTACTCCATCCTCCCTCTCCTCCTCGGCTGACTCCTCCTTTTCCGTTGCTACCGTCTCTTCCGCTGTGCCCCCCAAGCTCCCCGGAACCTATTCAATGTGACAGGTGAGACGTTGCCATGCTGTGCTGCGGCTGTTGTGCCTGGAAGCCAAAAGCCACACCGTTCCTGCACTCCTTTCAACTTTGCAGTCACAGGCCTATCAGTTGCTAACCCCGCTCAATTTGACAGTTGGTAAAGTGGTGTGCGGCAATAGTGCCAATATGCTGAGCGCGCTGAAACAGGGCAAAATGACACATGTGATGTGCATGGCACACGACCTGAACTTAGTTGTGCAGCGATTCGTTGCCAAATACCCCAGGGTCCAGGACGTCTTGCGGTAGGCCAGGAAAGTCTCTGGCCATTTTAGAAGATCTTACATGGCCATGCCTCGCCTTGCTGACATTCAGCAGCGACACTACCTGCCAGTCAGACATCTGATTTGTGACTGCCCGATGCGATGGAACTCCACCTTGTATATGCTTGATAGGCTGCTCCAGCAGAAACGTGCAGTTAACGACTACCTGTACGAACTCTGTGACAGGACAGGTTCTGGGGAGCTTGGTTTATTTTCACCGCCCCAGTGGCTGCTCATCAAACTGGTCAGTCACAGCCAGGGCGCCATCAGTGACATCGTACCCTACGCCTTCTTTCTGGAGCGTGCATTGCGTTGTGTCATTGATCAAGCCGTCGAAGGAGCAGGAGCAGGAAGATGAGGAAGTCGCAATGCTGGATGAATTCCCAAGGGGGGCTACTCCATCTGAGACAAGTAAACAACAGGAGTCTGAAGAGGAGTCAGAGGAGGATGGTGCCGAATGGAGGAGGAGCAAGAAGAGCATGCTTTAAACTTTTCTGGGATTCCTGGTGTTGTCCGTGGCTGAGGGGAGGAGAATGAGGACGACATTATCCTGGATGATGAGCAGGAGCCAGGCCACTCCACCGCTTCCAGTTTAGTGCAAATGGGGGCCTTCATGCTTCAGTGTTTGAAGAGGGACCCCCGTATAAAAAGCATAAAGGGAAAGGACCTGTACTGGGTGGCAACGTACTTAGACCCCTGGTACAAACACAAAATGGCGGAAATGTTACCCCCATCACAGGGCTGTCAGAATGCAGCAATTCCAGGCCTTGCTTCAAGAAATGCTGCATTCTGCTTTTGCATTCGCTGGCAGAAGAATTTCCACTCACAGAGAAACAGTTGCAAGTACCAATCCAACAGCAAATGCAAGAAGAGGTCGGTTTGAAAATGTGTTGGTCACTTCGGATATGAGATCATTCTTGCAGCCAACCCATCGACAGCCGTCCTCCGGATCCAGCCTCAGGGCACGCCTAGACCAACAGGTGTCCGACTACATTGGGTTAACGGCCTATGTGGACGCTCTGAGAAGCGATTAACCCCTGGACTACTGGATGTGCAGGCTTGACCTGTGGCCAGAGCTGGCACAATTGGCCATGGAACTCTTGGCTTGCCCCTCGTCCAGTGTCCTGTCCGAAAGGACGTTCAGCACCGCAGGAGGGATCGTGACCGATAAGTGCACTCCATAGCTCACGACAGTGTGGACTACCTCACATTTCTAAAAATGAATGAGGGATGGATCTCGGAGGAATTCAACACCTGTGACGAGTTGACCACATTTGATTAAATTTCCTCATGACAGCCCAAAAATATCCGCTACCACGCAGAACAAATCATGGTCCCTGTCTTAGGTAAGTACAGCGGTAAGTACCCTCATGGAATATCTTGGGGTGTCTTCTTTCCAAAATGGGGTCACTTGTGGGGTATTTATACTGCCCTGGCATTTTAGGGGCCCTAAAGCGTGAGAAGTAGTTTGGAATCCAAATGCGTAAAAAATGCCCTGTGAAATCCTAAAGATACTCATTGGAATTGCAAATATTTTTTTGCCACTAATACACACCAAAAATGGCTGTAATTTTCTCACTTCAACACACAACGGCTAATAAGCCCTTTTTCTTTTTCCCCACTAATACAAGCCAAAAAGGGTTTTAGAACATATAACTGCACTGCTGAAAGGCAAATAATATATAATTTTTTGCCACTAATACACAACAAAAAAGGCTTTAGAACATATAACTGCACTGCTGAATGGCAAATAGGCCCTTATTTTTTTACACTTATACAGGCCACAAAAGGCATTAGAATATATAACTGCACCGCTGAACGGCAAATTTATTTTTATTTTTTTCCACTTATACATGACACAAAAGGCTTTAGAACATATAACTGCACCGCTGAATGGCAAATATATTTTTCTTTTTTCCACTTATACGCGACACAAAAGGCTTTAGAATATATAACTGCACTGCTGAACGGCAAATATATTTTTCTTTTTTCCCACTTATACATGACACAAAAGGCTTTAGAACATATAACTGCACTGCTGAACGGCAAATATATTTTTCTTTTTTCCCACTTATACATGACACAAAAGGCTTTAGAACATATAACTGCACTGCTGAACGGCAAATATATTTTTCTTTTGCACTAATACATGACAAAAAGGGCTGTAATTTTCGCACTTCACCACACAACGGGTAATAAGCACTTTTTCTCCCACTAATACAAGACAGAAAATGCTTTAGAACATATAACCGCACCGCTGAATGGCAAATGAGACGTATAAATATTTCCTTGTAATAAACCCTGTTAATGGCTGAATCAAACAGCACTTGTACCCCAATAACAAGAATGGTTTGCTGGAATTACAGAGCTGTATAATGGCAATTTGGGTGTCCAGTCAGTGCAAGGTGTTATAGGATTGTTCCTATTACCCAGGCTGTAACCACCCCTACTGAACCCTGTTCAACATAAATGCTGTGGAATGATGCCTCCCTATCCTTTCCCTACACCTTGAATAATCTTTCCCTGAAATTGTATATTGTTTTTTAGAATAATTAGGTTTTTTCTAGCATTGTCCCTAGTGCCTGGTAACATCTCTCCCTGCACTAAGTACACTGGAAAATGGCAGAATCCAAGATGGCTGAGGTTATTTATAGGGCTGTGACATCACAGGGCTGACTGGCTGCATGCATGACATTATGCAAGATCCTGCCTTCCCAAAGTTCCTTGCTCCATGTCCTCACACGTGCAGCAGCCATTTTAGGAAAAAAATTGATTCGTTACCACGAAGCGTGAGGAATTTCGGATTCGGTACAAATAAAAATTTTCCTGAAATTCGGATTGAATTCCACTTTGTCAACTTCGATTCGCTCATCTCTAATATTAAACACTCAGACAACCCCTTTAAATTCAGTAGTGTAGCTAGGAGGAGCTGGTGAGCCATGTGCCCAGGGGTGCTGGGTACTAAAGAATTGTCAATAAGCCATTCTGACTTGGCCGTGGTAGTTATAGGGCTAGGACTGTGAATGGATCTTAATCATGGGTGACAAAGCACATATAAAGACTTGTCTTGTATTTCCTATGAGAAGGATTTTACCATATTTCTGAAAGCTTGTTTTGTTGTTCCTGTATCAAAAGTAGTAAAGGCAGACATCACCCTTTATCGATCTCACCCTTTATCGATTATAAAAATTTTCTCCAATGGCACCGCAATGGAAGACAATAAACAATAATCGGTTTGCCTTCTTGACCAAATCACTGCCTGCTTGACTGAGAGGTGTAGCCACATCTCATCCAGAAGATACTGAATTTTTATATATAGCATTTTTCATTATTAGTAGGAAATTCGAGATGTAGCACAAAGGCCCAAAACAGGAGAGGAAGCAGACTGTGCTCTACGCAGCAGCATGCATTTCACGGGCAAAGTCTAAATTCCAGGCAGGAGTTGATTGGTTGGCAACATCTTTGCATTATCTACTCGAAACAGGAAGCTGTCTAAAGTGAAGTTAGTGACATTGGACTTCACAGAATTATGAAAATTCAGACTTTTTACTCAGAAATGTAACACCTACAAATTTTGATTGACAGAGGAACATTGAAGGCTTAATAAAATAGTGAATCGAAGAAGTATTAGAAATGCATGACTAATATGACACGTAGCATGGTTAATATTCGAACATTTTCTATGGTCAGGTCAAATGAAAGTCAGAATAACTTTGAGAAAAAGCAGTTTAATTTTAATACTTGATGTAAATGCCCTGTCTCTGCTGTTGATGTTATAGAAGTGTTACCTGGCCACATCTATGAATTTTTCTGTAATGGTTTTTGGAGGTTTAAGAAGACAATAATCATATTACAGAAGTACAGTTTATAAGTCTGAATAAAGACATCTGTCCATCAATTTCAGCATG
Organism: Bufo gargarizans; assembly: GCF_014858855.1. Classification (NCBI taxonomy): domain Eukaryota; kingdom Metazoa; phylum Chordata; class Amphibia; order Anura; family Bufonidae; genus Bufo; species Bufo gargarizans. Next base: position 12,875,344 of record NC_058083.1, on the reverse strand, counting down.
TTATCATGCAAAGTTGATTCAGAACAGGGATGGGCAAACTGCGGCTCTTCAGCTGTTGTAAAACTACAAATCCCATCATGCCCTGCTGTAGGCTGATAGCTGTAGGTAGACTGGGCATACTGGGAGTTGTAGTTTTACAACAGCTGAAGAGCCGCAGTTTGCCCAACCCTGATCCAGAGGAAGTAAAAAAAAAAACAACTTTCAAGATGATTTTCCTCAATTTAGGGGGAAAAATCCTTTCCAACTCCAATCAGCAGTTAGAATAACTCCCTGGTACAAGGGCTCTTCTTTAGAAAGCTAGTAATTATAACCTGTAATATTATCACACTCCAGAAATACAGTAAAGCAAAGATTCCAGCATATAATGTAGTATGATGGTTATTTTATTGTTTTGGGGTTACTGCAGCTTAGTCTAACGTTTCGGCCTTATGGCCTTCTTCAGACTAATGCCGCTAGAGAAAGGAATAGGGTCAAGCACAGTACAGAATGCGGGTATACCGCTGTCGAGATGAGCACTTCAGAAATACACCCAGGCCCCTTCTTGAACTCTTAGTGAGTTCACCATCACCACCTTCTCAGGCAGAGAGTTCCATAGTCTCACAGGTTTTACCGTAAAGTATCCTCTTCTATGTTGATGGAGAAAGCTCATCCCCTCATCACAGTCACAGTCCTAAAGATATATAGATGATGGGAAAGATCTCTGTACTGACCCCTGATATATTTATACATCGTTATTAGATCTCCCCTCAGTCGCCTTTTTTCTAAACTGAATATCCCTAATTTTCATAATCTTTCTGGGTCCTGTAGTCCACCCATTCCAGTTATTACTTTAGTTGCCCTCCTCTGAACCCTCTCCAGCTCTGCTATGTCTGCCTTGTTCACAGGAGCCCAGAACTGTACACAGTCCTCCATGTGTGGTCTGACTAGTGATTTGTAAAGTGGCAGGACTATGTTCTCATCACGGGCATCTATGCCCCTTTTGATGCAACCCATTATCTTATTGGCCTTGACAGCAGCTGCCTTACACTGGTTTCTATAGTTATGTTTGATGTCCACTAAAATTCCTAGGTCCTTTTCAATGTCAATGCTACCTAGTGTTTTACCATTTAGTATGTACTGTTGACTTGCATTATTCCTTCCCATGTGCATAACCATACATTTATCAGTGTTAAACCTCATCTGCCACTTCTCTGCCCAAGCCTGCAATCTATCCAGATCCCTCTGTAGTAGTATAGTGTCCTCTTCAGTGTTCACTGTCATCTGCAAAAATGTATATTTTACTGTGCAAGCCTTCTACAAGATCATATATTGAACAGGATAGGACCCAACACTGACCACGGTACGCCACTGGTGACAGTGACCCTCCAATACTGACTCCTGTGGTACCCCATTAGTGACAGTGACCCAATCTGAGTGTGTACCGTTAATAACCACCCTCTATTTTCTACTGAACCAGTTACTTACCCACAGACACGTGACAGACAAGCAGTTCGGGGGACACTTGGGAAATACTGACCATAAAATAATAACCTTCTGATTTTCTTCATAAAGAGTGTTTCTTCAGGGAGGAACAAAAATGTCAAAATTCCCAAAAGAAAATTTGACCAGCTAAGAGAGGCTATTGGCCTCCCTCACTGGGACAATGTTCTCAAAAATAAAAATACAGCCACAAAATTAGATATTTTTAAAAGCAGGCTAAACTCTAATTATTAGTGGCACATGCCTTATGGGAATAAAAGGGTGAGAAAAAACAATGTGGATAAATACATATGTAAAGGCAGCAATAAATGACAAAAAGAAAACATTTAAATCACTAAAACAGGAAGGTAGAGAGGAAGCACTGAAAAATAATAGAATATGTAAGAAACAAATAAAAGCAGCCAAGCTGGAGACAGGTAGACTTATTGCCAAACAGATTAAAACTAAGCCTACATTATTCTTTAATTATGTACGTAAATTATAAAAAGTCTCAACGTAAACCTTCTGGCCCTTTACACAGCAATGAGGGAAGAGCTTTAGATAGTAGAAATGAAAATTGAAAAATTTGATTTGGCAGCTTCGCTGAAGTTCAACAAGAAATTTGATGTTCCAAATTAATTTGTCATGAATCACTATAAATCGGGTATATTCAGGCCAATCTGCCTAAAAGTAACAGTGGCCCTTAATACTGATGCACAGTAACTCTACAGCTAACAAACTGGATTAACCATGAATACTGTTGTAATGCACACTTATGCTCTGCTTTCAGCCGCCGCTCCTACAGGCAGCCCATTTCAGCAGCTCTCCATTTATTCTTGAGTTTTTCCTTTTTTTTCCTTTTTTTTTAATTCTATTTTAGACCTGTTGTGTATTTGTTTACTTACTTGTTACTTAGTTTTTGCTTTGTGACAAGATCGAGCGGACTACATTTTGGTCAACCCAGTTTATATTTTCTTTTTTAATGTTTTTTGCATCTGGCGAGAGAGTGAGCGATCAAGCTGCTATTGTTTACAGCAGGGATCAGCTGTTAGCACTCCGTACCTCCGCTGGGTCGTTTACCACACAACAAGACAATATTCCACTCGAGTTAAGGAGAAAGAGAAGCGGGACCCAGGCTGGAAGAGGACGTTTGGACCGGAGGAAAAAGAACAAACCTGCCATCCCTTCCATCGTCTTGGGAAATGTGAGATTGCTCCAAAACAAAGCGGATGAACGAAGCATCAGCGCATCTATAGAGAGAGTAGATTACTCATTCTGACTGAGACATGGCTGACAGGATTAACGCCGGACACGCATGTATACATGGAAGGGTTTCATCTGCTCCGGGCTGACAGATCAAATAGAGTGGTAAGAAGAGAGGGGGGAGTCTGGCTATGTTTGTGAACGATAGATTGTGTAACTCTGGCCATCTAACTATCAAAGAGACGCTTTGCGGTGAAGACATTGAGCTGCTAGCTGTTAGCATGGGACCTCACTATCTGCCAAGGGAGTTTACACAAGTTATTGTGTTAGCAGTCTTTGTACCCCCCTCTGCCAATGCTTCAGATGCCTGTGACATTATTCACACTGTAACCAGCAGACTCAAGACAAAACACCCCCAGGCTCTCTTTTTGATCTCTGGAGACATTAATCACTTGTCCCTGTCTTCCACTCTTCCCACCTTCACCCAGTATGTTAATTGCCACACCAGAGACAATAGAATTCTGGACCTACTGTATGCTGATACTAAACAGGCATACAGATCCTCACCTCTCCCTCCCCTGGGGGGCTCAGACCACAATCTAGTATATCTTCAGCCTATATACAGACCCCTTGTATGCAGAGAACCAGCTGTGAGCTGCACAGTGAGGGGATGGTCTGAGAAGACTGAAGACGCTCTGAGGGACTGTTTCAGCTGCACTGTGTGGGATGATCTCTGTGCTCCTCATGGGAAGGACATCGACAACATTACTGACTGCATCACAGACTACATCAACTTCTGTGTCAACAACACCATGCCAGTCATGAAGGTACAGTGTTTTCCTAATAATAAGCCTTGGATTAACCAAGAAATAAAGGCTCTCCTCAAGGAAAAGAAAAGAGCCTTTAAATCTGGAAGCAAGGAGAAGCTTAAAACTGTGCAGAGGGAGCTGAGAAGGAAGATACGAGAGGGGAAAACCATCTACAGGAAGAAGATGAAGGACCAGCTGCAGCAGAATAACACACGAGGGTCTGGAATAGCCTGAAAACCATCTCAGGTCACAAACCAGGTCAAATCCAGACTGCAGATGACTTGGGGTGGGTTAATGAATTGAACGAGTTCTTCAATAGGTTTGACCAGATACCCACCCCTCCCCTGACCCAATCCCCCATGCTGCTACAAAAATGCCTCCCCATCTTCTTCCCCCACCACTACCATCACAGTCTGTTCACCTCTCAGCAACCTACCTCCACTATCCCCCCTACACTAGAGGACTCCATCGTTCGCCCACCCTGTCCTTCACCACACTCCAGGTGAGCAAGGAACTACAGAAAATCAAGGTGCGTAAAGCTGCAGGGCCAGATGGCATCAGCTCCAGGCTCCTGAAGTGCTGCTCAGACCAACTATGTGGCATTATGGGTCACATGTTCAACATGAGCCTGAGGCTGGGGAAGGTACCACAGCTGTGGAAGACCTCCTGTGTGGTTCCAGTGCCAAATACCTCACACTCGAAAGACTCAGCCGCTACAGGCCAGTAGCACTGACGTCACACTTGATAAAGACCGGGGTGGATGATTCCATAATCTACCTATTACACTGAGCTCTAACTCACCTGGAGAGGCCTGGAAGCACTGTGATGATCACGTTTTTTAATTTCTCCAGTGCTTTTAACACCATCCAACTGGACTTCTGAGGGACAAGCTGGAAATGACAGCAGTGGACTACAACATGTCACATTGGATACTTGACTACCTAACAGAACATCCACAGTTTGTTAAATCTCAGGGTTGTATTTCTGACAAGCTGTTCTGCAGTACGGGGGCACCACAGGGAACTGTGCTGTCACCGTTCCTTATCACCCTCTACACTGCATACTTCGCCCCGGGCCAGATCAGCGCGGGCAAAATCAAGGAGCTGGTGGTGGATTTCTGCAGACACAGGACCTCTGCTTTGGTTCCAGTGAACATACAGGGAACCGACATTGAGGTGGTGGACTCTTATAAGTACTTGGATGTTCACCTGAACAACAAAATGGACTGGAGCCATAACACTGATGCTCTTTTCAAAAAGGCTCAGAACAGATTCTATCTGTTGAGGAGACTGAGGTCCTTTGGAGTGCAGGTGATGCTCCTAAAGACCTTATTTGACTCAGTGGTGGCATCAGCCATATTCTATGGTGTGGTTTGTTGGGGGAGCAGCTTAGCTGTGGCTGAGAGACAGAGATTAGATAAGCTCATTACGAAGGCCAGCTCTGTCCTAGGTTATCCCATTGATCCAGTGCAGGAGGTGGGTGACAGAAGAACTCTAGCAAAATTAACATCACTGTTAGACAATGTCTCCCACCCCATGCATGAAGCTGTTGTGGAGCTGGACAGCTCCTTCAGTGACAAACTGCTGCTGCATCCTAGGGGCACAAAGGAACGTTAGGTCCTTCCTCCCAGCAGCGGTTAGGATTTATAATCACCACTGTTCCCCAAAAACCCAGTAGTGAATTTTTTACGTTAATTCTGTGTTATGTTTTTCTTGTATTCTTTACTCTTTAATTTCTAATTACTCTTATTTTGCTCCTGTTGTGAATGTGATTGCTGCTGTTATGCCAAAATATCCCCACTGAGGGATAATAAAGGAATTTTCTTCTTCTTATGTACACGATGATAAATTAGACCTGCCTGTAATCCTGATGGCACAGTAACTCTACAGTTAACAGAATGGATTAGCCATGACTCTTGGTGCACTCCAAAGTTATGTACACAATGATACATTGTAGCAGAATCTGTAGTTCAGCAGTCTCCTTCGCTCTGTCCCTAGTGCATGAGCGTCTTGTCACATCTCTCCCTATGCTCAGCTCACAGGAAAATGGTGGCATCCACAGGGGATCAGGGTTTTATAGGGCTTTGCCTAGCTGTGATATTACAGGAGGGTGGCTACCTGCGGATTGGCTGGCTGCACTGCTTTATCTGTGATCTTGTGTTTCCGGGCCTGTCTCCTCTACACTTACTTTCACTTTTTAAACTTATTTCATCAGTTTCTACGAGGAGGTAAGTTTTACACTTAACCCTGGCAAATCAATGGATGTCGTATATCTTGACATAAAAGGTTAATATTTAAAATGAGAATGCTTGGACTCGGGGACAATGTCTGTATGTGGGTAAGTAACTGGCTCAGTGATAGAACAGAGGGTGGTTATTACAGTAAGAGCAGTGAGACTATGGAACTCTCTGCCTGAGGAGGTGGTGATGGCGAATTCAATAAATGAGTTCAAGAGAGGGCCTGGGTTTATAATATTACAGGTTATATTTATTAGATTTCTGGAGATGGGTCATTTATCCAGGGAGTTATTCTGACTGCCTGATTGGAGTTGTGAAGGAATTTTCCCCCTAAAATAGGAAAAATTGGCTTCTGCCTCGCAGGTTTTTTTTCACCTCCCTCTAGATCAACTTGCAGGATAAGAGGCTGAACTGGACAGACAGACGTCTTTTTGCAGCCTTAAAAACTATGTATGTTACTAGTATGTTACTAGTTTTTCTCTCCATTCCAACCCCAGTTCCATTGCTTTGTCCCAGGTCACTGGCTACACTATCTTCCCCTTCCATAAGGTAGTCACCTTCCCCCAGTCATTAGTTTAAACTACTCCTCCTTCCTTCTAGCCACCTTCCCTCCAAAACATCTGCACCTCCCACGTTAAGGTGCAACCCATCCCTACGATAGAGCCTATAGCCATAAGAGAAGTTGGCCCAGTTCTCCAGGAACCCAAATCTCTCCTTCCTACATCAGTTCTTGAGCCACTTTCTACCTTTATTGTGTGACTCATGGTTCTGGATTTCAGAAAATACTACTTTTTACGTCCCTGCACTGAGCTTGAAACCTAAGTGCCTGAAATCATTGTTAAGAACCTGCCACCTACCATTGTTATTGGTGCCAATGTGCACCATGACCACTAGGTCTTCACCAGCTCTTCCCAGTAATCTCTCAACCCGAACCCCAATATGTCAAACTCGAGCTCCAGGAAGACAACACACCATTAGACGATCCCAGTCATTGTGGCAGATCGCCCTATCTGTACCTAATAATAGAATCTCCCACTACCAGCATCTGTCTGCTCTGCCCTGCTCTCCTGGTCCCCTCGTTGCTTTCGCTGACATTACCCTGACTGACAGACAAATTGGCTTGCTGCAAAAGAACTAACATCCCCCTTATCTGCCAACTTTGCTAACTTGTTAAGGTTTGTCAGATTAGGGCTAGCCCTCCTGGCACTCTTCCAGTAAACTTCTTTCCATATTGTCAAGGTAGCTAAGTGTTGCAATTCACTCATTTAGATACAGGATCTGGGCTTCCAAACGTGCTCAAATTTTGCACAGCAATATGTACCCTCAAACAGCTGTTCCAGGACTGCATACATTGCACAAGATGTACACTGGACTGCATTGTCATTCAATCATGGAGCAAATAATTGCTAATGGGATTACACACACATGAATAGATCCAGTACAATCCTAAAGTCCCTGAATGTAACGCCACATCATCTCAAGTCATACACTTATGATAAAACACGCACTTAGGACCAAACACTTGCACATTCGCCTCTGAGTCTGCTTATTCCCAGTCAGATGCAAACAGTGCAGATTTTTGATTTCTCTTGATTCAAATATTCAATATTCTTTTGAAACGTCTTGAAGGTCATCAATATACTGTACTACAAATGGAATAAGTCGATGGTGGAGATCAGAAACCAGTTTGTGTGTAGGTTATAAAATATGTATATGTGCAAACCATCTAACATAGCACGCCATCATAATAATATTGCATGGTAGAATGAAGACTCGATTGTGCTAATTAATCTTTATGAGCATTAATGTCCAGTCTTCTCCTGCCATCATCTTCTGGCACAAAAAGAACATACTGTCAGCATTATTAAGTCTAGATAGGTAGCTTATGAAAAATATGTCTTCTTTTAACATGACATTATACCTGCCATTTCCTTACAATACAATGCCAATGTAACAATCATTTAATTAAACAAAATCCAAATAGTTCTAAAATCCCATGTTGCTTAAAGGGATTGTCTGAGTGATATGTTTATAATGCAATGTGCCTTAGAACGCTCCTAGTAATACTTTTGTAATTTACACTTTTCTTCTATACTGCCGGGATTCTGCAGGGCTGATGCGGGTTACGTGATCCCCGACATCATTCACCAGTCTCCTGTGGTGACGTTTCATGTACAGGCTTTATCTCTGCCTTAAGGAGTGGCCCGGCTCTGTACACGAAACTTCAGCGCCTGTGTGCCCTCCCTCCCTCTTTCATCTGGCTGTCGGCCGGCTCATGTGAGGGATCGCACATGCGCGATGCTTACCAGTGCTGGCAGCCCTGTGTAAACAGCAGCGAATAGTGACACTGGCGATTAGACCCCAAAGCCACACCTCAAGACCACACACAAGTAAATCCTTGGCAATGATTGCAGAAATTTATATAGATGATATATTTACAGTGGGATGCGAAAGTTTGGGCAACCTTGTTAATCGTCATGATTTTCCTGTATAAATCGTTGGTTGTTACGATAAAAAATGTCAGTTAAATATATCATATAGGAGACAGACACAGTGATAATTAAGAAGTGAAATGAAGTTTATTGGATTTACAGAAAGTGTGCTATAATTGTTTAAACAAAATTAGGCAGGTGCATAAATTTGGGCACTGTTGTCATTTTATTTATTCCAAAACCTTTAGAACTAATTATTGGAACTCAAATTGGCTTGGTAAGCTCAGTGACCCCTGACCTACATACACAGGTGAATCTAATTATGAGAAAGAGTATTTAAGGGGGTCAATTGTAAGTTTCCCTCCTCTTTAATTTTCTCTGAAGAGTAGCAACATGGGCGTCTCAAAACAACTCTCAAATGACCTGAAGACAAAGATTGTTCACCATCATGGTTTAGGGGAAGGATACAGAAAGCTGTCTCAGAGATTTCAGCCGTCTGTTTCCACAGTTAGGAGCATATTGAGGAAATGGAAGACCACAGGCTCAGTTCAAGTTAAGGCTCGAAGTGGCAGACCAAGAATAATCTCGGATAGACAGAAGCGACGAATGGTGAGAACAGTCAGAGTCAACCCACAGACCAGCACCAAAGACCTACAACATCATCTTGCTGCAGATGGACTCACTGTGCATCGTTCAACCATTCGGCGCACTTTACACAAGGAGATGCTGTATGCGAGAGCGATGCAGAGGAAGCCCACAGCACAAAAAGTGCCGCTTGAGGTGGGGCTAAAGCACATTTGGACAAGCCAGCTTCATTTTGGAATAAGGTGCTGTGGACTGATGAAACAAAAATTTAGTTATTTGGCCATAACAAGGGGTGTTATGCATGGAGGAAAAAGAACACTGGAAAAGCATTCCAAGAAAAACACCTGCTACCTACAGTAAAATATGGTGGTGGTTCCATTATGCTGTGGGGCTGTGTGGCCAGTGCAGGGACTGGGAATCAGTGACAAAGCTGAAGCTGCCGGGGCTGGATCTTTCAACAAAACAATAACCCTAAACACTAAACACTGCTCAAAATCCACTAAGACATTTACAGTACAGACCAAAAGTTTGGACACACCTTCTCATTCAAAGAGTTTTATTTATTTTCATGACTATGAAAATTGTATATTCACACTGTGAATTAACACATGTGGAATTATATACATAACAAAAAAGTGTGAAACAACTGAAAATATGTAATATTCTAGGTTCTTCAAAGTAGCCACCTTTTGCTTTGATTACTGCTTTGCACACTCTTGGCATTCTCTTGATGAGCTTCAAGAGGTAGTCACCTGAAATGGTCTTCCAACAGTCTTGAAGGAGTTCCCAGAGATGCTTAGCACTTGTTGGCCCTTTTGCCTTCACTCTGCGGTCCAGCTCATCCCAAACCATCTCGATTGGGTTCAGGTCCGGTGACTGTGGAGGCCAGGTCATCTGGCGCAGCACCCCATCACTCTCCTTCATGGTCAAATAGCCCTTACACAGCCTGGAGGTGAGTTTGGGGTCATTGTCCTGTTGAAAAACAAATGATGGTCCAACTAAACGCAAACCGGATGGAATAGCATGCCGCTGCAAGATGCTGTGGTAGTCATGCTGGTTCAGTATGCCTTCAATTTTGAATAAATCCCCAACAGTGTCACCAGCAAAGCACCCCCACACCATCACACCTCCTCCTCCATGCTTCACGGTGGGAACCAGGCATGTAGAGTCCATCCGTTCACCTTTTCTGCGTCGCACAATGACACGGTGGTTGGAACCAAAGATCTCACATTTGGACTCATCAGACCAAAGCACAGATTTCCACTGGTCCAATGTCCATTCCTTGTGTTCTTTAGCCCAAACAAGTCTCTTCTGCTTGTTGCCTGTCCTTAGCAGTGGTTTCCTAGCAGATATTCTACCATGAAGGCCTGATTCACACAGTCTCCTCTTAACAGTTCTTCTAGAGATGTGTCTGCTGCTAGAACTCTGTGTGGCATTAACCTGGTCTCTAATCTGAGCTGCTGTTAACCTGCGATTTCCGAGGCTGGTGACTCAGATGAACTTATCCTCCGCAGCAGAGGTGACTCTTGGTCTTCCTTTCCTGGGGCGGTCCGCATGTGAGCCAGTTTCTTTGAAGCGCTTGATGGTTTTTGTGACTGCACTTGGGGACACTTTCAAAGTTTTCTCAATTTTTCGGACTGACTGACTTTCATTTCTTAAAGTAATAATGGCCACTCGTTTTTCTTTACTTGGCTGTTTTTTTCTTGCCATAATACAAATTCTCACAGTCTATTCAGTAGGACTATCAGCTGTGTATCCACCTGACTTCTCCACAACGCAACTGATGGTCCCAACCCCATTTATAAGGCAAGAAATCCCACTTATTAAACCTGACAGGGCACACCTGTGAAGTGAAAACCATTTCAGGTGACTACCTCTTGAAGCTCATCAAGAGAATGTCAAGAGTGTGTAAAGCAGTTATCAAAGCAAAAGGTGGCTACTTTGAAGAACCTAGAATATGACATATTTTCAGTTGTTTCACACTTTTTTGTTATGTATATAATTCCACATGTGTTAATTCATAGTTTTGATGCCTTCAGTGTGAATCTACAATTTTCATAGTCATGAAAATAAAGAAAACTCTTTGAATTAGAAGGTGTGTCCAAAATTTTGGTCTGTACTGTATGCAGAGGAACAAGTACAACGTTCTGGAATGGCCATCTCAGTCCCCAGACCTGAATATAATTGAAAATCTGTGGTGTCACTTAAAGAGAGCTGTCCATGCTCAGGAGCCATCAAACCTGAATGAACTAAAGATGTTTTGTAAAGAGGAATGGTCCAAAATACCTTCAACCAGAATCCAGACTCTCATTGGAACTTACAGGAAGCGTTTAGAGGCTGTAATTTCTGCAAAAGGAGGATCTACTAAATATTGATTTCATTTCTTTTTTGTGGTGCCCAAATTTATGCACCTGCCTAATTTTGTTTAAACAATTATAGCACACTTTCTGTAAATCCAATAAACTTCATTTCACTTCTCAAATATCACTGTGTGTGTCTCCTATAGGATATATTTAACTGACATTTTTTATCATAACAACCAACGATTTATACAGGAAAATCATGACGATTAACAAGGTTGCCCAAACTTTCGCATCCCACTGTATTGATAGGATCGTGTTTGATGTGCAATTTTGGGAACTAACTTAGCAGTGAATGGAGAGGACAATGTGACTAGTTGCAAATATAACCTTTATCCTTACCTTTCCGCTAGACTCAACATATTGTATCCTTACATGAGTGGCACAAGCATTGAAAAAAATATGAATAGGATTTTGCGATATGCTGTTGGGAGCTGTTAATATCCTATACGTGTATATTACAGCCTGTTGAAGGTTTTGCTAGCATGTAAGAGTAATGAATTGAATTTGTATGGTGACTAATTGGAGTCCTTAGCGAAATTTGTGGAAAATTTGATTTGGCTGCTTTGCCGAATTCCACAAAGAAATAAAATTCGAAGGGCATTCCTTTGTATATAGCGGGCGCAATCTTACCGCACCCTGTCATTGAACCCCCTCCGATGCCGCGTTCATTGCTGATCATGGCATCTGATGCTACAATTGGAAGAATGTTTTTGTTTTTTCAGGAAAAATAGATTAGTTACCAGGAAGCGCAAGGAAATTCAGCTTCATTTTTCCTGAAATTCTTATCGGAGTTCATTCATTTGGCTTTGATTCGCTGAATACTAGTCAACACCTATGGTATGTGAAAAGTATTGCAAACAAAGATGTTACAGTGACCCTGTTACCTGCAAGACCATAGGAACCCGTAAAGGCTGTAAAGGTGGTATTCCCACCCCTGCTTCAAATAAAGATAGAAGGGGACATTTATCTTCATGGCCATGAATAAGAATAATTCATAGCCCGAAACGTATAGTGGTGCTGCTCTGTGGACTTGAAGATATTTTTATCAGGAACTACCCTTGGTGCTGAAGTTTGTTTTTTCTGAGGCTTAATCTGTCAGCTGCTCCACAATTATTAAGAGGTGCACATCTCTGACTGAGTATCTATAGTGCATCTTTGAAGGCCCATGCACCAGAACTGAAATCTACACCAGCAAGGGTTCTACACCAGTTTCCTGTCATAGATTGTAGCGAATGTGCTCAGGCTCACACTGCCCACTCCATACTCTGGCCACTTTTTGGCCTAAACTGTCCCCAAAAATTTCAAAATGAGAAATTTGGGTGTGGATGAAACTTTGCAACTGTTTTACGCTAGTATGCAGCCATCCTAGGGATGATAAATGTCTTCTATAATGCTTCAAAGTTATCAGGCCTTGGTTTTAATATTTATACCATGGGAAATGTAATATTCTAGGGAGTAGCTATAGAAATGGCACCTGAGCCCTTGTGCCTTAGGGGGCCCAAAGCTCCTGTGCCGCATAAGAAGACACCATTATTCTAAATGGCACATGGAAGGTCGGGGGTTGTTTTAACAGAGTTTGTATTTGGGCCTCAGAACATCAAATAGCACAATACAATAATACACAACAATATTAAAGGGGTTATCCCATGATTAATGTAAAAAATGAAAATCATAAATAATCTAATACATGACAACTACCTTCTAACAAAACTAGAACCAGCCCTGTACCTCCAGAGATCAAGAGATCTCCCCTTTCTGGTGACATTAGAGGCAGAGATTGTTAAGAATAGTAATGGACCAACATCGGCCAGGACGGTCCGCAAGCGTGATCGCGTGAATGCGATCAAATGTTCAGTGAACCGCAAGTTCGCGGCGAGCCCCATTCACTTTAATGGCAGGCAAACCTGAAAAACCTTCAGCTCATATTTGCAGCCAGCAAATACTTACTAGAAGTGCACAAATAGTCCCACAACATGGACAGTGACATACCAGAGGGGGATCATTGGCAAAAATTCCCACCAAAAATATGTATTTTAATTAGGAGCCATTTTTATGCGTCTTAAAGGTAAACTCTCAAAAATGTGGCCTGCTGGAGCCTAGAAAATTTGTATTTCCTATCGGTTTGATGTATACAAATGTGCAGCACTCCACTTTTTTGTATCCTGCAGAGTCTATTAAAAAAATGCATACGTTAACGTAATTTTTTTTTCTACCATGGAACTGTATGGTGAACGGACGCCACTGTACGGCATAAGTCTGAGGCATCTGTTAACGCATACATTTTTGGTATGCATTTAATGGATGGCAAAAGTAGAATGTGAACCCAGCCCTAGTGTCAGAATAAGCACCAGTACATAGGGGAGAAGCGTGGCGTAGAAGGGAGGCTGCCATGTACTGACAGAGCGCTACCTGGTCCTGGTGGTGAGGGATGAGGACTGTGTTTCCCAAGGATCATTTTCTACTGGGAAATACAGGGCACAGTATAATACACTAGAAACGATATAATCTAAAGATATTAGCTCTACCCCTGAATAATAATACAATTAGGTGTTCATTTATTATATAGAAAAACATCTATGTTAGGCGTATTTCTGACACAGATTGTGGCGCAAAGGTCCTTAGCACCGCAATCTGTATCTTTTTTCTCGCTCTTGCTAGGTCTAAAAATGGATGGCGAGTGCAATGGAAATGGATACAGTTATGGCCATCCAGTTATTGGATACGGTGACCGGATAACAGCGACATACCGTCACTGGATAAAAGGGTATAAGAGGGCACAGTACAGGGAATGACTAGGGGCACTGCACAGGGTGTGGTAAGAGGACATAATGCAGGGTATAAGGGGGCACAGTACGGGGTGAGGAGCACAGTATAGGGTGGGGGGCACAGTCACATGACCCTGTGACATTAGAAGGTCCTTATGGTGAATGCGGTTCATACGCCACCATAATGAGAGCCAGAGGAGTGAGACAAGGGTGTGATTATGTGGCTATAGATAAAAAAATGTAACTGTCGGCCAGTACAGGCCCCAAAAATTAGGCAATAGGCATTCACCTGACAGCAAAGAACTTTGGATTCTGTGGCTGGAGGAACATTAGGCGGTCACAGGATAAATATGGCATTCAATGGACATAAAAGGCCTTTTATGCTGCTGTATTTACCTAAGACAGGGACCATGATTTGTTCTGGGTGGTGGCACATATTTGTGGGATGTCATGTGGAAATTCAATCAAACGTGGTCAACTCGTCACATGTGTTGAATTCCTCCGAGATCCATGCCTCATTCATTTTTAGAAATGTGAGGTAGTCCACATTGTCGTGAGCTAGGCGAGTGTGTTTATCGGTCACAATCCCCCCTGCTGCGCTGAATGTCCTTTCGGACAGGACACTGAGCCAACAGTTTCATGGCAAATTGTGCCAGCTTTGGCCACAGGTCAAGCCTGCACACCCAGTAGTCAAGGGGTTCATCGCCTCTCAGAGCGTCCACATCGGCCGTTAACCCGATTTAGTCGGACACCTGTCGGTCTAGGCATTACCTGAGGCTGGATCCGGGGGACGGCTGTCGATGGGGTGGCTGCAAGAATGATCTCATATCCGAAGTAACCAACACATCTATAAACCTCCCTCTTCTTTCATGTGCTGTTGTATTGGTACCCGCAATTATTTCTCTGTGAGCTGAAATTCCTCTGCCAGCACCTGCAAAAGCAGAATGCAGCATTTCTCGAAGCAAGGCCTGGAAGTGCTGCATTCGGACAGCCCTCTGTGAGGTTGGTAACATTTCCGCCATTTTGTGTTTGTACCGGGAGTCTAAGTACGTTGCCACCCAGTACTGGTCCTTGCCCTTTATGCTTTTTATACGGGGATCCCTCTTCAAACACTGGAGCATAAAGGCCCCCATTTGCACTAAACTAGAAGCGGTGGAGTGGCCTGGCTCCTGCTCATCGTCCAGGATAATGTCGTCCTCAGTCTCCTCCCCCCAGCCACGAGCATCACCAGGGATCCCAGGAACGTTTAAAGCATTCTCTTCTTGCTCCTCCTCTGCCCTGGCACCATCCTCCTCTGACTCCTCTTCAGACTCCTGTTGTTGACTTGTCTCAGATGGAATAGCCCCCCATGGGATTTCATCCAGCATTGCGACTTCCTCATCTTCCTGCTCCTGCTCCTCGACGGCTTAATGACATGACGCAATGCACGCTCCAGAAAGAAGGCAAAAGGTACGATGTCACTTATGGTGCCCTGGCTGCGACTGACCAGTTTGGTGATCTCATCAAATGGCCGCAGAAGTCTGCATGCATGAGAAGCCACTGGCGCAGTGAAAAAAAAAACAATCTCCCCAGAACCTGTCCTGCCGCAGAGTTTGTACAGGTAGTCGTTAGCTGCACGTTTCTGCTGGAGCAGTCTATCAAGCATATACAATGTGTTCCATTGCGTCGGGAAGTCTAAAATCAGACGTCTCAAGGGCAGGTGGTGTCAGGCTGTGTGAGATCTTCTAAAATGGCCAGAGATTTTCCTGGCCTGCTGCAAGACGTCCTGGACCCGGGTGTATTTGGCAACGAATCGCTGTACTACTAAGTTCAGAACATGTGCCATGCAAGGCACGTGTGTCATTTTGCCCTGTTTCAGTGCACTCAGCAGATTGGCACCGTTGTTGCACACCATTTTACCAACTGTCAAATTGAGCGGGGTTAGCCACTGATCGACCTGTGACCGCAAAGCTGAAAGGAGTGCAGGACCGGTGTATTTGCCTTCCTTGCCCGTGTTTGCTAGACCATGTGTTTGTGGTCAGATGTATATTGGCACTGACACTGTGTGCCAGTGATACATTTACTTGCCGCTGAACATGGCCATATAGCTCTCGGATGCCCTTCTGGGAGAAAAATTTCCTTCCAGTAACCTTCCATTGCAGTGTTCCAATAGCCACAAATTTTCTAAAAGGCCTCCGAGTCCAGCAGTAGTTGGCAGGCTAGCAGTTCTGACAAGCCAGCGGTCAGCCGTTGGGCAAGAGGGTTATCCGAAGTCATGATCTTTTTTCGCTCGAACATTTGGGGCAAGGAAGCCTGCCTTTTGCCAGATGAACGCAACAATGGCATGGTGGAAGGTGGAGTGAAGGACAACTGGGAGGAGAGAGGAGAAGGATAAGAGGCAGGACGGGGAGCGCCAGGAGTGTGGCTTTGTGGGTTCTGACGGTGTTGCTCCCACTGAGCTTGGTGATGGGAGGCCAGGTGCCTTCTTAAGGCGGTTGTCCCTAGGTGAGTGTTGGGCTTACTGCCACTTATGTGTTGACAGCACAGGCTGCAGATGGCAACACTATTGTCAGCAACGGACACGTTAAAACTGCAGAGCCATGTGCCGGCGTCCTGGGAGCACCAGATGTGACCGTGCATTGTGGATAGCTCATTCCAGATACATTAGCAGTCTGTTTTTTGCCTCCTGTGCACTTTAAGTTCTGCCTGCTTCTCCTCCTTCTCCTCCCTGCTGCTCCATCTCTCCCTCTGAACTCCCCTCCTCTTCCTCTCTTGTGGGCACCCACGTGACATCCATAGACACATCATCAGCGCCCCCTTCATCACCAAGAAGAGAAGAAAAATCAGGTGGTCTCTAGGACCTTAGCGCGTTGTTGCAGCCTCCCGGCAAAGTATTAAAATTAATCTTTATTATTTTGCAACTGAAAAGAACATATAAGTCTAGGGATCAAATTAAAACTATCAGGAATAGGTCATAGACGGGATAACAATCTATATTGCTGAGATGTGATTCACTTCTAAACTAGTGTGACCCTAAGGGGTTGAAGCCGCACACTCTGTGCCCACATGCATCAATTCAATTTCACTGTATGACCTTCCTGCCTAAAAACTAAAGTCCTGCTTCCCTACATGTTTCGCCGAGCGATTCGGCGTCTTCAGGGGAAACTTGCAGGTTCAAATGTTGGGGGCGGGGTCTAGGCATTTAAACCCTCGGTTTCGGCTGACTATCGCGATCAGCCAATCTCTATAGCTGTCTCATATGAGGAGTATGTCCGCGTCATCTGTACCCTCCTACTTTGAGGCCGGGCTTCCCTGTGGTCATGGCTATGCGTCTGTGATCTCACCCACGAAGCGCGGCGCGTGCGCCTTGCCGGCACTAATGTCAGTCAAAGGTCGCATCTTTTCGCGCATGCGCAATCCTTCTTGTTATCCCGGTCCTGTTTCCAGGTTATTGCGCATACTCCAGGTGATGACTCCTCGCATCCAGGCATTAAGCTATACTTCGTCCGAACTTATATTCAATTAGGGATCCATGCACGCCTCTATCTTACATGCAGGTCCATTCTGCAAAATACTGCACCCAAGGTAAGGGCTAAATAATTATTTTGTATTCCTAAACCAAGTGTCCGCTATATCCAAGTTCTATTATATTTATTAGGGTAAGGACTATGTATGTTGCAGATCTACATTAACTATTTTGAACTTAATATAAGAAATTTACAGTGATACACCATATCTGGCGACTAAATGAATACATATAGGCTTGGGGCATGTCCCACTCTCATTAGATGTCTAAACTAGGGGTGAATACTCATGACCCCCACCGTATCCTGTATATATCCAATATCAATGTTATCAACATGCCCCTATGCGCCGCTTTGGCGTAATTATCTTAAGTATAGCTTTTGTAATAGATGTATATTTATTTATTTATTTATGCTCATTTTCTCTTACAGATGGACTCTTATCCTGCCAGGGAGCCAACGACCAGGACATCTCTATCCAACAATCGGGAGACCACCCACAAGACAGATGACATCTCTCCAGGTAAGAAATGGTAGGTCTATTGACTGGACGATAGTGCTTAATATGCCTATGTCCCCTTAATTTGGCGCGATCTAGCCCCTGTCCCCAAAATTATATTTAGGGAACATATTATTCTGATCCCAGTGGTTGACTTCCTTTAGAGATCATTTGGGTTATCTCTATTTTATACAAAAAACCAGAGAAGCCAGTTATTCTAATATTTACAAAAAGGATGTAAAGGTGAATCCTTCATTCAGCCCATTAGGGGCCAGAGAATGGAGGCGGTATATCCACCGCGTCTCCTCTTGCTGAAGTTTGCGGTCCACACTGCCCTGCCTAGGAGAGCTCCGTACCTTCTGTATCCCCCAAACCTTCAAGCCTTGTGTCTTACCATTAGACATTAGAGATCATTAGAGACATTAGAGTAGGCAGCAACAGCGGGGACCACCCTCCTTGAGCTGATCTGGGTACTGTTGTCAGACTGCTGGGTGGCGACCGTTGATACCTCCTCTTCCTGATCCAATGCCAATAATGGCTGCGCATCAGTAAGGTCTTGTAATGGATGGGAAAATAGTTCCTCTGACTCGAGCGGAGGGGATATGGTGGTGGTGGTGGTGTCTTTGGGTGTGCACACAGCAGAAAGTGAAGAGGGTGCAGATACAGAGGATGAGGAGGGTGCAGAAGGCTAAATGAGCCACTCAACCAACTCTGATGCGTCCTTTGACATAATCGCACGCTCCTTCTGCAACTTCCCACTTAGGCTGCGGCCTGGTGCACCTGCCCGACCCCTACCTGCGGAATGGTCTGCCTCTTCCTCTGCCTGTCATTTTCAAAATGACCCTGTGACAAAAGTCCCTATAGAAGAGCAGTATTTGTGGAAGAAGGTATATGACACCCCTGCCTCAATCAGTTTTTATGGGGGGCAGCTGGTAAATCCCACCAGTAGAAATTATTTGTTCCAACAGTGTTTGTCACTCTGTGTGGCTGCAGTATCGCAGCAAAACCGCACACAACTGCTGCACAATACAAATGCACTATAATATACTTTCTATGTTAGAAAGTATATTGCAAGTATATTACACCCCTCAGTAAGTCACACCTATCGATAGCACACCTATACCAGTCCTTAAAGGGAACCTGTCACCGGGATTTTGGGTATAGAGCTGAGGACAGGGTTGCTAGATGGCCACTAGCACATCCGCAATACCCAGTCCCCATAGCTCTGTGTGCTTTTATTGTGTAAAAAAAAACGATTTAATACATATGCAAATTAACATAAAAGAGTCATATCTTACTTGTGTGACCAGAGAAGAGTCATATTTTCAAGCTCTGACTCATCTCAGGTTAATTTGCATATTTATCAAATTGGTTTTTATACACAATAAAAGCACACACAGCTATGGGGACTGGGTATTGCGGATGAGCTAGCGGCCATCTAGCAACCCATGTCCTCAGCTCTATACCCAAAATCCCGGTGACAGGTTCCCTTTAAAAGGATTTTTGTGTCCCTAACAGCCTGTCCCTGCTCCACACAGCAACCTCTCCCTACACTGGCAAAAGACTGAATGTAAAATGGCGGCTGAAACTTCTCAATTGGCTGTCCTGTACCTCCTGATGGATGTGTCATGGGTCAAAGTTCTTCACAATGTAAAAGAATTTGGCGGGCGTGAATATTGCCATATGTTCGACGAACAGCGAACGAGCAAAGTTCGCCGCAAAACGACCGCCGGGCGAACCGCAAGGCCATCTCTAGTTAAGAGCTCATTTGCATCCATTTCTTCCCAGAATTCCAGAGGAGCCTGTATGGCCTGTAAGTCTCCTCACACCAACTAAGGTGCCCTCTTCTCCAAGTAGAGATAGTACCCCTCAATTTCTCCAATTGTTCTGCTAGATTTTTTTTAAGCTGGCAGTTTGAAATACTTACTCAGAGGGCAGGTGCTGTCTTTTACGCCTGGTGGCAGTTGAAGGATGGAACTGAGCATGTGCTTCCATCTAAGTAAGCAGGACAGAGAAATTAGAAAATGAGCAAACAGCAGGTGGCGCTATACAGATAGATGTTAGTGAATAACTCAGTAGCTATAATACATTTTTAATTACATGCAATTACAAAAATATTCATCTCCAGGGGCTGGTTTGAAAACTTTAGAATATTACTGTTGGGATAAACCCTTTAAGACACCTTGGTCAGTTTCTACAGGTTACAAAGCCTTTTTCCAGTAGTCACTGTAGAGCAGTTTTAATAAATGTCCATTGTTTTCTCCAGGTGGGTTTTACACTGTGAACATTTGCGAGTGCCCAGTGCTTTCTAGCAGTTGCATTTCTTCGCCTTATTGAGCAAGTCACATCGGAGAGCTATTTTCCCCGCACTAAAGCATACAAGCTGATTAAATGTTAATACCGGTCTGATGTAACATTTGGAGTGTAATGTGTTTAAAAAAAAAGAAAAAGGAACTGTAAGGTGACTACAAGTTGACAGAGGAAGTAAAAAGCCTTTTCTTTCCTTCTGCTGAGTTCAAAAGTTCATTTTGTCCTTTACTTGAACTTGCTGAAGGAATCCTCATTTATAATTTATGCACAAATCTGTGGAAAACATAAAAATTCTAACTTCAAGTCAACCTGATGTGTCTCCATGACAGAGCTGGATAAATAAAAGATCTCAAAGTCCATGAATATAATGTACAAATAAACAAGACCCAATGGGAGGGCTGACTATAAATATAGTCCAAGATGTAAAGAAAAGGTTAGCTTCGAAAATAAATACCATAGAGATGAGACTGTGGAGGCGGGAGGTCACTCAGAGACAGAAATCCTCCTCAAAGTTGTAAATGAATATATCAGCTGTTTGATATTCAGAATCCATGAATTTTGTGAGGATGTTGGTTATCGTGATTAACACTATAATGTAATCACTAAAGGACATAGCATTGTATAAAGTGAATAGCCAACATTAAACCCCAATTCTGGTAGGTCCAAAATTCTATGATGATTCATTAATTATTATGTATTATTTTTCATGAATCAAATTCTATACAATTTCACAACACACTAACAAAACCCTGGACAGGCTGCAATACACATAACAGCCACTGGGTGGCCACATGCACTTACTTAGGATAGACATCTCATGGCACATTATCGAAAATCATGTCATAAAAAAAGGAAAGGTGAGGAAGGACATATCTGTATTAGAGATGAGCAAATCTTTTAAGACAGTTCAGACACAATTCATTTCTGAGAGAGAGACAGAGACTGAGTGAGAGAGAGACTTATATATACTTTATGTATTGTCTGGGGGGTACTCACAGGATCTAGTATGTGTATTACGTGTGCACAGTTTTCACTGTCTGGCCTTGTTGGGTAT
Source organism: Bufo gargarizans (assembly GCF_014858855.1). Taxonomy (NCBI): domain Eukaryota; kingdom Metazoa; phylum Chordata; class Amphibia; order Anura; family Bufonidae; genus Bufo; species Bufo gargarizans. The sequence continues at coordinate 12,854,127 of NC_058083.1, read as the reverse complement.
GGGACACTCTCTGACATTGTTTGGGGGCCCTACAAAAAAAAAAAATGATGACCATTTACTTATTCTTCATGTTATTGCCAATTTTTCTCAACTTTTTTTTTTCTGCAATATTCAGAGAACCTGGGGGCATTTAGGTCCCTATAGTTCATTAAAGGATTTAATTATTTATGCATTTGTACTGCCCCGTAACTCAGACTTTGTATTTCTTTTCTGTTACATAGTCTATTTAGGCAATTTTTATAACCAAAACTGATGAGATGATTTATGCTTTCAACAGCCTTTCCATTTTTACACCCTCCTCAGGGATTAATTTTGTTGGATTTAATAGGCTAGACTGTGGATGACCTTTTCAGATAAGTATTTCGAGCCTCTATATATATTAGGCTCTGTTCACCCTGATGTGGCTTTTATTTTACAGGATCCTAATGGATCTTAAGATATTCTGATGGATCTGATTGACTTGCAATTTGTCAGTCAGGTTTATGTCTTTGTTAACAGAATAACTCAAGATGTTATGCTTCTCTGTCCGTCTTGGTGGAAAATAGTTAATGGAAGTGTGAACAAAGGGGCACATTTATTACTACCTGCATTTTAGATGCCGTTCTTTATAAAGCCCTATAACTGGCGGTGGTTCCACCGAAGGTATGAAGAGGCACCTGCCTCTCCATAACTTTCGTGCATTCAGCGCCAGTTCTAAATGTAACACAGCTTCCAAGCTGTCTTACATTTAGACCATTTTCAACGCCTAAAAGAGGCAGAAAATGATGAATGAGAGCCCCTTCCCCACCCAGTGACCTCCACAGACCCCCACCCCTTAATACTGACCCCCTCACAGTTCTCCGCCTCCTTGAAATGGGACCTCCACAGCAGCCCACCCCTTTAACTTTGACCTTCACAGCAGCCTGACCCTTTAACAGTGAGTTCCACAGCACCCCACCCCCTTGATGGTGACCTCCACGGGGGCCCGCCACCTTAACAGTGACCTCTACAGCACCCACCTCTTAACAAGGTTGCAGTCCCCTCAACTGTGACCTCCACAATTCTCGGCCCCCTTAACAGAGACCTCCACACCGACTGCCCCTTTAACAGTGACTGCCACAGTATCCCGCTGCCTTAACAGTGACCTCACAGTATCCCGCTGCCTTAACAGTGACCTCACAGTACCCCGCTGCCCTTTTAATAGTGGCCTCCAATCCCCTCTTCCCTTAACAGTGACCTCCACAGTACTCTCCTCTTTAACAGTGACCTCCATAGCGGCCCTACCCCTTAACAGTAACATCCACAGCGGCCGCCCCTTTATTAGTGACCTCCACAGTACCCCGTCTCTTTAACAGTTATTTCCACAATATCCCGCCCCTTAACAGTGACCTCCACAGAGCTCTGTTCCCTTAGAATGTGACCTCCACAACACTCCGTCCCCTTAACAGTGACCTCTACAGCACCCATCCCCTTAACATTGACCTCCATAGCAGATCGTCCCCTTAATTGTGACCTCCACTGTTCCCTGTCCCCTTAACAGAGACCTCCACAGCGCCCACCCCTTTAACAGTGACCTCCACAGCATTCCTCCCCCTTAACAGTGACCTCCACAGCGGCCGCCCATTTATTAGTGACCTCCACAGTACTCCATCTCCTTAACAGTGATTTCCACAACACCCTGTCCTCTTAACAGTGGGTTCTACAGCAATCTGCTCCTTAACACTGACCTCCATAGCGGACCGTCCTCTTAACTGTGACCTCCACAGCAGCCTTCCCTCTTAACTGTGAACTCCACAGCACTCAGCTCCCTTAACTGTGACCTCCACAGTGCCCTGCCCCTTTAAATCTGACCTATAGCAGTGAAGAAAAATGACTGGGTTGTTATGGAAACCTGGTGTAAAACCTCCATTGGCTAATGTAGGTCATGTAATGGTGCAATATTTGGGAATATCTCAGGAGCGGTACGTGCTAGAGAGCTGAGACCCGGTCTAAAACCTTTGCAGACACATGATGTACCTGTGTGCCAAATTTCGTGATTGTAAATGCGGAGTGAGAAGGTGATATAATTATATTTTTTATACTACTTTTATTGTTGTTATGATGCACAGTACAGAAAACTAGACATTTAACAGGATCACATAAGATCTTTTTGTTAAATATTAGGCAAATGGAAGACCCAGAAAGAGAAGCAAAAAGAAGAGAAAAAGGAGCAGACTTCCCATACTTACAGCTAATAATTTAAGTGGTGGAAAGTAGATTAGCTGTCCATACCATCCATATCCCTCTTTTGTTTCCTACATACTGTACACACTTCAAGTGAATGACAGCTATTAACCAGCCTTGTAGCCTCCTCTAATGAGGGAATGCCCTCATCCTTTTACTGCGCTATCAAGGTGCTATTAACAATTTGATGACCACCCCTCTACAACTGAGTGATACAATCTCCATAGTTAAATCCAAGAGAACCAATTTTGGAAGTGGTGATATATTAATGGAGCAGAGTTTGGATATCAACCCAAAGACCTTGTCCCAAAATCTCTTTAATTTAGGACAATTCCGCCAAGTATGTAGGAGGCTACTGGGCAATCAGCAGATCCTCAAACATTGATCTCAGTGGCTTGGTATCCAAGCTGGAGTTAAGTACCAACTCCACCGAAGTTTACATGTGGCCTCTATATGATTCATGTAGTGTGATAACTATTGTAATACTTGATGCCAAATAGACATTTGGAAGTTTTTATTTAAGAACCTCCCCCACTTACAAATATATAGAAGCATACCCTTTTCCTTAAGGGGTAGGAGCTATTTATATAATCGCGATAGTGTGACGAATACCGTACCCCGACTGACGTCGGATGTCAACTACGTAGAGCTCACGATATACGGTATGGTCACTGGTTACCAAGGCGGGACTTTACACCCTCCTGGCGGAGCTGGTAAGGTCAGTCTTGGTACGGTTTTCCCAGATTCCTCCTGTCCACACTGGCACAGAGAGGCAACAAGCTGAGAGAGCCTTTGCACTGCTCCAGTGAAACCGCATTCTCAGCCGGAAAGATTGCCACCAGTTCCTTGTTTGATATAAGCCCGGTCCGCTAAAAGTATTATATAGGGTAAGAAACCAACCCCGGTAGCTTATAACTAGGCCGAAACATGGACGTGGGGATTCGTGATCGAGATACAAGACAGCACAAGATTAAATTATACATTTAATCACCTTAAGGGCTCACTAATACACTATACACACAAGGATATATACAGTGGTCTGAGGTTACAAATACAGGTGGTATGGTACAAACAGGATTAAACAGAGCAAAGTCAGTTTGCCAGATGGATGAGTCCTTTTGGTTTGTGATGAGTCTTTTGCTGTAGTCACATGGAGGGCAGTGATTTCAGCATGTTGCAGGTCCCTCTAAACACATGGCATGATGTGACCCTCCTTTAGAGAAAAGACATGCCCGCTTGCTGGCACAAACCTTTTAAACTGTAGCTGGCCCCTTCCTGCCTCTGGGAAGGGTCCACTCCCCCTCTTCTGGGCTGGCAGCAAATGACCCACAAAACCCTTTAGGGTTCATAGCTCCAGACCAGAAGGTCACAGGGAGATGGTTCTGGGATTAACAGACCCGCCTGGGTTCCGGCTACAAGTAAAGTCCAAACCTGGTACCTTTATGTGGTTTCTGTGGGGAGATATGTATATCTTCCCTCCCTGGCATACCTCCACCAGACTATGATCACGGGCCTGTTCATCGTGGCCACAGGGACACAAATATATATCTGGTTTGTGCCTGTGATTGCCAGGCGATTCATAATTCCTTATGAATCACCGGTTCCATGCTGTCTGCTAAATTTGATTGAACTTGGGGAATGGCCTAGACCCCTGCAGAGAGGTTTTTCTTGTTCCATTAGCTGGGTTCCTGGCTGGCTGAATGGAGGTGAGAAATTGTAAACAAAGGTGGACTGCTAGAGGTTCTCTGCCATATGGCTGGGCTTTGAAGCAGGGTCCTCCTGTGGAGTTCACTACGTCTGCTATCTTACAGCTGATGGCTGGTGTGGGAACATGGCTGACAGTAAATATTAATCCATATTCCTCATAGATAGATAGATAGATAGATAGCCATACTTCACATACAAAAAGCACTCTGAGCGCATATAATTGCTAGATTTCGGGAACCTATGTGGAGTTTAAGTAGGACTGTGTCACGGTGGGTAGTGGGGGAAAATCCCTACCGTACAATGAGGAGGCAACTAGGAAACAACAAGGCCAGGTGGAGGAATAAGGGAGCAGGTCACCTCCTACAGCATCCCTAATTCTGACCCTGACTCCTAACCGTATGAGCCAACCCAGATGGTAGGATGGCTCATACTCCGGAACCTCGGGGCCCTACTAACCCTCAGGAAATCCCTGGACTAGGATCAGGGTAAAGACAACGTGTTTCTCCACAACACGGACAAAAAGGGGTCTCCACTGGCCAAGCTGCAAGGAGAGGGAAACACATACAGCATAAGGAGATGGCAGGTAAGCAAAACCAATAACACACTTACCTGCCACAGACACACTGACTGGAACCCGTGCACTAGTGCTGCTGTCCACACCAACATTAAAGGACACAGCACACACCACAAACCACACAGGAACCCAGGACACCATAGCTGCAATAACATGAGACAGGAGAATGTCTTGTAAACATGCTGGACACCAAACACCACCAGACATGTAACACCAAACTAGACATACAAACACCCTGAACATAACCCACTCCATACAAATAAAGACAGGAAGGGAAGGAGACACCGGGATAACATTGATGACCACAAGGGTGGCCCTCACTGGACTGATGGAACAACAAGACAAGGAGCTTAACTCCAGCACACACCAAGGCTGGAGTACAACTGCCTCCTGACCTAAAGCCACAGGTATAAGAAGCACAAGTGACCACACCCAGCAAGGTAGTTAACCCTTACATTACTAGACAGGGGAAAGAAGCCACTTAAAGGGGAAGTGCACACACAAGCATACCAAAGCACGTTACCACCGGCAACAGCATGCGTGGCAACCATGTCACGGCAATCACCCAGAAGGCCGAGACACTGCCACCGCATGCTCTCACAGCAACACGTTGCCGCGGGCAACCACAAGTGTGGCAACAGTGTCACAGCCTACACCATAGGCCATGACAGAATGTATCTAAAAGTGCTGGAGAAAGGAGTTCCTGTGGAGGTTAAATTCACATACCAATTCCTCAGGATAGGTCATCAATATCTGATCAGTGGGCGTCCAACACCCGGCACCCCCTCAGATCAGCTGTTTGAAGAGGAGGCGGCGCTCCATGCAAGTGCTGATTTCTGTTCATTACACTACAGTTAGTCTCAACAAATGTATAGTACTTTTAGAGAGTAGGTTTATATATGAGATGCTTCAAGCTGACCCCATACAGGATCTGACACATTTATCCAATACAGTTTTATCATTTCAAGCAGGGCCACTTTTTGATATAGAAACAAATCTGGGACACCCATCCTACCCTGCCTTAAAGGTTTATTTATAATTACACTCTTCCCTCTTGGATGCTCATTACTCCACACATAAGAATTGATAGCCCTCGATAACATGCTTAGGAAAAAAAATTGGAATATTTATGAATCATAAAATATTCAAATATTCATTTTTACAGCATTAAGTTGTGCTATCTTTGAGAGAGAGACCCTTGATCGGACCTGAATCTGTTCTTTGAAACAACTCAGTCATTCATAGGGATTGCAGATAATTGTGGTATCAACAGATTTGGGTAAATGTATGCCAGGGTATGAGAAGCCCTCCTCTGTTACCATATATTAATATATTTTTTTTTTAAGCATAAACTAAATCCGTGGTGAGATTTCAAACCTTTATTTGGTACTTAGACTCACTAAACTTGTAATAAGACACCATTAAATGTTCTTATATTGTTTCTCACAAATTATTCAGAGAAGATAATGTATTTTTACATGTGATAATGATATTGTCAGCATACTGACCAATTTTACAGACATGCTTGCCACATTTAATACCCATAACCCCTCATTAAGTCTTATGGCTTTAGGATAAATAACAGAGGAGAGAGAGGACAGCCCTGACAAGTTCCTATGGTCATCCTGGTCCCAACCGAACAGAAACCTATATTCGTGCTGTAGGACATGTGTATAATGATGTGATTGCCTTAAAAAAAAAAAAAAAACAGAGAAGCCAAATGTAACTACTGTTACCCCCAATAAATTCCAGTGCACCCGGACAAAAGCTTTTTTGGCGTCCAAGGACAGTGGGGGCACCTGAGGTACTATGCTCCCTGCATCAAATCAGAAATCCTTATGGTGGCATCTCTGGTTTGCTTGTGAGACATAAAGCCAACCTGACCGGCGAAACAAGACTGCCTATCACCCTCTTCAACCTATCTTCATTAAGTAAGGATATTAGTCTAAAACTTGAGGGTAAAAGTGGATCTTTATCTGGTTTTAGTTTAGTTTAGGTTGTTGTTATTTTAGCTTCAAGGCAAGCATTTCTTTTGAAGGACCCGCACCAAGACAGATGTGATGAACTAGTAATGTTAAAGGGGTTTTCCAACACTTTTTAAGGGATGACCTATCCTCTGAATAGGTCATCAATATCTGATTGATGACTACCCTAGCCAGTGATGTCACGTTCATCAGCCACATGGCCTAGGCGTAGCTCAGTCCAGTTTAAGTGAATGGGGTTGAGCTGCTATACGAAGCACAGCCGCTATACAATGTATGGCACTGTGCTTGGTGAGCTGTGAGAAGGCCGCAGTGCTCACAGGAGTCCCAGTGGCTTCTCAAGCAGCTAATCAGTGGAAGTCCCGGGTGTTGGACCACCACCGATCAGATACCGATGACTATGAAAAAGAGTCAGAAAATGTCTTTAAAGAGGACTTTTCACCAGAATTAAACTTCTAAAGTAACTATACAGGCATGTAGAGCGGAGCCCAGGGACCCCCCTGCACTTATTGTTATACCTGGGCGCCGCTCCGTTCTCCCGTAATTGCCTCCGGTATCTTTACAGTTAGGCACCACCCAGGGGAACCTGCCGGCGCCTCCTTCTCCCATGCTGCAGCGCTGGCCAATCACAGCGCTCAGCTCATAGCCTGAGAGGCTTTTTTCTCTCTCAGGCTATGAGCTGAGCGTGGTGATTGGCCAGCGCTGCAGCATGGGAAAATGAGCCAACGGCAGGTTCCCCTGGGTGGAGCCTAACTGTAAAGATACCGGAGGCAATTACGGGAGAACGGAGCGGCGCCCAGGTATAACAGTAAGTGCAGGGGGGTCCCTGGGCGCCGCTCTACATGCCTGTATAGTTACTTTAGAAGTTTAATTCTGGTGAAAAGTCCTCTTTAGGTAGGGCACTAGAATTTGAGAAAACTAATGATATTCATTCAAGAACCCATCTGGTTTGGGTGCCTTAAAATGTAATTTAATGAATCCATGACCCAAACATTTACAAGCATCAAGATCATGGTGTCAAGTAAGTCACAGTAAGCATCTGAACCGCACGCACACAAACTAACTAAATTTTTTGACATTTCTTATATTGTCCCTATCCAGTCCATAAGAAATTGCAATGCATGCTACTGTCAAAGTGATAATGTTCATCACTAGAGGAGAGCCTGACACGTTTTTGACTCATGGGACAGAAGAAATTATACTTTCACCCACTGACTGTCACCATTAACACTCATTTACAACTAGATCTGAAAAAAAAAAGTGAATGCATCGTGTTTGATAGAGTTTTCCGAGATTTAAGTATTGACGATCTACATTATTCTCTGGATAGGTCATTAGTATCTGATCAAGGGGGGTCTAAGAGAGCAATCTTGACTAGCCAATAGGGATGAGCGAATCGACTTCGGATGAAACATCCAAAGTCGATTTGCATAAAACGTTGTTCTAACACTGTACGGAGCAGGAGCTCTGTACAGTATTAGAATGTATTGGCTCAGATGAGCCGCAGTTATTATCGTATTTTTCGCCCTATAAGACGCACCGGTCCATAGGATGCACCTAGGTTTTAGAGGAGGACAATAAGAAAAAGTATTTTTCATTAGACCTCAGGTCAGACCAGCAATCAGACCCCCAATGTTAATCAGACCTCAGATCACAGCTCCAATCAGATGCCCAATGTTAATAAGACCCCAATAAGACCTCAGATCAGACTCAGAATCAGACCTCAGCTCACACCCAAAAGTGAATGACCCCCAATCAGACCTCAAATCAGACCTCCAGTCTCAAATCAGTCCCCCATGCCTCATTTGATCAGTCCCCAGCCTCATATCAGCCCCCATGCCTCTTTTGACTAGCCCAAGTCTCATATTAGCCCCCAAGCCTCTTGTGATCAGCCCCTTGCCGCTTTTGATCAGCCCACATGCATATTTTTATCATCCCCCATTGCCTCAGGTGTGTCCTATGCCTCAGATGACATAAAATAAAAAAATCACTAACCTCTCCTGCTCCAGGCACTGCCGCTCCACACCGCCAGCACTCTTCTTCATTCTCCTACGTCGGCTGTGTTGTGAACCGGCGCGCACAGCGTGAGGTCACAGAGAGCCCTCACTCTGTGCGCAGCCACAGCGCAGCCGACAGCGGAGGACCAGGAAGCAGTGAGTACAGAGCCTTCACTGCTTTCCGGTCCTCCAGTACTAATTAACACTTCCATAATGTAAGCGCTCATTAGTATTCACGACATAAGACGCAGGGACATTTTCCCCCCACTTTGGGGGATAAAAAATTGCGTCTTATGGGGCAAAAAATACGATACTTCGCAAAGTCTCACTTGACTTTGCGTAATAACTTCATAGATTAATTTTTACTGTATAAAAACATTTCCTGAACTCGGGTTCGGTTCCAAGGTACCAGTTTTTTTACAGTAAAAATTAATCTATGACTTCGCAAAGTAATAACTTCGGCTCATCTAAGCCAATATATTCTAATACTTACGGAGCTCCTGCTCTGTACAGTATTAGAACAAAGTTTTAAGCAAAACGATTTTGGATGTTCCATCCAAAGTCGATTCGCTCATCCCTACTAGCCAAAGAATTGGGGTTGCAGTGAAGGAGCGGGTTGCGAAGGAGTTGCTAGGGGGATACCCCATTAAAAAATTTGCTGTGGGGCCTAATCATTTCTAGCTACGCCACTGAAATAAAAGGGGTCATTTATCATTGAGGTTGCTTTTGTGTCAGTTTTAAGTCTGGCTTTGCTTAGTATGTCTGCACTAAATTTATGAAATGGTACACCTTAATAATATATCTGCATTAATGCAATGTGGTTTACACCTTTAGGTGTAAAAGTACACCTGGGGGTTCCCTGGGGTAGGTTGTGACTTTACCACATGATGGATCTATACAAATAAACTGGGTAGTTTAATAACCTATCCATTGTTTTATATGATAACATAGGCTTGTTGAGATTTTGCAAGCTGCCTATCTATATGTATTGCTATTACTCTACTGTGCCATGTGCTACTTCTGCAGGAGGTGGGGACTAGGGGCTTACCAGGGGATTCAACTGTTCCCCTGTGGGCTAGACTGAGCCTGTGCAATATCCTGTATCACCACCAATATTCAAAACACGAAAAAACCCTTTAACTAAAAAAAAAACACTCCAGGATATGAAAGTGGGTTTTCTAACGCTCACTTTACATAAAAGTCATAATTTCAGTATGTGCAAGAAGGATTCAAACTCAAAACAGAAAAACAAAATGGTGCCAGAGGTAGTTCTCTATAAATAATATTGTCTGCTATGAACTATTTGTAAAGATTGTATTTAACAATTCGGCTGAGAATTGGTTCAGAAATGTCTATAATATGCAATTCTCGGAAATACAAAACAATTTCATTTTCTGATCCTGTCTTATCCAGCCGACCATATGTAGGCCATTGCGAAGTTGGGTAAATGTAGGTCCAATGTCTTTGATACGTTTTTTTATTTTTATTCCTCTACATTGTCTGTTTTCCCAAGGCTCTCTGGAATGGAAGACAGGCTACATCTGTTGTCGAACAATTTTACATATTTATATACAGCACGACACAAGAATGCCAACATTGGAGAAGTCAAAATGACTTTCATTATAGCGGGAGAAAGGACAGAGGACAAGCATACCTTCTCCAAGACGAAGAATGAGATGATATTATTATGCAGATGAGTTTGAAGAATAAATAAACCATTATGCTACAGTAGCAGTAAGAGGCATATAAACAGCTTAACAGGTATTAAAACAATCACAGTGATGAGGGCTTGAGAGGGTTCCTTCTATCTGCCTATCACAATTGCAGAGCATTTTGTTAAATGAATGTATGAATGTACCAGGCGAGGATCAAGAATAACATCTAGATGAGTCTTCTTATTTATTTATTATGTAACTCATTTCATATGCCGGTTCCTCATCAAGTAAAATATGCATGTCAATGATTGAGCTCGCCAGACACTGAAGAAGTACAAGACGTCTGCTGATAATGGGCAAAAAATTGTAAATGGAAATTGTTTTCTGTTACAAAATGTCTAGTATTCTATAGAAATGAAGAAAACTAGAGTACAAATAGAATTATACTTTGTTCTACAAAGTTTGCATGTGATTTATATCCACCGATGTTCAGGCAGTGCGAGCGCCAATGGATGTGTGATTACACAGGCCGATGTAAACTGAGTGTCGGAGAAATGATCGCTAGCACAGCCGTTGCTCTCTCATTTAGTCCTATTCATTATCGGCAATGCATCCCAGATTACACAGGGAGATGAGTTGCTGATAATGAGACATCTTTTATCCTGATGAAATGTGCCTACTAGCCAACAAATGAGCTGGTGAACGTCCTCGTTCGTCGGTTGATCAGGTGCTTGATTATATGGTCTAATTATCAGGAATTAAAATACCTATAAATGCAGGTTTCTGATAATTGGCCCGAAAATTGTGTGATCTAATAGGTCTCTAAGACCTAATGTACATGACTGTTTTCAGGACCCTTGTCACACAAATTTTGACTATGGGCTTAATTGGCCATTCATACTACCATAGAAACATACAGATATTTTTTTCAGGTCTTATATATGGCATAACATATTAACCAATACAGCCAAAAAATATAGTTCATGGGTAAGCAGTGACCCCTCTCAGTCAGCTGAATGGGGGAGGTGCTGGGAGTTGGACATCTTTAATTTGATATTGATGGTCTATACCATAGATGAGCAATTTTTTTCTTTTTTAATTTGTTTCGTGTCCGATTTGTTGATTTTTGGAAAGATTAAATTTGTGGCCAAAGATTATACATGAATTGAAGTTGCTCTAATTGCCCTGAAAATTGGTATCTAACATCCTCTAGTCTCATAGAACTCAGATTCTAGGAGTATTTCTTTCCTTCCCTCCCTAAGCTTCTGAATGCAATAACAGCTATAGCAAATAGTGTCACTGACATACATAGCTATGAGTAAACACATGTATGACGGTGTAAACATAAAGCGTGTTTAAAATCATATTGCGCCGTAGCATGTTACGCTTTTTCATATTACAAAGCTTACAAAAAGAACGTATGGTGTTATGGGAAAATAAAACAGTGGATTGTTGGGACCAAGCATCCTAAATTATGCCTCAATCAGGGAAGATTCCTTCCCCTGTTTATATGCACCAGTGTTATTGTCAGAAATAAGAGTGTCTCTTCTGTATATGTATCCAAAAATGATGCTTTAACAGGGTCAGAATGCCTGCCCATATTTATACACCCACAAGTTTTGGAAGAAAGAGTAGCTTGTTCTGAACAAGCCTGCAAGAGTATGCTTTTTTAATTGGGTGCACCAGAAATACAGTGTGGGTGTGGAAAGGGTAGGTTAATAGCAGGGTTGCAATAGTAGCTGTAGCAGTACAGTCTGGAAATGACAATGCTGTAGATTTATGTGTGTGCATCTGTTTAGAGGTACAGTAGTAATAGCAGTAGTAGTGATGACAGTGTAGTAGTAATTGAAGTGGTAGTAGGGATAATGTAAGTGACAGTAGGGGATAAGCACCACGGAATAGCAGCTTCAGAAGTGGCATCAGCAGCAACCATATGGTACAGAAGATAAGGGTAGGTAGGTAGACAGCAGCAGTGTCATGCTGGCAGCAACAGCAGTCATACAGCAAGGGAAATGATGGTAGGCAGACAGACAGTAGCAGTGACAAAATGGCAGAAGCAGTCATAACTAGATGGTAGGCAGGCAGAGAATGACATGATGGAAGCAGCAGTATCATACGGTACAGAACATTATGGTAGGCAGGCAGACAGAGGCATGATGGGGCACCATCAGCAAGGGAGTGCGAAAATACTCAGGAATCCATGCCTTGTTCATTTTGACTAAAGCGATGTTTGTATAACTTTGTCTGTTCATTTTGGTGTCACAATGCTCCCTACCACACTGAAAAGCCAGTCTGAGGTTATACTGGAGGCTGGGCAAGAGAAAGCCGAGAGAGCATACTGGGCCAGTTCAGGCCACTGTTACATTCTGCCTGCTAAGAAGTCCATGAGGTCAGGAAACACGGTATGGGTAAGAGAAAGGTAAGAGTCCAGGCAGGACTGAACCTGGGTGTTGACTTGAGGCGGTTTATCGCCATTTGCTGATTTGTCTCAGCCTGGCATGGCACATGAAAAAATTGCTCCATAATGTTGAAGATACTGAACGCTGCTAATTGCTGCTTGTGGTAGCGGGGCTGGTGGGAGATGACTGACTGCAGGGGAGTCAGTTGAGGCATTGACGTGGCAAGCTTCTGCTACACTGGCAGCTCCTCAACCTCATTCTCCTTTTCCTTCTACATGTTCTCCTTGTGGGTATCCAACAGCTACAAAGCGGCCAGCATTATGCGTAAGCTGTTGATCTTTCACCATCCTGCCCAGTTGAAGTCGGCAGAGGGACAGCCAACAGGATGTTTGCTGCTTGATGCACTTTAGCAAGTGATTGGCTGCATGGCTACCCTAGCCCAGGCCGATCAGTTCAAACACTGAATAGCAATGCTTCACTTTACACATATGACAGGAGGGGGAGTGGTAGTGATCCTCTGCCCTGCTGGAGGAATGGAAGATGTCCATGGAGGAGGATGTAGAGGAGGTGGATTACCACCTGTATGGGAACCAGACTGAGACAAAAGGGGAAGTGGAAGGACCTGGCTTTCCTGCTGTGCTGCCTCACCATGAAAAAACATTGACCCAGTTGGCCATGAAAGACATATCCTGTCATTGTCTGTAACGTGCACCTTGCCACACAATGAAAATTGCAAGTATCGGGCCATGTTCTCTGCCATGTGAGAGTGCAAGGCAGGGATGGCTTTTTGGGAGAAGTAATGCAGGCTAGGTATCTTCCAGGGAGGCTGAGCACATGTCATGACCTTCATAAAGGCAGCAGAATCCACTAAGTGGTATGGCAGAGACTGCATCACCAGCAACATGGTCAGATGGAAGTTTAGCTTGCATACCAACGGATTGCTAGGCATGTAGAGTTGCTTCTTGAAAAATCACAGAATAGAGTGGCTTTATTGGGAGGAAATGCTCAAACTCCAAATACTGTAGCGTATTTATGACCGGGTAGCAGATCTTCCACATGTGATCTGTTGCTAATGGCAAACCCCAGCAAAAATGCATACACTGTAGGATGCCGGCAGCGGACCACATGTACTACAAAGACATCGTACACAAGATGAAATAATGTGTGGATGAAAATATGAGTAAATAGATCACTGCAAGCGGTACACCACACTAATATGCAACTGACAATACAAGGCTAAACCCTCACACTGATATAAAAAAATGAGATTTTAGTCAATATATTCCTGGCAGTGAAGACAGATAGTATGCAACTGAAACTGAAAGGTGTTTCTGGGGTTGTAAAGAGGAGAAGCAAGAGGAATGCTGTGCTTATGCACAGGTATAAGAATTGCACTAATTCTTTTGCTATGATGCAATGCATTTAAAGGGCCCCTGTCAGTAGATTTGTACCTATGACACTGGCTGACCTGTTGCATGTGTGCTTGGCAGCTAAAGGCATCTGTGTTGGTCCCATGTTTATATGTGCCCACATTGCTAAGAAAAATTAAGCTGTAATAAGGGCCGGACTGGCCTATCAGGATACTGGGAAATTTCCCAGGACCGCTGGCCCTGGGGCCGCTTTAAGATGTGCCTGCATTTTCGGGCTGAAAGCTCTGGTGTAGTGTAGCTGAGCTCTGGTGTAGTGGAGCTGAGCAGGCCGGCCGGCCGGCCTCCGTGAGAGCGGCGCTGCCTCCCTCCGACCACCTGGTCTCCGTTCGCTTGTCCCTTTCAGTCCCGGAAACCCGTGATCCCAGCCCCGCCTGACGGTCCTGTGTGTGTGGCCGCCCCTCTCTTCCTGCGAGTGGCCTCCCGCCGCCTCCCTAGCCCGGGGCTGCGGGGCCTAACCTCCAGATTCTCAGCAGCTATGCCGGGCCTGCAGAGCCTGTGTGTATGCTGATGTAAACAGCCTGAGGAGCCTCAAATACTGGGACTATGAGGCTCATGTCCCGAACTGGGAGTAAGAAGGGGGCAGAAGGGTAAGGTAGGTGAGGAAGAGGGGGGGAAGGGGAAGTGAAGAAGAGGGCGGAAGGTGAGGTGAGGAAGGGGGGTGAGAAAGACGGGGAAGGGGGCATGAGTAAGGGGGTTGAGGAAGAGGGGAAAGGGGGGTGAGGAAGAGGGGGACAGAGGGGGAAGGCCAGGTACTTACAGGAGGACTATATCTGAGTATAAATTAAATATGTACTAAGTTGGAATAACCTAGGCATCATCTGGATATCATTATAAATCTACAGCTAACAGCTTGTTGAAAGTAACTCTGCTTTACTCAAGCATAGAGGAGACACAGTGCAGATGCGACACGTGTTTCGGCTCGAATGCGAAGCATGTTAAATTTCTACATGAAACACATTTAAATAGTTAATAAATACCTAATTGGTCAGATATAGTAACAATGCTGTTACTGGGATACTCAAAAATATCAATGTCACCACACTAAATGAGTACTACACGTCCCGTTCAATATAAAAATATTTAATCTTTATTTAACAAATCTCAATATAAACATGATTCCACATCTATTACACATTTCATATAATAATGCCTAAGCCTTCTAGTGGATAATCTAATAAGTTACTACATCTATTATAAACAGAGTATACCTCATACAAGGAAAAGATTGTCAGTGGTGAGTATCATAATGGGAAGTGGGGATTCTGGGGATCACTCTGCATGGGGCACAATGAGATTTCTCATTATACAATAACCCAGTGTGAAGTTAGACGATAACCCCGCTTCCTAATAGACAGTCATAATGACACAGTAAGGTACTGAATGTTCCCAAACAACAAACCAAGGACAAATTAGATGTCGTACCAGTGAGGGTCCGGATAAATATGTAGTCTCCCCGACGTACGTTTCGCCGTTCTGCGTCCTCAGGAGGAGTAATTAGATGGGACTGGATGATCGGTATTTAAAATAAGGTCATATCCAATGGGGAGAGTCTATTGTGTCAAATGACGGCCCTTGTTGGCGCATGACTCATCAAAGCCGGCCGCCTGGTATTCACTTCCGCCGTCTCCCGAGTCAAACGCCGGCAAGGGCAGTCACGTGTCGCGCACGGTACTGACTGACGTCACCGACGTCGGATCTCCTTGGAGACAGAGGGAAGCCTGCTGACCGTTGACTTGTCATGCGCACTGGGCCGATCTCATCCCTTACAATGATGGCTTTCACCATTGAACCTTAGACCGGTAGGAGAATGGGGAACAATATTCCACTCAATAAATGTGTTAATATTTAAGGGGTAGTGTCTAACATTCAACTCTATCGGCATATGGAAAAAACATGAATTTGGCAGATTTTTTAAGACAATACAAAAATAAGGGTCATTATATGAATTTCGCTGAAAGGTTAAACATCTATATTGAAAGTAGATACTATGCCGCAAAAATATATTATTTACACATGATAATAAATAGCAATACAAAACAGTGAGAACTAATTGCTGTGCAATAAAATAACATTACTAAATACTATATTATAATAAAAGTAAAGTGCAAAGTGCATTTAATGATAGAGCCATATGTAAAAAGCTTATTTAATACCCACCAATTAATGGGGGATTTGATATAAAGTGCTAAAGTGCATATTAGAATATTTAATCGCCTATTGGCGTATTCTTCATAGTGAACCCTACGTGCAATATTAATTAAACCTATGGAATAAAACCATAAACAGCATATAATAACTTAAATTAATGTAAAATATCACAAAAAATGCCAATTTCATGAAAAAGCTTTTTTTTTAAAAAAAGACAATGCTCTACGCAAGCTACATAAAGTTCTTAGCCTACTATTCCCTCTACTATCCCTATCAATTTGGATATAACACTTGAATGATGAAGACCTCCTCCAGATATACGGCATTTCTCTGAGATGAGGTGCACTTCTCCACCGTGGATTCCTAAATGGAAAATACCTATAATGATGATGTATGAAATATTTTAATCAAGATACCGATCAAGGTGATTTAAAACAAGGTTTGTATACACTACTGTAAAATTGTATATTAACAAAAATAATTTTTTTGACGTTAAAATTCACTTTATTATCCCCATAAAATTATTTAAAAGACACAGCATTTTACAAGAAGGAGCTAAACCCTAGATTTTCATTCTACCCTAAAGGTGCCAAGGTGTTTAGTCTAAAAATCCACTTGCTTTCCAGTTGCGCCAATTTTTTACCTTTGTTACCTCCTCTCGTCCCTAGATGGATCAGATCAATACCTCTGAATTTGAGTCCACTGGGATTTCCACCATGGAAGATTCTAAAGTGCTTAGGTATGGTTTTTAAATTGTTGAGATCCTCTTCATCACTGGCTTTTTCTATGTCCCTCACGCGCTCTCTGACCCTTTTTCTCAATTCTCGTGTGGTCAGGCCTACATATATTTTATCACATGGGCAAGTGGCATAATATACTACCCCTGTGGAGGAGCAGGTGATGTATAGTGTTGAGCGCGAATATTCGAAAAGCGATTTTTTTTCGCGAATATCGCAACTTCGCGATTTCGCGAATATTTCGAATATAGTGCTATATATTCGTAAAAACGAATATTCATTTTTTTTTGTTTTTTTTCACAAAATTACTGTACACATATAATTGATTGTTTCCCAAAGGTCCAAAAGCTCAGATCTTACTCACATTGCCTAGAAAGTGATTGAGGCGCGAATCTTCGTAAGGCGATTTTATTAGCGCACATGCGAATATCGGCACTTGTCCCAGAACAGAGGCAAAGGGCTTTGCATTCATACATTAGTGAATTGAGTTGCGAATCTTCGTAAGGCGATTTTATTAGCGCACATGCGAATATCTACACTTGTCCCCAAAACAGAGAGGCAAAGGCCTGTGCATTCATATAGTATATCACCATATTCGCGAATACTTAGAACTTCGTAAAATTCAATTTACGAATATTCGTATTTTTTATTTTAGTTTCCACCTTACAGATTACATTGATCTGTACTCTGTCAACTACTGTCATCACCCCCCACTGTATCTCCATTGATTCCCAAAGGTCCAAAAGCTCAGATCTTACTCACATTGCCTAGAAAGTGATTGAGGCGCGAATCTTCGTAAGGCGTTTTATTAGTGCACATGCGAATATCGGCACTTGTCCCAGAACAGAGGCAAAGGGCTTTGCATTCATACATTAGTGAATTGAGTTGCGAATCTTCGTAAGGCGATTTTATTAGCGCACATGCAAATATCTACACTTGTCCCCAGAACAGAGAGGCAAAGGCCTGTGCATTCATATAGTATAGCACCATATTCGCGAATACTTAGAACTTCGTAAAATTCAATTTACGAATATTCGTATTTTTTATTTTAGTTTCCACCTTACAGATTACATTGATCTGTATTCTGTCAACTACTGTCATCACCCCCCACTGTATCTCCATTGATTCCCAAAGGTCCAAAAGCTCAGATCTTACTCACATTGCCTAGAAAGTGATTGAGGCGCGAATCTTCGTAAGGCGATTTTATTAGCGCACATGCGAATATCTACACTTGTCCCCAGAACAGAGAGGCAAAGGCCTGTGCATTCATATAGTATAGCACCATATTCGCGAATACTTAGAACTTCGTAAAATTCGATTTGCGAATATTCGTATTTTTTATTTTATTTCCAACCTTACAGATTACATTGACGTGCGCGCGAACAATCTCATCACACTTATTATTTTAGGTGGTTATGTAGCGAATAATCGAATATAGCGAATAGGCGAATTATCTAACAGCCAGCTAATAGGCGAATTTTTGAAAAATGCTATTAACCCTAGTTAGTTAAAATATACCATCGGAACTGAGTTTTCATGAACGTACGGAAAACTTAGATCCGATGGTATATTCTAACAACACAGTGAAGTGACGCTTGTCGGGTTAGAGTGTTAAATGTATCGCATAATATGTATTATGCGATGCGAAAATTCGAATTATCGCATATGCGAAATAATAACGAATTTGAATATTCGTGAATATTTTACGAATATTCTTTCGAATATTCGCGAAATTTCGCAAATTCGAATATGGGACATGCCACTCAACACTAGTGATGTACTCTCTAATTTGATAAGTTCTCTTTTTATCCCCATCCAAAAACACGTCTGCCCTTTCCATATTTTTACAAGCTTTACATCTACCACAGGCATATGAGCCTCCTCTTGTCTCCTCACTCTTTCCTACTATATCTGGTATATAGTGGCTATGGACTAAGATATCCTTTAAATTTCTAGATCTTCTTGCAGTGATTAGAGGCCTATTTATGACGATTTGCTTTAGTCTCATATCTGTGAGGAGTACCTCCCTATGCTTATTGAGCACGCCGTTAATCTGCCCCCACTGCCTATTATAACTGGTTATAAATCTGGTTTTCTGGCTTTGATCTTTTGATATTTTATCATTGGGATATAGCAAGTTGTCCCTTGTTCTTTGCTTAGCTATGCGCATACTTTTTTTAATTTGCCGATTGCTGTATCTTCTTTCTAAGAATCTGTCTTTCATTATCTCTGATTGTCTTTAATATTGATTTTTGTCTGAGCAGATTCTTTTTAGCCTTAGAAACTGACCTGTGGGGATTCCATTGATGGTTGTCTTGGGGTGTGCTGATTCGGCATGCAAAATGGAATTGACTGCCGTCTTTTTTCCTAAAGATGTCTGTTTTGAGAGTGCCACCTTCGTCTACAGTGATTCGAAGATCCAAAAAGTCCAACTCCCTTGCCGC
The DNA here is from genome assembly GCF_014858855.1 of Bufo gargarizans. Classification (NCBI taxonomy): domain Eukaryota; kingdom Metazoa; phylum Chordata; class Amphibia; order Anura; family Bufonidae; genus Bufo; species Bufo gargarizans. The sequence goes on along the minus strand of NC_058083.1, from coordinate 12,834,852 downwards.
CTGAAAGGTAAGTTTGATGTTGAGGTCAATAAATAGTGCTCCCATACCGGCGTCAAACGTGATGACGTCACATCATCATGGAAACAGAAATGCACAAAACATCAAGCGCAACAATTACAAACCTTGTTGCAACGTAGTTACAATGCTGGTAGACATTTAATTAAATCCTGTGGCTTTAGATAGAATGGGCTGTGAAAAAAAAGAAAAAAGCTCAGCAGGTAGCATGAGGTACAATACAAGCAACAAATATAAATATTGAAATAATTACCCTGAGATATAAATCTCATACAGGCTACACATAACTTAGGGACATCAAATCTTGTCATTTTTTCTGTGACTAGATAAATACAAAAATATGTATTAAAATACAATGACATTTGTTGTCTGTTGAAAAAAAAGGAACATTTATTTATCTTACAAGAATGCACTCAATTCGTATTCCCGATTTAAACCTCTTGGTTCAATGGTTTGTAGGGTGTGAATCCAAAAACTTTCACGTTTTTTAAGCATTAGCAACCTGTTGCCACCTCTGCGGGGTGGCAGCACCTGCTCAATAATCTGAAATCTTAGTTGTGAAACTTTGTGAGAACATCTGTCAAAATGTAAAGGAATCGGTAACAGTAGATTTTTCTTTCGTATGGTGGACTTATGGTTACTGAACCTATCCTTCATTCTGGTAGAATGAAGGCCACAAGGGCACTTTTGTATTTATCTAGTCACAGAAAAAATGTGTATGTGTAGCCTGTATGAGATTTATATCTCAGGGTAATTATTTCAATATTTATATATGTTGCTTGTATTGTACCTCATGCTATCTGCTGAGTTTTTTTTCTTTTTTTTCACAGCCCATTCTATCTAAAGTCACAAGATTTAATTAAATGTCTACCAGCATTGTAACTATGTTGCAACAATGTTTGTGATTGTTGCGCTTGAAGTTTTGTGCATTTCTGTTTCCATGGTGATGTGACGTCATCACGTTTATGGGCGCACTATTTAAATGTGTTTCATGTAGAAATTTACAATTCTTGAAAAAGGCTCGCATTCGAGCCGAAACACGTGTCGCGTCTGCACTGTGTCTCCTCTATGCTTGAATAAAGCAGAGTTACTTTCAACAAGAAGTGAAGTGGGTTTTCTTACCCTGGACGCGAGCACCACGGTTCCGGAGAGGAGTGCCGACTGTTTCAATTTCATTGTATACAGCTAACAGCTGGTGTAAAGTATAAATCTTTAATGGACCATGCTGGTATAACCTGGGTACCTCCTGTATATAATGATATATGTACAGTTGTTATAACCTGTGCATCTCCTGTATATAATTATATATGTATAGCTGGTATAAGTTATACACTGTATACAAGGAGATGTATAACTTATACCAGCTGTACATATATAATTATATACAGGAGATGCCCAGGTTATACCAGCATGGTCCATATCACTATATACAAGGAGATGTATAACTTATACCAGCTGTACATATATAATTATATACAGGAGATGCACAGGTTATACCAGCATGCTCCATATCACTATATACAAGAAGATATATACTGTATATACTCGAGTATAAGCCGACCCGAGTATAAGCCGAGGCCCCTAATTTTACTCCCAAAAAATGGGAAAAATTATTGACTCGAGTATAAGACTAGGGTGGGAAATGCAGCATATGTGGGGGATCTGTGGAGGACGCTGTTATGTGGGGGATCTGTGGAGGACAGTGTTATGGGGGATCTGTGGAGGACACTTATGGGGACCTGTGGATGGCACTGTTATGGGGTGGATCTGTGGAGGACGCTGTTATAGGGGATATGTGCTATGACACATAGGGCCATGAGGGGGAGGCAGCATAAGACATATAGCATCTTATGCTGGTCCCCCTCATGGCTCTATGTGTCCCCTCGTGTCCTAAACTGCGCAAATAACTGCCTTTGCGTGTAAAGTGTTACTCCTGTGTAAAACAAACAATCTCTCTCCTATTGATAACAGGTCCGGCTGTACTCACTGTCACGATGAATGCACTACAGCGAGCGGGAGCTGGCTGGCCGGCCGGCGCGTGACTGACATCACTTAGTAACGCTCCTCCCACTTCAGGAAGCAGGAGCGTTACTAAGTGACGTCAGTCACGCGCCGGCCGGGCCGCTCTCTGCAGTGGCATTTTCGGGTCGGCCAAATCGAGACTCGAGTATAAGACGAGGAGGCTTTTTGAGCACAAAAATATGTGCCATAAAACTCGTCTTATACTCAAGTATATACGGTATATACCAGCTGTACATATATAATTATATACAGGAGATACCCAGTTATACCAGTATGGTCCATCTACTTGTATATAGTGATATGGACCATGCTGGTATAACCTGGGTATCTCCTGTATATAATTATATATGTACAGCTGATATAAGTTGATTATTCTTAGTTCTGACCCAATTTGATGGGATAATGGTCTAGTGTAGTGTTTCCCTACCAGGATGCCTCCCAGCATGCCCTGAAAGCCAAACGCTGTCTGGGCATGCTGAGAGTTGTACAAACCGGATTCCAAAAAAGTTGGGACACTATACAAATTGTGAATAAAAACTGAATGCAATGATGTGGAGATGGCAAATGTAAATATTTTATTTGTAATAGAACGTAGATGACAGATCAAACGTTTAATCCGAGTAAATGTATCATTTATAGGAAAAATACGTTGATTCAAAATTTCACGGTGTCAACAAATCCCCAAAAAGTTGGAACAAGTAGCAATAAGAGGCTGAAAAAAGTAAATTTGAGCACAACGAAGAGCTGGAAGACCAATTAACACTAATTAGGTCAATTGGCAACATGATTGGGTATAAAAAAAGCTTCTCAGAGCGGCAGTGTCTCTCAGCAGCCAAGATGGGTAGAGGATCACCAATTCCCACAATGTTGCACAGAAAGATAGTGGAGCAATATCAGAAAGGTGTTACCCAGCGAAAAATTGCAAAGACTTTGCATCTATCATCATCAACTGTGCATAACATCATCCGAAGATTCAGAGAATCTGGAACAATCTCTGTGCATAAGGGTCAAGGCTGTAAAACCATACTGGATGCCCGTGATCTCCGGGCCCTTAAATGACACTGCACCACAAACAGGAATGCTACTGTAAAGGAAATCACAGAATGGGCTCAGGAATACTTCCAGAAACCATTGTCAGTGAACACAATCCACCGTGCCATCCGCCGTTGCCAGCTGAAACTCTACAGTGCAAAGAAGAAGCCATTTCTAAGCAAGATCCACAAGCTCAGGCGTTTTCACTGGGTGTCAGGACTGGAATAGTGGATCAGGTATGGAATCCTTTGGCAGGGACGAAATAATCCCAAAAATTAGCGTAGTACAAAAAAGGTCAATCCAATCGGGTAGTCGGTTCCAGTTCCGGGTCGTGGCGGGCAGCAGAAATCGTAATCGAGGAAATAGGCAAGGAGTCGGTAGCTGGGAAGTCAGATTAAACAACAGGTTCATAGGAGGGAGCTGGGTGTTCACCATAAGGTTGAATAACTCAGCAATGAGTCAAGGCTCTGACTGGCTTTAAGTACACAGTAAACCCAGGACCGCCCCCCTGGTTGCCGGGCAACCAGGAGGCTTCCTTAGTCAGAAGCCAATCATAAGGCTGAGGGCAGTGACGGAGGCTGAAGCCCTCCCCCAGCCTGAATAGCACCTGTGGTCTGGAATGGAGCATGTGCACTACGCTCGTATCCCCACGCACGCGGCTTGTGTACCGCGCACCCGGCGTCCGACTCACGCAGGCGCACTGGCCACATTGACATCAATCACAACATCATGGCTGCGTAGGAGAAGGATCCGGGTACTGAAATGGCCAGTCTGCAGTCCAGATCTTTCACCTATAGAGAACATTTGGCGCATCATAAAGAGGAAGGTGCAACAAAGAAGGCCCGAGACGATTGAACAGTTAGAGGCCTGTATTAGACAAGAATGGGAGAGCATTCCTATTTCTAAACTTGAGAAACTAGTCTCCTCGGTCCCCAGACGTCTGTTGAGTGTTGTAAGAAGAAGGGAAGATACCACACAGTGGTGAAAATGGCCTTGTCCCAACTTTTTGGGGATTTGTTGACACCATGAAATTCTGATTCAACATATTTTTCCCTTATAATGGTACATTTTCTCAGTTTAAACTTTTGTTCCGTGATTTATGTTCTTTTCTGAATAAAATATTAGAAGTTGGCACCTCCACATCATTGCATTCAGTATTTATTCACGATTTGTATAGTGTCCCAACTTTTTTGTAATCCGGTTTGTAGTTTTGCAACAGCTGGAGGCATCCTGGTTGGGAAAAGCTGGTCTACTGTGATAATATGAACAATGGGGGTTCTACAAAAGAGCTATTGTGGGGCAAAGTTCATATTCGTGTTTACACATGTGTTTTAAAATAAATGCTTTCCCATTTTATAAACAAGTAAATAATGATGCAATACTGTGGGACTGGTATGCAACTTTTTCCAGGGCTGTTTTTTATCCCCAGACCAGCCTCTAGGAGAAATGGGGGCCTTGCCATTTCAGCCATTTTTTTATGTTGTTCCAAGTCCAGGGCGTCTTTAACACGGGGCAAAAGGTTGCAGTCGCCCCGGGCCCAGTTTTTCCTGGGGGGCCCAAGGCAGCTGCCTCTTGAGCCCCGCTGGCCACTGTCCACAATTTTAATCACATCAAGTAGCATGCCGCGGGGAGGGGGCCGTCCGTCCCAGGTGTCAGGCTGTCAGCTACAGGGGGGTGCTGCCATGCCTGCGTGCCGTTAAGGTATAGTATTCTGACAGAACACCGGTGCTGTATACTGGGTGCTATACTGCTCTACTGTATACTGTGGGGTTCTGTATATTGTGGGGTGCTGTATACTGTAGGGTGCTATACTGCTCTACTGTATACTGTGGGGTGCTGTATATTGTGGGGTGCTGTATTCTGGGTGCTATACTGCTGTACTGTATGCTGTGGGGTGCTGTATATTGGTTGCTATACTGCTCTACTGTATGCTGTGGGGTGCTGTATACTGGGTGCTATACTGCTCTACTGTATATTGTGGGGTGCTGTATACTGTGGGGTGCTGTATTCTGGGTGCTATACTGTTCTACTGTATACTGTTGGGTGCTGTATATTGTGGAGTGCTATACTGCATACTGTGGGGTGTTATACTATGTATTGCATACTGTGGGGTGCTGTATACTATAGGGTGCTATATTGCATACTGTGTTGACTTCAATGGGGTCCGGGTCCCAAACCCGAACTTTTGACCCGAAGTTCGGCTGAACCTGGCGAACCCGAACATCCACGGGTCTTCTCAACCCTAGTCATGAGTAGTCTCATGTGTCTTAGATCCAGCTGTCACCAGGAACCATGTTCTTAATGTAACCGTTGTCTGATAAGACCCACTGTGCTAAAGACCATAACAGCTTGTAATATGTCTCACTTAATATTCAATAGAAAAACAAATAGTGCAAATGTGCTGTCCGCATTATTAGGGCAGCGTAGTTTATAGTAGCTCTGGTATGAAAAATGTTTTGCATTGAAGTTTCTTAGGAGCCACTTTTAGTTCAACAAATTTGTAAATCATTGATTTACGTTAATATTGTGTTTTGGAACTATTAAAGGGGTGTCCTGTATTAACTATCAACTTTTAGATTCCAAGAGGGCAAGAAAGGGATATACTCTATATTTTATGATTGAACGGAAATGTGCTGTGAGTTTATCCATGTTTTGCCAAGTGGGCCTCATTTATCAGATGAAATAGGGCCTAAAACATTGGCGTATGGAGACATGTGGGCTTTTGTATTTTTGATACATTGAACTTGAGAACATTATTAGATGCTTTACATCCACTTCTGTACAACCTGGCTGTTGCTAACTGATTTATATAGATACCATGTGCACAGTCCCAGATAATCAAATCATTTTGGTAAATGTTCAGGAGTCAAGATCATATGAGGGTCATGATCTTCTGCAGAGATTATTGTTTAGCTTTTTTTCTCTATCATGTTGTAGTACTTTTCTTTTATCTGAAACAAATGAAATTTCAAGGTGATTAGTAGGGTAGTAACCCTGTCTAATATTTAGACAGTATAAACTGTGGTGGTCTTAAGATGCTTCAAAGTTGCTCAAGCTGGATGAGAAAGGTGTCTGAAATTATGTGTAACATTACACAACCTATTGCATGGCTTACTTTGCAACAACATTTTGGTACATATTGACACTTTGTATGCCAAGCCCCTTTCCCTTATAGCGACACGTTTTTGTTGATCAAGCTGCAAAAAGTGTCTGAACCATAGAACCATAGAATGTGTCGGCAGATAAGAACCATTTGGCCCATCTAATAAATGTTGTGCAAAGTGTGTATACCACTTTTTTTTTTTAACATAAATTAAGACAGACTTATGGCACATTTAGTTCAATCTTCCCCAGTGTTCTTTTACTGTGAGATGGCCAAGTCTGGATTGCAACTTTCTTAAATCCTTTAGACCTCTTGGAAACTGCTCCAGTAGTAACAGATCTTACTGAAGTGAGAGATTGATGATGGATTTGCTTGGAATTTGTGAGTGAAGAATCAATTTAACATTACCAAAAATAAATGTATTTACTAAGGGTGCATTCACATCACCGTTTAGCTTTCCGTTCTTCTGATCCGTCAGAAGAAGAGAGAGAGGGGGAAAAAAAGCAGGATCCTGTATAAAAAAAAAAATGATCCTGTTGCATCAGATATGTATAGGATACGTTTTTTTACAGGATTCAGTACAAAAACGGGTCCTGTTGCATCAGATGGAATCTTTTATCAGGCCTACAGGGCAGTCCTTCCCTAGAAATCGCAAGTTAATTAGGGTAAGTTGAAAGCAGAATGCATTCTGAATGGATAATAACGTGGATTATACCTGCGCCACCGCTGGGTATCAATTATAGGGGCTACCTGCCAATATCCCTTACTCTAAGAGAAAACACAACTGAAAATAGAATAAAGATACCCGCATACAATACACATATAAAAAGTGAGCACAGATCGTTGGTAAATAATACACTTGCCGTTGGTGATATAGTGAAATACGTATTCAAATACCGCTTGTAATACTATAACCTTGCGGCGTATCTCTTCAGCTTCCACCACATTCGCGTGTAGCACTGGCTGGTGGCTCGCGCACACGGGGGAAAGCCTGACAAGTAGTACCTTTGAAAAGACCTTCGGTGTGATGTCACACTATCGTACGGATACCAATCGGGTCCACAAAGCCTTCTGACGTGTTTTGGAATACTCTGATTCCTTTGTCACGGATGGGTGTGAACACTCCTCTTAGATATTAAATTGGCGTTCGGTCTCCCTGGTGACTTGCCTCATCAATCTACCAAAACCTCTTCATTTACCACTTTTCTTTTTCAGGCTGATGTTATGTTTTAATTCTATCCAATCACCCTACCTAAAAACTGCAATTTATTGCTACTTGAAAAGGGCTGCATAGATATAGATGTCCCTATTATTAAAAGACATTATTTATTTATTTTCTAATTAATTATATTTGGATATCCCTAGCCTATGCTACTTCAATTTCATGGTTCAGTCCTGAGGGGGGCAAGATTATTTAGTTTATAAATCCATTTGCTTTCCCCTCTGGGCATAAGTTTAATGTAGTCCCCTCCTCTTCTATCGGGATTTATTTGTTCTATGCCTCCAAAAGAGGATCCTTGAAATTTACTGCCTTGCTTCTCCAAAAAATTGAGTGAAAGTAGGTGACCTTTGAACTTCTTTACAATAATCCTAATGTGTTCTCCTATTCTGATTTCTAGGGCCAGTTTTGTTCCTCCCACATAGATCTTATTGCAGAGACATTTAATATAATAAATAAAATAACCCCCTTGGAGTAACATGTAAGGTGGTTATGAATTTTGTATGTTTCTTGTCCGTTCTTCACTTCTAGAATTGGCTATTTAGATCTCAAATAACGGCAGACATTACACATTTTACATGGAAAAAAAACTATCTTTATACTCTTATCTTTATATTTATTATTTGTGAATATATTTGTTCGAACAAATATACTCACAAATAATAAATCACACCGAAGGTCTTTTCCCCGTGCATGCGAGCCACCAGCCGAGGCTGCGCATGAGTGTTTGTGGAAGCTAAAGAGATACGCTGGAAGGTTACAGCATTACAAGCGGGACTTGAATGCATCTTCACTATATCACCAAAGCATATTATTTACCAACCATCTGTGCTCACTTTTTATGTGTATTGTAGGATCAGGGCATGTATCTTTATTCTATTTTCATTCTAAATGGAACCATTTTGGCAGATATCCTTAATCAGGCAATAATATCTGTAAAGAATAAATCAAGGCAACTGGACGTACTGTAGATTTCTTAAACTTTTCACTCGTTCTTCCAATGAGCTTTCTCAATTCTGAGTGACTGTACAAGAATTCTCTGGGAATAAATATGTAACTGAATCAACATCTGGTAATGATACCCAGCATGGGGTCAGAGGGCATTATACCCAGCATGTGGTGGTCAAAGGTGTTGATTCCATTATCCTAATTGGAGTCAGTAGGTGATAAAGACTTCCCAGAAAAAGGTGTCAAGACAGCGTTGTATGTGGCAGACAATAGATGTCTAACCCCCCCCCACCTCTATTCAAGCTTGACTTTTCTATTTTTACGTAGATGGCCTCCTTCACACCTCGTTTGTACCAATCGGCCTCCTTATCAAAAACACGTACTTGACTGTCTTCAAAGGTGTTACCTGTTTCTTTTAGATTTTCAAGAAATCTACAGTACGTCAAGTTGCCTTGATTTATTCTTTACAGATATACCATGACCTGGATAGATGAAAACCTTCACAGACATCAGGCAATAATGAAATGTTCTTTTTGTAGTGACAACTATTATAATCAAGGTAACTATTAGCATCCATGTGTTTTAGTTAGGATCTGGTCTTTAGAGACTGAAAATACTGTCGCTTGGACATCTACATGTGCTTTAAGTACAGATTAAACTGGTTGTGATTCAGAGAACAGATAAACATGTACTTTCACACTTGTGGTAGAGGATTCGGGCAAGCAGTTCTGTCGCCGGAACTGCCTGCCGTTTCAGTCAAAATGTATGCAAACTGATGTCATTAGTCAGGATTCATCTAACAAATGCAGTGAAATGCCAGATCCGTCTCTCCAGAAAAACGGATTCTGCACTTGTTTTTTTTTCTCATTTTTTGCAGTCTGGGCATGCGCAGACCACAAAAACTGATCCGTTTTGCAGGAACACTCAGGGCCGGACCCGGCATTAATGCATTTGAATGGGAAAAAATGCCCGATCCGGCATTCCAGCAAGTGTTCCGGAGTTTTGGATGGAGATAAAACCGCAGCATACTGCGGTAGTATCTCCGTCCTGAAAAGGCAAAAAGACTGAACTGAAGACATCCTGATGCATCCTGAATGGAATGCTCTCCATTCAGAATGCATTAGGATAAAACTGATCAGATATTTTCAGGTATAGAGGCCCTAGGATGGAACTCAATGCCGGAAAAGAATAACTCTAGTGTGTAAGTACCCTAAATTGGAACAACCACTTTACCAAATTAAAAAAAAATATTGCTAATTCACTATAACCCAATATCCCCTTTATAGAAGGGGATGTTGTCTGGGTTAATAAACCTTCCTTGTCCTCAAACAAACCTATAAGTAGGTTTGCATAGTAAGGAGTAAATCTGGTGTCCATCACAGTTCCCCTTTTTTTAAACATAAAACCCCTCTTTATATATAAAATAATTATTTGTAAGAATAAAAGAATAGATTCTATAATGAAAGTCTTTTGAACTAGTGGCATCAGTGGAGCTTGACTCAGAAATTCATATCGCTTGTAGAGTAATCTTTTGAATGATATTGCTATACATAAAAAAGGTTACTCATAGCATGTCTTCCTCTCATACCAATTATTTTAAAAATGTGATGAGGTAACTAGAATCACAGAGGTAGGACGGGAGCTTTAGTATAAATCTCTGTAATCAATTATCCACATATGCTGAAAGATTTGATGTCTGACAGTACTTTGTTGTAAAATGTTTCAACATATGTACCACAACTTTCCGGAGAATAAAATGTCAACTTATATGGATGGAGTAGAGTTAACACTCCTGTTTTCTGAGATTTCTAAATTGTGTTATCTAATCTAAGCAAACACCTTCAATTGCTTTTCAATGGCTTTTGTCTCAAGATAACGCAATGAGTTAGGAAATTTGAGTTAAGAGCTGGAGTGCTAACCCTACTACATCTGTATTTGAGACCCGAGCTACTGGATGGATTAGAGTCCAAGATGATCAGAATGGTAGCTTCAAAGAACCAGCAGTGGAGAGTTTTTTTCATAGAAAAAAGCCTTTTACTTGTCAGTTTGCATACCTATTGATTTAGATCCACAACTAGCTCAAAGAGGTTCTAATTTTGTATTTGTTGTCTAGCAGTATATCAACAGGTCTTCATAATAGAAATAGGACACACCCAGAGATTCCCCCTAAGGCCTTGCAATAGGAGCACTGCATTATTTTTACACATTAGATTAGCATATATGCTTTCCTGGCTTTTAAACATGCTTATGTAGCAAAGCTAGAAAAAAAAAGCTAACCCAGCCTCACATCTGTCAGGACAAAAAAACATTAATCAGAGAAAAACAGATGAGAACAACCTTTCTTGTTGCAAGGTCTTAGGGAAACCTCTGGATGGGTACTATTTCTATTATGGAGACCAGTTGACACTTGTGACAATTATTATAGGCTTGACAACTTTCATCTGGGTTTCTGGGTAAAATATATGCAAATTATCACGTCTAATATCTGCCAGTATAAGATAGGTTTAGAAAAGCTAATTTAACTATCTTTCCTAGCAACCCAGAGAGGCATCACCTGGCCTACAATGCTGCGGATGTACTCAGCAGACTAGAGGTATTACTTGGCCTGCAATGCTGCACACACGTACTCGGCGTACCATGGGCTCTCCATAATAAGAAAGAGTCTCTCTCCCAAACTCTAATGCGGCCAAGTTGGTAATCTGTAAGGTCATGTAGTGGTTTGGAGTGTTTCTTACCCACCTCTGCATACTCATACCAATGGAATAAATCCAATGAAATCACAGGCTTAGTCCTGGATGGATGTTCTTTAAATCTGTGCCTAATGTCTAAGACATACTTCCAATTAAGTACAAAGAGATCTACCAACCAATAACCAACAATGCTTGCATCACGTCTTTAGAAAAACTTTCTATCATGGTATACCACTGAGTTTTACTGAGGGTCATTTAAAAATAAAAACATTTATATGGTAAAAGTAGTCCCCTACTTGTAATTCCCAGATCCAAATACATTTTCAGGAAGTACCAATCAACTTCATGCCAGATAAAATCTTTGATGTACTTGGGCATATGAAACAACAGTCCCTCTTCCTTAGGGGACTCCAAACCATAAAAAGTGTACTAACCTATTTAAATGTAGTTATCTCTGTACTAAAGGGGATACATCTCCCGCACTCCCATCAATGGAAGCGTTACAAAATATATTTGAAAATAATCAGGTATTGGTGGGTGCAGACACCTAATGGCGTTGATTTCTTTGTATCCCTTGCTGGGACGCATGCCTACCCATTCAGTCACAGGAAAAGCTGCACATGCACTGATGCACTGAGTATTTCGCCACTCACAGACCCTTCACACCTATGTGATGCCACTTGAGATTTCCTTGTATAAGTAAGTGATTGTTCTAGTTCCTGTTTGTTTTATGTTATTACTCCTAAAGAAGAGTTGAGTGAATAAAACTATACCCACAGCAATGGAATCTATAGTGTCCATTGGTCAAAAGGCTGAAGGTTCTCCATCAGACAAGCTACCTTGGCGTGAGAGGAGAGGAGAACAAGTGTCTTGAGTTTATCTTGCATCCCCCTTCCCTCTTAAGTACTGTAAGTAACATGGTCAATTTCACTGATCCATTGTTAGAATACAAATACGTACAGGCTGAGGTCCTTAACGCACACTATTACTTCTTTCTTTTTTAAATATATTTTGTAACGCTTCCATAGCAACCTATAGCAGTGGTGCCGCCCTGGAAAAAGGCACAACAACTAAAAAAGGCACAACTAAAAATCTGTTCATCAGTTGTCCCTGCAATTACTCAAACAAAAGTTCTCCAATGCATCTCTCTGTAAACTATGATCATGGAGTACATTTATGAATGCTACAGCATGCAGATTGGCATCTGCCTATGTCTGCATGGTACTGACTCCAGCCTTGCTCAAGTGGTATAGTTTGAATGACTTTTTAGTGAGTTTCCATTAAATAACTTTTATTATTATTATTATTATTATTATTTATCAGAACTTTTATCCCAACAAAGTCAGAACAGTGAAGTTCTGGCATGTGAGATCCCAAACATTGCTGGAAGCCAGAATACAAACTCACTTCTCCAATGAAGGTTACTGGTATTACATAGTTTTAAAGATTGCCAGGGGGTTTAGCTCCTTGGTCCCCACCAAGCTTTTATGAGATTTTTATTTATTTCCCCAGATTAGGATACCAGTCCTATACATGGTGAGTTATAGTTGGGGTGGGTCCCTATTACAAATTTTGCATTGAGGACCAGAGGCTTCAAGTAAAAGAGATATTCCAGGATTTTGATACTGATGGCCTATTATCAGGATAGACCATCAGTATCAGATTGGCAGGTGTCTGACATCCAAAATCCTGCACACCGCCAATCAGCTGTTAAAAAGTAGCTAAGCCACTGGAAGTCTCCACTGGAACTTCACAGTTCCATTCAATTTTGTATTTGGATGGAGACGGTAACTACAGTTTTGCTTCCAATAAAGTGAATCAGAGCAGCACTGCAATTACAAGCTCCATCCACTGCACAATGGACAAAGTGGTGGAGAACCAGTGTCAACTTCTGGTACTGAAGCTACAAGATAAGAGCTGATCAGTGAGAGTGTGAGATGTCGGATCCCCGACGATCATATACTGATGACCTATCCTGAGAAAGACAACCTCTGAAATAGAAAAGAGAATGGTCGTATTGCAAATACAGCCCGTTCTGCAGGAATTATGTTATAGAGCACATGGCAGTTGGATATATAGTTTTGTGGGCGAATATTCAGTATAAGATGATTTAGTGATCTAAAACTCTGCAACGTTTGACTTAGGTGTCCAGTGCGCAGTCCTACTTAGTGAGTGACAGAATTTCCTATATTATTGTGAATATACAGTGCTGCCCATAATTATTCATACTCCTGGCAAATTTTGACTTAAAGTTACTTTTATTCAACCAGCAAGTAATTTTTTGATGGGAAATGACATAGGTGTCTCCCAAAAGATAAGATGATGTGCAAGAGGCATTATTTTTGGAAAAAAAACAAAAACATTTCTCAGCTTTTATTTACATTTGAGTAAACAGTGTCCAGTCCAAAATTATTCATACCCTTCTCAATAATCAATAGAAAAGCCTTTATTGGCTATTACAGCAATCAAACGCTTCCTATAATTGCAGCTTTTTGCATGTCTCCACGGGTATTTTTGCTCATTCATCTTTAGCAATGAGCTCCAAATCTTTCAGGTTGGAGGGTCTTCTTGCCATTACCCGGATCTTTAGCTCCCTCCACAGATTCTTAATTGGATTCAAGTCTGGACTCTGGCTGGGCCACTCCAAAACATTAATGTTGTTGTCTGCTAACCATTTCTTCACCACTTTTGCTGTGTGTTTTGGGTCATTGTCATGCTGAAATGTCCACTTGTGCCCAAGGCCAAGTTTCTCTGCAGATGCCTGATGTTGTAGTTGAGAATCCTCATGTATTGCTCTTTTTTCATGGTGCCGTTTACTGTGATTAGGTTCCCTGGTCCATAGGCTGATAAACACCCCCAAAGCATTAGGTTCCCATCACCATGTTTGACAGTGGGGATGGTGTTCTTTGGGTTGAAGGCTTCTCCTTTTTTACACCAACTGGACACTTTTTGCTCAAATGTAAATGAAAGCTGAGAAATTATGTTTTTTTTCCCCACAATAATGCCTCTTCTACATCGTCTTATTATCTTTTGGGAAACACCTATGTCATTTCCCGTCAACAAATTACTTGCTGGTTGAATAAAAGTAACTTTAAGTCAAAATTTGCCAGGGGTATGAATAATTATGGGCAGCACTGTAGATAGCTGTCAAGCACTGATAAGACTATTAGACCCCTTAGCCCAAAAAGAGCAGAGTTTTAGATCAATAAAGCTAAAGTTATACTGAATCCTTTACCGCAAAACTGTATATCAATCTACTACCATAGTGGTACTCTGCAAAAGTGTGGAAAATGTGTTTTTATGTGGTATATGCATAGGCCTTATAAACTTACTAGGTAGAGCTGTGTACCTCTCCTCATAGGGAGTAGTAGCTTAGTTTTTGTAGACATTGATGAGTTCAGATATAGAGAAACATCTCTAGAGAGAAAAACAGCACGAGAATAAAAGAAATGTAGAGAAAAGCGGAGAACGAAAACATTTAAAAGCATTCCAGTATTGCTATGAGGAGCCATTAAAAGCCCTGTGGAGATTAACTTAACAGAAGCTTACAGACTCCATAGAAGTGGAAAGGGATTTGGCCCTGGACAAACCTAAAAGGCAGAACCTGGATACGTCCATTATACTATATCTTTCTGTGGAAACCTGTAGTAATGTAAACTGTAAGTATGGAAACCTCTAAAAAAGGTGCAGAACCTAGTCTGACATTGGGTTCTACCATGTGGTTGAATAGTGAGAAGTGTTTCACCCCTATTTCTGGATGTTTATGCAAAAGACAACTAGAGAAGTGCACTGTGGGGAAAATTGCTTTTAGAAGATATTTTGGCCTAATAACTGTTGCTGCAGCAGTAAGAATTGCACTTGTGAAAGTGTAACACCCCAGAGTTGTGTTACTACACGCCTCTACTCTGCTACTATCTCCTAGGAGCCTTTACACTGTCATCAGATATGATTTTGCTCATGTCTTCCACAAATGTGCATATAAATCTATGTGAAATGCAATTGTTCATGTTAATTTGCCTGGTAGGTGGCAGCAACTCATTGGCAGGTACAAGTTACAGTTTAGTGTATCTGAGATGGAATGGTTTATTCCAGCTTAGCTCCCCCTCTGTAGAGAGGTGGGCTGGACCCACATCATGCAGTATGGGTGGAGAAGGAAGTTAGGTAGTGTAGCCTCCCCCCTGCTAGGGGAAGGCTGTGTGATAGTGTTCAGGGAGGGAGGCAACACTTAGGGAGGGCAGCAAGGACATAGTCTCGGCTGAGACATGTCCATATATATCTCAGCTAGAGCACCTTCAGCTCTGCTGGATGAAGAAGCAGAAACTACAGTCAAACTTCAGAGTTCCAGGAAGAAATCATCCCCTGAGAATCCATCTGTGAGATAAGTCCAGAGTCCTAGGAGAAGCCTATTCCTCCTCAACTAGTCTGTCTCCACACAGCTGAAGTTACAAATAAGTGCGGAAGCTAATCCTGCCAGAGTTATAGAGCTATCAAGCAGACGTTTATCCTGGAAGATCCACATTTAAAGCAGAAGTACTCATTCATGCCAATCATTGCCAAAACCTGCTGGGACCAAGAGACCAAAGCTGTTTGGATGCAAGTTATTTCAAGTAAAGCAATGTTTGAACATCATCTAAAGGTCTGGACATCATTTATTCTGCAAAGTTCCTCTATTACTCCTACTATCACTACACTCAAATTTATTGCAAGTGAGCCAGAAGCCAGGAGTCTGGCCGTACCCAGGTAGGAAATACCGTTGACACAACTGCCACCAAGCTATAGAGACATTATAGACCATTACACCACTCTGGCATTCCTAATCTGGGATGTGCGTTATACCACCTTGGAAGGGCCCTGGGGTAGTACCCTGTGCACACTGCAATTGGCTTCACGACAAATACCGAATATTATGCAGCCGTACCTGGCTGCTGCAAAAGATCTGCCAGTCCATGCATGCTGAAACTGTCACTAATGTACTTAAACTTGACTCCTCAGTAAAGAACCATTTGCTCTTACCTTGGCCTCATTATTTCCTGTACAGCTACACTGCACCAACATTTTTAGCTGCCAGAGGACCCTGCTTTGCATCTTACCATTAATCACCTTCAAGGACATCCCAAACCTTACCATTCATCACCATCTAGGGTACTCCAAACCACCCAAAGGGAAGAAAGGTCTGCGCTTTCCATCACTTCATAACCCAGGAAGCGTCCCAACTACTACTTCTATCCTCCACACCGCACAGGCTGCCTGCAGATCAGACTGCATTTTTTATGTGGCAGGTTTCCATCAAAACCAAGGTTCAATATTCCTATCTAAATGAGGTATCTGGGTTTTTAGAACAAGATCTTAAAGAGGTTTTTTTTTTAGTTTTGAAGTTATCCTGTACTAACAAGATAGGGGAAAACTAACTGAGTGGTGGGGGTCCAAAAGCTGGGTCCCCTACCAATACTGAGAACAGGGGTCTCGTTCAGGGGTGCTACTCCATTCATTTTCTATGTGACCACCAGGAATGGCTATCTCAGGCAGAATAAATACAGTAGAAGGGCACATTCTTGGCCTTCCACTCCATCTTGATCAGTTAGTTATTCCCTATCCTCTGGTTAGGGCATAGCTTCAAAAATTGGCACAACACCTTTAAAAAAAAACAAATATGCCCTTTTAGTTTCTATCTCGATCCATTAGATATCTTCATATGCTATGGGAGTTAATATCAAACTCTTGCATGGAAGTGAGCCACAAGATGTAACACATTGAGCTTTGGAAAACAAAGATCTCTTCTTTCTTGAGGTATTTTGTAATCAATTTGCCCAGTTCACTCCTCAGGGGACCCTCCTGTTATACCATGATGATTGCAGTGATAAATCCATCATTATGTTCAGTTCCGTGGAAACAGCTTTGAGCCTTGCCAATTGTGGCAAATCTCGTGTACGACAGTCTGATCAGTCTAACTTCAGCTGACTGTGATTGATTCTGAACAAAATGTCATGAACAATCAAATACTGTGTTTTTTTCTGCAACAGAATAGAATTGTCACCCTTAATCTCAGCAGAACTTAAAATAGAGCACAAGTGATTGCTTGAAACATATGGTAATTATGAAGAGCTGTCAATCTCCCAGCCTCGTAACTGTGCCTCCATCTTATTTACCATCGACAGAGCTAATTGCACCGTCTCAAAAGATTTTATCTACTTTTTAAAATAAATGTCATTTAAGGTAGCAGGCACTTGAAATTCCACCTTTCACTACAATGTAATATAAAATAATGCAATACAGTGCTATATTATGTAGTGTTATACGAGGGAGGTCTTCCTAGGAAACTGTTTTAATTTATGTAATAAATGTCATATACATCAGACTGGCGTGGGTCAAGTAGGTTGGAAAGAGATATTCAGTTTTTAGTGTTAGCTCAATCTATTCTTCATTCATCTCCTTCAACCTCTAAAATACACAACTCTTTTGAGCCTTAAAGAGGTTGTTCGACCCTTTACAAGTAAAGGGTTGTCCTCAAGACTGGTCATCCCTATCTGCAGCAGATTCACAGCTTGTGCAGTGTATAGAGCTTGTTAATGATTCCATTGAAGTGAACAGGAGCAGCATTGCAGTACCCAATTGGGTCCACTGTACAACAGACGCAGCTACTGCAGAATAGTTGGTCAGCAGGGGTGCGTGGTCGTGATTTGGACAATCTGTTTAAAGGGGCCACTTTCTGGCTACTATTGACAAATGTATGACTATATGACACTTATGAATGCCGCCGTTGTTGAAATTCTGAAATTCTTTTTCTATATCTCATAAAGTTGCCTTCTTGTTGGCCAAGTCTTTAATACTGCCCACTGGGAGGTCCTGTTCATAAGACGGCAGCTGATGGAGGGTCATGTGACTAGGAAAATTATTCAGTTTCCTCCAATAAAACTCACTGCACCTACACTAAACTCAGTGGTGGGTGCCGTGTATTTGAGTCGAGGAGGCAGCACATACAGGTGATTTGCCTAGTCACATGAACCTCCATCACCAGGAAAAAAGGCTTGGCAAACAAGGGGGCATACCTTATGAAATCTAGAAAATGGTGCAGAATATAAGCAAAGGCTATATTATCAAGTGCCATATCATTATCTTACATACACAGTGGCCAACCCCTTTAAAGGGGTTGTTCGGGTTCAGAGCTGAACCCGGACATACCCTTATTTTCACCCAGGCAGCCCCCCTGAGGCTAGCATCGGAGCATCTCATGCTCTGATGCGCTCTCTTGCCCTGCACAATTTAGCAAATTTAGCACAGGCTTTTTTGTTTATCATAACACACTGCCGGACGGAAGCTTCCACCCGGCAGTGTGTTCGGTGACGTCACCGGCTCTTATTGGCGGGCTTTACTGGCTAGGGCAGTGCTAAATCCCACCTATCAGTGCCGGTGACGTCACCGGGCTTCCTGGCAGCCCCATGGAGAGCCCGGTACGTGACCGGATCCCCCCAAAAATGCCTTTGCCCTGAGCGATTTAGTGCAGGGCAAAAGAGAGCATCTGAGCATGAACAGCTCCGATGCTCAAGTCAGGGGGGCTGCCTAGGTGAAAATGGAGGAATGTCCGGGTTCAGCTCTTTTTTTTAGCTTTTTCTGGGGAGTGAATAAATAAAAAAATCTGCATTTCCACCATGTGCAGTTCCTTTATATTCTGTGGGTCAGTATGACTATGGTGGTAGCAAATTTATAGTTAAAAAACGTTTTGCTAATTTTTCACAAAAAAAACATTAATACACAGTTGTGCATGCACAGTTTCTGGCCTGGGAGCTGAATCAGAGCCTCTGCACTAGGACATTTACTTGTAGCAGTGGTGCAGGTGCGAAATTGTCAGGGCCAGGCAAGGTTTCTGGCCCTATCAATAAAGTGACAGCGGAGAGCTTCTTCAGCATCAGGGACACCTCAAAGCTGGTGAAGAGATCTTGAAGAATCAATTTGCTCATGTCTAATTGTGATGATTAAATAGTACCTCTAATGTAGATTGGATTTCCACCAGTATTATAAAGCTGATGGTTGGAACATAGTTCATCCTGTAGAACACCCTTAACCCTTTCACTACCAGCATGCAGCGGGCACCAAGGCCAGTGGGCCTCCGCTGTTTCAAACAGCAGAAATCCGTGGCTAATGACCACACGACTGGCAATAATGCTGACCACAGTCATTAAAGTCTTTAGGTACCGTGATCAAGTGTGATCATGGCATCTAAAAGCTCAAAAACATGAAAGCGTGCCTTTGGCAGCCAATGAGGATGCCGATAATTGAAGAGACCCCGGGTATTGAAGCTAAATTCTTATTTTGGCCAGCAGGTCAACATAAGCAATGAGCAATTCTCCTTTCATCATGGATCTATAACAACCATGATGGTTCAGAATTGAGAAAAAAAAAGAGTTTTTTTAGCCTCAAACATGACCTACAATACCATTAAAAAGTAAATATTTCTTTTTAAAAACATGAAAAATTAAGAAAAAATTGAAATCACACCCTTTCCATAGAATAAAAAAATAAAAACACTGCATTTGAAAACACCAGTACTATTGAAATATAAAAATATTTTTCCAATACTGCGAATGGCGTAATGGAAATAAGGGTCAAAATGGCCGATTTGTCATTTTTTCATTGCTTCTCTTACCCAAAAAAGTTATAAAAATTAGATCAAAAAGTCACACACATTACAAAATGGTATCAATAAAAACTACAAATCATCTCGCAAAATATTAGCCCCCCCACAGCTCTGTAGATATAACTATAAAAATGTTATGGGTGTCAGAATATGGTAATATAAAAAAATATTTTTTCTAAGTTTTAATACATTTTTTCACTATTTAGACATAAAAACCTATATACATGTGGTATTGTTATAATTGCACTGACCCAGAGAATGAAGGGCACAGGTCAGTTTTGCCACAAGAGGAGCGCCATAGGAAAAATCTAAAAACCTCCGGTATCCTAAGGGTTAAACCCTTTCTTCAAAAGAACATACAATTTTGTTCTAATCATGGTGTGCATAAAGAAATAGGACATAATGATAAACCCAGAGGTTGGCATGGGCACAGGAGCTATGCCCAAGCCATCACGCAGAGAGTGCCCATTGTAATATACAACCAATTGGAGTTTTCTCAGATAATTGTTTAACCAGCTGTAAATACTAACAGTGGCATCTAAGGCGTTTCAGAGAGGGAAGGCACATGCTTGCGAGGTGCTGATTGATTTAATGGAAAGCAGAGCTATGAGCAATTATCGTGGCTTCATTTAGTCCACTCTTAGGACAGAAATTACCCCAACTTTTTGGACAGCTTGTGATAATATCACAGTATATGTGATATCTAGGAACATTGCAATGTAATTACTTTACAAATTTCTGCATTTTCTACCTGAAAAATAGCTGTAAACTTTCTAGCTCTAGTTGTCTCCCTTCTACTAAATCCCTTTTGTCATGCTTTTCTGTCTTTAGTAACACAGAAGCACAGAGAGGGACAGCAGAAAGTAGAGGGCTTGTCTATCTGCTGAAGTGTGCTCCTATGTGCACTGCTCACAGGCAGCCTGTCTCTCCTTTCAGGTATGCAGCATTTTTGTGTAAGTAAACTGAGCTCTTCCAGCTGCTTAGTTCTGTTTACTGACTTGCTGCTACAGTAGGCAATTCAGACATGCACAGGAGTAAACATCCAGAATCAGGCTTTTGTTTGCTATGCAAAGAATGTAGGGAAGTTTGGGATCAGAAATCTTCTCAGTACAGTATTTGTGGAATAACATCTAAAGGCCCCTGCTATGGAGACAGCAGAAAATAGCAGTGCAGCAGAAATGGGGGAACTAGAACTGCAAAAATATATCTCACAGCAGTAAGATGAGGCTTTTCTGGCATAGAATTTTTGAGCAAAAAGGACTAGTGTTGATCGAGCACCATAGTGCTCGGGTGCTCGGGCCGAACACATCGGGATGCTTGGGTGCTCTACCAAGCACCCGAGTATAATGGAAGTATAATGGAAGTCAATTGGAGAACCCGAGCATTAAACAAGGCACCCCCTGCTCTGAAGAGGGGAGGATGCCTGTTTCATAGGAAAAGGTCAGAAATTAATGGAAACACCACCAAAATGGTTTGGGAACAGCATGGGGAGGATATCTGGATGCATCTTGGACTCCCAGGTCACTGCTGGGAACGATATTGTCTGAGTAGTACGCTACTATTACAGACACACAATAATACGCACAAAACAGAAGATAAAATCGATTTTAGAAGAAAAAATGTTAGGAAACATTCTAGAGGAAAAATTGTTAGGAAACATTCTTTCCTGTATATTTACTTGTAAATAAAGTGCAAGTGCTGCCAAAAATTACAAGGAAGAGGCACTCCGATGCAACCTGTATATGACATAAAGGAGGGCCTCATTCACATTGTGGTACAATAGTTCATGTAGTGGGACTCCTACACTCATAAAGCCTATGCACTAAGGGCTGAAAGGGCTGCCACAAAATTACAAGGAACCGGCACTCCAATACACCCTTTATTACACAAAAAGGAGGGCATTCGATGTTATTGTCAGCACAAACCATGGTGACTATGGGTAATGGGGAATTAGGGTTTGATTCCGGAGAAGGAGCCTGAGAAACAGCTGCGGCTACCACATCCAAGCAAGGCAACATGCGTGCAAATTACCTATTAGGTATAATAAGGTGAGGGCCTGCTGGTGAACTGACCCTGTAAAAGATTGTAGGTGAAGGCCTGCTGGTGAGCTGACCCTGTAAAAAATTATATGCGAGGGCCTGCTGGTGAGCTGACCCTGTAAAATATTTTAGGTGCTGGCCTGCTGGTGAGCTGACCCTCTAAAAGGTTGTAGGTGAGGACCTGCTGGTGAACTGACCCTGTAAAACATTATATGCGAGGGCCTTCAGGTGAACTGACCCTGTAAAAGATTTTAGGTGAAAGCCTGCAGGTGAGCTGACCCTCTAAAACATTATATGCGAGGGCCTGCTGGTGAGCTGACCCTTTAAAAAATTATATGCAAGGGCCTGCTGACGAGCTGACCCTTTAAAAATTATATGCGAGGGTCTGTAGCGGAGCTGACTCTGTAAAACATTATATGCGAAGGCATTATAAGCGACGAATAAGCATGTGTTGATATGATGGAAGAGGAGAAGGAGGATGAGTAAAGGAAGATTCAACCATATACCCTTGTTTGTGGTGAAAGGGGTGCATGGGAATACAGTGTATTAAGTACATTATAAACAACACATTTAAAGTGCCTTTGTGTTCATCAGCTTTCCTCTGGGGGAGTCGAGAAGTCATGGTCAATCCAGGCCTTGTTCAATTTTATTAGGAGTTTAATAGTCAACCGATCAGCATTTTCAGTTAACAGGTGGACACGCTTATCTGTTATAATGCCACCAGCAGCACTAAATAGCTCAGACAAAATGCTGGCGGCAGGGCAGGCCAGCACCTCCAAGGCGTAGAACGCCAGTTCGTGCCACATGTCCAGCTTGGACACCCAATAGTTGTAAGGCACTGAGGAATCATTGAGGACGCTGACACGGTCTGCTATGTACTACTCCAAAAATTTTCCTTCATTAAACTGCCCCAGGCTTTAGAGAGTGTTGCCCTGCCTCTGTTGAAACTGCTGTGTGTTCCTCTTGTCTCCCCTCCTCGGTTGGCCAAGGAACTACGGACTCTGCCGCCAGCGTTGTCAGCTGGAAATTTTTGGAGCAATTTTTCAACAAAGGATCTTCTGTTATTGCACCATTTTGCTCATCCTCTCCACCAGAGGAATGAGAGATGAGAAGTTCTCTTTGTATTGGGGGTCAGAAGGTTGAACAGCCAGTAATCCGTGTTGTCTAAAATGCGTATAACGCGCGGGTCGCTGAGAAGGACAGCCTTAACATGAAGTCAGCCATATGTGCCAGAGTACCAACAGGCAAGACTTCACTGTCGTCATCAGGAGGATCACTCTCAATCTCCTCTTCCTCCTCTTCTGCCCACCCATGCTGAACAGATGGAATTAAACTTCCATGGGTACTACCCTCTGTAGCAGAGGCAACCATCTCCTGCTCCTCCTCCTCCTCCTCTTCATCGTCCAATTCGTGCTGAGAAAACAAACTGAGGGTGGTCTGGCTATCACCCGGTGTCATGTCTTGCCCCATTTCCACCTCTTCCACATGCAAAGTATCATCCTTAATTGTGAGCAGCAAGCGTTTGAGTAGACACAGAAGTGGGATGGTGACGCTGACAATAGTGTTATCGCCGCTCACCATCTGTGTTGATTCCCTAAAGTTTCTTAAAACCTCACAGAGGTCAGACATCCATGCCCACTCCTCGCTTGTGAATAACGGAAGCTGACTGGAAAGGTGACGACCATGTTGCAGTTGGTATACCACTACTGCCCTCTGCTGCTTGCAAAGCCTGGCCAACATGTGGAACGTGCATTTCCAGCGCGTGCTCACGTCGCAAAACAGCCGGTGTGCTGGCAATTTCAAGCGCTGCTGCAGCGTTGACAGACTGGCTGAAGCTGTCGATGACTTGCTGAAATGTGCACACACGCCTTCACCAGTAGCTCAGGGGTAGGTTTTGAGAAACCGCTGAACCACAAGGGTGAATACGTGGGCTCGGCATGGAATGCATCTGAGCTTGCCGAGCTCCAAAGCTGCCACCAAGTTACGGCCATTATCAGACACAACCATGCCTGGTTGTAGGTTGAGTGGTGAGAGCCACAGCTCAGTCTGGTCTCTTATCCCCTTCCACAGATCTGCGGCAGTGTGCTGTTTGTCCCCTATGCATATCAGCTTCTGCATGGCCTGATGCCGCTTCCCCACTGCAGTGCTACACTGCTTTCAGCTACCGACTGATGACTGACTGGTGCTGCACGTGGATAAATCGGAGGTGGAAGTGGAGGAGGAGGAGGAGGAGAAGTGGGGTTTAAAGCCACTAAAGTAGGTGCAGGTGGAAACCCTGATCTAAGTAGGGCAAGCAATCCTTGGCGTCGGTAGCACCTGTGCCATCCCAGGGTAAGACTCGCTCCAGGCCTCCACAACATTCACCCAGTGTGCGGTCAGGGAAATGTAGCGTCCCTGGCCAATTGCACTTGTCCCTGTGTCCGTGGTTAAGTGGAACTTCCCAGTAACTGCGTTGTTCAGGGCATGGGTGATGTTACAGGACACATGTTGGTGTAAGGCGGGCACAGGCACACCTTGAAAAATAGTGGTGGCTGGGGACTGTGTAACGCCGAACGGCCGCCGACATCAGGCTGTGGTAGGGCCTCAGTGTCCACAAGCCTAAATGGCAACATTTCCAGGGCCCGTAATTTAGAAAGCTGCGCATTTAGTGCTATGGCCTGTGGGTGGGTGGCTGGGTATTTTTGCTTGCGTTCAAAGGTCTAGTGTAAGGACATTTGGACGCTGAGCTGGGACACGGAAGTGGATGTGGTCGTTGATGGTGCTTGCGAATGTCCAGGTGCAGGGCGGGAAGCATCCGGGCCTGCGCCTTCGACAGTGGGATTGGCCAGCACATAACACAGGGGAAGAGGAGGCAGTGGTGTGACCCGCAGACACAGATTGTGGACCCAGGTGTTCGTCCCACTTATTACGGTGCTTGGATGCCATGTGGCGGATCATGCTGGTGGCCGTGACGTTGCTAGTGTTCACGCTCCTGGTCATTTTCATGTGGCACAGGTTGCAAAGTACTATTCTTTTGTCGTCCCAACTTTACTCCAAAAAGCACCATACTGCGGAACATCTACCCCTTGGCAAGGGTAATTTCTGCAAGGGGTTGCTCCGTGGAACAGTTATGGGCCTGTGTGGTGTGGCCCGCCTTAACCACAACCTCAGTGATTGACAACTGTGTCTCATCCTCTTTATCAACCTCTTAATCATTAATTGCGGTTGACTCATTGGCAACTGTGTCTCATCATCATCCACCTCATTAAACACTAATTGCCGTTCCCCACCGTCATGTTCTTGTGACTGTGGATACTCAAGAGGTTGGGAATCAGGGTACAAGATCTCATGTCCCTCTTCAAGCGTGCTTGGCAAGAGGGCCAAATTAAGTAATGGCGATGAAAAGATGTCCTCGGAATTTCCGAGTGTGGGATCACTTGTTTGGCCAGACTGTACAAGGTGGGAGGAAGGAGGATCAGGGTGAGGATTGTGTTGACCAGACTCCTGGCTACTGAGACTGGACTTGGTGGAAGACAGGATGGTGCTTAACCGACTGGAGGCATTATCTGCTGCAATCCAACCGACCACCTGGTCGCACTGGTCTGACTTCAAGAGTGTTGTCCTGCGCCGTCCTGTGCCGTCCTGCAAACTGGGACATGAAGCTAGGTACTGTATCGTGGATGATTGTTTTTCTTGTGCTCTCATAGCAGGCACAGTTTATCCGCGCCCAGGGCCACAGCTTCTGCGTGCACCATCAGCATCACGGCCACTTCCCAGTCCCTTACTGTTCGCCTTCATTTTAAATGTGATTTATGCTTGAAAGTATGTCACATGTACAGTAGTGTAGGATTTGGAAGTGTATGCGCAAAATAATTTACAAAGGTATTTGTGATGAGGAAACGTTATACAGGACAGGTACCACAGGTAATGTCACTGTTCGCAGTGTCTACAGAAATAGTACACTGGATGTCACTGATATTTTAGGGATGTGCACACTTTAAACAGGAGATGTGGCGCGGATAATTTAACTGTCCGCAGTGGACACCGTCTACTGAAATAGTACACTGGATGTCACTGATATTTTAGGGATGCGCACACTTTAAACAGGGGATGTGGCAGCGGATAATTTAACTGTCCTCAGCGGACACCATCTACGGAAAAAGTACACTGGATGTCACTGATATTTTAGGGATGCATACACTTAATACAGGAGATGTGGCGCAAATAATTGAACTGTCCGCAGTGGCCTATTACACAGTATTTAGCGAAGGATGCGCTAAAAATATATATTGCTGCTGTCACACACAATAGTCCTTACAAGGACTTTTGGGTTTTTGAAATGTTTTTGTACAAAAAAAATATTCAATTACATTCCCTACACTCTCTGTCCCTTCCTATGCTCAGCTCTCATTGACTTTGAATGAGCCGAACACTCGTTATCCGGTGCTATATAGCACCCAATGATGCGTTCCGGACCGCCAATCACAGTAATGCCAGTAGCCAACATGGCTACTGGCATTACAGTGAGGGCAGTACTCACCTCTATGTTTATTGGCTGCGTAGCAGCCAAGAAACGTGCGGGAAGGAGACTCAAGCAAGGCGCTCGAGCACATGCGTTACTTGGCCGAGTACTGTAATGTGCTGAGCATCGAGATGCTTGAGCCGAACAGGTGTTCGGCCGAGCATGCTCAATCATCACTAATGAGGACCCATAATAGTTTGCAGTTTTTAGTAAACAAAAAAAATCTCAGGTAGGCTTTTAAATAAAATGTAATACAATAAAAAGCCCCCTCCAAAAATATGAAGAGCCCCTTTTATTTTAATTTTCAAATAAAAAAATATTATGCAATGCAATCATTATTCTGTAATTGTGGTTTTTTTTTCAGTTTACCTTTAAAAAAAGTCAAGCGTACCCAAAAAGCTACCAAAAAATTACAACCCATCCTGCAAAACACAAACCACAGCTATGACGACAAAAAGGTAAAAAGTAACAGATTCTGATTGTTGTGACAAAAATATATTTTTTCCAGAAAAACTGCTTTTATCAGACAAAAGTACTAAAACTTTTCAGCCATTTTTGAGATACGAGGGTTAAAAATCAGTCTGTTAGAGAGTATCAGCTGAGTGCTCATGTGAAGCCTTATCTGTGATCTTCTGACCTTATAAACACTCATTATAGCTGAATTCTTATCACATTTATGAGAATAAGGCTTAAATAAGAGTTTATGAAGTCAGGGGTTCAGAGATAAGGCTTAACATGAGCTATCAGATGATAGGAAAAAGAAGTGATATTCTGAAAACAGGCTGATTTTTAACCCCTTTAAATCAAAAACAGTGAACATTTTTAATAAAGACCAATTAAAAAAAAAGATTTTTAGCCCAAAATGAGTAAAATGCAATCAGAAAAAAATTGCTGCCAAGGTGTCCACAGCCTTAAAGTTAACAAGTTATTTAGACCACATAATGTATAACATAAATCATGTCCTATTTTTACAACAAAAAAATTATGAACATTAAGAAATTATATGAAAAATTGTACCAATAAAAACTATAACACATCCTGCAAAATTCAAGCACTCTTTCTCTTCCCTTAGACATAATTTTTATATAGATTTCTAAGAAATATCTCATGACTTGTCTGTTTTGGGCAGAAATATTTAAATTTGCAGCATTGTTAAATTAACATCTAAATAATGTTAATTTAACAAAATTGCTAAATCATAATACGATAAAATAATATAAGACCACATTTTACTGTATTTCTGTACTAATAATCATATGAAAAATAAACTATTGGTTTTCAAATGTCCTTTATGGTTGAAAGTATCACTTTTAAATTATAGCACAGAACATTCAAAAAGTCATTTAAATGGAAATTTCTTAGATTTTACTTTAAATGTCGCCTCCTTCTGCTGACACTGACTATTTTAGCCGTAGTTACATTACTGCTTCAGACAATCATTTTTCTTCTGAGATACACTATCAGGCTCTGCATTACTAGTATATCCTTTCCTTTAATATTTTAATCTGTCAAAGTTGAATTGGTATCATTACTTCTATTAAAACTAATGTAAAATTGCCGGTTCATTTTTTAACTCATATGCAATGACAAGATTGGAAACAAAAACTTCCTCGAAACAAGTCAAATGATTTAGAATAGCAAACGCTAATATACAATAGAAAAGATAATTCATAAGACATGTGGTTCAATGTACTGCATTATATCATTATATGAAAGTTTTTCCATGAAAATCCAGCCTGCAAATCAATTTTGGAAGGAAGAAAATAGACTTTCAGAGCCATTCTATAGGTATCTATTCTGCAAGTCAATGTCCAACCCCTTAGGATATGAGTCAAGTTACAATATCAGCCATCTGTAGCACTTTGCAGTTAAAGAAGTTCTCCAGACAATGGTTGGCTAAGTATGCATTTCCTTTGTGGCAAGAAGCACTAGGTAGCAGCAACTGCCTCAACAGGATGTATTATGGCCATCAAGAGGTATTGATTCTCCTTATTCGAGATCTGCCCTAAAATCTCTTCACCTTTTTGAAATATCAGAAAAGTGGTACTTGTACTAAATCTAAAATTCATAAAAATATTCTAGGAATGCAAATTATTATTTAACCCCTTCCTGCTTCCATGCCATACTATTACATCATGGGCGGGAGCCAATACTATCTTCAGTGAGTGTCAGCTATGAGATACAGCTGACACCCTGCTACAAAGGTCAGAATCAGAGCTAGCTCAGATCCCTGCCATTTAACTCCCAAGATGCCCTGGTTAATATGCATGTGACATTTAAGTGGTTTACAGGGGCCTCCATCTGTAAGTGGTTGTAGGGGCCCAATGATGGTCATTGAAGATGGAGGCCTTACAGTTGCCATGTCTGGCAGCCTGTTGTTATGAAGTGGATGTGGATCTGCTGTGCCACTTGAACAGATTCGGCTTGGTGCTACTCCTAAGAATGTTAGCTAGGTGCCCCCAATCCCCCCCAGTCTTTACCCTTTAACCCTTCTACAGGGATCTGGACTCCACTGCAGTGGAACTATGCTCTTTGGAGTAGTCCATGTTCAAGTCATTGCTGACTCACAAGGATTAAGAGGCACAAGTGCTCAGCACTGATGGATCAGGCAAAATTAGCCAGTAACAGGCTCAAGTGAGGGCAGGAAGAATTTATGTGATTCGATAAATAGTCTGATGTCCGGGCAGGCAGATAATGGTCAGAACGGAGATCAGGCAGATGTCAGGGGGAATATCAGGCAGCTGTCAGGTCAAATCTGGGAAACAGGTAGAATTTGATAAATGGACAGATGAATGTCAAAATGGCACACCTTTGCAGGACTCTAGCACTGTGCCACAATGGCGCTTTTAATCGTTATTTTGGAATAAAGAAGATTTTTAGTAGTGAGTGCCGCAATCTTTTTTCTATATTTACTACTATCCCTGGAAGACCCTATGAGTACGGCCATATGGTCAGGTTTCGTGATGCAGTTTTTTGCAAGCTAAAATCAGAAGTGACTCATAAAAGGAGAGAAAGTACACAGGACAAGTATGATTTCTCCTCTTTTTGAATTCACTTCTGGTTTTGGCTTACAAAACAGCATCAGGAAACCTGACCTTGTGGTCGTACCCTAAGATGGCTGGTTTATGTCTGTAATTGGTGTCTAACAGAGATATGGTAGACATATATTATCACATTGATGGCTGAGCTCACAATTATGCTTCACAGCTAGCATCAAGCCTCATAGACCAGCCAAAATCCTCCCTCCTGATTGTCTGTCAGACTGACTTCTAAGCATTGTGGGCAGGACTGCCAGCTAGGATCAATCCTATCATGTGATCCTGTGTCTTCATCTTCCCTGTCCTGTTCGCGTAAGTAAAATGGCAGGCACTGTTTGGCGGGATTCATCTGAAGCAAAATGTCTGATTTATTTAGAACAAGAATATTTGTGAAATTCATGATGAATCCAATTAGTTTTCTACTCCCATTATAGTGGGGAAGCAGTTGCATGGTATGAATTTGCTATTCTTAGGTGATGTACTCTTTAGAGCCATCAATTGGGCATCACTAGTCTTTGTAATATGTAAAAAAAAAAATCACTGATCCTTTATAATGCTTATAATAGCCTCCACTTATATATGGGGACTCTTTTTCTCACAGATTCCCACGAACAACAATGAGATACAGTGGCGGAAATAATTATTTGACCCCTCACTGATTTTGTAAGTTTGTCCAATGACAAAGAAATGAAAAGTCTCAGAACAGTATCATTTCAATGGTAGGTTTATTGTAACAGTGGCAGATAGCACATCAAAAGGAAAATCGAAAAAATAACTTTAAATAAAAGATAGCAACTGATTTGCATTTCATTGAGTGAAATAAGTATTTGAACCCCTACCAACCATTAAGAGTTCTGGCTCCCACAGAGTGGTTAGACACTTCTACTCAATTAGTCACCCTCATTAAGGACACCTGTCTTAACTAGTCACCTGTATAAAAGACACCTGTCCACAGAATCAATCAATCAAGCAGACTCCAAACTCTCCAACATGGGAAAGACCAAAGAGCTGTCCAAGGATGTCAGAGACAAAATTGTAGACCTGCACAAGGCTGGAATGGGCTACAAAACCATTAGCAAGAAGCTGGGAGAGAAGGTGACAACTGTTGGTGCGATTGTTCGAAAATGGAAGGAGCACAAAATGACCATCAATCGACCTCGCTCTGGGGCTCCACGCAAGATCTCACCTCGTGGGGTGTCAATGGTTCTGAGAAAGGTGAAAAAGCATCCTAGAACTACACGGGAGGAGTTAGTTAATGACCTCAAATTAGCAGGGACCACAGTCACCAAGAAAACCATTGGAAACACATTACACCGCAATGGATTAAAATCCTGCAGGGCTCGCAAGGTCCCCCTGCTCAGGAAGGCACATGTGCAGGCCCGTCTGAAGTTTGCCAATGAACACCTGAATGATTCAGAGAGTGACTGGGAGAAGGTGCTGTGGTCTGATGAGACCAAAATAGAGCTCTTTGGCATTAACTCAACTCGCTGTGTTTGGAGGAAGAAAAATGCTGCCTATGACCTCCAAAACACCGTCCCCACCGTCAAGCATGGGGGTGGAAACATTTTGCTTTGGGGGTGTTTTTCTGCTAAGGGCACAGGACAACTTATTCGCATAAACGGGAAAATGGACAGAGCCATGTATCGTAAAATCCTGAGCGACAACCTCCTTCCCTCTGCCAGGAAACTGAAAATGGGTCGTGGATGGGTGTTCCAGCACGACAATGACCCAAAACATACAGCAAAGGCAACAAAGGAGTGGCTCAAGAAGAAGCACATTAAGGTCATGGAGCACATTAAGGTCTATGGAGGGAGCTCAAGCTCAGAGTTGCACAGAGACAGCCTCGAAACCTTAGGGATTTAGAGATGATCTGCAAAGAGGAGTGGACCAACATTCCTCCTAAAATGTGCGCAAACTTGGTCATCAATTACAAGAAACGTTTGACCTCTGTGCTTGCAAACAAGGGTTTTTCCACCAAGTATTAAGTCTTTTTTTGTTAGAGGGTTCAAATACTTATTTCACTCAATGAAATGCAAATCAGTTGCTATCTTTTATTTAAAGTTATTTTTTCAATTTTCCTTTTGCCACTGTTACAATAAACCTACCATTGAAATGATACTGTTCTGAGACTTTTCATTTCTTTGTCATTGGACAAACTTACAAAATCAGTGAGGGGTCAAATAATTATTTCTGCCACTGTAAACCCGTTTTGTGTGTCTCAGTGTAGAAGAAGACATACAGTAGGGGGCATTTGATTTGAAGCCTAATTTTGACCTTGTATTCGGTGCAGTTTTTTTCACTTCATTTATTATATGTATTATGCTTTTCTTGATTGGACCATTAGAGTAGCCCAATATCTACAATCAAACTTGTAGATTGATAAAGCTAGTTTTAGACGCAATGATATATTTTCTACTGGGAATTTTAGAATGTGTCCTTGAATGTCCATGTTTATCTTATCAAAATGGGTTAAAAACATTAAAATGTAATTGGAGCTTTTTCTCCTACCAGTCTTGCCTTATGTACAGAGTCTCTTACGTTAATGTACTGTAAATCCGGCTTTACACCTGCATTTTAAAACATTCTCAAATTATTCTCCAAAGTCGTGACAAAGTCATATGGTGATACAAATATTTTTTTCAAGAGGTTCATTTAAATTCTACTTAACTGAAATCAAACCAGATAATCTGATTCAGGCTCACGATTAATTTTTGTAGTGGGTCTTTTTAAAAAAAATTATATCTTTTTTATTATTATTATTATTTTTCTCAGGTTTTGGAAGAACTTATTTTTCATAGATACCGCCCATAGATTCTGCAAAGATCATCTGAAAGACATTTCACTATGTATTCTTATGGGAAAATACTGCTACGTACAGCTTCACCATCCAAATTATTCCTCAGGGCAAGTTCTTTTATGAGAAATTTCATGTGGTTGGAACCATGGAATATGCTCTACTCCAAATGTAACTATTTTCTATTTTATTTTTAATTGATTGCTTTGAATATCAAATAGATACCTCCCAAGGTTGCATACAACAGAAACAGTAAGTTTCCAAAGTTTCACTCACTACCTTTACATATAACATGGATAATTTCAGTGCAGAGATTATATCTAATGCATACTACTCAAGATAGCGTTTTTCATCTGTTTTTCAAAATATCCCAGTAAAAAAAACTAAGAACATAGTGCAGACCATTCAGATATAAAATAAACATACTTACATTAAAAAGGTAAAATCATACTTGAAGAAAATCATCACATGTGGGATGCCGACTTATCAGCTTTATCAAGGGTTTTTTCCCTCTGATAGATTTAACATTCATTTGGTCAGGAGAGGACAGAGGAGTCAGAGACCAAGCTATCAGCTAGCCCAGGGATGCTCAACCTGCGGCCCTCCAGCTGTTGTAAAACTACAACTCCCACCATGCCCTTCTGTAGGCTGATAGCTATGGGCTGTCCGGGAATGATGCGAGTTGTAGTTTTGCAACAGCTGGAGGGCCACAGGTTGAGCATACCTGAGCTAGCCTAAAGGTGGGTTCACACAAAGGTTTCAACTAGAGTTTTTATTTACATTTGCATTTTAGTAGCCTTTTTTTTGCATCTTTGGTTTTTAGTACATTTTTAGCTGTAAAGCTCCAGATATTAGCTAAAATTCTATGTTAACTATGAAACAATGGACATGAGCATTTTTTGCAATCAGTGTCTCCTGTTAATTAGTTTTCTTTAATAAGCATGTTGATACTTTTGGAAGTATTTATAGTGTTTTAACATCTCTTCTATAGGGAAAAAATGTTTAGAAAAAAAAAAAGCTGCTTGTGGTATGGAAAAAAAAGTAAATTTGTGGGTCTAGGGAACGTAAATGGATTTATCACAGAATGCCATTCCAGAGCTGCCTTGTAGTGTGAAACACAGAAGCCGTGGGAAAAAAATAAACATTTTTAAATAAACCTAACCTAAAATAAATCTAAGTCATTAAATAATGTTTCCCAAGATATTTAATGCTTTTAGGCTCATGCAAAAGTGTGTATTGACCAATGTCAAACTGGTCAAATTCAAATTATGATATTTTTTTTATTTATTGAAAAATGGAAGCAAAGACCAAGTAACAATACTCTGCTCCTTTAGTCAATCTTCAGATCTTTCTAGAAGGTGCTCTGATTTTTCTCATAATATTACTGTAAATTATAACCTTCAAGCATCCCTGACATAACTCCCAGTTAATGTCCTTATTGTGTCATCCTTTATAACATTTGTTTGGGCTTTCTTTAATAATTTATGAAATACCTAATGTACCATCTGTCATGGAAGAAAATAAAGGGAATAAAATCACTAAGTCATAATCACAGCACTCGGTTTGCAATATTCCGTGGCATTTATCTCTGCATAAATTCATATATTTATTTATTTTGAATTATTCTCATTTATATCTGAAATATAAAACAGTTTTCCAAAATAAGCAGAGCTTAGAAATGCTAAAATACAGAATTTTTGGGGGTATTAGAAAACGGCACATGCTTAAAATGTCTTAACCTGAAAATACAACTTGCGTCATTACTGCACCATATGGTGTGAACTCGTGAAGTCTGTCGCGTTACAAGGCAGGATGAGATTTTTAAAGACAGCCAATAGGTTTATGTCCCATCTGAATATGCATTTATGTAAATGTGTATCATAAATTTCTACCATAAGTAATATAACATTTCAATAACACAAGCAGCCAGGTTACAGAAGTTTACATAAATCACCTACGCGTGAAGCAGAACCTATTGAACCAGCAAAACAAAAAATTTCCTCTCTAACATTGCAGCTAATTCTTTCTGACATGTTTTTTGTTTTGTTACAGGAAATGTTAAAAAAGATTTTGGCGAACGTGATTTCCGTGGCAGAATTATTGTGGCATGGCACGCAACTTTAATGAAGAATTTATGCCAGAGAAGTTTGTTGTAGTAAATGGCAGGCAGGAACCCAGTACAATCCTAGAGGAATATTGTGAGATGATCTTGGGCCTATATATGATCAGTTCATAGGAGTAAACTACTGTACTACTGCCTTTTACGCTCATTGCATAATTTCTTAATTCATCTTTATACAGGTTTAGAGATCTGTTTGTCTTACTGAGCTCCAAATTCCCATTATAGACATAAATGAAATTATACAATTTTTACTATTGCAGTCACCACTAGAGGGAGCTTAGGAGCTTACCACATACTGCATATACACTAAACTACATAATAAAATCGTATGCAGTAAGCTCCTAGGCTCCACCTAGTGGTGGCTGAAGGAGATTGTCACTTAGCGCCATGTCTAGGCAGGGAATTTGAAGCTCTGTGTGTGAAAAAAACTATTTTCAGCACATATTTTGAGTTTTTATGACTTTATCGCTTTTTTATATTAGTGTAAGATATATACTACCAGATCTGCAATCTTCCTATAATACTCCATAAGCTACAAAAATTCCTAATAATGATCCTTGCGGTAATGGGAACAATGGTGTTCACATAAAGGAACTCCAGTAAACACCCTCATTGCTAAATAATGGGGTTGTCCGCTTTGTGCGATCTTTCGCTTAGAAGGGCCCCCTGATGATAGGTTTATCACAGTGTGACTTTTAGAAACCCAACTGATCATCTGTGGGGGGAACCTATGAGCAAGTGTTCAACTACCCTGCAATTTAGTTGCTTAAAAGATGAAATATTACACAGTACCACCAGAATGGGTTCTCTGTGTAATGCAAATATGAGCTGGAGCAAGGGACACTCTTTGTAACTACTATCCAGTCTATCTAATATAGATGGGTTCTGAACAGGAGGATAGTCTTGAAAAAAATATCATATTGTATTCTGAATACAGCTCCTGTTATTCCTAAGTGTCCCAATAAAATGGGACAGGGTTGTACTCTGAGGAGTTGCTTGAACTGGTGCTTTGAATGGTGCACTCCATAGTAGACATTAAAGAGAATGTGTCGGAGAATTACCTTTTGTTTAAATTATGGTTTTATGTTTAATATATTTTTAAAGCGTTTTTGATGACGTTAATTTAAAATTTTCATGTCAATATCTATATTTAAACAAAAAAAAAAAAAAAACAACATAAAATCCTGCAGTTTTCACACTGGCCACTAAGCCTAATAATTGGCACCACTTCTTGGTCTGTACAGTTCACTTTACTGCAGTTATCTTCTTATCTGTCATTCTAATCCTGCCTGTAATGATATCAACTCTGTGTATAGATAGGGCAGGATCCACCATTCACAATAGGTGATTGTCACATCTTATCTATTCTTCCCTTGTACAATGACCTCTGCACATGTTGCAGAGCATGCCTAGAAAACTCTCCCACAGGAGTCAATGATGTCCCTTCCTGACCATTGTGTCTATGGCCCATGGGGCTGCCGTAAAGCAATTTTTTTTAATGCTGTGTAAATCCTGTTAAGAACAGCTCATGCAAGATGGTCACCCCCATAATCCTGTTCAGGAAATAGAATAAAAAAAATCTGCCATCAGAAAATAAAAATAGATTAGAAAAAAAGGAGATGTGCTACTATTTGATTTTAACTGGCAGAAAAAAAAAATTGGTGATACATTTCTTTTAAGTGTCCTAATGTTTATATACTTTAAAGAAACCCAATCATTCCCACAATCTTGTGTTACTTCCTTCCATCTGACCCCTCTCTAGCTATCAATAGGTAGCTAAAAGAGAAGTCTGAAGGAAGAGAGAAACACATGGCTTTGTATTATCAGACTACATACAGTTTGTTTGTAGTCACTAAGCAAGGACACATGTAGACTACATAGGCGCTAACCATTTTTAATCACAGCAATTTGCAAAGTACCCATCAATAAATTGAAGAAAAACAACCAAAATAAGGTCCATCAACAGCCCAGACCATGTATTTTTCATACAAATAAATTGATATCTTATCTCCTCACAGCTCAGTGTGGACTGTTGGTTTGTCTAGCGGAAAAAACAAACCCACCACCGTGAAAGCAGATCATTTTCAGGGCTACACTACCAAAAGAAGCCAGGCTGGACAAAACCCTGGATCTGACAGTCTTCAGACAGTTTATTGTATTACAAATCATATACTGTTTTGATGTCTTATGGGATAGTGAGCACACTCGGTCTAAAAAAAAGCTCTGAGGGAGTGCTGTGAGCATACTCAAATTTGCAGAGCTCCATATGTAAGAGTGGAAGGATGAGTTGACCAGTTCCATCATCTTTTGTCATGGGTATGAAACTAAGTTATTTACCTTTTTATAACAGAGGTGTTACTTTTCATTGTACCCATACCTTATAGTCATTAGAGGATGGGCTGCCCCTGTCTCCGGTGTTCGCAGCACAAGTTGACAGGTGACAAAAAGTGCTAGCCTATGGTAAAGACTAGTGATGAGCGGGAGGTGCCATATTATATTTTGCGATATTTAGATTGAATATTCGTCTTATATTAGTCAAAATTGAATATTCAGCATTATTCTATTGCGAATAATATGCGATTTAATTATTCAAGTATTGAGATTTTTTTTAAACTGTATAAGGCAACTTTCGTATTGGTTGGCTATGGCTATTGGCTAATATGTGTATTTTACGAATATTCGCTATATTGCTATATATTCTTGTTTTAGAATATGACTAGAGTTGAGCGAACACCTGGATGTTCGGGTTCGAGAAGTTCGGCCGAACATCCCGGAAATGTTCGGGTTCGGGATCCGAACCCGATCCGAACTTCGTCCCGAACCCGAACCCCATTGAAGTCAATGGG
This sequence comes from Bufo gargarizans, assembly GCF_014858855.1. Classification (NCBI taxonomy): domain Eukaryota; kingdom Metazoa; phylum Chordata; class Amphibia; order Anura; family Bufonidae; genus Bufo; species Bufo gargarizans. Next base: position 12,797,851 of record NC_058083.1, on the reverse strand, counting down.
GACCCGAACTTTTCGGCACTAAAAAGGCTGTAAAACAGCCCAGGAAAGAGCTAGAGGGCTGCAAAAGGCAGCAACATGTAGGTAAATCCCCTGCAAACAAATGTGGATAGGGAAATGAATTAAAATAAAAATTAAATAAATAAAAATTAACCAAAATCAATTGGAGAGAGGTTCCATAGCAGAGAATCTGGCTTCCCGTCACCCACCACTGGAACAAACCATTCTCAGATATTTAGGCCCCGGCACCCAGGCAGAGGAGAGAGGTCCCGTAACAGAGAATCTGTCTTCATGTCAGCAGAGAATTAGTCTGCATGTCATAGCAGAGAATGAGGCTTCACGTCAGCCACCACTGCAACAGTCCATTGGCATATATTTAGGCCCAGCACCCAGGCAGAGGAGGGAGGTCCCGTAACAGAGAATCTGTCTTCATGTCAGCAGAGAATTAGTCTGCATGTCATAGCAGAGAATGAGGCTTCACGTCAGCCACCACTGCAACAGTCCATTGGCATATATTTAGGCCCAGCACACACACAGGCAGAGGAGAGAGGTCCCGTAACAGAGAATCTGGCTTCATGTCAGCAGAGAATCAGTCTGCATGTCATAGCAGAGAATGAGGCTTCACGTCAGCCACCACTGCAACAGTCCATTGGCATATATTTAGGCCCAGCACACACACAGGCAGAGGAGAGAGGTCCCGTAACAGAGAATCTGGCTTCATGTCAGCAGAGAATCAGTCTGCATGTCATAGCAGAGAATCAGGCTTCACGTCAGCCACCACTGTAACAGTCCATTGTCATATATTTAGGCCCAGGCACCCAGGCAGAGGAGAGAGGTCCCGTAACAGACAATCTGGCTTCATGTCAGCAGAGAATCAGTCTTCATATCATAGCAGAGAATCAGGCTTCACGTCAGCCACCAATGCAACAGTCCATTGTCAGATATTTAGGCCCAGCACCCAGGCAGAGGAGAGAGGTCCCGTAACAGACAATCAGGCTTCACGTCAGCCACCACTGCAACAGTCCATTGGCATATATTTAGGCCCAGCACCCAGGCAGAGGAGAGAGGTCCCGTAACAGAGAATCTGGCTTCATGTCAGCAGAGAATCAGTCTGCATGTCATAGCAGAGAATGAGGCTTCACGTCAGCCACCACTGCAACAGTCCATTGGCATATATTTAGGCCCAGCACACACACAGGCAGAGGAGAGAGGTCCCGTAACAGAGAATCTGTCTTCATGTCAGCAGAGAATTAGTCTGCATGTCATAGCAGAGAATGAGGCTTCACGTCAGCCACCACTGCAACAGTCCATTGGCATATATTTAGGCCCAGCACCCAGGCAGAGGAGGGAGGTCCCGTAACAGAGAATCTGTCTTCATGTCAGCAGAGAATTAGTCTGCATGTCATAGCAGAGAATGAGGCTTCACGTCAGCCACCACTGCAACAGTCCATTGGCATATATTTAGGCCCAGCACACACACAGGCAGAGGAGAGAGGTCCCGTAACAGAGAATCTGGTTTCATGTCAGCAGAGAATCAGTCTGCATGTCATAGCAGAGAATGAGGCTTCACGTCAGCCACCACTGCAACAGTCCATTGGCATATATTTAGGCCCAGCACACACACAGGCAGAGGAGAGAGGTCCCGTAACAGAGAATCTGGCTTCATGTCAGCAGAGAATCAGTCTGCATGTCATAGCAGAGAATCAGGCTTCACGTCAGCCACCACTGTAACAGTCCATTGTCATATATTTAGGCCCAGGCACCCAGGCAGAGGAGAGAGGTCCCGTAACAGACAATCTGGCTTCATGTCAGCAGAGAATCAGTCTTCATATCATAGCAGAGAATCAGGCTTCACGTCAGCCACCAATGCAACAGTCCATTGTCAGATATTTAGGCCTAGCACCCAGGCAGAGGAGAGAGGTCCCGTAACAGACAATCAGGCTTCACGTCAGCCACCACTGCAATAGTCCATTGGCATATATTTAGGCCCAGCACCCAGGCAGAGGAGAGAGGTCCCGTAACAGAGAATCTGGCTTCATGTCAGCAGAGAATCAGTCTGCATGTCATAGCAGAGAATGAGGCTTCACGTCAGCCACCACTGCAACAGTCCATTGGCATATATTTAGGCCCAGCACACACACAGGCAGAGGAGAGAGGTCCCGTAACAGAGAATCTGTCTTCATGTCAGCAGAGAATTAGTCTGCATGTCATAGCAGAGAATGAGGCTTCACGTCAGCCACCACTGCAACAGTCCATTGGCATATATTTAGGCCCAGCACCCAGGCAGAGGAGGGAGGTCCCGTAACAGAGAATCTGTCTTCATGTCAGCAGAGAATTAGTCTGCATGTCATAGCAGAGAATGAGGCTTCACGTCAGCCACCACTGCAACAGTCCATTGGCATATATTTAGGCCCAGCACACACACAGGCAGAGGAGAGAGGTCCCGTAACAGAGAATCTGGCTTCATGTCAGCAGAGAATCAGTCTGCATGTCATAGCAGAGAATGAGGCTTCACGTCAGCCACCACTGCAACAGTCCATTGGCATATATTTAGGCCCAGCACACACACAGGCAGAGGAGAGAGGTCCCGTAACAGAGAATCTGGCTTCATGTCAGCAGAGAATCAGTCTGCATGTCATAGCAGAGAATGAGGCTTCACGTCAGCCACCACTGCAACAGTCCATTGGCATATATTTAGGCCCAGCACACACAAAGGCAGAGGAGAGAGGTCCCGTAACAGAGGATCTGGCTTCATGTCAGCAGAGAATCAGTCTGCATGTCATAGCAGAGAATCAGTCTTCACGTCAGCCACCACTGCAACAGTCCATTGTCATAAATTTAGGCCCAGCACCCAGGCAGAGGAGAGAGGTCCCGTAACAGACAATCTGGCTTCATGTCAGCAGAGAATTAGTCTGCATGTCATAGCAGAGAATCAGGCTTCATGTCAGCCACCACTGCAACAGTCCATTGGCATATATTTAGGCCTAGCACACAGGCAGAGGAGAGGTTCATTCAACTTTGGGTAGCCTCGCAATATAATGGTAAAATGAAAATAAAAATAGGATTGAATGAGGAAGTGCCCTGGAGTCCAATAATATATGGTTATGGGGAGGTAGTTAATGTCTAATCTGGACAAGGGACGGACAGGTCCTGTGGGATCCATGCCTGGTTCATTTTTATGAACGTCAGCTTGTCCACATTGGCTGTAGACAGGCGGCTGCGTTTGTCTGTAATGACGCCCCCTGCCGTGCTGAATACACGTTCAGACAAAACGCTGGCTGCCGGGCAGGCCAGCACCTCCAAGGCATAAAAGGCTAGCTCTGGCCACGTGGACAATTTAGAGACCCAGAAGTTGAATGGGGCCGAACCATCAGTCAGTACGTGGAGGGGTGTGCACACGTACTGTTCCACCATGTTAGTGAAATGTTGCCTCCTGCTAACACGTTGCGTATCAGGTGGTGGTGCAGTTAGCTGTGGCGTGTTGACAAAAGTTTTCCACATCTCTGCCATGCTAACCCTGCCCTCAGAGGAGCTGGCCGTGACACAGCTGCCTTGGCGACCTCTTGCTCCTCCTCTGCCTTGGCCTTGGGCTTCCACTTGTTCCCCTGTGACATTTGGGAATGCTCTCAGTAGCGCGTCTACCAACGTGCGCTTGTACTCGCGCATCTTCCTATCACGCTCCAGTGCAGGAAGTAAGGTGGGCACATTGTCTTTGTAGCGTGGATCCAGCAGGGTGGCAACCCAGTAGTCCGCACAGGTTAAAATGTGGGCAACTCTGCTGTCGTTGCGCAGGCACTGCAGCATGTAGTCGCTCATGTGTGCCAGGCTGCCCAGGGGTAAGGACAAGCTGTCCTCTGTGGGAGGCGTATCGTCATCGTCCTGCCTTTCCCCCCAGCCACGCACCAGTGATGGACCCGAGCTGCGTTGGGTGCCACCCCGCTGTGACCATGCTTCATCCTCATCCTCCTCCACCTCCTCCTCATCCTCGTCCTCCTCGTCCTCCAGTAGTGGGCCCTGGCTGGCCACATTTGTACCTGGCCTCTGCTGTTGCCAAAAACCTCCCTCTGAGTCACTTCGAAGAGACTGGCCTGAAAGTGCTAAAAATGACCCCTCTTCCTCCTCCTCCTCCTCCTCCTCCTGGGCCACCTCCTCTTCCATCATCGCCCTAAGTGTTTTCTCAAGGAGACATAGAAGTGGTATTGTAACGCTGATAACGGTGTCATCGCCACTGGCCATGTTTGTGGAGTACTCGAAACAGCGCAACAGGGCACACAGGTCTCGCATGGAGGCCCAGTCATTGGTGGTGAAGTGGTGCTGTTCTGTAGTGCGACTGACCCGTGCGTGCTGCAGCTGAAACTCCACTATGGCCTGCTGCTGCTCGCACAGTCTGTCCAGCATGTGCAAGGTGGAGTTCCACCTGGTGGGCACGTCGCATATGAGGCGGTGAGCGGGAAGGCCGAAGTTACGCTGTAGCGCAGACAGGCGAGCAGCAGCAGGATGTGAACGCCGGAAGCGCGAACAGACGGCCCGCACTTTATGCAGCAGCTCTGACATGTCGGGGTAGTTGTGAATGAACTTCTGCACCACCAAATTCAGCACATGCGCCAAGCAAGGGATGTGCGTCAAATTGGCTAGTCCCAGAGCTGCAACGAGATTTCGCCCATTATCACACACCACCAGGCCGGGCTTGAGGCTCACCGGCAGCAACCACTCGTCGGTCTGTTGTTCTATACCCCGCCACAACTCCTGTGCGGTGTGGGGCCTGTCCCCCAAACATATGAGTTTCAGAATGGCCTGCTGACGTTTACCCCGGGCTGTGCTGAAGTTGGTGGTGAAGGTGTGTGGCTGACTGGATGAGCAGGTGGAAGAAGAGGAGGAGGAAGCCGAGAAGGAGGAGGTGGCAACAGGAGGCAAAGAATGTTGCCCTGCGATCCTTGGCGGCGGAAGGACGTGCGCCAAACAGCTCTCCGCCTGGGGCCCAGCTGCCACTACATTTACCCAGTGTGCAGTTAGGGAGATATAGCGTCCCTGGCCGTGCTTACTGGTCCACGTATCTGTGGTTAGGTGGACCTTGCTACAGATGGCGTTGCGCAGTGCACACTTGATTTTATCGGATACTTGGTTGTGCAGGGAAGGCACGGCTATCTTGGAGAAGTAGTGCCGGCTGGGAACAACATACTGTGGGACAGCAAGCGACATGAGCTGTTTGAAGCTGTCTGTGTCCACCAGCCTAAATGACAGCATTTCATAGGCCAGTAGTTTAGAAATGCTGGCATTCAGGGCCAGGGATCGAGGGTGGCTAGGTGGGAATTTACGCTTTCTATCAAATGTTTGTGAGATGGAGAGCTGAACGCTGGCGTGTGACATGGTTGAGACGCTTGGTGACGGAGGTGGTGGTGGTGGTGTTGGTGGTACATCCCCTGTTTGCTGGGCGGCAGGTGCCAACGTTCCTCCAGAGGCGGAGGAAGAGGCCGAGGCGGCAGCAGCAGAATAGGCCGAGGCGGCAGCAGCAGAAGAGGTAGCAGGGGGAGCCTGAGTGACTTCCTTGGTTTTAAGGTGTTTACTCCACTGCAGTTCATGCTTTGCATGCAGGTGCCTGGTCATGCAGGTTGTGCTCAGGTTCAGAACGTTAATGCCTCGCTTCAGGCTCTGATGGCACAGCGTGCAAACCACTCGGGTCTTGTCGTCAGCACATTGTTTGAAGAAGTGCCATGCCAGGGAACTCCTTGAAGCTGCCTTTGGGGTGCTCGGTCCCAGATGGCGGCGGTCAGTAGCAGGCGGAGTCTCTTGGCGGCGGGTGTTCTGCTTTTGCCCACTGCTCCCTCTTTTGCTACGCTGTTGGCTCGGTCTCACCACTGCCTCTTCCTCCGAACTGTGAAAGTCAGTGGCACGACCTTCATTCCATGTGGGGTCTAGGACCTCATCGTCCCCTGCACCGTCTTCCACCCAGTCTTGATCCCTGACCTCCTGTTCAGTCTGCACACTGCAGAAAGACGCAGCAGTTGGCACCTGTGTTTCGTCATCATCAGAGACATGCTGAGGTGGTATTCCCATGTCCTCATCATCAGGAAACATAAGTGGTTGTGCGTCAGTGCATTCTATGTCTTTCACCGCTGGGGAAGGGCTAGGTGGATGCCCTTGGGAAACCCTGCCAGCGGAGTCTTCAAACAGCATAAGAGACTGCTGCATAACTTGAGGCTGAGACAGTTTCCCTGGTATGCATGGGGGTGATGTGACAGACTGATGGGGTTGGTTTTCAGGCGCCATCTGTGCGCTTTCTGCAGAAGACTGGGTGGGAGATAATGTGAACGTGCTGGATCCACTTTCGGCCACCCAATTGACTAATGCCTGTACCTGCTCAGGCCTTACCATCCTTAGAACGGCATTGGGCCCCACCATATATCGCTGTAAATTCTGGCGGCTACTGGGACCTGAGGTAGTTGGTACACTAGGACGTGTGGATGTGGCAGAACGGCCACGTCCTCTCCCAGCACCAGAGGGTCCACTAACACCACCACGACCATGTCCACGTCCGCGTCCCTTACTAGATGTTTTTCTCATTGTTATGGTTCACCACAACAACAAATATATTATTTGGCCCAATGTATTGTATTCAAATTCAGCGGGATATAAATTTGAGGCCTAGTATTTAGGCGCTGGGTGACCGGTATGGATTTAGTGACAGAATTAGACTTGGAAATGCACAGAAGCGTGTGTGTGAAGTTATTCTGAATGACCCTATGTGCACCTTCAATATGATCTACCCTTTTAATCATAAATTACAAATAGCTCTGATATAGCAGAAACGACTAAATTATGAAATTGCTAAATTGGGAATTGTATTTCAACCCAGAACAAAAAATGTGCTTTGACGGACACTAAATAACTTTCCCAGCCACAACAGGACAGCGGTAACGAGAGATTTAGCGGGATATAAATTTGAGGCCTAGTATTTAGGCGCTGGGTGACAGGTATGGGTTTAGTGACAGAATTAGACTTGGAAATGCACAGTAGCGGGTGTGTGAAGTTATTCTGAATGTCCCTATGTGCACCTTCAATATGATCTACCCTTTTAGGGATAGATTTCAAATAGCTCTGATATAGCAGAAACCACTAAATTATGAAATTGCTAAATTGGGAATTGTATTTCAACCCAGAACAAGAAATGTGCTTGAACGGACACTAAATAACTCGCCCAGCTACAGCACTAAGGACAGATTTAGCTGGATATAAATTTGAGGCCTAGTATTTAGGCGCTGGGTGACAGGTATGGGTTTAGTGACAGAATTAGACTTGGAAATACACAGTAGCGGGTGTGTGTGAAGTTATTCTGAATGACCCAATGTGCACCTTGAATATTATATACCCTTTTAGGGATAGATTTCAAATAGCTCTGATATAGCAGAAACCACTAAATTATGAAATTGCTAAATTGGGAATTGTATTTCAACCCAGAACAAGAAATGTGCTTGAACGGACACTAAATAACTCGCCCAGCTACAGCACTAAGGACAGATTTAGCTGGATATAAATTTGAGGCCTAGTATTTAGGCGCTGGGTGACAGGTATGGGTTTAGTGACAGAATTAGACTTGGAAATGCACAGTAGCGGGTGTGTGAAGTTATTCTGAATGTCCCTATGTGCACCTTCAATATGATCTACCCTTTTAGGGATAGATTTCAAATAGCTCTGATATAGCAGAAACCACTAAATTATGAAATTGCTAAATTGGGAATTGTATTTCAACCCAGAACAAGAAATGTGCTTGAACGGACACTAAATAACTCGCCCAGCTACAGCACTAAGGACAGATTTAGCTGGATATAAATTTGAGGCCTAGTATTTAGGCGCTGGGTGACAGGTATGGGTTTAGTGACAGAATTAGACTTGGAAATACACAGTAGCGGGTGTGTGTGAAGTTATTCTGAATGACCCAATGTGCACCTTGAATATTATATACCCTTTTAGGGATAGATTTCAAATAGCTCTGATATAGCAGAAACCACTAAATTATGAAATTGCTAAATTGGGAATTGTATTTCAACCCAGAACAAGAAATGTGCTTGAACGGACACTAAATAACTCGCCCAGCTACAGCACTAAGGACAGATTTAGCTGGATATAAATTTGAGGCCTAGTATTTAGGCGCTGGGTGACAGGTATGGGTTTAGTGACAGAATTAGACTTGGAAATGCACAGTAGCGGGTGTGTGAAGTTATTCTGAATGTCCCTATGTGCACCTTCAATATGATCTACCCTTTTAGGGATAGATTTCAAATAGCTCTGATATAGCAGAAACCACTAAATTATGAAATTGCTAAATTGGGAATTGTATTTCAACCCAGAACAAGAAATGTGCTTGAACGGACACTAAATAACTCGCCCAGCTACAGCACTAAGGACAGATTTAGCTGGATATAAATTTGAGGCCTAGTATTTAGGCGCTGGGTGACAGGTATGGGTTTAGTGACAGAATTAGACTTGGAAATACACAGTAGCGGGTGTGTGTGAAGTTATTCTGAATGACCCAATGTGCACCTTGAATATTATATACCCTTTTAGGGATAGATTTCAAATAGCTCTGATATAGCAGAAACCACTAAATTATGAAATTGCTAAATTGGGAATTGTATTTCAACCCAGAACAAAAAATGTGCTTTGACGGACACTAAATAACTTTCCCAGCCACAACAGGACAGCGGTAACGAGAGATTTAGCAGGATATAAATTTGAGGCCTAGTATTTAGGCGCTGGGTGACAGGTATGGGTTTAGTGACAGAATTAGACTTGGAAATACACAGTAGCGGGTGTGTGTGAAGTTATTCTGAATGACCCAATGTGCACCTTGAATATTATATACCCTTTTAGGGATAGATTTCAAATAGCTCTGATATAGCAGAAACCACTAAATTATGAAATTGCTAAATTGGGAATTGTATTTCAACCCAGAACAAAAAATGTGCTTTGACGGACACTAAATAACTTTCCCAGCCACAACAGGACAGCGGTAACGAGAGATTTAGCAGGATATAAATTTGAGGCCTAGTATTTAGGCGCTGGGTGACAGGTATGGGTTTAGTGACAGAATTAGACTTGGAAATACAAAGTAGCGGGTGTGTGTGAAGTTATTCTGAATGACCCAATGTGCACCTTGAATATTATATACCCTTTTAGGGATAGATTTCAAATAGCTCTGATATAGCAGAAACCACTAAATTATGAAATTGCTAAATTGGGAATTGTATTTCAACCCAGAACAAGAAATGTGCTTGAACGGACACTAAATAACTCGCCCAGCTACAGCACTAAGGACAGATTTAGCTGGATATAAATTTGAGGCCTAGTATTTAGGCGCTGGGTGACAGGTATGGGTTAAGTGACAGAATTAGACTTGGAAATGCACAGTAGCGGGTGTGTGAAGTTATTCTGAATGTCCCTATGTGCACCTTCAATATGATCTACCCTTTTAGGGATAGATTTCAAATAGCTCTGATACAGCAGAAACCACTACATTTTTAAATTGCTAAATTGGGAATTGTATTTCAACCCAGAACAAGAAATGTGCTTGAACGGACACTAAATAACTCGCCCAGCTACAGCACTAACGACAGATTTAGCTGGATATGAATTTGAGGCCTAGTATTTAGGCGCTGGGTGACAGGTATGGGTTTAGTGACAGAATTAGACTTGGAAATGCACAGTAGCGGGTGTGTGAAGTTATTCTGAATGACCCTATGTGCACCTTGAATATTATATACCCTTTTAGGGATAGATTTCAAATAGCTCTGATACAGCAGAAACCACTAAATTTTTAAATTGCTAAATTGGGAATTGTATTTCAACCCAGAACAAAAAATGTGCTTTGACGGACACTAAATAACTTTCCCAGCCACAACAGGACAGCGGTAACGAGAGATTTAGCGGGATATAAATTTGAGGCCTAGTATTTAGGCGCTGGGTGACCGGTATGGATTTAGTGACAGAATTAGACTGGGATATGGCCAAAAAATAACCACACTATTGCTGGTTAAATGCACTTGGTGATGGGCGCAGCTTGCCCCTGATGTAGTATATGGCCAAAAAATGAACAGACTATTGCTGGTTAAATGCACTTGGTGTCACAGCTTGACCAACCACACTACTGAGGGTTAAATGCACTTGGTGACGGGCGCAGCTTGCCCCTGATGTAGTATATGGCCAAAAAATGAACAGACTATTGCTGGTTAAATGCACTTGGTGTGATAGCTTGACCAACCACACTACTGAGGGTTAAATGCACTTGGTGACGGGCGCAGCTTGCCCCTGATGTAGTATATGGCCAAAAAATAAACAGACTATTGCTGGTTAAATGCACTTGGTGTGACAGCTTCACCCTGATGTAGGCTTTAGCCAAAAAACAAACGCACCATTGAGGGTTAAATGCACTTGGTGACAGGCGCAGCTTGCCCCTGATGTAGTATATGGCCAAAAAATAAACAGACTATTGCTGGTTAAATGCACTTGGTGTGACAGCTTCACCCTGATGTAGGCTTTAGCCAAAAAACAACCACACCATTGAGGGTTAAATGCACTTGGTCGCAGCTTGTGCTGGCGCACCACAAGACACAAAATGGCCGCCGATCACCCCAGAAAAATGTGACTGACAAACGGTCTGGGCAGCCTAAAAACAGTGAGCAATTGAGGATCAGCAGCTCAATGATCCACAGCTGCAGATCGATCAGTTAATCAAGTCCTTTGGAGGAGTTAATCTGCCTAATCTCGCCCTACTGTCGCAGCCGCAACCTCTCCCTACGCTAATCAGAGCAGAGTGACGGGCGGCGCTATGTGACTCCAGCTTAAATAGAGGCTGGGTCACATGGTGCTCTGGCCAATCACAGCCATGCCAATAGTAGGCATGGCTGTGATGGCCTCTTGGGGCAAGTAGTATGACGCTTGTTGATTGGCTGCTTTGCAGCCTTTCAAAAAGCGCCAAGAAAGCGTCACAAAAGCGCGAAGAAAGCGACGAACACCGAACCCGAACCCGGACTTTTACGAAAATGTCCGGGTTCGGGTCCGTGTCACGGACACCCCAAAATTCGGTACGAACCCGAACTATACAGTTCGAGTTCGCTCATCCCTAAATATGACGAATATTCTAAAAAATAAAGTTATAGCAATATAGCGAATATTCGTAAAATACACATATAGACTGCAATTTAGCTAATATAGTGCTATAATCTTTTTTTTGTAACGGTCACGTACACACACATACACACACACACACAGGTGACCACTGCGCTCCACCCTCACCCCTGGCCCTTCCTACTTGCCTCACGAGTCCTGATGACAGGGGACAACTGGACAGCAGTCCCTAACTTAGGATACATGCGGGAAAGACAGACAAGACAAATAACGGATAGTGAACGGACCGGGTCAAAACCAAGAGGACAACACAGTACAGACGGATAAGCAAAGAATGGTCAGGAGAAGCCGGGGTCATAAATACCAGGAGAGTCGAGAAGTACCGCAAAGAATAGTCAGGTGAAGCCGAGGTCACTATACCAGGAAGGATGCGCAGTACAGGAGGAGCAGGCAAAGGATCATCAGGGAACAGGATCAGGTAAGTACACAGGTATCCAACAACTGCAAGGAACCTAAATTAACAGGCAACCTGTGGCCAGCAGGCTGCCTGTATTTATAGTGGGGAGTGAGGGTCATGTGACGTGGCCAGCATCACATGACCGACAGACCGACCAGTCGAGCACCGAGTGATCAGCTCGGCGCTCAAGGCAGACCTAGGAGCAGGGAGCCTCCCAGCTAGCAAAGCCGCCCTGGGAACGAGGTCAAACACAGACCCTCACTCCCGAAGCCAAGCAGCAGGTCTGTGGCTGAAGGGAGACCGAGTGTGCCTTCGGCACCCCGTTACATTTTTATAGTCTAATTTTTTTTGTCTCTTCTGAACTCCAGATTTGGAAAAGATTTACACTATAAAAAAAAAATACTATAGCACAATATTATCTAAATTACAGTCTATATGTATATTTGACAAATATTCGCTATATTGCTATAACTTCGTTTTTTAGAATATGACGAATATTCTAAAAAACGAAGTTATAGCAATATAGTGAATATATTCGTTATTTAGAATATTTGTCTTTTTTTTTTTCAATCTGTACTGTTATTCCACTTTGGCATACTGCTCCCCGACAAGCATCCCCGTCACCATGGGAACGCCTGTGGGTTAGAATATACCATCTGATCTGAATTCTTACGATCTCAGGGAACTATATTTTCTAACCGACAGGTGTTCCCATGGTGACGGGATGCTTGTCGGGGAGGAGTATGTGAACAACTGTACAGATTGGGGGAAAAAAAGGTGAATATTCTAAATAACGAATATATTCACTATATTGCTATATATTCGTTTTTTTGAATATTCAACATTTTTTTTCCATATGAAAACATGATTCCTTCCTGCTTAAGTTGCTTGTGTGCCAATGACTCATTGACCCACAAGAAAGAAGTAGGGAGGAATCATGTTTTCAGATGTAAAAAAATGACGAATAGTCGATATAGCGAATATATAGCACTATATTACAAATATTCACGAATTAGCGAAGTTGCGATATTAGCGATTAATATTCAGCTATTCGAATATTCGCACTCAACACTAGTGAAGACTCAGTAGCCCATGTGAAAACTGCAACTTATTTCAGTTTTTCCTATATACAGGTGCAAAACATAACCAGTACCAAATAAAAAAAGTTCAACATAAAAGATAGATTTCAAAGATTGTTCACGTTCTGTCTTTAGATTCCTTTTACGGTATTACTATTGCTATTGTGTATGATGCCTTACACTATCTATTAGAACAATTTTAGCCATTCAATACAAAATTGCAAGTGGCAAACACATTTTTTTTGTAGAATATATTTTCATCTTCAGACTGTAAGCACATTGTATGGGTTATAATTCAGGATTAGATTTAACATACATGAGCGTTAAGTGAATGCAAACAAGACCTCACAGCACAGCATGTAAATTATTACCACATGGAAACAGCCAGAAGGGCAGAAGCTTCAAAATGTTCCGGTGAAGAAACAGCAGGCAGTTGAGCTGGGCCCTGCTGTTTTGAAAACCCTTTTTAAGATTTTTTTTTCTTATCATACAGAAAAGGCAATTGAATATTTTGGCAATCAGACAAGCTATAAAATAAATTATAGATATCCGCTTCCAAAGATTATATAAAAAGGCTGAGTGTTATTTTCCTTAGACATATGGTGTCAAACTGCAAATAGTTGATTCTTTTTTATTAATGTATTTCTTGAAATTAATTTGTAATTTTTCTTAAAGGATAGGTCATAAATATCAGATTGGCGGGGGTCCGACACCTGGCACCCCCGTCGATCCGCTGTACGAGGAGACGGTGCGCTCAGTGCGCAGGTTCCTGGTGAGCAGGAGGAGAGACTGGTAGATGGCACGTGCACACTGTGTGCGCCGTCACCTCCTTGATGACCTGACGATAGGAGAGCCCGGAGAACCCCTTTAATAGATGAGAACTATGGTTGCAGTGGAAGAGAATAAGAAATTAGTCATACACCCTTCCATCAAACCTCTGTCTCCTACTGAATATATGTTAACAGTTGATATATGGAAGAGACTTTGGCCTTGATTTATCAAGACCGGGGTGTGCTTCGCCAGTCTTGATAGGACCGGCGCTGCTAGAGCAGGCATGTTATTTGTGATGAGGCACAATCCCTCCTCTGGTAGTCCATGCCCCAGAATGAAATCTTTGGCAGCTTGGAGCTGCAATAGATTTCAGTCACTATTTACACCAGTTTCTGGCATAAATAATGTTGAATTTGCAGGGGCCGATGGCTTAACCCTCACCATGCCCCCTTTTCGGAAACTGGTGAGGGTGGCATAAAAATGCCAGCTGCAACTGAAAAAAGTCACAATGGCATTTAAAGAGTAACTAAACTTTTGTATAATTTTTTGTGAATGTGTCCCTAATGCCCTAATAATAGTTTTTGTAATATAGTTTATTAATGTATTTTTATCATACTTTTGCCCCCCGTAAAGCGCTCATTTCCCTGTTCGCTTACAATCTACTTCTCTATACACCGTTGTACGGAGAACATATTTTATCAATGGGGCCGCATAGCAATGAGTACGGGCAGGAGTGCACATTGCTGCTTCTGCCCGTGCCCCCCGGAGGTTTACTAACTCCTAGAATAGTACATGGGTACCCTGTACCCAAGTGCTATGCCAGGATTAGCGGAGTGGGCTCCTGCTTCTGCCTGCTTCGCTAAGCTAAGAGTCCTGCATGTCAGCTTTTAGCTTAGTGAAGCAGGCACAGGCAGGAGCCCGCTCTGCTCAGCTAATCCTGGCATAGCACATGGGTACAGGGTACCCATGTACTATGCCAGGAGTTAGTAAACCTCTGGGGGGCATGGGCAGAAGCAGCAAAATGCTTACTCCCTGCGTTGCGGCCCCATTCATAAAATGTGTGAGCAGTCAGTGGTGTACAGAGAAGTAGATTTTAGGTTGGCCGGGTGTTTGCAGGTCCACGCCTGTGGGCTTGGAATTTTTTACTTTCAGACTCACCATTTTCATTTACAATCATCCTATATCTGCGGCTTACTTTTTTTATTTTATATTGCATCTGCTGATTATATACTAACTTCCATGACCGGAGTGCCCCTCCCAGGGTGGCGCTGTTTTCTCCTTTCCCTGCTCCTTTTTTGTTCCCTGTCCTACTGCATTTTGTATATGCAATTTTGATGTCTTTTTATGTCCCAATAAAACATTTATAATAATTACACCTTCACAAAAAATTATACTAAAGTTTACTTATTCTTTAAAAAGTTACAAATCACAAAACTGAAAAAGTCACAATAGCAAACCAAGGTTTCGTAACTTCTTAACACCTAAAAAAGGCATAGGAGGAATGATGAATTTTCCACTATGACTTCAGGATCAGACTACAGAATTTTCTTGTAGTGTGTGACCATGGAGACACATAGGTCTGCATAGGAGCTGTAAACACAAATTGCTAAATAGTTTTAGAAAGTAGTTGCAAAGGTGTACATATTGTATAACAAACCTTCAGGTTTTCTATGTCCTAAAATCTGAGAACAAACGAGTTGCTTGCAATGAATGCACCCCCCCCCCCCCCTTGCCCCAGGAATTAGGGATTAGGGTTTAATTGTACTTCCAATGGTTTCATTGCAGCAGCACAATGTTCAGAAGAGCAAAATACATGCCTATATTTCCAAAGTTGAAACAGAATTATGAAGTGTGAAATGGAAGTGACAAAATGAGAGATGCACATTGCAAGGCATCACTTAACAACCCCAAACACTGTGCACAGACAACGGCCATTTAAACTGGAATGGATTATATGAAAGACCCTGGAAACTACAAGAGTTCTGAATTATTCCTTAAGTACATCATTATGTTGTCAGAAATAATACATAACAAAAAAGCTCAATATATCAATATAAATGCATGGAATCAATAGTCGGTGGGGATGAGCACTGGTAAGAATTCTATTCCTTTCAGAAGAAAAAGTGAAAAGCTATACAGATAATGCCTCAGATCAGATCACCTGCAGCTTACTCTATTTAAAAAGACACCATAGCTGACAAGTTACATATCATTTGACTGAACGTAATAGGGCATGAACTCCACAGGAGTCAAAGATGAAGGCCAAAGTTGACTTAAATTGGCCATAGAGCAATATGTCTCATTCCATACATTTTATATTTTACTCTTTTACCAACCATTTGATTACTAACCATATTCTAGTCAAAATGGTTATTAAAGGGAAAGGGAGAAGGGGTCTTTTCAATAGTGGCAAATTTTTTAGGACAAGGCTCAGGGAAAGTTGAAAAACTAAAAAGATGATACCCATCATCACTGATTCTCTGCCTACACTTCAGTACTCACACGGTTCACACTAATATCTGCTCCACAACCTGGTCTAGGCACATTGGAAATGTCGGGACAGTCCTGGTCATCCAATCACTGGATGAGGTGGGCTATCGCTGCGGTCATCTCTTGCCATTTCTTGTATGTTAATAAACAAGGAAGTGGAAACAACCCAGGGCCCAATACAAACAAAAAATAGATTGGTGTGGGTAAATATAAGGGTTATTATTATTATTATTTTATTTTTATTTTTTTTCATTTTTTTTAAACCAGTCTGAGCATTTTACCAAAACATTTGACCCACTGGACAAACTCTTTAATTCATTCTACCAATGGCAATTTGGACCAAAGGCCGAGGCTGAGTTTTTCAAATCTAACAATTTATGGATGCTTTTACATATTCAAGTGATTCTCTGAATGTTTTTCTTCACACATTGTAGTACTTTATGTTACTAGTGAATTTTCACTGATGCATTTAACATTTATTTAATAAACAGATGCAACATTTATATAAAATTAAGAAACATATGCAACTTTTAAAATTTGAGTTTTTCTGGCTTTAAATGGGGTTGTTCACAGGAGTGCACCATCAATGAGGCAATTTGAAACTCTTGCCTCAGATAGCACCATGCAGCAGGAAGTGGCTGTGCGCCAGTTCCTTTATAATCAGTAGTCTATGCGCTGTCACTGTGGAAGATCAACTGCGCTATCTAGGGGGAGCACGTCCTGGACTGCAGTCTTTGTGAGCACTTGTACATGTAATGACGTCAGCCTGTGCTGTCCTGCAGTGTTGGTAGCGCAGCTGCGTCGGTAACATACATGCCCAGCACCAGGAAGAGAGATATGGGGCACTGGGTGTCTTGTCACATGACTGACCAACGCTCACTTGGCTTCCTGCCTCAGAGTCAGTAGTTTCAAGGACTGATGCAGATTGTTATGTTTTATTTTGGACTCCAGTCATCACCCTGTCCCCTTTTTCCCCCCTGCATAGTATTAAATCTATAGTCCTGTATGCTCTGCATACTGTGTATAGTCCCCTTATTATGTAATTCTTTGTCTTCTAATTTAAATACACACAGGAAATTATCTCAGCAGATATTGATTACAGCCACTGTACAAGACATGGACTGGTTTTGCTCTATATAAACAATGCATTCGGAAGTCTTCAGACCCTTTCACTTTTTTCACATTTTGCTATGTACCTTATGTTAAAGTTAAGAAAATTCAAGTCATTCCCCCTTCCAATCTGCACTCAATACCCCATAATGAGCAAGTAACATAGTACTTAAGGCTGAAAAAAGACATGTGTCCATCCAGTTCGGCCTGTTATCCTGCAAGTTGATCCAGGTAGAAGCCAATTTTCCCCACTTTAGGGGAATAAAAAATTCCTTTCCGACTCCAATCAAGCAATCAGAATAACTCCCTGGATCAACGACCCCTCTCTAGTAGCTATAGCCTGTAATATTATTACACTCCAGAAATACATCCAGGCCCCTCTTGAATTCCTTTATTGTACTCACCATCACCACCTCCTCAGGCAGAGAGTTCCATAGTCTCACTGCTCTTACCGTAAAGAATCCTCTTCTATGTTTGTGTACAAACCTTCTTTCCTCCAGACGCAGAGGATGTCCCCTCATCACAGTCACAGTCCTGGGGATAAATAGCTGATGGGATAGATCTCTGTGAAAGTGAAAACAGAATTTTAGTTACTAAAAAGGAAATACAAAATTTTGCTTAAACATATAGTAAGTATGTTTGCTCTGATATGACACTTGAAATTTAGCTCTGGGGCCCTCCCATTTCTCATGATATTTTTTTAGATGTTTCTACACCTTGACCTTTGTTAAATTCAGTTGATCAAACATGATTTGCAAAGACACCACCCTGAGTATGTAATTTTCATAATAATTTCACAGTTGAAAATACATATTTGAGCCAAAACCAAGCCACCAGGAGGAAACAACTGTCTGTAGAGCTTAGATATGCAAATGTCTGGAGGCAAAGTTATGGAGAAGGGTACAATTTTTTTCGCTACACTGAAAGTTCCCAAGAGCACAGTGGCCTCTGTGATTTTTTATGTCTTGGAGAAACCTGGATTCTTCCTAGAGCTGGGGGAGAAGAGAAGTTACCAGAAACCCAATGGTCACTCTGGTGGAGCTTCAAAGATCCTGTGTGCAGATGGGAGTAACTTCCAAAAGGTCAACCATTACTGCAGGACTCCACCAATCTGGGCTATATGGTAGAGTGGTTAAACAGAAGCCTCTCCTTAGTAAAAGACACATAATAGCCCAACTGGAGTTTGCAAAAAAGCACTTAAAGGACTCTCAGACTGTAAAAAAAAAAAATCTCTGGTCTGATAAAACCAAGATTAAACTTTTTGGCCTCAATTCCAAGTGTCATATCGGGAGGAAACCTAATACTGCTCATCACATGCCCAATTTCATCCCTACAATGAAGCATGGTGGTGACAGCCACATGCTGTGAGGGTGCTTTTTCAGTGGCCTGGACAGAAAGACTGTTCAGAATTGAGGGAAAGCTAAATGGAGTAAAGTACATGAAAACCTGAACCTCAGAACATCTCTGGACTTCGAACTGGGCCAAAGGTTTACCTTCCAACAAGACAGTAACCCTAAGCACACAGCTAAGACAAGACAGGAAGGACTGAGGGAAAACTCTGATTGTCCTTGAGTGGCCCGACCAGAGCCTTGACTTGAACCCAATCAACATCTTCGGAGAGAACTAAAAACGGCTGACAACCAACGGTCTTCATCTAACCTAACAGAACTTGAGAGGATCTGTAGAGAAGAATGTCAGAAAATCTATAAATTCTGGTTTTCAAACCTTCTGGCATCATTCCTAAGATCACTGTATGCTGCCAAAGGTCTGAATACTTTTACCAATGCAAAATCTTAGTATTTTCTTTACAATAAATAAGCAGAGATGTTGAACCTTATGCTTTCACTTTATTTATTTTTTTTACTTTAGCACAAGACCACAAAATAAAAAAAAGTGAAAAATGTGAAAGTGGCTAAAGTAGAGATGAGTGAACCTTTTAAGATTTGATTAATTTCAGGTTCACCAATTTTTTCAAAAAGAACAGTTTAGACCCAAATGGATTCTACCCAAACCAAAGCTTCTCAAATTGCCCTGGAAATTAGTACAGTATATAACACCCTCTTATTGTCCTAGGAGTGCCACTGTCAATATAAGCACATTTAGGTCGGACTCCTGACAATTCTTTAGGAGGTTTTGGCCATATGTGGCTTCCACTCTTTATTGCCACCTGGGCCATCACTTTTCTCCTCAGATGTCTCCTTTTCTTCAGCACTCTGATCCGGCTGCCAGGTTCTGTCCAACACACATATCATTGGAGTCCTCACCCGCCTGACACTTTTATAAGACTGTGATATCTCATGGTGGGCTCCTTGGTCCCTCTCTCGGTTCCCTGCTCTGTATTTGCCCTGACGGCCACTATCACTACTGCTACCACACTGCCAATACCTGTGTCTATGGGTGCCACTATTACTACCACCACCACCACCACAGCTATGCATGGGCCCCCCGCCTTTCCTTGAACCTTGAAATTTAAAGACAGAGAGGCACAATTAACCCCTTGGCTACCGGAGGTTTTTTCAATTTTTGCGTTTTCATTTTTCTTCTCTACATTCCGTGAGCCATAACTTTTTTATATTTCCAGTCACATAGCTGTGACTTTTGCGGCACAAGTTGTACTTTCTAATGCCTCCATTAATTATGGCATAAACTGTAGAGGGAAGCAGTAAAAAAATTCCAAATGGGGTGGAATTGAAAAAAAACTGCAATCCCTCCACCG
Source organism: Bufo gargarizans (assembly GCF_014858855.1). Classification (NCBI taxonomy): domain Eukaryota; kingdom Metazoa; phylum Chordata; class Amphibia; order Anura; family Bufonidae; genus Bufo; species Bufo gargarizans. Next base: position 12,778,110 of record NC_058083.1, on the reverse strand, counting down.
TTTTACATTTTTTATTCTCACAGAGTTTTGTTTACGTCTGCCCCATAGAAATTAATGGGAGCAGGGGCCATGTGTGTGCGGTGCGCTCCTATTCACTTCTACGGGAGCAGCGGGGAGCAGCGCTTGGTGGTGGACGGACCCCTGGAAATCAGGGGTCCTCCAGCCACAGCTCTCCCCTCTCTGTTTTTTTTTGTGGGTGCGAGTCCCAAAGGTGGTACCCACTCCTATCAGACAAAGTGGGCATATCCTAGCGATATGCCCACATTGTCTGTGATGGGAATACCCCTTTAAATCCTTTAGTGGGTACAGATTAAAGGAACACTCCAGGAAAACCTGATTTGTACTTTTGATTTTCTGTGACTCCCCAAGGCATTTATCACATCTTTAGGCATTAGGCACAACACATTTTAAGACATTTATTATTATTGGCATGCTATACGAGCAGTGTGCCAGTTACTATACAGATTCATCAGCAGGGCATGCTTACATAGAAAAATGCTAGGTCTAACCTGCCATTGATTTCCAATTCTTTAGCTAAGCAAAATCCTTGGAAAATAAATCAAGTTTACCACAATCTTCAGACCCTCTAACTTACCCCACACATTCCTAGGTGTCTGCAAAAGAGGCATGAGGAACTTCATAAGGCTTTCTGCTAAAATTGGCACATAAAACAGGGGAATCTGCCCCATTATGACAGTCTTTTTTTTTTCTGGGAGTCTGTCACTTCATTTTCACCAACATAACTAATAGCATTGTAACTAAGCTGCAGTAGGCTCTGGAATCCACACAGTCGAGAGCCTTCTGTTTCCTCTCCATACAACGTAGTTTCCAGCTCTGCAGTTGCCCAAAACAACTGATCAGCGGGGTTGCTAGAGGTCGGACCCCCGCTGATCTGATATTGTTAACCTATCCTGAGGATAGGTCATCAATAGAGTTGAGCGAACACCTGGATGTTCGGGTTCGAGAAGTTCGGCCGAACATCCCGGAAATGTTCGGGTTCGGGATCCGAACCCGACCCGAACTTCGTCCCGAACCCGAACCCCATTGAAGTCAATGGGGACCCGAACTTTTCGGCACTAAAAAGGCTGTAAAACAGCCCAGGAAAGAGCTAGAGGGCTGCAAAAGGCAGCAACATGTAGGTAAATCCCCTGCAAACAAATGTGGATAGGGAAATGAATTAAAATAAAAATTAAATAAATAAAAATTAACCAAAATCAATTGGAGAGAGGTTCCATAGCAGAGAATCTGGCTTCCCGTCACCCACCACTGGAACAGTCCATTCTCAGATATTTAGGCCCCGGCACCCAGGCAGAGGAGAGAGGTCCCGTAACAGAGAATCTGTCTTCATGTCAGCAGAGAATTAGTCTGCATGTCATAGCAGAGAATGAGGCTTCACGTCAGCCACCACTGCAACAGTCCATTGGCATATATTTAGGCCCAGCACCCAGGCAGAGGAGAGAGGTCCCGTAACAGACAATCTGGCTTCATGTCAGCAGAGAATCAGTCTGCATGTCATAGCAGAGAATCAGGCTTCACGTCACCCACCACTGCAACAGTCCATTGTCATAAATTTAGGCCCAGCACTAGTGTTGAGCGGCATGTCCCATATTCGAATTCGCGAAATTTTGTGAATATTCGAAAGAATATTCGTAAAATATTCGCGATTATTCAAATTCGTTATTATTTCGCATATGCGATAATTCGAATTTTCGCATCGCATAATACATATGCTATGCAAAATTCACATGTGCGCTAATGAAATCGCCTTACGAAGATTCGCAACTCAATTCAATCACTAATGTATGAATGCAATGCCCTTTGCCTCTGTTCTGGGACAAGTGTAGATATTCGCATGTGCGCTAATAAAATCGCCTTACGAAGATTCGCACCTCAATCACTTTCTAGGGAATGTGAGACTTTTGGGAATCAATCGAGATACAGTGGGGGGTGATGACAGTAGTTGACAGAGTACAGATCAATGTAATCTGTAAGGTGGAAAGTAAAATAAAAAATACGAATTTTCGTTAATCGAATTTTACGAAGTTCTACGTATTCGCGAATATGGTGCTATACTATATGAATGCACAGGCCTTTGCCTCTCTGTTCTGGGGACAAGTGTAGATATTTGCATTTGCGTTAATAAAATCGCCTTACGAAGATTCGCAGCTCAATTCAATCACTAATGTATGAATGCAAAGCCCTTTGCCTCTGTTCTGGGACAAGTGTAGATATTCGCATGTGCGCTAATAAAATCGCCTTACGAAGATTCGCAACTCAATTCACTAATGTATGAATGCAAAGCCCTTTGCCTCTGTTCTGGGACGTGCCGATATTCGCATGTGCGCTAATAAAATCGCCTTACGAAGATTCGCGCCTCAATCACTTTCTAGGCAATGTGAGTAAGATCTGAGCTGTTGGACCTTTGGGAAACAATCAATTATATGTGTACTGTAATTTTGTGGGGGGGGGGGAAAAAAACAAAAAACGAATATTCGTTTTTACGAATATATAGCACTATATTCGAAATATTCGCGAAATCGCGAAGTTGCGATATTCGCGAAAAAAAATTGCTTTTCGAATATTCGCGCTCAACACTACCCAGCACCCAGGCAGAGGAGAGAGGTCCCGTAACAGACAATCTGGCTTCATGTCAGCAGAGAATCAGTCTGCATGTCATAGCAGAGAATGAGGCTTCACGTCAGCCACCACTGCAACAGTCCATTGGCATATATTTAGGCCCAGCACCCAGGCAGAGGAGGGAGGTCCCGTAACAGAGAATCTGTCTTCATGTCAGCAGAGAATTAGTCTGCATGTCATAGCAGAGAATGAGGCTTCACGTCAGCCACCACTGCAACAGTCCATTGGCATATATTTAGGCCCAGCACACACACAGGCAGAGGAGAGAGGTCCCGTAACAGAGAATCTGGCTTCATGTCAGCAGAGAATTAGTCTGCATGTCATAGCAGAGAATGAGGCTTCACGTCAGCCACCACTGCAACAGTCCATTGGCATATATTTAGGCCCAGCACACACACAGGCAGAGGAGAGAGGTCCCGTAACAGAGAATCTGGCTTCATGTCAGCAGAGAATCAGTCTGCATGTCATAGCAGAGAATGAGGCTTCACGTCAGCCACCACTGCAACAGTCCATTGGCATATATTTAGGCCCAGCACCCAGGCAGAGGAGGGAGGTCCCGTAACAGAGAATCTGTCTTCATGTCAGCAGAGAATTAGTCTGCATGTCATAGCAGAGAATGAGGCTTCACGTCAGCCACCACTGCAACAGTCCATTGGCATATATTTAGGCCCAGCACACACACAGGCAGAGGAGAGAGGTCCCGTAACAGAGAATCTGGCTTCATGTCAGCAGAGAATCAGTCTGCATGTCATAGCAGAGAATGAGGCTTCACGTCAGCCACCACTGCAACAGTCCATTGGCATATATTTAGGCCCAGCACACACAGGCAGAGGAGAGAGGTCCCGTAACAGAGAATCTGGCTTCATGTCAGCAGAGAATCAGTCTGCATGTCATAGCAGAGAATGAGGCTTCACGTCAGCCACCACTGCAACAGTCCATTGGCATATATTTAGGCCCAGCACCCAGGCAGAGGAGGGAGGTCCCGTAACAGAGAATCTGTCTTCATGTCAGCAGAGAATCAGTCTGCATGTCATAGCAGAGAATGAGGCTTCACGTCAGCCACCACTGCAACAGTCCATTGGCATATATTTAGGCCCAGCACACACAGGCAGAGGAGAGAGGTCCCGTAACAGAGAATCTGGCTTCATGTCAGCAGAGAATCAGTCTGCATGTCATAGCAGAGAATGAGGCTTCACGTCAGCCACCACTGCAACAGTCCATTGGCATATATTTAGGCCCAGCACACACAGGCAGAGGAGAGAGGTCCCGTAACAGAGAATCTGGCTTCATGTCAGCAGAGAATCAGTCTGCATGTCATAGCAGAGAATGAGGCTTCACGTCAGCCACCACTGCAACAGTCCATTGGCATATATTTAGGCCCAGCACACACACAGGCAGAGGAGAGAGGTCCCGTAACAGAGGATCTGGCTTCATGTCAGCAGAGAATCAGTCTGCATGTCATAGCAGAGAATCAGGCTTCACGTCAGCCACCACTGCAACAGTCCATTGTCATAAATTTAGGCCCAGCACCCAGGCAGAGGAGAGAGGTCCCGTAACAGAGAATCTGGCTTCATGTCAGCAGAGAATCAGTCTTCATATCATAGCAGAGAATCAGGCTTCACGTCACCCACCACTGAAAGAGTCCATTTTCATAATTTAGGCCCAGAACCCAGGCAGAGGAGAAAGGTCCCGTAACAGACAATCTGGCTTCATGTCAGCAGAGAATCAGTCTTCATATCATAGCAGAGAATCAGGCTTCACGTCACCCACCACTGCAACAGTCCATTGGCATATATTTAGGCCTAGCACACAGGCAGAGCAGAGAGGTCCCGTAACAGACAATCTGGCTTCATGTCAGCAGAGAATCAGTCTGCATGTCATAGCAGAGAATCAGGCTTCACGTCAGCCACCACTGCAACAGTCCATTGTCATAATTTAGGCCCAGCACCCAGGCAGAGGAGAGAGGTCCCGTAACAGAGATCTGGCTTCATGTCAGCAGAGAATCAGTCTGCATGTCATAGCAGAGAATGAGGCTTCACGTCAGCCACCACTGCAACAGTCCATTGTCATAAATTTAGGCCCAGCACCCAGGCAGAGGAGAGAGGTCCCGTAACAGACAATCTGGCTTCATGTCAGCAGAGAATCAGTCTGCATGTCATAGCAGAGAATGAGGCTTCACGTCAGCCACCACTGCAACAGTCCATTGGCATATATTTAGGCCTAGCACACAGGCAGAGGAGAGAGGTCCCGTAACAGACAATCTGGCTTCATGTCAGCAGAGAATCAGTCTGCATGTCATAGCAGAGAATGAGGCTTCACGTCAGCCACCACTGCAACAGTCCATTGGCATATATTTAGGCCTAGCACACAGGCAGAGCAGAGAGGTCCCGTAACAGACAATCTGGCTTCATGACAGCAGAGAATCAGTCTGCATGTCATAGCAGAGAATGAGGCTTCACGTCACCCACCACTGCAACAGTCCATTGGCATATATTTAGGCCTAGCACACAGGCAGAGCAGAGAGGTCCCGTAACAGACAATCTGGCTTCATGTCAGCAGAGAATCAGTCTGCATGTCATAGCAGAGAATCAGGCTTCACGTCAGCCACCACTGCAACAGTCCATTGGCATATATTTAGGCCTAGCACACAGGCAGAGGAGAGAGGTCCCGTAACAGACAATCTGGCTTCATGTCAGCAGAGAATCAGTCTGCATGTCATAGCAGAGAATGAGGCTTCACGTCACCCACCACTGCAACAGTCCATTGGCATATATTTAGGCCTAGCACACAGGCAGAGCAGAGAGGTCCCGTAACAGACAATCTGGCTTCATGACAGCAGAGAATCAGTCTGCATGTCATAGCAGAGAATGAGGCTTCACGTCAGCCACCACTGCAACAGTCCATTGGCATATATTTAGGCCTAGCACACAGGCAGAGCAGAGAGGTCCCGTAACAGACAATCTGGCTTCATGTCAGCAGAGAATCAGTCTGCATGTCATAGCAGAGAATCAGGCTTCACGTCAGCCACCACTGCAACAGTCCATTGTCATAAATTTAGGCCCAGCACCCAGGCAGAGGAGAGAGGTCCCGTAACAGACAATCTGGCTTCATGTCAGCAGAGAATTAGTCTGCATGTCATAGCAGAGAATCAGGCTTCATGTCAGCCACCACTGCAACAGTCCATTGGCATATATTTAGGCCTAGCACACAGGCAGAGGAGAGGTTCATTCAACTTTGGGTAGCCTCGCAATATAATGGTAAAATGAAAATAAAAATAGGATTGAATGAGGAAGTGCCCTGGAGTCCAATAATATATGGTTATGGGGAGGTAGTTAATGTCTAATCTGGACAAGGGACGGACAGGTCCTGTGGGATCCATGCCTGGTTCATTTTTATGAACGTCAGCTTGTCCACATTGGCTGTAGACAGGCGGCTGCGTTTGTCTGTAATGACGCCCCCTGCCGTGCTGAATACACGTTCAGACAAAACGCTGGCTGCCGGGCAGGCCAGCACCTCCAAGGCATAAAAGGCTAGCTCTGGCCACGTGGACAATTTAGAGACCCAGAAGTTGAATGGGGCCGAACCATCAGTCAGTACGTGGAGGGGTGTGCACACGTACTGTTCCACCATGTTAGTGAAATGTTGCCTCCTGCTAACACGTTGCGTATCAGGTGGTGGTGCAGTTAGCTGTGGCGTGTTGACAAAAGTTTTCCACATCTCTGCCATGCTAACCCTGCCCTCAGAGGAGCTGGCCGTGACACAGCTGCCTTGGCGACCTCTTGCTCCTCCTCTGCCTTGGCCTTGGGCTTCCACTTGTTCCCCTGTGACATTTGGGAATGCTCTCAGTAGCGCGTCTACCAACGTGCGCTTGTACTCGCGCATCTTCCTATCACGCTCCAGTGCAGGAAGTAAGGTGGGCACATTGTCTTTGTAGCGTGGATCCAGCAGGGTGGCAACCCAGTAGTCCGCACAGGTTAAAATGTGGGCAACTCTGCTGTCGTTGCGCAGGCACTGCAGCATGTAGTCGCTCATGTGTGCCAGGCTGCCCAGGGATAAGGACAAGCTGTCCTCTGTGGGAGGCGTATCGTCATCGTCCTGCCTTTCCCCCCAGCCACGCACCAGTGATGGACCCGAGCTGCGTTGGGTGCCACCCCGCTGTGACCATGCTTCATCCTCATCCTCCTCCACCTCCTCCTCATCCTCGTCCTCCTCGTCCTCCAGTAGTGGGCCCTGGCTGGCCACATTTGTACCTGGCCTCTGCTGTTGCCAAAAACCTCCCTCTGAGTCACTTCGAAGAGACTGGCCTGAAAGTGCTAAAAATGACCCCTCTTCCTCCTCCTCCTCCTCCTCCTCCTGGGCCACCTCCTCTTCCATCATCGCCCTAAGTGTTTTCTCAAGGAGACATAGAAGTGGTATTGTAACGCTGATAACGGTGTCATCGCCACTGGCCATGTTGGTGGAGTACTCGAAACAGCGCAACAGGGCACACAGGTCTCGCATGGAGGCCCAGTCATTGGTGGTGAAGTGGTGCTGTTCTGTAGTGCGACTGACCCGTGCGTGCTGCAGCTGAAACTCCACTATGGCCTGCTGCTGCTCGCACAGTCTGTCCAGCATGTGCAAGGTGGAGTTCCACCTGGTGGGCACGTCGCATATGAGGCGGTGAGCGGGAAGGCCGAAGTTACGCTGTAGCGCAGACAGGCGAGCAGCAGCAGGATGTGAACGCCGGAAGCGCGAACAGACGGCCCGCACTTTATGCAGCAGCTCTGACATGTCGGGGTAGTTGTGAATGAACTTCTGCACCACCAAATTCAGCACATGCGCCAAGCAAGGGATGTGCGTCAAATTGGCTAGTCCCAGAGCTGCAACGAGATTTCGCCCATTATCACACACCACCAGGCCGGGCTTGAGGCTCACCGGCAGCAACCACTCGTCGGTCTGTTGTTCTATACCCCGCCACAACTCCTGTGCGGTGTGGGGCCTGTCCCCCAAACATATGAGTTTCAGAATGGCCTGCTGACGTTTACCCCGGGCTGTGCTGAAGTTGGTGGTGAAGGTGTGTGGCTGACTGGATGAGCAGGTGGAAGAAGAGGAGGAGGAAGCCGAGAAGGAGGAGGTGGCAACAGGAGGCAAAGAATGTTGCCCTGCGATCCTTGGCGGCGGAAGGACGTGCGCCAAACAGCTCTCCGCCTGGGGCCCAGCTGCCACTACATTTACCCAGTGTGCAGTTAGGGAGATATAGCGTCCCTGGCCGTGCTTACTGGTCCACGTATCTGTGGTTAGGTGGACCTTGCCACAGATGGCGTTGCGCAGTGCACACTTGATTTTATCGGATACTTGGTTGTGCAGGGAAGGCACGGCTCTCTTGGAGAAGTAGTGCCGGCTGGGAACAACATACTGTGGGACAGCAAGCGACATGAGCTGTTTGAAGCTGTCTGTGTCCACCAGCCTAAATGACAGCATTTCATAGGCCAGTAGTTTAGAAATGCTGGCATTCAGGGCCAGGGATCGAGGGTGGCTAGGTGGGAATTTACGCTTTCTATCAAATGTTTGTGAGATGGAGAGCTGAACGCTGGCGTGTGACATGGTTGAGACGCTTGGTGACGGAGGTGGTGGTGGTGGTGTTGGTGGTACATCCCCTGTTTGCTGGGCGGCAGGTGCCAACGTTCCTCCAGAGGCGGAGGAAGAGGCCGAGGCGGCAGCAGCAGAATAGGCCGAGGCGGCAGCAGCAGAAGAGGTAGCAGGGGGAGCCTGAGTGACTTCCTTGGTTTTAAGGTGTTTACTCCACTGCAGTTCATGCTTTGCATGCAGGTGCCTGGTCATGCAGGTTGTGCTCAGGTTCAGAACGTTAATGCCTCGCTTCAGGCTCTGATGGCACAGCGTGCAAACCACTCGGGTCTTGTCGTCAGCACATTGTTTGAAGAAGTGCCATGCCAGGGAACTCCTTGAAGCTGCCTTTGGGGTGCTCGGTCCCAGATGGCGGCGGTCAGTAGCAGGCGGAGTCTCTTGGCGGCGGGTGTTCTGCTTTTGCCCACTGCTCCCTCTTTTGCTACGCTGTTGGCTCGGTCTCACCACTGCCTCTTCCTCCGAACTGTGAAAGTCAGTGGCACGACCTTCATTCCATGTGGGGTCTAGGACCTCATCGTCCCCTGCATCGTCTTCCACCCAGTCTTGATCCCTGACCTCCTGTTCAGTCTGCACACTGCAGAAAGACGCAGCAGTTGGCACCTGTGTTTCGTCATCATCAGAGACATGCTGAGGTGGTATTCCCATGTCCTCATCATCAGGAAACATAAGTGGTTGTGCGTCAGTGCATTCTATGTCTTTCACCGCTGGGGAAGGGCTAGGTGGATGCCCTTGGGAAACCCTGCCAGCGGAGTCTTCAAACAGCATAAGAGACTGCTGCATAACTTGAGGCTGAGACAGTTTCCCTGGTATGCATGGGGGTGATGTGACAGACTGATGGGGTTGGTTTTCAGGCGCCATCTGTGCGCTTTCTGCAGAAGACTGGGTGGGAGATAATGTGAACGTGCTGGATCCACTGTCGGCCACCCAATTGACTAATGCCTGTACCTGCTCAGGCCTTACCATCCTTAGAACGGCATTGGGCCCCACCATATATCGCTGTAAATTCTGGCGGCTACTGGGACCTGAGGTAGTTGGTACACTAGGACGTGTGGATGTGGCAGAACGGCCACGTCCTCTCCCAGCACCAGAGGGTCCACTAACACCACCACGACCATGTCCACGTCCGCGTCCCTTACTAGATGTTTTTCTCATTGTTATGGTTCACCACAACAACAAATATATTATTTGGCCCAATGTATTGTATTCAAATTCAGCGGGATATAAATTTGAGGCCTAGTATTTAGGCGCTGGGTGACCGGTATGGATTTAGTGACAGAATTAGACTTGGAAATGCACAGAAGCGTGTGTGTGAAGTTATTCTGAATGACCCTATGTGCACCTTGAATATTATATACCCTTTTAGGGATAGATTTCAAATAGCTCTGATATAGCAGAAACCACTAAATTATGAAATTGCTAAATTGGGAATTGTATTTCAACCCAGAACAAGAAATGTGCTTGAACGGACACTAAATAACTCGCCCAGCTACAGCACTAGGGACAGATTTAGCTGGATATAAATTTGAGGCCTAGTATTTAGGCGCTGGGTGACAGGTATGGGTTTAGTGACAGAATTAGACTTGGAAATACACAGTAGCGGGTGTGTGTGAAGTTATTCTGAATGACCCAATGTGCACCTTGAATATTATATACCCTTTTAGGGATAGATTTCAAATAGCTCTGATATAGCAGAAACCACTAAATTATGAAATTGCTAAATTGGGAATTGTATTTCAACCCAGAACAAGAAATGTGCTTGAACGGACACTAAATAACTCGCCCAGCTACAGCACTAGGGACAGATTTAGCTGGATATAAATTTGAGGCCTAGTATTTAGGCGCTGGGTGACAGGTATGGGTTTAGTGACAGAATTAGACTTGGAAATACACAGTAGCGGGTGTGTGTGAAGTTATTCTGAATGACCCAATGTGCACCTTGAATATTATATACCCTTTTAGGGATAGATTTCAAATAGCTCTGATATAGCAGAAACCACTAAATTATGAAATTGCTAAATTGGGAATTGTATTTCAACCCAGAACAAGAAATGTGCTTGAACGGACACTAAATAACTCGCCCAGCTACAGCACTAAGGACAGATTTAGCGGGATATAAATTTGAGGCCTAGTATTTAGGCGCTGGGTGACCGGTATGGATTTAGTGACAGAATTAGACTGGGATATGGCCAAAAAATAAACAGACTATTGCTGGTTAAATGCACTTGGTGTGACAGCTTCACCCTGATGTAGGCTTTAGCCAAAAAACAACCACACCATTGAGGGTTAAATGCACTTGGTGACAGGCGCAGCTTGCCCCTGATTTAGTATATGGCCAAAAAATGAACAGACTATTGCTGGTTAAATGCACTTGGTGTGACAGCTTCACCCTGATGTAGGCTTTAGCCAAAAAACAACCACACCATTGAGGGTTAAATGCACTTGGTCGCAGCTTGTGCTGGCGCACCACAAGACACAAAATGGCCGCCGATCACCCCAGAAAAATGTGACTGACAAACGGTCTGTGCAGCCTAAAAACAGTGAGCAATTGAGGATCAGCAGCTCAATGATCCACAGCTGCAGATCGATCAGTTAATCAAGTCCTTTGGAGGAGTTAATCTGCCTAATCTCGCCCTACTGTCGCAGCCGCAACCTCTCCCTACGCTAATCAGAGCAGAGTGACGGGCGGCGCTATGTGACTCCAGCTTAAATAGAGGCTGGGTCACATGGTGCTCTGGCCAATCACAGCCATGCCAATAGTAGGCATGGCTGTGATGGCCTCTTGGGGCAAGTAGTATGACGCTTGTTGATTGGCTGCTTTGCAGCCTTTCAAAAAGCGCCAAGAAAGCGTCACAAAAGCACGAAGAAAGCGACGAACACCGAACCCGAACCCGGACTTTTACGAAAATGTCCGGGTTCGGGTCCGTGTCACGGACACCCCAAAATTCGGTACGAACCCGAACTATACAGTTCGAGTTCGCTCATCCCTAGTCATCAATATCTGTAGCTTAGACAACTCCTTTAAGGTTTAGTAGGAGAATTAGGCTTAAGGGAGTCTGTCACCTCATTTGCACCAATATAACTAACAGAATTCCAAACATACCTGTGTTTACTTTGTGCCTTTATTTCATGTCCAGGAAAAAACATTTTTATTTGCTAGAAAATAGCTCCCAAGTGCTCAGCTTTGCTGCTCCAGGTGCCTGAGGCAAACCAGACTGAAGATGGGGAGTGCTGATTTTACTGCTCATATTGCCATTGGTAGCAAATAGAAATATGGGCATGACCGCTCTAAGCTTTCAAACAATACCAGCATGGCAGCATCATATACACTTTAACGGAAGATATAGCTGTTTGAAATCGAGTCAGAAGTGAAAGCTGTTTTTACTTTCCCTTTAATCTGGGCACTTAGGAGCCTTTTTTAGCAAAACAAGGCCTCATGCACACCTCCGTTGTGCAGCCGTGGCCGTATTGCAGCCCGCAAATGATGGGTCGGCAATCCACGGCCGCAGGCCGTGTGCACCGTGCATCACGGATGCGGACCTATTCCCTTGAATGGGTTCGCAATTCTGGAGATGCGGAACGGAGTCATGGAACGGAACACCGGAAGCATTATGGAGTGCTTCCGTGGTGTTTCTTTCCGTTGTTCTTCACTGCAAATACCGTAAATATGACATGTCATATTTTTTTGCCGTGCGGACAGACCACCGACCCATTCAAGTTGAATGGGTCCGGCCCGCTGCTGTCACCGCCAGATATCTGAGAAGCTCTGACAGACGTTCTTCAGAACCTCTTGCTTGAGGTTCTTTTGTTTTGCTTTTGTTTTGTCATCTCGTTTCCCTCTCTCAGCTGTCATCTAGTTGCACTGATTGCTTCCCTTTAAATCCCCTTCCATACTGCATCACTTTGCGGTTTATACAACTTCCTGGATTGTGCGCATGCTGGATGCTGCAACTGATGCTTCTATAGATAAGTCTGTTCCTTTATTTGTGTTTTCCTGTTGGCTTGATCCTAGGTGACCCTGACTCCCTCCATATTAGGTGTAGGGAGCCGGTGGTCGTGTCCCCTCACTATTATAGGGTGTTCAGGTGTCATACAGTCGAGGCACGAGGGCATGCAATTATCTATCATAGAGATCTTTGCATGGGCTGAGAAGTCAGGGCTTTTACAGGGCTAACTTATGTTCCTTAGTTTGGGATCAAGTCAGTCGGATCTTCATTTGTTGTCTTCTAGTTTTCTGCAACACCATCCGTGACAGCTGCACGGATGTTGCCTGTGCAATGGGGACCGCAATTGCCGCACAACGGCCGTGTGCATGCGGCCTAAAAGTGATTTCCCTGGACATGGAATAAAGACCCAAAGTACACACAGGTACAGTATGTTTGCAATATATTTGCAGCCTTTTGTGGGGCAATGCTATTAGTTATATTATAGAAACATACATAGAAACATAGAAACATAGAATGTGTTGGCAGATAAGAACCATTTGGCCCATCTAGTCTGCCCAATATACTGAATACTATGAATAGCCCTTGTCCCTATCTTATATGAAGGATGACCTTATGCCTATCCCATTCATGCTTGAACTCCTTCACTGTATTTGCAGCTACCACTTCTGCAGGAGGGCTATTCCATGCAGCCACTACTCTCTCAGTAAAGTAATACTTCCTGATATTACTTTTAAACCTTTGCCCCTCTAATTTAAAACTATGTCCTCTTGTAGCAGTTTTTCTTCTTTTAAATATTCTCTCCTCTTTTACCTTGTTGATTCCCTTTATGTACTGTATTTAAAAGTTTCTATCATATCCCCTCTGTCTCGTCTTTCTTCCAAGCTCTACATGTTAAGGTCCTTTAATCTTTCCTGGTAAGTTTTATCCTGCAATCCATGTACTAGTTTAGTAGCTCTTCTCTGAACTCTCTCCAAAGTATCAATATCCTTCTGGAGATATGGTCTCCAGTACTGAGCACAATACTCCAAATTAGGTCTCACTAGTGCTCTTTAGAGCGTCATGAGGACCTCCCTCTTTCTACTGGTAATTCCTCTCCCTATACACCCAAGCATTCTGCTAGCATCTCCTGCTGCTCTATGACATTGTCTGCCTACCTTTAAGTCTTCTGAAATAATGACCCCTAAATAGGAC